>NC_062573.1:29792500-31042500 GCF_022837055.1 Prionailurus viverrinus
GGACCCAGACATCTGATTCTGACAAAGTTCCCCAGTAGATTCTGATGACCACTAAAATTTGAGAACCACTGCCTTAGGCTCCTGACTCTGGGCTGTACTCCATTTTAGCTTTGCCCTAGGCTGCCTTCTCTTGCCTCTCCTGCCTAACTGGGACTAATTTGGACCCATGTGATACTTAGCTCTTTTATAGGGCATAAAAGAGTGATGGGGTTGAAAGCTGTTGAATGTGAAGGCATTCATAATCTGGTCATCTCTTCCTCTTATTTTCATGCAGGTAGCTAAGGGGCCCATTATCCACCAGGGCTATTTATCAGGTTTTACAAACTTTAACCACTTGTGTCGCTCACTATATGGGGTTTTATAGTTAAGATAGGAGCAAAAAAACCCCAAACAAAAAAACAAAGGGGGGGGGGTGCACTAACAGAGAAGGAAAACCAGCAGATTTGGAGAAAGGAAATCCCCAATAGTAAATGTACGTGATCCAACCTTTCTCTACAAATGGTAGAGATTCTTTTAGTGCCTTAGCTTATGACATGCATTTGAATTTCAGCTATTTGAACCTATAGTCAAAGATTAGGGTCTTAAATAACAACTGATTATCACCTCAAGATGGACGTTTCCTTTCTCCCAAATTTGCTAGTTTTACTTCTCTGCCAGACCCTTTTTGCTCTAGTCCTAATATGTTTAGGAATTAATTTATATTAACAAATATGAGGATTTCTGGTAATGAAATGTGTAAAATGCTTGTTTGCCTTTGGTAAGGTTCTTCTTTCTGGAAACCTACCTTGAAAGGGCAGTGTGTCCCCAGGTTTTGGGGACCCCATATTTTTGCAGGGCTGCTGTGTGAGGTTGTATAGATTGTGCCCAACCCGAAGTCACCTGTTTTGGGTGACAAGTGGGAGTGCAAATTCATTTGTGCTCCACTTCTCAAAATGAGCAATTCGCGTGGACGTGTGTCCTCTCAGAAGAGGGGGCACCCTTTTCAGATTCTCACCAAGGTGCTTCGTGAAGTAGCTGCCTTGCAGCTTTGTTGGTCTGTGTATAACTGTGCCGTCTATAGTTGTGGACCCTGTGAAGAGGGCATGTCAGTTTTGGGCCTTGAGTTCCAAGCGTTTTCCCCACGTGAACTTTTCAAGGGAAGGGACCCGCCCCTGGCTTTTCATCACCATGCTCAGTTGTACCAGGCTTTCAGCTTAAAATTGTAAAAATTTGTTATGGAGCTAGAGAAATATGCCCCTTTTTGAAAATACCATTATTTATGAAAAGACGGAATGAGAGAGAAATATTAAAAAGACAACAGCATCTGGTACTTGAAGAAGAGAAAGTAGCTATGCACCCCACCCCATTTGCTCTTGCATTCTTGCAGTGCTCACTTTGAGGGGGAAATACGATGGTATTTTTCTCTTCCTATTTCCCCCTACGCTAGTATTCCTGAATATCTGAAGACCTGAGGCTTTTTAGCCAATTTTGAAAATATTTACCCATTTGTATTTTCCATTAAGTGGTTGTTTACGCTTCCTGCTGTTTTATTTTTTCTTGGAGAGAGGGGAGGGGGTAGTGCTCAACCAAGGACAAGACTGGACTTCCTACTGCTTTTGCAAATAATGGCAGTGTGTTTTTCAGAACAGTTGTCATGGAAGAGTGCTGTTCTGTGGGCTCAAGGGAGAGGTACATTTGAAGTGGTTTCTCTTGTCTTTATTATTATTTTTAAACATGATTGAGGGTGATGGTTACAGAGTTCCATTGTGCTTTTGCTGCTGTTTTGGAGGAGGTTTTTTGAAGAAAATATACTTAAAGCTAAAAATGTTTAACAAAAATAGTCTTAGGCTCACACGAGAAAAACAAACAGTTCTCACCTTTAGGCCTTACCCAAAGCAGTTTGAATTTTTTCCAGTTCTGTTTAAATGGATATTGGTACTATTTTAGGGACTGCTTAGAACACTTAACTGGAGTGACGTAGGGCAGGTGGAGGAGGAGAATGATCGGATTATACTGGGGTTTATCAGTAGTTCCTCCAATCGTGATATGGAAAGCTATCACTGTATTGTCTGCTTTTTTGTGTTAAAGTATGTGTAGAAATAAGGGCGAGATTGTGAGTTTTGATATGTATAATAATTTGACCCTGTTGAAAGAAAAAGCAGAGGGAAGAAGTGGTAAGAGGAAGAAATACATGCTTGGAAGACAGTAGCAAGCAATTAAATAGCAGTACATTTCATAGTACTTTTGGGATGTTCCTTGAGTTGAAAGGTACCTGTCTGTATCCGTTCTGCTTCAGCACCTTTGATTTCAGTGTCTGAAGATAGTGCTTACTGATCTTTGGTTGAAATCTGTTTTACCGTCATGGAACTGGAAAGTGAGTAGTTTTGAAGACTAGACTGAGGTAGTAGGGTAGGCTGAAAGTAAAAACAAGTATATCCGTTTTGTAACTGCTTTGTAAATAGGAGTTGGGAGTCTCATAATTAACAAAAGTATTTTTCATTTGGCTTTTAGGCTATCTTATTTAAAAATTGTTTTAATGAATTTGTCTTCCTATCTGTGCCTCAATACATATTTGAGTACCTACTGGGTGTCATAATACCACTACCTATACTTTGGGGTATAGATAACCTTGGGGTGATAGCCTTCATTGTCAGAGATTTCATTACCTGAGGTACTGAGAACGGCACAAAGGCTGTGGGCTTTAGCTAGTTCTTTCTTTCTTTTGTCACGCTTCCTTCTGCTCCCTGGTCTTCTGGGTTTGGTGGTGATCTACCCATCTGTCAGGTCAGCCCTGCCCCTCCTCTCCCCATGTGAGGGGCACAGAGGCTTTACAGAACCATTCAGCCGGGCACCTTCAAGTAAAACCCCTCCAACAATATTGAGCCAGACCCGAGGGCCATCATAGTGGCTCCAGTTCCTCTTCCTTCTCTGTTGCCTGTGTTGACACCACCCACCCTTTGCTGTGGAGCCTGGAAGTCGCCCCCCTCACCCCCAATCATACAAAGAGGCTTTGTGCTCTGAGGATGTTCTAAAGGCGGGATCACTGTAATTATAATTCCCCAAGCACAACCAAGTAATGGGGGCAGGCAGGGTAAAGATGGTATCCAAGTTCTTGTTGGTAGGGAGAAGTCAGCCGGGATTAAAAATCATCTGGAGTCAGTACCAAAATGGATAATGGAGTGTTGTTGGTAATGCTGATGGGAATGTATTTAAGTGAATGCATTTCAGATTTTTACATTCTAATACTTGCGAGATACTTGAAGCTTTAAAAAGCATAAGACAGCCGGAACTTTTTTTTAGGTCTTTTTTTTTTTTTTTAAGTCTAAAATTGTAACCGAAAACTACTTTAGAAGAAGGTATGTAGAAATCCCAGTCTACTTTGCTTTATGTTTCTGTTGCCAGAATGATTGATTGCCCAAGAAAGCCAAATACATAACTTATTACTAGGGGTGCTCCAAATACATAACTTATTACTTTTTTTGCTTGTTTCTAAAAGTAAGCTCTGACTGACATTTTTGGGAAGGTAATTTCCCCCTACCACCATGAGAAAAAAAAAATCAGTGTGGGGATATGTGCTTAATAAACTTTTATATCAACCATCTATGTCGTGTGCTTCCAAGCTGTGTTGGCAATCTTTTAATGAAAACTTTCTTCTTAGTATGTTAACTATTCATATATTACTCTGACTAGTGTCTCAAACAAACTTTTTTGTGTTTTTAAAATGAAGTGCACCAGGGGCGCCTGGGTGGCTCAGTCAGTTGAGTGTCCGACTTCAGCTCAGGTCTTGATCTCACGGTCTGTGAGTTCCAGCCCCGCATCGGGCTCTGTGCTGACAGCCTGCTTCAGATTCTGTGTCTCCATCTCGCGGCCCCTCCCCTGCTCATGCTCTGCGTCTGTCTCTCAATAATAAATAAACATTAAAAAAAAAAATTAAAAAAAAAAAGGCACATGGCTTCTTTAAAACGAAGTGCACCAAACAATTGCAGAGGTCAGTAGACTTTAGGATAGTGGATTCCAGTTGTCCTTTATGCAAGGTGAAGGGAAAAGACCCTTTTTGTTGTTAAGCTTAGCACTGACTTCTGTGGTGAGTGAAGCAATCAGGGTGATCACGTGTACTATATATGGAAACCTTTAGCTACTGTCAGCTGGCCCTTCCTCTAAAAGCATGGCCCCTGACAAAAGTGTGCAATGTGATGATTTGACATATGAATACATTTTGAAATGATAATCACAATCAGGTTTATTAATACATCCATCATCTCACATAGTTATCTGTGTGTGTGAGAGAGAATGTTTCAGATCTATTCTCTTAGCAAATTTCAAGTATACAATACAGTATTATTAACTGTAGTCACCATGATATACATAGATTTTCAGAACTTATCTTATAATTGAAGGCTTGTGCCCTTTGACCAACATCTCCCCATTTTCCCTAATTTCCAGACTCGGGTAACCATATTCTACTCTGTTTCTATGAGTTTGACTTTTTAAATTAAAAACAATTTTATTTATTTATTTATTTATTTATTTATTTATTTATTTATTTATTTATTATTTTAGAGCCCACATGTGAGATTGTATAGTATTTGTCTTTCTCTGTTTGGCTTGTTTCACTTAACATTATGTCCTCCATGTTCATCCATTTGTTGGATGTTGCAAATGGCAGGATTTCCTTCTTTCTAATGGCTGAATAATATTCCATTGTACATATATACCACATCTTCCTTCATCCAATCATCAGACACATAGGTCCCTATCTTAGCTGTTTTGAATAATGCTGCAAGGAACGTGGGAATGCAGATATCTTGAAGAAATCTACCTTAAATTTATCTTCCTATAAGACTACGGGGTAGTCTGTTACAAAGATATTGCCCATATAATCCTTAGAAAGGACTACCAATTTGACAGCTAAAGGTTATGAGATTTAAAAGTACACAAGGCTCCATTTTATCTGCTTTTAATGAGAAGTAAGGTTGATTCCCGCCCCCTGCCCCCAGCCAACCTCGCCAATGTTTTAGGCAAATATAGTGCTTATCAGTGACTTTATTTTAGCTTAATTGTAAACTGTTATTTGTCTACTTCGTGTCATTTATAATATACATTTCCTTTGGAGATTAACCTCTGACTCTTACTTTACTGCTCTCTGGTGGCCACTAAGTGATAAAACATTTATTGAATGCCTACTTTGTACCAGGCACAGTGAGGATTTCGGGTAAAATTCAGATATGCAACAGTTCACTGATAGATTCTGACAGTATGGTAGCAGAACAAATGCATTTTTGGATCTGCAAATTGTTAATAAGAGGGCAGAGAACATCAAAATTTCATTAATAGTGGTGATATATAACCATGATAATTAATGTTGCTAAAGCACAGACCTAACCAGATAAAAAATTTGAGTGGTTATTTTCTAAGTAAAAGAAATATTTTTTCAGGACACCTGGGTGGCTCAGTCGGTTAAGCATCCAACTCTTGATTTTGGCTCATGTCATGATCCCACACAGTTTTTGAGATTGAACCCTACATCAGGCTCTGTGCTGATAGTGTGGAGACTACTTGGAATTCTTTCTCTCTCTCTCTCTCTCTCTGTCTTTTTCTCGATCAAAATAAATAGACATTAAAAAAATTTTTAGGGGCTCCTGGGTGGCTTAGTCGGTTGAGCGTTCGACTTCGGCTTAGGTCATGATCTCGCAGTTGTGAGTTTGAGCCCCGCGTCGGGCTCTGTGCTGACAGCTCAGAGCCTGGAGTCGACTTTGGATTCTGTCTCCCTCTCTCTCTGCCCCTTTCCCGCTCATGTTCTGTCTCTTTCTGTCTCTCAAAAATGAATAAACGTTAAAAAATAAAAAAAAATTATTTTGGTCTGGTAGTCAAGACCAGCATAATTAGGTCTTCATTATTTCAATCTCTATTCTTCCTCATGAATATTATTCTCCAAGGAAATAGGATACCCTGTTGTCTATATGTCCATCACTTTTTCATCTTTTTTTCTTTGATTTTTTAGCTTTAAGGGCTTTTAGATTTTCCAAAGCCCACTTTTTAAATGTCTAGATGGTAATTGTCACTTATTGTGTGCAAAGCTCTGTTCCAAGTGCTTTACGTGGATTAATTCATTTAATTTGCACTATAGACCTCTAAGGTTGATGCTATTATTATCCTTAATGTGCAGATGAAGAAACTGGAACAGAGAGAGGTTAAATAACTTGCTAGAGAGGATGCAGCTATTAAGAGTGTTATCTGGGATATGAACTGAAGCTGTCTAGTTCCAGAGTCTATATTTTTAGCCATCATGCTTTACTACATCTCTCTCTTTCTCTCTCTCTCTCTCTCTTTTTTTTTTCCAGCAGACTTAGGAGTTAGTTTTGGTAACAAAAGGTTGAATGTAAGCAAAGGTGATCACTGCTTTAGCCACTGAAAGGAATTTGCAGTCTTTAGTTTTACCTTTGCTCCTGAGAAATCTCTTTTCTTAAAGTTCTGAATTACTGCATTAAGATTATTTAATTGATATTTAAAAGTCATTCATTACTTTTTTACATAAAGAGTAGGAGTACCTGCACTGGGGTGGGTGGATTTACATTAGAACAGGCATATTTAAATTACTTCTTAGAATATCTCTCATATTCTGTAATCCTGAACAGTAGGGTCTTAACTGAGGGCTTGTTTGGGCACTTACGCAGATAAAAAAAATTATCGGAAAAATTTGACCCTACTCAGAGGAACTTCTGAATTTCATCTTTTTTGTGGATATGGGTACCCTTCCCCCAAATATCATCCATCCAAGAATGGATGTTAGACTTCATTTTAGCCTTTTCTTTTTAGACTACTTAATTTCCATAATAAATTGGTTTGTCACAAGCTAAAGCATAAGCATATCTCTTAATCCAGTAGCATAGAATATGAACATTTCAGGTGTTAGTTGCAGAGCCTGGTGTGGGGTTGATGCTGTCTGAGACAGTGGATTATTTGAGGAAAATAATATAGTATTGTGGTTACCAAGTGAGCTACTTCAAAACTGCTAAGTTGGAATCTGAGATTGAGTAAATTTTCTCATAAACAGTTATGGATGGTGTTTCTAACATTTCATCTATATTGTAGGCTTAATAGGCATTGGTGAGCCATCCTTTTAGAAGATGTGCTGTGAGAAAATGAGATTCTAAGGTCAAAACCAGGTACAGTACTTACAGACTTTTGGAACGTGGCCTGTTTTTGAGTGGAGCACTGCCAACAATCTTTTTCTCCTACTTTGCTTATGGATACCTAGAAAGGAAAAATGAACTGTTTGCTTTTCAGCTTCCTAAGTGATATGGAATTAGTTCATCGGAGGAAGATATTCTTTCTATTCAGCCAGGGCAAAGACTGATTAATTCAGATAATTGAGGCATTTCCACCTATTTACTTTTTGGAGTTTAAGAATCTTACCTTCAGAACAACTCTAGAGTTATGTTTGGGGGCTCTAATGGAAATCATTGTTGACTGCCTTTGCTGTATGTCAAGAATGAGTCATGAACTCTTGTGATCTAATTATCCAATGTTTCTATTTAAAAATTGTACATATATTGTTGAAAACAAATTATTACTATTCTATGATATTTTTGAACTTTAAATAAAAGCTACCATTGTGTGCTAAAAAAACAAAAAACAAAACCAAAAAACCAACAAAGGCAACAAGTAAAAGATCTGCCTTCTTAAAATGAATTTGTGTGCAACTCATGACGTTATTAAATTGTATGTTAAGGTCAAAACAAGAGTCAGAATTTGATTCTAGAATGTTTAGATAATACTGTATATACTTTGAGTCTAATTTTTGGTAGAACAAAATCTTCAAAAAAAAATGAACTCTGTCTCAATTGACGTAAGTGATTTTAATTTAACATAAATAGTTGGAAATAGTAGAAATATAGTTTTGCCATAGCAAAATCTTTCTTTAGAACATTGGAGATGTACATGTTTCCTTTTGAAGTATAGTTGTTTGATAGAATATTATTTATTTTTCCTGGTGCTGTGTAATTAAAACTGCCTAAATTTATTTTAAGGTTTGATTCAAACTTTGTTTCTGTGGGAGAAAAATTACCAAATTGCAAAGGGGCTTTAGAAATACTGATTCCAAGATTGCTTTTAAGAAGGGAGAGGCAAAAAAAAAAAAAAAAAAAAAAAAGAAGGGAGAGGCAAGTCAAATTGGGTATGAGCTCCACAGAATTGTCTGTGCTACTTCCTGGGTCAGAAAAGCTTAGAGAGGGGGGCTGTGTTGTAGGAGGGCGGGGCATGAACCTGGTAGGAACTAGAAGTGAAACTGGAAGTGCCTTTTTTAAAAAAGAAAAAAAAAAGCAGATTGTTGTATTAGTCTGAGTCAGGCTGGGTTGAGCAGTGAGTGTTTCTCAAGCGCAAATGTGTATGTAGTGCCCTCGCAGATTTCCTGATTAAGTCAACATGTTTGCAGTTGACTCAGGACCGACCTTAGACCCAATGGTGGAAGATGAGAGAAGGGCCAAAGGAGAGGCCGAGGCAGGGGTCTTAGGGTGCAGTTTTTGAAAGAAAATTTCTGAGCCTTTGAGAGACAGCAGGAAGTTAAAGGTGGAATTCTGGGAACATATCCACCCCCTCCTCTCCAGCCCAAGCTGTCTGGAGGTGGAGCCTGAGCCGAGGCAGTGGAGGATAAGTAGACTAATGGATGTTGGTAAAGGTATCCTTGTTAGAACAGAAAAGGTATATCACTGTGGTTTGTCTTAAAATGATAGATTCTCATTACAATCTTAGCCATACAAAGGTTAGCACGTCTTACATAATTTTATTTTGCCTAGGGTTAAAAGTGAAATTCACTTATTTTTTAAAAAAAATGAGAATTTAGGATATAACATTGACACTGAAAAGAGCATTAAATTTCCAGTGTGGTTAAATGGTAGTTATACGCTATCTGTCATGCATAAAAGATGACAGTGCTAACATGCTCTGCCTAACTAGGGCATGCAGTGCTAATGTTTTTCCCACAGGAGTGATAGGTTCAAATTCAGAGATTAAAAACCTGTGCTCTTTCTGCTGGTCTCCCTTCTTCTATCCCCAGAAACCATTCACAGATGCTCTGTGTGTGGATGGGTGTGAGTAATATGGATGAGGATTGGGTTTATGGGTCTGAGGTAGGCCAACACCTCTCACACTTGATTTATGCATCACTTGGGAATCTTATGAAAATGAAGATTTCTAGCAAGGTTACTGATGATAGTGAAGTGGTTTGAGTAGCCAAGGAGTGGAGTAGTGGCTCTCAAACTGTGTAATAGTCATCTGCAGGGCTGGTTAAAAGGAAGAGTACTAGGTGACACCACCTTCCAAGCTTTTGAATCACTTTACCAGCGGGTAGGGCCTAATATTTTGCACACACACAAAAAATTTCTAGGTGATGGTATTGTGGGGTGTGTGTGTGTATGTGTGTGTGTGTGTATTTTGAGATCCACTGAGGTAGAATATAAAGACTATAGAGGAGAATCAAACCATCTGTCTTGGCTTCTTGAGCATTATTTTGTAACTGAAAATGGTGAAGGAAAGGTTGCTGAAAGTCATAATTAATACTGTTCATGGTTAAATAGGTGATGGGAATTAAGGAGTGCACTTGTGATGACCACCAGGTGTTCTATGGAAGTGTTGAATCATTGTATTGTACACCTGAAACTAATATTATGCTGCAAGTTAACTAACTGGAATCTAAATGAAAACTTAAAAAAAATTACTGTTTAGGTTAGGCAAATAACACATCATTAAACAATTTTGTGTGTTTTATTGTATGGTGAGTATATGTCTGTGTCTAGAAAACATCAACAACAGACTCACACCATACTGGTGGTAATAAAGATTATTCTTTCTGGAGAAGGATCCAGGATTATGGAGGGTGGGGTTTTAGCTTTCTTTTGTAACGTTTTAATTTTTACTGAAAAGATTGTACTTCTATTTATGTAATTAATTTTATAAAAAGGCATACGAAAACTGGGCTAGATTGCCTCCCGTTTACTTCTCTAGATCCGTCCTCCACCCTGTTCCACCTGGCTCTCTGCCCTAAGGAAAGAGCTCCCAGATCCTCTGGCTTCTTACTGTAACGGTTTAGCCTTAAGAAGAAATTGAAGGGAAGGAGGATGAAGTCAGAATATTTATTCTCCTCTCACGGTAGCCTGCATTTTATTACCTGGGTTCTGGGAAACTCTGTCTCTTGTCTTTTTTGGGGACCAGAGCAATAATTGTTCAGTTATTGCTAGTTCTGGTTCCTGTTCTATCCCCTGTGATTTCTGTAGGCCTCAACTAATTTAGTAATTATTCCTTTTACAGATAGACCCCTTTCAGATTATTCTGAGTTTGTCATCCCTTTACTGTTGGGACCCTGACTGATGGACCCTCTAGTCCTGTTCTTCTCTCTACTATAATCCCATCTCAGAGGTGGTGACAGTACTATTTTGGTATGTGTAACTTCCAGACATTTCTATACATAACATGGCCCTAAAATAAATGTACATATTTAACACAAAAGGAATCCTATTGTACTTCCAATTGTATGAATTTTTTTCACATCATACTACATTGTGACCATTTTTTACATCAGTATAATCTACTTCTTTTTAAAAAATTTTATAAGCTTATTTATTTTGAGAGGAGCACATGTGTGGGGAGGGGCGGAGAGAGAGAATCCCAAGCAGGCTCTGCATGGCCAGTGTGGAGCCCAATGTGGGGGCTTGAACTCATGAACCCATGAGACCATGACCCATGCTGAGATCAAGAGTCAGACGCCCAACCAACTGAGCTACCCAGGCACCCCAAATCTGCCTCATTCTTAATAGCTATAGCTAAATATACTGTCCATTGTATTTGATATGGACATGCCACAACTTAACCAGTTCCTTATATATTTAACATGATACTTTCGTAAAAAATTTTTTAATGTTTTTATTTATTTTTGAGAGAGAGAGAGAGACCGAGCATGAACAGGGGAAGGGCAGAGAGAGAGGGAGACACAGAATCCCAAGCAGGCTCCAGGCTCCAAGCTGACAGCACAAAGCCAGACACGAGGCTTGAACTCCTGAACCACAAGATCATGACCTGAACTGAAGTTGGGTGCTCAACCTACTGAGCCACCCAAAGCTCCTCCAATTTAACATGATAATTTTAATCATATACTGAATTTTCATTAATAATTAGATCTGTTTCTGCATTCTGTTCTATTGTTCTGTCTCTATTCTGGCACCAATATTACACATTTTGCTTATTGTAGTTTTATACAGATAAATTCTTGGCAGGGCAAATCCTGGTAGTTATTTTTATTTTGGAGAAGACTTTGGGCTTTCATCATGTACTTTTTTCCCTTCCAGATATATCTTTTAAAAGTATTTGTTAGGATTCCTACAATAGTCATTGATACATTGATTGGAAAGGCATTAGTGAAGTTTTATAGTTTAATTCACATTTGTCAATGTATTTTACACAGTAGGGCATTTTCATCATGTTTTTTGAGTTTTGCTGATGTTAGGAAAAGCGGTGGATTTTTGGATATTTATTTAAAAACCTGCCTATTTCTGGGGCACCTGGGTGGCTCAGTTGGTTAAGTGTCCAGCTTCAGCTCAGGTCATGATCTCATGGTTCATGAGTTCGAGCCCTGCATCTGGCTCTGCAGTGACAGCTCAGAGCCAGATTCTGTGTCTCCCTCTCTCTCTCTGCCCCTCCCCTGCTCATGTTCTCTCTCTCTCTCAAAAATAAGCAAACATTAGAAAAAATTTTTTTAAACCTGCCTATTTCCTGAGGTTTTTTAGTTATTTTAATAGTTTTTTCATAGATTTTTCTTGGATATTCCAGTTGGATGACTTTACTGATAAATATTGCTAATTTAGACTCCTTTTCAGTATTCCCCCCCTTTATTCTTATTTTATTGGCTAGACTATAACATCCAGAAAAATGTCATATATGTGACTTAATGAGGCTGCCTCAGGTATGCTTCACTGTTCATTGTGGAGCTGACTGTGGGACTGAAACCTGACAAGTTAAAGGAGTATTTTTATTTGTTAAGTGTTTTTTTTTCTCAGAAAGGATAAATTTGTCAGATGCTGTTCAACTCAGTTATCTACCCTTGGAGATTGTTTCTTTCAACCTGTGCTGAGTTAATCAATTTTCAGTATGGAATTATTACTAAATTTCTGGAACAAATCTCATAGTACTAGATTGATTTTAGTATTTAGGATTTTGGTATATATGCACAAGGGGAATGGCCTGTAATTTTCCTTCCTTGTGCCATTCTTGACATGAAGATTTTGATAGCATGGAAAAATAGTGTTTGGGTTGAAAGAGCAGTAACCATTTCTATTTTGTTTTTTAGTTTATTCCATTCAGTTTTCTTATTTTTTATGTGTTGGGAGTGAGGTGGGGGGCAAGTAGTCAATTTTGGTAAGTTAGATATTATTTTTAGAAAATTAAATTCCTTTTCCAGCTTAAAAAAAGAAATACGAGTGAGTTCATATATGTTCTCTTTCCTTTCAAAATTTCCTCTGTATGGGGCACCTGGGTGGCTTAGTCAGTTGAGTGTCCAACTTCGGCTCAATGGCTTGTGAGTTCCAGCCCCTCATGGAGCTTGCTGCTGTCAGTGCAGAGCCTGCTTTGGGTCTTCTGTCCTCCTCTCTGTCTTTGCCCCTTCCCCACTTGCACTCTCTCTTGCAAAAATAAATAAATCTTAAAATAAAATTTCCTCTGTAAATATGATTTTATCAGCTTTCTTACTCTTAATTTGTATTTTGTTCTTTTTTTTTTTTTTTAATTTTTTTTTTCAACGTTTATTTATTTTTGGGACAGAGAGAGACAGCATGAACGGGGGAGGGGCAGAGAGAGAGGGAGACACAGAATCGGAAACAGGCTCCAGGCTCTGAGCCATCAGCCCAGAGCCCGACGCGGGGCTCGAACTCCCGGACCGCGAGATCGTGACCTGGCTGAAGTTGGACGCTTAACCGACTGCGCCACCCAGGCACCCCAGTATTTTGTTCTTTTTGATTAGATTAAAATCTGTCTCTGCCTATTTATCCGTCTGTAAAATAGGTATAATGAAAATGAGCTAATGTATGTGTCTTACTACATGGTAAGCAATCAAATGATGGTCGCTACTAAAAAAAATGATTGCCTTTTATTATTTTTGTACTTTTATTGTTTCTATATTTTTGTATTCTGATTCAGGAATTTCGGTTCTCATCTTTATTAAAACTTTCTGTATGCCTTACAAGTTTTTAAAAAATGTATACATTTATCATCTTCTGATTATAAAAATGCACATGGCAAAAAATTCAAACATTACAGAAATAGATATCAGAGAAAATAAGTCTCTTCAAATTCTTGAGAGATCAAGGTTGGTGTCTATATACATATGTGTTTTTGTTTTTATTATATACTTACATGTAAGTGTATTTGTATAAAGTTATAAAAAATGGGACGATACATACTGTTTTGCAACTTGCTTTTTGCTACTTTATATCTTGGATCTCTTTCCAAGTTAGAATTTATAGATCTGGTTTTTGTTTAAAAAAAATTTTTTTTTAACATTTATTTATTTTTGAGACAGAGAGAGAGAGGAGAGCATGAACAGGGGAGGGTCAGAGGAAGAGGGAGACAAAGAATCTGAAACAGGCTCCAGGCTCTGAGCTGTCAGCACAGAGCCTGAGTGGGGCTTGAACCTTGCGGACCGTGAGATCATGACCTGAGCCGAAGTTGGACGCTTAACCAACTGAGCCACCCAGGCGCCCCTGGTTTTTGTTTTTTAAAACCTTTATTTGACAGGGATGCCTGCGCAGCTCAGTCAGTCAGGTGTCTGATTTGATCAGCTCAGGTCATGATCTCACAGTTCTTGGAATCGAGCCCCATGTTGGGCTCTGTGCTGACAGCTCAGAGCCCAAAGCCTGCTTCAGATTCTGTGTCTCCCTCTCTCTCTGCCCCTCTACTGTGTGTTTGCTCATGCTATTTCAAAATGAATAACTAAAAAAATAAATAAATAAAACCTTTATTTGACGAACAATATAGGTCTGGCAACATTGACATCTTCTGAGTTTGCTCCTCAGTGAATCCTCACAATGTGAACACACTTGTGACCGATAGTCAGGTCAAGAAGTAAAATATGACAAGTACTCCAGAAGCTTCCCTGTGTGTTCCCTATCTTGTTATTTTTTAAGATTTAGCAGCTTCATTAAGATATAACTCACATATCATACAATTCGCCCATATGAAGTGTAAAATTCATTGCATTTGGTATTTTGGTATATTCACAATTGTGCAACCATTACCACTATCTAATTCTAGAATCTTTTCATCACCCCAGAAAGAAACCCTGTACCCATTGGCAGTCACTCTCCATTTCTTCCTATCTCATTGGTAGGCAACAACTGAACTATTTTCTGTCTTTTTTTTTAAATTTTTTTTTTTCAACATTTATTTATTTTTGGGACAGAGAGAGACAGAGCATGAACGGGGGAGGGGCAGAGAGAGAGGGAGACACAGAATCGGAAACAGGCTCCAGGCTCCGAGCCATCAGCCCAGAGCCTGACGTGGGGCTCGAACTCCCGGACCGCGAGATCGTGACCTGGCTGAAGTCGGACGCTTAACCGACTGCGCCACCCAGGCGCCCCCTGTCTTTATAGATTTTTTCCATACTAGACCTTTTATATCAGTGGAATCATGCATTGTATGGTCTTTTATGACCGGCTTCTTTCTCTTATCATAATGTTTTCAGGTTCATCCATATTGTAACATATGTCAGCATTTCATTCCTTTTAATGGCCAAATAATCGTTGTATGGATATACTATGTTTTATTTATCCATTCCTCAATCAATGGACATCTGGGTTGAACCACTTTTGAACTATTATGAATAAAGCTGCTATGAGCATTTGTGTGCTAGATTTTGTGTGGACATAATATTTACGTTTCTCTTAGATACATAGGCACACCCCTAAGAGTGGAAATCCTGGATTTTTAAAGGTTTTAAAATTTTCCCTAATTGTCAGAGGCAAAGCTAAATAGTATCTTTTGTGTCTTTATAACTTTTATTTATTCTTTAAAGGTTATTTTGAGAGAGAGGGAGAGAGAGTAGCAGGGGATGGGCAGAGAGAGGAGAGAGACAATTCCAAGCAGGCTTTGCGCTGTCAGCACAGAGCCTGAGCTCACAATCGTGAGACCATGACCTGAGCTGAAATCAAGAGTCAGATGCTTAACCCACTGGGCTACCCAGGAGCCCCTGTGTCTTTATAATTTCAAGCATTTCAGTACATTTGTGCTTCTCGACTCGGCTTTTTTTTTTTTTTTTTTTTTTTTGTAGATATACTCGGGCATTTATGTTATTTTTATATATTACATATTTTCTTTTGAGAATGATTTTTAAAAATGTTTTCATGCAATTATATAGTGAGATTTACAACAGTTATTTAGATTTATCTGTATTTTAAGTTGTTTGCTGTTGCCTTCCATTCTTAGCTATGCAGTAAATGTAAATCTGTTCATTTGTTGGGCGAGGACTACAGTTTCCAGGATCCATGCTTACACACTCTTTATTTATTTATTTATTTATTTATTTATTTATTTATTTAAGAGTGTGTGCAAGTGGGGGCTAGAAGAAAAGGGGGAGAGAGAGAATCCTAAGCAGCCTTCACACTTCGTGGAATCTAACATGGGGCTCGATCCCATGACCCTGGGATCATGGCCTGAGCTGAAATAAGAGTGCAACACTCAACCGACTGAGCCACCCAGACGCCCCCCTCCCCGCCTCCAGCCATACTTTTTATAGTACGTGAGTAGATCTGTGTGGACATTTCAAAGGTATGATTAAGGTTTGATTTTCATTGACCTAATCCAGAGCTTTGTTTGCTCTCAACTCATCAGGAGTTTCAAGGTAATATTTTTCAGTTAGTTACCCTTCCAGGAAGAACCTCCTGAGGTTGGGAGTTTGTAGAGAGAAATCTGATGTAGTCTTTCTTGGTGATCAGAGAGGGGAATAAGGAAAGTAGATGGACAGACTGGAGTGCATAGTTCTATTATTTGGAAGAATCACCTAATCCTGGAGCATTGTGCCTACTGCCTTTTTCAAATCTAATGTGTACATATCTTCATATTTGTGTGATTTATCAGTACCACTGGTTTTCCTATGAGCCTTTGCGCTATTACAGATAATTTTTGTAGTGTCTTTGCTTTACCCAAAAGGTAAACAGGTCATATTGAAATCTGAATGAAAATACTTTTTTTTTCTTGTTACATTTGTTTATTTTTGAAGGAGAGAGAGACAGAGCATAAGCAAGGGAGGGACAGAGAGAGAGGGAGATACAGAATCTGAAGCAGGCTCCAGGCTCTGAGCTGTCAGCACAGAGCCCGATGCGGGGCTTTAACCCACGAACCATGAGATCATGACCTGAGCCGAAGTCAGACACTTAACCAACTGAGCCATCCACGTGCCCCTGAATGGAAATATTTCTTAAGGAGTCTGTAGGAGATGAACCACAGTGTGATATTAATATGAATTTTCCAAGGTCTAGGAGCTAGTATTCAATTGCATGGGCCCAGAAACTGGGCTTTTCCTACATGTCTACAGGTGATCAGGCTCACACTTGTCTATACAACAGAAGACTTTTATCCAGGGCGCCTGGGTAGCCCAGTTGGTTGAGCGTCTGACTTCGGCTTGGATCATGATCTCATGGTTTGTGGGTTCAAGCCCCACATTGGGCTCTGTGCTGACAGTGCAGAGCCTGTTTGGGATTCTTTGTCTGCACCTCCCCCACTCACACTCTCTCAAAATAAATAAAAAAAAATTTTTATCCAAACTGAAAATACCAGTTTATTTATAATGTGAAATGATCTTTCAAATGATTTAAATTCAACAACTAAATATGTGTCTACTTTGTACTAGGCCTACTCACTGTGTATGCAGTAGTGAAGAAAAACAGGTAAAACCTCTGCTCTTACGAAGATTATATTCTGATGATGTGAGACAGACTGTAACTAATAAATACATAATATGTTGTAAAGATGGTGAGTGCTAAGAAGATAGAGTAGGGTAAAGAAAGATGAGCAAAGTGTGAAAGAGAGGGTATTATTTAAATTCGTTGGCCAAAGTAGACCTCTGTGGTATGGTGATCCTTGAGCTGAGACCCAAAGGAAGTGAGGAGTCAAACAATGCCAGTGCAAAAGCCCTGAAGCAGAAGTGTGCTTACTGTCTTCAAGGAGCAGGAGGGAATTCTGAGTGGCTAGACAGGAGGAGCAGAGTGGCAGGAAGTAGGGTTACCTCCTAGACCATTAAAAAGACTTTCTGACTTTTGTTCTGAGATGAGATTACTGAGCAGGGAAGTGATGTTAGGACATGACTTCCCTTTTAGCACCATCACTCTGGCTGCAGTGCTTAAGGATGGGCTCTGGGGAAGGGGAGGGGTTGGAGTTGGAAAAGCCATTAGGAGGCAGTTTTGGTAGAACAGGAGATGAAATGATTTACCAGCTTCTTGGTTGTGGCCAGGAAGTGTGGGCTAAGTCAGAAACAGGCTGTCTGGTGTACAGTCCGTCACCTGTCAGCCCTTGTCAACTTGACCCTTTCTTCTCCTTTCTGAAACTGACTGCCCTTGCCAAGATCATCGACGATGGTGAGTTACAAACCAATGGACACTCAGGCCACATCTCACTCGTACATCTTCCCGGAATCCATAGAAGTCACTCTTTCTTGAATCCCTGTGTCTTGGCTTCTGTAAGCTCACAGTGCTAATTTCGTCTCACATGTGTGTGTACTTTTTTTGTTAGCTCCCTCCCCCCAATCACTACAGGCTTGAGTTGTTCACAGCTTGGCCTTGTACCCTTGTTTTTTTCCTGTGTTCTCTTTCTTGATACTGTTTGTTCCCAAGGATTTAAATATCATTTATATGCTGAGAATTCCCAAATTTACATTTTATAGGGAGCTCATATTTTACCTGTCAAAAACTAAAATTATTACCCAGCCCAAACTGGGGGGACCTGCCTTTCCACCTTCGCGGGTTTTTTTCCCCATCAATCATGGTACCATCATTTGCTTAAACTGGGAACCAAGGAGTGATTTTTGGCATTTTTGTTTTTCCTGTCATGCCCCTTTACCCCATCCTTCACCAAGTCCTTTTCAGCTTCTCTCCAAAATGTATCTTGTATCCTTTCATTTCTTTCCATTGAAACCATCTTGTCTCTCCCTTGGAACTGTCGCTTACAGAGTTTTAGTTGGTCTTCACGCTTCTCTGGCTTCCCCTCCCATTTTCTCTGTGCAGCAATCGGAGAGTTTTTGTTTTTCTTTTTTAAATTTTTTTTTAACGTTTATTTTTGAGAGACAGAGCATGAGCGGGGGAGGGGCAGAGAGAGGGAGGCACAGAATCTGAAGCCAGCTCCAGGCACCGAGCTGTCGGACTCGCAAACCACAATATTATGACCTGAGTCAAAATTGGATGCTTAACCAACTGAGCCACCCAGGTGCCCTGCTTTTATTATATTTTTTAATTTTTATTATTTTTTTAAGTTTTATTTATGTAAGTAAGCTCTACACCCAACGTGGGTCTCGAACTCACAACCCCGAGATCGAGAGTCACATGCTCCTCCAACTGAGCTGGCCAGGTGCCCCCAGAGAGCTTTTAAAACAAGGGGTCAGGGGCGCCTGGGTGGCTCGGTCGGTTAAGCCTCTGACTTCAGCTCAGGTCACGATCTCGCGGTCCGTGAGTTCGAGCCCCGTGTCGGGCTCTGGGCTGATGGCTCAGAGCCTGGAGCCTGCTTCTGATTCTGTGTCTCCCTCTCTCTCTGCCCCTCCCCCACTCATGCTCTGTCTCTCTCTGTCTCAAAAATAAATAAACGTTAAAAAATTAAAACAAGGGGTCATGTAGCTACTTAAAATCATTCACTGGCTCGCTGCTGCACTTGAACTTACCCAATATTTCCTTAGCTCTCAGCTTTCCTGTGAGGTTTTTCTTGACTGCCCTGTCTGAAAGGAGGTTCTGACCCTCTGCTCTCTCATTGCACCCTGGTTTTTTTCCCCCCTTTGAAGCACTTGACACAGTCTATAATTACTCATTAATGGAGTTACATATGTGGCCCAGACACTTCTCCCTCTAGGTCTGGCAAAGATAGACGAATTGTACTTTAGCAGAAGAGTTTGGTCTTAATTGTAACTGATACCAAAGAAAGTGAATTCAGAAGAGGCTGCAAATAATTTTTTACTTTGTCTTGGGTCAATTCCCAGAAGCCCATTCTCTTTTGATGTTCCTTCTTCTTTGCTTTTCTTTACCCCTTCCCTTTCTATTCTCATAACCTTCCTTTTGCCCAAGTCAGGGAAGGTCTTTGACAGCTTGTGTTGAAGCCTGAGGTGACTTGTTCATGGCTCTATCCAGTAAGGTGGTTTTGGGTCTCATGTTCTTCACACCCGAACATTTATATGACAGACCAGACCTCTCTTATGTGGCCATCTCTCCTAATCAACTTTGATATGTCAACCTAATGTACCTCCTGTTGACCAGGAGTTTGGCATTGGGAAAAATAGAGGGAATGAAGGGAACTGGGGTTCCCTTGTCCTGCTTGCTCCCACTTTATATTGTCTTCCCTACTAGACTGCCACTGGCATGAGGAGACAAATCTGTCTCTGATGTTCACTATCACGATATACCCAGTGTTTATATGGTGCTTGGCACTTAGTGGCTACTCTGTACACATCCACAGATTGGAAGTGGAACAAAAGCAGGGAGCTCATCTTGTGAGAATTTCATCTAAGTGACAGGAGGGGAGAGTTGAAAAATCTCTTCCTCTCAGCAGTTGATGCCTCTAGTATCCAGAATATTTGTGTGTTCCCTCCTGCTCCCCTCAACTGTCTCTCCAGAGCTAGACATGACCAGAGTTTGGTTTCAGAACCTGGTTTTTTTTTGGTTGCTGTTTGCCACCTTCAGGGGGCCCTTTGTTTCTCTGTATGTGTAGGTGCCACTGATTTAAGTTGGTTGCTTCTCCTAGTCCATGAAGTGTTTGTGGGCCTAGTAAAAAGCTCATTTCCTACCACTGTGTTTTGATTTGCTTCACTTTCCTAATCAACCCTGTTCTTGGGGGGTTGGGCAGTTGTAGTGTTTTTTTTTTTTTGTCACTTATACTAGAGAAGTAAACCATAAGTTTTGCAAACTGAGAATCTCTTTTTATAATACTCTCCACTACCTTCTTTGCTAGACAGCCATATGGAGTTCTGAGGAAGGTGTGTGGATAATTAACTCTTTGTGCTTATATGAAACAATTATGCTGGAAGAATTGGAATTTCTAGTATAGTTATTGATCATTACTGTTTTTTTTTTTAACATTTATTTATTTTTGAGACAGAGAGAGACAGAGCATGAATGGGGGAGGGTCAGAGAGAGGGAGACACAGAATCCGAAACAGGCTCCAGCCTCTGAGTGGTCAGCACAGAGCCTGATGCGGGGCTTGAACTCACGGACCAGACCGTGAGATCATGACCTGAGCTGAAGTCAGACGCTTAACGGACTGAGCCACCCAGGCGCCCCAGTCATTACTGTTTTTAATCCTTAACATTGTCTTCTAGGCAGTTGATCATCATCGTAAGGAACCACAAGAAAAAAGTTTTAAAATTACATTTGTGGTCTCTAATTGGAAGCACTTATTTTGGCCCTGAGTATAGTTTTCAGATATTAAGAGATATGGTTTTGGTGAAAGGACTTAAGTTTTTTTCCTTTCCTTTTATTTTATCTTTAATATTTTTATTTATATTTGAGAGACAGGTAGAGCACGAGCGGGGGAGGGGCAGAGAGAGGGAGACAGAATCTGAATCAGGCTCCAGGTTCTGAGCTATCAGCACAGAGCACGGTGCAAAAACCCCAAGTTTTTGCCTTTTAAGTTAAAAACTTTTTTTTTCTTTTTTTGCATGGAGTTAAAATATTTCCCCCTAAAATGTTAGGTAGCAATAGCCTAAAAATACGTAGGTATAAAACAGCATTTGTGCGGATGTTACCAAGTACTATGTAGAGTCTTGTGTTCAAAGACTTCCTGACTAATCCTTCCTTCATTTTCTTTTGGAAGAACACTGCAATCAGGTAAAACTCATTCTTAGCTTTGTATGTGATAGTAAAAGATAAATATGAAGATAAATTTTTTAAAACCACAAACCTCTGAAGTGAACAATTAATAGTATTTAGTGGTGGTGGGAAGAAAGAAGAATCTCTGTGTAAGCAGCATACAGTATTTAGAGTTAATATTTTATGTGGTCTGTATGTGATGGAGTGGAGTATGAAGTAAGTTCTGTCTCTCTCTCCTGCATCCAGGGTGTCAAATTTAAATGAATTCTTGGGGCTCCTGGGTGGCTCAGTTAAACGTCCAACTTTAGCTCAGGTCATGAGCTCACGGCTCATGAGTTCAAGCCCCATGTGGGGCTGTGTACTAATAGCTCATAACCTGGAGCCTGTGACTCCCTCTCTCTCTGCCCCTCCCCAACTTGTGTTCTGTCTCTCTCTAAAATATAAACAAACATTAAAAAAAAAAAAAGAATTCTTCAGTCTTAGAAAACACTAGGGGGATTTGTAGTCAAAGGTTATAAAACCATGATAATGGATTTATTCTCAAAATATTAAATACTCAACAAAATGAGGGCAGTATTCCATTCCTGATTTTGACAGAGATGTTTTCTTTTTGGACAAATAAAAGGAGTTAATACTTTAACATAGACTAAGAGTAATTTCATGGCTCCCAGTCAGAATGGCTAGTATCAAAAAGACAAGAAGAAGGGGCTCCTGGGTGGGGTGGCACAGTCAGTTAAGCATCTGACTTTGGCTCAGGTCATGATCTCATGGTTCATGGGTTCGAGCCCTGTGTTGGGCTCTGTGCTGGCAGCTCAGAGCATGGAGCCTGCATTGGATTCTGTGTCTCCCTCTCTCTCTGCCCCACCCTTGCTCACACTCTGTCTCTCTCAAGAATCAATAAACATTAAAAAAAAAAAAAAAAGACAAGAAATAACAAGTGTTGGTAAGAATGTGGGGTAAGGGAACCCACATGCACTGTTGTAAGGAATGTAAATTGATGCATACTGAAGACAGTACAAAGGTTCCTCCAAAAATTAAAAATAAAATTACCATGTGGTCCTCTAATTCCACTATTGGGTATTACCCAAAGAATAGGAAAATACTAATTTGAAAGGTATATGCACCCTTAATGTTTATTGCAGCATTATTTACAATAGCCAAGATGTGGAAGGAACCTAAATGTCCATCCATAGCCGAATGGATTAAGAAGAGGTAGTAAATACACAGCTGTGGAAAAAAAAAAAAATCTTGCCATTGTGACAACATGGAAAGACCTAGGGGCTATTATGCTAAGTGAAATAAGCTAGACAGAGGAAGACAGATACCATATGATTTCACTTACATGTGGAATCTAAAAACCAAAGCAGCCCCTCCTCCCCCTCCCCTTTTTAAACATTTATTGGGGCGCCTGGGTGGCGCAGTCGGTTAAGCGTCCGACTTCAGCCAGGTCACGATCTCGCGGTCCGTGAGTTCGAGCCCCGCGTCAGGCTCTGGGCTGATGGCTCGGAGCCTGGAGCCTGTTTCCGATTCTGTGTCTCCCTCTGTCTCTGCCCCTCCCCCGTTCATGCTCTGTCTCTCTCTGTCCCAAAAAAAAAAAAAAAAGTTGAAAAAAACATTTATTTATTTTTGAGAGAGACAGAGACAGTACAAGCTGGGGAGGAACAGAGAGGGGGAGACACAGAATCTGAAGCAGGCTCCAGGCTCAGAGCTGTCAGCACAGAGCCCGAGGCAGGGCTTGAACTCACAAACTGTGAGATCATAACCTGAGCCGAAGTTGGACGTTTAACCGACTGAGCCACCCAGGCGCCTCTAAACAGACTCTTAAATATGGAGAACAAACTAAACTGGTGGTTGCTAGAGGGGAGGGTTGTGGGGGGATGAGCAGAATAGGTGAAGGAGGTTAAGAGGTACAAACCTCCGGTTACAAAATAAGTAAGTTGTAAAGTACAGCATAGGGAATATAGTCAATAATACTGTGATAAAGTTGTATGGTGACAGATGGTAACCATACTTACTGTGGTGAGTGTTAACTAATGTACAGAATTGTCAAATCACTATACTGTACACCTGAAACTAAACATTGTCAACTATACTTCCAATAATAATTTTAAAAAAGTCCCCCAAACTTAAAAAAGTTATTTTCAGGGAGGGTTAGATCATGTATGCTAGAAGGCCCTTTACCTAAGGGACTCCCCTCTCACATCTCACATTTTCACCCCTTCCCCTATCTTTTCATTGTGTGGCCATGGAGGGCGATCTTCCTTTCTTATGGAATACTTTTTTTTTTTTTTTTTTTTTTTTTTTTAAGAGGAGAGAGAGCGAGCGTGTGCATGAGCATGGGAGAGGGGCAGAAGGAGAGAGACAGAGAATCCCAGCAGGCTCCATGTTCAGTGTGGAGTCTAACGTGGGGCTCAATCCTGCAACCCTGGGACCATGACCTGAGACGAAGTCAAGGGTCAGACATTCAACTGACTAAACCACCCAGGCGCCCCTCTTTTTTTTTTTTTTAAAGACTTTATTTTTGAGTAATCTCTACACCCAACATGGGACTCAAATCTACAGCCCTGAGATCAAGAGTCACATGCTGCACCGACTGAGCCAGCCAGGAGCCCCTAATGTCTTTTGAGGCTCTGTGGCTAAGAGACCAAATGTGCTAATATGCCACCTGGAAGATCTAGTGGACTTAGTATATATGCTAGACTCGTCTCCTAGTCTTGCCACCAGGAAGTTACCTCCTGGTCTCTCAGGAGTTACCACTATATTGAGTTTCTGCATTCCAGAATGGTTGGTACCTATGAAGAGAGCAGACCTGTGTGTGACCTTTGGTGTTGAGCATTCTGCAGCCGGCAGAGAGCTGTCTTGTCTCCACAGCCTGAAGACTTTGTTTTACTGAAAGCAGTGATTCTGAACGGATAAAGCTATAGATCTTCTCTCCTAACACATGATGTATGCACATCTATGAAGAATTTTATGTACAGTTTTAGGGAATTCATGAACCTCCTGAACTCCACTGATACACTTTTTAAGGGCCCATGGACTCCATTTTTTAAAAAAATTTTTTAATGTTTATTTTTTGTTGAGAGAGAAAGATAGAATGTGGATGGAGGAGGGGCGAGAGAGAGGGAGACACAGAATCGGAAGCAGGCTCCAAACTCCGAGCTGTCAGCACAGAGCTGGATGCAGGGCTCGAACCCACGAACTGCGAGATCATGACTTGAGTTGAAATCGGTCGCTGAACCACCCCGACTGAGCCACCCTGGTGCCCCTTGTGGACTCCATTTTGAGAATCTGTGCCTTGGGGGAGCCTGGCTGGCTCAGTTAGAAGAGCATGTGTCTCTTGATTTTGGGGGTCATGAGTTTGAGCCCCATGTCGGGTGTAGTGATTACGTAAAATATTAAAAATTAGAAACAAAAAAACTAATATATAATTGATACTTCTATTAGACATAACATTTATTCAGATTTAAAATGATACCTGAAGAGGGGCATGTGGGTAGCTCAGTCGGCTAAGCGTCTGACTCTTGATTTTGGTTCAGGTCATGATCTCACAGTTCGTGAGATTGAGGCCCGTCGGATTCTCTCTCCTCTCTCTCTGCCCTCCCTCCCCCCACCTCCTGTGCGCATGCTTGCTCCCTCTTTCTCTCTCTCTCTCTCTCAAAATCAATAAACATTAAAAATGGGGCGCCTGGGTGGCTCAGTTGGGTAAGTGTCCGACTTCGGCTCAGGTCATGATCTCACGGTCTGTGAGTTCGAGCCCCGCGTCGGGCTCTGTGCTGACAACTCGGAGCCTGGAGCCTGCTTCTGATTCTGTGTCTCCCTCTCTCTCTGACCCTCCCCTGTTCATGCTCTGTCTCTCTCTGTCTCAAAAATAAATAAACATTAAAAAAAAATAAAAAAATAATAAACATTAAAAATACCTGATAAATACAGTATTTTGCAATATTGATCTATGAAATTGAGGTATATTTTGTTTTCTAGGTTTTTAAAATGTATGAAATCTGTGTATTTGTAATAATCGTAGGCACACAGTATTTGTTTTAGAAATATGGTTTTGATAGAATATTTGTTATAGAAAATCACACACATACACATGTTCAGAGATTAGTACAATCAGCCCCTGTGTACCTTTCAGACAGGTTCAACAGTTACTGGATTATGACAATTTCCCCTATGTCTGTCTATCTTGAATTATTTTGTAACAAGTTCCAATCTTGGGCAGCCATTACAGTCTCTAGCCACCTGATGGCAGTATACCATAATTTGAAAATAAGTCTTTTGGGACTATAATTCTAAAGCGTAAAGGACAGGGGATGGGGAGTTCTTGCTTAATGGTTACAAGGTTTCTGTTAGGGGTAACGAAAAAGTTTTGGAAAAAGATTAGTGGCTATGGTTGCACAACATTGTGAATATAATTAATGCCATCGAATTACACACTTAAAAATGGTTAGGATGGTAAGTTTTATGTTGCATATTGTGTCACAGTAAAAAAAAAAAGGCGGGGGGACAACTTCATGACAGTATTTGATAGCACGAGGAGATTTAGTAGTTTGGTTCTTGTGAAAAGAACTAATACATTTTTATTTTACTGTTGCCTTTTTGGGGAGAAAGACCTAGACCAGCCTTTAAATCAGTGAGCTTCCAAAATTACTTTGGGCAGCAAAACCGTGATAAATAAAACATTAATTGGAGCTCCTCAGATAGAGGTCTGGAAAGCTTCCATCTAGTTGAGCAACCCTCCTGCTCCCACATTGTAGGGCCCCTAAGTGTTTTAAACCATGGGAGATCCCTGAGCAGTTCCTCATAAACCAAAAAGCCAGTATTCATCAGAGTTATGAGTATTTGTAGAGGAGACCTAGGTATCAGTGGGTGTTATAACTGGTTTATTGTTAGGTCTGTTTCAACCTGAGAAACGGGTTGAGGTTTTTGTAGGGGGGAAATGTAGGTACTTCCGGAGAACATTGTAAATTGTAAGAAAGCATGCTTAGTGTTCTAGATGTTCTGAGTTTCAGAGTTGGAAGTGGTCTTGCATTATTTAGTTCATCCTGTTCTTTTTAAAGATGTGAAAACTGAGTTTGAGAGAGACTGGCTTGAACAATGCCGCACAGCTAGTCAGCAGTAGGGCTTTGTGTTGTACCACCACTACTTTATAGCAAAAGTATATCAGAAAGAAAATAGCTCTCTTCATATGTCTGGAGATAGGACTAGTATACATTTCGATTTTTCCCTTTTCTCATGTTCTTTTTCCTGATAATTGTGAGGTTCAGTTATCAAAACCAACCTATGGTAACCAGAAAATTAAGTCAACTAGAATATGCAGTTCTTCTGGGAAGTCTGCTTAGGAAGGTTTTGCTATATTTGATCATTCAGTTTGCATTTGTACTTGCATAATACTTTGATATAGTTTATCACAATGAACACAAGTCTAGTAGCTGCAGGGAGATGGTTTGGGGTAGCAGATCACTGGCCACAACATTTAAGATCTTCTGCCCTGTTCTGTCATTAATTTTTTGTAAGCCTGGGGCAAGTCACTTCCCCTCAGACGGTGTTAGTTTTATCCTTAGTGTAAACTGGTAGAGGTAGATTTGATGAGCTTTAAAGGCTCTTTCCAGCCATTCAGAGCTGTTGAGCTGTATGTAGGTTTCAGTATTGCAGTGAAGAATCATCCTCTTCCATGCTTTTAGTTAGAATTCACAGGGTACTTGGTTGCCCATGACAGTAGTTATGCACATAAGTGAAAACAAACCCAATTGCAGAGCTCATGAGTGAATTTTTATTTAGATCTCTTAATGCAGTTAATAGATTTTTGGAGTGTTGAAATCTCAAGCTTCCTCTGGGTCTGGTCCGGAGGTCATTGGGCTTGAAAAGAAAATAGAAAGCAAATGATAGTTGGCAAGACCATTTATTTCCTTTTTGTGTTTACGTTTCTGTTACTTATTCAATAGTTATTTTGAATACTAAGTATGCTAAGAGGGCTCAAGAATTCAGAGTCTGTTGAAAACTTGTGTTTTCTTTGTTTCTTTCGGGACTTATTCCTCTTCTTGGTTATCTATATTATCTATCTTTAGCAGCATCACATTACCAAATGCCTACACATCTAGAGCTCGAGGTAGGTAGCTATTTACTGCTAATTTGAATCCTTCAGAGATAGCAGAATTTTAGTTAGAAATGGGTCTCCTGAATTCATAAAGAGTATCATGTCTTTCCGTTCAGAAGTATTTATTTAATACCTACTATGTGCCCAGCGATATGCTGGGCTCACTATATCAAAACATGTAAGGTATGGCTTCTGCTGTCAAGCAGCTCATGTCTAGAAGGAGAAGCAAAGCATTGTGATGTTTTGTGATGTGTTATGTAAAGGTCTGTGGCAGCACAGAGGAGTTTGTAAATCATGCTATTCAGTCACAGTGATGAGACTCTGGAGTCAGAATTTCTAGCCACCCTCAATCACAGGAGCTTAACCTATCTAACTTGACGTGTATTTAAACTTAGTGAGTAGGTTTTAGATTATGTTTTTATTTTAATACAAGGAAAAATAGTTGCTTTCAAACCATGTCCTTATTCTAAAAATTTTCTTAAGAAACATGGGGGAGAAAAAAAACATTTCATGTAAACTTGTATTGAGTTCATATTGTCATCAGTTCTTAGAGATTGTCAGGAAAATCCTCACTGTGTATATGAGCTCTGTGTATTAGCTCCTTGCTCTCAAACTCTAAGAACAGAAAATTACTTTCCATGTGGTTAAAAATCAACGTAACATTGCCAGGGTCTGTACTTGAAGGGCCAGAAGTCCAGCCTGGAGGCTTTTAACATAGTTAGGACTTTGGCAGGGCTAACTCACAAAGAAACCCCCTAACATGAGTAGAAGGTCCAGTTGTGCATGTGGACCTCACAGAGCAGTATGAGAGTTTTTAGCACATCACAGAGCTCGGTAGGATTTTCTGTGCAAGAGCCAAAACTTTGGCGGAAGGGGCAGAAGGAAGATGAGGACTAGATTAGAGCAGAGTGAGTGTGGGAGAACCAGACAATTCAATTCCTAAATATTGCAGTAAGTAGGACTGGCTCTCATGTTCCATCTCAGGATGAAGTGTTCAAGCCTGGATGAGAGTTGAAAGGGAGAAGAATTTCAATACATCTTTTCCTGGGCTGTCATTTCAGGTGACATGTTGAAGCTGTGAGTTGCTTTTGTAAAGGAAAGTATTCACTGCTGGTGTTTTGCTGTTTTGTGACACTCTTTGAGATCAGCTGACACTCTGAAGTACAAAATTGAAAACCTGGATTAAGGAGTTGTAGCCTGGCTTTCAGAGAGACATGTGCCTCCTTGCTTAAGGAGAATCTTTCACTAGCTGGTTCCCTCCCTCACCCTCCCCAGATCTTCTTGGTTTATGGTTTGGCTCTCTTGTCTTAGCACGGGCTGTCTGCTTATACTGCATCTTATACCAACTCCTTATTCTCAAGCATCTTTGTACAGTGTTGTAGGTTCCATTGCTTAGATATATATGGCAACTGGTTATCCAATTTCAAGTTGTGTATAAAGTCTGACAAAGGAAAAGAATGGAGCAAATGATAATTGAGTCTATTTAATTATGCAGTTAACAAATAACCATTATTTTTTTATTAAAAAATTTTTTTTAAATGTTTATTTATTTTCGAGAGAGAGACAGTGTGAGTAGGTAAGGGGCAGAAAGAGGGAGACACAGAATCCAAAGCAGGATCCAGGCTCTGAGCTGTCAGCATAGAGCCTGACCTGGGGCTCGAACTCACAAACCGTGAGATCATGACCTGAGCCGAAGTCGGATGCTTAACCGACTGAGCCACCCAGGTGCCCCAACAAATAACCATTATTAAAAAGGAAAAAAAATTACATGAAATCATATTCTCTCAAAATTTGGGACACATGGCCATGCAATCTACTTCCTGTGTTTATTTTTCTGTTTCCCTGACCATGTTCAGTTTCTCTCCATGTTCAGATTTTCTCAGAAAGCATTTCATGATTAACTTCATTCCACCTGGATTTTTTTCTGTTCTTTACTGCTAATACTTGATGTTTCTTATTGATAAGTTGTCTTTAAGTGTTCCTAAATCACATTATTTGTGTATACTCTGCCTGTCATTCTAGGGTGGAAGCATCATGTCATATTGTGCTTGATCTCCCATGGTAACAGAAAGAGTGAGGTGGTCCACTCTTGTGGATGCTGAACCCTAGTGGGGCACTGTGTGCCCTGGGTCAGGTAGTGTAGCCTAGGAGATTTGAGCCTTTATGGGCTATGCAGAATTTGTTGGGGGTGGAGGTGGGGTGGGGATAATGGATTAACTAAAGTGTATCATAAATGATTTCCAGAGATGGCTTTAAAGAGGAAGGAGAATGGCTCTTAAAGCTGTAGTATGAAATTACGCTAAATTTTCAGATTAATAAAAGAGTACCAACAGCATTTTGGGTGAGAGTATTTCTTTATTCTAATTTTATTCTTTATTTTTCTTCTGAAGAGCTTAACCTGTGGTTGTAGTATTTGTAAAGCCAGGGTCTGTTTGATTTTAACCAGGGATATATAGATAATTTTGTTAGTTTAGGAAGATTTTCTGGACTGTAGGCCCCTTGAGTTCTCAAAAATGACAGTTAACTGAAGTATTTTGCTACAAAGTAGCTGCCTGCTTACTGTCCCTTTTTAGGCCTTTTATTCCATCAGTGGATTTCTAGTGAATCAGATTCTTTGGACAGTTTTCAGTCTTGATTTCTAGTTGAACTTCCTGTTTATCACTGTTCTTGAAATCCTTCTCCATTGGCTGCAGTGAACTGTTCTGCACTGAGCATTCGCTGTCCCTTTTTAGTATTCCTTTTCAGGTGCTTTGGTTGCTTTGCTATTTTCATGTATCAAATCAGCAATGGCACATTGGCAATCTGTGTGTCAGATCTGGTTTGTGGACATGTTTTATTTGATCCTCAAAGTGCTTTGAAAATTTGTATAGTAGTTGCCATTAATAAATTGTTCAAAATCTGAATGTATGGCTTTTTTGAGAGGGAAAGGAGCTGGCTGCACTGGGTGGCCGTTTCCCTGTGGCAGTGATCTTCAGAGCTGCTAGTCTGGGGGAGGTGCATCCTCGCTCTGGTTGACTTGGCGCTACCCAGAACACTTCACTCATTTATTAATCACCTATTTGAGTTTGCAACCTTTGTCTTCCCTGTTATATTCACCAGGTTCTTACCTGGGATCTCTTTTTTTTCTCTCCACATGCTCTCCCTGAGTGCCTCTGCCCCCATCAGTCACAAAAACCAGATGGATGAGTCTGTTTGCCATCTTAAGTCATTTTTTTTTTTCAGTTCAGTGGTTATCTCGCCTTTAATGTTTGAATTCATTTCTTCTTTGCATTTTAATTCTTTTTGTTGCTTTCTGGTCTATAGGTTTGAGAGTTTGAAATAATTTTCCAGGAATGTATGTTAATTAAGACTTTTTATCTGCTTCTAGTGACTCCTAATTTTCATTTGAGTCTTCTGTGCCCCACCAAGTGTTGTATTGTGCAAAATAAAAAATATAAAGATTGAATTGCTTTGTGTTTATTTTTTTATGTAAATATATGGTGGCAGTTTCCTCACTCTTGAATCTTTCACACTTTCGCTTTAACACCTTTATGTAGAAACCTGTCTTTGACGTTTATACCCGACTGCCTTTTATATCCATAGCCTCTTTGTTTGTGTTCATCTACTAAAACTTGGCACAGACATTTCTGGCATCCTGTTCATCTCAGTTCATGAGAGATTTGATCATCTGGTTCATAGTGTTTCTGTCCTCACTTACCACTCAGTCTTTTTTTTTTTTTTTTAAGGTTTATTTATTTTTGAGACAGAGAGAGACAGAGCATGAACGGGGGAGGGGCAGAGAGAGAGGGAGACACAGAATCGGAAGCAGGCTCCAGGCTCTGAGCCATCAGCCCAGAGCCGGACGCGGGGCTTGAACTCACAGACCACAAGATCCTGACCTGAGCTGAAGTCGGACACCCAACTGACTGAGCCACCCAGGCACCCCTACCACTTAGTCTTACCACCGCTATACCTGTGGACGGTCCATTTAACGTGCCACCCTCTAGGAGTTTAAAATCTACTTGGAGATAACAAACAACAGTAAAAACAGTTAAGGACTTTAAAAAGTAACATTTTGGGGCGCCTGGGTGGCACAGTCGGTTAAGCGTCCGACTTCAGCCAGGTCACGATCTTGCGGTCCGTGATTTCGAGCCCCGCATCGGGCTCTGGGCTGATGGCTCGGAGCCTGGAGCCTGTTTCCGATTCTGTGTCTCCCTCTCTCTCTGCCCCTCCCCCGTTCACGCTCTGTTTCTCTCTGTCCCAAAAATAAATTAAAAACATTGAAAAAAAAATTAAAAAAAAAAAAGTAACATTTTAAGGCATCTATAGAGGAAGTGCCATACATAGGCCTATGTTTGATAAATTCTTAATCACATTATACAAGCAATTATTTAAAGGGTGGGACCCTTGGACCTTCTTTTAGCCTAGATTCATGTTTCTATGTGGAGGCAACATTACTTCGTGTAATTTCCTTGGCTTCTCTTTGTCCCAGGGGAGGAGTGACTGATCTTAGGAGAATTTGGGTAAGGAATTAGGCCTAGCTCTCAGTCCCTTTCCTCTTTCCCTTACCTGAGGAGGCAGCCACCTATAGCCTGTTTTCTAGAAATAGGCTCTAAGCTGCATGTTTTCTTTAGAAACAGACCTCTGTGTGTGGAAACCTGTGGTTCTCCAGCTGTGACTGTGATTGGGTGAATGAAATGGCTCATTTCTGGGGTGCAGTTTTAGGAAGGACACTGTTGCTATGCCTTTAAGTTACATTTAAAAAATGTGGGCTGGGGGCATCTGGGTGACACAGTCGGTTGAGCAACTGACTTCCACTTAGGTCATGATCTCGTGGTTCGTGGGTTCGAGCCCCACATCGGGCTCTGTGCTGACAGCTCAGAGCCTGGAGCCTGCTCTAGATTTGGTGTTTCCCTCTCTCTCTGCCCCTCCCCTCTGCTCATGCTCTGTCTCTCTCTCTCAAAAGTAAACATAAATTTTTTTTAAATATGGGCTTAATCTATAACAAAGCCAACAGTTTCATCTTCATCCATTTGCCTTTTTAATTTTATTTCTCAATTATTCCAAAAGTGGGTAGAAGGGATTTTCATTTAATGATCCCCTAAACTCCAGTAGTAGTATTGCTAAAATGTTCATAAGGGAGATGATCTTTTTGAGTTTTTTTGAGGTTTGAGTTTTTGACTTGAGAAAATGCAGGCAGATAAAGGTGAGTCTTGTCTTTTCTTTCTTTCTTTCTTTCTTTCTTTCTTTCTTTCTTTCTTTCTTTCTTTCTTTCTTTCTTTCTTTCTAATTTACATCCAAGGTAGCATATAGTGCAATAATGATTTCAAGAGTAGATTCCAGTGATTCATCCCCTGTGTATAACACCCAGTGTTCATTCCAACAAGTGTCTTCCTTAATGCCCCTTACCCATTTAGCCCACCCTCTGACCCACAGCCCCTCCAGTAACCCTCAGTTTGTTCTTTGTATATAAGAGTCTCTTATGCTTTGTCCCACTCCCTGTTTTTATATTATTTTTGTTTCTCTTATGTTCATCTGTTTTGTATCTTAAGTTCCTCATATGAGTGAAGTCATATATTTGTTTTTCTCTAATTTTGCTTAACATAATATCCTCTAGTTCCATCCATGTAGTTGTAAATGGCAAGATTTCATTTTTTTTGATTGCTGAGTAATACTCCATTGTATATATATACCACATATTCTTTATCCATTCATCCATCGATGGACATTTGGACTCTTTTCATACTTTGTTGTTAACGCTGCTATAAACATTGGGGTGCATATGCCCCCTTGAAACAGCTCACCTGTATCCCTTGGATATATACCTAGTAGTGCAATTGCTGGGTTGTAGGGTAGTTCTATTTTTAATTTTTGAGGAACCTCCATACTGTTTTCCAGATTGGCTGCACCAGTTTGCATCCCCACCAGCAGTGCAATAGAGATCCTCTTTCTCCACATCCTTGCCCACGTCTGTCGTTGCCTGAGTTGTTAATGTTAGCCATTCTGACAGGTGTGAGGTGGTATCTCATGGTGGTTTTGATTTGTATTTCCCTGATGATGAGTGATGTTGAACATTTTTTCATGTGTCTATTAGCCATCAGAATGTCTTCAAAGGTGGGTTCTAAGAAATAGAAGTTGATAGCTGGCTTGAGCAAAGCCTTTGGTATGATGTTGGTAGTGGTGAGACTGGGAAGATTGGCCAGAGCAATTGTATAGAACTTTGAATGCCTGATTGACAAATTTGGCTTTTTTAATCTTTTTTTTTTTTTTTAACGTTTATTCATTTTTGATAGAGAGAAACAGAGCATGAGCGGGGAAGGGGCAGAGAGAGCAAGACACAGAATCTGAAGCAGGCTCCAGGCTCTGAGCTGTCAGCACAGAGCCCAATGCAGGGCTCGAACTCACGAACTGCGAGATCATGACCTGATCTGAAGTTGGACACTCAACCGACTGAGCCACCCAGGCACCCCTGGCTTTTTTAATCTTAAAAGTAGCAGAAAACAAATAGACATTTCCTGTGTAGGGAAATGATAATGCTAAAAGAATGTATTAAAAAGGAGTTTTATGAATTGAGTTTTAATATAATATGTAAAAGAGTATGTTCTCATTACTATCTAAGAACAGGCTACTATCCAGTGGTAACAGCTAATAGGCTACAATCTAATGTTCTCTGTAATAGGAAATGATTTTTCTTAAAAGTGGTCATTCCTTATGTAGCTGTGATTTTTTTTTTTTTTTTTTTTAATAGAAGGCTGCTTTGCAGGCTAATTTAGATGGACTTGAAGTCATCCTTGAGCATTAATTTCCCAGAGCAAGCCTTTCTGAAGGAGGTGTCCGAGTTTTTTATTGAAGAATGTGTTTATGAATGTATGTTAGACTTTTGTGCTGTCTGGTAAAATAAAATAAGAGAAGCAGCTTTGGAATCCATCCTTGTGATGTAATTCAATATGAAGAAAGATTTGGCAGAGCAATTTAGTAACTCTGAACAGGTAAAAAGCCTGAAAAATGAAATTATATAAATTATATCTTTGCTTATCAGCTGACATTCATGGAGAGATTGGCTGTGTTACACACAGATGTCCCAACAGGTGCCCCCCAGCATGGGCAAAGACCATTTTGTAACATCAGCACTCCAGTATAGAATAGAGAAGACTGATTTTTTTCCATTTAGTTTTTCCTTTTTCATCATTTCTTCTACCATCTTTGTCTCTGTCCATACCAACATGCCATTCCCTGACCCCCTAGTTACCATCATGGTTAAAGGAGCCACATCCAGCTTTGCCTTGATATGTTAGATTGGCTGGCAGGTGGAACCCAAAATAAGTCAGCTTGTGGGATTTACAACTGTCAGACCATGAGCTACTTCAGGAAAAATAAAGTTGTAGATAAAAAAGATTAAATCAGCGCCCAAGGTTATATAAGTGCTTGTATGAGTAATTGTCACTTTAATTACACAAATAATACTTTTTTCTCTTTGTTATTAGTTTTTAATTGTACAAGTAGTGCTTGTAATTGTAGAGGATGCAAACAAAAAATATATAACGTACCCCCAGTCCCATTATCCTTTTGTATATATTTTCAGATAAACTACACCTTATTATATTTATTTATTGGTCTGCAGCTTGCTTTTTTTCACTTAATAGATCTTGGTGGCCTTTCCATGTTAGTAACTTTTAGGAGAGCTGTATGTTAAGTAGATCATAGGAAGAAATAATAATAATTTATTTAACCACTTTCCTATGGATGGATACTGATAAGATTTTCCTAGTTATAGACTGTGCCAGACAAGTTTTGGAAGTCTGGAGAAAGGAGTTCGGTGCTGTTAACTTTGTCTATTGATCTGTTATAAGAATAGCCGGTTATTAACCCTTTTTGTGCTGGGGCACCTTACTAAGTTCTTTATATATATCGTATAAACTTTGCATCAGCCTGTGTCATAGATGTTACATGCTTTTCCAGGTGAGGAAAAAAATCAAAGTTCACTTGCCCAAAGTCTCACAGCTTAAGAATGGCAGAACAAGGATTAAAATCCAAGCTGGTCTCATTACAAAATCTTGTTTCTTTTTCACTTCTCATTTTTAGATCTAAATATGTTATTAGCAAGTACAATGGGTTTTTTGGCAGTGATGTTAGAATTGGCTTGAATATAATTTTAATGTTTTATGTATAAAAATTGGCTTCTGTGTATTTGTAGTTCTGTAGACAACCTCCCTCCCCCCGCCCCCGCCCTTGTTGGTCTTCATGCATAGTTCTCTCTGCACACAGATGTGAACTGGGAAGTGGCCTCAGTGGCTCATTTTACCTTCTGTTTCTTCTAGTTTTTGTTGCAGAATCTAACAGTAATTCTTTGCTTTTAATGTCTGTGTTGTGAAACTTTACCTGCGTGTTGCTTTGCCCTCCCCCAGGCCAATGGCCCTCTAAGGTAGTGAGAGCAGGAGAGAGGGCATCTCTGCCCAAGCAAAGGAAGATGCCAGTCCTCTTACCTATCAGGCTAGGTTTGAGGGAGGTTTTTTTTTTGTTTGTTTTCTTCCAGTGAGGAATGGCCTTGACACTTCCCCCATCCCGTACCTCTTTGGTTTTTGTGGAAGTAATTGTTTTGGAGAATGAGTGAGCTTTCCGACCTTTAGGACTTTTGCTCAGCTCCGTGAAAGCTCTACTCTGGACTGAAGCTCTTCCTGTTTGTGTGTATTGGAGTGAGGGATGGAGGGAGGAATCTGGAACACTTTGTTTTAGAGTAGTGAATTTTGACTATTTGACAATCCTGGACTACTGTGAGGATCTGTTAAAAACCACTCACCTGGATTGTTTTTGTATTTACAGTCTGAAGTAAACCATCTTGACAAGGTATTTTAGGGTTCTCTGATGATAATTTAGGACGTGTTTCCCTTCTGAGATTGAAAGCTGCCTGAAGATGGAGCCAGGTTTCTGCTGCCTTTTTCCTTCTGGTGCCAAATTCAGGCTAGCAACGAGTCGCATTGATTGGCTTATCACTCATCAGATGATGAGTGAACACCGTTTTTTTAGAGTGTTGCCCTTAGAATACTGTGAGCTCAGGTGAAAAGGAGTAGTTCCCCAGATGGGGGATAAACATTTCACAACCCAAGGGTGTGTGGATAATGTTAAAGATACCAGTAACAGTATAACTGGCTAGGCTTGGGGAGATTTTCCTGTGTGTTGGTTTTATTTACTGGGATTTATATTTGGACTCACTTGCATCACCACAGATAACCAAGAGTTGATATAAGAAGATATTTTAATTGCAAGATTTGTTGAAGGAAAAAAGCATATAGTGTACATGTGACTCAACTGATGATGAGTGAGAAGTAGCATCTTTGATAGTAAGATTGACACATGAATTCTCTCACTATACCTGCCCTGCTCTGCTCAAATGCCAGGAGAGGGAATGCAGGGCTGGCTGCCTGCCACTGTAGCCTGTATGACCTTGTCAAGTGGTCACTGGTATCCTACTTATTTCCTCGGTGTTTATCTGCATAGGGGCAGCAAAGAGGGACCTTTTGCTTCTCTGCTGGCAGAAAACTGCTTTTTCTCAGAACCAGCAAGTCAGGATACACACTTCAAAGATTAATGGCTCAGGTTGCCATGGCAAGGCTAGAAGATGGATGATTATCCATTTTGTATTATTTTATTTTCCTTTTTTAAAAAATTGACATCAAAATTAGTTAGCATGTAGTGCAACAATGATTTCAGGAGTAATTTCCTTAAGTCCCTTACCCATTTAGCCCATCCCACCTCCCACGGCCCCTCCAGCAACCTTCTCTTTGTTCTGTATATTTGAGAGTCTCTTATGTTTTGTCTCTCTCCCTGTTTTTATATTATTTTTGCTAGCCTTCCCTTATTTTCATCTGTTTTGTATCTTAAATTCCTCATATGAGTGAAGTCATATGATTATTTGTCTTTCTCTGACTAATTTCACTTAGCATAATACCGTCTAGTTCTATCCATGTAGTTGCAAATGGCAAGATTTCATTCTTTTTGATTGCTGAGTAATAAATCGTTTGTGTGTGTGTGTGTGTGTACGTACACACACACACACACACACACACACACACACACACACACACACCCCGCATCTTTATCCATTCATCTGTTGATAGACATTTGGGCTCTTTCCATACTTTGGCTATTGTTGATAGTGCTGCTATAAACATTGGGGTGCGTGTGCCCCTTTGAAACCGCTCACCTGTATCCCTTGGATATATACCTCATAGTATAATTGCTGGGTTGTAGGGTATTTCTATTTTTAATTTTTTGAGGAACCTCCATACTGTTTTCCAGAGTGGCTGCCCAAGTTTGCATTCCCACTAACAGTGCAAAAGAGATCCTCTTTCTCCACATCCTTACCAACATCCGTTGTTGCCTGAGTTGTTAATGTTAGCCATTCTGACAGGTGTGAGGTGGTATCTCATTGTGGTTTTGATTTATACTTCCCTGATGATGAGTAATGTTGAGGATTTTTCATGTGTCTGTTGGCCATCTGGATGTCTTCTTTGGAGAGTGTTTATTCATGTCTTTTGCCCATTTCTTCACTGGATTATTCATTTTTTGGGTGTTGAGTTTGATAAGTTCTTTATAGATTTTGGATGCTAACCCTTTATCTGATATGTCACTTGCAAATATCTTCTCCCATTCCGACAGTTGCCTTTTAGTTTTGCTGATTGTTTCCTTCGCTGTGCAGAAGCTTTTTATCTTGATGAAGTCCCAATAGTTCATTTTTGCTTTTGTTTTCCCTGCCTCCGGAGACATGTTGAATAAGAAGTTGCTGTGGCCAAGGTCAAAGAGGTTTTTGCCTGGTTTTTCCTCTAGGATTTTGATAGTTTCCTGTCTTATGTTTAAGTCTTTCATCTATTTTGAGTTTATTTTTGTGTATGGTGTAAGAAAGTGGTCCAGGTTCATTTTTATGCATGTCACTGTCCAATTTTTCTAGCACCATTTGTTGAAGAAACAGTCTTTATTCCATTGGATATTCTTTCCTGCTTTGTCAAAGATTAGTTGGTCATATGTTTGTGGGTCCGTTTCTGGGTTCTCTTGATTCTGGGTTCCACTGATTTGAGTGAGTGTTTTTGTGCCAGTACCATAGTGTCTTGATGATTACAGCTTTGTAATACAGCTTGCAGATTGGGATTGTGGTGACTCCAGCTTTGGTTTTCTTTTTCAAGATTGCTTTGGCTATTTGGGGTCTTTTCTGGTTCCATACAAATTTTAGGATTGTTTGTTCTAGCTCTGTGAAGAATGCTGGTGTTATTTTCCTAGGTATGGCTTATTTTCCTATTTTTTATGTTCCTATTCTTCAATTAAAATTTTTTTTAAGTTTGTTTATTTTTGAAGAGACAGATACAGTGTGAGTGGGGGAGGGGCAGAGAGCAAGAGAGAGAGAGAGAATGACAGAGAGAATGAATCCCAAGCAGGCTCCCCACTGCCAGTACAGAGCCCATTGTGCGGCTCGAATCCATGAAGCCGTGAGATCTTGACCCGAGTCTAAATCAAGAGTCGAATGCCGAATCAACTGAACCACCCAGGTGCCCCTATGTGCCTGTTCTTTAATGCTAATCTTATTGTGACTGTTTCCTGCTGTTGATTATGCTTCTATAAGTTAAAATATTTTCCGCATATAATAGAAGTAAAAAATGGATGTAAATGAATCTAATACGATAATTTAGAATATGCTATATGTCTGTCATTGCTATTTTCTTTAATGTATATTAAGACAGAGGGAGAGGGTGTGTGTACATGCACATGAGGGGGTGTCGGAGGGAAGAGGCAGAGAGAGAGGGAGAGAATCCCAAGCAGGCTTCATACTGCCATCACAGAGCCTGACTCGGAGGCTTGATCTTCTGATCATGAGATCACTCACTACCTGAGCTGAAATCAGGAGTCAGGTGCTTAATCAACTGAGCCACCCAGATACCCCATCATTACTATTGTAGTAATAGGGGACATCTTTCAGAAAAGGAACTGAGTGAGATCTAAATTCCAAACTGAATTTAGGTCTCTTTTCATTTGGATTATCAGTTAATATCAACCTTCCCATTGAGGTGATTTGGCTTCCCCAGGTACTTTATGATGCCCTTTCTTTTTTTTTTTTAATTTTTTTCATGTTTTTATTTATTTTTGAGACAGAGACAGAGCGTGAGTGGGGGAGGGGCAGAGAGAGAGGGAGACGCAGAATCTGAAGCAGGCTCCAGGCTTTGAGCTGTCAGCACAGAGCCCCATGTGGGGCTCAAAACTCATGAACTGCTAGATCATGACCTGAGCTGAAGTCGGATGCCTAACCTGCTGAGCTACCCAGGCGTCCCTAAAATAAACATTTAAATGGATTGTTTTGCCATTTTGAAACTGGTGATATTGGTATTTAGGAAATAAAAACCTACAAGTTTTGGTAAATAAGAAAACACAGAATTGCAAAGCACTAGATTATATTTGCTATTTATTAAACCACTCAAGAAGGCCACAGCATCAACAGTGGTCTCTGAACATTTAAGAATCAGAACTGAACATTAACTATTGCTTATTTTTCAAGTTCAGTTTCTCCCTCTAAATGATGGTCTGTTACCCAAATAGCAACTATGTAGATTTCACAGAATAATATAAATTATTAATGTAATTTCATTCCACCTACTTTCTACTTTGGTTTTGGAAGGTAAATAATCCTTAGGTACAAGTCATGTCTCTGAAAAATTATGACTGTGGTGTTTGCCTCACATTTTCAACTTGCTAACCTCAAGTGTGTTTAAGAATCTGCTTTATTTTAGGGGTGTCTGGGTGGCTCAGTCGATTAACGGCCTGACTTGGTTTTTGGCTCAGGTCATAATCTCACGGTTTGTGCACTGGCAGTGTGGAGCCTGCTTGGGATTCTCTGTCTCCTTCTCTGTCTCTCCCTGCCCCTCCCTCCCTCACTGTGTCTCTCTCTCTCTCTCAAAAAATAAATAAACTTAAAAAAAAAATCTGCTTCATTTTACAACCAGTGTAATTTAGAGTAGGGCTGATCTCTTCTCTAAAATTTATTTATTTATTTATTTATTTATTTATTTATTTATTTATTTATTTATTTATTTATAGTTTATTTATTAATTTAGAGAAAGAGTGTGAGCAGGGAAGGGGCAGAGAGAGGGAGAGAAGAGAGAGAACCCCAGGCAGGTTCTGCACTGTCAGCCCAAAGCCCAATGTGGGGATTGATCTCACGAACTGAGAGATCATGACGTGAGCCAAAATCAGGAGTTGGATGCTTAACTGACTGAGCACCCAGGTGCCCCTAAAATTTATTCTTTAGAACAGGCACTGTGTTCACATGGGTCAAAAAGTCAAAAAATAGAGAAAAGCATACAGTGAATAGACTTTCTTTGACACCTGTTTTCCAACCTCCTAGTTCTTCCTAGACTTAGAGACAGTTGGTGTCATCACTGTCTATACATCTGTACTGCCCCATCTTTTTTACACAGCAGTGGCCTACTATGATGTTCCGCACATTGCTTTTTTTCCCTTTAACAGTATATAGTGGAGCTCATTCTTTATCAGTACATAAAGAACTTTCTCCCTTCGCTTCCTTACAGTTTTAGAGTGTTCCTTTATTAATGAGCATTTAGATTTTTAAAATCTTGGCTTTTACTATTTCCACTGACCAAATACTTATTGAGCACCTGCTGTGCTCTCGGCACTCTTCTTTGTGCTTAGGATGGCAATGTAAAAAGCAGAGGGAATTTCCTGCCCCCATGTAGCCAGTTCTAATCTTGGGAGACATGTAATAAACTATGATGCATAATTTGTATATATATATATCAATTTGCCTGAGTGTCAGTATATTTGTAAAATGAACTCTTAGAATTGGAATATCTGGTTTAAAGGATATGTGTTTTGGGGTGCCTGGGTGGTTCAGTCAGTTAAACATCCGACTTCAGCTCAGGTCATGATCTCACTAGTCATGGGTTTGAGCCCCGCGTCAGGCTCTGTGCTGACAACTCAGAGCCTGGAGCCTGCTTCAGATTCTGTGTCGCCTGCTCTCTCTGCACCTCCCCAGCTCGCACTCGGTCTCTCTCTCTCAAAAATAAATAAACATTAAAAAAATAATAAAGCATACATGCTTTTTCCATTGGAGGTAGTTAACTGCCAAATTGCCCTCTTTAGAAGATGTACTGGTTTACATCTGTCCTACAAGCCGTGTTTGAATGCCTGTTTTTTCATGTCTTTTCCAGCACAGTGTGTTATCAAACTTTTTGATCTTTATCAATCTGATGAGTAAGAAAGATATGTCTGTACAATGCTCATTTGCATGTTTCTTTTGAGAAAAGCTTACTATTTGTATATTCTCATTTTTAGAGGTTCTTTGTAAGTTTCTCCTCTTTATTTATGCCTTGTTTTACTGCTCTTTATAAGTTACTGCATACTTTATTTATGACCCTGGAAAAGTGAGGAGTTTTTCTCATCAAGCCCTTTCATATTGTTGAATATAATATATGTGAATATGAACGTTGTGCCTGTGCTAAAAACCATAGCAGTAATTTAACTTTTCATTTAGGAAAGGTGTTAGAAGGTTAAAGGTTTCGACTTTAGGCTGAAGATTTGAATTTATAAGAACTGAAGTATAAAAGAAGTATATTATGTTACTATATTTGCTCATCATAAATAGTAGTTAGGTGATCATCCATGCTTAGCATATGCGTACGTGGCATTTTCTACTCAGTGTCTGATAAGATTTGTTGAAGTTCACCTTTATCCCTGGTAAAATGGAAGGTAATGAATAGATAAGAAAGCCAAGAGTTGGATTAATTAACTCATTAATTACTTTTAATATTTTTATTTTTTACTTTTAAGTATTCTCTACACCCAATGTGAGACTCAAACTTGCAACCCCAAGGTCAAGAGTAGCATGTTCCACCAACTGAGCCAGCCAGGCTCCCCAATACTTGGATTAATTTAAAGCTCAGTGACAATGCCTAGAAACACCAGTGAGATTACTTATTTTATAGTGTGAGAAATGGATTGCGTTCAGGCCATATTTTTGTTTGGATTCACAATTTCTGCATTCTATGTCCCCTTACAAAGAATAAAGAAATGCTCTGGAAATTGAATTTTACTCCCTCCTATCTAAAGTCCTCATATTTCCATTCAAATAAAGAAAAGTAAAAAGTGGAGCCATTCCCTTTACCACTTACCCTCTTGTTAAAACTTAAGAAAACTGATCAAATCAGTCTCCTTCTCTTTGCTCCTGCCACAGTCCCCAACACTATTGCCTTGTTTTTATTTTCTTCTGTCTCCTTCTCTTCCTTTGTCTCCTTTCTTAACTACTATTCCTCACCGCTTCCTATACATTTCACTATTCAAAACCTTTTACCTCTCGGCTATTTGCTTTTCTCTGGCTACAACTTCTCAAGAGATCTTACCCCTTTCTGAAATTTCCCCAGTCATTTTGATATAGATACAAAATGTTCTATAATTCTGTTGGAGGACTGGATGAGAGGGGAAGTAGAATAGGAGGGATGGAAGCATTTAATCTTCTAATAATTGCATGGCAGAAATCTGATAAATTCATAAAATTGATAGCTAGGAAATAGTCATAAACATATTATTTAGAAAAGTTGAGATCAGTGGTAGTGGAAATGCCTAGAAGATTTGAGGATACTTGCCTCTGGGAAGGAATGATGGGAACTAGAGTAATGGAGTTCTTTTTTCATCATAAACCATTTCATTCTGTTTTACTTTTTAAACTTATGTCTATGTGTTATCGTTACATGCTGGTATTTCACAGAGTTATTGACTGAGAAATGCATCTTCATAGAATAGGTTAAAATATAAGATAAATGAAAGGGCAGAGATTTTGTCTTATTTATTTTCATGTCCCTGGTGCCTGGGATAGACCTGACACATAATGGGGGTTTGATAAATATTAAGTGAATGAAGCCATTGCACTGATGAAATTTCTGGAGTCGGAATGAGATTAGAACCTTCAGCATAGAAGGCAAGTACTCTCTACTGAGCTGTAAGTGCCAAAGAGCAAGGAGCTTGCTTGCTTTTTGCATTGTCTTGCACACAGGTGTCTGGTACAGCGTGGGTACTTAGAAATGCTCAGGGCTCTCTTTAGAACGGACCATTCAAGCATTAGAGCCCTAAGTGTAAGAAGAAAGTGTACTCCCCCTAACTGTGTCTTGTAGGTCCTATTCAGTTGTAGTATACTCCTTGCATCCCAAGGTTGATTCCTTTTTGTTAGGCATAAAATCAGAGTTCCTCAACTGCACAAAGTCTTTATGTATTCAGTAAAACTTTTTAGTAGGGCCTGCTGTGAACAAGACTGGCATTAGGCTCTACAGAGGTAATAAAGATGAATAAGGGTAAATCTCCAATTCCACGGAAAGTGTAGTCCAGCAGGGGAGATTGAATTTATCTGTATTTAACTGTTATATACAAGACATGTTATGAGGTGTAAGCAGCTTGTGTGGGAGAAGGGAGGAAGACGTAATTAAATCTCACTGAGGCTGGGAGGGTAGAGGAACTGATGGAAGTATAGACCAGAGAAGAGAGAGGAAAGCTTTTTTTTGCCTTTCTTCCCCCCCCCCTCCTTTTTTCTCCCCTTTTCTTTTTCATTCTTGTAGTTCCTTTCAGCTTTCCTTTGTCTCTGCATTTATTTAGTGGCTGTCATGAGCTAGAAAATGTACTTCATGCTAGAATATGAAAAGATAAGCTTATGGTCTGGTTGGAGAGACAGACATGTAACCAAAAAATTACAGTATGATGAGTGTGATGAGAGTTCTAGAAAAAAGGAGTTAGGCAGTGTCTCACAGGCAAATCAGCAGTCTTGTTTGAACAGAAGTGTTAATTATAATACCATTTATTGAATTGCTATGTGCCAGGCACTGTGCTGTGAGCATTTTCATACATTTAATGTTAGTAATAACCCTCAGAAAGAGCACATGGGTAACTCACTCGGTTAAGCATCTGACTTTGGCTCAGGTCATGATCTCATGGTTGGTGATTTTGAGCCCTGCTCTGGGCTCCGCACTCTCTCTCCTCTCTCTGCCCTTTGCTCACTTGCGTGCGCGCTCCCCCCCCCCCTCTGGCAAATAAATAAATAAATAAATAAAAATTAATTAATTAATTAAAAAAAATAACCCTCAGAACAACTCTGAAGTAGATGTAAGTAGACATTATTATTCCCATTTTATAGAGGAGAAAAGACGTATGATTTGTTCAATGACTAGCTTAAGATGACATATTCAGTAAATGACTGAACTGTATCTAGGTCTGGCTTCAAGGTTCATTCTACTCCGAAAACAACGAGAGGAATCCTTATATACTGCTGGTAGAATTGTAAAGTGATCTGGCCACTTTGGAATACACTTTGGCAGTTCCTTAATAGGTTCAATAGAGGTACCATATGATCCAGCAGTTCTATTCCAGAGAAATGAAAAACAAGCATCCACACAAAAACTTACTATGAATGTCTTAATAGCATTATTCCTAATATTACTGAAGTGGAAACAACTCATATATCCATCAGTTGATAAATGGATAAACAAAATGTGGTTATCCATACACAGGAATATTATTTAGTCATAAAAAGGAATGAATGAATCAATGCATTCTATAACATGGGTGAACCTTGCAAACATTGTGCTAGGTGAAAGTCAGTTACAAAGATCACATATTTTTATGATTCCATTTATAAGAAATGTCCAGACTAGACATATACAGGAATTAGATGAGTGGTTGTCAGGTGTGTGTAGAAGGGGAAAATGAGCTAATGGTCTCAGGTTGCTTTTTAGAGTGAGAAAATTGTTCTAAAATTGGTTGTGATAATAGTTGCACAGCTTTGTAAATATACTAAAAATATTAATTTTATACTTTAAATGGACGAATTCTATGGTATATGAATTGTATCTCCATAAAGTTGTTTAAAACAACCCAAGATTGAAATCTACGTTTCTGCTGTCCTTAGCTAGAAGCAGCAATAAGATCTTATTGTCACAGTAAATAGGCAGCTGATCCTCACAGAGTAAGATTTTCCCTTGCACATTATTTACCTAACATCAATAATGTCTTAAAGTATATTATCTGATAGAGCCAGTAGTCTGGCTTATAAACCTTAAGATTTCTAAAAACGGTGTAGTCTGTTTTATTGTTAAGTTCATTTGGAGAAAGCGTAGAACATTGAGAATTGATGAATAAAGTTGGGTTTAACCAGTTGGATAATACTTCAATCTTTGGAGCAGAAATATAGACCTTGTTTGTTGGTTGTTAAGACTCTGAACGCTCTAGGTGCGTTTCTCTGCAACCGCGCCATAGACTCTGGTATCCTAGTAGCAGTTGTGAAGGCTATTGCAAGTGATGTGATTAAAACCCAGAGAGATCATATTCTAGAATTTACCAGCCTCTCGGCCAAGTATTGGATACGGCTCAGTATGTTTTCATGTCCTGCTATAAAATCAGGCACTTAAAAAAAAAAAAATCCTGTTAGAGTGAAAAGGAAAAGAGCCCTGAAAGAACAGTAAATGGGAGCAGAACCAAAAAATTAGACTTAAGTGCTGAATGTCTCTTTCAGATAGTAATTGTAGTGACAGTTATATAAGAAGTACAAGCAGGAGGGGTGCCTGGCTGGCTCAGTCAGCAGAGCATGCAAGTCTTGATCTTGAGCTCGTGAGTTTGAGTTCCACGTTGGTGGAGAGATTACTATAAATAGATAAGTGAGTAAATAAATAAAACAAACTTAAAACAGTACAAGCAGGATTCTTGGGACTGGATTTTTTTAAAAGTCTACCTGTTGCATTTAGTGTAGAATGGACAAAAATGTAACTGTATAGTGTCCTTTTTTAATTTTGTTTTTAATGTTTATTGAGAGAGACAGCATGAGCAGGGCAGGAGCAGAGAGAGAGGGAGACACAGAATCTGAAGCAGGCTCCAGGCTCTGAGCTGTCAGCACAGAGCCCGACATGGGCCTCGAGCCCGTGAATCGCAAGATCACGACCTGAGCCAAAGTCTGATGCTTAACCTGACTGAGCCACCCAGGCACCCCTAGTTTCTTTTTTTATTTTGCTGATTGAGGTCAGATGCTTTTTAGCATCTATTTCAATTCCTTGAATTGCGGTGGCTGGTAGGCTAATTAAGTTTTCAGAAGACAGATTTGGAAGGGTTGTTCATGCCTTTAGAAAACAGGACTAGATTTCAGAACAATCCATTAAATACATGTAGAATATCTACTATGTGCAGGGTCCTATTCCAGCGTCCTAAAGGATCTAAAAGCCATGTAAGACTGCTTAGAGGTTGGTCTCGACTGCTTTCTCCAAGGTACATTTCTCAGAAGCCGTTATAGATTTGGATTGGAACTTTATAACAGAAGGAATGGAGTCAAAATATTTGTCCCTACACTTAAGCTAACAGCTGTATCTTAGCAGAGCAGGCCATCTTAACAGTTGTCACCAAGATCATTCTCTGGACAGGGTCTCAGGAGAAAGAAGAAAATGGATAGTTCCTTTCAAGAATGCTGTTCGTGGTCATGAGGGTGTTATTGGAGTCCTCTGTTTATGTCTCTTGAGGCTGTTGTCCCATCTGGTCCAATATTCCTAGGGATATTGGGAGCTAGCCTTGGAGCTAGGCCCTTTTTTTTTCATAAGAATCATGGAAAATCAAAATATAGATGAGCAAAAATAAGAAAAATATTTCCTTCTATCACTCAGGGATTACCATTGTTAGTATCATAATATTCTGAATTTTTATTATGCATATCTGTGTACATGTATATGTAACCAGCATGAAATTGTGCTATTTGTATTCTTTAAAAAATTTTTTTTTCATATTTTTCTTTACCCTGCTTTTTAATTTTAATTTAATTTTATTATTTTTTTAAAGTAGGCTCCATGCCCAACATGGGGTTTGAACTCACAACCCTGAGATCAAGAGTCATGTGCTCAGCTGACTGAGCCACCCAGGCACGCCAATACCCTGCTTTTTAAGTTATTTCATTTTGGTAAATTTTCATCTCATCTAATTTTATAATATTCACATTTCTCCAGTTCTTTCCCAAATATTTTTTTCATCTGGTTTATTGAAACTTGTATACAACCTGGTATGCATATCTGGTTATTTTCCTTAAGCCTTTAAAATTTTTTTAAATTATTTTTTTAATTAAAAAAAATTTTTTTTAGGGGCACCTGAGTGGCTGAGTCAGTTAAGCCTCCGACTCTTGGTTTCGACTCAAGTCACAATCTCACAGTTCGTGAGTTTGATTTCCGCATTGGGCTCTGTGCTGACAGTGCGGAGCCTGCTTGGGATTCTCTCTCTTTCCCTCTCTCTCTGCCCCTCCCCTGCTTCTGCTGTCTCTCTCAAAATAAATAAACTTAAACACTTTTTTTTTTTTTTTTAAATAAAGTAGGCGCTATGCCCAACATGGGGCTTGAACTCACCACCCCAAGATCAAGAGTCTCCTGCTCTACTGACTGAGCCAGCCAGGCACCCCCAGGTCTTTTTTTTAATCTAGCATAGTTCCTATCTTAAAATTTTCTTTTTAAAATAGTAATAACACTGACTTATTAAAAACCTGAGCCATCTGTTCTGCAGAACGACTTTGGGTAAGCTGATTGCTTTTTTGTGATGTCATTTGTTCATCTGTCTTCTGTATTTCCTGTAAGCTGGAAATCATATTCAGTAGTGTGGTGGATGTAAGGGAAGTATCTTTTTGCTCAAATGCCAAACAGACATCATGTCTGAATCTCATATTGTATCACCTCAGAATTTATTATCTGGTTGGCCCACTGCTAATGATGCTGATTGGCCACTGGATTAAGATGATAGGAGTTGATCTCCTTACTGTGTAGTTCTCTCTGCAACTACCCGTAACCTGTGTAGTGTTACTTGGGCACTTAGAAATTTCCATCCGCTTTCACCTAATGATTTTAACCTAATTGGTGACCCTTGCCTGAATCAACAGTTTTGTGGGGTTTGCAAAACAATGTTTCCTAATTCTGAAAAAATACCTTCAACATATATTAGCTGGCATTCTTCTGTAATATAGAACTCGATAGAACTAAGGCTGTTTGATTACTCTAGAAGGTAGGGTAAATGCATGTTTTTTTGGTTTTAATTACCAGTTTTTGAAGTAAGTTGTTTTAATAGACACTTCCGGAAGTGATGAGAAGTCTTTTCTCCCTTTTTTTGATTACTATTAGAGACTCACAGGTTTTCATTGATGTGAATGTGTTTTGGCCAGCTATAGTCTTTTTTTGTTGTTCTGAATGCTCAAATTGGTAAAATTTTGGCCAGTATTTGCTGCTGCTTTTTGTCTCCTAGAATAGGTCACAGAAAGCATGTGGTGCTTATGTGGATGCTATTGCTCTTCCCGTTGTCCAGTTTTGTCGTTCAAATCTTCGTTTTTATTTTATTTATTTTTTGGTTCCATTTTGAAAGTGTATTTTACTTATTTATTAAAAGAGAAATATCTTGGGGCACCTGGATGGTTCAGTCGGTTAAGTGTCCAACTCTTGATTTTGGCTCAGGTTGTGATCTAAGGATTGGTGAGATTGAGCCCCATGCTAGGCTCTGCACTGTGAGCATGGAGCCTGCTTGAGAGTCTTCTCTTTCTCCCTCTCCCTCTGCCCCTCTCCTGCTTGTACACATGCACGCTTCTCTCTCAAAATAATTAAGTAAACATAAAAAAAATATATTTTTATTTTAAACTATTAGGGTTTGACCACAGGTCAGTTCCTTGTTGTTAAATGAATACATTAGTAAATTCAGGAGTGTAGTTTTTTTTTAATTTTTTTTTTTTGTTTTGCATTTATTTATTTTTGAGAGACACAGAGAGACAGAGTGTGAGCAGGGGAGGGGCAGAGAGAGAGGGAGACACAGAATCTGAAGCAGGCTCCAGGCACTGAGCTGTCAGCACAGAGCCCGATGTGGGGCTCGAACGCACAAACTGTGAGATCATGACCTGAGCCAAAGTCGGATGCTTAACCGACTGAGCCACTCAGGCACCCCAAGAGTGTAGTTTTAAAAAATACTCCTTTCAACCTAAAGTGCTAGATCTGGAAAATACTTTTGAATAAAAATCTAAACAGGTACACATTTTACTAATATTTTTATTGAAGTGTAGTTGACATACAATGTTAAGTTAGGTTCAGGCGTGCAACATAGTGATTCAAGAAGTCTGTAAGCTATGCTGTGCTCATAAGTCGAGCTACCATCTGGTACCATACAATGCTATTACAATACTACCAACTACATTCTTCGTGCTCTTTCATCCCTGTGACATCAAAATCTTCATTTTAAAACCCTCAAATCTTTGTTTCTGAGGTGATAGGCAAATAGCTATTGAGTCCAGGAGGTGCTTAAGAGGGGCCCACTTCATATTCTAGATTAAATAATGCAACCCCCTGTCTCAGATGTGCGCAATGAAGAATAATCCTCACAGCGCTCAGAATGCCATGTTTTTATCACACACCGTCAAGAGTTAACCACCTTTAAAGATATGTGCACACTTTACCCAGGTCTTTAGTTTGGTATTGTGGTTTAATGCCTCTTGTTTTTTTATACCCAGATTTCAAGGAATATACATATGTCTCAACAATGTTTTTCTGCAGATGTTTATATAAGAAGATTGTATGTTTGTATTTTATAAACACAGTACTTTTATTTTTTCAAAGCAATGTGCAGAAGAGTCTCAGTTACATTCCAACTATCCTTGTTAGAACATGTCATTTGGAAAATCATCCTGCGTGTCAACAGGGGAATATGAGTTCTGAATGGGCCTGGGACTAAGAGGCATACATAGAACAGTGTTCTGTTTTAAGTATATCACATACTAGCATGACAATTTGCTATGTGTATTTACTGTGTTTTAATTTCCTTTTAGGAAAGGAGAAGTGGCAGGAGATAAGATCAGAAAGGTCTAGGATAGCCAGGTCATGTGAAAGACCTTGTAGACCAAGGTGTAAGGACTTTGGATTTTATTATGAGTGAGAGAAGGAACCTAGGTTTTCAGAGGAGGAGTGACGTGATCTGTCCGAACAGTTTAAAGGGTCCTCCATGCTACAATATGGAAAATAGACTAGGGGGGAAGATAAGGAAATTTCCCAGGGAAAGAGTAGAACTAAGGAGATCGGTTAAGAAGCTACTGCATTAGTCCAGGCTTTGACATGGGTAGCGGCAATGGAGAACATATGAAGTCATTGTATTTCAGGCATATTTTGAAAGTAGAACCAACAGGATTTGCTAATTGATCAAATGTGGGATGTGAGTGAAAGAGAGGAGTTGAGGATGATGCCAAGGGTTTTGGCCGGTGGTGGTGAACAGCTGGTGAATAGTTTTGTCATTTACTGAAACTGAAAGAGGGGTGGTTTGGGAGGGGAAGATCACGAGCTCGGTTTTGGGTACGTAATGTGTGAGATGCTAGTTGGACATCTAAGTGATACCGAGTAGGTAGCAGTATATAGAAATGTGAATTTTCTTGTGGTGGGAGGTGAGGACGTCAGGGTTTGGAGATACCGATTTTGGAGTTATCAGCCATGGGACTAGTCAGGATCACTAAAGGAGTAAATATAGACAGAAAAGAAGTCGGAGGATTGATCTTTGGAACATTTCAGCCTTTAGAAATTGGGGAGATGAAGAGACTCTACCAAATGGGACTGAGAAGTTGCAGTCAGTAATGTGGGAAGTTTCCCTGAGGCCAAGTGAAGAAAAGGGTTTCAAGAAGGAGAGTGGCATCAAGTGGGTCAGATGCTGCAAATAGATCACGAAAGATGAGGACGCAGAATTGACAGTTGGATTTTGCAGCGTAGTGGTCTCTGGGAACATGGCAAATAGTGTCTCTGCTTTACATCACCACCTTGCTCCTGTTGACTAGAATCCTCGCTGATACTCTTGGCAGTTGCTCTGAAACTTCACTTCCCACCACTGTTTGACCCTTGGCCTCTTTACCTCCCTTAGTTCTAAACTTTGGGCTCCACACTCTCACTTTAATCCTCATTTCTGTTCTCTTTCCTCAGTTTTTCACATTTTTCTGAGTTTTCCCAGGACGATGCAGGTCTCTTCCCTTACAAGGCTTCTGATGTGATTTGTTCCTCCGAGCCCAGCATCCTTTGCTAGCTAATGTAGGATTTGTAACCATTTTTGGTGTGTCTCATGGATTCTTGGTAATCAGGTGAAGTTCAGTAGGCCTCTTCCCAGGAGAATATTTTTAATTGCATACAGTAAAATACATGAGGTTACAAAGGAAATCAATTAGACTGGGATGTAGTTATAAAAATAGTAAAAACTAATTTGTAATAGAAATACATTTGCATCTTACAAATGCATTAAGTAATATATTTTAGCAGTGTGCCTAATAGCTATCATAAATTCAAACTAGTGATAAGTGTAAATGACATTTCAGTATACCTGTAACAACTATTGTATGAAAATATTTATGGTTTTTAATAGTGACAGTGTCACATACTGTCCATACTAATGTGGTTTGTTGCTATATTCACAAGAGAATGAATTTTTACATTTTATTTTCAAGTTAATGATACTAAAGATAAAATTTTGTTTCCATGGAAGTCTTGGGTCCCAAGTTAAGAACGCCAAGTGAGAAGTGTAATGCTGGTGTGAGCAGACCATGGAATGGGCCACCAGGTGGGAGGACCAGCCTTGTCTGCATGGAAGCATGCTGTCACTTTGGCCCCCTGGCCCCTTCTCTGCCTGTGAGTGCCAGGGCATGCTCTTTCTTATTTATTTTTATTTTTTTTAATGTTTATTTATTTTTAAGAGAGAGAGACAGAGGGCAAGTAGGGGAGGTGCAGAGAGAGAGTAAAGAGACCCAGAATCTGAAGCAGGCTCAGTCCTGAGTTGTCAGCACAGAGCCCCATGTAGGGCTCTAACCATGAGCTGAGATCATGACCTGAGCTGAAGGCAGACCTTTAACCAAGGGAGCCACCCAGGCGCCCCCAGGGGACGTTGAGCAGGAATGATAACTTCATAAAATGTATTTGAAGAAAGAACACTCATGGTGAACACCGTCTAATGTGCATTTATTTAGCTTGTTCTCTACTAGATTCTTTCACATTTCAAAAATTGGCCCTCTTGTTTCTAATGTTGCTGTTGTGTACTTCTTTTCTGATTAGCTTATCCAAAGCTACCTTAAGACATGTATTTTATTCTTCAGGATTCAGCTTTAGTCTGTCAACATCCTTTGTCTTATGGGACAGGGATAGAGAGGGAAGCTGGTGGTTTTGTGTATTCTTTCATCTCTAGGGTGCTTCTGCATTGTTTTCTATCCAAAGGCCCTTCCCTTAATGGCAAAAGAGTGAGCTCTGATATTCAGGGCAAAAGGTCACAGAGAAACCCAGCCCATTTTAACATTGGGTTGTATGTTTTCTTACTGTTGAGTTTTGAGTTCTTAGAATATTTTTGGATACCAGTCCTTTATCAGATACGCGTTTTGCAAATATTTTCAGCCGTTTGTGGCTTTGGTTTTTTATTCTCAAAATGTCTTTCACAGAGCAGAAATTTTTAATTTAAAAGAAGTCTATCTGGGGCGCCTGGGTGGCGCAGTCGGTTAAGCGTCCGACTTCAGCCAGGTCACGATCTCGCGGTCCGTGAGTTCGAGCCCCGCGTCGGGCTCTGGGCTGATGGCTCAGAGCCTGGAGCCTGTTTCCGATTCTGTGTCTCCCTCTCTCTCTGCCCCTCCCCTGTTCATGCTCTGTCTCTCTCTGTCCCAAAAAAATAAACGTTGAAAAAAAAATTATTTAAAAATAAATAAATAAATAAATAAAAGAAGTCTATCTTAGCACATTTTTCTTTCACGGATTAAGCTTTTGGTGTTGTATCTAAAAACTCATTGTCAAACCCAAGGTCTCTTAGATTTTCTCCTTTGTTATCTTTTGTAAGTTTTATAGTTTTATGTTTTACATTTAGGTCCATGATCCATTTAGAGTAATTTTTGTGAAAAGGTGTAAAGTCAGTGTCTAGGTGGTTTTTGTTTTTTGTTTTTTGTTTCTGTTTTATTTGTGGATGTCTGTTCATTTGTGGGACTTTTCTTTTGTTTCTTTGTTTTTAAAGTGTTTTATTTTGAGAGAGCTGTCGAGAGAGTGGGGGGAGGGGCAGAGAGAGAGAGAGAGAGAGAGAGAGAGGGAGAGAAAGAATCCCCTGCAGGCTCTGCACTCATAGTGCAGATGGGGGGCTTGAACTCATGAACCATGAGATCATGACCTGAGCCAGTCAAGTGTTGGACGCTTAACTGACTGAGCTACCCAGACACCCCTGTTCATTTGTTTTTAATACTCTCTTTCAGAAGAGATTTTTAAGTTGCTAAATAATGTATCTCAGTCTTTATCTCTCCAGCTTTCATGGAGTCCCAAGTTTTTGGTGATGGTCCCAAGTGGTGGTCTCTCCCACAGTCATTAAATGATATGATGTGAACTGTTTCCAGCACAATTGCATCTTTCTTAAACTGTGTTCAGTAGAAACACAGATGACATGCATGATATGTTAAAATTTTTTTAATGTTTATTTTTGAGAGAGAGACAGAGAGAGAGGATGAGTGGGGGAGGGGCAGAGAGAGAGGGAGACACAGAATCCAAAGCAGGCTCCAGGCTCTGAGCTGTCAGCACAGAGCCTGACGCAGGCTCGAACTCATGAACCATGAGATGATGACCTGAGCTGAAGTCACCGTTTAACCAACTGGCCACCCAGGTGCCCCTGACACGATATGTTAAATACAAGGGTTTTGTGGAAGAGTAAAATAATGTCTGTCTTGGTACCTCTTTGAAAGTATCTAATGTATACTTATAACCGTCAATTCTTAGGGTTTTCTTTCAATAGTCTAACTTTAATATTACATGGTTATATTTAATATTACTAGGTTAATAGTGGCCGGAAGTATAATTTTACTAACTCCTCTTTAAAACACATCTACCATATTTTTGACACAATAGTTGATGTCATGATTTAATTTGTCATTCTACTTTCTCAGGAGATTTTAATATTTGGGACATTATTGTATAATTCTTTCTTCCAAATCATGGATTTGGAATATGTTAAATGATGTTAACTGATAATAATACCAGAGGGCACATTGTGGTTTATATTACTCTATCCATAAGTGTACTTTCTGGCAACTGTGTCTCTCCCCCGCATCCTCCCCGAAATTATCATCCAGTGTCAAAAACTTGTTAAGTATATTCATAAGTGTATTTCTGAAAAATAGATATTGATAATATCAAATGCTTTTCAACATCTTTTGATGTGATCAAACTTTTATTTTTTAATTTTTAATATTTATATTTTTTAATTTTTTAAGTTTTATTTATTTTGAGAGAGAGAGAGAGAAAGAGAGAGAGAGAGAGAGAGAGACACAGCTGAGTGGGGGAGGGGTAGAGAGCAAGGGAGAGAGAGAATCCCAAGCAGGCTCTGCACTGTCAGCACAGAGCCCAACACGGGGCTCGAACCCTTGAAACCATGAGATCATGACCTGAGCTGAAACTGAGAGTCAGATACTTACCAGCTGAGCCACCCAGGCACCCCATATTTTATTTATCTTTTAAAGTAAGCTCTATGCCCAACGTGAGGCTCAAACTCATGAACCTGAGATCAAGAGTTGCATGCTTTACCAGTTTGGTCAGCCAGGCATCTCAGAGCAAACTTTTTGACATTGTTTCTTGATAAATTTTATCTTAATACTTTCTTGATAAATTTTATTTTTTTTGAATTCATGTAAGGAATCAGGCTTCTCTTAGGTAAACATGAGTAGATTATGATGACATATTATATTACATGTGTTGTCACTGTACTATACATACTGTGTATGCTGCAGTTTTATTTAGTGTTTTTAGTTCTGTGTTTGAGTGAGATTAATTTGTTTTTTTAAAGTTTATTTATTTTGAGAGACAGAGATAGTGCACGTGAATATGTGAGAGCACCAGTGGGGGAGGGGTGGAGAGAGAATCCCCCGCCCCCAGCCCCCATGCTCAGTGCTGTGAGGGTGGAGCCTGCTTGGGTTCATAAACTGAACCATGAGATCATGATCTGGGCCAAAGTCAAGAGTCAGGCACTTAACTACTTGAGCCACCCAGGCAGCCTTCTGGTAAGTTTTTTTTATTCTTTGTAGTTTTTAAAAATTTTCTCTGCTATTGCCAATGTAATTATTTTTCCTTCCTTCCTTCCTTCCTTCCTTCCTTCCTTCCTTTCCTTCCTTTCCTTCCTTTCCTTCCTTTCCTTCCTTTCCCTCCTTCCTTTCCTTCCTTCCTTCCTTCCTTCCTTCCTTCCTTCCTTCCTTCCTTCCAAGTATAATTGACATACAGTGTTAGTTTCAGATGTACAGTATATTTCAACAATTCTATACATTTCTCAGTGCTCATCACAGTAAGTGTACTCTTAGTCCCCTTTATGTGTTTCACCCCCACCCACCTCCCCTCTGGCAACCACCTGTTCTCTGTATTTAGGACTCTAGGGTTTTTGTTGGTCTCTTTTTCATTGTTTTGTTTTGTTTCTTAAATTCTACATGAGTGAAATCATACGGTATTTGTCTCTGACTGATTTCATTTCGCATTATATGCTCAAGGTTCATCTGTGTCATTGCAAAATGGCAAAATTGCATTCTTTTTTATGGCTCAGGAATATTTGAACACACACACACCCCACATCTTTATCCATTTGTCTGTTGATAGACACTTGGGTTTCTGCCATATCTTAGCTATTATAAATAACACTGCAGTAAACATAGGGGTACATATATGTTTTTGAATTAGTGTTTTCTCTGGGTAAATGCCCATTAGTGGAATTACTAGGTCATATGGTAATTCTATTTTTAGTTTTTTGAGAAGCCCCTACACTCTCTTCTACAGTGGCTGCACCAATTTGCATTCCTACCAGCAGTGTGTCAGGGTTTCTTTTTTTCCCACATCCTCACCAACACTTGTTATTTCTTGAGTTTTTTATCTTAGCCATTCTCACAGTATTTTCTCTTTATCAATGCATAAGAGTAACATAGGATAAAAATCTACCTTTAAACAAGTCTAAAAGAGTTATTTCAATATGTATGAAATTAAAAAGTTTAATATTAAGAAAATGTGTCAAAGTAGGCAGCATTCTTTCTCAGTTGCATGTGGAATAATTGGACATCTGAATTGATGGTGTGGTGAATTTTACAAAATACAATGTAATGTCTGCAGGGGTGGCAGATGTCTTAGGTTCAACTAAGCATTTATGTATTCAGAATGATAAAAAGACCATAGGTCTCACTTGGCAACACTTTATTCAGAAGGATATAGGATGATAACTATAACTTGTCTATAAGATAGAGGGAGTCCTGGGGCACCTGCCTGGCTCAATTGATAGAGCATGTGACTCTTAATCGTGAGTTCAAACCCCACATTGGGTGTAGAGATTACTTAAAAATAAAATCTTAGGGGCGCCTGTTAGCTCAGTCGATTGAGCGTCCGACTTCAGCTAAGGTCATGATCTTGCGGGGTTTGAGCCCCTCATCGGGCTCTGTGCTGACAGCTCAGAACCTGGAGCCTGCTTCGGATTCTGTGTCTTCCTCTCTCTGCCCCTCCCCACTCGCGCTGTCTGTGTCTCTCTCAAAAATAAATAAACATTAAAAAAAATAATAAAATCTTAAAAAAAAAAAAAAAGATAATGGGAGTCCTTGTGGAAGTTCATGTAACAGTTCATACTTTCCAAAGTGTTCTTTTGACAACTCAGGTTCAGAGATGATAACCACTTTGGGTGCCACAGAGAAATCCATAGGCATAGTTTGAAGGATCCTCTGCAAGGGACATGCCTAATTACGTGTCACTAGACTCAGAGAAGCTCAAAAACATGGCTTGCTACTAAGTGTTCGTTGTACTTCTAGATGCAGATGCAATTTACTAGTTTGTTAACTTTATATAATAAGCAGTGTTGCCAAGCGACATATAGGTAGCATGTTGTTTTAATCAGTTTAAGAGGGATTAACCCAAGGTCAAATTCTCATACATAAGAAGAAGGGGTTTTGCTCATCTTTGGTAGGCAGTCATGCCTGCTGACTTTTTGTTTATGCCTTTTGTTTTAGCTATCTTTCAGAAAGTTTCTCTTATCCCAAGATTATTTTTTAAGTCTACATTTCCTTTAAAACTGATTTCATTGTTTTTACATTTATATAGATCTTTGAGCCACCATTTTCTGTATGGTGTGATGTAGGAACCAAACTTTTTCAAATGGCTCATCAGTTGTTGAATCATTTATTGAATAATCATTTGTTTTCCTATTGGTTAGAAATGTCACTATTATAGAGCAGTCATTAGGAGATAGTTCTTCAAATTAACAAAGAGGTGTAGTAAAAAAGTATACTTTCAAAGTAACAACTGATTTATAATCTTATATATGATTGTGTATTAAACATTAAAAAAATAAATATAAATGCTTTAATTTTGTAAATTTTAAACTTAAAATTTTAACATTTAAAATTTTTATTTTAAAAATAAGTGTTTTGGGGCGCCTGGGTGGCGCAGTCGGTTAAGCGTCCGGCTTCAGCCAGGTCACGATCTCGCGGTCCGTGAGTTCGAGCCCCGCGTCGGGCTCTGGGCTGATGGCTCAGAGCCTGGAGCCTGTTTCCGATTCTGTGTCTCCCTCTCTCTCTGCCCCTCGCCCGTTCATGCTCTGTCTCTCTCTGTCCCAAAAATAAATAAACGTTGAAAAAAAATTTTTTTAAATAAGTGTTTAAAAAAAATTTTTTTTTAACATTTATTTATTTTTGAGACAGAGAGAGACAGAGCATGAACGGGGGAGGGTCAGAGAGAGAGGGAGACACAGAATCTGAAACAGGCTCCAGGCTCTGAGCCATCAGCACAGAGCCTGACGCAGGGCTCGAACTCACAGACTGCGAGATCATGACCTGAGCCAAAGTCGGACGCTTAACCAACTGAGCCACCCAGGTGCCCCAAGTGTTTTTTATTTTGAGAGAAAGAGAGCGTGCATGAGTGCGCTCACACACAAAGTGGGGGGAGGCACAGAGAGATTGGGAGAGAGAGAATCCCAAGCAGGCTTGCACTGTCAGCACAGAGCCTGATGCAGGGCTCAAACTCATGAACCATGAGATCATGACCTGAGTTGACATCAAGAGACAGATGCTTAACCAACTGAGTCACCCAGGTGCCCCTTAGGTTTTATTAGGTAATCTCTACACCCAGCTTGGGGCTCAAACTCACAATCCTGAAATCAAGAGTTGGATGCTTAACTGACTGAGCCAACCAGGTGCCCCTAAACATTTTATTTTTAAGTAATCTCTCTATACCCAACATGGAGCTCAAACCTACAGCCCCAAGATCAAGAGTTGCATGCTCCACCAGCTGAGTGCCAGCCAGGTGCCCCATAATTGTGTATTAGATGGTATTATCTATATGCTAAGAGTTTATAGTGTCAGCTTTTTTCTCAAAGGAAGTGTATATAGTCTGAAGAGGGTATGTCTATATTTTTAAATAGGTTTGCCTTATTGAAGGCTGTTGTGCTTACTTAGGTGGCCATACTTTGAAAGCTAACTGCTCAGTATAGTAGAAAGTGGTGAATAAGGGGTTTGAACAAGATTCTAGTTTCAGATACACCACTTCACTGACTGCTACTTTGTGCAAGACAGCCTCTCCGTGTTTTGTTTTGTTTAAGCTGCATGAATAATACAATCTCTATCCTGCCTACTTCTGAGTATTGTTGAGGATTAGATGGGATGATAGAAAAGCACTTTTAACTGGAAAAACAGCTTAAATGTAAGGACTTACTGCATCTTAACTTTTCCTCCCTTTCTCTTGTAGGTAGTGTTGGTGCTTCTTTTCAGTGCCAGTCCATCCATCACGACCACATTTGTCATGATGACAGTGACAAGGTGAGGTCTGTGTTGATGTCTATCATGGTGAAAATGCATGCTGCCCTTATATTGTTGGATTTACTTGAATAACTGTGGACATGGGGGCCAGGAGGGTGTGCCTGGGGAGGCACGATTTTGAGATACAGAAAGCCTTGGCTGCTGTATGTGTCAGATTATTAGACCACTCCAGAACACTTGAGGATAATTTTCAGGAAGTGGGCTGGTCTCTTAATAAAACCTCCATTTTTTTTTTTTTTTTTTTTTTTTTTTTAATGCTCATCCTTGTTCCTGTCACTTTGCTTCCTCGTTTCTTGCACAGACTGGGTGGATTATCTTAATATATGAACAGGTGCTCCCAAAGCTGCCAATTGTCTCAGCAATTTGTGTCTGTTTCTAGTTTGAAATATCTTAGCCACTTTGATTTGTTTTTTTTTTTTTTTTAGTTGATTGTGTTGCATTACCATTTCTTCTCGTACTTACTTTTTTTTTTTTTTTTTTTCTGTTTCCAAAGCCCAATCGAAATGTTGAGGATTAAGAATGGAACCTGTCTAATTCATGCAAAAGAAACCTGCTTAGGGCCTGAGGTTTTTTTTGTTTGTTTCATTTTTTGTTTGGTTTTTAAATCAGGTCCGAACTGTTGGCGGTTTTGTTTCATTTTGGTGTTTTGCTTCTTCTCTCAAGCAGCCTGGTCTTGGGGACTTTCCAGTACTCATCAGCACAGTTGATGGCCCAGCCCTTGCAAGTAGATACTGATGTGGGCTTGGTGCTTGGAACATCTGGCTGCTGATGTTGGATGGACTTAAATTTAGTCTTTTCCATCATCAGTTTCCAGTGGCTTCCCTCCCATTTCCTGTGTCTTACATGGAGCAATGTATCACTCCCTTGGTAGTTTTCCCAGGCAAACCAATCCAAGTGATCCTTTTCTCTGCTGTTTTAATCAAGATCCTCCTCCCTCATCCTGTTGGAGCTAGATCAAGAAGTTTGGTTGGTCATTGGGATTTTCCAAATGGTTTTCTTTGTTCTGTGTGTTGATCTCCCCGTCTTTGTGAGCTTTGCTGAGACAGATTTCAGCTTGTTTACAGAGAGAGTGGTATGCTTTTAGCATTCCAGAGTCTCTTTTATTATTATAGTAATCCAGAGGCATGGATTAAACTTCTAACTTTTTAGTAGCAAGCCACTGAAAGATACTGCTAGACTATATACAGTTAGCTCTGTAAAATTCAGTATACCAGAGATTTTAGAAATGAGCATTTGGGAAAAAAAAAAGTGATGATAGAGGGAAAGGCAGAATCACTTTAGGCCAGTAATATTGCTTACAACTGTGCTTTGTAATTGTGAAGATGTTTTGGGGTTAAGTTTTTCTTCCCTCTGCTAAGTATAATATGCTTTTCTCCATTTGTTCATTCGTAGTGGTGATGCCAAACTGTGCCCTGTTCTGTCTCCAGATAGAGTCTGGAGATGAGATTTCTCTCTACCTCCACAAGATGCTTGCCATCTACTTGGAAATATTTTTGCTTCTAATTTCTGCATCTTTCTATGACTGATTTTGTGCTTTTAGGAGATGGCACTTTTTTCTTAAAATACACGGGGAGAAGGGAAGAGAACTTTAAGGGATTTTGTCATTTGACTAACAGATCAAAGAATTGTGAGAAACTGCTCTCCCCTTTGTCCTGCCTGCTGTGTGTTGTATACTTATGATTGTTTCCCAGAGGGAAATGGAGAGAATGGATTAGAGCCTCTTGACTGTGTATTTATAATTTATTCAACTGATTCAGTCAGATTTATTGACTGGCAGCTATGTGTCTAGGCACTTACGAAATATATCAGGATACAAAACAAAGATTGCTGTTTTTTCATGAGTGTACAGTCTTGCTGGGGGGAGGCAGCCAATAAAAATAAACACCATACATAAATAATATGTTACAATAAGTGCAGTGAATTAAAGAAAATGTAGAGCAGAATAAGTGGGATGAGAACCACCAAGAGTTGGATAGCAGTTTTGAATAGGATCATCAGGCATTATTCTAGGGAGGAAGGCTGTGGATAGCATGTCTAAAAATTAAGATCTTTATGTTTGCAACAGCTTCTGACTTCTTTAACAAATGGATATTGGTTTTGTAAAAGCAGAAACAAATTGAGCCTGCTACCTGACACATAGCACATAGCACTCGGATGTGTTTGCATACACATACATACTCACACAAGTACACAACACTCAAAGTATTCTCTCACTTTGAGAATTGAAGGGATTATAGGTCTCAGATAATTCAACTCTCTTTTTATTTTTTTTTTTCACATTTATTTATTTTTGAGAGAGACAGAGTGTGAGCAGGGGAGGGACAGAGAGAGGAGGAGACACAGAATCCAAAGTAGGCTCTAGGCTCTGAGCAAGCTGTCAGCACAGAGCCCAACACGGGGCTCGAACCCATGAACCATGAGATCGTGACCTGAGCCGAAGTCGGACGCTCAGCAGACTGAGCCACCCAGGCACCCCTCCAGCCCTCTTTTTAAAATAAACTTGGAAGGGGTGCCTGGGTAGCTCAGTCGGTTGACCGTCTGACTTCGGCTCAGGTCATGATCTCATGGTTCGTGGGTTCCAGCCCCGTGTCGGGCTCTGTGCTGACAGCTCGGAGCCTGGAGCCTGCCTCGGATTCTGTGTCTCCTTCTCTCTCTGCTCCTCCCCTGCTCATGCTCTGTCTCTCTCTCTCTCTCTCTCTCTTTCAAAAATAAACATTTGAAAAAAAAAAAAAAAAACACCAAACTTGGAAGCTGTGACCCCCCTGGGAGAAATGACTTGTTCAGGAGTCACCCTGCAGTGCTGGAGCTAGACCAGATCTTCTGTCCCTTATACAAGTCATGCAAAATAATTGCTTAGCTATTCTGATTGTGAAAACATTGTCCCAACACATGTTGATGCCTTGCTTATTGTCTTCACTTAACTTTCAGGCATGGTCCATTTCTCAGATTTGGGAACAAAACATGATTTTTCTTGAAAGTTGCCTCAATTTTAACTCATCTGTATGTGACTGGGGATGGAACCAGTGGGTGAGATGAATTAATTTGTAGCCTCAATGGTACACTTTCCTAGAGTGGCCTGGAACAGTTCCCAGAATGCTGGTCACTTGAGAGAAGGAAATGGGAGAATTCTTTCTAAACTGGCATGTATGTGAATGGCTACTCAGGGCAGAAGTCTTTTCTGGACAAAACTTCCATTTGTCACAGAAGAAGGTACCAATCTGGTTTGTGTAATGCCATGCAGACCACTTTCAGGGAAGGTAGGAAATGTGTGACTTTTTTCTTTTAGGACTGTATACTTTATTGTAACCTTGATATTTTAATTTTTTTAGGTTTTTAAAAAATTACACTTTGATTCTAAAAAGATATGTAGCACTAATTTAAACCCTTCTACCCAGAAGTAATAATTGGAATTTAGTATTAACAAGGTTAACTAGTTATATTTGTATGATTGCAAATAGTGGTTATTAGTATATCCAGAGTTGTACGACTATCTCCGCCATCTAATTTTGGAAAATCTTCACATTCCTCACTGAAAAACCCACAACCATTAGCAGTCACTCTTCATTATCCCTTGCCCCAGCTCCTGACAATCACTAATCATTGTCTTTATGGATTTGTCTGTTCTGTACATTTTGTATAGACAGAATCATAGAATATGTGGCTTTTGTGTGTGGCTTCTCTCACTTAGCATGATTATCTCAAGGTTTGTCTATTTTGAAGCATGAATTCCATTCCTTTTTATGGGTGAATAATATTCCACGGTGTGCATCTAATGCCTTTTGTTTACCCATTCACCAGTTGATGGGTATGTTTCCATATTTTGGTTATTATGAATAACACTGCTAGGAACATTTTTATGTAAGTATGTTTTTGTTTAGTTGGTCACATGATATATTTTTAACATTTTGAGAAATTACTAAACTGTTTTGCAGAGTGGCTGCACTATTTTACATTCTAGCAAATGCATGAGGGACCTGGTTTCTTCACATCCACATGTTTATGTCCCACACTTCAGTCGTCTTTTAAATTATAGCAGCTGTAGTGGGACATCTCAGTTGTTATTTTAATTTGCATTTCTCCCATACTTCCTAAGTAGGCTGAGCATTTTTTTTATATGCTTATAAGCCATTCCTAAATCTTCTATGGTCCGTTAAAAAAAAAGTCAGTTAAAACTCTTAAATATGGAGAACAAACAGAGGGTTACTGGAGGGATTGTGGGAGGGGGTATGGGCTAAATGGGTAAGGGGTATTAAGGAATCTACTCTTGAAATCATGGTTGCACTATATGCTAACTAATTTGGATGTAAATTAAAAAAAATAAAATTAAAAAAAAAAGTCAGTTAAATATCCCTTTAATTGTTCTGGCTCCCGTGCTTTAAAAAAAAAAAAAAATAGAATCTCAGGCGCCTGGGTGGCTCATTCGGTTAAGCAACGAACTCTTTTTTTTTTTTTTTTTTTTTTTAATTTTTAAAAAATGTTTATTTTTGAGAGAGAGCATGAGCAGAGGAGGGCAGAGAGAGAGGGAGACACAGAATCCGAAGCAGCTCCAGGCTCTGAGCTGTCAGCACAGAGCCCAATTTGGGGCTCGAACTCATGGCCCATGAGATCATGACCTGAACCAAAGCTGGATGCTTAACCGACTGAGCCACCCAGGCACCCCAAACATCTGACTCTTGATTTAGGCTCAGGTCATGATCTCATGGTTCATGAGACTGAGTCCTGCATTGGGCTCTGTGCAGACAGTGTGGAGCCTGCTTGGGATTTTCTTCCCCTCTCTCTCTGCCCTCACCTCTCTCTCTCTCTCTCTCTCTCTCTCTCTCTCTCTCTCTCTCTCTCTCAAAAAAAAAAAAAAAAAATCTCACCATGCACCCAGTTACATAGTTACATGTGCTCATTATAGAAAATTGGGGAAGTACACAGCAACAGACTGTCATAAAAAAACTCCATCACTTTGCATTATCTGCATGGTTAAAATAAAACTAAATTGCTCTGGTTATCTATGGCTGTGTATGTAATTAATTACCCTAAAATTCATTTGGTGCAGAGCACTTGTATCTTTCTTGGTTCTGAGGTTTCCCGTGTTCAGCTAGGTGGTTCTTGCTTGGAGTTTTCTCATGCAGTTATAGTCAAATGGTGGCTGAGGCTGGAGTCATCTTGAAGTCCTCACTCACATGTCTAATGGTTAATCCTGGTTATCAGCTGGGACTTCAACTGAGCCCCTTGGCTTGAGTGCCTAAAATGTAGTGTGGGCTTCCTCATAGCATTGTACCTTGATTTCTCCCCCAAGAGGGGAAGATGCGTATGGCCTTTTATGACCTAACTTCAGAAGTCACAAAGCATCACTTCCCAGCATAGTCACGGGCCTGCCCAAATTCAAGAGGAGGGAGCCTCAATCTCCCCACTAGGGAGTAATGTCAACGTAAGAAGAAGAGAATGAAGGATGGGAGGACTTACTATGTATGGTCATCTTTTCTGCACTGTATATACATGAAACATCAGTTAAAATGGCTGCATAATGTTCTACCATAAGGATACATGGTAATTTATTTAATCTGTCTTTAATTTTAGAGCCTTAGGTCATTTTTAAAAACTATTATGCATTTATTCATACAGCAAATATTTATTAAGTGCCTACTATGTCCCAGGCACTGTTGAGTCACCAGGGTAGAGTGGTGAAAAGGCTACCAAGGAAGGTCCTTGTTCTTCTGGTGCTTATTTTTTGTGAAAGGGGCAGAAAATTAACTGTACATGTAAACCAACAAATAATCAGATGCTCATAAGCACTCTACAAGTAATTGGGCAGTTGGCTACTCTAGATTAGGTGTTAGGGAAGGCCTTTAAGATGGTGACACTTAAGCTAAGATCTGAATGAGAGGAAGGAATAAATTGTGAAAATCTGGGCCATGAGGAGAACATCATAGGGAGAGGGAAGGGTTAGTGCAAAGGCCCTGAGGCTAGAAAGATCATACAAACAGAAGAAAGACTGATGTGTACAAGCCAGGTGGATGAGGATAGAAGTGGTAAGAGATGAGGTTGAAGGGGTAGGCACAGGGCAGATCGTGAACTTGGTAATAAGCCAGGGAAAGTTTAGATTTCATTCTTCCTGTTGTGGGAAGACTTTGCAAGGTTTTATGGAAAGGAATGCTATGATCTGGTTTATATTTTTAAACATCTCTTTTGCTGCTGTGATGAAATGTTTTTCTAACTGTGGTAAAATACACCTAAGCATGTAATTTACCTTCTTAATCATTAAAAAAATTTTTTTTAACATTTGAGAGAGAGGGAGAGAGAACACAAGCAGGAGAGGGGCAAAGAGAGAGGGAGACACAGAATTGGAAGCAGGCTCCAGGCTTTGAGCTGTCAGCAGAGAGCCCGATGTGGGGCTCAAATTCACATGCCTTTGAGCTGTGAGATCATGACCTGAGCCACAGTCAGCCGCCTAACTGGCTGAGCCACCCAGGCGCCCCCTTCTTAATCATTTTTAAGTGTACCGTACAGTAGTGTTGAGTGTGAATATACTTTTCACATTATTGTACAACCAATCTCCAGGGCTCTTTTATCTTGCAAAACTCTGTATCCATTAAACAGTAACTCCTCATCTCTCCCCAGAGCTCCTGGCAGCTTCCATTCTACTTGCTGTCTCTATGATTGAGTGTTCTATGTACCTCATATAAATGGAATCATAATATATTTGTCTTTTTGTGCCTGGCTTATTTCACTTAATATAACGTTGTCAAGGTATGTTCATGTTGTAGCATAAGTGTTGGAATTTCCATTTTTTTAAAGGCTGAATAACATTCTGTTGTATGTATACATAACACATTTTGTCTTTTCATTCATCCATGGATGGGACACTTGGGTTGTTTCCACGTTTTGGCTATTGTGAATAATGCTGTTAGGAACATGGGTGTACAAATATCTCTTAGCAACTCTGCTTTCGGTTCTTTTGGGTATACACCCACAACTGAAATTGCCAGTTCATTTATACTTTTAGAGTTTTGAGGAACTGCTATACTGTTTTCCAAAGTGGCTGCACCATTTTACATTCCAAATCCTTGCCAGCTCTTGTTATTTTCTGTTATTGTTCTTAATGGTAGCCATCCTGTTGCATATGAGGTAGTATCTCATTGTGGTTTTGATTTTCATCGCCCTACTCATTAGTAATATTGAACATCTTTTCATGTGCTTGTTGGTCATTTGTTTATCTACTTTGGAGAAATGTCTATTCAAGACCTTTGCCCATTTTTTAATCAGGTTTGGTTTTTGTTTGGTTGTAGGAATTCTTTATGTAGTGTCAGTATTAACCCCTTATCAGACAGATGATTTGCAAATATTTTATCCCATTCTGGAGGCTGCCTTTTTACTCTGTTGGTTGTGACCTTTGCACAGAAATTCTTACTTTGAAGGAATTCCAATTAATTTTTCTCTCGTCTGCCTTTTGGTGTCATATCCAAGAAATTGCTGCAATCCAATCTCATGAAGGTTTTCCCCTGTGTTTTTTCCTAAAATTTCTAGTTTTAGTTCTTAAGTTCAGATCTTTGACTCATTTGAGTTAATTTTTGTATATAGGGTAAGGTGTAAGGGTCTCTCTTCATTGTTTTGTATATGGATATCGAGTTCCCAGCACTGTTGTTGAAGAGTGTTCTTTTCCCATTGAATTGTCTTGGAACTCTTTGACCCTTTTGGGGTCACTTGAACCATATATGTAAGGGTTTATTCTTGGGCTCTCTGTCCTGTTCAGTTGGTCTATGTATCTGTCCTTATACCAGTACTACAGTGTTTTGATTATTGTAGCTGTGTAGTAAGTTTTGAATGATGTATTTCTTTTTTTTAATTAAAAAAAATTTTTTTTAATGTTTATTTATTTTTGAGACAGACAGAGACAGAGCATTAACAGGGGAGGGGCAAAGAGAGAGGGAGACACAGTATCTGAAACAGGCTCCAGGCTCTGAGCTGTCAGCACAGAGCCCAAGGCGGGGCTCGAACTCACGGACCGTGAGATCATGACCTGAGCCGAAGTCAGATGCTTAACCGACCAAGCCACCCAGGTGCCTCCAAATGATGTATTTCTTTAGCATAGATTATTAGAATAGAATTGAATCAAAGGATATGAACTTTTTTCAGCCTTTGTCTCTTTTTGTATATTTTTTGCACATTCATATGCATCAGTTTATGCTTCCGTATGAGAATGCCTGTCTCACTTCCTTTTCACATTGAATAGCATTCATAATACCAGTTACTTTCTGAATGATTGATGAGAAATGGTTTCTAATTGTTTCAATGAATATTTCTGTGATTACTACCAAGGTTGTATAGATTTCATATGTTCATTTGTTACTTAGTCACTGCTTTTTTAAGATTTGTCTTTTGCATAATTTTCTTTTCTTTTGGGATATTCCCCTTTTCCCATCCCTTTGCATAGGAACATTAATCATCTGTTATACTTGAAAAAAGTTTCCCAGCTTTTAATTTTTTAGAAAATTGTTTTTAATGTTTAAAGAGAGAGTGGGGGAGGGCCAGAGAGACAGAATTTCAAGCAGGCTCCACAATGTCAGTGCAGAGCCCCATGTGAGGCTCAAACTCACAAACCATGAGATCATGACCTGAGCCGAAATCAAGAGTCGGATGCTTAACCAACAGTGCCACCCCCCCCCCCAGCTTTTGATTTTTAATGAATTTTTTCCCATTCAGAAATTTAAAATTATTTTGGGAGCAAATCTGTCAGTGTAGTCCTTTCTGAAATGTATTTCATTGCTCTTATTTTTAGGAAATCTGTTTCCATTCAGATGGTTCCCTACATTTTCTTTCTCAGCTCAGGGCTTGATCTCAGAGTTGTGAGTTCGGCTCTGTGTTGGGCTCTGTGCTGGACGTGAAGCCTACTTGGAAAAAACCACATTGTAATGATAGATATTTTGAGATTATTGTTTTGTGGCATTCTGGTTTTTTTTTAATTTTTTTTTTATTTTGGGGAGGGCAGAGATGTAGAGGGATAGAGAGAGAATCTTAATGCAGACTTTGATCCCATGACCCTGGGATCATGACTTGAGCCAAAATCAAGAGTCAGATGCTTAACCAACTGAGCCACCAAGGTGCCCTGTTATGTGGCATTCTTGTTTTGGCCTTTGGAAGGTCATTGCCCTCTAAATTTAATTTGTTTTTATTTATAAGACACTTTTGTAACGGTAAAAAGTAAGGAGAGAGGAGATCAATAAATTTACTGTGGGAGCTTAAATTTGATACTTGTATAGAGTTGTCCTGCCTTAAAGATTTTTATTTAAGGTGATCATGTCTGTTTTGTGTGAATCTGGTCAGGTTACACACTTTTTTATTTAAGGTTTGGGAAAGGCCTGTTGAATGTGATTTGGGCAGGAGGGTGCAGGGTTTGTAGCAAAGTGCCATCTATCACAACATCTGTGCAAAACCACCCAGGTTAGTCAGTGTCTAAAATGCATATCATCAGTGGAAGTGACCACGAGGACATTGGCATTTTCAGTGAGCTGGCCACATCTCCTGAATGCGGGGTGTTAGAAGTCTACAGCCATGGGCATGATCCAGAGCAGGGTATCAACTATGCAGTCACATGAGACTCACCAGGAATTTCCTACAGGAAATTCTGTTTTCCATCAAATATGGTGGAAATTACAAGATATTCCTGTGTTCTGATCTGTGTAGAAAACATTCTCATGTTTCTTGCATCTCAATCATTCTCATGTCCCTTTTCAGCAACTACTTTTTCATTGTCTTCCTCAAAGTGAAGGAGCTAGTTGTCTGTCTGTGCTTTTCTGTTTCTTAACCAGTGTTTATACTATAATTCATTTATTTTCTTGAAGCACTTATATAAGTGTAGCCCATGCTCACTGGCTTTTTGGGTCATATTTTATGTTAGTGTCTAATTTTTTTTTTTATGTTTACTTTTGAGAGAGAGAGAGAGAGAGAGCATGAGTGGGGGAGGGGCAGAGAGAGAGGGAGACACAGAATCTGAAGCAGGCTCCAGGCTCTGAGCTGTCAGCACAGAACCCGACACAGGGCTCAAGCCCATAAACTATGAGATCATGACCTGAGCCAAAGTCGGACGTCTAACAAATTGAGCCACCCAGCCTCCCTTAAGGAGATATTTTCAAATGCAGCCCAAACTATATGTATGTATGAGAGAATTCATTTTATCTTTATAATATCAAAACAATGAAAAAAAACCTAAGTGTAGTACTTAATGTTACAAATAAGAGATGGTTCATCCCTGGGGTGCCTGGGTGGCTCAGTCAGTTAAGTGTCCAACTCTTGATTGTGGCTCATGTCATGATCTCACCATTAGTGAGTTCAGTTCCGAGTCAGAATCCACACTGACAGCACAGAGTCTGCTTGGGATCCTCTTTCTCCCTCTTTCTCTGCCCCTGCCCTGCTTGTGCTTATTCCCCCTCTCCCTACCTCCTCCTCTCTTTCTCTCAAACTTTAAAAAAGAGGAAAAAAAAAGAAGAGATGGTTTATCCTTAACAGTAAAATTAACAGGCTTTGTTGAACAACCTAGATCTGTATGTGGTTAACTCTTTTCATTGCCTGTCCAATGGATATTTTAAAAGTATTGTATTGGCGTATGATTTGCCCTGAGATTGAGCCACTGGAGCGGTTTAGAATGAGAGTCATAGCAATTAGAATTGCTCCCAAGATGCTCCCTGTTTACCAGATCAGAATGAGCAAGGTACCTTTAAGATCTCTGCTTCAAAGGGTGTGCGTTAAGGCACGTCATGCCTCGGAGTCCGCTCTTTCTCATTTGTCCTGCTCCAGAGATTAAGTATGCCATGATGTGCAGTGTGTGCTTTATTTGCACCCTTGCCTCTCCATTTCTGATTTGATGTGGGTCTCTATTTTTTCCACTTTCTGACTAGCTTGGGTTTCTTTATTCAACCCACTCGGGTTTCTTTATTCAACCATCTTGAACTCCTTTCTGGCTGATGGCCTTTCACCTGGTTCTGCTTTAACACTTCTCATCTTCACTGCCTTAAGAACTGTCATGGTTTAGTCCCTGGCATCTCACACCTGTACCGTGGGAACAGCAGTCTGCCTACTCTTCCATCCTAAAGCTGGCTACATTATGGGAGGCTTTCAGTAGAATTGGGTTTGGGTGTGCATTTGCTGCCCCTTTCTGGTCTTTAGCAACTATAGCTGGCAGCTGCTGATAAATAACCTTTCCACTCTGATAGGTGGTAACACTTGTGGGTGGAAGTGCTTATTCTGATGTTTTGCATTAGATCACATCTTGTCATGGTTATAGATAATGTATAGCCTGAATAGTGCTAGGTCAATACACCTTCCCACTATGTAGCTTCATCTTATTAGGTCCTTTCAGCTGGTTTTGATGGAGGGAGGGAAACGTTTAGGGAGGAGGGTGAGCAGAGCTAACTTGAGGAAAGTTTGAAATTCTTTTTGGTCTCCTTGTTCTTCTCTTTTATTATCCATTCTGCTTTTGTGTCTCATTTCTTCTTGGGAATTTGCCTATTGAGAAACACATTGGAATTACCACTGCTATGAAATATCACATATCATTAATTTGGAACCTACTGAGTGCTTGCCATATGCTAGAACCCTTGCCAGAGTCAGTGAGACTTAGTCCTTGGCTTCAAGGAGTTCTCTGTCGAATGCCCAGAAGACTCAAGTGAATACATATTTGCATAGCCAAATGATTAATGCTATGTTAGAGCACAGAATAGAGGCCACTAATTCAGCAGTAGTGGTTGGGATTGGAGTGAGGTTACAATCAGGAGACTTGGCAGTGGATGTGATGACAGCACAACCTGATTCCTGACAGTGTTAACAGTGGGAAACTGCCTCTTCATTATAAAGGTCATGGACTCCCAACAGGAAGGCCATTCTCTACCCAACACCTTCTTTGGCAGGTCCCAAAAGTGTATACCATTTTTTTTTCCTCTGATATTTTTTCTCTACGTGAGTGCTTCTTCAGCATCTGGACAAGTGATTTTTAATCTGCAGCTCTTGAATCATGCGTTTGAACACCTTAAAATAAGAGATGCCTCTCCTTTTTTGTTCTCTACTAGCCAACATTCTCCAAATATGGACATCAGTGACAACAAACAAAAGAGAAATGGGACCTGCTCTTGAGGAGTTTACAGTTTCATGGGGGAAACAGACATTTAGTAAATACTGGAAGGTATTGTGAAAAAAGTGTCAAAGAAAGACCATAGCCTCAGAGTCAGCTCTCCTATAAAGGTCCTTCAGATAATCATCTTGTTTAGATAAGTCTGTGATGTCTTAGAAATGCAAAATTTAGAACCAAATGAAATTTTATATTTACTGTTTGGCAGACTGTTTGTCACTTTTGTATAATTTATTTATGGTTATTGTTTATGCTGTGTGCTAGAAAGTGTATTTTCAGCAGTAGAACCCTTCATAGTCACAAGATTAGAAGTTTGTTTTCCAGAAGCAGTTTGTGAGTTTCAGTATGAGATCTTCCTTACATGTATCCTAAGATTATATTGTTCCTCCTTTGTAAAAAGTAAGGAAAAGGGAGCCTGGTTGACTTGGTTGGTTAAGTGTCGGACAACTCTTGATTTCAGTTCAGGCCATGATCTCAACAGGTTGTGAGATCGAGCCTAGAGTAGGGCTCTGTGCTAACAGCACAGAGACTGCTTGGGATTCTCTCTCTCTCTCTCTCTCTCTCTCTCTCTCTCTCTTTCTCTCTTTCTCTCTTTCTCTTTCTTTCTCTCTCTCTTTCTCTTTCTCTCTCTCTTTCTCTCTTTCTCTCTCTCTCTCTCTCTCTCTCTCTCTCTCCCCCTCTCTCCCTCTCCCTCCCTCTCTCCCTCCCTCCCTCCCTCTGCCTCTCTGTCTGTGTCTCTCTCTCAAAATCAATAAACTTAAAAAAAAAAATAAGGAAAAGACAGGCACCTGGCTGGCTCAGTTGTTGGAGCATGTGACTCTTGATCTCAGGGTTGTGAGTTTGAGCCCCATGTTGGGTGTAGAGATTAGTTAATAAAATCTTTATTTAAAAATTTTTTTTAATGTTTATTTTTGAGAGAGAGATAGAGCACAAGCAGGGAAGCGGGAGAGAGAGAGAGAGAGAGAGAGAGAGAGAGTGAGAGAGAGAGAGAGAGAAGGAGGGAGAGGGAGAGGGAGAGGGAGGAAGAGAGAGGGAGAGAGACACATAATCCGAAACAGGCTCCAGGCTCTGAGCTGACAGCACAGAGCCTGACTCAGGGCTTGAAATCAGGATCAACGAGATAATGACCTGAGCCGAAGTTGAACGTCCAACCGACTGAGGCATCCAGGTGCCCCCAAAATAAAATCTTTAAAAAAATAATAAGGGAAAGACTGCAACTCTGACAAGAAATTTAATTCCAAGTTCAGTTGGCTAACCAGCAAATTCTACCAAACAATTAAAGAATTAATTTGTAACCTCAGTCTTACAGAAACTAGAGTAGAGAAAGAGAAAACATTCCCGATTCATTTCTTTTTTAATAAAATGTTTTTATTTATTTGAGAGAGAGAGCGTGTGCATGCAGGGGAAGGGCAGAGAGAGAGGGAGAGAGAGGGAGAGAATCTCAAGCAGGCTCCACTGCTGCTAGCAGAGTCTGACCCCCAGGGCTCAGTCCTGTGAACCGTGAGATCATGGCCTGAGCAGAGACCCAGAGTTGGGCGCTTAACTGACTGAGTCATCCAAGCATCCCATCCCCAATTAATTTCTATCTTATCTTATCTTATCTTATCTTATCTTATCTTATCTTATCTTATCGAGAGAACAAGCAGGAGAGGGGCAGAGAGAGAGAGACAGAGGATCTGAAATAGGCTCTGTGCTGACAGCAGAGAGCCTAGTGTGGGGCTTGAAGTCATAAACCAGGAGATTGTGACCTGAGCAAAAGTCAGACACTTAACCAGCTGAGCCACCCTGGTGCCCCCCTCCCCGCTCCCCCCCCCCCAATTAATTTCTAAGGCTAGCATAATCTTTGTAAAAAAAACTTGATGAGGACATTATAAAAATGGAAAATAACAGCTAATTTCATTTAAGAGCACAGATGTTGGGGCACCTGGGGGCTTAGTCTGTTAAGCATCTGACTCTTGATTTTGGCTCAGTTCGTGATCTCACCGTCATGGGATCAAGCTCTACACGGATCGAGGAGCCTGCTCGGGATTCTCCCTCTGCCCCTCCCCTGCTTGCATGCTCTCTCTCTCTCTCTCTCTCTCTCTCTCTCTCAAAAATAAATAAACATTTAAAAAAATTTTAAAAACATTTCTCTCCCCCTCTCTCCCTCAGAACAAAACAAAACATAGATGTAAAAATCCTAATCATCATGTTAGCAAAACAAATCCAACAATATATAATAAGGGTAATAAATAAGACAGGATTTTATTAGGAATGCAAAATTGGTTTAATATCCAAAACCAGTCAGTGTCAGGGCACCTGGGTGGCTCAGTAGGTTAAGTGCCTGACTCTAGACTTTGACTCAGGTCATGATCTCGAGGTTCATGAGTTCGAGCCCTGGACTCTCCATACTGGCAGTGTGGAGCCTCTTGGGATTCTCTCTCTCTGTCTCTGTTTCTCTGCCCTCCTCAGCTCACTCTCTCTCTCTCTCAAAATAAATAAACTTCAAAAAATGTATCTTTACAACAACAACAACAAAACAAATCCAGTGAATATAATTCATATATTTTAAAAAAAAAATTTTTTTTAATGTTTATTTTTGAGAGAGAGAGACTGTGAGCAGAGGAGGGGCAGAGAGAAAGGGAAACACAGAATCTGAAGCAGGCTCCAGGCTCTGAGCGGTCAGCACAGAGCCCGATGTGGGGCTCCATCTCACTAATCATGAGATCATGTCCTGAGCTGAAGTCGGACACTTAACCGGCTGAGCCACCCAAGTGCCCCAATGTAATTCACATATTAACAGAAAAATTATATGATGGCACAAAAACAGACACATAGACCAATGGAATAGAATAGAAACCCCAGAACTAGACCCACAAACGTATGGCCAACTCATCTTTGACAAAGCAGGAAAGAACATCCAATGGAAAAAAGACAGCCTCTTTAACAAATGGTGCTGGGAGAACTGGACAGCAACATGCAGAAGGTTGAAACTAGACCACTTTCTCACACCATTCACAAAAATAAACTCAAAATGGATAAAGGACCTAAATGTGAGACAGGAAACCATCAAAACCTTAGAGGAGAAAACAGGAAAAGACCTCTCTGACCTCAGCCATAGCAATCTCTTACTCGACACATCCCCAAAGGCAAGGGAGTTAAAAGCAAAAGTGAATTACTGGGACCTTATGAAGATAAAAAGCTTCTGCACAGCAAAGGAAACAACCAACAAAACTAAAAGGCAACCAACGGAATGGGAAAAGATATTCGCAAATGACATATCGGACAAAGGGCTAGTATCCAAAATCTATAAAGAGCTCACCAAACTCCACACCCGAAAAACAAATAACCCAGTGAAGAAATGGGCAGAAAACATGAATAGACACTTCTCTCAAGAAGACATCCTGATGGCCAACAGGCACATGAAAAGATGTTCAGCGTCGCTCCTTATCAGGGAAATACAAATCAAAACCACACTCAGGTATCACCTCACGCCAGTCAGAGTGGCCAAAATGAACAAATCAGGAGACTATAGATGCTGGAGAGGATGTGGAGAAACGGGAACCCTCTTGCACTGTTGGTGGGAATGCAAATTGGTGCAGCCGCTCTGGAAAGCAGTGTGGAGTTTCCTCAGAAAATTAAAAATAGACCTACCCTATGACCCAGCAATAGCACTGCTGGGAATTTACCCAAGGGATACAGGAGTACTGATGCATAGGGCCACTTGTACCCCAATGTTCATAGCAGGACTCTCAACAATAGCCAAATTATGGAAAGAGCCTAAATGTCCATCAACTGATGAATGGATAAAGAAATTGTGGTTTATATACACAATGGAATATTACGTGGCAATGAGAAAAAATGAAATATGGCCTTTTGTAGCAACGTGGATGGAACTGGAGAGTGTGATGCTAAGTGAAATAAGCCATACAGAGAAAGACAGATACCATATGGTTTCACTCTTATGTGGATCCTGAGAAACTTAACGGGAACCCATGGGGGAGGGGAAGGAAAAAAAAAAAAAAGAGGTTAGAATGGGAGAGAGCCAAAGCATAAGAGACTGTTAAAAACTGAGAACAAACTGAGGGTTGATGGGGGGTGGGAGGGAGGAGAGGGTGGGTGATGGGTATTGAGGAGGGCACCTTTTGGGATGAGCACTGGGTGTTGTATGGAAACCAATTTGTCAATAAATTTCATAAAAAAAGGAAAAAAAAAAAGAAAAAAAAAAGAAAAATTATATGATTACCTCATGCAGGAAATTTTGATAAAATTAAACATCCCTTTATAATAAACTTTTAACAATTTAGAAATAAAAGAGAACTCTTTTAATTGCTATAGGGATCTGCAAAAACCTACTGCAAACATCATACTTAGTGGTGAAATGTTGGAAGTTTTCTAGTTTGGGAATTAAATAAAAATGCCTATTCTCATTGTTTCTATTTAGCACTGTACTAGAGGTCCTAGCCAGTGCAGTAAGACAAGACAAAAGGAAAAATGTATTTGAAAAAAAGAAATTGAATGGTCATTATTTTCTGCCAACAGGATTATATATATATATAGAAAATTCAAAAAGATTATGCTAAACTATTAGAATTAATTATATGTAATTATATGTAATTATATATTATAGCTATATAATTATATAATATACATGTATATAATTATATCATATTTTTAGAATTAGTAATTATATACAAAACCTGGAATAAATCAAAGAACAAAAATATGTAAGACTTGTACAGAAAATATGAAGCATTATTGAAAATATTTTATTATTTTAAAAAAATGTTTATTTATTTTTGAGAGAGAGCACGAGCAGAGGAGGGACAGAGAGAGAGGGAGCCCCAGAATTAGAAGCAGGCTCCAGGTTCTGAGCCGTCAGCACAGAGCCCTACCTAGGGCTCGAACCCATGAACCGTGAGATCATGACCTGAGCTGAAGTCAGACGCTTAACTGACTGAGCCTCGGTATAGTTTTATTTTAAAAGTGAGGGGACTTAAATTACTTGAGTACTTCAGGAAGAAGTTTTTAGCAGTCATTCAGTTTTTTCCTATGTTGTAAAAATTGATTTTAAAGAGCAGTTTTGGAGTCAGAAGTCTCAAAAAGCTCTTGCTGCAATCAATTACTTTGTCTACAAGTGCTGTGCTATCCCTAGCCACATGTGGCTATTTAAACTGATTCTGATCGATTCATTAGATACACTAGCCTCATTTTGAGTGCTCAGTAGCCACATGTGGCCTTCTTTTGGATGGTGCAGATATTGGCCATATCTATCACAGAAAGTTGTATTGGACACCCTTCCAAGAAGGCTTTGTATCTTTTTGAACAGACACCAAATAAAATTTTAGGAAGACTGGGGTTGAGCAATTGCTCTCTTACAATTTACCACCTGCCACATTAGTAGGTCAAAAGTGGCCCAGTTTAAAGCCTATCCCACTGATTGGGTGTTTATTAGAAAGATAACTAGATTTTCTGGTGAAGAAAACTAGAGAAAAAGTTACAGTACAAATATCAAACTATCCAACCTTGAGTTGTGGGATTACTGTTTACATCTGGGCAGACTTCTTGGGTTAAGCCCTAGGAGCCCAGGTAGCTAAGATCATAACCACGAGAAGATTTCTTGTGGAGTTTGCCTCACAAAGAATTGGCTGAGGCCCAGGGGGATTCACAGGCGCTTTAAAGGGTGGAAACCCTGGAGGACTGTAATTGATTTTTGCTGCTGGAATTTAGCACTTGAGGAATCTGGCTTTTAAGATTAGAGAGTTCTCAAATGGTAATTTCCCTTCCCTTTCCCATTTTTTTTTTCTTTTTTTCCTCCTATCACCACGGAGCCAATATCCAAGTATACAAGAAAAGTGGTTTCAAGAGGGTCTGGATTATGTAAGGAAGCTTGTGCAGCTGAGGTTCTGCTGGAAGATCTGTAATGCTAGATGAGTCTACAGCAGTAGACTGGGAATTGTGAGTGACTCACAAGTTAGGAACAGATTGCATTGGATGCATCTAAAGGTGTGGATGGGATTTATGACTCTTGTTATGAAATGAAGAAAAAAATAAAAAACTTTACAGTTTGGATGTAATCATTTCCAAACTGCCTGCTTTGGAAGACTGACAGTGTTGGGGAGGAAGAGTCAGCTAGGTAACAGGACTACATAATGGGGGTATGGGGCTGCGGGAGGGGATGTGTTTATTGGAGCCTGTTATATCCTTCTAGCTTCTCTTTGTCCAGGAATTGTAAAAGCTTGTGATTTATTGCTGGAACTTTAATTCAGAGTTGCTAAGCACTTGGCTGTTGTATTTCAGGCTGTAGGTTTGGACCATGGTGTTACAGAACCAGTGCTCAGTCAGACATGGGAGATAAATGTACACAAATAATTACCATATAGTGTTAATCATAGGTAGAAATTCAGAGGATCCTGGAACATCAGTTTAGTCTGATTCCTTAATTTTCTGCTAGAGGCAGCTGAGGCCCAGAGCAGGAAGGAGACTGGTGTAAGGTAACGCTAGAAGGACTAGAACCTGAGTTTTGTTTTGTTTTTTTGTTTGTTTGTTTTTTTTACCGATTGGACTATCCTAAAATGTGATCACCATCCTTGAAGGCATCATCTAATTCCTATCTGCTTAAAGACCACTTCTTGCATGATGTCCCCTTGACAGCCCTCCTCGCCTCCAATACTACTTAACTGTCCTTTTCTTGAATTTATTGTGCTTTTATGGAATATATTTCTTCCCTTTTAGATCCTGAAGGTGATCAGGACAAGCACCATGTCGGCTGTGGTCTTTGTACCTCTTCATTTCCCATCCTTAGCAGCGTCTGAATAACTGTCAGGTTTAAAGTTTCCAACCTGCTTGCTTCTTTGTGAGATACCTTGATCTAATCACCTCCTTTTGCATCAATAAAAATTCCACTTCTCGGGTCACATGAATACATATTTCGAATTGAGTGAAGTCAGTTACTGTTTGCTCAGTTCCGGAGGAGGGAGGAGGCAGGGGCCAGCAGCCATACTGTAGAGTGAGAAGATGTGTACGTTTTGAGAGACAGGGCCGACTCCAGGGTCGCGTTCGGTAGCTTGGGCCTTGCTGAGCGCGCGGCTAGAGATGCGGGCTGGGCCGGGCTGCGCAGGGACGCCGTGCGACGGGCTCTGTTGCCGGAACTAGTCCCAGTCGCGCGCCCGGACGCGCGCAGTGCCGCCCCGCCCCCTCCCCCGCGGGGTGGAAACAAAGGGGGCTCGGCGCGCGGAGTCGAGCCTTGGGGGAAAGGGGCGGAGCGTCTGGCGGTTTCGCGCTTTGGGCTCGCTAGGTTCGTTCCTGTAAGGGGACTGGGTGGAGAGGAGGGCGGCGACCCAAACCAGAGAAGTGGGAGTGCCGCGTGCTCGCGCATCCTGCGGCCTGGCGGTGAGGGGCGTCGCCTGCGCGCGCAGCGGAGGGTAGTGCGCCGGCGCGCGGCACGCCGTGTTCGTGAGCACCGAGGTGGGGTGCGGCGGGCGGGACGGTGTCGCGGCCCCGGCAATTAGGGCCCGGGGGCCGAGAGGATGGAGCCCCCGAGGCGTTAGCCGACTCTGTCAGCTCCGAGCGTGCAGCTGCTTCCTGGCGCGGCCCGTGTGATGGTGCCGGGAGGAAGGAAGCGCCGTGACAGCGCCTCGGTCGGATCCCGGGTTCCGGGGGTGAGGAGGCCCGGGGACGGCGGAGCTGGCGAGCTGGCCGCTGGCTGGGCGAGCGGTCACAATAGGAGGCGGCGGCCCAGCGCGGAGCCGCGGGAGCAGCCCCGCAGGGCGGAGCTTCCCCTCGCAGGTACTGGCCGCCCGGCCGTTGGTTCCCGCGTGAGGGCGGGCCGGGCCCGAGCCGTAGGCCGTAGGGAGCCTGCGGGGCCGTTCCCGGCAACCAGGAGGAGGTGTGGTTGCCCGGTGCTTGGCGGGCGCGGCCGGGCGGCCCGGCGCTCTTTGTTCCCGTGGCGGCGGCGAGGAGGTGTGGGTGCAGCCAACGGGAGCGCCGGCCCGCCGCCACCTGGCAGATGGCCTCGCTCCCTCTCGTTTTGCCGAGGCGCAGGTGAAATGATGTCACCCAGGAGAACGCGGAACCCGTTCGGAAGGGTCCTTTCGCGTCCTTCTGCCGCTGCGGGTTTCTGGACAGGCTGCGTTTTGTTCTCAGGGGATGGAAGTTCTTTCAGGGTTGAAGAATGAGAAAGGTTGGTTTTGAACCAGGAATTTTCCAAATTATCGAGGGCCAAAGAAAATAAAGTTTTTGTTTGCGTTGTGTAGGACTTGTAAAAGACACAGCTTTTTCTTTGTGCCACAAAAGTTGGGTATGCTAATTCTTCCACCATAAATAGAAATGAACACTTCAACGTATGTCATTGCTGGCATCATATGAATTGCTTTCTCTTACGTGGCACACTTTGAAAATTTAAGTGTATGCAACTCAAACACAATTGGTTTGTTACTTTAAAATTGCAAGCCTTTTGGGATCTTGTTTGGCCTTGATTACAGGTACTATTGTTAATATTTCAATTCCTTTAAATAGGAAGCAGCCCTGGTAACTGAGCTCCAGTTAAAAAACAATCCATTCTCCGTGTTTGTATAATCAAAACTTAATAAAAATATAAGGACAGTTGGGATGAAAGTAAAATTGTCTTCGGAAAACACTGGCCATACGAATAGATGGGACTTCTATAGAAGTAACAATACAGACCAAATTTTGTATATATATTTTTTATTTTTTATAAATATATATAAATGTATATAGTATATAAATATAAATAAATATATTTGTATATAATTTATATATTGGGACATACTTGCAGTCGGAATATGAAATTACTAACTGGATTTTTAAATGAGAATTGTATCTCTTCACATACTCTTCTTTCTCCAGTTCTTGCTAGTTTGTAAACTTATTGGCATAATATGTTTCACTTTTTGAAAGCATACTAAACTTAAATCATTTCATTACATGAGTTCAGTTTTAAGCTGATTTCTATAATTTTTCTGTAAGACTTATCTCTAAGAGATTTGGTAGACTTTAGAGGCTATAGTTAAAAAAATTTCACCACAAACTGGCCATGTGGGCCCCAGGACCTCATCTGTAAAATATGAAAGTTGGATTTAAACGTTGGCTATGGTCCCTCCACCTCTGATATCTTCTGTGATTCTAGAAGGTAATTTCTGTTTCTGTACTTGTCGAGGTTTATATACTCATTCTGTTTTTATCGCTGAACTGAAGGTTGCAAGTATTAATCTGAGTAAATGTTCAGAATTTACTAGAGCGACCTGACTTTTGAGGAAGGTGGATATAAGATGGCATAATTAGACATAACTGAATCTGTTAGCATCATAATGTGGAGTGTAGGTCTATTGTCTCTCTGCCAACAGCTTTGGATGAACCTTTTAGTTACATTACCAGACTATTTGTGCTCATTTTTACTTTATTTCAAGGTTGTGGTGGGAAGTATGGGTGAGAAATCCTCAAAAATCTCAAATGATTGGTCTGTATGGAAAGTTCATTGGTCAAGATTATCTTTGTCTTCTACTTCCAGTCTGTTCCATCTATTTCTCTGTGCTGTCCCAGTCCCAGCTTTGTTTAGCCACCTTCAGTTTGTAATTCACTGTGCTGGTTTGTGGGTAGTGTCAGGGTCTACTAAATAGTTTTGGTTATTTTCCTTTTAACTACATATATCAGACCTGTGTTTTCACTTCTGTTTTACTTTAGTTAACTCATAGCTTGTTTTATTTTTCTCTGGAGGGAGCATAAAGATTGTAAACACATTTGAATGCAGTTTTGGTCTAGTTCATTCAGCAAATGTTAAATTCTTGAAGTGACTACCTTGTCTGGAGGAGATCAAGCAAATGCTTCAACTCTATAGTAAATTAACAAGTGAGAATTTGAGCAAAAAGAGGAAGAGGGACCATCTACACAGTCTCGTTTTTCCTCACATCCTGTATCTTTTCATGTTCCTTTTTTAAGGATGTCAGCACCTTCTCACTCTATGTTAGAAGGGCCCTATTTAGTTCCTCTTGAATTGCCCCTCACTAGACTGAGTCTTGGAGGGCAAGAATAATTTTTCCCCATGTATTCACAGCATGTAGCACATAGTAGGCCTGCTATAAATATTTGAATTAATTATGAATTTTATTTAAGAATTACAGTGATCCGGGGCGCCTGGGTGGCGCAGTCGGTTAAGCGTCCGACTTCAGCCAGGTCACGATCTCGCGGTCCGTGAGTTCGTCGGGCTCTGGGCTGATGGCTCAGAGCCTGGAGCCTGTTTCCGATTCTGTGTCTCCCTCTCTCTCTGCCCCTCCCCCGTTCATGCTGTGTCTCTCTCTGTCCCAAAAATAAATAAATGTTGAAAAAAAAAATTAAAAAAAAAAAAGAATTACAGTGATCCTATACACACTTTTTTTCAAATAGTTATGTATTTACATACATAAATTTTTTGTATTGATTTGGACTGGTCATGGTCTGGATACTTTCCAAATCTATGTAATTCTTAGAAATCTTGAAGAGGCACTTTAGAACAGTGCTCTAAGAGGTTACCAGCCTAAATAAAATTATTTTAGATGTATTTCCTTGCTGGGAGAATAATCCTTGGGCAGGCAAATCTGGATGTGGAAGGAAAAGAAAATAACTTTTTTTTAAAGTTTATTTATTTATTTAGAGAGAGCACACACTCACGTGAGTGGGGAAGGGGAGAAAGAGAGGGAGAGAATATCCCAAGCAGGTTCTGCACTGTCATCACAGAGCTTGATACAGGGCTCGAACTCACAAACTGTGAGATCATGACCTGATAATCTAGACCAAGAGTCAGATGCTTAACCGACTGAGACACCAGACACCCCAGAAAAGAACTTTTATTTAAAATAATATGTAGCTCAAAAAAAAAATGTAACTCTTATTTTCCCTAACCTTTATGAACGCCTTCTCAAAAGATGTAATGGTTAGAGACCTCCTTAGTTGCATGTACATCCACCCTCTTCCGAGTAACTTATGGGACTGTGGGGGTAGGGAAAGAATGGTGGAGCCTTTCAGCTATTTTCAGTAACCCTGGTTCTGTTGTGCTCCCAGAAAGACATGAACCCAGTTTGTTGTTTGCCTTAACTCAAGAATAAAAATAATAGTTTTAAAAAATGATTGCCCCAGGGGTGCCTGGGTGCCTCAGTCAGTTAAGCATCCAACTCCGTTTCAGCTGAGGTCATGATCTCATGAGAATGTGAGAACAAGCCCAGCATGACTCTGCATTGACACACAGTGTGGAGCCTGCTTGGGATTTTTTCTCTCCCTCTCTCTCTGCCGCTCCCCTGCTCCTGCCCTTACTCGCTCGCTGCCTACCCCCCCCCCCCAATAAACAAACATTAAAAAAAAAGAGAGATTGCTTCAGTGCTAAATAGCAGTGATCTTTCCCTCAGTAGGTAGTAGCAGTCCTTGAATGGTCTGTGTAATAGACCAGCAAGCATATAGACCATTATTTTATTTAGCAGATACTTATTTGTTTTAAACATTTAGGTTACTTCTAGTTCCCTTTTAAATTGTTGCTGTACTGTGATGAACCTGTGTATGCATGTGGTTTTTCCCATATTTTGGGGTATTCCCATGTTTTAGATTATAACCTGGGAATTTATCAGATGAAAGATTACTGATTCAAACTGTCCAAATAGTTGATAAAATCTACCTGATTACTTTCCAGGATATTAACATTTGCCATCATGGCAGCTGTGAGAATATGTGGATTTTTAGATAACTTGGATTCGACTTTTTCATTTTTAAGGTATCCAGTCTTGGACTTAGAGGAAGGAGTAAAAGACTTGGTGGGGTCAACATTAAGCACTTGACTTTTTATTGTTTGTTTTGGTTTTTTCTTCTTCTATTAGGCTGTGATTTGAGTCCTTTTGACCAGGTGGTATGCTGTTAGTAACAATGAACAGTTTTTTTTTTTTTCTGGAGAGTAATGTGGCTGTTTTGGAGAAGACTATTTGGGCCTTTGAGCAATTTATTTTGAAGAAAGTAGATTATTTTAATGCTGGCCTAGAAGTCCTGTACCTGCATATCCTCTACCACACCTTTATAAGAAAAATGTAAATGAATGAAGAAGGAAGCTGTCACCAGAGGTGATTTTGGAGGAAGCAAGTTATGGGACAATATCTGGACCTAAGTCCTATGTTATTTTTAGCATCATAACTGATAACAATTACACCGTTCAAGACAGATGTTAAATTGTGGGTTATATTATCCCACAGGGAAAGGCCACATTAAACAAGATGGCCTAAAATAGTGTTGTATTAGTGCTTAAAAGGTTAAACTGTTTTCTCTGACTTTTCTGAAACAGGTGCTTTCTTAGTTATGCTGGGTAAATTAGTTATATAGTTACATGTAAACAAACATTAAAGATGAGAAGTATAGGGAGTTGCAGATTAATCAGGTCTCAGGGATGTTTTCTTGGCAGGACTTTTTAAACATAGGTTGCATCCTGAGAGAAGATTGAGTTACCGTATCTTTGTAATGTTCAACAGTTGCCAGACTAGAGAAAAACAGAATTGTATCTGCTTCCAGATACAGTACACTGTAAGTAATTTTGAATGACGAAGGTATAGGGAAGTAGTGGAAGGTTACGTCAGAAACAGTTTACAAGGAAACATTTACTTTTTGAATACTTAAAATAACTTTAAATAGACTTTATGAAATAGTTTTTTACTAACTAGATTATAAAGAAGATGTTACTTTTAAAATCCTTAAATTACAAGGTGTTTTAGTGGATTGAGCATGAATTTTAGAGCCAGATAGATTTAGCTTCAAATTACGGCTCTGCAGCTTTAAGCAAGTCGGTTAACCCTAACTTGGAGTGTGTAAAGATCAGAGAGCCCCAGTTCAGTTCCTAGCATGAAGTTAGCTATTACCAGATTGAAGTTTTAAAAACTGCTATATTGCTTAGATTAAAAAAAAAAATGTCGTAATTTGTATCTTTCATCAAATTAATACAGCTAAAATTCTGGAGAAGAAACTTTCTTCAGGTATACAACACTTTCGATTTGACACATATATGTCATGTTAGTTTTCTATTGTATGTAACAAATTACCTCACATTTAGTAGTTTAAAACACAAATCTGTTATCTCATGGTGTACATGGGTCAGGAATCATGGGTTAGCTGCAGGGCCCTCTGTTCAGAGTCTTACTTGGCTGGTGCCATGATGTCATCAGAGGTTTGATGTCCTCTCCGAAGCTCAGTGGCTGTTGGTTCAGTACGGCTCTTGTAATTGTAGGACTGAAGTCCCCCCATTTTCTTGTTAGCAGTCAACGGGTGAACGATTCAGCTCCTAGAGGGTGCCCTCCTGTCTGCCACATTGCCCTCTTCATATGCCTTCTGGCAACATAGCAGTTGTCTGCAGGTTTGGAGGAGAATCTCTTTTGAAGAGTTCTTCTTTTAAGAGCTTTCTCTAACTCCGGTCTGCCTTGATTAATTTAAAATCAACTGACTTGGGATCTTAATTCACTTGAAAATCCCTTCACTTCTGTGAAGGGGTTCATATCATTAGGTTATATAATTTAACCTAACCATGGAAATGAAATCCACACTATTTACAGTCCTGCCTACACACCATGGAGTAATGGATTATACAGGAGATGTGTACCAGAGGTGGGAATCTTGGAGGCCTTCCTTCTTAAGAATTCTGCCTCACGTGGACATACAAAATAATTGTGTGTGATTTTATCTTATCCAATGGGTGCACCTGGTTTCATGCCCATCTTATTTTGTCCTGGATCTATATAAACTACAGCATTTGAATATACCTTTTCTCCATTATATTGTTCTCCCTCTTTATAGGCATGGAGCTTCTGACCAAAGGAAATTGTCATAGGTAGAAGAGGAATATGCTTGAAAATTATTAACTTATGACCACAAGGGTCAGGGTTGGCCAGTTTCTTGTTTGGTTGGTTGGTTGGTTTTATACCTCTATAGGACTGAAATCTTAAGTTTTCAAAGAAACAGAGAATTAAGGAGAGGAAACCTGACCCTCTGATTTCTGTTGACCAAGCTAGCTACTTGTGCTAGCAGTCTATAAGAGTGCTACTCATGCAGACTGCTTTAGAGATGACAGTTGAAGGCAAGTGAGCTTATTAAAACACTCTTCAAAGGTACCTTGCAAACTATAAGCTTAAGAAGATTGCAAAAAGAATATGAAACTTAAAGGAACAGACTGTTTTGAGAAGAGAATGGCTTTAAAGTGGTGAAATCCTTAGATTGAGGAGTCAGGAATGTGAAATACACTTCTTTCTATGAAATCTTTTATATGTCTTCAGATAAACTCAAGGCTCCTACCTCTATTCTAATTTTTGCCGGTATTGCATTTAATACATTATCCTATAGTTGGCTGCTTTGCATCCTTTTTTTTTTTTTTTTTTTTTTTTTTTTTTTAACTGCAGTAAGCTCCTTGAGGGTGGGATCCATGTTTTATCTTCTTTCCTAACAACTCTTGACTTGGGGAGGCAGTCATAAATGTTCCTTGATTCAGCACTTCATACCTCATCATAGTGGTAAAGAATATTGGCACATTCATGTTTGTGGTGTGGAGACAAGTTTTAGCTCATGTCAAAACATTTTAGTAGTAGTAGTAGTAGCAGCAGCAGCGGCAGTAGTAGTGAATTGTAAAGTTAGTGCCTTCAAGTGATATACTTTTACTCCTAGGAAGGTGTTTGGAAGCACTTTTAGTCTTACGAACAGGCCTGGTTATCTGTTTACCAGGCTCATAGCAAACCAGAACAAAAAATGGGCTAAGGAAGGTTATTGTAGAAGTATTATTAATATAATTAGCATGCTACTTCATGCTCTGTCTCTGCCTTCCTCTCTGGTTACTTCTGTACTGGCTAGCCATACTGAACATTCTGCAGTTTCTTGACAACACTGCTGTCTTTTGCCAGTTACCTCTCCGTAGCACCCAGTGCCTAGCAGTATCATAGAAAGATGATACTCTGTATATTGTACGGTGATTTGCTTTTGTTTCTTTTTCATAGCATATACTTTTTGGAGGTAGGAAACCATGTGTATCTTCTTGGTTTAGTGCCTGTCACAGAATAGACATTTATATGTAAGGGAAGAATGAGGCAGTGAAACTGAAAACCAGACACGTGGTCTGAAGCACATGGTCTTCTTCAATGTAGGGATAAGCACATTCACAAACCTTAACTTCCAAAGGTGGTTCACTCCACAGCACAGTGGAACAAGTGATGCTCATAATGTCCATGGTTAAAAATGCTGCAGATTTGAGCATATTTACATATGATGAAGGGAATTAACCTACAATGAAGCCAAGCATTTAAAACATGCAGTCATTTGCTTTGGGGCTTGTGATCATATCCTTTATTCTTAAGAAGGTTGCTAGGTTTGTGTTGAATAGAGCTGAGGTGTCTGCAGACTCTTCTTTTGTATACCTATGGTCACTATAGAAGTTTTGCCGCAAGTGTTCTGAAATCTCTCGTCTTCTTTGCATGATCATATAGGAGGTTAATTAAAAAATAGAATGAAAAAGTATTAGTCTTAGTCCAGATGGACACTAATCTTTCTATACTTAAGATATATGATTTTATGTCAGGTTTTCTTAACATGAAGTCTTATCTGTCCTTTAGGGTTTTAGAATCAATACCAAGAGAAAAGCTATTAATAGGTATTATACGGGAAACACAGGAAAGGTTTTGCATTTTTGAACAGTGCTGTTTTGCCTTTTAAAAAAGTTTTTTTAAGAGAGATCCATTGCCAGAGGCAACCTTTGCCATCCTTATATTTGTTTTGATGTTTAAGATTAATTTTTAATTTCTTTCCAATCTCTGCTAACACAAATATTTAGAAAACCCAGACTGTCCTTCATAGACATGATTCTCCACATTGGTGCGGCTAGCCATGAACTATCCTTTTCTTCTCCCTCTTTTTCCCAGATATCTCCCGGGGCCAATTCAGCACCTCTACCTGGCCATCCTAACAAGGTGATTTGTGAAAGGGTGAAACTTCAGAGCCTGTTCCCTCTCCTCCCAAGTGATCAGAATACTACCGTTCAAGAGGATGCTCACTTCAAAGCTTTCTTCCAGGTTCTTATATATTTACCCTTTCCCTACATAGGGCTGAAAGTCACCGATACATTTTAGGTTGTTTTTAGGAAGGCTTGAAACAAAATTCTCAATATCTTCTTCTTATTTTCTATTGTATGTGGGAATAAGTATTCTTCTTAGAGGCCTTCTTCAATATAACTTAGCCAGCTTTTCTGAAGAATGTCTTCTCTTGAGCTGCTGTTTATTGTTTGACCACTTAATATTCTTTTTTTTTTTTAATCTTTTGTTATCAATCACTTGTGCTAATAGGCCACATTCTATAGGAAAGTAGAAGATATTACAGATATGTGAAATTGTGTAGGAATGGAAAAATGGAAGCATGCAAGATATTTTTTAAAGCCATTACTACTTATTTGTTTATTGCCTAGAGTTTGATAGTGATGTAAATTTCAGAAAGAAAACATGTTTCCGTACCTTCTATTACTTTTGAACCTGTGGATAAAATATGATTAAAATTTTTGTTATGTGTAAAATGAAAATAAATTAAGGCAAGGACTATCATTAGTTTATTGACAAGGTTGCTAGGATGTGCTCAAATAAATTACTGGCTACTAAATTTCCAATCCATTACTGCTAGAGAAGCATGTTTTATAATGGAAGTCAGTATTTTTATTACCAAATGGAAACTAGTTGTAGAATTGCTTCTGCGTTTTAGGGTTGTGGGCCAAGGTATGTATTTGTATATGTGTATATAAATCTGAGGTAGTGAGAGTCGCTAATCAAAACTTGGATTTTGGATAGAGCCATTTTTCTGTTTGTGTGGAAGTGGTAGGTTGGAGCTTAGGACTAGTTCTGAAAGAGAAATGCTTGTGTGATACATTAAATTGAAGATATGAAATTTCTGAGAATAGCTTTGTAGGTGATCCAGGGCTCTGCAATCTGATATTCCTTGGAATTTGTGCCAGATTCTCTGCTTTGCATGTATTGTCTCCTTTGTTTTTAATCCTCCTAACAACACACCAGTCGTGGATGATTTTCTAGATGAAGAAATAGGCTCAGAAAAACTCTGAGATGCCCTGTTACATAGCTAGTTATTGGCAGAGCAGAGACTTAAATTCACCTTTTGCTATTTCTTGTCTCTACTACAGCAATACCACCTGTAGAAATCAACAAGTATTTCTGTAAACACAACACAGTATGTTAAGAGACATAGCTATCTGTATTGAATTAAATGGCATATTGACTACTGTTCTTGATACAGTTGGTCTGCAGTAGCTTGATATTTAGTAGCAAACCAGTATAGCTAAGGAAGAAATTGACTTAGTACCTTCCCTACTGCCACCACTAAACAATTATATGACACTTAATTTGTTTTCTAGACTTCTTTGTGTCTCTAGGCATTAAGTCAGTATTAACTTTAAACTCAAGGAGTTGCTGGCAAATGGAGTAAATTTAAACACGTTTTAAAAATGAAACAAAAAAGAGCCAGTTCCATTTGAGTGTTGCAGAAAGGTGAAAGATATTATTGTTAAATTTTTATTTATATCTCTAAACTTAAATCTTACTTTTTTCTAACTTTAAAACAAGGCCCTCAGTATACTTGGCTCCCAGGGAACTCTGCCCACTTTTTGGCCTACCATTGTTCTGCACGAAGCAAAGTAAATCCTTCTCATATCCCCTTTGAGATACTGTCAGAGACCTTCAACTAATTCTGATAATAAAATTGGATGTGATTTCTTGTTCCAGTTTGCTTTTCTCAGCCCTAGAATATTTACTTTCCATGTGAAAAGGAGAAATCTCCCCATTTCTTATTCTCAGAGTTATTCTTTTAATGGGTTATGTTTTCTTGGCTTTCCCCCAAGTTCCTTCCCTCCTAGCTTTTTTACTTTTCCTTTCCTTTGGAACACTCCGTTTTAAACAGATTCACCTACCTCTTACATTTTTTTTCTTAAAGTATCCTTATCTTAGCTGAAACTAGTCTCTTTTTGGAGGACATCATTTTCCCCGCAGCCTTGTGTAGGAGTAAAAAAGAACTGTTGATTTTTCCTACTCCATACATGGGGATTGAGTATGTATCTAGTAAGTGGGATGGTCATAGAGGACATAGAAGTGTTTGATATTCCCCTGGGTCTTTGTTTCCAACCACCAATTGTCTTTTAAGAAACATCTCATCCTGTTTTGGGCTGTATTTGTTTTTCATCTCCACTCTTTAGCAGTTTTGTCACTGTCCTTGTTTATTAAAAACTTTTCTGTTCTCCTTTTTTACTTGCTTGTTTTAGTCAAAATCTTTCAAATTCTGCATGCTCTTTTAATTTTTAAAATTATGAAATAATTCATATATGAAAGTTACAATGTATAAAGCAGACACATGTATAGTTTAAAAAAAAAAAAAACCACCATGCATCTTAAGAAGTCAGCCATTCCCTATACTTTCGAGGTCTTCATATGACCTTCCATCTATCTACCTGCTGTCTGATACTTGTGCCTTGGGTAAAACTCTTGAGTTTTGTGTTTAGTATCCCTTTGTTTCTCTGTGTGGTTTCATCACATGCAGTATCCTTCAAACAGTATCACTATACTGTTTACTTTCTGAACTTAATATAAATGTTATCATACTTTGTATTTTGTCATTTTGAGACTCATCCATAATGATGCTTGTAGCCATGTATGTAGTTGATTCATTTTTCTTTTAGTGTTTCATTTATATGAATATGCTGTAGTTTATTCCCGTTCTTTTTAATCGACATTTCCAGTAGTTTACAGTTTTTTACTGTTATCACAAGCAGTAGTGTTGCCATGAATATTCTTGTATCCCTTTCCCAGTGTATATTGAGTTGATATTTTAATTTCTGTGAAAATGATGGCTTTGTATATTTGTCAGTCTGAGTTTTCTTACAGAAGAAACGTACATGTGTGGGCATATTTGCATCTCTATAAAAATTAGTCTATATTTAACATTAGAATCAAAGGTACTCCCTATAGTTTTAGAAATTTAAAATTAAGGTATAATTAACATACAGTAAAATTCACCCTTTTGGTGTACAAGTCTGTGACTTTTGATGAATACATACAGATGTGGAACCACCATCTCAAACAAGACAATAGAACACTTTCATCTCCCCCAAAACTCCCTCTTGTCTCTCTCAGCCCCTTACAGTTTTAAAATTAAGTTTCTGTGCCATCAATCAATCCATTGATTGTAATTGTAGATAGTGTGCTTTCATAAAACAGATGCATTGTAGGGAACTTAGATTTCATGTCTAGCACACCCCTTGGTTTCAAGGGTGTATGCATGTATCCTAATGATAGCTGTCTGATACTTTATTTTGTAAATTTACAAAAGTTAATTAGGTGATTGAAATTTTCATGATTGATACACAGAGAAATAGTTTAGGTTTCTGAAAGAGAAGACTAATTATTGTAAAAAAAAAAAAATCTCTTCTCCAACAAATTTATAGACAGTAAAAATTCCAGCCAAAATATTAGAATTTTAATGATTTTAGAAACCTTATAGAGTTATTCTAAATTCATAAGAAAGATTTTCAAAGAAAAGACAGAGGGGAAAAAACCTTTTTTGAAAATTGTTGTAAGGGGCAGTATGCCATAATAGATACTAAATCCTATTACAAAGAAATAACTCCATGTCACTGAGCTCCTTGTTGTTAAACACAGTGGATGTTTTTCAGTCCCCATCTTGCTTGACCTTTTAGTTGAATCCTTGCTCCATTTCACCGAGCCTTCTATCACCACACTCCATCCACTGTCTCATGAACTACTCAGCATGAAATATTTTTTAGAGTTCAATATTGGACCTTCTTTTCACTGTATAAGTTGTTTGGGGAAATTTTGTCCATGTCTGTACCTTCATTAACCTACCATCTATCTGTATACCAAAAACTCCTTAAATTTCTAGTGTCTGGACTTGAGCTGTCTGCAGAACAGCTCTACCTGGTTATCTCAGAGGGATCCCTTGATTTCAAACTGTTCTTATTATCTTCTCCGTTTTCATTGGTTTCGTACTTATGCTTCAGATTTTTTATTTTAACCATTGATTTGTGTTTACAGCTTAAAATTATTACAGTCAGATTCATGATACATAAAATCAAGTGCTTTGGTGGAACTAACATTTGAAAACAAATTACACCATCAAGGTAATGTTTTTGTGAACCAATGAATGATGTTTTGTGTGATTAAACATTAAGAAAAAAAAATAGAACATAAGGTCATTAATATATTCTTAAAAAATTAGCCATTCAGGCCTCCCTAAACCCAGGAAGCCACTCCTGGACTAGCAGTTATGGCCAGTGGTAGTAACATCATTTTCACACAATATTGAATTCTATTCATTATGATAGGACTGCAATGCTATATCACTAGAATCCCTTTTGAAGCACTCACTGCACATATTTCATGAAAATACACTAACTTGAACAATATCAAAAAGCAAAAGTTCTGATTTTTTTTTTTTTTTTTGATGTATGTTTTTGAAAATACAGTGTTCAAAGCCTCTTTCCCCTCTGTAGCTACAAGTAAGATAACATCCCAGGAAGATGTACTGGTAGTGTGGTTATGAGTTTAGATTTTATTCTGAAATATTTTGAGCTGAGGAATAGCAGAGCTATACATTGAAGTCCAATGTGAATTATGTGAAACAGGACTATACATTGTGTAGTTCAAGGGCAGTGTAATCATTCAGTTGTCTTTGGCTCATCTTGACTAATAGAAACACATTAATCTGGATGTAGTTTAAACAAAGACTTCAGATTGTAGAAAATTAAATGAGAATATTTAGAGATCTTTTCTTAAGCCATATTGTGTGATTCAAATATGAATTGTTAATTTCCTGCTTTTCCTTGCTTATATCCTTCCTTTGCAAAAACAAAACAAAACAAGAGTCTTGTCTTGATGGATATTCTTTATTACCAAATTGCTTACCAAGTTTCTTAAGTACTTTCACATCTATTAAAATGAATGGAATTCAGGGGTTCCTGGGTGGCTCAGTCGGTTAAGCATCTGACTTCGGCTCAGGTCATCATGATCTCACAGCTTGTGAGTTTGAGCCCCCGCATCGGGCTTTGTGGTGACAGCTCAGAGCCTGGAGCCTGCTTGGGATTCTGTGTCTCCCTCTCTCTCTGTCCCTCCCCTACTCACATGCTCTCTCTCTCTCAAAAATAAATAAACATTAAAAAAAAAAAAAGGTAAAATGAATGGAATTCAGTGTTTTCTCTGTCTGGGCCATTTAAATTTAGCGTTTATTTCTTAATTGTGAAATGAGAAATTTTATCTTTTGCCAAAGATAGTTAAGGCAAGTAGAGAAGGTCTGGGAGTTTAAAAAGAGAATTAGGGATTCTTTTCTTTCTTTCTTTTTTTTTTTCAAGTTTATTTTTGCTAGAGAGGGAGGGGCAGAGAGCAGAGACAGAGAATCCCAAGCAGGCTCCATGAACTCCAATCCATGAGGTTATGACCTGAGCCGAAATCAAGAGTTGGACACTTAACCAATTGAGCCACCCAGGCACTTCCGAAATGGGGACTCTAAGTCATGCTGTGCTTATTTGTAAGAGATGAAAAATAGTCTTGAATGATAAGTGGAGGGAAAGGACCATATTATTGTGTAATTTTACCCCCACCTGTCTGGCCTCTCCCAGTTGCCACCTTGCTACTTTGAGAAGGAGGTCCATGAGGCTCACTACTGGTAGCTGAAGTCAGAGGCCATTTCAGTTTCCAGTTTTTATCTACAACTTGGAATCTGTTTCCACTTTGGGAAAAGTTGGTCTCCACAGGATCTCGCTTTATCTCCAAGACTTGCTGATTGAGATGTATAAATTTAATTTTATTAGATAACATTTCTTTTTACATAATTATATATAAATATATAAGATATCTATATAAGAATATGTATTTTATATATGTATATATATACATGCATATGTGTTGCATGTGTGTACATATTTCTTTTACCATAACATTTTGATTTTAATGACTTTAGACTTGCTTTTGGAATCGTGCAATGCATTTTTATGTCTCCAGGGTTGTTTTCACTTCTAATGATGATATTTTGGCTATAAAGATGATGTGGTGTTGGGACACCTGGGTGGCTCAGTCTGTTAAGCGTCCTACTTCAGCTCAAGTTATGATCTCGTGGTTCATGATTTTGAGCCCCACGTTGGGCTCTGTGTTGACAGCTCTGAGCCTGGAGCCTGCTTCAGATTCCTTCTCTCTCTTCCCTTCCCCCATTTGTGTTCCGTTTCTTTCTCTCTGTCAAAAATAAATACTTAGAAAAATTTTAAGGTGATTTGGTGTTAATAGAGGTGTAATTCATTTTATCAGATGTAATATCAAGTATAAAAGCTAGCAAGCTAGATTTCTTTTGTTCTTCTTCCTTTCCTCCCTCTCTTGCCTCCCTTGATCCCTAAATCTGCACCAGTATTCTGTACCAAAACGGACAGTACTTGTGCCTCATTTGAATCAACTTCTGGAACTTTCTAAAGTCAGCCCACTGGCACAGAGTCAACAAGGAAAAAAGGGAAATTCTTCCACTGAAAATTGAAAAAGTAAATTTCTCTTTTATGGCGAGTCTATCCTTCGGGACTTCTGCTAAGAGAGTCCCTTAACTTGTTTTGGTAGTTCTCAAAGTGTAGTCCCACACCAGCAGCAGCAACCATCACCCAAGATTGTGTTACAAATGAAGATTCTTGGGCCCTGATCCAAAATTTCTTAATCAGAGACTGAAGAGCAGGCCGAACAATCTGGTGTTGCTGACACTTGCAGAAGTAGAAGAACCACTGTCCAAGGTCAGGGGAGTATTCCTCCAGATTCTGCTGTGCATTCACCTCTGCCAAGAGAATTTGTAGCAGCATAATTCTGGACCAGTTTCTATATTAATTTCTAAGCTTAGAGGCTCATAGGCAACCTCTGTGGGTAATAAAAAAAATTGAACCCTAAACTTGGTGTTGAGGAGCTAACCTGTGGTTTGAATTCTCGGGATAAATCTCTTCTTCAATTTCCAGTTCAGTCCAGAGTAGATCTGTTTTCTTATTGATTCTCCATGCCAGTGGGCTTTTTCTAGTCTCCCCCCCCCCTTTTTTTAAATGTTTATTTATTTTTGAGAGAAAGAGACAGAGCATGAGCGAGGGAAGGGCAGAGAGAAAGGGAGACACACAATCCGAAGCTCGCTCCAGGCTCCCGACATGGGGCTTGAACCCACAAACCGCGAGATCATGACCTGAGCCGAAGTCAGACTCACAACCCACTGAGCCACCCAGGCGCCCCACTAGTCTTCCCTTTTATTGCAAGTATAGTACTTGGGAAACTTTGGCTCTTTGCAGGGTTCAGTGAGTGATAAGGCCGTAGCTTCTGTGTCCCACCCCAAGATAAAAAAACCAAATCTGGTTTTTGGTTTTCCCCTTTGTTTCTGGTCCTTGGTAGTTTCCCTTTTTTTTCCTGAGTTCATTGTTACATTTAAAAACTATTTTTGTTGGGACACCTGGGTGGCTCAGCCTGGTTAAGCATCTGACTCTTGATTTTGCTCCAGTCATGCTCTCACGGTTCAGTTCATGGGTTCGAGCCTTGCGTCTGGGTCTGCGCTGACAGCATGGACCTGCTTGGGATTCTCTCTCCCTCTCTCTCTCTCTCTCTCTCTGCTACCCCTCCCCGCTTTCACATTTGCTCTCTCTCGATCTCTCGATCTCTCTCAATATAAATAAACTTTAAAAATATTTTTGTTGTATTTAAGCCATTATTTCTAGAGGTTTCTATTAGGATTTTTACATTTAGTCCATGCTTTTGTCAAAACAAGTCTTTATACTTAATTTACCAAAGTTTATAGTACTTACATATTTTTTTCTGTAACTACAATGGTGATCTTTCACGCCTTGTCTAGGTTGATTATAAAATTGAAAACCAGTGAACAGTCTCCATAGTGTTAGGAGTATCTGTCTATTATAGTCATTTCAGGACTAAGTAGCATGTTGGCCCATGGAGGAGAAGATATAATCTTCTACCTGTTCTACTCCAGGGATGCTTTAGGTGACAAAATGATAATGGATTTGTTTTCATCTTTGTTTTTTCTAGACTCTGGTTACCTTTCAGAAAAAAAAATTTTAACGTTTATTTTTTATTTTTGAGAGACAGAGCGTGGGCAGGGGAGGGGGCAGAGAGAGAGGGAGACACAGTATCCCCAGCAGACTCCAGGCTCTGAGCTGTCAGCACAGAGCCCCATGCGGGGCTCAAACCCAGGAGCCGTGAGATCATGACTTTAGCCGAAGTCCAGTGCTTAACCGATTGAGCCACCCAGGCACCCCTGGTTACCTTTTATACTTCCTATGACAGAATAACCATGTGCTTAAGTTTTGTAAGAACTTCCAAGTTCTCAGTCGTACTGTTTTTGAACTCATATTATTTAGAGTATATTTCTTGGAGTCCTCTAGCTTGTTCTAATTGGAATAGTTACTTTTCAGTCCTGAGATGTCTTTTCATTGCACTTCTGAGTTACTATTCCTGTTCGTTGGATCCTCTGTGTGTGTCTGTGTCCTCAAATAAAAGACAGCACACACATGTGTGCACACATAAAATCAATCAAGTAAAATTTTTTGAAAGATGTGTGAGAAGCAGCTTTGAACCTTTATATATCTGGCAAGTCTTTCCTTTTGCCTTCACAGTAGATTAGTAGTTAGGTTGGAGTATAAAATTCTAGGTTCAATATTTTCCCTCAGCATTTTTAGCATCTTTTGTTTTCTGAGGGAATGCTAATCTAATTCTTGTTTCTTTGTAGGTTATTCCTACTTCCCTTTTCTGGAAACTGAGGATATTTTTGGAGTTCCTTAGAGTACTAAAATTGATGAGGAATGTGATGAAACCATGTTGTATATATGTAGTAAACTAACTTTTTAATACTTCCCTGTCTTTAAATATCCATTTTGGTTTTCTATTACTTTGAGTAATAGGAAGAGTTATTACCGTAGTACTAATGAATAGCTCACTTCCCTCCACTTCCTATTCTTTGTCTCCTCTTTTTCACTAATGTGAATCTATCACAGCACACAGAAGAGATAGGGAGCTTTCCCAGTCACCTTGTCTCTTAAAAACAATGCATTTGCAGTTTGTTTTTGTGGGTTTGTACCATTCCCCTCCGTTTTGGGCAGTGACTTTTTAGAATTCAAAGTCCCTATCATAGCTTGCATTAAGCTTCGCAGTATAAGATACATATATGAAAACTGAAGATCGTGATTGGTTACTAGAGTTTGGTAGTTAAAAAAAAAAAAAGTCAAATTTGGTTGACCAACCGGAGATGACTTATTTCTAGTGCTTCTGTGTAGTTAATGTATGACTTTGCCAGGTATTGATCATTCTGCTTTGTTTTAATCAAAATAACTACATTTCATTGGTATTTTTGAAGTTTTAGGGTTATCAGAACATAACTGATTTTCTTCTTAAAATCAAAAGGTAAAAACAAACATACTTTTAATAGCAAGCACCATTAAATCTAGGGAGAAAATAAGGTGTTTCTTTATGGTTCTGAAAACTATTTACTATTTTAATTATAATGATAAATTTGAATTATCCTTTTTAAAGTTTATTTATTTTGAGAGAGAGAAAGAGAGAGAATCTGCACACGAGGCAGAGAAGGGCAGAGAGAGAATTCCAAGCAGGCTTCGCACTGTCAGCGCAGAGCCTGACGCAGGGCTCAATCTCACAGTGAAATCATGACCTGAGACGAAATCAAGAGTCAGATGCTTAACCGACTGAGCCACCCAGGCATCCTGAATTATGTTTTTAAATATAGAAAGACAGTGACATCGTTTTTGGAACACCTCTGCTTAATAATGTGGAATGATCAAAAGTAACCATTTAGGAATTTGCTTTATTTTTATCAGTTTAGTTAATTCTTGTTTATCTCTTTAAATCTAATGTTGTAGTATTGTAGCCCCATATACTCTTTTGCTAACCCGATTGTTTTTGTGCTGGCAGCAGGCACCAATTATTTTGCACCCAAAAGTGCTCTAATGACCAAGTAATTAGAACTTGAAGGAGTAGATTTGAGATAAGAGAGGTTCTCTTAGAAAATAGATAGACATTGGTTAGCCAGACATTGGTTAACTTGAAATTTTGATAGTTTCTGTGAGACTGGATGGGAAAATTCTATGGAGAATCCTAGAGAGTTACTAATTCAACTAAGAGATCCATACCAATTTTATAGCTAGTGATGCTGTGATCCTTGAAAACTCAATGTGTAACAGGTACAGGTTTTGAATTATTCACCACTCCCACGACTTACCTGAAACTCTGTGTCTTCCTCAAAATGCTGTAATGTTCTCGTTAAGAACTAATGATCTAGATCAGTTGACTCTTCATCTGTTTCATAAAAATGTTACTTTATTCCTCTAACCCTTATTAAAGAAAATGTAATGACCTTAAATAGTGGGAATAAAGAAGCAGAAGGGTGTTATTTAGAATCAAGTCAAGGGCCTACTAAAATTATTCCCCCTCCTCAGCTGATCTCACAGATGAGAACTGATCTCTAAAAATGTAACTTAACTGATGGGGGAACATAGTGGAATTGGTTTGGGGTTTTAAATAAATGGTCAAGTTCCATACAATTGTTTATTGCCTTATTGTTCATCTTAAATGTCCATGAGTTTTATGATGACTTTTAAGAAACAGATTTTACTTTCCATTTGATACTTACTATGTATCTCCCTTCCCCTACTCAGCCTCTTTTTTCTTTAAAGATATTTAATTTGGGTTGACAGCATATTTTTCCCCTCCTTTACTCTTTAAGGTAAATATGTTTAAACGCCTGTGCGTATATAGTAATGCAAAATCCTTAAAAGGTCTCATTAAGTTGATTGATTTTGTTGCATTGGCAGAGTGAAGATAGTCCGAGTCCCAAGAGACAGCGCCTCTCTCATTCAGTCTTTGATTATACATCAGCATCACCAGCTCCCTCACCACCAATGCGACCATGGGAGATGACATCAAATAGGCAGCCCCCTTCAGTTCGATCAAGCCAACATCACTTCTCAGGGGAACGATGCAACACACCTGCACGCAACAGAAGAAGGTTAGTTGATTACAGTGTATTTCTTAAATTCTCTTCCATTGATAGATTTGTTTTGTTTATGTCAAAAAGCATTTTTTCTATAGGCATTTTATAAACATTCATACACATTCACATGAAGAAGGTGACATTATTTATAGACTTCCACACAAGATCATGAGAGTTCATTTAGCTTATGGTTGACAAGTGAAGAAATTCAAAGAGGCTAAAGTGATTTACCTAAAATCAATCCATGCCATCATATGTGCATTCAGCTACTTTATGGTTTAAGGTGTTTTGTAGGCTAGCCCACAATCCTGATTACAGAAAAATGAATTTTATAGCTCACAACTGTAATGAAATACAGAAATCCTAGAAATGAGATACTCTTTTTTAGTCCATTCCTATTTCTTGTGTATCCTTAAGGCAATTGGGAACTTAATTAGGTTTCTTATAAAACCGTGGAGCCTCTAGTACAAAAGAGTGACTGAAGTTTACTTCAGTGCTCAGTCCTCTCTCTCATGGGACTTGGCCCCTGTCTTTCTTTCCTGGGGGAATGTATTTCTTCTGAGCTGCTTCCTCTTTAGTTGTGGCCTGAGTACATACATTTCTTATTCAGGGAAATCGTGAATCCTTGGAGTGAGGCAGCTGTTTGCATGTCCAGTATGTTGGTAATCTAAGAAATATTGAAGGTCTGGAGTTAGGAAGGTGTTATGGACTGAATGTGTCTTCTCAAAATTCATAGTTGAAGCCCTAATTCCCCAGTGTGGCTGTATTTGGAGATGGGGTCTCTAAGGAAGTAACTAAGGTTGAATGAAGTCATAAGGGTGGGGCCCCCAATCCAATAGGATTGGTGCCCTTATAAGAAGAGACACCAGAAAGCTCACTCGGTCTGGCATGTAAGGACAGTGAAAAAGGTGGTCATCCTGCAAACCAGGAAGAGAGCTCTCACCAGAAACCAGCCATGCTGACATCTTGATCTTGGACTTTCAGTCTCCAGAACAATGAGAAAATTAATTTTTGTTGTTTAAGCCACCTAGTCTGTGGTATTTTGTTATGGCAGCCCTAGGAAACTAATAATGAAGGATCTTAAAACTACCATTCTTGGGGCGCCTGGGTGGCGCAGTCGGTTAAGCGTCCGACTTCAGCCAGGTCACGATCTCGCGGCCCGTGAGTTCGAGCCCCGCGTCGGGCTCTGGGCTGATGGCTCAGAGCCTGGAGCCTGCTTCCGATTCTGTGTCTCCCTCTCTCTCTGCCCCTCCCCCGTTCATGCTCTGTCTCTCTCTGTCCCAAAATAAATAAACATTGAAAAAAAAATTAAAAAAAAAAAAAAAACTACCATTCTTTGTTCTAAATGAGACAAAATAAACCTGTTTCTGAGTTATGTTCTGTTGAGACCCTAAGACTTTTACATTACCTGGTGCGTTTTTACCCAATTTTATGGGAATGTTTAAAATAATGTATGTCAACCAGGTAAAATATTTTATAGCTGTTTAATACAGTAGCTGAGACAATACGGTTGGTTGTTTCAGGGTTACAACCTGAGCATCTACTGTAATCTTTCCTATTGTTTTATGGTGAAATGTGTCATGCTTTCAAAAGAACCTGTAAAACAAGCATACACTTAAAAGGGTAACACACGGGGCGCCTGGGTGGCTCAGTTGGTTGAGCGTCCGACTTCAGCCCAGGTCATGATCTCGAGTTCCGTGAGTTCGAGCTCTGCATCGGGCTCTGTGCTGACAGCTCGGAGCCCGGAGCCTGTTTCAGATTCTGTGTCTCCCTCTCTCTCTGCCCCTCCCCCGTTCATGCTCTGTCTCTCTCTGTCTCAAAAATAAATAAACATTAAAAAAAAAAATTAAAAAAAAAAAAAGGTAACACACAAGTGTACCAACACCCAGGTTAAAACAAAACATTGTTACTACTTCACAAGACCCTATTCATCCTTCCTAAAGGATAAACTCTGTCCTGTGATTTGACGACATTCCTTTAATACTTTCTAATACTTATGAATGTATTCTAGAATGATGTAATTTTAGTTTTTGCTAATTTTACTTTCATTTAAATGTATTCGTTTTTTACTTTGTTTCCTAAGCATTCTATTTTTAATGTGGGTAGCAGTAGTTCTCCATTATATTGATATGCCATTATTTATGTTTCTATCTACTACTGAGTAATGGTGATGTTCAGTTTCTTACTATTATAAAGAGTGTTATTAGGAACCTTTCATGTACACATTTCCTCGTGTACATGTGGAAACATGTCAATAGTGTATAAGCCTAGGAGTAAAGGCTCTGGGCCAGCAAGGGAATGTCAGAAGTGTCTGTTCCAGATGGTAGTGGTAACTAGCTGTGGGTTCTAAAATTGAAGAGAAGCTTTGTGCTCTAAGGTCATGGAAACACAAAGGGGAAGGATACGGAGCACTTAACCTGGAAAACTTAACTATGGGCTTATCCTGCCCAGCAGTCTGTTAGGATTCCTTACTCCATTCTCCCTTTGATATTTTATTGTAGGCTAGCTAATACACTTAGTTGCCAGATATCCTCCCAGAAGCAGGCCGTGCAAGTAGATGTAATATCCAACAACAGTCTAACGTAATTTCAGATACAAAATGAAAGAAGGACGCTAAACTCAATAAAACAAAGAACTTGAAGAAACCGTTAATAGAACAGACAGAATTTTTGAGTAAGTGTAACATGAGAGAGATGCAAGAAGATACTATATCCATAAAAATCAACTAGAAACCTTACTTGGTAGAACTTAGAATTAGTAAATATGTAGAAAAGGTGTCCTAGTTTCTGGAAGATCAAGTGGAGAAATTTTCCCAGATATAGTATAAAAGGCAAAATGAAGTGTGGATAAAAAAAAGTTTAAATATAGAGACCGAGCCATCAGTTCTAAGTATGTCTAATAATATTTTCAGATGGAGACAATTGAAGGGACCACTTAAAAAAATTTTTTTTAAGTTTATTTATTTATTTTAAGAGAGAGAGTGTGAGCAGGGAAGGGGCAGAGAGAGAGAGAATCCCCAGTGCAGGGGCTCAATCCCATGACCACGAGATCATGACCTGAGCTGAAACCAAGAGTCAGGATGCTTAACCAACTGAATCACCCCGGCGCTCCTCATGGGGGGACCTTTTTATTCTATTTTATTCTTTTTTTTTTTTTTTAATTTTTAAATTTTATTTAAATCTAAGTTAGTTAACATATAGTATAATAATGATTTCAGGAGTAGAATTTAGTGATAAATTGCTTCTGTAATAATAAACCCAGTGCTCATCCCAACAAGTGCCCTCCTTAATACCCATCACTCATTTAACCCATCCACCCACCCCCCTCCAGCAACCCTCAGTTCTTTGTATTTAAGAGTCTCTTGTGGTTTCCCCTATGTTTGGGACCTTTCTAAAGAAATAATGCAAAATCATTTCCCAGAATGTAAGAAAGACTGAGTTTTGAACAGGATTTGAACTTTCAGAACATACACGAAGGACAAATAAAAAATTGACAAATATTCCAAGACAGAAACTTTTTTGAGTTCTGCTAGCTGCCTTATCATCTAAGTGTAAAGCCAAAACATAAAAACATTTCAAATATTCAAAGACAAAATTGACCAGCAAGAAATCCTCCTTGAAAGAATTATTAAAAATTATACTCTCCCCAGGAAGCAGAAGAATAAATGCAAGAACTATGATTCAAGACCATTGGTTGGCAAAGGAAACAATGACATGCTTTTAAGTCTGAATAAGGTCTGTTTAAAAAAGAGAAAGAAGGTGGCTCAGTAGGTTAAGCGTTCAACTCTTGGTTTCAGGTCAGGTCCCGATCTCACAGTTTGTGAGTTCAAGCCCCGCATTGGGCTTCACGCTGATAGCTTGGACCCTGCTTGGGATCCTCTCCTTCTCTCTCTGCCCCTCCCTTGCTAGTGTGCATGGTCTCTCTCTCTCTCTCTCAAAATAAATGAACTTCAAAAAGACTAAAAAAGAGAAAGAGGGATGCTTGGGGATATCAGCCAAACATCTGACTCTTGATTTTGGCTCAGGTCATGATCTCCCCGTTTATGAGATTGAGCCATGTGTTGGGCTCTGCACTGACAGCATGGAGCCTGCTTGGGGCTCTCTCTCCCTCTCACTCTGCCCTTCTCCCTCCTGCTTGCACACATGCTCTCTCTCTTAAATAAGTAAACATTTAAAAAAATACAAAAGAAATATGGAAAAGATCTGCACATGAGATGGGGACAGAAAGAGAAGAGTGTATTAAGGGTAATTACTAGGAGAATAGAAATACAGAATGTATAGCTTCTACACATTGAAACAGATAGTATATCTAGAAAACTCCATCTAACAAAAGGCAGGTAAAGAGGAGGGAACAGCTTTGGGCTATTTACAGTTGATACACCTAAAATAAAATGACAATACGATAAAGTCAACTGAAAGAAATATTTGTCCATATTTTATCATTTCTTATTTCTAGATTTTCCAGTTCTGCTTCCTAAATACTCTGTCACAAAGACATACCTACCATTTAATGAGGGGCCATATAGTGAAGATACAGAGACATACATGTCAGCATGAGGACTTGGATCTTAATTTGTGTTTAGTGTGAATGCTGTTGAAATTATTTTTGAGTAGAGAAGTGAGAACAAGTGGCAACAACAGAATAGAACAATAATAAAAGGGGACCTTAAAGTTTGTGTATGGGTTGAATAGATTTTCAGGAGATGAATGATCTGAGCACATACATTCTATTTTGATTTTAAGGTACATATTTTTTCCCATGTTAACATCTAGTAAGGACTTAGAATTGATGGTATATCATAGTTTAATTAACAACTTTTCCTCTTTTTAGTGATACATAAAACAGTCCTTTATTTTACCTTTTTAAGATTTTCTTTTTAAGTAATCTCTACACCCAGTGTGGGACTCAAACTCACAACCCCAAGATCAAGAGTTCCTCAGGTTCCACCAACTGAGCCAGCCAGGCGCCTCATAATACAGTCCTTTAAAATATCTGTACAGATACAAAAGATATGTGCATACACATGAGTTAGTATATGTAGATACATTTTCTTGTTTTGTTCTTTTAGGGAGGCTAAAAATAGTGATTCATGTGTAGGAGTAAGCACACCTCTCTTCTGAATACCATTCTGCAATTAAAAGAACCAAGGCTCTTTGGAGAACTGGTTAATTCCAGAACTGGTGTAGGGAAAATACAGGATGAGGGAGCATGTATTGTGGTGCCAGATATTAAGGAAGTACTCCAAAGGATAAGAGATGTAGTGAAAGGACATAGGAACTAAACAAAGTGCACAGAGTTGAAATAATTTGAACAACAAAAACAGTAGTGTGGATTATAACCCAAACAATAAAATATCTGTGAGTTCATACTGATTATAAATAACTGAATAAACAAAAGTGGGAGAGAAGTGACAGTTCTTCCTTACAGAATTCCAATCAATACATGTAGAAGAAATGAGGGGAATAGGAAATCAACATTAGAATAGCGTAATAATGATAGCTGAATATCCATTCATGCATGCTAAAATTATTGGCAAAACTTTCAGCAGAAGCAGAATGTTTGCATGTTCTCAAAGTAACTCACCCCCAAATATTTGGTAATTACAAAAGGAAGAATGGTGGTTTTGTAGTAGAGGGTTTTGGCAGACACAAGTTTAGCCAAATGGTCAGTGATCTATGCATATGTCCCAGTGATGCATATCGATGTCATGTGCCCCTAGATATGGTGCACTGAAATGGGCAGAACATCTCTGTGGTATCCTTTCCAGTAATACGTAACATCAGATATATCGTGAGAAAACTCAGACAAACCCAGGTTGAGAGACATTCTGCAGAGTAAATGTCTTCAGAGAGGTATCAAGGTCATGAAAGATAAGGAAAGACAGGAACTGTCACATTGAAGAAGATTAAGGAGCTATGACAACTATCTGCAATAATGAGATCTTGTATTGGATTCTCAACAGTGGGGATATTGGTGGAAAAATTGGTGAAATCTGAAATGCGCTCTCTTGTTTAATAGTACAGTACCAAGGTTTATTTCTTAATTTTAATAATTTCTCTGTGCTTATGGAAGATACTAGCATGAAGGAAAGCTAGGTGGTGAAGGGTATGCAAAAAAACTATGCTAAAATTATCTCAGAACATTTAAAAAGTGAGTTCTAGGGCGGATGGCATCTTAAATTCAATGATATATAATATGTAGATTTTGAAGCAAATATATGTAGACTTTGCAAAAAGAGACATACTAAAAATAAAGATAGAGGAAGCAGTTAACGGAACAAGAACCTGGGGAGTGGTATCAAGAGTACTATTGAAGAGTTAATGTCGCCAAAGAGTGTCCTTGTTCTCTTTAAGGTTGGGCAGTTGGGGGTGAGAAGATGCAGATTTAGAAGTACAGAGGTGACCTGATAATCCGTGAAGATTGCTGAGGTGGCTGTGTGCAGCTAGGTCTGGAAGGGGGCTGTTTGGCCTCTTTTGCCCAATGTAGAGTACATTTTAATGCGGCTGCTTTTTTGAATTGCATTGGTGCTGAGCCATTATAAAAAGCAGTGGAGATAAATTGTAGAATTGTAGAGAAGTAGAAAATGGAAGTCTGGTCACAGTAACAACTTGATAAAATTTGTGTTTCACTTTCTTGATTCCTTTTTTTTTTAATTGAAGTAAAGTTGACACACAGTGTTTCAAGTATATAACAGTGATTTGACAAGTCTATATGTTATGCTTTGCTCATCACAAGTGTACCTACCCTACCATCTGTCACCATACAACACTATTACAATACCATTGACTATATTCCCTATGCTGTACTTTTCATCTCCATGACTTGTTCATTCCATAACTAGAAACCTCTACCTCTCACTCGCCGTTCACTCATTTTGCTCCCCCTACCCCACTCCCCTCTGGCAACTACCAGTTTGAGGAACTATGTCTTTCTGTATATCTTAGCCAGATAGACAAACATGAAGTGCCCATTAAGCACATGTGGAATACTGACTGGCAAGATACATGAAAATTAAAATTTATTATATGTTTATAAGATAAAGGGAGCAAAATAGTGGGTCAAAACTGTAAAATTGCTGATATTTGACTACTTTTGCCTATACAAAGGGCAGTTTCATACAATTAAAACAAAAGACTCATTAGTGGGCTATTGATTTCTAAGTACATGCAGAGCTGAATACCAGTTTTGTTACTTTTTTAAAAACATACATTCTGTTTAAATTTATACGTTTTTAGAGCTGATGAGGAACCATAGCAATTATTTAGTTGCTCAGGCTTTTGCCCTAGCATAAACTACTGATGGATTGCGAGGAGAGACAATACAGAATCCTCATGGATTGATTACAACAGTAAATATTATAATGACTTTCTTGACATTTGCTATATTACAGTCCTCCTGTCAGGCGCCAGAGAGGAAGAAGGGATCGTCTGTCTCGACATAATTCCATTAGTCAAGATGAAAACTATCACCATCTCCCTTATGCACAGCAGCAAGCAATAGAGGAACCTCGAGCCTTCCACCCTCCGAATGTATCTCCCCGTCTGTTACACCCTGCTGCTCATCCACCCCAGCAAAATGCAGTAATGGTTGACATACATGATCAGGTATAGTAACAGAATGTCCAGGAAATACAGATGCTAAAAGTTGGTGGCAGTTTATTTGAGGTTGGTTTTTGTTGTACATTTGTTTTAATTTTACACTGAAAGGAAACGATCTTCCCTAAATTGAAGCTGTTTTAGATTCATTGATTCATTCTTAAGGATTGAAATTTAAATTCTACATAGCTGAAAAGAAAGTTGAACTTTAAAAAATGAGCAAGGTTATGAAAGCTCAGAATGGCTTCATGTAATAGTTGGTTTGAAATGACTGATGACAGGATTAATAGGAGATAGCAGACAGCTAGTGGTTTGAATACATATGCCTATTTTCCTCTCCCTTCCAGTTTCTTCTGGAATAATTCAGTAGGAGAGACAGTTGGATGCATCTTGGCTTATAGGTTTACATGGGTCTCCAAAGAGATGACAGGTAGAAGGCTTCATTTCCTTTTGTTCCTGCCAGGAACTGAGGGACTAATTGAGAAGAGGGCTTGCCAGTCTTCAGAGCCTGTGAGTAAAGATCAGAATTGTTTGTATTTCTGTGGAGTTTCTGAAGTCAAAAAAACACAAATCTAGATGTATTCTAATAAAGTTGCTGAATTTTCAGGATGAGGAAAAAATCAAGTTTATAGACAGGAGAAATTAACAAAGGAAAGAGATTAGCATCCCTTTTTTTCATCTACACTAGAGTGTGGAAACAAAAAATTGAAAGAAAATATGATCTCCCAGGCACCATCTTCTATCAGACTTGTTCTTCCCTTGTGTTAATGAAACAGTTCAAAAAATTTATCATGCAATAAGAAGTTCTAAAAAGAAAACATTTTCTAGACCACATTCTTTGTGGTCATAATCTGATACAACTATAAATTATAAGTTTGAAAATTGATTTAAAAAATGACACTGAAATATTTGAGGCAGGTTATAATTAAGGAAAATTAAAGGAAAAATCCTATCAAAGTCATATGCCTAGAACTGTTTTCTGAGAAAATTTTATAAACCTTCGTTATTTGTTTTAAAAATTGGAAATAAATGAACTAATTGCTTGAGTAATTAGGAGGGAAAATAGAGTAAACCAAAAAGAATTGAGAAGAATAAATTACTAGGAAATATAATTAAAATTAATAATATGGAAATCTGTTTTGAAGCAGCACAAAGGAAACCCAGTCCTGGTGCTTTGAAAAATTGATAAGAATGACAAGCACCTTGTGAGCTTGGGTAAGGAGAAAAGAACAAATACATAAATAGGAGTAGGAATGATAAAAAGATCTATATCCATACACATAGGAAACATTCAAAGAATTTTCTTCAACTGTAAAATAAAAACAACTATTTTATAAGGGGTGTTGGAAGAATTGAATTATTTTGATCATTTAAACTAGTACCAGTGATAAGTACGCAGGTATTAGCTTAATTAACTTTGTTGTTAGCTATTATAATGAAAGTCTATATATAACTCTGGGGCAACAGAAAATGTGAAGTTCCAAAATTGAACCAACAATAATAGAAAATTTTGAATTACCACATAAGTGTGAAAGCTACTTAAAGATTTACCATTGAAGTAGTACAGTGACCAGATGGCTTCACAGATGATTTTTCTAATCTTTAAGGAACACTCATGTAATAATACACAAATGATTCTAGGCTTTTCTTAAGACCAGTTTTCTGATTACTTTATGAAACCCACATCATTTTAATATCAAGAGTAAATAAAGATAATAAAGTAAATAAAAATAATAAAAATAAAATGGGGATTGCTATCTTTAGTTTCTGTAGAAACTATCCCCAAAGAACGATAGAAGAAACCCTCGAATACACAGATTTTTTAAAAAAATTTTTTAATGTTTATTTAATTTTGAGAAAGAGAATGCTAGCAGAGGAGGGGCAGAGACAGAGGGAGACACAGAATTCAAAGCAGGCCCTGAGCTGTTAGCACAGAGCTGGATGCGGGGCTCAAACTCACGAACCGCGAGATCATGACCTGAGCTGAGGTCAGATGCCCAACCGACTGAGCCACCCAGCCACCCCCACAGAAAGATTTTCTAAGTAGATGTTTAGAAATACAATCTAGCAATGTATCAAAAAGAATAACCTATGAATAAACAAGGTTTATTCCAAATAAGAGGATAGCTTAATATGAAAATATTCATATTACATCAACAAATAATAGGAGAAAATGATAGTGATTTTATCAGAAGATGTTGAAAAGTCAGTTAAAATTTAGTAAAGACTCTAATAAGATAGGACAAGAAGGAAATTACTTAAATATAATAAATAAAATTATCCTAATTTTATCCTAATTGGCCAGCAATGAATCAGCAACTAGCAGTGTTTGTTCTGTCCATTTTTATTTAATGTTATATTAGTTCTACCAAATGTAATAAGATAATGTAGTAATGGATGTAAAGCAGTGAAAGAAATAATTGTATTTTTCTCCTCGTTGTGTAATTGTAGAAGAAAACACATACTAATTTGAAAGGATTTGATACATTGCTCAAATACAGATTATATGTACAGAAATCAGTAACTTTATGTCCATCAGTTGGTGAATAGATAAAATATGGCATATCCATACAATGAAATATTCACTTAAATGTGTGGTGAAGTACTAATTCATGCTACACCATGGATTAACCTTGAAAACATGCTAAGTAAACCAGTCACAAAGGGCCACAATTATATGAAATGTCTAGAATAGGTAAATCCATAGAAATAGATGAATTCTGTTTCCAGTATTATTATGGAAGCTAAACCAGGACAGAAGGCAAGAAAAAGAGTGTAAGAATAAGAACAAATAACACCATCACTATCTGCAGGTGGAATGATGATAATGCATAGAAAAATTGCAGAGCATCTTAGATGAACATTAGAATTAAGAATTGAACAGATTGATAGGTTACAAAAACAACTGTCAACAATCAGTTGTATTTTTCTATACCAGAATCAAACATAGTAAAAACTTGTAAAAAGATATTTTTATGCTAAACAACCCAGATTGTTTCAAGAGATAAGCTGTGGTGCTGAAGGTGAGGAAGGGTGATGCAAGTGGCAGTTACAAACTTAGAGGTCTTCTAATTAACTGTAATATGTAAACCATTTTTGGATTCTGATCCAAAAAAAGAAAACTGTGTTTAAAATTTTTGATATTGATGACACAATTGGAATTTTGAACTAGAATACTTTATTTTTAAGGGATATACTTTATTTTCCTAAGGGATGTTAATAATGCTATTGTGATTGTGTCTTCCAGGAATACGTACTAAAATATTTATTAAATGATGGATTCTTGGGATTTGCTTCAACAAAATACAGGAAAGGGAGAAGTTGATGGAAGTTGATGGGTTAATGGTTTTGGAGGCTAAGTGTTACATATGGGGGTTCATTACACGACTTTTGAGCATGTTTGAAATTCTCCATAATATTCAAATAAAAAAGTTTCACTGAAAAGTCAAAATAGTGTGAAGGAAGTTATGCAATAATCTTAGCAAAAGATGTTTAAGATTTCTATGTAGAAGATTATAAAACTTTGTTGGGGCAGTTTAAAGAACACTTAACTAAATACTGAAGGCTTGGCTTGAAAGATCCAATTTTGTAAAAACTGCTTGTTGTCAAAACTGACATGGAATAGATAAAAATAGTGTAATGTCCAATAAATGTCCAGTAAGTTTTTGGTGTACCTTGGGCAGCTGATTCTGTAATTTCTATGGCATTTTATAAAGGACCTGGAATTATCTAGAGTGGGGAAAAGCAAACTACTGCTGGCTGTTTTTGTAGAGTTTTATTGACATACAACTATGCTTGTTTATCATCTATGGCTGTTTTGTGCAGAGATCAAGATGCCCACAATCCTAAAATATTCACTTTCTGAAATAGTTGGCCTACTGACACTCTGGTCTAGTGATTCTCAAAGTATGTCCTAGATAATCTGGTGGGCAGAACATCACCTACACGTTTGTTAGAAATGCAAATTTTCAGACTACCTTAGACGTTGTGATTCAGAAACTCCTGGTGTGGACCCAGCAACAATGTTTTAGGTGATTCTAATGCCAGAACACTAAATAGGCTAATGAAGTAGAACATAAAGCCCAGAAATAAACCCACACATTTGTGAATACTTGAATGATAAATGACTTCAACAAATGAGTTGGAAGAAGACAGAATTTTTAATAAATGATCCTGAGACAATTGGGTATCCAAATGAAAATATGAAACTGGATTCTTTATCACCTGCCATTCACAAAAATCAGTTCTGGGTAGATAAAGATGTAAATGTTAATGGCAAAACTATAAGCTTTTGAGAAAGCAATGTAGCAATAGCTTCATGATCTTAAAGTAGGGAAGGCTTTCTTAAGACATAGGAAGAGTACTAATCACACATAGAACTGTTGATATATGGTCAGAAATAAACTTAAACATTTATTTGTCACAGGTGCTAAAGGAATTCAGGGAAGGAAAGGGAGGTCGGTCTTAGTAATGGTGTGGTAACAACTGGGTACAGTGCAGATCAATTTGAACCTTGACTCCTACTTAGTATCATACGCAAAAATAAAGTTGGGTTCTAGATCTAAATGTGAAAGGTAAAAAATTAAATAGTTAAAGGAGATTGCCTTCATAAGGTAGGCAAAGATTTCCTAAATAGGATATATAAATAGCCACTTAATAAAACCCCAACATGGTATATTTCATTAAAATAAAAAATTACTGCGTATCCAAAGATAGTATTTAAAAAGTGAAAAAGCAAGTCACTGCTTGGAAGAAAGTATTTGCAGTATTTTCAGGGAAAAGGCTATGAACCAGAACATAAAAAGAGATTCAGTAAACATTTCCATGAAAATCACATATGAATGCCTTTGAACATCATTTTTGACAGTTCTTTATCACTAAAGCAAAAAGACAAGTAAATAATTAGGTTGAATCTTTGAACAGGTAGAATTGTATACATAGGAAAGTGATTTTTTAAATTCTGGAATTAAGTTGGATCAGATTATTAGTTTCAAAATACATAAAAATCTAACTTTTCTCATAGTGCTAACCAATTTATACGGAAATAGAAAAAAACCATTGACAATATAATTAAAACCTATAAACTTTAAAGGAGCTTTGAGGAATAAATTTTGTAAGAGTAATACATCTTTATGAAGGAAAGTAATTTCTTGAAGGACAGTACTATAGTATTGAATATGTGGCATAATATTCCAGTGAAAAGCCTTAAAATAAAATTATGTGTCCTTTATAAAATAACATAACCTTTAACACAGATTAATAGAAATTACATAAGAATAAATGTGTGAAAATGGCCAATAAAAAAAGTATGGTAATAAGAATTTGTCTTCCTAGGTACTAACTTTTCTAGTAAGATACTATAACAGAAGCAGCACAAATTTGGCACAAAATATAAGTGGGAAGTTACTGAATGGAAAAAGATGGCATTTCCCTTTATAGAGAAAAAGGACATCTTAATAAATGAAACAAGTATTTCAAGAAAAAATTAGCGCTTACCTCACACTATAAACAAAAACCGGTTTTAGTTGGAGTATAAATTAAATGTAAAAAATAAAGGTATCAGAAAATTTAGGATAACCTCATCAATAAAGGGAACTACAAAAGCTACACTTTGTGTCCAAGAAATATAAATTCATGGAAGACAAACTTTAACCATTAAAAGGTTTATCAAAAGATAAAACATATGCTGGGAAAACAGTTTTATTAGACATGACAAGCAGTAGTTGTGTCTCTAAAAACAAACTATAAATGAATGTGACAGAAAACCTAATAGAAAATGGACAGCAAGTAAAGGATACAGTTTACAGAGCAAGTGCTGTTTTTGTTTTTTCATTCTTCAGGTAGGTAAGAACACTTGCAATGAAAGTACATCTACTTTGAGTGGAGGTGCTGGGAAATGGGCCCTATATAGACTGTTAGGACTGTGGCTTACTCAGCCTTTTGCAAAAAATTTAAAATTCACCCTTAACCCAGTATTCCCTCCAAAATAAATGAAACTACTAGTATGTAGAGATATGTTCAGTGATATTTTTTTTTACAATTGTGTTTGCGTTGGCGAAAGAGTGAAAACAACTTGAATATCCCATTAGTATATTAATGATAGGACTGTATTGAGTAAGTGTACTTGAAATATCTGGCTAGTATCAAAAACAATGAATTGACTAACTCCCTTGAAGAGATCTCTACAATACTAATTGAAAAAAGTAAGTTGCAGAGCAATATCTCATTTTTGTAAAGGAAAAGAAAATAAACATGACATCGATTTGTGGATAATCATGTGTATATATATTTGTGTGCTTATGGAGCTTCAGGTAGGATAGGAATAAGACTGGCCAAGAGAGAAGGAAATTATTTAACTTCTTTTATAGTACTTTACATTGTTTTACTAGTTGGGTTTACATAAAAAATTTTTTTCGTATTGGATGTGGCTAGATTAGAAGGTAGGAGCTTTCATGTTTCAAGTTTCCTCTAGAAAAGTTTATTCTGTAAAGGAGGCAAGAAGACTTAATACAGCAAGTCATTATTTTCTTGGACTTTTCAAGTCTTTTTGAGGGTAGAGTTGAATCCCAGTTCTCTGGTTTTCATATACTATTCTTGAAACAGCTTTCCTATATAATGACAAAGAATATTCTGGTTGAAGCTATTGGAGAAGTATATTGTGGAAATCTATGTAACTGAGAAGGGAATCAATAAAGGCCCAGATTTAAATTTTTAGTAGTTGATGTTTTACCCAAATAGCTGAAGTTCTAAGGTTCTGTTTTTCTTTCCTGATAGCTCCATCAGGGCACTGTCCCTGTTTCTTACACGGTAACAACAGTGGCACCGCATGGGATTCCACTCTGCACAGGCCAGCACATCCCTGCTTGCAGTACCCAACAGGTCCCAGGATGCTCTGTGGTTTTCAGTGGACAGCACCTCCCTGTCTGTAGTGTGCCTCCTCCGGTAAGTCCACAGCCCCTCTTTAGAATGGCTAAGTGTGTTGTGTAAGCAAACAGAATCGAAGAGACTGCCTTTTGTAAAAAGCTTTTCACTTTCAAGTAAAGGGCAATTTTATTGCAAAAGAAGTCTCAAAGTATACTTATAATAACAGTGTAATAAAATCAGCTTTAAAACTTGATATATTTTTACATTAATTAAATTTATACATATTTGAATATCCTGAAAATCAAAGCATGTTCCCTCATATATCAACATTGTTTATAATTAAACCTTGATAAAGGTTGAGTTGAGGGTACTAACATAGGATATTGAACTAGTTAGTTATAAAGTCTCACAGGCTTTACTGATCAACAGTAATAGTCTCAGCACTTACAGGATTCTTCGAGTGCTTCGAGTGCTTATTTAACACTAGAGGAAGCCCGCTGTGGTAAAAATGGTATCCCCATTTTCTAGGTGATGAAATTGAAAAATGTCCCAGAGACAATTAGTATGAGAGAACAGGGATTCACACCCACTTCTTTCTGCCTTTTAAGCTTATGTTTTATCCTTTATTCTACCAACCTCCAGTCCACCCTCCTTATTTCACCTTATTTCACCTTATTTCACCTTATTTCTCTGTAATCCAGAGGATTTAAATGACTGTCTAAGGTCTTCAAAGGAAAGCACTTTGCTGAATCTAACTATAATCCTAATATTCTTATTTCAATTTGAGATTAAAAGGAACACATAAACACCAACACTAGTTTAACTTATTTATCCCAAGCTAGGTTTGGTTTCTCAGTAATAGATTATGGAGTCAGTGTACTAAATTAGCAGATTAAAATTATGAGAGACATAACATAAGGCACTTAACTGTGAATCGGGCTCTTAATAAGTATAAAAATTCTAGAAATAAAAACATTTCTCTAAGATTGTAAAGGAGAACTTCTTGGAAAGGAAAGCAGTAATACCTGCTACTTCTTCAGTCAAGTAGAGAGGGCTTCCTCTTCTGTGCAACACTTTTCACCCCATTTCATAGGACATTAGGTGTTTTGACTAATTTGTCGGAACTATATAAAATACAGAATTAAGTACTAATTACCAGTATTTTACTAACAGATGCAAAAATACACTTGTTTCATTGTTAATATAGGTTACTAAAACATTTTGGTATTTTGAGGGGGGTATGGCAATGATATTTCAATCTCAATGTATAGACTTTTAAAAAATTGTTACCACTGGTTATACATTATGATACTTTTTAACAACAAATAACACTATCTTTTACAGATGCTTCAAGCATGTTCAGTTCAGCACTTACCAGTACCATATGCTGCGTTCCCACCCCTTATTTCTAGTGACCCATTTCTTTTACATCCTCCTCACCTTTCTCCCCATCATCCGCCTCATTTGCCGCCACCGGGCCAGTTTGTCCCTTTCCAGACACAGCAATCACGATCGGTAGGTATCTGCTCTTGTGACTTTAATTTTCACAGAATGTGTAGAGACCCTAAGAGGCAGATTAATTTAGTAGATATAATTTGTTACCATTTAAAAACTATAATTTAGATTCTTAAAAGAATCAGGGAATTCACAGACCTACAAAAAAATAACAAGCATATTCACCTACAATTAACTTGCTTTCTTAAATTTTCCTAGTTGTTTTTTTTTTTTTTTCTTAAAGGGTGGGGCTTGAATTCACCCTGAGATCAAGACCTGAGCTGAGTCAGACGCTTAACTGACTGAGCCATCTAGGAGCCCTTCTAGTTCTTTTATATGTGTTTTGTATAATTTAAATTTCTTCTCTCATATCGGCAGTCCTGCAGGAAGTAAATCTGAAGAAAAATTCAGTTCTGTTTTTCCCTTTTATGTATTTCTGAAATAGAAAGTGAAAATATAAAATTGTTTATACTTGCCACAATAATTTTATTTATTTAGGCAAGTAAAGTAACTTTCTGACCCTCAATCTTTTTTTTTCTGAAGTCCTGTTTTTCTGTATTCTGATGAAAAGAAGATGAGATCGTCTGTTAACATAATTCTGTCTTGGGACTGGAATATAGCTAAGAGGCATATTTTGGAGGGTAGAGGGTTGGAGGAGGGATAAGCACTGTAGAAGAGGAAGGGAGGGCACAGGAAGAAGGTCCAGATATCTTTTGGACTGGCCAAATTGAGCATCTGAACCATCAGGCATGGGTAAAGATTTCAGCCCTGTGAAAGGAACTTGACAGTGTATTCTACAGAACCTAACCATCCATTACCAAGGATTTATGCACCATGCTGGGTCTCAGGTAGAGGTGAACTTAATGGCTGCTCTCCTGAAAATCGTAGAAGCCAATTTTGACAGAAGTTTGGCTAATCCAAAAAGTTAGAACTACTTCTACAAGAAAAGCTTTTATTAGAATCAGGGCAGGGTTGATGCCAAGATGTTTCTTAGTTTCCATTACCTGGGAATTCAAGGTTAAAACAAAATTTAGCCATCATTTATTCCTGGGTTTGGAATCCTTTAAAAGGTCCGGTCACATAACCAAATCAGAACTTAGAGAGGTTGTGTTATCACAGTGTCAGCTGTTGTAATTTCTCTCAACCATGTATAAGCTCCCACATTAAAGTGTAATCACTTATGTTTGAATAATGTTTTGATACTGCCTAACTGCAGGAGGAAGTCAGAGTAACATTTAAGCATAAATGTTCATAGCAGCATTATTCCTAATAGCCAAAAAGTGGAAAGAGTTCAAATGTCTCATCAGCTGATGCAGTGGATTATTTTTTTAACTATAAACAGGAATGAAGTACTGTTATACTAAGTACAAGATGGATGAGCCTTGAAAACATTATGCTAAGTGACAGAAGCCAGATACAAAGGACACACATGATTTCATACATGTGAAATGTCCAGAACAGGCAAACTTTGGAAACAGAAGGTAGATTGGCAGTTGTCCAGGGCTTGGGGAGGACTGGAGAAATTGAGTAGTGGACTGCTTGATGGGCACAGGTCGGGGGTGGAGGGATGAAAATGCTCTGGAATTAGGTAGTGGTGATGGTTACACAACTCTTGTGCATCTACCGAAATCTATTGAATTGTACTCCTTAGAGGGTCATTTCTATAGTATGTGAATTATACCTTAGTAAAGCTACTGTCAAGAAAAAAACATGCTCTGTGCTTTGATTTTGTACATTGTCTCAGTGTTCATAATACACTTTTGAAGTAGGCTATGAACATGTCAGTTCTGTAGATAATAAATAATGAGGTTCATGTTACATTATTTATATAAAAGTTACATGGCTGTTTAGTGACAACAACAAGGATCTGTCTGATGTATTAGAAATACAGCATCATGCCTGCTGAATTTTATCCCTTTTAGCCCTGGTTTTGGTTTATAAATATATACCCTATGTGGGACGCCTGGGTGGCTCAGTCAATTGAGCAGTTGACTCTTGATTTCAGCTCAGGTCATGATCTCATAGTTGGTGAGATCAAGCCCCGCGTAGGGCTCTGTGCTGACAGCGTGGAGCCTGCTTGGGATTCTATCCCTCCCTCCCCCACTCATGTGTGCATGCTCTTTCTCTCTCTCTCTCAAACTTTAAAAATAGATAAATACATACTATGCTCAATTTCATCTCTTAAAGATTAAGTGCCTGAGAATTTTGTGAGTAGGTAAGTGTATATGACTAAAAAGTAATTTCAACTTTCATATGATTGACTTACCCTTTTTGTCTCTTTTTTAAGAGAAGTTTCAGATAATAAAAGAACTGTATGGGGGACCCTGACTGGCTCAGTTGCTAGAGCACTTGACTCTTAATCTCAGGGTCATGAGTTCAAGCCCCACGTTGAGCGTGGAGCCTACTTCAAAAAAAAAAGAAAGATATCTTTGAATGGATATTGGAAATGTTTAATGACGTGTTTCAGAAAGTGTCTTATTGAAATCCAATTAAAGACAGGAAGATACTACAGTCTGTTCACATGTATGAATTTAGATTGATATGAACATGAAGAAATAAATGGCCTTAAAAGTGTTTTGTGGGAAGTTAATTTTTATTATTATAAAACACTCTCTAAACACCAGGTATCTAATATACTGGAAGTATGTTAATATATTAGTTTGCGTTTTTCCTCCCTCAGCCTCTGCAAAGGATAGAAAATGAAGTGGAACTCTTAGGAGAACATCTTCCAGTAGGAGGTTTTACTTACCCTCCATCGGCCCATCCCCCAACATTACCTCCATCAGCTCCCTTGCAGTTCCTAACCCATGATCCTTTGCATCAGGAGGTGTCCTTTGGAGTAGTAAGTTTTCATTCATTGTTATTAATTTATTACTTGCTTGGATAACTTGCGCCTAACTTTTATGTTTTAAACTAGTTGTGTCTGTGTTAACATTTAAGACATATGAAATGTGACTTAAACAGTAAAGAACTTTGTAGATATTTTGGTTTCTTTGGGTTTTTTTGTTGTGTTTTTTTTTTTTTTTAACTTTGTCAGTTTTTTAAGAAGATAGACTGTTTGACAGATTAAATAGTTGCAAAGGTGGAATGATCTTAAATTGTTTTAACATTTTCCCCTTACAGCCTTATCCTCCGTTTATGCCTCGGAGGCTCACAGGACGTAGTAGATATCGATCCCAGCAGCCAATACCACCTCCCCCTTATCATCCCAGCTTACTACCATATGTGTTGTAAGTTCTGTTTTTCTCATTTTAATGAATTCTGAATTTTTACACCCTTGAGAGTCTTTATTTTATGAAACGAATATCTTCTCTGTGATTTATAAGTTAGGGTGTGTTAGATATTAGGTTTTTTTTTTTTTTTTTTAACGTTTATTCATGTTTTTAGAGATAGAGACAGAGCACGAGCAGGGGAGGGGCAGAGAGAGAGGGAGACACAGAATCTGAAGCAAGCTCCAGGATCTAAGCTGTCAGTGCAGAGCCTGACACGGGGCTCGAACTCATGAACTGCGAGATCATGACCTGAGCTGAACTTGGACGCTTAACCAACTGAGCCACCCAGGCACCCCAGATATTAGTTTTTGTTTAATGTTGAGTGGTTGGGGTGGGGGACCATTTAAAGGTGAACTAAAGAGAAGAGCCAAGGACAAGGGACAAGTGGGAGAGGAAGAAATTTGTGAGCCAGAAAATAGGTTTAACAAATCAAAAGGTAGAAAAATTGACAGTTTTTGCCTCTTACGCAGCTGTCATCACTTGTCACCTTTGATTATCCAGCTTTAGACGCTGCTGCTTTTCTCAAGGGAAGAGAGAAAAGTTATCTGTGCCTTAGAAATATTGTTAGGATTACATTTGTAACATACACCCGTGGGTTAAACGTGATAGTTCTTTTTTTCTCTCTCATGGAATGAAGTTCAGAAGTAGGCAATTCAGGGATTGTTTGTTACCCCATAACTGAGGAATGGTTCTACCATCTTCAAAATTTTATGGCTTTCTCTATGTGATTAAAGATGGTTCCTCAAGTTCTAGCCATTACATCTATACTCCAGCTAGTAAAAATGAAAATGGATCTCTCTGCCCACCTCTCAAGGCTACTTCCTAGAAGTTGCATGTCTTGTACTCCTGCCTACATCCCATTGGCTAGAATTTAGTCTTGTGCCTATAATTAATTTCTAAGAAGGGTAGGAAATGTTGTTTTGTACAGAGGGCCATGCGCCAATATCACACTATTTTGATAATTATAGCTTTATTATAAGTCTTAAAATCAGACAGTATCAGAACTTGGTTCTTAAAATGATTTAGTCTTGAATGATCCATATAAAGTTTGAAATCAGCTAGGTTTCTACTAAAGCATATCTTGCTGGGATTTTGGTGTAGGGACTGCATGAAATCTGTAAATCAGTTTTGGAAGAGAGTTGACATCTTCTAGTCCACTCAACAGTATATTTCTTTATTTGTTCATTTAAAAAATTTTTTTCCCAGCAGTGTTTTTAGTTTTTAATTGTATAGGTCTTGTACATGTTTTATTAAACTAATCCCTAATATTTCATATTTTTTATGCTATTCTGAATGGTATTTTTAAAATGTCAGTTTTTATTTATTGCTAGCAAAGTCCATTTCGTTAAAATTGCCACTGATTAACACTGACCGTTCTTTATCCCTATAGCATTAGCCTTGTTCTTCCCACCTGTTCATTGAAGTGATGTACCAGTGTATCGATGCTAATTTTGATTATTTCACTGCAGATCAATGCTTCCAGTGCCACCTGCAGTGGGCCCAACTTTCAGCTTTGAATTGGATGTGGAAGATGGAGAAGTAGAAAATTATGAGGTTAGTAGGTGAACTGTGAGTTTGTTTGCATAGTATTATACGCAAAAGAAGTATTTTTTACTCATTCATCTAATTAAACATGTATTAGATAAATCGTTGTACATTTCACAATACAAATATATCAAAAAGTGGTTAGCATCCTTAAGGATATTTCTACATGTACCACACAGCTGTGATAATGAGATAGACTTTGGTCCTGTATTAGAATTATATATAATTCCTTTGAGAGAATGTACATGAGAAAGCAGTGAATTATGATTGGATATTCTGAAAAGATTTTGTGGAAGCACAGTTGTTTAACCTGGCTCCTGAAGGATGGGAAGCCTGCTTTATGCGTGAGATTGAGGTAGGAAAGTGCTGGATATTCTTGAGGAACAACATACAGTTGGTGACTGAAGTGAATATTGCGGGAGGAAGGTGCCGCCCAGATGCCTCATATTATTGGAGGTTAGGAAGAGGAGGTGCAGTTTAGGGGTTGGAAGGCAGCTTTGTATTGTTGAATGTGAGCGACAGTGTCACTTTGTTTTGATACTGCTAGTTCTCTTTCTCACTCCATCCTCACTCAGTCTCTATTTGGACACTGTGAATAGAAGCTAGAGACAGGTAAGAGACACATACATACACACATATACACAAACTTAAAACACCTTTAGTTTGGTTTTTTTTTTTGGTTTTTGTTTTGTTTTTAACACATGTGAAAGAGATCAGGCCAGATGGTATATTCTTCTATAGTTTTCAAAATGGTATTGTGTCATTTTCTTTCTATATACATAGTCACACTGCCCTGACCTTTGGATTTCATTTCCATTTAATTTTTTTAATATTTTATTTACTTTTGAGAGAGAGAGGGAGGGAGTAGGGGGTATAGAGAATCCCAAGCAGGCTCCGCGTTGACAGCAGAGAGCCTGATGCAGGGGTCAAACCCAGGAACTGTGGGATCATGACCTGAGCCAAAGTCAGATGCTTAATTGACTGAGCCACCCAGGTATCCCTCCATTTCCAGATTTCTAGAGAGAGAAAGGGGCTGTAAAGATTTTCTGGTTTTGTTTCTACACTGATGACTTTAGTTTTCTGCAAAGGAGTTAGTTGTCCTTTAGGCATTCTGTACTAAAAGGAAGTCATAAGTGATGTCGCCAAAAAAGACAGCTCTTGATTAAATGATCATGTACCCATTAATGAAAAAAACTGTGATATACTATCCCAGTGTAAGAAAAATATTTTTATTTGGCATTACCTTTCTAAACTATATTTTAGGTTAAATATGTTTGATTTTCTGCAGTCATACTTTAGTCCAGTCAAGAATTTTTTGCTTTTCTTGTTTTGACCTAAAATCCAGTTTAGAAAGGTATTCCAGTGCCAAATAAAAAAATACTTTTGCATTCTTGCCTAAGTGCCTTTACTCCCTTTGTCCTTCTGCCTAAGAACTTTCCTCCTCCTCCACATTTTGAAACTTAGCCATCTTTTAAGACCCAGCTAAAAATACTACGTCTATGAAAGGCATTTCTAGTCCATTTCCAGATCCAAATGAGTTTCTCCCTCCTTTTTGTTCTTAAAGTTCTTACAAAACCATGCGTACTGGGGCGCCTGGGTGGCTCAGTCAGTTAAGTGTCCAACTTCAGCTCAGTTCATGATCTCATGGTTCAAGAGTTTGAGTCCCGCCTTGGGCTCTGCACTGACAGTGTGGAACCTCCTTGGGATTCTCCCTCTCTGCCCTTCCCCCACTTATGTGTGCATGCGCTCCCTCTCTCCTTCCCTCCCTCCCTTTGTCTCTCCCTCTCCATCTCCCTCTCTCCTAAAAAAGTAAGTAAACTTAAAAAAAAAAAAGAAAACCATGCAGACTTGTCATGTTCTGCCTTCAGGTGTCTTGCTTGCTAGATCATATAAGTTCATTGAAGATTTGATTATCATAGCCTCCACCCAGTAAGGGCTTAATGATCATACTTTATTGAATATAGTTGTCTTAAGGTGTTTTCATTGACCCAAGTGTCCTATAGTATAAAACAGTTAATACCAGCTATATTCTAAATTTTATGTGCTAATCGTAATCAGCATCAATTAAATTTAACAATTTGCTATCTAACATTTTAAAGGGACTTAGGGGCATGCATGGTGAAGGAGGAGCAATTTATTTAGATGACCCAATTCTCCAAATAAAGCTGTACCATAAACAGCATTGTGGCTTCAACTATCACAGCATTGATTATTGAGATTTTGGGAAGTTGATTCTATTCCTCTCATTGTCCATCATCATTTCATTATTATACATTCTCTTCACCCTGTGGTAGCCTAAAAAAGAGGGGAAAGCAGCATACGAAAGACTGGAAAATTGTAGAATAAAGCAAAATGAGTAATTAGAACCAATGAAAACTGGGAGAAAGGAGGTACTGTTGTAAAATCAGTAAGTGTAATAGCAGCCATATATTGAAACATAACAACGGTCTTAAAATCCATGAGTTCTTAGTGATAACTTCAAAAAATAAAAGAAAAAACTCATTGGCGTACCCTTTTCTATTTAAATTATGCTACTGAGTACAGTTTCATATGGGGCAGTTGCTCAATATTAGTAATATTTCATCTAATAAATTAAGAAAATGATAGAATATTACCATTTTGCCATCTTTAATGGATTAATGGTCCTAGGCATGATGAGCCTAATGGGAATAGTTGAAGCCACCAATTTATAGGAAGTACAGGGGACAGGAAAACACAAATCTCGGGTAGGTAGGTTCAGTCAGCAAAAATCAGACTGAATTTGTACAAGCCATTGACCCGGTTTGTTCAACAGAACAAACAGTATCTAAAAAAAGATACTAGAGACCTGTCAAACAGTGGTAAGGTATGGATTGATTTGGATCCCGATTTGAACAACTATTTTTTTTTTTTTTTAATTTTTTTTTTCAACGTTTATTTATTTTTGGGACAGAGAGAGACAGAGCATGAACGGGGGAGGGGCAGAGAGAGAGGGAGACACAGAATCGGAAACAGGCTCCAGGCTCTGAGCCATCAGCCCAGAGCCCAACGCGGGGCTCAAACTCACGGACGGTGAGATCGTGACCTGGCTGAAGTCGGACGCTCAACCGACTGCGCCACCCAGGCGCCCCGAACAACTATTTTTAAAAGTGTTTTCGGAAATAATTGAAACAATGAGAGATGTTTAACATTTAAGGAATTGTTAATTTTTTAGGTGTGATGTTACTGTGGTTATATTCTTTTAAAACTTCTTTTATTTTTGAAAATGGTGAGTCTCAACTTGAGGACAGTTTTACTCCACCCCGGCCCCCAGGGTATTTAGCAACATCTGGAGACAGTATTGGTGGGCGGTTAGTAGCATCCAGCAGCTGGAGGCTGGGGGCTACTGCTAAATATCCCACAATACACAAGGACAGCCCCCCCCCCCCCCCCACCAATGAAATTTTGTCCAGCTCAAAATGTCAGAAGGGTTGAAGTTGACAGATTGTTTTAAAGATATACACAGAACTATTTTATCAATGAAATACAATATTTTACTTTTGTTTCAAAATAATCTGGGATTTAGGAGTGGACAGTACTAGGTGAAATTAGCCATGAATTGTTGAGCCTGGGTAATTGGCATGTGGAAGTTCATTATGCTGTTTTATACTAGTGTATGTATTAAAAATTTTCCATATTAATGATAGGGTTGCGGTTTTTTGTTTGTTGTAGGGGTTTTCGATTATTGAAATAGAAAACTTAGAGATTAAAATTTTTACTCCTTTTGCCCCCTTTCTAGGCCCTCTTAAACCTGGCAGAGCGACTGGGAGAGGCTAAGCCTCGAGGACTGACTAAAGCAGATATCGAACAGCTTCCTTCTTATCGGTTCAATCCTAATAACCACCAGTCAGAGCAGACTTTGTAAGTACATTTTGCCGACATCACTCTATGTGAAATTTCCTTTTTTACCTTTATAAAATAAACACTTGAAAGTCCAAGATAACTTGATAAATAGTCTCTATTGCATACCCTAGGCCTGTTCTGTATGGTAGCCACTAGTCTTGTGTGGCTGTTTAAAATTTTAAAGTTAAGTTTATTGGACTAGCTAGTGATACTGTGTTGAAAGATGTTCAACATTTCTGTCTCAGAAAGTTTTGTTGGACAGTGCTGTTCTGTATTTTGAGGTTGCCTAGAAATTGTTTTTGATTATTTTATTATTAAAAAAATTTTTTTTAATGTTTATTTTTTTTCTTGAGAGAGAGAGTGCAAACGGGATGGGCAGAGAGAGAGGAAGATGCACAGAATCCGAAGCAGGCTCCAGGCTCTGAGCTGTCAGCACAAAGCCCGATGTGGGGCTTGAACTCATGAACCACGAGATCATGATCTGAGCCAAAGTCGGATGCTTAACCAACTGAGCCATCAGGCACTCCACTTTTATTTTTTTAATGTTTATTTTTGAGACAGAGAGAGTGGGGGAGGGAGAGAGAGGAGGAGACACAGAATCTGAGCTGTCAGCACAGAGCCTGACGTGGGGCTCAAACCCACAAATCATGAGATCACGACCTGAGCTGAAGTCAGACACTTAACCAACTGAGCCACACAGGCACCCCTAGAATAGTTTATGTAAGATTGAAGAGTCTCATACATGTAAAGATTGAGGTTTTTACCTAAACATTCTGCTTATTATAGTATCTTTAATAACAACTTTATGGAGATATAATTCACATTTAAAGTGTACAGTTTGGGAGTGCCTGGGTAGCTCAGTCAGTTAAGCGCCCAGCTCTTCATTTCAGCTTGGGTCATGATCTCATGGCTCATGGGTTCGAGTCTTGCATTGGACTCCGTGCTAACATCGCGGAGCTTGCTTAGGATTCCCTCTCTACCCTTCCCCTGTCGCTCTCTTATCCCTCTCTCAAAATAAGTAAACATTAAAAATATTTGTTTAATTAAATAAAATAAACTTTAAAAATAAAATTTTCGTGATGATCTCTCAGTAGAGCAAAGCACTCTTACTAAATGTCTTAAGGTTATGATTATTTCGGGGTATTGATAGATTACTTTGTCTTAAAATTTAAATGACATTTTGAAAAGTGAGATGGTAAATGGTGTTCTAGGCTTCAGTAGTCATAACAAAATAGGAAACCACTTGGTTTTATGGTTAAATGATCTTTTTGCTTTTTTTAGGTGTGTAGTATGCATGTGTGATTTTGAGTCAAGGCAGCTACTTAGAGTTTTACCCTGTAACCACGAGTTCCATGCCAAGTGTGTCGACAAATGGCTTAAGGTAAAGTGATGGTATCTGTGAAGAGAGTAACATTGAATTCTTTTTTACTGACTGTAGTTTTAAATCCATTGCTTGTGGAGGGTGGGTAAGGGGACAAAATTTTCAATGATTTCTGTGAATGAAGAGAAAACATCAGTAAAAATTAACTACAGTCATTAATGTGGGAGTGATTGTGCAAAACTTGAAAATGAGTTATCTGTCCTTGGTCATCAGTGTTTCCTTTCTCATGGTGTGTGGGGACAAGGCCTGAACTTGACGGGCCATTTTTCTCTTAAGAGTTTACAGGTGGACCTCACTGGAGCTCCTTTGTCAGAGATTTACTTGGGAAATAAACCTCTAGTGCTTTTTATTTAATTCTGATCATTTTTTCTTTTGTAGATCTGAAAAACCAAAGGACACAAGTTCTATATTTTATAATAGTAGAATGAAAATATGATGCAGTAAAATAATTTAAAAATGATCAACTGTTTTTTTGTTTGTTTTGGTTTTGGTTTGGTTTTTTTTTTAGCATTCTGATTAGGAGATAATACCACTGGGTTAGAGAAGTTTACAGTTTGGTGAGGAAGACAGAGAAGTTAAAATAGAATCAGTCTTTCTTGGTGAGCACAGATTAAGGGTGCCCGGTTTAGCCCAAACCGAACCCTGAAGGCAAAGGGTCTTAACTTTTCAGAAGAAGAAACCCTGTCATGTGGGAACAGAGACTGACCCAAAAATGACAGATTCCGTATGGCTGATAGCGAGAGTGGCAAGAGAAGAGCCGTTCAAAGCTATGGCCAGTGAGTGACCGGCTTATGAGTGTGAGGGAGTGTGGACTTGATCCCAGAAACAGTGTGGAAGGCTGTGCTTGAGATTGTGCTTTAGAAAGACAACTGGCCACTGTTCGGGGACCAGAAAGGGAGAGATCTTTCTGAGAAATGGGGAGATGAAATAATGGGTCCTGGGCTAGCCAGAGAACAAGTTCTGGCAATTGGATGAAAAGAGGAGGACTGATTCGAGAACTGTCAAAATGTAGAAATGGGAGTATTTGATGAATGATGGATGTGGAACGTAGAGCAGGTAATGCTTAGGTTTCTGGCTTCGGCAACTCAAAACATGGTGGTGCCATTTGTTGAGATGGAGTTTTAAGCTAGTTATTAAATCTGAACTGGTGATAGGTAATCTTGTCAGTGTGATAAAACAGACCTATTAGGAAAATCATCAGCTACTAAGTCTGAGTTGATGGTGTATTTTTTTTTTAAGAAAGATTAAATGATTACTTTGTACCTTTTTAAAGGAATAAAGAATGTAAAAACTATATGAGAGATAAAAATAGTTTATTGCTTTTGACGTATTTCATTGTGTAACTCACAATTCAGACAAGTTTTTTTCTCTTTTATGTTTTAGGCAAATCGTACTTGCCCAATTTGCCGAGCTGATGCTTCAGAAGTGCATCGGGATTCAGAATGACCAACCTAAGAGCACAAGTTTAGTTTGGGTGTTCCTCGTCACATGTATATACGGACTATCCATTGAACTTAATCTGTGTGGCTTCCAGCCCTCCCTTTACCAAAAGGGTCAATGGACCTTTCTTTGCACTGTGTGACTTAATCAACTATAAAAGCTTACAATTAGTCTTCACAATTATGGGATTGTTATACTAACCGTGTGATTGGAACTCCAAAGACTTTTTCTTTAGCTTAATTTTGTGTGTGCACTAACATTCCCTGGTTTTTGTGTGATCATTCCGAGTGTTGCTGCAAGATTACAGTGGACGTGATCTTTTAGCATGTGCTTTTATAAAAAGTGGTAGCTCCAGATGATATAGCAATCTACCTTATATAGAGCCTTCAGAAACTGTGAGTGGAAATGAATGCAGCGTGTGACTGTTGGTGATAAATGTATCTGTGTGAGAGAGAGAGAGTGTGCGCAACTACTTGTGTGAGGGCATGGTCGCTAACGTGTGTCTGAGATCCTATCTACCAGCATGTACCAAGAATGTGTGTGTAGTTTTAATTATGCTGCAATGTATAATCTGGTGTGTTATTTAAACAGCACTAGTACTGTACACTGGTTTTTTCCCTTGTGTTTGCTGTTGCACACTGATTGCTAAGGGTGCATCAATGATAAGCATCGAATACTCCATCCCCTTCCCTCCCAGTGAATGGAATGAGAAAAGCCTTCTTCCTTTGCTTCAGGCAGCTGTCACCTTCTCTTCGTCGGTGGTCCCGAGTGGGTCACTTAAGAAAAAAAGTGTAACAGATTCTCACTCCATGAACCTGATTTTTTGATTCTGTTGTGGGAAAAAATTTTGTACTCTCCAACTTGCTGTTTCCAAAAAGAAGGTGCAATATCATACATCATCAGTTAGCAATATTAGCATTTCAATCAGTGATTTGAATGTTGATGGTTTGTTTTTTTCCTTTACATTTCCAGTAAGCTTCTTACAGGAAGCACCTGTGATTTTTTTTTTTTTAATGTTTAGATTTGTAGTCTATTCTGAAGATATTTGAGTAATATATTTCTAAGAATACCGCTCGTCCCACGAAGTCTCACCTCCTTTACTTCCACCAGAACAAAATTTGTTAACTAATTCAGCTTGACTTCTGATATATTCTTTGTTAAGCTCTCATAGGCAACTAAAATATTTTAAGAAAACTCTATTTCTGTTCGTATTGATTCACCTGCCAACCTCCAATTCTGAAAGTTGTCTAGTAGTGCTTCTCCTGGAAACCCTCATTTCCAGGATGGGTCAAGTGCTGTGACAGCTTGAATTCTTAGACCTGATGTGCTTTGATGTTTTATTGCTTTTAAAAATTTTTTTTTGTTTGAGAAAAATTTAATATAACAGGTCCAGAATACTTGCAGTATAAATGAAGATTTGGTTTTTGTATAAAAAATAATGCTGTAAAACAGGAATTGACCTTCATTTAGTCGATCTGGAATATATAGCTGTGTGGGTTTTGTTTTTTTTTTATAGGTTCATTGAGCATCATTTAGATTGTTTAAAGTCATTTTTCCAGCAATGTTTCGATTCCTCTCCTTCTGTTGTATTCAGCATTGTCTGCCTCTTCCTGCAGTTGGTGTCATTGCTTTGTTCGCAGTAGCACAAGCTGCATAATCCCAGTCAGGACTGTGAGGACTCTCCGCCAGCCTCACTCAGCTCTCAGCTGGCTCTGTGTCAGTTTTCTCCTCAGACAGTGTTAACGACTTGTTACTGCCATGCTACTTGCCTTCCCTTGAAGTCTCCATAAACTTATCCCAGCTTAGAGTTCAGTAAAGTCAATTCACACAGAAGCACAATTTTGCCCTTTTCCAGACACTGTTGCCTCTATCTAGTCATACAAATAGGATTTTGCACACTTTGTTTGCCCCTGTATTTGTCAGTGCATCAGAAATACATCTCAACAGTAGTAAAGTGCACGTTACTTTTAACTCATTGGGACATTCCCCACCTGTTCCTGATGAATAAAAAGTGTGTTAAAGACCAAAATTATTGGCATAATAATCAGCTACATTACAAATCACGTATAGTTTATAATCTTTTTTTTTTTAATTAAAAAATCATGTTGAAAATGGCAAAAGCCCATCTTATACATAGACTCTTTTATATAGCTGCAAAAAATTTATATCTGTACAGATCTAACATAACACTACTACACTCAGTATTCATTTTATTGAAGCATGCAAGTAAAGCACTTTTTCTAATTTATATAGATACCTAATTAACAAGGCACATTGTACTAATGAATAGGAAAAGTAGCCTTTTCTCCCCTCCCTCTGACGATGAATTCTTGTCATACAATCCCTTGTCCAGCAAATTTTTGAGAGGCATTTGGCAACTTAGGAGGCAGCAGGGTCTATTTTGGTAAAATCCTGGATTGTCGCACTCTTGTGACTGATCTCTCTTTGGGAATGTCTTTCTGTGCATGGGGCCCTTAGAGATGTGTACAGACTTGCTTATTAGGTGGGTAGTGCGGATTAGGAGCATAGTGCATGTGCTCTGAACCAGCTCACGCCAGCCACAGTGAGCGCCTGTGTGGCGACCAGAAGAGAAGGAACAGTTGATTCGTGCCCAGCTGTTGCCACCTTGAGCGATGCGCCAGGTAGCAGGCAGATGTTGGTTTGTTGCCTTCTTCCTCTTTTCTCCTAAAACAATATTGGCTTTACCATCTTAACTCTGCTGTGGGGTTTCGTTTTGTTTTGCGTGAATAATCATCTTGAAATTTTTTTTAACTCTCCCCCCCCCCCACCCCCACCCGCCCCAAAAGAACAAAACAAAAAACAAGTCAAGGCCTCCAGGTATCAAGATCTCATTAGGATTTTCTGTCCTGAATTTTTCTTTTTTTTTTTTTTCTTTTTTTTTTTTTTTTGAGCAAAATCTGGAAAATGTGAACACATATTTAGATTTTATACACTCTCTGAAACGTGATTTATTAAGATTCTTAAATTTGGGCCTCTTACAGTATTTTGAATGAGATCTACCAACTCACTTAAAGAGAATATTTTTCACAGATATCTTTAGGCCTTCATTAGAAAGCTATTTTCCCCCCTGTTGGTACATTTGGTTACCTCATTTTGCTGTTTGTTTCAGATTATGAAAGCTTACAGGGGTGTTTTTTGGAATCATTTGCTGAGTCATTTCCTGAAATCATATTCCATTGTATCAGTTAACATAGTTTTAAATGTACGTATTATAAATATCTGTAACCAAATCATTTGAAGGCTTGATAAATTTTTAACAAAGTTTGTACATTTTTTATGAAAGTTACTAGTAATGCTTTACTAAGTAGTGCAATGAATTTTTATTTTTAATCCCTGTGCCCAATTTTGGAGTTGAGAGGGTTGTTGGTAATAAATGTATGATGTACACTTAAAACATTTTTTTGTGGTTCATGTTTGTGTTGTGGAAGGGGTAGGGTTGTGTGTGCCTGGAGGGAGGGTGGTAGCAGGATTCCAGCAGGAAGATAGAGCTGCTGAGCTGCTAGCAGCCAGATCTGATTTTTAGACTATAATTCAGATTTTGTTTCTGCATTTGTGTAGACGTCTTAGAAACTCAAAAACAACTAGCATTACAACACGTAGAACATAATTCTATCTTCTAAAAAGCCAAGAAGATAGCTGAACGTAGCCACACATGTGGCCTAAACTCACCGAACAGTAGGGCTACATAAGTAGGTAACTAGATTTCTTTCTTTATATGTTGACCATAAGATGCAGGAAAGAAGATTACAGTAGGTAACCAGGCAAAGTTGTCCACATTAGCTACAGCTTACATCCAACTTCTTGTCAGCATAATAGGGAAAGAGGAGCCTCTTTCATTTTCCGTACTTGTTTGTGTAATTCCTTTCCTTTCACTAAAAAGGAAGAAAATAAGAGTAATCTACTTCTGTGTACATGCTGTGTTACTTGAGAAGGAAAGTAGACACAAGATACAAAAAATTGAGGCGAAATAATAGATCCCACTTCCTTCCATTCCCTCTTTCAGGAAGCATTCATTCTTTGGCTTAATTAAGGAAGGATGATGCCCTCTGCCCGGCTCCAGTAGTTAACTGGTAGAGGCATTCAGTAAAGTGACCAAGTCCTGATTGTTTCTCTCTTGTATCCAGCATATTTGAAAGAATGTTTGTGTTGGACTTCGAATGCCTCAAGAAACCCAAAGCTGGTGCTGTCTTACGGCAGAGGCATTTTCTACTCAGTAAATACCGGTGCGCTCTCTCGTGACTCCTTACCTGCAGTGAAGGCAGGAAAGCCCATGCAGCTATTTGAGCCTTTGTAATGTGGAGAGTCCAAATTGAGATGTGCTGTAAATATATACACTGGATTTCAAAGACTTGGTATGAGAAAACATAAAGTGTCTCATTAATTTTTATACAAATCTGAAGGCCTTATAAGCATAGGTCCTGTGGGAGCATTTAAAAGCCAGCTCTCTTTTCCTCTGCCATGGTGATGGCAGCTCTGAGTTCTGAGTCACTACATGGGAAAGAGCTCTCCTAGAAGCAGCCCCGGGACTCAGCAGATTTTCTGTGAGCAATAGAGGCCCTTAAACAAGGTGTGAAATGTGGACTCTTACCAGGACTTCATCTTTGCCGATTTATTTCCCCCTTTTACAAATCTTTTACATCTTAAATTCTTAACTATGCTTTGACACTACTAAACCACTATTAAACTGGTGTTTAAATGTGTCAGTTAAACATCACTGGATACAATTACTTCTTAACAAATCATAAGACCTGATTTGTACCAAAGGAAAAAATTCTTGGGAGAGTCTGGTCGGATCACTGCAAGTGTTTGGGGTCTCTTGGATGTTTCACATTACTGAACTCTATATAGACTGCTGTCCAATACAGATGTAATGAGCCATATGTAATTAAAGGTTTTTTAGTGGCCGCATTAAAAAGTAAAAGGAAACAGTTGAAATATTTTTAATATATTCTGCCTAACCTACCCCAAATATCTCAGCATGTGATTAGTATAAAGATTAATGAGACATTTTATGTTTTCTCATACCAAGTCTTTGAAATCCAGTGTATAAATTTACAGTACATCTCAATTTGGACTCTCCACATTTCAAATGCTCAGATAGTTATCTGTGGATGGTAGCCATTATGTTAGGATCTAGATAGCTGGCCTACATAACCTTCAAGAGCAAAGTTTTCTTGTCAATACATTCCCTCATCAGACGTTTGCTTAGCCCTTTCAGGATTCACAGCAATTTGAAAGATTATTTGCCAGTCAGAGTTGGGCAGTCTGAAGGATTGGGAGCAGGAAACTTCCAACCCACCCTGAGATGATGGGGTAGATTCCTATCGAGGTTGCCCCATGGTGCATACGCTCTTAACCTCTTTCATGTGGCTCTCTCTACCTCCCAAGATGGCAAGCAGGAAATGCAGGAATAAGAAAGAAAAATAAACCAATGGCAGCCGGGGATACTGAATATCACCTTACAGTCTGAAGTCTGAAAATGTGCTGTAGAGTCAGTATGAATGTTTTCCTACTATAGAGGAAGTGAATGGAAGTGAATTGTTCGGTAAAAAGGAACCCATGTTCCCTTCAAGCCTCTGATTCTTGGTCTACACATGGAAGCAGTACAGTGGCTGGCTAATAAGACCTACAGCTAATACCCAATATCTGCCAGAACCCATCACCATGTACAGTAAACTTATTCAGAAGCTGCTTTCGTAGCCTCCCTTTCAAGTGTTGGTTAGAATCCCTTCGCCACAGACCCTCCGTAAACTTAGAGATTTGCAATGTGGTGGCCTCTTTCTTCCCATTACCGCAACCCTTTCGTGTTTGTATTATCCAACCTTATTGGTAGTTAATACTTCTAATAAAGAAGGGTTCTATAAATATGGTAAGATACGCTTCTGACAGTGTAAACTTTATCCTAGTAAAGATAGACACTTCTGTTGACAGTGCAAGTATATGATATCCATGTGTTCTAGTTGGTTCTTTTTCTCCCCTTCTGCTTTTGGACATGTTAATACTGGAATTAAGCTAAGTCAGAGGAAAATGACCTTGACCCTTGTACCAAAATAAGGCCAGCCTTCTAAAGAAAAAATTTAAACTATTTGGTGATTCAGGCTCAGACTGCCCTGGTTTTGATACCAGTATGGAGGAAAATAGATGCATTTATTCTAATTCTAGAATTTCTAAAAGAAGGTTGGACCATTCTTGTAATCCAGACTGCTAGACTTTAGTTGGGGAAACAAGTCAGGAAGAAAAAGTGATGGGGCTCCTGCTGGCTCAGCTGGTAGAGCATGTGACTCTTGATCTCAGGGTCATGAGTTGAAGCCCCATGTTGGGTGTAGAGCTTTCTTTAAAAACAACAAAAACAATGGAAAAAGTTCAAAGTCAATGTCTTTTCCTTACAAAATGAGAGATTCATCTTTCCCAAGGTGTGTTCACAGCCCCAAGATGTGCTGTAAAGCTTCAATAGAGCACCAGTTTATGCCAGGCAGTTTCAGAATTGGGAGTTCATGTATTTAAAGTTGTTTTTTTTTTTTTAATGTTTGTTCATTTTTCAGAGACAGTGTGAGCGGGAGAGGAGCAGAGAGAGAGGGAGACACAGAATCCAAAGCAGGCTCCAGGCTCTAAGCTGTCAGCACAGAGCTTGATGCAGGGCTCGAACTCACAGACCATGAGATTATGACTTGAGCCAAAGTTGGACGCTTAACCGACTGAGCCATCCAGTTACCCCAGGAGTTTTCAGGTATTTAGGGTTAGTTTCCTAGGACTACCGAAACAAATTACCACAAATTTGGTGGCTTAAAACAAATTCTCTCACCATTATGGAGGCCGGAAGTCTAAAGTCAGGGTGTTGGCAAGGTTGGTTTTCTCTGGACGCTGTGAGGGGCAATCTGTGTCTCCGTGGAGTTTTTTTGGCCTGTAGATACATAGCTCCACAATCTCTGTCTGTCTCTGCACGTGAGTCTTCACATTTCCTCCCTGTGTCTGTCTCTCTGTGTTCTCAACTGAATGGAAGGCTCTATGCCTCCACTTGGTCAGCTGTATGGGTACCTTAAGAAAAGCCAGATTTGTCTCATCTCAGGAAATTATTTGAATCTGCTCCAACAAATGAACTCAGAACTCCAGAATTGATTATCAAACATGGCCAAAAGAATTTCGACCTGGAAAACGTCAAAGGCAAACTATTCCTTAACCTTCAACACTCAAAGATAAACCACAGTGGCTGTCACAAATTGATTCAGAGTAGTTCGGCTTCCTAGTATATCCATGAAAATGTGTAAACTATGAAAGTTAACTATAAATATATCGTCAGGTAAGTGAGCAATTAGCACTGTCTTTTAAAGGGGAATGTTTACACTTTGACCGTGATGGTTTCTCTGATGAATCAAAATCTGACGAATCATGAAAACATGGTAAGTGAAAGAAGTCAGACAAAAGGCCACATATTGTGTGATTCCACTTATGTGAAATGTCAAAGGCAAATCTGTAGCAATAGATTATTTGTTGACCAGGGCTGAGGGGATGAAGGTCAGGGGTGACAGCTAAGGAGGCGTGGGGTTTCTTTTTGGAGTAATGAAAATATTCTGAAATTGTGATGGGTGTGCAATTGTGGGAATATGTTGAAACAAATGCATGCACCAAAATGCATGTATGAGAATATTCATAGCAAACTATAATAGCCTCAAACTGGCAACAACCCAAATTTTTATCAATTATTGAAATGACAAACTATGGTTGAGCTTTACAGTGGTATTGTTATATAGCAAAGACAATGAACTACAACTACGCAGAGCAACGCGGATGGATCTTGTCAAATACACTGAATAAGACACAAAAGGATACATACTGATTATTCCAGTCGTATCATACTCCAATTATAGTACGTTCAAAAACAAGCAAAATGGATCTATGCTATGAAAAATTACAACAGTGGTCATCCTTGGCCCTAGAGGTTGTAGTGAATAAAGGAGCCGAGGGCATAAGCAGGGGTCCATCCAGGCTGTCTGTAATTTTGTTTGTTGATCTATGTGCTTGATTACCCAAGTGCTTCAGTTTGAGAAATTTGCTGTGCTTTATGATTTGTTAAATTCTCTGTATATATAATTTTGTAAACTTTATTTAAAAAAAAAAAAAAGGGTAGGTCCCCCTCTGTGACCCATTTGGTAGAAGCACAGCTATACAAAACACATGGGCAAGTGAGTTTTTAACCAATTTAAAGGAGCCCTGCTAGCTACATCAATATCCCTCCCCAATGTTGCATGTTGCATCCCACAAAACCTAAATAAGCTAAAACCTAAATCAGTCACCCCCACCCCATGTGTAAGAGCAGGAATAATGTTTTGAGAGGATTGCCTTCTTGCTAATAAAAGATAAGTTTTTATGCATAACATCCACACCAGGGGGCACTGTTGTACACAGCCAAGTTCCAAATAAAAGCCTTTAAAATACAGGTCAGGATCGATGCGGTTATAAACATCCAAAATGTACCTTAATGTTGCTTTCACCTAGAAAGCATACATAGAAAATCTTTCCTCAGAATAGTACAGGATCACAAGAACTCAGAGACTCATTCCTTTCTGAGTAACACTGTTCCATACGAAGTGGGGTTTCTCACAGTGTAAATTTTTTAAGTTTTTTTTTAATGTTTATTTTATTTTTTTTTTAATTTTTTTTTCAATGTTTATTTATTTTTGGGACAGAGAGAGTCAGAGCATGAACGGGGGAGGGGCAGAGAGAGAGGGAGACACAGAATCGGAAACAGGCTCCAGGCTCTGAGCCATCAGCCCAGAGCCCGACGCGGGGCTCGAACTCACGGACCGCGAGATCGTGACCTGGCTGAAGTCGGACGCTTAACCGACTGCGCCACCCAGGCGCCCCTTAATGTTTATTTTTGAGAGAGAAAGACAGCAGGGGAAGTGCAGAGACAAGGAGACACAGAATCCGAAGCAGGCTCCAGGCTCTGAGCTGTCAGCACAGAGCCCGATGCGGGGCTTGAACACACGGATGGCGAGATCATGACCTGAGCCGAAGTCAGAGGCTTAACTGACTGAGACACCCAGGTACCCCTAAATGTTTTTAACGTTCAGTCTACCACTGGTTGGTTGGTTGGTTTGGGCTGTATTCTAAAATGTTTAAAATCAGGCTCCCTTTTATATTGATCCAGATCAATTCATAGGTACGAACTCCACTCCCATACTCCTTCCACATGCACACAGGTGAGACAGAGGCTACTGTATCTGCTAAGACCAGTCCCAAGTTTACCAGCAGCTTCTTAAATGTCAAGTCCAGTGAACACTGTCCAGTCTTAGTCTTGCTGGACTTCTCTCTGGTGTATGACACCACTCATTTCTTAGAGCTGTGTGCCTTTGGCTTTTGTGATGCTCTTCCCACTCCGACCTTCTCTCGGTATCTCTTCTCTCCCGGCTCTCTTAGTTTCTTTTCTTTGGCCCGCCCCTTTCCTTTCCAGGCTCCCTAGGATGGTCTTCACCCTCTGGTTTCCCTACTCTGCACACTCTCCCTGCATACATTCCTCCTGTTGATTCAACGGTTGTCTCTCGGTTCTCGTGACTCACAGATTCACATCTCTTATCCCAGCTTCTCCCCGCAGAGCTTCTGCCTGTGTTCCAGCTTCCTGCTGACCTCCCCTCCCTAATATCCCTCAGGCACTCAAACTCGGTGCCTCCAAATATAAACTCATCACATTTCCCCCCCAGGCTTGTTTCTCCTTCTGTGTTCTGTTTCCATTGCTGGCCCCACCAACCACCCAAACACCCCAGCCAGAACCGAGAAGTCATTTTAACTCACTCATCTCCCATCTCCCCCTAATTTAATCAGTTGTTCCTTTGTCTCCCCTTCCTCCTCCCCTGTCTCCCCTGGTTCAGTTTCCATCATCTGCCTTCTCAAGATCTTGCTTCCAGCTTTGCATCCCTCCCACCCACCCTCTTATTCAAACCTCTCCACAGCTTCCAGTGTGAGCCATTCAAAATGCAAATCGAATTTCCTTCACCACCCACCTCCCCCACGAAGTCCCAAACCCTCAAATGGCTCTCCATTGCCTGCAGAACTAAGTCCAGTCTTACTCTCCAACAAAAGCCCTCCTAAGTCGGCTCCTAATCATGGTTCCAGTCTCAACGCTCAAGACGCCTCCTCTCCTCCACTCTCTTCTCTCCTGACTCAATGCAGGCATCACCTCTTCCAGGAAACCTTTCCTGATCCCTGTGTGCTGGGTTAGACACTCCACTCCTCCTCCTGAACAACCCGATGTGTCACACTCGTTCTTGTGGGTTCCCCACTGGCCTCTGAGCATCTAGAGCCTGTTCTGATGCCTGTCTTTACCTTTAGGGCCTGGCACAGAGTCTGGCACTGGGTAGTGGTTCAAGAAAGGTTTCTTGAGAGGAGGAATGGAGAATGACTCCTCAGCTTGAATGGTTAGGGGGCTGGAGGGAACAATCGCCCAAGGAATGAATCTTGCAGGAGGAGCAGGTTTTGACAAAAATGAGGACAGGAGAGGAGAGTGTGTGTAAAAGATGAGGACCTGGCCTTTAGACGCCCTCTGAGGTGAACACACAGGGGCGGATGGATACCCAGTACCCAGGTCTGGAGCGCCAGAGAGAAGCTCCGGCCACTGAGTGTTAGAAACATTAAATCGTGTCAGCTAAGAAAAGGCGGACTTGAGGAGGCCTCATCAGGAAGTCTCCTCAGGGGCTGGCTGCGGAGCCAACTGCACCTTCTCCCAGATCTGGGCCAGGTTCCACGTGGCTCTGGATGGTAGAAAATAAACACACTCTTTTGCTGACACGTGCCAGAGAGAGGCCGCCATGACTGTACCAGTTGCGGTACAGTGAACTGCCCTTCCTGGATTTGGGTAATGAATGACTTCAGGTCACCATTATCCCAGGCAGGACGAGAGCCACACCCCACTCAACCAATACAGGTGGAGACCGCAATCAGGAGGAAGACCTGGCCTGTGCGCGGAACCCAAATGCCATCGGCTCCTTGCTTGTCCCCACCCCGGGCTGGGTTTCATGACTCTTCTAGGAATCCACTGCCCACACCCAACCTGGAACCAAAGTCCACGCTGGAGGGAATGCCCCAGAATCGCATTGCACAGCAACGTAGCAGGAAACTCAGCTTCCAAGCGACCATTTCAATGAGCGTTCTCAATCCACTCTGAATCGCATGATAAACTGCTGTAGGGGTTTGGACAACAGGCCTGCGGAGAAAATAAAGAAGTGGGCTCAAAACTCGTTTTGCAGCAACCCACCTGCTGCTGTAAGCCCCTGACTGAGCACACAGAGGTTTGCTACCTGTTGCTGGTCCACAAAGAAAATACTGCTCCTGGGTTATGCACTCCACTCATCATGACCTTAGCTAGGGGGGCAGAGGAGCAGCCATTTTGTATAATGTCATTTATCCCCTGTGCCCATGTGTGTGCCACCTCCAGGATTTGGGAATTGAAGGAGAAAGAAGAGGACGGTGACATTAGTGGCATAGATGTCCCTGGCACAATGTGAAGGGGGGGGGGGGGGGTCCTCAAGGGTGTGGATGCCGGGAGGCCAGGATCACTGGGGGCTGTCTTGGAGGCTGGCTACCAGAGCAGTGCATGGAAAGATGTCCCTGGGTGCAGAGGAGGATGGCTGTGCATCTCCTGGAGGTCTGGCACCAAAGTCCTAAACAGCTCACTACAAAGGAGAAATGTTCTTGACACCTCCTGACTTATCTCTCTTGTATTAAGTACTGAATCATTATGTTACATCCCTTTTTCGCCAAAACTTTTAAATGAATGTGGCGCTGTTGTAGCCCCATGGCATACATTGGGTGTGTCCAGTGGTAAGCTTCTCCCAACTTGAGAAGCAGGGCAGGGGGTTAGATGGTGACAAAATGACAAATGTTTATAAGAATCAGCAGCTAATGGGGCGCCTGGGTGGCTCAGTCGGTTAAGCGGCCGACTTCGGCTCAGGTCATGATCTCACGGTTTGTGAGTTCGAGCCCCATGTCAAGCTCTGTGCTGACAGCTCGGAGCTTGGAGCCTGCTTCTGATTCTGTGTCTCCCCCTCCCCTGCCCATGCTGCATCTCTCTCTATCTCTCAAAATTAAATAAATAAGTGTTTAAAAAGAAAGCAAGCAAGCATCAGCAGCTAATTTAAAAACCTGCCTGAGGTAGCTTGTGAGCACACACACAAAACAACCCAATGTCCATCATGAAATAAATAAACGATGGCATCTGTGACTGGATATTAAGGCGGGATTCTTTGTGTCTATGTTTCAGCTGAGACCCCAAAGGCCAAGACTACATACACAATGGATGCTTAGTTCCCCTACATCCCAAGGGAAGGACTGCACCACATATGTGGATCATGCTAAGACATCATGAAACACTCTTTGCTGGCATCAGTGCTCACTCCCAGCCAGCCTGTGGAGTGCCGAGGCCTCCCCTCCCCTCTCCATCACCCAGTGGGGAGGAGAGATGCTTTCCCCTCCCCTGAAGCTGTGCCCCTGGACTTCGGGGGACAGAAGGGATGACATCTGATGCCTACCGGAGAAGTGGGGAGGCAGAGGGTACGGGAGACTGAACAGGGCTGCACTGGCAACAGTGACTTCTCACTGGCCAGGGCTGGATAGCAGGTGTTGGGGTAGCAAGCTACCTGCACTTGAGTGTCTAGAAGGATCAGAACCAGAATATTAACAGTGACTGTCTGCAGAGGGGAGTGGAATTCAGGGTTGAAAGGAGTGGAAGGGAAGGAAGGCTCTGATGTTTTAATCCAAACAGTTTTACACTGGTCAAATAAAATGTGCTTGTATGCTACAAGGACCAAAAAAAAAAAAAAAAAAAGAGAGAGAGAGAGAGAGAAAAGAAAAGGAAGACAAAGGAATAAAAAAGTGCATACAATAAATACAAGACAGTAAATTGTTTCTCCTAGGAGGCAGTTCTGGGAAAACACTTGAAGCGATTTTAGATTTTCATTGTGTTTGAAATTTTTACAATGAACACATTTTATTCTTAGAAACAGAAACATATCCAAAGACAGAACTTAATAAATGAGTGAGTGAATGCATGCATGCATGAATGAATGAATGGAATAAAAGCCACCACACTGACCAGTTGCGTCCCTCTTCATTTCAACACACAACTCAGACCAGCTGGGTGGGGCTGCCGCTCCCCTGTCGTGGAGGCCGTTGGCACCTGTAGAACATTCTCTCCTTTTCTCAGACTGCCCACACCCAGGGTGGGGGCGTCCAGCCAGGACTGCGGGTGGGTTTGTGTTTAAGAGCAGCAGTGGTTAACTTTCCGATATGGGGAAACCGAGGCCCACTGGGAAAAGGAAGTCAAGCAGAAGGTTAGAGAGAGGCAGGGCCAGGGCTGGGACCCAGCTGTCCTAGTAGCTAGTATCATGTTCTTTCCATGAGTGGTGTTTGTGTGGGTGGTGGTGAGCATGGCGACTTTTTTCCTCCTTCGCCCTCTCCCAACCAGCAGCGCAACAACTCACCTATTTGCTCTTTGGCAAGTAAATGAGATTGGCTAGGTTTTTTGTTTGTCGTTGGTTTTTGATCTGTACAGCACTGGATTCCTAGGAAAAACAGAGCACGCTTTGCTTACCGTGCCTGCCCCTGCAGAAAGCTCAGCATTGCCGGATAAGAAACCTGGAGGCTCTGCGGTGACTGCAATTACCTTCCCACACTCTCACCTCTCCTTACCTACACCTTAGCTGGGGCTAACCAGGGACATATTTCTGGGGCAGTCACTCTAATAACCCTCCACAGCCTAGAGCTTTGCTATCCCCAGAGGCTGCTGCTTAAGCCACCCATACCAGTTCCCACAGAGCCTTTCTCCTCCCTGGTCAGAACCCCTTCCTGTTGGCTCCTGGCCATGCCCCTTCATCCCCAGGGACTGACTTGGAGAAATGGGCTGTCCCCAGAGTTAATGTGTCCTTGACGCATGGCCAGACTCTAAAATAGCCTCCTTAATGAAACAGAAAAATTAAGTTCAAGTGGGTGTTTAGCACTGAACTTTGGCTCGTACACTCGGTGACCAAATGGCAGCAGAGTCACCAAACAAAAGACCATAAAGTCCATCTTGACCTTCTTGAGGCAAGATGTTTGGAGTCTGAGAGTTCTTCAATAGGCAGGGCAGCTGGCCAGCAGGTGTTAGGAGCCAGCTGGGAGTTTTAAGCAAACAGTTGCTGAGTCTGTAAGGAGCCAGCTGATACCCCAGAGTAAGAGACACTTAAGGGGCCAGGGGCCCCAAGCCTCTGCTGATTTCCGCTCTAATTTAGGTGCTTAGACTCCATCGTACAGTGTGTTGGGGGATGGCAGTGGGGAATGTCAGCCGTGACTTTCCTTTCCTTCATGTCTCCGGGGGCCTCCGCCCATTTTCTCCCACGTCTCCCTCCTGTTCTCTGTTTGCCCTTGATCAACTTTCCAGGGCATGAGCAACAAAGAGCTTTGTGTCTTCTGAAAAGGATGTTGAAACGGAACTAAACACTTCTGTATTTTCAGAACCTCCCCTTTGCTGGCTGCTGTTCTGAGTTCTTAACCTTTCTGTGTGCCATGAGCTCACGCCTTTGGCAGGCTGGCGAACTCTGGACTGCTTTTCAGAATGCTGTTTCTTAGAATTAATTAATTAATTTTAATTTTAGAGAGAGCGTGTAAGTGGGGGAGAGGGGATGAGCCAATCTCATTTACTTGCCAAAGAGCAAATAGGTGAGTTGTTGCGCTGCTGGTTGGGAGAGGGTGAAGGAGGAAAAAAGTCACCATGCTCACCACCACCCACACAAACACCACTCTTTCCCCCTCTTTCCCCCTCTCTCAGAGAGAGAGAGAGAGAGAGAGAGAAGACCGTAAGCAAGATCCATGATCAACGTGGAGGCCAATGCAGGGCTCAGTCTCACAACCATGAGATTATGACCTGAACCAAAATCAAGAGTCGGAGGCTCAACTGACTGAGCCACCCAGCTGCCTCTTAGAATGCTGTTTCTAGCTAAAATAACTGAAGGGAACTGATCATATTGAAATACAGTTACCAAAATATAAACAAACTTGTGATGTGGAAAATAAATGTTACTTTATTAATGCATTGAAGGACAAAATCTAGGGGCGCCTGGGTGGCTCAGTAGGTTAAGCGTCTGGCTCTTGATCTTGGCTCAGGTCACGATCTCATGCTTCATGAGATCTAGCCTCATGTCAGGCTTGATGCTGACAGTGCAGAGCCTGCTTGGGATTCTCTCTCTGCCCCTCCCCTGCTCGTGTGTGCTCTTCCTCTCTCAAAATAAATAAATAAACTTAAAAAAAAAAAAAAGGACAAGATCTAGCAGTAGGTCTAATAATGATTATGCTTTTGAAGAAGTGATGAATGGGGGCACATGAGTGGCTCAGTTGGTTGGGCATCCGACTTTGGCTCAGGTCATGATCTAATGGTTCATGGGTTCAGGCCCCACATTGGGCTGTATGCTGACAGCCTGGAGCCTGCTTCAGATTCTGTGTCTCCCTCTCTGCCCCTTCCCCACTTGCACTCTCTCTCTCTCTTTCTTGCTCTCTCTCAAAAATAAATAAGCATTAAAAAAAATTGAAGAGGTAATGAATGTAAGTGCTATTTCAAGGTCTCTGCAGCAATCATGTGATAGTGAAAACATATGTAAGCCTAGCTGGGGCAAATGCCATGGTTTGTTGGCTACATTCTTAACTGAAGGCAAGTCTAAATTGTAGTTAGAGGTTAGTGAAAATCAGAGTGTAAATGCTTCCTTACTGATTGTACAGACGCTCTCAGTTCTATCTGTGGACATCTGGGAGCCCCCAAGTCAAGGCTTCTGCCTGTAACAGGCTCTTTGGTAGTGCTGGCCGGGGTCTTGCAGCCAGGCTCCCACCTTTATTCTCACCCTGTCCTTAGCCCCCCATACCCTTCAGCCTCTCCTCAGCACTCTTTCCTCAGGGCTAGGAGTTAACATTTTCAGATTTAGATCCATTCGGCAAGAGCCAGGCGTTGTATCCCCCAGTGAACCAGCTGATAGGCAGGTAATATCAACCTCAAAATCCAGGTCTGCCAGTGCTCAAAATAATGTTTTTTCCCACTAGGTCTGTGGCTTTCCCAGTCATCCATAGTGTTGCCCCCAGAAAAGCAATGACTGTCTCTGCTTCCCTTTAGCTCTGCAATGGTTCCCATAAATAAAGGGCAGCCAGTCAGACCTGTAATAAGAGAACTTTCAAATGCTCCCATGCACAGTGGGGCAGGAGAGCACTCATCTGGTTTTGCCTGCCTGTTCTTCAAGGGCTCCGGCCTGTGCACCCCAACATGATGGTGTTTCAAAATGTTGTTTGGTAAATGGGGCGCCTGGGTGGCTCAGTCGGTTAAGCATCCGACTTTGGCTCAGGTCATGATCCCGCAGTTTGTGGGCTCAAGCCCTGTGTCGGGTTCTGTGCTGACAGCTCAGAGCAGAGCCTGGAGCCTGCTTCAGATTCGGTGTCTCCCTCTCTCTCTGCCTCTCCCCTGCTCACACTCTGTCTCTGTCTCTCTCTTTCTCTCTCAAAAATAAACATTAAAAAAAATGTTTTAATGTTGTTTGGTAAAGATCTCCCTTTATAGTCTCTATTAAAACTGGGGAAAAGGATCCAACCCCAAACCTCTCCCTGCCAAAGCCAGATACTTGTTTGTGTTTACTGCCTCTGTGTCCTACAGATGTGAATCAGAAAGCCTCTTTGACTGGACACAGGGGAAATGAAGGTCACACTACCCCCTGCACACATTGCTCTGAGGCTGGACAAAGGTTTGCCCACAAAAGGCAAGTGTCTGCTTCTACTTTCTTTGCAAAGGATTTAAAGAGCTGTCTACCAGTCAGACCTCTTTTTGAATGGCTCATCTGTCCCCCCAACTCACACTCTGTCCCCCTCTTCCATTCCCTTGATGGAATCAAGACAGCCTTGCATATTTCATCCATTCATTTATTCACCCATTCACTAGTCATCACTTGATGAATATACAGATAGGTGCCTGAAGCCAGTCTCACCAAGCTCATGATCATTGGATTAAATTCCCTCTTAAAATGGATATAACACCGTGTTCTTACATTGCTTTTTATTTTTTCTAGAAACACGTTCAAAAAGAGGATACTGGTATCCGAAAGCAATTTGTACATAAGCCTATGGATTATGGCTGGTTGTTAGAAATACAGAAGAGACAGAGCTTTAGTTCTGACCTGAAGGCCTAAAGGATGGACATCTGTCCTCCCTCCCCTGATAGCCAGAACCCTCTGGATGGCCATAGGGAGGGTCCTAACCTATCTTCTCAGCACCATCCTGCGTAAACCCTTGGCTCTAGGAGCTCTGGTCAGGCTTAGATGCTTCCACAAAGCATCTCCCTGTCCCTGCTTTCGCCCTGAGACCCTCTGCCCTCCCTTGAGGCCCCGTGGGTACCACACGTCCTCTGCGGGGGGCCTTTCCTGTTCCCATGAAGTGAATGCCTCTCCTCCAAACGGACACGCTGCTGTCTGTGCTTCTTACCTGATGCTGGCCACGTGAGTTCTAGGACCTCGCGTGCATGTCATGTTTCTGTGTTACGATCAGCCGTGTGGCACCTTCCCCTCCAAGTTCTCAAGATGCTGCTTCATCGTGTTCTTTACATCTGAACCTTTTTGTCAGTTACCTCCAGCCCTTGTCACTTCATCCTGAATATAACCTTTTATTTAGCGTCAGGTGCCTACTTGAGGCCACGCTCTGTTCTTTTTTTCAGTTTTATTGAGGTAACAAATAAAATCGTAAGATATTTAAATGTACGTGATGAGTTGATATATTCACATTGTGAAAGGAGTCCCACCATCGAGTTAATTAACACACACATTATTACCTCACATTTACCTGTCTTCTCTCTTTCTTTCCCTTCCTCCCTTCCTCCCTCCTTTCCTTTCTCCCTTCCTTCATTTCTTTCTTGTGAGAACATTTAAGTTCTACTCTCACAAAGGGCAGAAGTCTGCTTCTGCTTTCTTCACAACTGATTTAATGTGGGGTCTGTCCTTTGGGGGGCAGCTGCGAAAGTTGGAGCCCTTGATGTGTGGACAGCTCCTTCTAGGAAGATAACAGTGACTGGGGGTTACTGTTGGAACAGGCTGGAGGGAGAAGGCAGGAGGATTTGAAGGACAGCAGCCAGTCCCTAGCTTAGAAGCCAGGCCCTCAGACAGCATCTTGAGTAGTGTCTGCAACCAAACCTCTGTCAGGGAGGGGCGTCTGGGTGGCTCAGTCCGTTAAGTGTCCGACTTCTGCTCAGGTCATGATCTCGTGGTTCGTGAGTTTGAGCCCCGCGTTGGGTTCTGCGCTGACAGCTTGGAGCCTGGAGCCTGCTTCGGATTCTGTGTCTCCCTCTCTCTCTGCCCCTCCCCCACTCATGCTCTGTCTCTCTCTCTCTGAAAAATAAATAAATGACATTTTAAAAAATTAAAAAAAACCCCACCTTTGTCAGGGAAAGACAGGGCACTCTGGCCTTCTCTCCATGTGCTGAGCCCTGGGGAGATAGCAGCAGTGCTGAGCACCCATTGATAACTGTTTCTTTGTTAGCTATAGTCCTGTGAGTCTTTTGAAGGCCGGTTTTTCACGTGGGAGTCTTTTGTTGTTTGTTTGTTTGTTTTTACATCCAAGTTAGTTAGCATCTAGTGCAATAATGATTTCAGGAGTAGAATCCAGTGATTCATGCCGTATGTGTAACACCCAGTGCTCATCCCAACAAGTGTCTTCCTCAATGCCCCTTACCCATTTAGCCCATTCTCCCCACCCACAATCCTTCCAGCAACCCTCAGTTTGTTCTCTGTGTTTAAGAGTCTCTTTTGTTTTGTCCCCCTCCCTGTTTTTATATTATTTTTGCTTCCCTTCCCGTATGTTCATCTGTTTTGCATCTTAAATTCCACATGAGTGAAGTCATATGATATTTGTTTTTCTCTGACTAATTTTGTTTAGCATAATACCCTCTAGTTCCATCCATGTTGTTGCAAATGGCAAGATTTCATTCATTTAAAAAAATATATTTATTTATTTTTGAGAGACAGAGACAGAACATGAGCAGGGGAGGGGCAGAGAGAGGGAGACACAGAATCCGAAGCAGGCTCCAGGCTCTGAGCTGTCGGCACAGAGCCCGACGCGGGGCTCGAACTCACAAATCACGAGATCATGACCTGAGCTGAAGTTGGACACTTAACCGACTGAGCTACCCAGGCGCCCCTAGATTTCATTCTTTTTGATTGCCGAGTAATACTCCATTGTGTGTGTGTGTGTATTTATTTTCTCTGAGTGAGAGATAGAGAGTGGGGGGAGGGGCAGAGGGAGAGAGAGAATCTCAAGCAGGCTCCACACTGTCAGCATAGAACCTGACAAGGGGCTCAATCTCATGCTTCAGGAGATTATGATATGAGCCGAAATCAAGAGTTGACACTGGGCCAAATGAGCTACCCAGGTGCCCCTATTCTAACACTCTCTATCTCTTCAATCAATATTTATTTAACATCTAATTAAACGCCTGTTTAAACACCTAATTTAAGACCCATTAAATATATATTTAACATCTAGTATTGGGTGGTGGTAGAGGGGAATAAGTTTCAGCTATCCAAGAAGTACAACTTAATTGAAGACACAAGAAGTAACAATTTCTAAAACTGTAGACAAGTTAAATGATATGATACAAGATAGTACATGATAGTTCCAAGGTGATACATGATGAATTGTTTGCCAAACCACACAGTTTTGCAAAATTCAGGATGTATTGATTCTCTCTGGCTTGGCTTGAGGGCTTGCAAGGGCAAAGTAGGAGCGTGGCATGGGAAGCCTGTTGGGGCAGCAAGTGGATGGAGGTCTTAAAGAATGGAGCTGCACCTACAGCTAACCCCTGGGCTGGAGGAACAAAAAGGTGGGTTTTGGAACTGGCTGTCCAGGCACACTGTCTCTAATCCCCATCATGCCCCAGAGAGAGCAGGATTCCTGTCGTCAGTGACTGGGAATAAGGAGTTGGCTATGGCAAGGGCCTGCCTATCTCGATCTAGGCTGTTCTCAGCTGACTTTGTGGTCCCACAGTTCAGAGTGAGAAAATGGCAAGCCTCCCTCCCAGGCCACATCCTAAATTAGGTGTAGGTTCTGTTAAGAAAAACTGTCCAAGATGGAAATAGGCAAAAGTGATTACATACTAGGTTTCCTTTCATTAGAATGCTTGGGGGCGCCTGGGTGGCTCAGTGGGTTGAGTGTCCGACTTCCACTCAGGTCATGATCTCCCAGTTTGTGGGTTCAAGCTCCATGTCGGGCTCTGTGCTGACAGCTCAGACCCTGGAGTCCACTTTGGAATCTGCGTCTCCTTCTCTCTCTGCCCCAACCATGCTCATGCTCTATCTCTCTGTCTCAAAAAATAAATAAACATTAAAAAAAATTTTTTTAAAGAATGCTTATCATCACCTCTTGGAATCTCTGTCATTTTCTTTTTTTTTTTTTTTAATTTTTTTAAATGGTTATTTATTTTTGAGAGAGAGACAGAGACAGAGCATGGGCAGGGGAGGGGCAGAGAGAGAGGGAGATGCAGAATCCAAAGCAAGCTCCAGGCTCAGGGCTGTCAGCACAGGGCCTGATGCGGAGCTCGAACTCATGAACTGGGAGATCATGACCTGAACTGAAACTGGACGCTTAACCAAGTGAGCCACCCAGGCACCCCAGAATCTCTGTCATTTTCTGTTTCTATAGATTTGTGCAGCTTGACTGATTTCTTGGTGGTTGAGCTATTTTCCAACTCTGTAGGAATTGAAGCAAACTTGTGAAAATGGCTCAGTCAGTTTAGTGTCTGACTCTTGATTTTACCTTAGGTCATGATCCCAGGGTTGGGATCAAGTCCCAAGTTGGGCCCTAAGCTGAGCACTGAGCATGGTGCCTGCTTAGGATTCTCTCTCTCTCTCTCTCTCTCTCTCTCTCTCTCTCTCTCTCTCTCTTTCTCTCTCTGCCCCTCTCCCCCACTCCAGTACTCTCTGTCTCTCTCTTTCTAAAAAACAAAACAAAAAAACCCACAAAAAAACAACCTAAAAAAACAAAACAAAACAAAACAAAACCCAAATTGTTAGTAATGCAAGTAGTTCTTATCCATAGCAATACAAATGAATGTTGTCTGGTAAAGATACAAGCGATTTGTTCTCTGCAGAAAAGATAATCCCAAACATGACATTCTATTGCACTAGGATATTAATTAGTTTTGCATGTATTAGCAAAACCATTTTATCTTTCCTCATTGCCTCTCTGTTCCTCACATTCTCCTTTGAAACAGTCTTAACATCTTACTGGTACCCTTATGAACTGATGGGTTTGATTAAAATCTTTGACCCCTGTTCGTGTTATATTTGCCCGGGAGTCAGATTTTTACATTTTTGAAAACATCATACTTGAACACTGTTAATTCCTGCAGGTTAATCAGAAGAAAAGATCTGCCACAATTTCCATTAATGAACCAGAAGTAGTTTCCAGAAATTCTAACTGTGGAGCTTATTGGCAACACTTTGAGAATGCTAAGCAGAGTTTTAAACAGATGCTTTATGAGCAATTAGAAAAGAAGGGGAAAAACATTTACTGTGTATATTGCCAATTGCCACGCTAGGTGATTTACATATATTATCTCACTTAATCCCCAGCAAATCTCTGAAAGAGGTATTATTGTCCTAATTTTGCAGGTGAATGAGCAGGAAATATTTAAGTATGGTAACACCCATCGGCAGATCATGTTATGTAAGTGGAAAATTACAGTAATGGTTCATGAACCCCAGTGGTTAAAAGGGAACACCATAGGGACGCCTGGGTGGCTGCATTGGTTAAGCATTCAACTCTTGATTTTGGCTCAAGTCATGATCTCACAGTTCGTGGGTTGGAGCCCTCTGTTGGGCTCTAGATGGACAGTGTAGAGCCTGCTTGGGATTCTTTCTCTCTCCCTCTCTCTGCCCCTGCTCTTTCTCTCTCAAAAATAAACTTTTTTTTAAAAGGGTATACCATAAATAAGGGTGCAAATGCAATAAATATGTGAGTGAGCGGATAACCAGCAAGATTAAAGTCATGAATGAGTAAAACTGGTGCCAATGCTTAGCTGTGCTCTTAGTGACACGGGTAGAGATATTTACACATCCTGTTTCTTTACACCTCAGTTAACAACAGATCTTCCCACATATCCACCTTCCGCTGTCTGCTTTCCCTTCTGAGCAGGAAAGAGCGAATTTAGGGTCTACTTCAGTGCCTGCCTTCCAGTACCAAGGGACGTGTGCTCCTCTGCCAGAAGGCATCTCCCCAGACTGGAAGCTGAAGGAAATGGAGTCGCCCCTTACAAACAGGAAGGGCGGACCCCTCTGTGATATTATCTGTGATATTAATCTCATTACAAGACTTACTGCAAAATGGCATAATGCTAACATTGAAAAGCTAGGCAGTTACATTTTTCTCTTTTCCTGCCTCTGTATTTCATTAAAAAAAAAAAAAAGTTTATTGTTAAGAGGGAAAAACATCTGGCGGGAAAAGGTTTAAATTATTCATTTCGATTCTGGCCCACCCTCTAACAGCAGAGAGATGAGGGGGCCGAGGGAAGGCGGGGATGAAGCCTGGTGTTCTCAACACCCCTGGGGCCCCTGTTCTACCCCTGCTGCTCCCAGGCCATGGGCTCTTCCTGTCCGTGTCCGACCTCCCTGGTACATAGTCCTCTCTGTCTTCCACGTGATAGATGCCTCTTCCTCTGGGACACCATCTCTTGGAAAACGCAGGCCAGCGCCGGGAGATCCCACACTTACGAGATCTGCTGGCGGAGGCCGTGAGCGTCTGTGGGTCTCATGCCTCCCCTGGTTCCGCTCTCCTGGCTTCAATTCTCACCCAGCCCCCCCCTCTGAATCTTCTGCTCCTCCTCTCTGTATCTGTGTCTTTTATTTTATACTCTCATCAATATATCCCCCATCCAACACACACACACACACACACAAACACGCACGCACGCACGCACGCACGCACACACACACACACACACACTGGCCCAGACCAGTGTGTTACAGGTGCTGCAACTTCACAACAAACACCTGTTGATAATAAATCAGAGCCTGGGGGGTGGGTTCCTGCCTAGTTTTGCCTGAAGCCGACCCGTCCGCTCTGGCTCTGGGAACCACTGCTGTAATGGGGTGGACGGGGTGGCCCGCCCGCTTCTTCTTTTTTTTTTTAATTTTTTTTTAATGTTTATTTTATTTTTGACAGAGAGAGACAGAGTATGAGCAGGGGAGGGGCAGAGAGAGAGGGAGACACAGAATCTGAAGCAGGCTCCAGGCTCCGAGCTGTCAGCACAGAGCCCAACGGGGGGCTCAAACTCACGGACCGCGAGATCATGACCTGAGCCAAGTCGGACACTCAACGGACTGAGCCACCCAGGCGCCCCAACCCCCTCATTACACTCTGGCAGCTCTGCCCAAGTCATTGGGAGGACCTGGGGCTCACATTCCAGCAACACGGTGAGTACAGCTCTAGGAAAACACCTGTCACCCCTCCCCAGGACACCTGCTTCCCCGCTGGCAGAGAAGCCGCTGATGTTTTTGAAAGAGGTTTCTGCCACGGTCTGATAAAAAGGAGCGTGTGTAAGGGCCTCCAGGTCTCGGCAGAGAGCACTAGGTGGGCTACGGGGTGCTGAAGAAGCCTGGAATCGCAGCAGGGGAGGGGGCTGCCCACGGGCTGTCACAGGAACACTCCTCAGGCCTTTGTTTTCCTGACCTTACCTGAGTCTCGGGTCACTCTGACACGGTCACGGTGCCTCAGGGGCTTTTCCTTCTCCCTAAGTCCCACCCACAAGTCTTTACGGTAAATGGTCTTACTTCACTCTCACCTGACCCCCAGGTCTCCCTCCTGACAGTAAGTCTATCCTGACCAGCTCAGACTGACACCCATGTGGAACCAGGGGCCCCTGTCTACACAGTGCCCCAGGCAGCTGACTAGTTTGCTTCCTGTCAACAGAAAGCAAGACGGCTGGTCTGCTATGTCTCATTCGTTATGAATCTTCTCGTTCTTCTGAACCACCTGACTCCCCGTGGATCATGCTTCCTTTCTGAAACCCCGGGTTTTTCCTAATGACCTTCTCAGAGGCCTTGTCACGTGGCTTTCAACATTTCTATTTTTAGTTCTGGGCTCTGAGGGGACATGAGAATGGAACATGAGAGAGAAAATGTCTCATGAAGGCTGAAGGTACACTGTGTGGAAGGGCACCTCGGCCAGAGCTGCTCTGAGAGGGTTGATGAGTGCAGGGAGACAGGGAAAGAGACCAGAAAACAGCCCCCTGGCTGCCCTCATCCGGGAGAGAGAGGGGGCAGAAGATGAGTCAGGAAAAGCCTTGAAAAGGAGCCACACAAGGCCCCCCCGGTGCCACAGTCAAAGGAGGGTCAATGCGCCATCATAGGCTGCCGAGGTGGACAAGGGTGCTGACTTTTCAGATGGCGGTTTCAGGAGAGCGGTGGGGCCCGAAGGCAGACTGGACAAGTTAAGGAAGAGCGGGTGGCTGGCGAGTGGAAACCCTAAGTGTAACCTGTTCTCACAATATTATGTCACGAGAGGAAGGAAGGAGATGCCTCTCCCCCCATGCAAAGTGGCTACAGTATCGAGAACTGGTTTGGGTTGATTGTGTTTGTTTTTGTCCTAGAGAGACACGTTGGTACACAGACAGGAAGGCCTGTCGGGAGAGGAGGGGACTGAAAAGGCAAAAGACGAGGGGGATGATTGAGCAAGGCCCAGTCCCAGTGAAGGAGGAGCCTTGAAAAATCAGACTGAGGTGAGAGTCTGTTGTGTTGAAGCAGCACGCACATCTGACAGTCAGACAAAGCCGGGTGGAGCTCTTGGCCTAGCATAGAGCTAGCATCTCCCAAACCACCCCCATATCCGAACCTTGGCATCTCAGCGCATGGACCTGGAGCCCCAAGCAATGTTATGAGAAGGATGTAGGACCCTGAGGAAAAGATAAGAGGGTAAGTGTGGCTGGCTTACCCAGTCGCCGTGGCCCTGAGCCAATTTACTCTGCAACCGCCCGGAAAGAGGAACTGAAGGCAAAGAGAGAGAGAGGAACACACACACCCAGAAGACGGCCAAACCCACACAGCAGGCTTGAGTCGACTGTTTGTGGCACTTACCTATAAGGAAGACTTAGATGAGAAAGTAAGAACAAGATGCTCAGGCCTTCAAATAGACCTTCCAGCCCCCAGCCCTTGCAACTTCCCTCCGTTCCACTGCATCGAGGCAGTGGGAGGGCAAAAGAAAGCCTCCCGGGGGCGCCCGGCTGGCTCTGTCAGTAGAGCGTGCAACTCTTGATCTCAGGGTTGTGAGTTGGAGCCCCACATGGGGTGTCGTGATTCCTTTAAAAAATAATAATAATAAATAAACTTGAATGAAAGAAAGCCTCCCACCCAAGGCCTGGGATCGAGTGCACTCTGCCTGGGCTTCTTGGTAAACACATAACAGACCCTCCTAACCAGTGTGGCAAGTCATGGATCTTAGTCCCAGGAACAAGGGGGGTCTGGGGCCGACTGCCTCAGCATGGGTGCTTGAGGGCCTAGATTTGTGCCAGGCTGTTCTAACTCTACTATCTGTTAAATGAATGGCTACATGTATTCATTATCATTTGTATTGGAAAAAAAATCTATTAACTGGCATGGTAATCCTATGGAAAGCATAAAAGTCACTCCATATCTTTTAAAGAACTGTGCGTTGGAAAAATATATAATTAGTCAGTTAAACCCATGATGTCACAAATATTACTCGCTAGTACAAGGTTAAGTAAAGAAAAACAAAGAGTCGATTTAAAGTTGATTTCAGGAAAAATAAAAGTAAAACAATATTACAAGCAGATAGGGCAGTCATCAGACTGAGACACACGGTCTCTCCCATTGCCCTCCGCCCACGAGCGCCTGTGTCCCATTCTGCCCGGGCCTGGGGAGAGGAAGGAGCTCACTGGGTGACACTCAGTGTCACTGAGTGTCAGGCACTGGGTGTGCATTTTGCATAGAGGTCCCCTTCGACCTGGCAACAGTCTTCTGAATATTCTCCCTTCGGAAGTATCATCAACCTTAGAAAAGCCCAAGGTCAAGCAACTACAAATGGCAGAGGCAGAATTCAAACACAGCTCTGGCTGACTCCTCCGCCTGGCTCCTTTCACTCTCTGCCAGGCACGGAGAAGAGGGTGAGTCAGTGTTTAGAAAACATTCAGCTTAGGGGAGGAAGCATGAGGGAGTTTCCTTGGGAGGTTCTCTGTCTCCACAAAGTCGTTGGTGAGGCCACTGTGGGGGATGGGATAAGAAATCACGCTGACTGAAACTTTCATCTTGATATGATCGAAAATTAAAAGAAATACAAGCCCTGGAAAAGGAAAGCCTTCAGTAAGTTTGCAACCACCCATGGCTCCTCATGCTGGGAACTACTTAGGGATTTACCTGTGGCAAGATACTTTTACACTCATCCCCATATTTGAAGGGCCTCAAAATTTCACAGTCCCCCCTTCACAGGGATCTCTAGCTCCTTACTGCTTACAGTGCGGTCCGTTGGACCAGTATTAGGGTCGTCAACCAACTCGGTTGGCTTGGGGCTGAGGGACAAGGGGACAAGGACATTTCAGCGCTAAAACTGGGATAGTCCTGGGACACATTGGTCACCCTGACCGGTAGCACCCGGAAGCTTGTTAGAAATGGGGAATCCTGGGCCTCATTCCACATCTACTGAATCAGAATCTGCACTTGAGCAAAATCACGTGCCTATTCAGGTCTGAGAAGCAGTGTCACAGAAGGGATATTGGTATAGTAGATCTAGTGATAGTCGCCTGGATTAGTCAGGGTTCTCCAGAGAAACAGAGCCGATACACAATATATGGATAGATAATAAAGAGGTTTATTTTCATGAATTGGATCACATGATCGTGGAGGCTTGGCAAGTCCAAAACCTCCCCGATGGAAGGGGCTGAGAGGCTGGAGACTCAGTAAAGAGTTGTTGTTTGAGTCCAACGGCAGTTAGGCTGGAGGCCCAGGAAGAGCCAATATTGTAGATGAAGTCTAAAGGTCATCTGCTGGCAGAATTCCCTCCTGCTTGGTGGAAGTCAGCCTTTTGTTCCATTCAGACCTTCAACTGATCGGATGAGGCCCACCCACATCTCGGAAGACAGTCTGCTTTACTCAAAGTCCACTGATTTAAATGTAAATCTCATGCAAAAACACCCTCACAGAAATATCCAGAATAACTTTTGGCCACATATCTGGGCACCATGGCCCAGCCAGGCTGACACATGAAATTAACCATCACACCCCCTCAAAAGATAAGTCCACGTCAAACCCTGGGAGCCAGCGAGTAAGTGTTACCTTACTGATAAAAAAGAACCTTTGCAGGTGTAATTATGTATCTTGGGATGAGAACATCCTGGATCCTCCGGCATAAACCCTTAATCCAATGACAAGCATCCTTACGAAAGATGGAAGAAGAAAAGGTCATGTGAAGATGCACAAGGGGTGAGCGTGACGTGGCCACAGCCAAAGAAACCAAGGCACATCTACAGCCCCCAGAAGCTGGAAGAGGCAAAGGAATCTCCCCTCGAATCTCTGGAGAGGGCGTGGCCCTGCCGGCACCTCCATTTTGGACTCCGGACCTCCAGAACTGTGAGGGAATACTTGTCGTCGTTTTAAGCCCCCAGTTTGTGGTAACTTGTTGGTGCCATAGGAAACGAATGCCACCGGGAAATAGCCAGAGGCTCCCTCTCTCCCACCTCTCTGCTGTGGTCCATCACCTGCACATTTGCCCACCTGTGAGAAAAGGTTAGAAGCAGTCCTTCCCTCCTACTCCCGGCTTCTGCGACTTGGGTGGTTTGAGTCCAGGCCCCCATCCCACGTCAGGACCCTTCGCCTCTAGTGTCCTCGAACCTCCTGCCCACCCAGCCCTGCAAGCCTGCCCGCCTCAGGCCTCACAGACTGCCCGTCTCCAGGGACATATTGCAGATGGTGTCTTTCAGGCTCTCTGCTCGGCCTTGGGCCCCCACGCTGTCACCGTCTCAAGTCAGCAAGCGTGTGTTGTGTGTCTGCTCCTGATGCCCCCAGAAGTCCTACCCTCCATAGGTTTACTGTCAACTCAGTCATTTCCCACCCTCTCACCTCTCCGGAAACGCGGCCCGCGGCCACCAAGGCCCAGCAATCCGCGAGGTGCCTGCTCCTCGGTCTCCCTGGGTAAGAGCACACCCCACACCCCCGTGTGGGGGGGCAGCGGGACCGATGGAACTGTGGAGCCTCTTTGGAATGTGCACTTCACCTGTGGCCTTTGCTGGGGAAGAAGCCAGGTACCAAACGAAAGTAAGGCGTGGGCTGACTTCGACCCATGGAGTCAGAGATTGTCCTTTCATGAAAACCTCAGACCCGATGCTCAGGCATGTTTGTATAAGAAAAGATAGGGAACAATGAGGGTATGTTTTCCAAACTAGGATAGTTAAAATTTACATAACCGTTACCACAGCCGCTGGAAAAATGTAAGGGCAGGCCTCATTTCAATCCTGCATCATGAAAAAAACTTCACACTGTAAAATCCACTCACTTCAATAATCAAGATATTTCATCAGTAGAGATTGGTATTTAATTTATCAATTTATTATACTCTTTGAGGATGGGAGAGTATACTCTCTCCACATCTGATTTTCTTTAAAAAAAAAAAATCTCTTTCATATCTTTGATATAGTTGTTGTCACTTTAAATAATCCAAAATGTGTTTAATTACTTAAAAAATTTTGTTTAATGTTTTATTTATTTTTGAAAGACAAAGAGAGACAGAGCGTGAGCAGGGGAGGGGCAGAGAGAGAGGGAAACACAGAATCCAAAGCAGACTCCAGGCTCTGAGCTGTCAGCACAGAGCTGGACGCGGGGCTCAAACCAGGAACCGTGAGATCATGACCTGAGCTGAAGTTGGATGCTCAACCGATTGAGCCACCCAGGCACCCCATGTTTATTTACTTTTAATCGATCATATAATCTACTCTAGACATAAAATCATGAAGATTAAGACTGAACTGACCTTCAGCACCAAAGAGACCATTCTTGTCTTTCTCAGCAATTTTTTTTTTTTTTTTAGTGTTCTTACCCCCATTTATATCAGAAATCATGGGGGTAATTATAGCAGAAATTATCTCACTTTCATCAAACTCACTATTTACCTATTTGCTGAGTGTCTACTATGTGCCTGGCATTATACAAGATTTTGGAAGCCCAAAGATGAAGAAAACGGCTGTGGCCAACCCTAATGGAGTTTACAGTCTACCGGAAGTGCCATAGCATACACCGAGCGGTGGTTCTCAAAGTATGGTCTGGGGACCCTGGGGAAGGGCGAGGGGCCCTGAGACACTTGCCAGGGCTGTGTGTGAAGCCCCAACTATACCCCTATATTCACAATAATGTAGCCTGTTCTCGTTACTTGCAGTAGTTATGTTCTATGAGGTGGCTGGGGATACTGAATCAGTGAATACTATTGCTCCCAAGGGAAATGTAAGGTTATGTTCCTGCACATCTCTGGTCACAACGTTTTTGTCAATGGATCAATAGAAAACCTTGTTTTATGTGTGTTTATGTTTAAAGGCACCTTAACATGAGGGAATGGGAGGCTTGTGGGCCATCTCTCCCCTCCCCAACTTCTCTGGGAGGATATCTTGACATGATTTCTTTTTTTTTTTTTTTAAGCTTTATTTATTTATTTTGAGAGAGACAGAGACAGCGTGAGTGGAGGAGGGGCAGAGAGAGAGAGAGAGAGGGAGAGAGAGGATCCCAAGCAATTTCCACACTGCCAGCACAGAGCCCGACGCCGGGCCCAAGCCCACGATACTCTGAGATCATGACCTGAGCCGAAACCAAGAGTGGGACGCTTAACCGACTGAGCCACTCAGGCGCCCCTGGTGACATGATTTCTTAAGACCTTTTAGGTTCTGATGCGGTGAGGGGCCTTCTGCCTCAGTCCCCTCAAAATAGACCTTCAGAGCATTAAACTGCTCAGCTGCAGCCCAGAATGGGCTCTTCAAAAGCGGGTGTCCTACCTCTCTACAGAAGCAGCCAGCTGGCTTCTGTATTGTCCTTTCTGGTGTGTGGGACGAAGACCAGGGGAGCTGACCCCCCAAAAGTGGCTTGTTGTATCTTTACCCAGTCGGGCTCATCCTCAGCCTTGTGTGTACTTGATAATCAGGGAGACCAAAGGGCAGATGTAGGAGAGTTACTCTGTTCACAGCTGAGTCATCTGACTCGCAGACCCCAGCCTGCAAGCCAGCGACGAGAACATTCTTTCAGTTTTAGCCCTCACGGCTGAGCCTTCGTGACAGAGACTGGAAAAGGAGGGAGGGGAGAGGAGGACTTTTTTTCTCCCCGAGAGGTTTTAGGTAAGTGAAGAGGAACAGACTGGATGTGAGGAAATAGTTGGGAATGAAGTGTGGAGATCTAACGGAAGAGTGTTGCTGAGGGTTTTGTATACCCTTAGTCATTTTTGGCAAATGTAAGAAAAAAAAATTGAGTTATTTAAAAATCCTCTTTGGTGGCCCAGCTGGTTTCTCTGATTGCAACACTGCTTTTAAATTCAAACCATGGCTTGCTTCATAATCTGTCAATATATAATGGTTAACTAGGAATTTCTGTGCCTGGGGACGGGAGACTCATGAGGCATGACACCCTTGAATGTCCCGACGAAATGGCAGAAGACATTTCTATTATTTTCTATATAAGTACAAATTCCTTAAGCTTTCTACGTGTGGTGAAAACAGAGTGGGCGTAATACTTCAGCAGAATTTCCCAGTGGGAATGGTCCTGCCTTTTGGGACAGGAAAATTTCTTGTTGGGCAAGAGAGTTTCTGGCACTGACAAAAGTTCTCACCCAGTGAAAACCAAAAGCACCCACTCCCCCTGTGACAGTGGAAAATAACACCCCTCCTCCACACACATTGTTTTAAGTTTATTTATTTATTTTGAGAGAGACAGAGAGAGGGAGAGAGTGTGTGCAAGCATGCACAGCAGGGGAGGGGCAGAGAGAGGGAGAGAGAGAATCCCAAGCAGGCTCCACACGGTCAGCGCGGAGCCCGACATGAGCCTCAATCCCATGAACCATAAGATCATGACCTGAGCCCAAACCAAGAGTCAGATGCTTAACTGAATGAGCCACCCAGGCCCTCCCCGCTCCATTTAAAAATATACCCCCTTGGGGATGGAACTGCATCCCTTGAGAACGACCGTGAGTCAAGAGTAGATGAGAAAGATGAGAACTTCAGGCACTGGGTTAGGTGCTAGAAGCGCAGTGAGAACAAGACAGACATGGCCTCTTTTCATCAAAGAGCTTGAGAAATTTCATCAAAGAAATCTTTGATGAATTCTTTGATGAACTTCTGAGAAATTCAGCTCCAGCCTTCTTCTGCCTAACTGTGCCATACCATTTATTTCACTCCTGTAGCCTCCCCATGTTGACGGGGCAAGGGAGAAGGGGGCCCATCTTATGAGGCATTCTTGGAGACCAAATGTTTGTGTCTCCCCCAAAACTCATATGTTGAAACCGTAACCCCTCCCAAACGTGATGGTAGGAGATGGGACCTTTGGGAGGTAGTTCGGATTAGATGAGATCATGAGGGTGGAGCCCTCAGGGATTAGAAGAATTAGCACAGTGCTGGCTTTCACCAGAACGTAGCTATATTGGTACCCCGAGCTCAGACTTTCAGTCCCAGAATTGTGAGAAGTACATTTCTGTTGTTTACAAACCGGTAAATTATTTAACTATAGACTAAAACTTCTTCCTGTAATTAACTATACAGTGAAGATAAAAATTTAAACTCCCGCAAAACATTTTATGTTGAGTAATTATGCTATTATAGGTCATTCATTCATTCATTCATTCATCCATCCAAGCATTCTACAAATATTTATCGAGTACTTACTGTACTTCAGGCACTGGGTTAGGTGCTAGGAGCACAGTGAGAACAAGACAGACATGGCCTCTTTTCATCAAAGAGCTTTCAGTATACAGGGACAGAAAAAACTTACAAATTAATTAAACCAATAAAAATCCCAGTTGGGTTTCTCATGAAACTTCACAAGTTGATCCTAAAATTTATATGGAAAAGCAAAAAAGAGAGGAAAAAGAATAGTCGAGTGTATCATAATACTAAAATAATTAAATAGTAAAGACTCTATATCTGAATTTTATAAATCTATAATAGGTTTAAGTGAAGACTGGAAATCCTATTTGAATTGTGCTTTTTTGAATGTTACATTGCTTTGGAAATAAAATGTGATTTCGTGACTACAATAGTTATTGACATATGTATACATAACTATCAAGTGTATAGAATATAGTTTAGATTTCTTTTTTACATACATGGGATCATACTATTCATATAGTTTTGGTGTTCCTTTTTCTTTTCTTTCCTTATCTTTTCTTTCCTTTTCTTTTCAAGTAGGCTCCATGCCCGGCATGGAGCCTAATTTCGGGCTTGAACTCATGACCCTGAGATAAAGACCTGAGCTGAGATCGAAAGTCTAATGCTTATCCGACTGAGCTACCCAGGCATCCCTGATACTCCTTTTTCATTTAACAGTGTGTCCTAGAAGTGTTCCACGTGTGTTCCTTTTTTTTTCAGATTAATTAATTTATTTTTTAATTTACATCCAAGTTAGCATGTAGTGCAACAATGATTTCAGGAGTAGATTCCCTAATGCCCCTTACCCATTTAGTCCATCCCCCCTCCCACACCCCTCCAGTAACCCTCTGTTTGTTCTCCATATTTAAGAGTCTCTTATGTTTTGTTCCCCTCTCTGTGTTTATATTATTTTTGCTTCCCTTCCCTTATGTTCATCTGTTTTGTCTCTTAAAGTCCTCATGAGTGAAGTCATATGATATTTGTCTTTCTCTGATTGACTAATTTTGTTTAGCATGATACCCTCTAGTTCCATCCACATAGTCGCAAATGGCAAGATTTCATTCTTTATGATTGCCAAGCAATACTCCATATATATATATATATATATATATATATATATATATACACACTCCATGATATATATATATCACATCTTCTTTATCCATTCATCCATGATGGACATTTGGGCTCTTTCCATACTTTGGCTATTGTTGATAGCGCTGCTATAAACATTGGGGTGCATGTATCCCTTCGAAATAGCACACCTGTATCCCTTGGATAAATACCTAGTAGTTCAATTGTTGGGTCGTAGGGAAGTTCTATTTTTAATTTTTTGAGGAACCTCCATATTGTTTTCCAGAGTGGCTGCGTTCCCATCAGCAGTGCAAAAGAGCTCCTCTTTCTCCTCACCCTCGCCAACATCTATTGTTGCCTGAGTTGTTAATGTTAGCCATTCTGACAGGTGTGAGGTGGTATCTCAGTGTGGTTTTGATTTGTATTTCCCTGATGATGAGTGATGTTGAGCATTTTTTCATGTGTTGGTTGGCCATCTGGATGTCTTCTTTGGAGAAGTGTGTATTCATGTCTTTTGCCCATTTCTTCACTGGATTATTCATTTTTTAAAAATGTTTATTTATTTTTGAGACAGAGAGAGACAGAGCATGAACGGGGGAGGGTCAGAGAGAGAGGGAGACACAGAGGCAGAAGCAGGCTCCAGGCTCTGAGCTGTCAGCACAGAGCCCGACGCAGGGCTTGAACTCACAGACCGAAAGATCATGACCTGAGCCGAAGTTGGACATTCAACCGACTGAGCCACCCAGGCGCCCCTGGATTATTCATTTTTTTGGGTGTTGAGTTTGATAAGTTCTTTATAGATTTTGGATACTAACCCTTTATCTGATATGTCATTTGCAAATATCTTCTCCCATTCTGTCTGTTGCCTTTTAGTTTTGCTGATTGTTTCCTTCACTGTGCAGACATACGTGTTCCTTTTAACAATTACATGGTATTTTATAGTATGGATATTCTACATTTATTTACCTAGTCTCTTATTAGAGTTATTTAGGGTATCTCTAGTTTATTTAAAAGGTACAATGATCATGATTGTACAAGTATCTTTGTATGCATTTGCAGGTACATAGGTGTAATAGATGAGTAGAAGTGGCAGTGATTAATCAAATAGTATATATATTAAACTTAAAAATACCGCTAGATGATGAGGTGCTTAGGTAGCTCAGCTGGCTAATTGATGGACTTTTGGTTTCAGCTCAGGTCAAGATCTCATGGTTGGTGAGTTCGATCCCCTCGTCGTGCTCCACGATGACAGCAAGGAGCCTGCTTGGAATTCTCTCTCTCTTCTCTCTGCCCCTCCCCTGCTCAAGCATGCACGCATGCGCTCTCTCTCTCTTTCTCAAAATAAATAAATGAACTTAAAAAAAACCGGATAGATATTGCCAAATTGTTCCCCAGGAAGGATGCAACCATTTATACTCTTATCAGCAGAGAATGAAAGTTCTTGTTCTGCCAACATCATTGCCATCATTATATATTATCAAATCATTTTATTTCATTTTATTTTTTATTTTAGAGAGAGCACACGAGTAGAGAAGAGGGGCAGAAGGAGAGAGAAAGAATCTTATGCAGGCTCCATGCTCAGCCCGGAGCCTGATGGGGTGCTCAATCCCAAGCCCTTGGAACCATGACTTGAGCTGAAATCAAGAGTTGAATGATCCACTAACTAAGCCACTTAGGTGTCCCCAAATCAATTTAGCTTTGGAAGATTTGATAGGCAAAAGATAATTACTCTGTCTTTGTTTTCATTTATGTTTTCCTGAGAACTAGTGAGGTTGAAGATCTTTTCAAGTATTTACTTGAATATTTGTGGGTTTTGTTAGTTTTTTTTTTTAAGTTTTTTCAATTATTTTTATTCTTTTAATTTTATTTCGGAGAGAGAGAGAGAGTACAAGCAGGGGAAAAGGGCAGAGGGAGAGAGAAGGAATCTTAAGTAGGGTCAACATGAAGCCTGACTTGGGGATGGACCCCATGACCCTGGGATCACAACCTCAGACAAAATCAAGAGCTAGAAGCTTAACCGACTAAACCACTTAGGTACCCCATCAAATATTTACTGGAATATTTGTGTTTCTTCTTCTAAGAATTATCTGTGTTTCTACTCTTTTTGGTCTATTAGCCTTATTTTTAATTCTGTATTTATAGAAATTCTATATATTACGGTTAAGCATTGTCTATGGTATATGTTGCAAATATGCTTTCTAGTCATTTACTATGAGGAGTTTTGAATTTCTATTTAATAAAATCTGTTTTTGCTTATGAATACTGATTCTTTTTCATCCCATGGTTATAAAGATACTGCCCTGTGTTTTCTTTTAGTGCTTTCATAATGTAGGTATTGAATCAGTCTGGATTTATTGCTGAGTATGGTATGGGGTAGGAAGTCACTTCATTTTTTGTTCTTGTGGCTCTTTTATTGTGCCAGTACTATTTCTTTCTTTCTTTTTTTAATGCTTATTTTTGAGAGACACAGACAGACAGTGTGAGCAGGGGAGGGGCAGAGAGAGAGGAAGATGCACAGAATCTGAAGCAGGCTCCAGGCTCTGAGCTGTCAGCACAAAGCCTGATGTGGGGCTCGAACTCATGAACCCCGAGATCATGACCTGAGCCAAAGTTGGATGCTTAACCAACTGAGCCACCCAGGTGCTCCTCTTTCTGAATACTCTTTCATTTTCCCACTATTTAGAAATTCTGCCTTTACCATATGCTAAAATCCCACGAGTACACAGATAAATTTTTGGACTCTATCCTCTTTCATTAATTTATTAGACAAATAAATTCCCACTCCAGTACTGCATTGTTATAATTACTGTGGTTTTATAGATTGTTTTCATATCTGTAAGTTCTTCACCTCATTTTTTTCTGCAAACTTTTTTTCATTATTTTTGTTGGCTGCACCGGCTTGCATTCCCACCAACAGTGCACAAGGGTTCGTTTATCTCCACATCCTCGCCAACACTTGCTATTTCTTGTGTTTTTGATTTTAGCCATTCTGACAGATGTGAGATATTGGATTGTGGTTTTGACTTGCATTTCCCTGATGATGAGTGATGTTGAGCATCTTTTCATGTGTCTATTGGCCATCTGTATGTCTTTGGAAAAATGTCTACTGTTAGTGTCTCCTGCCCATTTTTAATTGGATTATTTGGATTTTTTTTTTTTTTTGGTGTTGTGTAAGTTCTTTCTATTTTTTTGAATATTAACCCCTTATTGGATATAGCATTTGTAAACATTTTCTCCCATTCAGTAGGTTGCCTTTTTGTTTTATTGATAGTTTCCTTCACTGCACAAAAGCTTTCTACTTTGGTGTAGTCCCAACAGTTTAATTTTGCTTTTGTTTCCCTTGCCAAAGGAGACATATCTAGAAAAATGTTTCTATTGCCAATGTCGAAGAGATTACTCCCTATGTTTTCTTCTAGAAATTTTATGGTTTCAAGTTTCATATTTAGGCCCTTAATCCATTTTGAGTTTATTTTTGTGTGTGGTATAAGAAAGTGGTAGTTTCATTCTTTTGCTTGTAGCTGTCCAGTTTTCTAGCACTATTTGTTGAAAGACTACCTTTTCCCCATTTTTTATTCTTGCCTCCTTTGTCATAGATCAATTGGCCATATAATCACGGGTTTATTTCTGGACTCCCTATTCTGTTCCATTGATTTATGTGTCTATTTTTGTGCCAATACATACTGCTGTGCTTACTACAGCTTTGTAGTGTATCTTGAAATCTGGGATTGTGTTGCTTACAGTTCTGTTCTTTTACATGATTGCTTTAGCTATTTGGGGTCTTTTGTGGTTCCATACAAATTTTAAGATTATTTGTTCTAGTTTTGTGAACAGTGGTTATTTTGATAGGCATTGCATTAAACGTGTAGACTGCCTCGGATAATATCGACATTGCAACATTATTTGTTCTTCCAACTCGTGAGCATGGAAGGTCTTTCCATTTCTTTGCATTGTCTTGCATTTCTATCATCAGTGTTACTATAGTTTTCAGAGTATAGGTCTTTCACCTCTTTTGTTAAGTTTATTCCTAGATATTTTTATTGTTTTTGGTTCAATTGTAAATGGGACTGTTTTCTTAATTTCACTTTCTGCTGCTTCATCATTAGTGTGTAGGAATGCAACACATTTATTTTTTTTTTAATTTTGAAAAAATGTTTATTTATTTTTGAGAGAGAGAGAGAGAGAGTGGGGGGGAGGGGCAGAACAAGAGGGAGACACAGAATCTGAGGCAGGCTCCAGGCTCTGAGCTGTCAGCACAGAGCCCGACACGGGGCTCAAACTCACGACCCGTGAGATTGTGACCTGAGCCAAAGTCTGACGCTCAACCTACTGAGCCACCCAGGCACCCCAAATGCAACACATTTCTTACGGTGATTTTGTATCCTGCAACTTCACTGAATTCATTTACCAGTTCTAGTGGTTTTTGGTGGCATCTTCAGGATTTTCCATATATGGTATCATGTCATCTGCAAATAGTGAGAGCTTTACTTCTTCCTCACCAATTTGGATGCCTTTTATTTCTTTTTATTGTCTGATTACTCTGACTAGGATTTTCAGTACTATGCTGAATAAAAGTGGTAAGAGTGGATATCCTTGTCTTGTTCCTGATCTTAGGGGGAAAGTTCTGTTGTTACCCACTGAGGAGGATGTTAGCTATGGGTCTTTCATATATGGCCTTTATTATGTTGAGCTACGTTCTCTCTAATCCTACTTTGTTGCGAGTTTTTCTTATGGTAGATATTGTACTTTGTCAAAGGCTTTTTCTGCATCTACTGAAATGGTTATATGGTTTTTATTCTTCCTCTTGTTAATGTGGTGTATCACATTGGTTGATTTGTGAATATTGAACCAGCCTTGCATCCTGGGAATAAATCCCACTCGATCATGGTGAATGATTTTTTTAATGTATCATTGGATTCAGTTTGCTAATATTTTGATGAGGACTTTTGCATCTGTGTTCATCTATAGTTTTCTTTTTTTGTAGTGTCTTCGTCTGGTTTTGCTATTAAGGTAATGCCAGCCTTGTAGAATGAATTTGGGACCTTTCCTTTCTCTCTATCTTTTGGAATTGTTTGGGAAGAAAAGGTATTAACTGTTCTTTAAATGTTCGGTAGAATTCATGTCTGAAGCCATCTGGTCATGGACTTTAGTTTGTTGATAGTTTTTTGATTACTAATTCTATTTCATTGCTAATTGATCTGTTTGAATTTTTGGTGTCTTCCTGATTCAGTTTTGGGAGGTTATATGTTTCTAGGGATTTCTGCATTTCTTCTAGATTTTCCAATTTGTTGGTGTATAATTTTTTGTAATAGTCTCTCTAAAAAAGTTTTTTTTAAATAGTCTCTTATAATCTTTTGTAGTTCTGTGGTATTGGTTGTTATTTCTTCTCTTTCATTTCTGATCTTATTTGTTTGATTGGGAGTCTTTAAACCAATTTCTTTAAAAAAAAATTTTTTTTTTTACATTTATTTAATTTTGAGAGACAGAGAGAGACAGAACACAAGTGGGGGAGGGGCAAAGAGAGAAGGAGACGCAGAATCCGAAGCAGGCTCCAGGCTCTGAGCTGACAGCACAGAGCCCGACGCAGGGCTCGAACTCACAAACCGTGAGATCATGACCTGAGCCGAAGTCGGAGGCTTAACCGACTGAGCCACCCAGGCGCCCTAAAACCAATTTCATTTTTGATTTGTGCTAGCTTGCGCTTGTTCAGTAAATGTGCTAGCCTATGCTAGTGTATATGCTTCCCACTGTTCATTGTTTTTTAAAAAATTTTTTTAAATGTTTATTTTTAAAAATTTTTAAATGTTTATTATTTTTGGGAGAGAGAGAGACAGAGACAGAGAGCAAGCAGGGGAGGGCCAGAGAGAGAGGGAGACACAGAATTGGAAGCAGACTCCAGGCTCTGTGCTGATGCAGGGCTCGAACTCACAGACTGCGAGATCATGACCTGAGCTGAAGTCAGCCGCTTAACCGACTGAACCAACTAAAAATAAATGCTTATTTATTTTTGAGAGAGACAGAGTATGAGCAGGGGAAGGACAGAGAGAGAGGAAGACACAGTCTGAAGCAGGCTCCAGGCTCTGAGTTGTCAGCACAGAGTCTGACACGAGGCTCGAACTCACAAACCATGAGATCATGGCCTGAGCTGAAGTTGGAAGCCCAATTGGCTGAGCCACCCAGGCACCCCTGTTCATTGGTTTTAAAAACAGCGATATAAAGTATTCCAAAGTAGAATGTAAAGTTGTGTAGTAGATAAGGCTAGGCTGGTGATGTGTTCAAATGAACACACACCAATGAAATGGAAATAAGCAGATGATCAGCCTATACCCTTTGCCACCAATCTGGCTGCAAGGGTCCCTGAGCACCAAAAGTGCAAGGTACATCCTTGCTAAAATGTTGCAATAATTTTCTATTCTACCTAGATTAAATAAAATGTAACAGTACTGATTTTTCCTTCAATCTCATGAAACTAAGGATTCTAAATCTGTTGAGGTCTGTGACTATTAAAAACCTTGAAACCCTCCTTGAATTTTAGTTTAATGTTTAAATTATTTTAGTTTTAATTTAATTTTAGTTTAAGTTCTTTGCTTTATTCCTTTGCTCAAGTAGTACATCAGTTGGGATTCTGAAAGATTTTTGTTTCTACCTTTAATAAACTCAAAGGAAAATACTTTTTCTAGTGGAACCTAGAATCAAATGGTAGAAACAGAGAAGTAACACTCAGACATTGACTGTTCTCATGCTTTCAAGCTACTGTCCAGGAATACAGGAAGAATTTAGAATTTTTTTTTTTTTTTTTTTTTTTTTTTGGTCTTCCTTTTCAGAGAGGCGGGGCTCAAGATTTAGTCTGGAGTTCAGATGCCTATTAATGACTGCTCTGTGGCAGCTAAGCCAAGAGAACAAACAGCTGCCCTGTTCGTTAATTTGAACAACACCAGGTCCAGAGCTTGTGCTACAAAGCTTTTTGCTCCGGGATGGAAATCAATGTGTATCCTCACTGGAAGTTATGTTTTCAAGGACCTCATGTAAGTAATTTGGCAATTCGATAGAGCTTCATCATGAAAATTGCAGTCAGAAAAAATGAGGACATTACAAGGAAGAAGAGGAAAGCTTTGGTTTTAAGTCTGTCCCAGCCATCTTTTTTTTTTTTTTTTTCTAACGTCTTCTTTTTACTGCTAACTCAGGTTAGTCATTCTGTGGTTCCTATTTATTTCTCAGTTACTGTGCTGAAATCCCCAGTCTCCTTAGCATTTCTAAACTGAGCTGAAAATGAACTCTTTCCCTCAGATTCCTAATGTCTTCATCAGATAAAGTGGGTTTGCTTTTACTTTATGAAACTCTGCTTCATAAATGCAGTTTATTCCCCAAAGTGTGATGTTTGTTGCAACTATTTTTACTTTCTTCTTTGTTTTTGGTACATAATGCATAGAGGGGCCCAGCTGATACTCCTTTCTCTCCCAATTATTTAACTATTGACTAACCACAAGGGGGAGAAGAGTGTGTTTACTCTGAGTTAATTAGTATCCAATGATAATGGAAATTACCATGTTTATCAAAATATATCTATGTCATATACTGTAGTATATTATAATGTAACTTATTTAACTTCAGTTTTTTATTGAGGTGTATGGAAATCCAGATGTTTTAGGAATTATCATCACATTTCAATTTGGTGATTAAACAACAACAACAACAAATATATATATATATATACATATATATGTGTGTGTATATATATATATATATATATATATATATATATATATATAGTTTTTAAGATCACATAGGGGCACCTGGATGATTGAGTCTGTAAAGCATGCAATTCTTGGTCTCAGGGCTGGGAATTCAAGCTCCACATTGGGTATAGAGATTACTTAAAAGAATAAAATATTTAAAAAAATAAAGATCATCTACAGTTAAGGAATGGTTTATGAGCAGTTTTCAATCAAATAACATCATTCTTGCAATTATTGTCAACACAGTCGACTTCCAGCTATGTATCATTAATGCCTAATTTCAATTTGCCTTCCTCACTGAGAATTTATTATCTTTATTTTTTTGTAGCAGTTGCACTTACGTTTAGGCTCAAGGTCAGATTTTCTGAGTTCTAAGTTGGAACTTCTTAGGTGTTTTTTGTTTCCCCCCTGTCATGTCTTCAATGAAATCTAAGAAATGGTTGTCTTTAGTTACAAAGGTAATGGTTGTTCTGACTCCCATTTTTCATGGGACTGATTTTTTTTTTTTGATGCACCTTGAAATTACCATTTCACCCATCTGCCTAATGTCTGGTGGCTCTACAACCACATCAACTCTGAAATACTGTATGTAGTTTCTAAGCTCCTTTTCACGATACTCTTCCCATATTTTCCCATATTTTCCAGTATTCCTCAACAAAACTTCTCTCCTGTCACGCTAGTCTCCTCTACATATTATTGTCCCTCCCTTATTATGTTCAACCACACCATGTTCTCTTCTCGAAAGATGCCCGTCTAAAATGTAAAATTAATAGGATTTCATGACAGAGTGAATTTGAGAGCTAATGGGGCAGGAGTCAAAGAAGCCTCCCAGTTACTGGGTGGAGGATGATACCCTTCACAGAGAATTAGAGTAGAGAAAGCCCAAGTTTATGGAGGAGAAGAGAATTTCTTTTGGGCAAGTGGATTTGAAGTGCCGGTGGAACACAGCCAAACCCAGATGTCCTGAAAGGAGTTGGTTATTTGGGTTTGGACTGAGAAGACCGGGCTGGAGGTTCAGATTTAGCAAAAACTTAAAATGCTAGTTTGTGAGGCCATGTAGGTGGATGAGGTCACCTTAGGTGTATAGGGAAGTGAGATGAATGTAAGCTAAGAAGGGAATTCCTAGAAAACATGAGCTTTGGGGGTTAGCGGTTTGAGGAAGGATAGCAGCCAGAGAGGTTGCGGGTGGGCAGGAAATCAGGTGTCATGGAAGCCTGGGAAGTACAAAGTTGGAAGAATGAGGCAGTGACCACAAGTGTAAAGAAGGGGTTAAGAGAAGAGCCGCCGAAGGGCAGAAAAGACTAAGGGCCCGGGCAATCGGAAAAAATGAGTGGGGAAAGAGGGAACTGGCCAGGAAAACACCACTGAATGTTTGACATAGCACACAACACACTGAAGTCTCTGGGTCTCCACAGAGTTTTATACCCTGATAATGTCTAAGAGTCTAATCATCTAGGACTTAGAAAACTGTTATATGTAGAATATTAGAAAAAGCGTGCTGAACCGGCCAGGAGTAAAAGTATAACAAACTGGGCTGGGCATCAGGGGCATTAAAAACGTCTGGCGAAACAGGTAGAACAAGAAATGTAGTTGGGTGCCTTGGGCTAAGAGTGTGCCGGGCGGTGTATTTCAAAACAGATTTGAATTTTGTTGGATGAATTATGCGTATCACAATAGGAATCTCCGACCCATATCATTCTCCAGGTCCCCAATCAAAGGAAAATGCCCTTCAAGCACTGTAAATTCAACATATCCAAATCAGAGATCCTATCTTATCACCGCCTCCAGCCCATCCCGGAACCTGTTCCTTCTCTGTTTCAGACGGCTCTGCGGGCCACCCAGCTGCTTGAAATAGAAACCTCAGTCGTTCTCCTACATCATCAGGCCTCCCATCTCATCTCTGCCATCAAGTTCGGTCCGTGCTTTCTCCACATTCTTTTGATTCCATCCTCTTAATTCCCACACCGCCACCTTAATTCGGGTCCTGAAATAGGATTCCTGACTGGTCTGCCTTCTTCTAGTCCTTCCCCCTCTTCCCGACCCATCTTCCACAATTGTAATTAAGCAAATCTGTTCACGTCACTCCCCTGATTTACAAAACCTGCCCATTCTAGCGAGGAGAAAGAAAGCCTGACCTCCTCGGCAAGACATCCTACAAGGCCCTCACTGACCTGGCTTTACCCCATATCTTAGCTGCATCTCGTTGCTTTCTGCCTCCACATCCAGCGTATAACACCATTAAGTTTCCCCTGTTCTTCAACTCACCATGCTTTTTTACACTGAATCCCCTGTAAAGTCCGAGCATCGGTGCTGTACTAGTAAGATCATAAGCTTGGGTGCTGGAGGAGGGGAGATGGGGAAGTTGAATCCAAGTGACATGGACTAGCCATAGAGAAAGGAACAGGGACTTTTTTTTTTTTTAAGATTTTATTTCTTTCAAGTAATCGTTACACCCAACATAGGGCTCAAACTTACAACTCTGAGATCAAGAGTCACATGCTGTACCGACTGAGCCAGCCAGCTGACTGGCAATGACTCTTTGATAAGAGATAGGATCCCCCCATTTCGCTCAATGCTTATTAGATTGTATTTCTTTCTTAAAATGTTTATTTCTTTATTTTGTGAGAGGGAGAAAGAGTGCGTGTATGGGTGCACCCACGAGTGGAGGAGGGGCAGAGAGAGAGGGAGAGAGAATCCCAAGAAGGCTTCATGTCATCACCGCACAGCCTGATGACTGTGAGATCATGACCTGAGCCTAAATCAAGAGTTGGACACCTAACTGACTGAGCCACCCAGGCGCCCCAGACTGTATTTCTTTTAAAAGTTTTTTTTTTTAATGTTTATGTGTTTTAGAGAGAGAGAAATAGCGCAAGGTGGGGAGGGGCAGAGAGAGGGAGACCCACAGAATCTGAAGCAGGCTCCAGGCTCCCAGCTGTAAGCACAGAGCCCAATGCGGGGCTTGAACTCACGAACCATGAGATCATGACCTGAGCTGAAGTCGGAAGCCCACCCAGGCGCCCCCCAGGTTGCATTTCTTACATAAGTCATGGTTCAAGGAACTATCAGGGAGACAAATATACCCAACAGAACAAACTTCAAGGAATTTCTGATCTGATGAGAAAAACAGGACATAGAGAGTGAGTAACTAAAGTGACCGATTTTCTTAGGTTCCTTATAAAAGATCAGATTCATTATTTTACAGTCATAAATATATACATTCAAAGATACCAGGTAATTAAGTGTGAAATGAGTAATCAAGACAAATGCTACAGGCATTTAGAAGAAGAAGAGATTATTTTGGGATAGGGTGTTCCGATTAGGTATTAAAACAGAGATAGGACCTGAAGCATGAGTAGGCATGTAAGTAGCAGGAGGGATGATGGCCTTCTCATTGTGGGCAATGACACAAAGTGAGGCAGAGAAGGATCTGTTCAGGACAAAAGGATTTGGGTAGGACAAAATGTGGGTGACAGGAAGAGGTCAGGGTGTGATTCTGGGGGACCTTCAAAGCCAAAGTTGATGTCCTAGGCATACCTTGCCTAGCAGGGAATGGGGAGCCACTGAAGTTTTTCTTAAGCAAAGAAATGACTTCATGAAAGCAGTCCTTTAAGGGGGGATTGACCAGGCGGTAATGTGCAGGACAGATTACAAAAGCAAGGGAACACAGGCTGGGTGAGCAGGTAGAGGCACAGTAATTTAGGTCTAAGATGCCATGTTTTCCTAATTCCAAGACACTATTGACATAACAGAGTTTGTAATAAAAATAACTCTACATGAAATGCACACGTTGATTGTAAGATAAATCTTGATTTTAGGTATGAAACATCATAAAAATGTAGGCAATTTGGAATTAAGGAAATAAAGGCACCTAGGTGGCTCAGTCAGTTAAGCATCAGACTCTTAATTTCTGCTCAGGTCGTGATCTCACAGATCATGGGATCGGGCCCCATGTGGGCTCTGTGCTAGGCGTGAAGCCTGCTTGGGATTCTCTCTCTCCCTCTCTCTCTCTCTCTGCCCTTCCTCTGCTCTTTTTCTCTCAAAAAAGAAAAAAAGAATTAAGGAAATAACAGGATGAACTAAGATGGTGACGGTAGGAATAGGAAGGAAAGAGTAGATGCAAAAAAAAGCGGGGGGGGGGGCGCCTGGGTATCTCAGTTGGTTAAGCGTCTGACTCTTGATCTTGGCTCAGGTCATAATCTCACAGTTCGTAAGATTGAGCCCCATGTGGGCTCCATGCAGACAGCATGGAACCTGTTTGAGATTCTCTCTCTCTCTCTCTCTCTCTCTCTTTCCTCCTCTGCCTCCCCCCCACCAAACACAAACACCCATGCTTGCTGTCTCTCTCTCTCTCAAGATAAATAAATAAACTTTAAAAAACAAATCCAAAACCATTTTGAAGAAGTTGAGACACTGGATGTTAAAAGTCAGAGAAAAGATTACAATGACACTGTGCTTTCGAGTCTGAATGCAAGTGGCAAGTTGGTACCATTAAAAGACATGGGGAAGTCAAGAGGAAAAATAATGAACCAAATTTTATATATTGAGTTTGAGGTAAGGAAATACCTAGCAGGCAATTGGGACATGGGCCTAGAACTGGGAAGAAAGGTCAGGCTAGAGTGTGCATCCACGGAATTATCTACACAGAAGTCAAAATGGAAGACTTGAAAGTGAATAAAACTGAAGGATGGAGTATGTGGAGGACAGGGGGCAGAGGTATAATCCTTAGGAAATACCCACATTTGGAGACAGGAAGCAGGTCAGGGAAGAAACACCGAATGATATGAAAGGTTGGATTGGATTTGTTCCAGGGTAGGGGCATGAAAGTCATGAGAAGGGAAAGGTTGAGGCTTTATGTTCATGCTTAGGATTTATAGACGTTAATTATGTGTACTTGGATGTGTCTCAAGCATTCACACAAGTATGAAGAAGCCCACTTCAGTCCAAGGGAATGTCCATGTGGGACCCACCTTCATCCTTAGCTGCAGGCTCACTACCAGGTGGGGGCTATTCCTCAGCTCCAGGGGGTTTGGACCAGTATCTTGGCTGGTTCCTCAGCCTATGCTGAGAAATCATGAAGTTTCCCCAAAGGCTTGTTGCTGGTGTTGAGTGCTGTTGATTTTAGCCAGCTCCTTTTAGGTCCAAAAGAATATCCTTCTCTCAGAACTCTTTAATAAGCAGGTATTTTAGAACATAATTTTGTTGATCTAACTTTTTATAACGGAGCCAAAGTTAAAGACAAACTAGTTTTTAACACTTTTCCGGTTCTTCTGGAAGAGCTGTGCAAATTAAACTTTGTGAACTCCGATTGGTCAGGGATGGCTGAGCTGTCTCTGGCTTACCACATTCCCTGAGCAGACAAATAAAATTATTTACTGGTTTGAAATATGATCCTTTCATAGCTCATAAAGAAAGGTACATTTAGGGCACCTGAGTGGCTCAGTCGGTTGAGCATCCGACTTTGGCTCAGGTCATGATCTCACAGTTTGTGAGTTTGAGCCCCAAACCAGGCTCTCTGCTATCAGCGCAGAACCCCGCTTCAGATCCTCTGTCCCCTCTCTCTCTGCCCCTCCCCTCCTCGTGCACTCTCTCTGTCTCTACTCTCCCTCTCTCAAAAATAAGTATTAAAAAAAAAAATAAAGATAGTCTTAAAGATCCCCAAAAAGGGCAACATTTCACAAAAGCAAACACATGGTCATTGCATTTATTTGTACTTTTCTTCTATAACTGGGAAAACTGGCCCAGGGATGGCTCACAACCACAGGTGCTCTAAAAAGCTGATTGGCTGACATAATACACTGATTAGCCATTGGGGATATGAATAGTGATTAATGAATAGTGATGAATACTGAAATATGAATTTCAAAAGGCCTCTCTTCTTGTTATGAATACCTTAATCAGTACCTTTGTAAGCATATCTTTCCAGCTCATGCTCTTGCAAACCTGAAGTTGGCATACAGTTTAGGACGTTACTGAATTATTTTCAGTCAATGTAACCTTAATCCTTATGTGCTTTTCCTAAAGGGAAAAGAATTGTTTCTCCCCCTATGTAGTGTAGCCTCGTCAGAGCAGTAAGAGAAATCCTCTCTGTTCTATGAAGGTGCCTATATGACTTGGTTAGGCTATAAACAATCTTACGCAGTGATATCTGGTTTGTAAGATGTGTTTTATCTTTTTTATATCCTCAAGAGATTCCGGCAACTAAAAGTGTTGTGCCTGAGATACAGAGTAGGGTGAGGGGAACAGTTAACGAAAGGATATTTATTAAAGGGGAAATATCCAGCGTAATATGGTGATTAGTTGCTCAATTTTTTCCATGTCTTGATTTCTTCATGACACTGGCTGAGGGCAGGAATGGCAAGTACGTGGCACTGTCCCTGCCTTCCTCCCATCCTACCCCAAAACAACATAACAGATACCAGAAGACTCTTTTCCATTGAACACAGTCTTTTCCATTTTCCACGCGGTTTTCTCAGCAGCCACTACCAAATGGTCAGAGTTGGGAATTGAAGTGATGGGGTTGGGGATTCTTCCCGGTTTACGATTTTGACGTGAGTATCTTCTGATTGCAAGGAAACAGGGCACCTTAAGAAAAAGAGGATTTATTTTAAGGACACACATGGATTGAAGTTGTTCAGGATCCAAGGCAAGTCAGGGACTGGATTCTCTCCCTATGGCCCACCTGTCCTACCTTTTATAACATATCTGCTGTGACTATGATTTGTGCCTCATTTTCCAATCCACTACAAACTGGCCAATCCTCCCAGTATTCCACAGTCTAAATGCTTCCAAGAGCTAGTATAGCATGCTTAATCAGTACCCTAGTGTCTATTAGTAAGCATAGCCTTGGTGCTAGGTCTTTTCATAGGCCATGGACAGGCAGTCCTTGGGTACACAGCCCACAGACACTGGCGATGTTTGATTTCTTTATTTTAGTGGTAGTTATCCAGGTATACTCACTTTATGAAAGTTCAGAATTCAACACATACTTATTATGTGCAAGTTTCCTTGTTATATTTCAATAAAAAGTTGATTTTTTTTTTAAAAAGGGCCAAACCGGGGCGCCTGGGTGGCGCAGTCGGTTAAGCGTCCGACTTCAGCCAGGTCATGATCTCGAGGTCCGTGAGTTTGAGCCCCGCGTCGGGCTCTGGGCTGATGGCTCGGAGCCTGGAGCCTGTTTCCGATTCTGTGTCTCCCTCTCTCTCTGCCCCTCCCCCGTTCATGCTCTGTCTCTCTCTGTCCCAAAAATAAATAAACGTTGAAAAAAAAAATTTAAAAAAATAAAAATAAAAAAGGGCCAAACCAATCTCATTTTCTTTTTTGAAGGCTTTATAAAACTTGAGTGGCAGAAGACTGTCATTGACATTGTATATCTTGATTTTAAAGGAGATATCTTTAAAAGTCTCTTAAGACATTTATGTATGCAATTCAGAGAGATGTGGCTGGATAATAGAAGAGTTATGTGAATTCTTTTTTTTAAAGTTTATTTATTTAAGAGAGAAAGAGAAAGGGAGAACATGGGAGGGGCAGAGAGAGAGGGACTGATAGAGAATACCAAGCAGGTTCCACACTGTCAGCACAGAGCCCTATGCAGGGCTCGAACTCACGAACTGTGAGATCATGACCTGAACTGAAATCAAGAGTCAGATGCTTCACCGACTAAGCCACCCAGGCACCCCAAGAGTTATGTAATTCTTAACTAGTGGAACAGCATACCCAAAGATTGATGAGCAAGTTCAGCCTGAAGATAGGTTTCTGTCATAAGAAGGACTCTGTTTAGTATAAAGAGAAAATATAGGGTAGTGGCTAAACATGTGGGATCAAGGCCTGGGTTCTTCTGTATAACAACTGTGTGACCATAGGCAACTTTCCCTTTTGTGGTTTCCCCCTATCTATAAAATGGGGGCGATGAAATCTACAATTTTGTTGTTAGGAGTACTGAGGGAATGTAAATAAAGTCTTTAGAATAGTAGAGTACTAATACATGGGCAGAATTTATAGAGAAGCAGAGTACTTTTTTAATTAAACCACCAAATAAAAGAGGAAAATAAGTCCCTATTAGAAGAAATGTTCCCAAAGTCAGATGAACGTCTGTCGGGGATGATTTAGAGAGGTCTTCTCCTTCAATGAAAAGGGTGGGTTAGATAATCTTTTAATATCAAGGATACTTGTGGTGCCTGGGTGGCTCAGTTGGTTAAACATCTCTGACTCTTGACTTGGGCTCAGGTCATGATCCCAGGGTTGTGGGATCCAGCCCCACTATCGGGATCTATGCTGGGTGTGAAGCCTGCTTAAGATTCTCTCCCTCTCTCTCTCTCTCTCTCTCTCCCTCCCTCCCTCTGTCCCTACCCCACTCGAGGTCACTCACTCTCTTTATCTCAAAGGAAAAAAGATTTAGGATTCTCTGATAACCTAATTATGCCATAAATGCTTAAAGTTATTCTGTTTATGGAGTAATCTATAGAAAAATATGATTTTATTGTATTATAAAGCCATAAAAGTACTTTTTTATAGCTTGTAGAGCCCTCAGATTAAAGCCAAAGGAAGCCAAACCAAGCATACAGAATGTAATGACTTGGGAAGATTTTTGATATGTTAATTCACTCTGTTAAATAGCAAAGTAACAGAGATCCAGAATTATAATATTACCTATAGAAATGTGATCTCAAAAAGCCAGAGGGAAATGCTCCTACAGCTCCTTGCTACAACTACATCTTAAGAGAATATAGGGGAAAATTCTAAAAAGAGGGCCATTTCATTCATTTCATTTTCATTTCAAGGTGAAATGATTCCATGAACACAGAACTACTAGACTGTATATGGAAATATACAGTTCTCAATATTGGTCAAGCAAACATAAAATCTACAAGTGGCTTAATAAGGCACAAATTCTCAAAATTGTATTATCTTTACAAAATGTATTTATATTTCTAGTTACATTTTTTCCGAGCTATCATCTTTTTTTAATGTTTATTTATTTTTGAGATACACACACACACACACACACACACACACACACACACACACACACACAGATTTCGAGTAGGGTAGGGGCAGAGAGAGAGGGAGACACAGACTCTGAAGCAGGCTCCAGGCTCTCGGCTGTAAGTGCAGAGCCTGAGGTGGGGCTTGAACTCATGAACCACGAGATCATGACTTGAGCTGAAGTCGGACACTTAACCAACTGAGCCACCCAGGTGCCCCTGCATTAAGTATTTTAAAAAAACATTGTACTTGGGGGTACTTCGTAGCTCAGTTAAGCATTGACTCTTGATTTCAGCTCAGGTCAAGATATCACGGTTTGTGCATTCAAGCCCCGCATGGGGCTCTGTGCTGACAGTGCGGAGCCTGCTTGGAATTCTCCGCCTCCTTCTCTCTCTGCCCCTCCCCTGCTCTCTCTCTCTCTCTCTCTCAAAATAAATAAACATTTAAAAATTATATTGTATTTATACATAGAAAAAAGTGCAGATATCTTAAGTGTACAGTTTGAGTTCTAATAAACTAAACACACCCATGTAATAAGCACCCAGATTTTTAAAAACTGAACATTTACATTGTTTTTTAAAAATAATTTTTTGTAACTTTCAAAAGAAAAAAATTAGTGTTCTTTTCTGGATATTTGCTGCTGTGGCGTGTAACTTTATTTATTTTTAAATGTTTTATTTTTAAGTAATCTTTACACCCAACATGGGGTGAACTCACAAACCCGAGATCAAGAGTCACATGCTCCACCAGCTGAGCCAGCCAGGTGCCCCTGGCATGTAACTTTAAAAGCAATATGCCCATCTTGAACATCTCCTGGGAGTTTCAATAGCACTTGTGGTAGGCAACATAGTAGTTTCCCAAAGACAGCCATGATCATCTAGCCATGATCCCTAGAATTTGTGAATGTTTCCTAATACAGCAGAAGAGATTTTGCAGATGTGATTAAGGATTTTGAGATGGGAAGATTATCCTGGATTATTTAAGTGGGCACAATGTAATCACAAGAGTCTTTTTAAGTGAAAGAGGAGGAGAATCCAAGGAGATGTGACAAGGAAAGCAGAGGTCAGAGGGCCACAAATCAAGGAATTCAGCCTGTAGAAGCTGGAAAAGGCCAGGAAACGTTGTTACTTGCTCCCTAGGGAAGGTAGACCCACTGAAAGTTTTTGTTTTTTCCTAATTATTTTATTTTTGAGAGAGACAGAGACAGCATGAGCTGGGGGCTAGAGTGGGGGCGCAGACACAGAGAGAGAAAATCCCAAGCAGGTTCCGTGCCATCAGCACAGAGCCCGACGTGGGGCTCAAACTCACAAAACTATGAGATCATGACCTGAGCTAAAACCAAGAGTCAGCTGCTTAACTGACTGAGCCACCAGGTACCCCCCACTGATACCTTTATAAAAAATTGACATATATATTATATTTTATATATATATTACATTAGTTTCAAGGGTACACCATGAACATTTGGTATATGTATATACTGTGAAGTGATCACCACAATGTCTAGCTAACATCCATCCCCAAACATAGTTACAATTTTTTTCTTATGATGATACCAACATTGCTACTTTGATTTTAGCTGGGTGAAACCCATTTCAGACTCCTAACTTCCAGAACTGTCAAGATAATATATTTGTTTTTAGTCATTAAGTTTGATGTGATTTGTTATAGCAGCAATAGGAAACTAAGACACCCTCTGGTGAATCCGTGTCCAGACTCATGTATCTTACTGCTCACTTAGTAGCTTCATCTGGCTACTTCATAGGCATCTCAAACATATACCAAATTAAAGCTTCCCTTCTAACTCCCCAAACCTGGTTCCTGCCTCAGCTTTTCTCTCATCTTGGTAAATGGCACCCATCAACCAATTACTAATGCCAGATACCTGGAAGTCACCCTTGTTTCTTTTCCTTCCTTTTCTGTCATTCCCTCATAGCCAATCCCGAATTTTCAGTTCTACTTCCAAACTCAACCTCATAGTCATCCGCTTCAGTTGAGTTTCACTGCCACCATTATTTTTTGTTTTACAATTAATTGTATTCTCTTTAATATGAAATATGTATATATATTGCAAAATACAAAAGATATTATAAATAGGTATTCACTGGAAAAGTCCATCCCCTTGCAGCCTGTCGGTGTTACCAGTTTTTTACGCATCCTTTCAGTAATTTTTTTTTTACACTGCCACTATTCTTTAAATGCTAATCCATTCTCTCCATAGTAGCCCAAGTGATATTTTAAAAAGAAATCTGATGGCACTTACTTACACAAATCCCCTTAAGATCTCTCCTTTTGTGTCTGATATGACCTTCTAGTAGCTCCAAGCTAGTTGCAGGGTAACTGATAGTATATTGAGTACTCTGCAAATTAGAGCTTCATTATTAATGTTTATTTATTTTTGAGAGAGAGAGAGAGAGAGCGCGAGCACAAGCAGGGGAGGGGCAGACAGAGAGGGAGACACAGAATCCAAAGCAAGCTCCAGGCTCTGAGCTGTCAGCACAGAGCCCCAATGTGGGGCTCTATCTCCCAAACTGTAACATCATGACCTGAGCTGAAATTGGACGCTTAACCAACTGAGCCACCCAGGCACCCCTAGAACTTCATCATGAATTGAAATACACGATGTGCAAAAGTTTGATTGGATTTGAAAAAAAAATTTTTAAGTGTTTATTTATATTTGAAGAGATAGTGAATGAGCAGGGGAGGGGCAGAGAAAGATTGAGACAGAATCTGAAGCAGGCTCCAGGCTCTAAGCTGTCAGCACAGAGCCCTAGCTGGGGCTTGAGCTCAGGAGCTGTGAAATCATGACCTGAACACTTAGCCAGCTGAGCCACTCAGGTGCCCCTGAAATTTGCTTTATAGCAACAACTCTGGATGGGTTGTTAGATTATTTAAATAGTTTTACCTGTGGTAAATTACTTAAGGATTGTAAAAAAAATGTTTTACTGTTTTGTAACACCAACTCATTCAACGTTTGTCACTGGTGCCTTAGCGATTTGAAAAGATCACTAAAAAGCCTTTATTAGGAGCTGTGGGAGCCTTTTCCCTGACACCTTTTCTGCTGCTGCCAAGTTCCCAGACCGATGTCCCTGGGGCAGGGCTGGTGGGAAGTTTCCTAAAGAGGAGGCCTAGGCTGAGCGTCTTATAAGGATCAGCCGGTGTGTGGCTTGTTTGGGTCATCAACACTCCATCAGAGCCTTCTAGGAGACACGGTCTTGGAGCGACAAGGGTTTAACTCAAGAGATGGCTCTGTGGCTGACCGGCTGCACGGCAGAATTGTTTTGGTGATAGCCTATAAAATGCCCGAGGGAACACAAGGCCTAATTCCCCCTGGGTGCAAGGCCAAAACCACTACCCTGGGTGAGGACCCGGGCTCCCGAGCGTGCGTAGCGGCGCAAGAGAAGGCGTCGGGGCGGGAACAGAGCGAGACCAGCAAGACCCCGACCGCCACGACAACGGAAGGCACTCGGCGCCCCCGCACCGGCCCCCTGCAAAGACCGTTTGGCCAGGGGGGTGGGGCACGGGAAGGCGCAGCCAATCACAGGGTCGCTCTCAGGTTACGTAAGGGCGCGTTCGCCGATTCGGCGCTCGGGGTGGGCGTGCAGGGGAGTGCGTGGCTGGGATCTAGACCCAAGTCGTCCGCGCGCTCGGCCGACGTGCGGAAGGCGCGGGGGCGGTCTTGGGCCGGCCCGCTTGCTGGTGCTGCGTTCGGCTCTGCCCGCGAGGCGGGGTGGCGGCGGCGTGCGAGGGAGCTGCGCGCCAGCGTGTGGTGAGAGCCCCGCGTCGGCCGGGACTCGGGAGACGGGCCGGGGAGAGCATCCTTCGGACCCCCACGGCCTCTTCCCCCGGTCTCCGCCTCGTGGCCCCCGCAGCCCGGCGGCCGCCCGGTACCTCTCCGCGTCCCCAGGCCCGCACAGACCCTGGCCTCGCCCGGTCTTCGCAGGCCTACGTACCAGGGCCCCTCCGTATTCCTGTTACGGGCTCCGTCTTGTGGCCCGCGGAGCAGACCGCTTCATTGCGGGCTCCGGGCGGGTAGCCGGAGGCCTGGCGTGATTCCATCCCCCGGGCAGCGCTGCCCAGTAAGGAAAGGGGCTGTCCTGGGAGATAGTGAGGGTTCTGTTACGGGGGTGTGCAAAAGAGGGCGGAGAGCTCCTTGACAGACAAGTTGCCCTGGGGTGTAAAGGGTTGGATTAAAAGATGAGTTGGAAGGTCTGCGCCCAACCCTGCCATTCTGAGTCTGGGCTTCCGTAGTAGTTTGATGCGCGTTTATTTTCCTCTCCAATCTTGAGCACACCTGTAAAATTGTTAGAGCACGAACAAGTATTCTGGGCTCCTCGGAAAGAGAGGAGTGCCGTGTAGCAGTCTAGATAATTGGCTAACCCAGCTAGAGAAGCTCTGGAAGAGGCCAAACCAAACTAAGGTCGGGAATAGGCTTCAGAAATTTCAGGCCGCTTTTACATAGCTCCTTCCGTCTTAATTGTAAGTCGCATCCCCGCTGCACCGAGGAAAGAGTGGTATGTCATGTTCTCTTAATTGCTATGGAGCTTGGCAAGACCTGCCACGAAGAAGGCCCGTGGATGTTAAGGAACAGACACTAGGCAAACACTGGATGTGTAATATCCTGCGTGCTGGGTCTGATTTTTAGTTCTGGCAACAAACTGTACTTTGGGGCAGGTAAATTATTTTGTCTGTACCTCAGTGTCCCCGTCTGTAAAATGGGATTGGTGAGAGGGCTCTCAGGATGAGATGGTTAATGTAAAGCTCTAAATATAGTTAGTGCTTAGCACCTCAGAAGTACTTAGCAGATGCTTACTGTTACTGTTTCCTCTGCTCAGTGACTACTTGAGCCAAGCGCTGGTGAGTCTTTTTCCAACAGTTCAGTTGAGAGGTCCAGAGGAATATTTTTCTGGGAAGTGTTGATCATGTTGATCACCTTTTGTTAGTATGTAAAATGGTCACTCTTGAGAGAATGCAGGAAGTGGGCTTTAAGAATTGGGTTTCTCAGAGACTGCCAGTGAATTCGAGATGAAAGCATACTTCTCTGAAATTTAGCTATATTTTAGTTACAGTTCTGGAATTAATAGGTGAAATGGGTGTAAATATCCAGCCCCTCCTGACTTTCTGAGCTTTAGGCTTGAGGGAAATGTGGACAACATACCTACTTCACAGTGTCTATTTAAAAGATTCTTAAAAAAAAAAAAAAAAGATTTCTTATTTTGATAGTGACAATTTCAAGTATGCTGAAAAGGACAGAAGACAATATGACACCCTCTACCAGTCACCAAGATTTACCACATATTAATATGTTACCGTGTTTGTTTCACATCTCTGCCTGTGGTATGATTAAAAAAAATAAATGTTACCTAAGCCTTTTCAGCCCCATTTTTCTTTCCCTTCTCTCCCTCTCCAGAGATAACAACTACTTTCCTGAGTTGGTGTGTAACTTTCCTGTAGAGAAATAAACAACATATAATGTTTTATACATTTAAACAGTACATTATACATTAAGACATTTACAAAAAAATGGTACCTTATGTATCTAAGATTTTAGAATTTGTTGTTTTCCTCTAATGTTCTGTTGCTGAGATTCACAAGTGTGGACAGATATAGACATAGTCCATTCTTTTTAATTGCTGTCTGGCATTCCAGAGTGTAAACGAATTTTATCTTGTTTCCTTTACATTGCACTTTATGCAACTTAAATCATGCTGGTATAGTTTAAGTCCATTTTGCTACATTTACTCATTCTATACTGGTTACGGGGACTCTGGTCACAGTTCTCAGTATAAAAATGTATCTTTGGGTATGACCTCTTATGCAGAATAAATGATAATGTATACTGGGCTGAAAAAAAATGTATTTTGTTTCTGGTGCTCCTATTTGGGAAAGTGAACTAGTTAAGATCTATTATGTGGCCTGGTGTCAGGTATTAGATTTAAGTTTCTAAAAATCAGAGACTAGGTCTTTCTCAGCTCTGTGTCTGTCTCAGCTCTCTTCATATAAGTTCATATAAGAACTGTTCTCAGTTCTCTGCACATAAATGTTTGTGACATTGATTATTTTTACTTTTGGGGTTCTCATACCCTTCATATATTTGAAGAGTTGATGGTGCAATTTTCAAAACTTTTTGCACCTTTAGGTTTAATATTTCCAGTGCCTTTTAAGTTTTCCAATTTCCCCATTCAATTCAGAAACAAAATTAAAAGCATGTTTTTTAAATTAAAAAAATGTTTTTATTTATTTTTGAGACAGAGAGAAAAAGAGCATGAGCAGGGGAGGGGCAGAGAGAGAGGGAGACTAATCTGACACAGGCTCCAGGCTCTGAGCTGTCAGCACAGAGCCTGATGTGGGGCTCAAACTCATGGACCGTGAGATCATGACCTGAGCTGAAGTCAGACGCTCAACCGACTGAGCCACCCAGATGCCCCCAAATTAAAAGCATTTTAAAAAGCAAGGTATGAATATCAGTTTGTAGAATGTTACCAGTTGCATAATATGTGCTGTATGTATTTGTAAGCAAATACATCTGTATTTATATATGCATATAGTTTACTTATAGAAGTATAGATAAGAATATAGTAACTCATAGCATCCAGTGAGAAGAACTACATGGCTGGGGAACACAGATGAGACGAATTTTTGCTATGTAGCCTCTTGTGACTTCTCAGTTTTAAACCATGCAAATGTATTATCTAATCAAAAAATAAGTTAAAATTATATATATATATATACACACACATATATATGTATATATATAAAACTTCTCCCCTTAAGCCATTCTACCATATTTTTAAGATTTAACTTCCTTTCCTTAAAGCTTTGGCCTTAATAACATTTTTGCCTTTTTCATTGTTGGTTTATTTAGCTAGGTTACTCTCAGTTTTGTTAGAATAACCTTTGACTTACTTGGTAAATACTAAGTATTTTAGTATTGCAAGATAGAGTTTACTGTTCTTCTTAAATGAAAACAAATCAACCAACCATGAAAGATTTGCTTTGCCCCACCCAGCAAGTTGAATATCACCAACAAGTTATTCAACTCAAATTTAATCATCAGTGAAAGAGGGATAATGCACAAGAACATTTAAAATAACCATTTTTGGAAAAATATTTTTGCCTTTAACGATATTGGTAGTTGGTTAGAGCTTATGAATACAACTGTCTTGACAGATGCTTATTTCATTATTTTATAAATGATTTCTGTTGGGTGCCATTAGCTTTTACCAGAGATTGTGAAGTTCAGAGTGGGCCTAATGATGGGGCAGTTTGTGTGCTCACAGAAGTTCTAGCCCAATACAGAGGTGAGATGGCCACTGATGAGATTTCCAGCGGGTTTTAGAGTATCCTGGTCTAAAAGGCAGCTCCCCTTTTACTGGCATCTTTACTCAAGCTTCTCTGTATTACTGATTGCAAGTTCTAAATATTGACACACTTCCTGAAGCAAAAGCATTGCATCCATGAGGTGGAATTTCACATTGATATAGAGAAGTTTAAAATGCTCCATAAAACATCTCTTATCCCTTGCCACCAATTTTTACTTTTGAATGAAGGGTGTAGATGGCAGGAGGGCAGAGGAGTTGAACAAAAGTATATATGTGTATGGTAAGGCCACACTGCTCAGAGGAAGATAGCAACTAAAAGGGGTGAGGTGGAGAGGGACCAAAGTTTATGTCAGGGTTTTCAGTAAGAGGCAACCCTGAGACCGGGTTTTGAAGAATGGGGAGGAGGCCAGGCAAGGGGAAAAGGAAGTTTTAGGTAGAGGTACTTCTATCTAGAAAGGCACAGAGATTTGAAGATTCGCTGGTTGAACCGCAGGCACTTTGGTATGGCTTTGGCACCAAGTACAGGTAATTGTAGGTCGAGGAGAAGTGGTTGGAAAGATGGGCTAGGCCCAGATCAGCAATTCGTACTTCATCCATACGTTATGTATTCTGTCGATCATGGTAATCAGATTTACAAACTTTGGACCGATCACTCTGAAAGCCTGTGCGAGGCAGGCAAAGACTGGCAACAGGCAAATCCCTGTGGCACCTCTTAACAGTAGTTCAAACCTAAAATGAGAGGTTGGGCTGGGAGATGTCCTGGTGGGGGGGAAGAGGAGGAGCTAGATTTGAAAGCTGTTTAGGAGGCGGAATTGACAGGGCTTGGGAGGTACAAAGTAAGGAACAGAGAAGACAAGGATGTCAGAGCATTTGGATGAATGGAAGTTCATAACTGACTTACATAACAAGGAAGGAGGAACAGAAATGAGGGGGAAAAAAGTAAGTTTGGGTTGGGCTACTGACTTTAAGGTGTGTGTATAAGACAAGAGATGTCTCGTAGGCATTTGGAGTTGTCAAGTTTGTAGGCACTGGCTGTAGGTGCTAATGAGGCTTTGAAGGTAGGGGTTTTTATTTTACCGTTCTCTTCCTCAGCACTAATCACAGTGCTTTGTATATAGTGGGTATTTAGTGTGAGGGAGAATAGATCTTATCCCTTATAAAATGTGATCTTGAACCTTGAGTTAATTTCCTCTTTCAAGACCTGTGTTTCCCTTTTTGTAAAAGAGAGAGTTGAACTAGATCAGTTATTCTCAGTCACAGTTTTGTAGTAGACCGGTATGTTGGGATCAGTTGTGAGACATTGAAAGTAGTTTCTAACTAATTAAGAGCTGATGGTTCCTTGCCCTTCAAAGAGGAGTTGATTTATATCACTGTTTCTTAATTGCATTCCAGTGTGTTTTCTTAAGTGTCACAGAAAGGGGTGGAATTTGTCAGCTGGAATTTCTTAGCTCTGGGTGTACCAGTGGGTGTGTCACACAGGAGTGGGGGTGGAAAAAAGGTTAAGAAGCACTGTGTTAAATGTTGGTTAAAGGCTTATTAGAACTGCAGAATTCTGTGTTTGTATCTAGGACCTATCATTCTGGTTATAAATAATTTGTTTTTGCAACTTTAGGAACTCTATTTTAAGAATCTTTCAAAGCAAAAGAAACAAGTCATGGAGAAGAATGGGAATAACCGAAAGCTTCGGGTTTGTGTTGCAACTTGCAACCGTGCTGATTATTCGAAACTTGCCCCGATCATGTTTGGCATTAAAATGGAACCTGAGTTCTTTGAACTTGATGTGGTGGTACTTGGCTCTCACCTGATAGATGATTATGGGTAAGATGAAAGCATTTTCTTATGATATTCTTAATTGCAACAAGGTGTGCAGAGAGCTTGGCTCTTGGCCTCATGTGGACCTAGCTTCAAATCCCAGTTGTGCCATTTAGTTTTTATATGGCTTGGAGAAGTTGCATCTTCAGGTTCCTCAGTTATAAAATGGAATGAAAACCTATGTTGCATGTTACTGTGGAGAACGGAGATTGTGCTGTGAAGCGTCCATCACAGTGTTGCTGCTTAATAGGTGCTTGATAAATGAAAGCCATAAATATTTTTATTATTGTTACATTCAGGAGAAATGCTACTTATAAATCTATATTGTGTGGCTACAATAATGTAACTACCTGTAATGTATTTTGTGACTTCTAATGGTACTTTGTTAAAACTCATGTATAGATTGACCGCATCCCAAGTAGTAGATATGGAATAAGATTTTAAAAATCTAATTGATCTACAGCATAAGGTAGAATGTTACATTACCATTGGTATTTATTTTGGTGATATTAGGTTTATTATTGATCACAGTCTAAATTTGAAAAAATGACAGTTGGGAAATCTTGGAATAGAATGTCTAAACCCGAGATAAACATTCATTGTGTTCTGTGTAATAAAGTGGCATTTAGTGCACTCTTGTGGCATAAAAATATTAATGCAGTTTCCAAAGATATCAATAATACACTATTACATGTGAGAGAACCTTGTGTTAAAGTACAATTGCCTTTTTCAGACTATTCTTTAAAAGCAAGACAACAACAAGAGCAAAAGCAAACAAAAACCTGTCTCTAAAACCAGTCCGCTCTAGGTAAATACATAAAGTAGAGAAGAAACTTATGGCTAGCTCAAAAATTCATAGGTTTTAAACATGTCAAATGAATTCTGGCTATCTAAGAAAATCCACTGGGTTTTCGTATGTACATAGAGCAAAGTAGAAGAGAAATTTTAGCCAGAGCCTGAGATGAAAGTCTAAGTGGTTCTTTTACTTCTGTGAGAAGAATTTGACAGGAAGACTAGTGGAAGAGAGGCTGTGAAGGAACTTGTGCTAGGTCTCTTATCTGCCAGCCACTATAAGGTTAGAAAGGCAGTATTTGTTTGGTGAGACAGATAGATAGGCAACTTGACTGGTACTTAATGGAAATGTTGTATGAAGTACACTGACATAAGTTTCCGGGAGAGGAACTGGATGACTGGGAAACAAAAGTGAGAAGGTAGCCTTTTCCCTGTAGAACCTTTTGTATCTTAAATTTTAAACCATTCGAATGTATTATTATATTAAAAGACATTAAAACAACAGAAAAATAAGCCACCTTCTATTTCAACTACCTGGGTACTTTTTTTAAAAACAGCATTTTTAGGGGTGTCTGGGTGGCTCAGTTGGTTAAGTATTTGACTCTTGATTTCGGCTCAGGTCATGATCTCATGGTTCACGGGTTTGAGCCCTGCATGGGGCTCTTCGCTGACAGCATGGAGCCTGCTTGGGATTCTCTCTCTCTACCCACCCCCTCGCCCCCCCCCCCATCTCTCTGCCTCTCTTGCTTGTACCCACGTGTGTGTTCTCTCTCTGTCAAATAAATAAACATTTTTTAAAAACATAGTATTTTTATACTCCTAAGAATTGGGTGAAAAAGAAAATCAAATAAGTAACAACAGACTACTTAGAAATTCATTTGTTCATTCATTTCCTAGGAGTTGGTAATAAAAATTTTTTTTAAATTTTAGAGCAGTTTTGGGTCTACAGCAAAATTGAGCAGAGGGTTCTGCCTCCACACATGCATAGCCTTTCTCATTTTCAACATCAGCCCTCCATCCCTAGTGGTACATTTGTTACAGTTGAACTTAAATTGGTACTTCATTATTATCGAAAGTCCATAGTTTACATTAGGGCTCACCATGGTGGTTTAAATCCTATATGTTTGGGCAAATGTATAATGACACGTATCTACCATTATAGTATCAGAGTCGTTTCCTTTCACTGCCCTAAAAATCTGTTCTTTAACCACTGTTCCTTTTACCATCTCCATAGATTTGTCTTTTCCACAATGTCATAGTTGGAATCATAAAGTACACAGTCATTTCAGATTGGTTTCTTTCACTTAGTAATATGCATTTAAGTCTCCATGCATTTTCATGGTTTGATATTCCTTTCTTTTTAGCACTGAATAATACTCCATTTTCTGGATATACCATAGTTTATTGATTGATTCACCTACTGAAGGGCATCTTAGTTACTTCCAAGTTGAGGCATTTATGAATAAAGCTGCTGTAAATATCCGTTTTGCAGATTTTTGTGTGGACATAAGTTTTCAGCTCCTTTGGGAAATACCAAGGAGCATGATTGCTGGATTGTGTGGTAAGAATATGTTTAGTTTTGTAGGAAACTACTGAGCTGTCATCCAAAGTGGCTGTATCATTTTGTTTTCCCACCATCAGTGGGTGAGTGTACCTGTTGTTCCACTTCCTTGTCAGCATTTGGTGTTGTCAGTGTTCTGGTTTTGGCCATTCTAATAGGTTTGTAGCAGTATCTCGTTTTAATTTGCATTTCTGTGTTCTATGATGGGGAGCAGCTTTGCATATGCTTATTTGCCAATTTTGTATCATCTGTGATGAGGTGTCTGTTAAGGTCTTTAGCTCATTTTTAAATCAGGTTGTTTTGGGGCACCAGAGTGGCTTAGTTGGTTGAGCATCCAACTCTTGATTTTGGTTCAGGCCATGATCCCCGGATCGTGGGATTGAGCCCTGTGTCAGGCTCTGGCTGAGTGTGGAGCCTGCTTAGGATTCTCTCTCTCCCTCTGCCTTTCTCCACTGCTCATGCACACTCTCTCTCAAATTAAAAAAATGAGGTTGTTTTCTCTTACTGCTGAGTTCTTCTTTTTTTAAATTTTTTTATTAATGTTCATTTAAAAAAAATTTTTTTTAACATTTTATTTTTGAGACAGGGAGAGATAGAGCATGAACAGGGGAGGGTCAGAGAGAGGGATACACAATCTGAAACAGGCTCCAGGCTGTCAGCACAGAGCCCGACGCGGGGCTCGAACTCACGGACTGCAAGATCATGACCTGAGCCGAAGTCGGCCGCTTAACCGACTGAGCCACCCAGGCGCCCCTATGTTAATTCATTTTTGAGAGAGAGAGAGCGCGCGAGAGAGCATGACAGCAAGTGAGGGAGGGGCAGAAAGGGAGACAGAGGATCCAAAGTGGGTTCCAAGCTGAGGGCAGAGAGCCTGATGCAAGGCCAAACTCACGAACTGTGAGATCATGACCTGAGCCAAAGTCAGATGCTTAACCAGCTGAACCACGCAGGCACCCCGTTCTTACTGTTGAGTTCTAAGCCTGTGGACCAAGTAAGTTTTAAGGGAAATTGGAAAATCTTCTGAACTGAATAATATTACAGTATATCAAAATTTGTGGGTACAGATGAAGGAGTGCTTGGAGGAAATTTATAGCTTTAAATACTTAGGTAACAAAGGAGAAGTTTCGAGTTAATGGTCTATTTTCACTTTCTTAAATGAGAAAAAGATGAGAAGACACCTCAGTAAGTAGAAGGGAGAAAAGAATGAAGAGTGGAATTCAATGAAACAGAAGTAGGTTAAGCAATAAAAGAATTATATTTAAAAATATTAAGTTGACAAATTCCTAGCAGAGCATAAGAAAAAGAGAACACAGAGATTACCAATTTAAGATGAGAAAGAGGATATAACTACTGATCTTATAGCCATTAAAAGAATAAAAAAATATTAAGCCAGTAAAGTTGGCAATCAGTGTATATAAAATGGACAAAGTTTTTGAAAAAAAACACTGCTTACCAAACTGACACAGAAGAAATCGAAAAATCACAATAGTCCTGTATCAAAGAAATTGAGTTCATTATTAAACACTTCCTATGAAAATAATTTCCTACAGAGATGGGGTCACTTATGAAATCTATCAAACATTTAAGCAAGAAATAACACCAGTCTTTTTTTTTTTTTTAGTTTTTAATTTTAATTCCAGTATAGTTAACATACAGTGTTATATTAGTTTCAGGTATATAATATCATGATTGTATGCATTACCCAGTACTCGTCATGATAAGTATACTCTTTAATCACCATCACCTATTTCATGTATTCCTGCCCCCCCCCCCCCCCCCCCCCCCCACCGCCGTAACCATCAGTTTGTCCTCTACAGTTAAGAGTCTGTTTCTTGGTTTGTCTTTTTCTCTTTTTCCCCCTTTGGAAATAACACCAAAATTCTTCTATATTAAAAAATTTTTTTTAAGTTTATGTTTCAGAGAGAGAGAGAGAGCATGCACAAGTGAGGGAGGGGGCAGAGAGAGGGAGAAGAATCTTATGCAGACAATATGCTGTCAGTGCAGAGCCCGATACAGGGTTCAGACTCACAAACCGTGAGATCATGACTTGAGCCAAAATCAAGAGTCAGATACTTAACTGAGTTACCCAGGCGCCCTGGGAATAACACCAATCCTACATAAACTCTTTCAGAAAATAGAGGAGAGGGGAACTTTCCCAGATTGTTTTCTAAAATCTGCATAATCTTGATAATAAAACCTGACAGAGACATTGTAAGAAAAAAAATTACACCAGTATCCCTTATGAACATAGATATAATTTTTTTTTTTTTTTTTAAATTTTAGAGAGCATGTGGGTGGGGGTCGGGGAGAGAAAGAGAGAGAAGACCTTAAATGATCAGCACGGAGCCCAATGCAGGGCTCTATCCTGTCACCCTGTGATTCATGACCTCAGCCAAAGTCAAGAGTCAGATGCTCAACCGACTGAGCCACCCAGGTGCCCCCATAGACATGAAATTTTTTAACAAGATATTAACAAATCACATTCAGCAATATAAAAAACAGCTAATACATCATAACCAAGTAGGTTTATCTCAGGAAATCAAGACTGATAGAACATTTGAAAATCAGTGTTATTCACATATTAACAGAATAAAGGGGAGATACCTGATCATCTCAAGAGAGGTCAAAAAAGCATTTGACAAAATTAAATCAGTTATGATAAAAGCTCTTAACAGACTTTGAATAGAAGGGAAATTACTCAATCTGGTAAAGACCGTTGTTAGAGACAACATGATGGTTTGTGTAGGAAAATTCCAAGGAATCTGTAAAATGACTATTAGCACATGCACATGATGTAAAATGATGTATGTAAAGAATCTTTCCTGATCAGAGAAAATATGTATGAAATGGATTAAATAGATTATAAAATTGTGTGTGTTCTCCCCATGTTAAGATATCATGCATAAAATGGCAAGAAAAAAGAAAAATGATTACACTGATATTGCTGAGTGGTAGGTTTAGGGAGGATAATTTTCTATATTTTCCAATTTAAAAATACAGATTTTGAAAAATTATACAGAATTACATTATTATATGTTTATTAAAAACCATATTTTTTTAAATCAGCCATAACAGACAGGAAACTTTGAGGCACTGAGAATTGCTATTGTTACTAAAGCATGAAACAGACATGAAATTACATTTTATAGCCAATTTAATGCTGTAAAACCTACATTTACACCCCATTCAGAATTATGCTGCACTAATGGTACAGTACAAATTCAGAAGAGAATTTCCATCATTCAGAAATTTATAGTATAGTGACATGTCAGGGATCCTGATTGCCTATTTTTTTTTAATAAAAAATGAGCTTTTCTTTTATAAGTAACATTTTTTTTAAATTAGGTAGCGTATTGTTTTAAAAAAAAACTTATAAAAAGAGGAAGAGAAAAGTCAACCGCCAAAAACTTTGGTCTCTATTTTAATAAAAAAATTCTCCCCCAGTACCCTGAGTGCCCAGGTATTGGCCAGGACACTAGTGAGACACTAGTGAGGGTGCTGGATATGTTATATCTTGATCTGGGTAGTAGCTATAGGGGTATTTATGTAAGATAATCAAGGGATCTGTACATTAATGATCTATGCTTTTTAATTTTTGTGTGTAAGTTACACCTCAGTTTGTCTATTTTTTTTTTTTTTAAATTTTTTTTCAACGTTTATTTATTTTTGGGACAGAGAGAGACAGAGCATGAACGGGGGAGGGGCAGAGAGAGAGGGAGACACAGAATCGGAAACAGGCTCCAGGCTCTGAGCCATCAGCCCAGAGCCCGACACGGGGCTCGAACTCCCAGACTGCGAGATCGTGACCTGGCTGAAGTCGGACGCTTAACCGACTGCGCCACCCAGATGCCCCTCAGTTTGTCTATTTTAACAAGTACATTTTATAAAATATTTCTCCCTTCAGGGTTGCTCTTAGATTGGTTTTTCATATGTTTTTATGGTCCTGTGTTGAAGAACATGCTCTCATATCTTTATTTCTCTCCTGCTTTAGGAACACATATCGCATGATTGAACAAGATGACTTTGACATTAACACCAGGCTACACACGATTGTTAGGGGGGAAGATGAGGCAGCCATGGTGGAGTCAGTAGGCCTGGCCCTAGTGAAGCTACCAGATGTCCTTAATCGTTTGAAGCCTGATATCATGATTGTTCATGGAGACAGATTTGATGCCCTGGCTCTGGCTACTTCTGCTGCCTTGATGAATATCCGAATCCTTCACATTGAAGGGGGAGAAGTCAGTGGGACCATTGACGATTCTATCAGACATGCCATAACAAAACTGGCTCATTATCATGTGTGTTGCACCCGAAGTGCAGAGCAGCACCTGATATCCATGTGTGAGGACCATGATCGCATCCTTCTGGCAGGCTGCCCTTCCTATGACAAACTTCTCTCTGCCAAGAACAAAGACTACATGAGCATCATTCGGATGTGGTTAGGTACGTATCAAACTGTATTCACTCTGATGGTTGTTTTTGTCGGTGTTGGGTATGTTTCAGTTCTTTCAGAAACCATTGTAGGTAGAATATTCCATTAGAAATCGGAAGGCTAAAGTTTTAGTTCATAGATCTTACCTTATGGCATGACTTCACCTCTCTGAGACTTCTCAAGTTTTTATTTTTACTTATTTTGAGAGAGAGTGCACACCCACGTGTGAGCAGGGAAGGGGCAGAGAGAGAGGGAGAGAGAGAATCCCAAGCAGGCTCCGTTCTGTCAGCACAGAGCCTGATGTGGGGCTCGAACTCATGAACCCTGAGATCATGTTTAGCTACACCTTAAAGTAATCTTGAGTTTCATCGATTCATTAAACTGCTGGTAATTTGCTAGAAACGGAGAAGATTTACATTTTTCTAATGCTTTGTAATATTTTGGATTTTATTTAATTTATTTATTTTTATTATTTTTTAATGTTCACTTAGAGCAGAAGCAGGGGAGGGGCAGAGAGAGAGGGAGAGAAAAAATCCCATGCAGGCTCCATGCTGTTAGTGCAGAGCCCAGTGTGGGGCTTGATCCCACAGACTGAGATCATGACCTGAACTGAAACTAAGAGTTGGATGCCCAACTGACTGAGCCACTCAGGTGCCCCTATTTATTTACTTTAAAGTTGAGCCACTCAGGTGGCTATTTATTTACTTTAAAGTTTATTTTGAGAGAGAGAGAGAGAGAGAGAGAGAGTGCAAGAGTGTGCATGTGAGCAGGAGAGGGGCAGAGAGAAGCGAGGAGAGAGAGAATCCCAAGCATGCTCCATGCTGTCAGTGCAGAGCCTGACTTGGGGCTTGATCTCATGACCTGAGTCGAAATCAAGAGTCAGATGCTTAACCAACTGAGCCACCCAGGTGCCCCTGAACTATTTTGGGTTTTAAAACAATGGGTTCTAGTGACAGCTACTTAAAGTTAGATATTTTGTTTATGGTAGCAAGCACCTTTATAAAATTTGCTGGATTCTTGGACTTGGTGCTCTAAATTCTTTTTTATTTTTATTTTTTTTTTATTTTTATTTTTTTTTTTTTAAATTTTTTTTTAAACGTTTATTTATTTTTGGGACAGAGAGAGACAGAGCATGAACGGGGGAGGGGCAGAGAGAGAGGGAGACACAGAATCGGAAACAGGCTCCAGGCTCTGAGCCATCAGCCCAGAGCCTGACGCGGGGCTCGAACTCACGGACCGCGAGATCGTGACCTGGCTGAAGTCGGATGCTTAACCGACTGCGCCACCCAGGCGCCCCTTTATTTTTATTTTTTTGAGAGAGAGTGCACAGGGAGGGGCAGAGAGGGAGAGAGAATCTTAAGGTCCACATCCAGTGCCAAGCCCAGCTCGGAACTTGATCTCAGGACTGTGAGATCATGACTTGAGCCAAAATCAAGAGTTGGATGCTTAACCGACTGAGCCACCCAGGCGCTCCAAGTTCTTAGTGTTTGATCCTATGTCCAGATACTCTACCTGGAATGTGACAAACTGGTTTTTCCTTAGAACTTTTGAAAACACAGACTTTGGGGTCTTACGTTTTAGAATTTGCTTCTTCCTCTTTAAGATTCTTAACTAATGAAGCAACGTGGTTTGATTTTCTTTAAACAGGTGATGATGTAAAATCTAAAGATTACATTGTTGCGCTACAGCACCCTGTGACCACTGACATTAAGCATTCCATAAAAATGTTTGAATTAACATTGGATGCGCTTATCTCATTTAACAAGCGGACCCTAGTTCTGTTTCCAAACATTGATGCAGGTAATTGGAAATGAAATTATGCCACCTCCTTTTCTGATTTTATGTTTCTATTATGTCCCCTTTTGACTGCCCCTCCTATCTTATCTTATCGTTGAAGGCCACTGTATTCTGAAATGCATTCCAGTTTTTAGGGGGTCACCAATTTTGTAGTGGATTAAAGTTTGTGATGTTTTTGCCAAGTCTGATAGAAACTGGGTAGGAAAGAAAGAAATACTTAAAAAAGGTTTTCTCTAATCTCCACTGTAGTTCCAAGTTTAGTCTCTGTCCCCCAGTTTCCACCAATGAGAAAATGCAATAGCCAGAAGACAAACCTTAGAAAGTGAAAGGGTATCTCTAGGAAAGTAATGATCCGAGTGAGTGCAATAAAATAGCCCTTACTGTTATTTCTTGTTCCCTTATTTATATTAGCTATACCTTAATCTTGAGCACAGGCAGTTTATTTTTGTTTATTTATTTATTTATTTTTTTTTCTGAAATTTATTGACAAATTGGTTTCCATACAACACCCAGTGCTCATCCCAAAAGGTGCCCTCCTCAATACCCATCACCCACCCTCTCCTCCCTCCCACCCCCCATCAACCCTCAGTTTGTTCTCAGTTTTTAACAGTCTCTTATGCTTTGGCTCTCTCCCATTCTAACCTCTTTATTTTTTTTCCTTCCCCTCCCCCATGGGTTTCTGTTAAGTTTCTCAGGATCCACATAAGAGTGAAACCATATGGTGTCTGTCTTTCTCTGTATGGCTTATTTTACTTAGCATCACACTCTCCAGTTCCATCCACGTTGCTACAAAAGACCATATTTCATTTTTTCTCATTGCCACGTAATATTCCATTGTGTATATAAACCACAATTTCTTTATCCATTCATCAGTTGATGGACATTTAGGCTCTTTCCATAATTTGGCTATTGTTGAGAGTGCTGCTATGAACATTGGGGTACAAGTGGCCCTATGCATCAGTGCTCCTGTATCCCTTGGATAAATTCCTAGCAGTGCTATTGCTGGGTCATAGGGTAGGTCTATTTTTAATTTTCTGAGGAACCTCCACACTGCTTTCCAGAGCGGCTGCACCAATTTGCATTCCCACCAACAGTGCAAGAGGGTTCCCGTTTCTCCACATCCTCTCCAGCATCTATAGTCTCCTGATTTGTTCATTTTGGCCACTCTGACTGGCGTGAGGTGATACCTGAGTGTGGTTTTGATTTGTATTTCCCACAGGCAGTTTAGATCCGGAGTCCCCAACCAGTTTGTCCTTAAGCCTGACCTGGTTGATCACCTACTGGTGGGTGGTACTGTAGCCTTTGGTGCTAGTGAGACCTTAGGCAGGTTAATGGGAATGTGAGCTATAAGTAAGAAATGCAGAGCAGGGCCTGGTGCTACAGAATTTTCAAGTACTGGTTTAGCCGACACCACTCGTTGCTGAGCTTTTAGGCATTTTTTGGTAAAGGAGGCAGGACCCTTCTCTGCAGTACCAAGATGTCAGCATCTTACTCTGAAAGTATCCTTCTTAGTGTCTCTTGAATAATCTTTTCTATTAGGGGAAACAAAGTAGGATGTTAGTTGGAAAAAAGAAGAACTCCCAACCCAGGTTTCATCCAGGTAACATATTAGTATTTCAAAAATGTTAATATTGATTCTTCTAACCCTTTAATTTTTCTATAAATATTTGGTAATGTAATTATATATCTCTGATTCAACATTCATTGTCCGCGATACTCTGTTTATAATATACTTTCCTGATTGTACACACTTTAGAATTAGAGATATTTTTCCCCAGTGAAAATAAAGGTCCCAGGAATGCCCAAATCATGTCTGCTACATGCCCCTCTCCTCCTCGCAGGGCTTTTGATAAAATTAACACAAGGAACTTTAGGGAAGTAAGAATCACGGCATCCATTTATCATTATGAGGCTTAGTGCCCAATTCCCCAATGGAGGAGAATAGAAGTAGTGTCTGTGGTTTAGGCTTAAGGCCAGAGAAAGCCTTCAGTGAGCCTAAATCTGAGTCTCAGAATAGTACTACCTTCTGGCGTACTAAATACTACAATAATTATAGTTGATGACTGACGTGCTCTGGCAGAACTGGATATAGAGAGGGGTGGCCAGGTCTGCAGTAGGGATTAGACCCTGAGTCTGTCACCTACCTTGCCACATAGAGAAAGTTAAAAAGAGAGAAAGCACATGTGTGCCCAACTTCTGTTACGTCAATGGCTCCGCCCACCATTAAATATGGTGTGCTAACACAGTTTGGTGCTCACGGTCTTGTCTAATAAGATTAGTAACCTTATCTCCCTTGTTAGATGCTGGTTAGGAAAGGGTGAGTAAAGAGGCAAGCAGAGAGGCATTAATTATTGCCTCCTCCTTCATACACCTGTACCATTTTAAATAATCCTGCATTTAATATAAAATACCAGCCACAATATCAGGTTCTACATGCATTTTGTTGGAGTTTAGTCCATGTAATCAGGGATGCTATCCAGTTGAGCAGTTGTTAGGGTAAATATGAGCATAGCTAAGGCAGAGGCTCTCTAATCAGCTTGGTGTGTGGAGCCCGAGACCTTTCAGTTTAGGAACTCCCAGCTTAAGAGAGAGAGACTGTTGGCCGTTCTTGCTTCTTAGTTGTTGTTTAATGTAAAGGCTTTTATTGGGGCATTAGTAAGAGGTATTTACTTTGATGAATGCTGTTTAATGTTCCTAGATGAGTTGAAGCAGAGAGCTGACCAGACATTTTAAATATTCATCATTCCTGGAAAGATCAGTAATTAAAATTATTATCTCCCTAATAACCATTGTGCATCTGCATAGAACAATTTCTTTAAGTGGGGCTATACTTGCCAGTGAAAATGGTTTTTTTAATCTCATAAACCATTTAACAGTTGATTTTCGTTTTCACAGGGAGCAAAGAGATGGTTCGAGTGATGCGGAAGAAGGGCATTGAGCATCATCCCAACTTCCGTGCAGTTAAACACGTCCCATTTGACCAGTTTATACAGCTGGTTGCCCATGCTGGTTGTATGATTGGGAACAGCAGCTGTGGAGTACGAGAGGTTGGAGCTTTTGGAACACCTGTGATTAATCTTGGAACACGTCAGATTGGAAGAGAAACAGGTATTTACCTTTGTCCATGTCTCAGCTATCTAGAGATATATATGAAAGCAGTGGCTCTGGCAAGCACAGTGTGGTCATTGCCCTGCTGTCTAACCAATCAGATTAGTAACTTGGCCTCCCATGGTAGGCAGTAGCTAGGAGAAGGTGAGAGAAGAGGCATTAAGTACTGGCTCCCCCTCATACATTTGTAACATCTTTAAAATTCTGTATATGAATTATTACAAGGCAGTGCTGGCATATATTTTTATGAATCAGTGAGTGAATGAGATTAATGACCAGTTGTAGCCTAAAATTTATAAATAGCACAAAGTGATTACCAAATTTTTTTAGGGCTCTACATTTATTTTTATTGTCTTTGTAATATCAGAGCTAAGCGTTTCTTAGCTGATTATGGTCTTTGATGGCTGTGGGTAAGTTGGAATGGTTGAATGTATTATAAGTATATGAATGCTAGTCTCATTTTTGGGTACAGTAGAGTACTTTTAGTGAGTACTTTAGAGCATGAAAACTCTAAGATGCTCCCTTAATAACTGAAGGATAAAGAAATTTTATTATTTGCTAATTGAGTTAGATCTTGTTTTTAATAGTAGTCTAAATTCTAATACTATACATGGAAATATATTTCTGTAGCTAATGGAAAAATGTATGGACTTTGTGAAAAAAGAACAAGACTAGAATCAAGGAGGTTAGTTTCAGCTCTGCTTTTTCTCTATTCGTAATTGCTACCCTAATTTTCTGTTGTCTTTAGGTCTTCTTTCCCTTACGTTATTATTATTTGTTTTTAATTTACATCCAAGTTAGCATATAGTGCAACAATGATTTCAGGGGCAGATTCCTTTATGCCCCTTATTAGCCCATCCCCCCCCCACAACCCCTCCAGTAACTCTCTGTTCTCTATATTTAAGAGTCTCTTATATTTTGTCCCTCTCCCTGTTTTTATATTATTTTTGCTTCCCTTGTGTTCATCTGTTCTGTGTCTTAAAGTCCTCATATGGGTCATATGGTATTTGTCTTTCTCTGACTAATTTCACTTAGCATAATACCTTCTAGTTCCATCCACGTAGTTGCAAATGGCAAGATTTCATTCTTTTTGATTGCTGAGTAATTGTGTATATACACGACATCTTCTTTATCCATTCATCCATCGATGGACATTTGGGCTCTTTCCATACTTTGGCTATTGTTGATAGTGCTGGTATCAACGTTGGGGTGCATATGTCCCCTTGAAACAGCACACCTGTATCCCTTGGATAAATACCTAGTAGTGCCATTGTTGGGTCATTGGGTATTTCTGTTTTTAATTTTCTGAGGAACCTCCATACTGTTTTCCAGAGTGGCTGCACCAGCTTGCATTCCCACCAACAGTGCAAAAGAGATCCTCTTTCTCCACATCCTTGCCAACATCTGTTGTTGCCTGAGTTGTTAATGTTAGCCCTTCTGACAGGTGTGATGAGGTGGTATCTCAGTGTGGCTTTGATGTGTATTTCACTGATGATGAGTGATGTGGAGGATTTTTTCATGTGTCGGTTGGCCATCTGGTTGTCTTCTTTGGAGAAGTGTCTATTCATGTCTTTTGCCCATTTCTTCACTGGATTATTTGTTTTTTGGGTATTGAGTTTGATATCCCCTTTCATTCTTAACATATTACCTTGCTCCCCACTTCACAGAGAAAATACAAACCACTGAATGGAAATTCTTTTGACTCCATTCATTAAGAAAATATTTAATAAACACCTAGTATGTGTAGGCATTGGGATTTGTCAGTAAACCAGACTAACAAGGGCTGAGCTCTCGTGGAATTTCATTTTAGTGGGAGGGGAGATAGATGATAGACAAAAAAGAAAAAAAAAAAAGAAGACTGTCAGAATTTATGTGTGGTGTGCAGGGTGTAACCTGCAGGTGATGTGCTGGGCTACATTAGACTGCATCAGGGAAGGCCTCGTTGAGGAGATGACACTTGAGCTGAGATCTGAGTAACAGTGAATCTGCTGTGTGAGGATCAGAGAGAAGCAGAGGGAACAGCCAGTGAGAAGACCCTAAGACAGGAACAAGCTTGATGTATTTGAGCAGCAAAAGGCCAGTGTAGCAGGAGGGTACTGGGCGGGAGGAAGAGCGATACAAGATGATGTCAGAGAAGGAGGCAGAGCTTTGTAAGCCAGGGTAAAAAATCTGGGGTTTTTCCCAAGCATCATGGAAAGCCATTTATGGGAGGATGACACGATGTGACTTGCATTTTGGAAAAACCACTCTGCTGCTCTATGAGAGTGGAATGTGGTGGGACAGGAGTGGAAGCAGGGAGACTACTTGAGAGGTTATTTCAGTTGATATGAGAGTTGATAGTGGCTTAGAGTACATGATAGTAACAGAAATGGACAAAAGTTAGATTTGGGGATTGTTATAGGACTTGCTGCTGCTTGGATGTGAGCAGTGAAAGGAAGAAACTTGCAGATTTTTGGATTGAGCAGTGGGGGCACTCTTTGCTGACATAGGGGACACCGTGGGAGGAACACATTTGGGAGGGGTGCAATTAAGAGTTCTCCAATAGCTGTGTTAAGTTCGAGATGCCTATTAGATATCAAAGTGGACATGGCAGACAAGCAGCTAGATAGTTCCAGGGAGAGTCAGAGTTGGAGATAGAAGTTTTAGAGTGATTGGCATGTGGATGTTGTTTAGTTAGGATATTAGTTCATCTGCTGTAACAGAGAGAACCAAGATAATAGTGCCTAAGTGGGATTTTCTTTGTTTCTCATTGGTATAACTCCATGGTTATCAGAAATTTAGCCTCCATCTGTCTGCTTGAGGGATGCTAATCTTGCTATCAAGTCCACATTTTAGTCATTGGGAAGGAAGAGGAGGGAAGATGTCCTTCTTTTAAAAGCACAACCTGGGGGCGCCTGGGTGGCGCAGTCGGTTAAGCGTCCGACTTCAGCCAGGTCACGATCTCGCGGTCCGTGAGTTCGAGCCCCGCGTCAGGCTCTGGGCTGATGGCTCGGAGCCTGGAGCCTGTTTCCGATTCTGTGTCTCCCTCTCTCTCTGCCCCTCCCCCGTTCATGCTCTGTCTCTCTCTGTCCCAAAATAAATAAAAAACGTTGAAAAAAAAATTAAAAGCACAACCTGTAAATTTCAAATATTTCTTCATGTATCCTGTCAGAACATAGTCACAGGGTCACAGCTAGCAGTAGGGGAAGGTAAAGAATATAGTCTTGAGCTGGATTATCAGATGCCTGGCTAAAAATTCTGATGCTAGTACAGACAAAGGATATGGAGATAATGGTGCACCCTGCCAGAGATGTCATTTTTTTTTTTTATTTTTTTTTCCAACGTTTATTTATTTTTGGGACAGAGAGAGACAGAGCATGAACGGGGGAGGGGCAGAGAGAGAGGGAGACACAGAATCGGAAACAGGCTCCAGGCTCCGAGCCATCAGCCCAGAGCCTGACACGGGGCTCGAACTCCCAGACCGCGAGATCGTGACCTGGCTGAAGTCGGACGCTTAACCGACTGTGCCACCCAGGCGCCCCGAGATGTCATTTAAAATGAAGGGATTGGGGTGCCTGGGTGGCTCAGTCGGTTAAGCGGCCGACTTCAGCCAGGTCACGATCTCACGGTCCGTGAGTTTGAGCCCCGCGTCGGGCTCTGGGCTGACGGCTCAGAGCCTGGAGCCTGTTTCAGATGCTGTGTCTCCCCCTCTCTCTGCCCCTCCCCCATTCATGCTCTCTCTCTCTGTCCCAAAAATAAATAAATGTTGAAAAAAAAAATAAATGTTAAAAAAAATTTTTTTTTTAAATAAAATGAAGGAATTATAGGAGATTAACCAGGGTAACACGTAAATAGGGAAGAGAATGGAATCCACAACCAACTGCCGGAGCTAGTCAGCATTTAGAGTTCTGGTGAGGAGGAGGGGACCAGTGGGAAGACTGAAAAGGAGTTGCCAGTGAGTCCAGAGGAAACCCAGGAGTGTGATAGCATTAAAGCCCAGAAAAGAAAATGTTTCCAGGAGATGGTGTTGAACGCTGCTCAGAGTTCAAGGACAATGTGAAAGAAGAATTGAACACTGGATCTGGCATTGGGTCTTTAGTCAAAGGCAGTCTTGTACTTTGTCATTTGTCACCACACTTCTATAAACACATGTCCATCCATCCTTTCCTCCATACCTCTTTACATTGGAAGGGTTGGCATCTCTTTCCTGCCCATTGCTCAGCCTTCTACCCGTGTTCTAGATCCGTACCCTTCCTGCCTTCTCAGGGACCTCAGGGGTATCCTTTCTCTACCATGATTCTTTAGCCTCCTCATCATTTAAACATGCCTTCGCCTCTCACATCTGAAAACCAACCCCTTCCTCAACCCCATGCCTTTTTCCAGCTCTTCTCTTCTTAGCTAGGTCTGTTGAAAAATATGGCCATTTTCACCGTATTTACTCCATTGCACTGGTCAGAAAATATATGGAGAAAAAGTGACTGAACAGCTGACTGGCTGATAGACTAATGGAACGACCTGGCCTGACTGCTGATGAACACCTGGCCGAGTAGATGGAAAGCAGGGTGGATTGAAAGAATGGATGCACTGAACGATTAGATGAGGGGTGGGGGGTAAGTGGGTACTAGATTAATGTACATCATTTATTTCAGTAAATCAACAAAAACTTGATTTATTCTTTTTGGGAATAAAGGATCCTAGTGTCCTTAAGTATTTGGTACATGGAAATCTTGTTGAAAGTGCTTTAAAGGTATAAAGGAGAAAAGTCGATGTTTCTCTGATAGACTCATTTGAAGTCCTCTGGGTTTCAGGGTTAATAATGAGCACAACACATTGCTAATTTCTTTATTCTTTGGATATTTCCACTTCCAAATCATTGTAATGTGTCACTGGGTTCATCTAGGGGAGAATGTCCTTCATGTCCGGGATGCTGATACCCAAGACAAAATACTACAGGCACTGCATCTTCAGTTTGGCAAACAGTACCCTTGGTGAGTATATACCCTTTGTAAAGAAGTGATTTAAAAGGGGGAGCTGTGGGCACCATTTTTAAGCTGTGATCATTCTTCAGTCATTTTAACAGAGCTTTTGTTATATATCCCTAGGGGTCCCTAGCTGTCAGGGAGACAGGGCTTGGCAATAGAACCCCTGTTACTCTACCAGGGGTTCAAATGGAGGATAGCTGTTTTTTATTTGTCTCAGTTAATTAATATAGCACTTCTGCCAGGAAATACTTCCTTAACCTACTTTGACTTTTTATAAATATTAGAAAATAACTGATTTTCTTTAAAAATAGTCTAGTTCAGCATTTTAATTTAGACTGCTCACCTTTCTGTTTCAAATTAATGAGATTTTCCTTTATTTGGATGTTTGAAATGTTTGAATTCTGAAAATAACTTTTTTTTCCTCACGAATGTAAAGGTTTAAAAAGCAATAAATAAATAGATTCATTGTCCCAAATTATGTTATATTCTGAAATTGGCTTAACAAAGGTAATTTGTCTTTGATGATAGAGACATTTGTTAATGGTATCCCAGTCTGGAATAGTTGTATTTCAACCAACAGTGGAGTTAGACATTCCGTTGATAATACACTGAAGATATCAGATGTTATTTTAAAATGAAAAAGCACAACTTTATTACCTGAAGTCTTGGTTTCTATTAGTACCGTGTCCTCCATACCATTTCACATGTATGAGAGAAGCATTTAATTTGACTTTTTTGATACTGCAGTTCAAAGATATATGGGGATGGAAATGCTGTTCCAAGGATTTTGAAGTTTCTCAAATCTATTGATCTTCAAGAGCCACTGCAAAAGAAATTCTGCTTTCCTCCTGTGAAGGAGAATATCTCTCAAGATATTGACCATATTCTTGAAACTCTAAGTGCCTTGGCTGTTGATCTCGGTGGGACAAACCTCCGAGTTGCAATAGTCAGCATGAAGGTAAAATGATTCCTAAGTCTTAACTTCATACCTCATATAAATAATTGATCTTTTCTTTAAAGTATGGTTGGAAGGTAGGACTAGAAACATACATTAGAGTTTATAATCATTTGCCCACAGGATTGACTTTTAGATCCATTACAATGTTTGTCTCGCAATATTTTACAAATTATTGACATTTCAGAGAAATAAAATTCTCCGGGAATCCAAGTTAGTGAGACTTGAATTAACCATGGGAGACCCCTTAGGTACCAGAGAGGGCTCTTGCCACCCAGGAGACCTGGAATTCTGTATTTGGTAACAGCATGTAGCATGTTGATTACGGTCATTATCCAGAGGAAGACATTGGCAAATGGGGAAGGGAATTGCATCTCCTCTAGAACATGATTTTTAGTTGAGTACAGCATACTTCAGTCCCTTAACCAAAAAATCAGCAGTGTTGACAGAGACTGAGAGAGCATCATAAAAACACTGAATTGTTCATATTAAAATATCTCTGATGACTTAAGAATAAACCTACCAGAGGGGTACCTGGGTGGCTCAGTTGGTTGAGCATCTGACTTTGCCTCAGGTCGTGGTCTGAAGGCTGGTGAATTCTAGCTCTGCGTTGGGTTCTATGCTGACAACTCAGAGCCTGGAGCCTGCTTCAGATTCTGTGTCTCCCTCTCTCTCTGTCCCTCCCCTGCTTGTGCTCTGTTTCTCAAAAATGAGTAAAGATTAAAAAAAAAAAAAAACCTACCAGAGAAGGTTCTGAAATCTTGTGGATATATAAAGTTTTAGGAGTCCATGAAAAATAGTAAGGTCTTAAAAAATAAAGTTGTTTAGGGGCGCCTGGGTGGCTCAGTCGGTTGAGCATCTGACTTCGACTCAGGTCATGATCTTGCGGTCCGTGAGTTCGAGCCCCGCGTCGGGCTCTGTGCTGACAGCTCAGAGCCTGGAGCCTGTTTCAGATTCTGTGTCTTCCTCTCTGACCCTCCCCCGTTCATGCTCTCTCTCTGTCTCAAAAATAAATAAACGTTAAAATAAATAAATAAATAAATAAAAGTTGTTTAGATCAAATAGAGCAAAACAAAACCTAATTTTCTCAAAAGAAGTGGTGGTCTCCTTTGTAAATACTCTTTAAAAAGTATTAATAGAATGGGCACCTGGGTGGCTCAGTTGGATAAGTGTCCAACTTCGGCTCAGGTCATGATCTCACATTTGTGAGTTTGAGCCCCCCACTGGGCTGCCTGTTGTCAGTGTAGAGCCCACTTCAGATCCTCTGTCCCCCTCTCTCTCTGTCTCTCTCCTGCTTGCATTCATGCATTCTTTTCTCTCTCTGTCTCTCAAAAATAAACATTCAAAAAAATATATTAATAGAAGATTTTCTTAACCTGAAGATGATCTATTCTGTGTCAGTGGTCAGCACCCTTTGTAGTGGTGAAATTCTAGAGACATCCCTATTAAAATCAAGAAGACAAGAAATGTTTTCTGCAACATTATTTCACATAATTCTGGGGGAATCACAAAGGGATAAAGCAAGGAACAAACAGCACAATCTCTCCTTCTCTGTCCCTCCCCTGCTTGTGCTGTCTCTCTCAAGATACATAAATAAAATTTTAAAAGATCAGTAACTTTCTACTTACATGAAATTTTAGGCAGATTTTTGAGTTTTCCTCTTGGTGAGTGTTTGTTAGCCTGACTGCCCATTAACATTACCTGGAAGCTTTAAAAAAAATACAGATGCCCAGGCTATTTGAATCTCTGCAGGTGGGGTCCAGGGCATCACTATTCGTTCACTATTTGTTGAAGGTTGAGAAACACAACTTTAGGTTTACTTTTTAAAAAAATATTTATTTACTTTTGCACATGTGTGTGCACAAGTGGAGGAGGGGCAGAGTAAGAGGGAGACAGTGAATCCCAAGCAGGCTCCTCGCTGTCAGCGCAGAGTCTGACGGTGTGGATCTCAAATCAAGTCAGATGCTTAATCAACTGAGCCACTCAGGCGCCCCAATTTCGGTGTCTTTTTAATGACAATCATTAGTGATTGCTTTAACCCTTGTAAATGGATAAAATCCATTAATAACAAAAGATTGGGAAAGAGCCTATTCAGAACAACAACCAAAATTGTAAGAATCATCTAAACTAACAACTTTCGCAATCTATCTATATGAAGAAAAGTATAAAACTTCAACAAATAATGTAAAGGCTTGAAAAGTGTCCTAGATGGGAATGCTGAGTATTTTTAAAATGTCAGCACTTTTCCAAATTGAATTACAAGTTTAATACAATTCTAGTCAACATTTCAGTGGGATTTTTTTAAAGTTTGGCAACATTATTCTGAAATTTACTCAAAATGATGCACAAGTGAGAAGAGCAAAGAAAAAACTTAAAAACCATAATTGGGAGAGACTCTCCTTGACTGGCTTTAAAACAGATCACAAAGCACAGTAATTTAAACATTTTGGAACCATGCCATTATTGGCTTCACTTATGGGAGGTGATCAGAGCTTACCTCCCTAGGATATATATTTAGGTGCCTCAGTTTTTAAGCAAGGAAGTTTTTCCAGCCTGAAAGAGTAAACTACGACCTTTTCGTGAAGATTGTGATTAGCCAGCACTGACTTTATGCGTAAGAGGGGCGCCGTGATTTGCTGTGAGCTGTTGTTGCTTCAGTAGCCATGTGCCAGGATGGTTTCTCAGGAAACTACTTGGACATACCCCACGGCCGGCCCACATCAGAGCAGCTCCCTTCCTGAGCAGTCCTCTAAATCTACAGTACTCTCTATCCTATAGTGAAGTCTGATGTATCGTGAAAAAGGTCAGAAGATTCACAGGCTGCTTCTTAGCTTAGATCAATGAGACAGGGCTTGTTCTTTTCTCTTTTAGGGTGAAATTGTCAAGAAGTATACTCAGTTCAATCCTAAAACCTATGAAGAGAGGATTAATTTAATCCTACAGATGTGTGTTGAAGCTGCAGCAGAAGCTGTAAAACTGAACTGCAGAATTTTGGGAGTAGGTGAGATTGTGAATTACATATTCAAGACATGTTCGTTTTTTTTAATATGAAATTTATTGGCAAATTGATTTCCATACAACACCCCGTGCTTATCCCCACAGGTGCCCTCTTCAATGCCCATCGCCCACCCTCCCCTCCCTCCTACCCCCCATCAACCCTGTTTATTCTCAGTTTTTAAGAGTCTCTTATGGTTTGCCTCCTTCCCTCTCTGTAACTTTTCCCCCCCTTCCCCTCCCCCATGGTCTTCTGTTAAGTTTCTCAGGATCCACATAAGAGTGAAAACGTATGGTATCTGTCTGTCTCTGTATGACTTATTTCACTTAGCATAACACTCTCCAGTTGCATCCACGTTGCTACAAAAGGCCATATTTCATTCTTCCTCATTGCCAAGTAGTATTCCACTATGTATATAAACCACAATTTCTTTATCCATTCATCAGTTGATGGACATTTAGGCTCTTTCCATGCTTTGGCTATTGTTGAAAGTGTTGCTATAAACATTGGAGTATGCGTGCCCCTATGCATCAGTACTCCTGTATCCCTTGGGTAAATTCCTAGCAGTGCTAGTGCTGGGTCATAGGGTAGGTCTATTTTTAGTTTTTTGAGGAACCTCCACACTGTTTTCCAGAGCGGCTGCATCAGTTTGCATTCCCACCAACAGTGCAAGAGGGTTCCCATTTCTCCACATCCTCTCCAGTATCTATAGTCTCCTGATTTGCTAAGAAATGTTCATTTTGACATACAGAGTTTTCCAAGTTCTGATGCATGACTGACCGTCAAGTCACTGCTCTGTGTACAGATGGCTCCAGGACCTATCTGTGGGCCCCAAGCGTGAGGACTTCCTAGAACCCCAGTAATTGTTACGGGTACATTGGTGGGGAGCTACAGATTTTGCTCAGAATTGCCTGACATTTCCTTGCAATCTTTGGTAATGCTTGTCTTAGGAGATCTTGGGTGAATTAATTTGTGTTTGAAACCCAGTAAGTTGGCATACTTTCTAAGGTTGCTTATGAGAATTATTTTCCTTGTGTGTGTGGTGGAGCTCAGGTATTTCCACGGGTGGCCGGGTAAATCCTCGGGAAGGAATTGTGCTGCATTCAACTAAACTGATTCAAGAATGGAACTCTGTGGACCTCAGGACCCCCCTGTCTGACACCTTGCATCTCCCTGTATGGGTGGACAATGATGGCAATTGTGCTGCCCTGGCGGAAAGGAAATTTGGCCAAGGAAAGGGCCTGGAAAACTTTGTGACACTTATCACAGGTACAGGTAAGAGGAGTAAGAGGTTGTTTGAGGAGCTAGAATGGGTGTTGGGGCATGCCTTCAGCACCAGCAGGCAGCTTGTGAGTCTTCTTTAGTGTTCACTTCCTGCCTGAGTAGAGCCAGGAGGTGAGCCCCACATGAGAACTTAGGGCCTTCTCAGTCTTTCCTGGGCATATGCCCTGCCCTGGGCATGTGTGTGGACCTCCGATTGCTAGGAACTTGTCAGAGCTGTTCAAAGCTCTTATTCCCCAAAGCTTCTCATTCCCAGCTTTGCCTCCCAGTCTTCTTGGTTAGTATATTATTTGCCTCATCTGTCAGCTGTCGCCCTAGGCAGCAGAGACGAATAAATATATTTTGCCTTTAAATGTTTTTGACAAAGACCACCTGAGTGCCTCCCCAGCTCTAGGGGAGTTCTGAGGTCAGTGACACAAAGGTGAGCTGAGCTGAGCTCTTCGAGTTGGTCCTCCACTAGCCGCCAAGTAGGTCAGAACAAGCAACCACAGGTTTTCGAGAATGAAGTTGGTCCTGCTTCTTCCAGTACTGCTGTCTCTGTGCAGGATGTGGGCTGGTTCAAGGCCACCAAACTGGGGAGTGGGTGGTGGGACCAGAAAATGCCAGAAGGAGCTCTTAAGACTCAGTTGTTGTTTTTTTTTCTTGAGTAAGCATTCCCTGGTTGTTACAAAACCTGTGATTAGTTTCCAGAGTTACAAAAAAAATTGGTTCTGAGAGTTTTTGCCAGTTTATTCATTGCTTTAGTGGAGGGATGGACTTTTGGAGTCGCCTACTTTGCCATTTTTGCTGATGTCCTACTTTTGGAATGAAAAACAGACTGAGCTAGTAAGTGATTGAGCCACCATTTATCCCGGATATATGTAACTTCAAAACTTGTGTGCTCTTAAACTCTGAATTATGCTATCTTCTCTTGAAGCTCAGGCCCTTCTTCTCTTAGTTGCAGATACAGTTTCAGCAAGCTTGGATATCATTTCTTAGTTCAGAGCAGGTAATTTGCAAATGAGAAGGGTGGAGTTAAAGAGTAGGTGCCACAGGAAGTAACTGATGGCAAGAGAGCTCTAAAAATAGTCTTCTCAGGCTTTCCTCCTTAATAACTCCTAAACTTGGTAACAAGAGTCATTGATATTCATAATCATTGAATCATAGATTTTTGGACATGGTGGCATTAAGAGGCAAAATCTTAGTATTCTCTGTTTAAGGAAGAAAGTGGTGTGTGAAAGGTGGTGTGCGATACATTTGGGAAAGATGGTCTTCTCTTGGGTTTCTCCCACAGCAGAGCCCAAGACGAGGACTTAGGTGTGAGAATTTTATGTTGGAGGTGATCCTGAGAAGCAGGAGTAAAGGAGCGAGAAGAGTAGAACAGAGTAGATGGAAAACCGTTATCCAAGTTGCCTTGAGGGCAGTGGGGGCTGCAATCTACCAGAACCTCTCAAGAAGCCTGTGGAATATCATCCAGAATTGTCCACTGGAATCTGTTGGCTCTTACCTTGCTTGGTTGAGGATGCCCTGTGCTCACATGGACAGTTAGGCTCTAACGTTAGTGTTGGAGATGGCCTTGGTGAGAACAGGCATTGTGAGCTTGAGGTGGTACACTGGCATCACACGGTGAGTCTGAGCCTGCATGGATCTGTTCCCCACAGCTGTGCTTGAAATCACAGTGAGCCACGTAGGTGCGACACAGGGCATCAGGGGATCTGCTAGATAGATTTTCCTCCAAAATGCTTCCAGGTGAAGTGTTAATACTTAGTAAGTTTCCGCTATTTAGGAAAAGGGGCATCATAAAGAATCACACATTCCAAAGCTTTGCTAAACACATGAGGCATTGCCATATTCCAGCTTTCTGTTTCAGGGGAAGAGCCACCTCAGTGATTATTGTCTCTCGCTGTAGGAATTGGCGGGGGTATCATCCATCAGCACGAATTGATCCATGGAAGCTCCTTCTGTGCTGCAGAACTTGGCCACCTTGTTGTGTCTCTGGATGGGCCTGATTGTTCCTGTGGAAGTCATGGGTGTATTGAAGCATATGCCTCTGGAATGGCCTTGCAGAGGGAAGCAAAAAAGCTACATGATGGTTGGTTTCTTTCTCCTGAGGGGTTAAATAGCTAAATTGTAGACAAGTATTTCAAAGTACATATTCCAAAAAGAGCTGAACACTGAAGCCAGAACTTCTACCCTTCCCACTTCCTGGAGGAAAGATGGGGTTCCTCATACTAAAACTCCCAGGTTCCCTTAGTCTTGACCCATATTAACACTTTCCTCTCCAATGCTGGGGGTGGACAAGGGTCTTGAGCTCCAGGAGAGCAGGGAGGATTTTTTAAATTTTTGTTTCCTCAGCCTCTAGCACAGGGTGGGTGCTTAATACACATTTTTAAAACTTTCTTTTTTTAATGTTTGTTTATTTTTGAGACAGAAACAGAGTGTGAGCAGGGAAGGGGCAAAGAGAGAGACACAGGATCTGAAGCAGGCTCCAGGGTCTGAGCTTTCAGCACAGAGCCTGATGTGGGGCTCGAACTTGTGAACCATGAGATCGTGACCTGAGCCAAAGTTGGACGTTTAACCGACTGAGCCACCCAGGTGCCCCCTTAATACACATTTAAAAAAATTTTTTTTAACATATATTTATTTTTGAGAGACAGAGGCAGAGCATGAGCTGGGGAGTGGGGGGAAAGAGAGAGGGAGAGAGAGAGAGAGAGACAGAGAGAGAGAGATACAGAATCTGAAGAAGGCTCCAGGCTCTGAGCTGTTTGTTAGCACAGAGCCTGGCACGGGGCTCGAACCCACAAACTCCAAGACCATGACCTGAGCCGAAGTCAGGTGCTCAACCAACTGAGCCACCCAGGCGCTCCCCGTCCCCCCACTTAATACACATTTTAATGAAGAAGTAAATGGATTAACATAACTACAGTTGTGAAGTCTGAGAAGTCTGTTTGAGTTAAAGCTATTTCTGGACATGTTAATAAAAGGATGGTTTCTAGCCTAAGAAAAAGGAGTCATTTAATATCATTATAATATAGTGTCAAGTGCACTGAGAACGATGGCCAAGGAATGTAGACGTATAGAAGGACACCAGCGTTCTCTCCCTGCCCTCTTCATATGGGGAAGGGAGTGTTAGGGTGCTGTCTGGAGGTTGAGAGAGGGTAAGTAGAATTAGCAGGGCAAGTTGGGATGAGCCAGGGATGCTTCCAAGCCTGGGAAACAGTGGTATGGGTACATAAAGGGCAAGGTAGTGTAGAGCGTAGCAAGAGGGAGGCCAGGACCAGCAGCTAATGAAGCCATTGAGAACTTTTAGGGTAAAAGCATGGTCAGATCTGAATTTTTTTCTGTTTTCTGGGAGAAAAATAGTAGTTGAATGGAGTGGCTTTATTTTTCAAAATCTTATTTAAATTCTAGTTAACATACAGTACAGTATTGGTTTTAGGAGTAGAATTTAGTGTCTTTTTTCCATTGGATATTCTTTTCTGCTTTGTTGAAGATTAGTTGACCCTATAGTTGTGGGTCCATTTCTGGGGTTTTTATTCTGTTCCATTGATCTATGTATTTTCATGCCAGTACCATACTGTCTGGATGACTACAGCTTTGTAATATAGCTTGAAATCCAGAATCGTGATGCCTCCAGTTTTGTTTTTTTCAGGATTGATTTGGCTATTAGGGATGATTCCATAGAAATTTTAGGATTATTTGTTCTAGCTCTGTGAAAAACGCTGGTGGTATTTTGATGGAGATTGTGTTAAATGTGTAGATTGCTTTGGGTAATATAGACATTTTAACAATGTTTGTTCTTCCAATCCATGAGCAAGGAATGCTTTTCCATTTCTTTGTGTCCTCTTCAATTTCTTTCATAAGTGTTCTATAGTTTTCAAGAGTTTTACCTCTTTGGTTAGGTTTATTCCTAGGTATCTTACGGGTTTGGGTGCAATTGCAAATGGGATCGATTCTTTGATTTCTTTTTCTGCTGCTTCGTTTTTGGTGTATAGAAATACAACCAATTTCTGTATGTTGATTTTATATCCTGCAACTTTGCTCAGTTCATGTATTAGTTCTAGAAATTTTTTGCTGGAGTCTTTTGGGTTTTCTACATAGAGTATCATGTCGTCTGCAGATAGTGAAAGGTGGACTTCTTCCTTGCTGATTTTGATGCGTTTTATTTCTTTTTGTTGTCTGATTGCTGAGGTTAAGACTTCCAGTACTATGTTAAATAGTAATGGTGAGAGTGGAGATCCTTGTCTTGTTCCTCAAGGAGAAAGGCTCTCAGTTTTTCCCCATTGAGAATGGTTAATTAGCTGTGGGTCTTTCATATGTAGCTTTTATGATGTTGAGGTATGTTCCATCAATGCCTACTTTGTTGAGGGTTTTTATCAAGAATGAATGCTGTATTTTGTCATCTATTGAGAGGATCATATGGTTCTTATCCTTTCTTTGATCAATGTGGTGTATCACGTTGATTGATATGCACATATTGAACCAGCTCTGCAGCCCAGGAATAAAAAATCCCATTTGATTGTGGTAAATAATTCTTTTAATGTAGTGTTGGATTCAATTTGCTAGTATCTTGTTGAGAATTTTTGCATCCATGTTCATTAGGGATATTGGCCTGTAATTCTCCTTTTTATTGGGGTCATTGTCTGGTTTTGGAATCAAGGTAATGCTGGCCTTGTAGAATTAGTTTGGAAGTTTTCCTTCCATTTCTGATTTTTGGAATAGTTTGAGAAGAATAGGTATTACTACTACTTTTAAGTTTGTTTGTTTATTTCTGAGACAATGTGCATGCGCAAGCTGGGGAGGAGCAGAGAGAGGGGAAAAGAGAATCCCAATCCATGCTGATAGCATGGAGCCTGAGAGAGGGCTCAATCCCACAAACCGTGAGATCATGACCTGAGCCAAAATCAAGAGTCAGATGCTTAACCTACTGAGCCACCCAGGCACCCTAGTATTAACTCTTCTTTCAAGGTACGGTAGAATTCCCCTGGGAAGCCATCTGGCCCTGGACTTTTGTTTGTTGGGAGTTTTTTGATTACAGTTTCAATTTCTTTGCTAATTATGAGTCTGTTTAAATTTTCTATTTCTTCCTGTTTCAGTTTTGGTAGTTTCCATGTTTCTAGGAACTTGTCCATCTTTATGATTGCCCAGTTTGTTGGCATGTAATTTTTCATAATATTCTCTTATAATTGTATTTCTGAGGTGTTGGTAGTGATCTCTCCCCTTTCATTTGTGATTTTATTTATTTGGGTCCTTTCTTTTTTCTTTTTGACAAGTCTGGTTAGGAGGTTATCAATTTTATTCTTTCAAAGAACCAGCTCTTAGTTTTGTTGCTCTGTTCTTTTTTGTTGTCGTTTGTTTCTGTATCATTTATTTCTGCTCTGTCTTTATTATTTACCTTGTTCTGCTGGCTTTAGGCTTTCTTTATTTTCCCTTTTCTAGCTCCCTTATGTGAAACGTTAGGTTGTGTATTTGAGACCTTTCTTGATTCTTGAGGTAGGCCTGTATTGCAAGATACTTCCCTCTGAAGACTGCCTTTGCTGCATCCCAGAGGTTTTGGACTGTTGTGTATTCATTTTCATTTGCTTCCATGTACTTTTTTTATTTCTTCTTTAATTTCCTCATTAACCCATTCATTCTTTAGTGTGATGTTATTTAACCTCCATGTATTTGTGGTCTTTTCAAATTTTTTCTTGTGGTTGACTTCAAGTTTCATAGCGTTGTGGTCTCAAAATATGCATGGTTGATCTCAGTCTCTTAAGGGCTGATTTGTGACCCAATATATGATCTATTCTGGAGAATATTCCGTGTGTACTCTAAAAGAATGTGTATTCTGCTGCTTTAGGATCAGATGTTCTGACTATATGTGTTAAGTCCGTCTGGTCCAGTGTGTCATTCAAAGCCATTGTTTCCTTGTTGATTTTCTGCTTAATCTGTAAATTGGTATAAGTGGGTGTTAAAACTCCCTACTAGTATTGTATTTCATCAGTGAGTTTCTTTATGTCTGTTAGTAATTGATTTGGGTGTCCCAGGTTGGCATAAATATTTACAATTAGAACTTGATGGGTAGACTCCTTAATTATGATATAATGCCCTTCTTCATTTCTTTTTATGGTCTTTGGTTTAAAATCTAGTTTGTCTGATAGAAGTATGGCTATTCCAGCTTTCTGTTAGTATCCATTATCATGATAGATGGTTCTCCATCACCTCACTTTGAATCTGCTGATGTCTTTAGGTCTAAAATGAGTCTCCTATAGACAGGTTATAGATGGGTCTTGTTTTTGTCTTTTGTATCCATTCTGATACCCTGTATCTTTTGATTGGAGCATTTAGTCCATTTACAGTCAGGGTGATTATTGAAAGAAAGATAGGAGTTTACTGCCATTATGTTACCTGTAAAGTTGGTGTTTCTGATGATGTTCTCTGTTCCTTTCCAGTCTTCGTTGCTTTTGGTCTTTTTTTTCCCCCCAGAGTCCCTCTTAATATTTCTTGAAGGAATGGCTTAGTGGTCACAGATTCATTCAGTTTTGGGGGAAACTCTTTATCTCTCCTTCTATTCTGAATGACAGCTTTGATGGATAAGGTATTCTTGGCTTCATATTTTTCCCATTCAGCATGTTGAATATATTCTGCTATGCCCTTCTGGCTTGGCAAGTTTCTCTGGGCAGATGTGCTGCGAACCTGATCTGTCTTCCCTTGTAGGTTAAGGACTTTTTCCCCTTGCTGCTTTCAGGACTCTTTCCTTGTCTGTGTATTTGGTGAATTTGACTATGATATGCCTTAGTGATGACCAGCTTTTGTTGAATGTAATGAGAGTTCTCTATGCTTCTTGGATCTTGATGTCTGCATGCTTCCCCAGATTAGGGAAGTTTTCAGCTATAATTTGCTCACTGAAACGTTCTACTCCTTTCTCTCTCTCTTCATTTTCTGGGACTCCTATGATAAGAGTGTTACTCCGTTTTAATAAGTTGCTGAGTGTCCTAAGTCTACCTTCGTGATCCATTATCTTTGTTTCCCTCTTCTTTTCAGCTTCATTATTTTCGATAATTTTAACTTCTGTATCACTGATTTGTTTCTCAGATTCACCCATTCTCACTGTTGTGACATCTTTGCAGTTTGGTTATAGCATTTTTAATTTCAGCCTGACTAGGTTTTAGCTTTTATCTCTGCAGTAAGGGATTCTCTACAGTCTTCTAAGCACTTGTCGAGCCCAGCTAGAATCCTTATAATTGTTGTTTTAAATTCTAGTTCAGACATATTACTTATATCTCTATTGATTAATTCCCTGGCTGTCATTTCTTCCTGTTCTTTCTTTTGGGGTGAATTCATCCATCTTGTCATTTTGGAGGGGAAAAAAATAATAATAAAATGGAATTTAAAAAATAATAAAGGAAGCTAGATCCTTGGTGTATAGCTTGAAGCTTGATAGAAGAAAAAAGATTAAGAAAAGGTAAAACAAATTTTTTTTAATTAAAAAAAATAAAATACAATAAAAAATTTGCTTTCTGTATCCCAGGAAAAAAACAAACACAAAAACAAATAATAGAAACAAAGCAAAGAAACAAAACCCAAAGGAAGCTAGATCCTGTTTCCCCTAGAGCTGAAGCTTTGCAGCATTCTATGATCTGTAGACCTAGTGCATGGAAGCGGTTTGTGTTGGTCTTCTGGTTGAGGGGCCTACTACTTTGATTCTCAGGCCAACTTGCTCTACCAGAGATGTGCCTGGAGGGTCCAAGGGGGCGGGGCTTGGTGTATTGGCTCTGTTCTCCACTTGGTGGCTCCATTCTCTACTTGGTGGCGCTGTTTAGCTCACTGAGGTTGATCAGTGCTGATGGGCTAGGGGTGAAAATGGCTTCACCCCACTCTGTAGTCTCCAGAGAGGGAAGTTTGTGCCCCCACAGATGTGCAATCAGTCATCCTCCTGTGTCCCCACATTCTCTCAGCTCCCCACCTTCATTCATCCTGTGTCTGCGCTGTCCACCTGCCATATGGTGCCACCCTCCTGGGTTTTATCTCAGACACAGCTGTGTTTCAAAACCCCACACTTCAGAGACCCCTGCGGCTTGGGACCTGCATTGAATCCTGTGGGACCGCATTTTGCTGCACTGTGGCTGGTGCCGGCTTGTCCTATGCAACAGTTGGGCGACTGTGCAGCAGCAGTGGCTTAGAGTTTATGGTAAATTGTAACACGCAGCCAGCATCTTTGTTCCTGTACTGGTGAGTGGGGCAGCTCAGTGGTACCCACCAGGGCTTTTGCCTGCTTGAGAGGCCATGTCGCCTCTACCAAACGCACTCCAGGGGATCCTCAGACCACACTGCCCGCTCCGGGGCTCTGCCCTGCTTCCTCGAGGGAACTGACCTCTAAAACTTCAGACTCTGCACTCCACCCTCTCCTTTTTCCCCATCATTGGTTTTGGGGAACAGTTTTTTTTATGTAGTCCCCTGCATGTATTTTCACTCTTTTATTTTTTTTTCTTCACTCTTATCTCCCCTCCCCCTGATCAGGGATCCCTCCCCTTCACAGTGTCAGCCATTCTTTTCTTCCAACGACTCAACCTTCCACAGTTCCTACCTTGCATAGGTTGTTTTTCCTGTTCGTAGACATGCAGTTTTGTCTTCTAAGACTTCCGGTCAATTTCTTAGGTGTTCAGAATGATTTGATACTTATCTAGCAGTTTGGGGGAGGAGGCAAGCTTGGAGTCACCCTACTCCTCTGCCATCTTGCCTTAATCCCTCCAAATGGAGTGGCTTTAAATAGTACAATTCTAGAGTGACTTCCCGTTTTCTAGTCGGACAGCTGGGGGTTGACAATATGAAAGGAGGAGCAAGTTGTGGCAGAAGATGATGGTTGGGTGCTTATGGGACATAGGGTGGAGATGTGTAGGCAGAGCCTGGCTACAGGAGTCTGGTGCTCGGGAGAGAGGACTAGAGGTGGGGATTTGGGAATCCTCAGTGCTGAGGTGGCAGTTAAACCTTTGAATTGAATGAGATTGGAGTGAGGCAAGAGTTAGAGGTGGAACCTTGCAAAACAGTGTTTAATGGGCAGAAAGGAAAACCAGGAATGGGTAAAGTCACAGAAGCCAAAAGGGAGAGTGCTTCGGGGAGGGAATAGTTGGGAATGTCAAGTGCTGCTTTTGAGAGAGAAAATCAGAAAAAGGTATTGATTTTGGCCATGAGGACGCTATTTGAAGCCCTGAAAACTATTTTTCAACCTCATTTTTTACATTCAGCCCCCCTTAGGAGCCTGTTCAGACTTTTCTTAGTCCTCCCCCCCCCCCATAATACTTTAATACCATATATCTGTTGATCTGTTTGTATTTATGTACTATTTGTATAAGAAGAATAAGCTTATATACTGCCCTCCCCCCCCCCCCCCCAGAACCAGTTTTGGTCCCCATCAGGGCAAATGCATGTCTTAAGAAAGAGCACAGTCGGGGCGCCTGGGTGGCTCAGTCGGTTAAGCGTCCGACTTCGGCTCAGGTCATGATCTCACGGTCTGTGAGTTGGAGCCCCGCATCGGGCTCTGTGCTGACAGCTCAGAGCCTGGAGCCTGCTTCAGATTCTGTGTCTCCCTCTCTCTCTGACCCTCCCCCATTCAAGCTCTGTTTCTCTCTGTCTCAAAAATAAATAAACATTAAAAAAGAAAGAGCACATTCAATCACAGGAGCAGAAACTTGACTACGCTGAGAGGGAAGAAGTGCTTTGAGGACATGGAAATTGTGACCACCTGCCAGTGGAAAGCAGACAGTAGGAATGGAAGCAAGGGTTGAGAATGCGGGAGGGAAAGGGCAGTTGAGTCCCTACTATAAAGCTCCTGGCGAGGGGGTGGGAGATGAGCTGCAAGGCCTCGACAGAGGGCCCAAGAGAGGGGAAGGATGAGTGAAGGTGTGCAAACAGACGTGTTTATAGGTGGGGGCAGAAAAGTGAGGGGACTGCTGCCTGTTGGTGTCCTTTAGCAGAGAGGCCAACAGGACGGAAATCCTGTGGTAGGAGGTGGGGTATAAGGTGTGAGGTGGTGGAAACTGAGAAGAGCCACGGGGGGGAACGGGAGAGCGCTGGCAGGGGCAGCTGTGAGAAGATCCTTGGATGGGGTCAGGCGGCAGCCTGCATGGCTGGGATTTTCTCTCATCAGCACACAAGTATGACAGCAGACGAGGAGGCAGATTGACCTGGGTTGATGACGGGCAGGGTGAGGGGCAGAAAAGACCAGGACTATAGATAATAGACGTTTTTAGTGAGCATTGACTCTGGCCAGCACTTAACTAAGTACTTGATATCTGTTACCTCATTCAGTTCCTCACATAATCCTGCCAGGGTACATGGTGTTACCCGTTTTATAGAGAAAAGAAGGGTCTGCAGGTGGCGTGACGTGGACAGGGTTGTGCAGCTGGTAGTGGCCGAGCGCCAGCAACTGAGAACCCCTGTCAGCGTCAGTTCTTCAGGCCCTGCCGTGGAACGTGGGGCACTCGCAGTAATGTGACCTGCATCTGGGGTGGATAAAGGAAGGAGATAAATACAGAGGAGTCTGATAATTTGGGGGAAAAAACACGTTAAGGACTCAGTTTCACGTGGCGGTGAGAAGTAAAGAAACTAGAGAGCCAGATAGGAGGCTGTGGTTGGAGTTGAGGATTTTCCAGGTGGGGAAGTTCTGGATGATAGGTAACCAAGACAGCAAGAGGGCAGCGGCCTCTGGAAAATGTATGTGGACATTTGTGCGTGGTAAAAAGCTTTGCAAATGTGAAAAGAAACCATGTCTTCCCACTTGGGGGCTTGCTGCCCGCAGGCAAACTTAAAAGGTTGGCCCTGCTGCAGGGCTGCCACAGCTCAGTGATGACTGCTGCCTCTTGCCTCTTCTCTAACAGAAGACCTGCTCTTGGTGGAAGGGATGTCAGTGCCAAAAGACGAGGCCGTGAGTGCAGTCCATCTCATCCAAGCCGCAAAACTTGGCAACGTGAAGGCCCAGAGCATCTTGAGAACAGGTGAGCATGTGGCTCTGGGCAGCTGTGCCCTAGAGGGCCCCTCAGACCGCCCAGGGCTCTGACACGTACCCAGCCCCCCTCGGGACCAATGCTCTGGAATGTGTGTTCAGGGCCATTTTTCCCTGCTTTCTGAGAGTGAAAAAAAGGAAATGGCATTCAAGGTATTTGGCAGCATTGCTTTATTAAACAAGTTTTTTGTTTTGTTTTAAAACCATGAATAAACTACTTACTCATTTTATAGGAGATCTAGAGAAATACAGGAGAGTAGGAAAAAGTATCCCTTTGGGGAGCCTGGGTGGCTCAGTCAGTTGAGCGTCCGACTTCAGCTCAGGTCATGATCTCACTGTTTGTGAGTTCGAGCCCCAAGTCCAGCTCTGTGCTGACAGCTCAGAGCCTGGAGCCTGTGTCAGATTCTGTGTCTCCCTCTCTCTCTGCCCCACCCCCACTCTCTCACATGCACTCTTTCTCTCTCATTCAAAAATAAACATTAAAAAAAATTGAAAAAGTATCCCTTCAAGTTTTGCTCTTCAGAGATAGTCAACTATTAGCATTCCCTTCCAGCCTTTTCCAGTTTTTTTTTTTTAAACATAGTTGAGAGCATATGGTGTAGTATTACCATATCTAGCTTTTTTTAAATTTCGAAGCATAACAGCGTTTTCTCATATTAAGAATAAATCATGAGGGCGTCTGGGTGGCTCAGTTGGTTAAGCATCCGACTCTTGATTTGCCTCAGGTCATGATCTCACAGTTTGTGAGTTTGAGCCTGCATTGGCAGTGAGGAGTCTGCTTTGGATATTGTCTCTCTCTCTCTCTCTCTGCCCCTCTTCCACTCAAGCGTACGCTTTCCCTCTCAAAATCAATAGAAGCGGGTGGCTCAGTCTAACGGCCAACTTCACCTTAAATCATGATCTCATGGTTCATGAGTTCGAGCCCCACATCAGGCTCTCTGCTGTCAGCACAAGCCTGCTTTGGATTCTTTGTACCCCTCTCTCTCTGTCTCCCATCTTAAAAATAAACATTAAAAAATAATTAATAAACCTAAAAAAAAGAATAAGTCACAAACAGCTTTAAAAGTACCACTTTCTCTTACGTAGTGTGAATGTAGTGAGTATTCTGGGCTGCTGACTCTTTCCACTGTCCTCTGGTGTTTTTGATTTGGCTCTCTCCTTGAGACTTATTTTCATTTTTGTTTTCTTGTAGCTGGAACGGCTTTGGGTCTTGGGGTTGTGAACATCCTCCACACTATAAATCCTTCCCTTGTGATCCTCTCTGGAGTCCTAGCCAGTCACTACATCCACATCGTCAAAGATGTCATCCGCCAGCAAGCCTTGTCCTCGGTTCAGGATGTGGACGTGGTAGTTTCGGATTTGGTGGATCCCGCCCTGCTCGGTGCCGCCAGCATGGTTTTGGACTACACAACTCGCAGGATCTGCTAGGCCTCCCAGGAGGGGACATGGACCAAGACTCAGAACTTCTTCGTGGAATCAGGTTGTCTTTTAGATGAGCGTTTCTTACAAAGCAAATTTGGTATTTAGCAGGTGACTTCAGCAGTTAAGTTTTTGCTTTTAGTCTCCTCTTCCAAAGTCACTTTTCCCAACCCGTTTTGGTAGATGCTGCTCTTTCTGGGGTCATTTTAGCTCAAACCCTGTAAGTACCAGTCACAATTTTCTGTGCCAAAGGAGCTGTGATAGTAGACAAGGAAGCCTTAGGACTCTGCTCACCAGACGTACCACTTAGACCTGCAGGTCTTGCTTGAGATGGGCCTTGATACTGGAGTTTGGATTATTAATCCTTCCTACTCTGACCTTAAACTCAGATTGCAGAAAGGGATCCAGTCAGGAAACAGAAGGAAATCTCACCGTGAATGGCTAAAGTAAAATTTTTTAAAAACAGCTTTAGTGAGATATTTTTAAAAGTGTACAATTTGGTAAGCTTTGACATACGTATATACCTGTGAAACCATCACCACAATCAAGACATTGGACATACCTGTCACCCCCAAATGTCATCTGCTTAAAGATGTTATTTGCTACTACTCTTGGAGAGTCTTGAGCAACTTTAGGGATCTGAATTACAGTGGCTTTAAGTGACCTTGTCCTTATCTTCTTAAAGACAGCTGAGAAGCCACTAGGACTTAACAGCCTCTGAAAGGAGATTAACCATCCCCAAAGGATCTTCGCTATGGACAAACACCTCTCCCTTCAATAACTTTTCATGCTAATGTTGAGTATGACTCTGGAGTATCTCCTAAGGCAGCGTTTGTGGAGCCCGTATCTGTGAATCTGGATTCTGGCGAAATACGATTTTGTGCTTTCATTGGTGTCTAGATACAAAGGCTAGGGTTCTTGGTATCAATTTCAACCTGGAAGAAATATGAATACCCACCATTTATTAAGTGCCTACTGTGTGCCAGGTTCTGAACTAGGTGCTCCATATACGTTATTCTAAATTCTCACAACCTGGGAGGTAGGTGTTTTAATTTCCATTTTATACAATCGCAAATTAAGTCTTGGTGCGTTTAAGTGATGGCACCTAAAGCTGTGTGGCTAGTGACTCTCAGAAACAGGATTTGCTCCCAGGTCCATCTGTGCTCTTCTGCTAAACCACACAACCCCTCAAATAAAAACCTTGCAGAAGGTAAATATATCCTAATTTAGTTCAGACTGACAACAGCTTTAATAAGACTGTCTCATTAGCAGATGACTCAATTTGTCTTTGATGCTGTCCCTCAGTGATAAATTTAATCAAATATTCTTCTCTGCTGTGGACATTTTGCCAATACAGTATTTTGTCTAGTGACAGGTTTTTATGGGTACTTTCAGATGATCTAAGAAAGCATATGCGTGTTTTTCAGATTCTTATTTTAGGAAAACCAGAAAGTTTCTATTGTTTCAGTGTTAGCATACAAAATAAAGTGTGAAAGAATCACTGATTGCATTTGAACTACTTCCTTCCTGGTGGGTTAATGTGAATAGATAGGTTGGCTGATTCCAAGAACTCCACCGGCCCTGAAATAATCTCCAGGTTCTGGTTATTGTTGAAAAATTCCACCGTGATTCCTAGGAAGGAAGCTAGTTCTCCTTGGCATCAGCGTCTGGGGTGAGGTGGTGTCCTGGGAAGGGACACCAGTTGTTCCTGGGCGACATCTGTAACTGCTCTGGACACCAGACGGTTGCATTGCTATCAGGCTTCATACCAAATATTTGGAAGGATGGTTCTAAATCTAAAACCAAATCTTAGTTTTTATTGAATTCACAGAAAGGATAATTAATATATTCCAACGTAATTATTACTGACAGTTAAATCACATATTTATTTTAGTGTAAATATTTGTATGTTACTGTTCTGAGCCAAATTCTAAAGAAAAAATAAATATATTTGTGGAAATCCTAATATTTTTGCATTTTGTTTTCTTAATTAACTGTCTAGCTAAAATCCCTTCCCAGAAGAAATTTATGTTGTTGCACTGCTTACTTTTTGAAGGTCATGTAACTTCTTAAGGCATCTAGTACAGATTTCTTAACCAAACAAATAATAAATCTTTGATAATATGGAGTACTGCTATATAATATTTTTATATATTGCAGATGATCACCACAGTAAGTCTAGTTAACAGCCATCACCATATCTACAGAACTTTTTTTTCTTGTAATGAGAACTTTTAAGATCAACTCTGGTAGCAACTTTCAAATATATGGTATTTGAGGTACAGGCGTACCTCATTTTACTGCACTTCACAGATAATGTGGTTTTTCTTTTTTGGGTTTTTTTTTTTTTTTTACAAATTGAAGGTTTGTGGCAACCCTGTGTCACACAAATCTATTGGCACCATTTTCCCAACAGCATTTGCTCACTTTGTGTCTCTGTCACTAGTTGGTAATGATCGCGGTATTTCAAAGTTTTTCATTATTATATTTGTTGTGGTGATCTGTGATGTTACTGTTGTGTTTGGGGGCACCATAAGCTGCACCCATATGAGATGGTGAACTTAAACCAAGAAATATGTGTGTTCTGACTGCTCCACTGACTCGCCATTCCTCCATCTGTCTCCCTCCTCACACCTCCCTATTCCCTGAGACACAATATTGAAATTAGGCCAGTTAATAACCCTACAACGCCTTCTGTGTATTCAAACAAAAGGAAACGTTACACATCTCTCACTTTAACTCAAAGGCTAGAAATGAGTGAGAAGGGCAGGCCAAAAGCTGAGACAGGCCGAAGCTATGCTTCTCACGCCAGATAGCCAAGTTGTAAATGCAAAGGAAAAGTTCCTGAAGGAAATGAAAAGTTCACTTGCTACTCCAGTGAGCACACATATGGTAACAAGGCGAAACAGCCTTATCATTGGTATGGAGAAAGCTTCAGTGGTCTGGATAGAAGATCAAGCCAGCCACATTTCCTTAGGCCAAAGCCTAATCCACAGCAAGGTCCTAACTCTCTTTAATACTGTGAAGGCTGAGAGAGGTGAGGAAACTACAGTAGAAAAGTTGGAAGCTAGCAGAGGTTGCTTCATGAGGTTCAAGGAAAGAGGCCATCTCCGTGACATAAAGTTGCAAGGTGAAGCAGCAAGTGCGGATGTAGAAGCTGCAGCAAGTTATCCAGAAGAGCCAGCTAAGATCACTAACGGAGGTGGCTACATGAGACAACAGATTTTCAATGTAGACAAAACAGCCATATATTGGAAGAAGATGTCTTCTAGGACTTTCATAGCTAGGAGGAGAAGTCAGTTCCTGGCTTCAAACTTCAAACGATAGGTTGACTCTCATTAGGGGCTAAGGCAGCTGGTGACTTTAAGTTGGAACCAGTCAGTGTTCATTCATATACCATTCCAAAAATCCTAGGGCATTTAAGAATTATGCTAAATCTACTCTGTCTGTGCTCTGTAAATGGAACAAAGCCTGGATGACGGCACATCTGTTTACAACATAGTTTGCTGAGTATTTTAAGCCCACTGTTGAGGCCTACTGCTCAGAAAAAAAAAAAGATTCCTTTCAAAATACCACTGCTCGTTGACAAGGCACCTGGTCACCAAAGAGTTCTGATAGAGAGGTACAATGACACTAATGTTATTTTCAAGCCTGCTAACAAAACATCCACTCTGCAGCCCATGGGTCGAGAAGTCATTTCAACTTTCAAGTCTTACTGTTTAAGAAATACCTTTCATCAGGCTCTAGTGCCATATATAGTGATTCCTTTGATGGATCTGGGCAAAGGTAATTGAAAATCTTCTGGAAAGGATTCACCACATCTGGTGCCATTAAGAACACTCATGATTTATGGGAAGAGTCAAAATATCAACATTAACAGGGGTTTGGAAGAAGCTGATTTCAGCCCTAATGGATAACTTTGAGGGGTTCAAGACTACAGTGGAGGAAGTGAGTGCAGATGTGGTGGAAATAGCAAGGGAACTAGAATTAGAAGTGGAGCCTGAAGATGTGACTGAATTGCTATTACTGTCATGATAAGATTTTAATGGATGAGGAGTTGCTCCTTATGGATGAGTAAAGAAAGTGGTTTCTTGAGATGGAATCTACTCCTGGTGGAGATGCTGTGAAGACTTGAAATGACAGCAAAGGATTTAGAAATTACATAAACTTAGTTGATAAAGCAGTGTGGGGTTTGAGAGAATTGACTTCAATTTCAAAAGAAGTTCTGTGGGCGAATATCAAATGGCATTTAAATGCTACAGAGAAATTGTGAAAAGAAGAGTCAATCAATGTGGCAAATTCATCGTTGTCTTATTTTAAGAACTTGCCACAGCCACATCAACCTTCAGCACCCACCACCCTGATCAGTCAGGAGCCACCAACATTGAGGCAGGACCCTCCACCAGGAAAAAGATTACAACTCACTGAAAGCTAAGATGATGATTAGCATTTTTTAGCAATAAAGCATTTTTTAATTAAGATATGTATGTTTTTAGACATAATGCTGCTGCACACTTAACAGACTACAGTATTATAATGTAAACATTTATTTGCACTGGGGAACCAGAAGATTCACTTGACTCACTTTATTGCAGTATTCCCTTTATTGCAGTGGTGTGGAATTGAACCTACAATATCTACAAGGTAGGCCTGTATTATTTATTTTATTTATTTTTTATGTTTATTTTTGAGAGAGAGAGAGGAGACAGAGCATTAGTAGGGGAGGGACGAGAGACAGGGAGACACAGAATCTGAAGTAGGCTCCAGGCTCTGAGATGTCAGCACGGAGCCCAACACAGAGCTCAAACTCACCGCGACATCATGACCTGAGCCGAAGTCAGACACCCAATCGACTGAGCTACCCAGGACTCCCGGTAGGCCTGTATTATTAACTATAGTTGCCACACTGTGCATTACTTCCCCATGACTCAATAAATGGAAATTTGTATCTTTTGACTCCCTTCAGCCATTTCACCCACCCCTTCCCCATCCTGCACCTCTGACAACCACCAGTGTGTTACCTGTTCTCTATGAGCATGGTTTTTGGAGTTGTTTTTTTTTTTTAAGATTCTACTTGGATATTTCATATGGTATTTGTCTTTCTGACTTTGCCCTCAAGGCCTATCCATGTCACAAATGGCAGTATTTCATTTTTTATGGTTGAATAACGTGTGTGTGTATGTGTGTGTGTGTGTGTGTACATGTATGTGTACACAGATACCACATTTTCTTTATCCATTTATCCACTGATGTACACTCAGGTTGTTTCCAGATCTTGGCTATTGTAAATAATGCTCTAGTGAAGACAGGGGTGCATTTATCTTTTCAAGTTAGTCTTTTCATTTTCTTTGTTAAAATACCCAGAAGTGCAATTGAACTATACATTGGTTCTATTTTTAAATCCTTGAGGAAACTTCATACCATTTTCCACTGTGGCTGCACCAATTTGCTTCCTACCAACATAGTACAAGGAGTCCCTTTTCTCCACATTCTCCCCAAACGTTTTTTTTTTTTTTTTTTTTAATGTTTTTATTTTTAAGACAGAGACAGCATGAGCAGGGGAGGGGCAGAGAGAGAGGGAGACACAGAATCCAAAGTAGGCTCCAGGCTCTGAGCTGTCAGCACAGAGCCTGACGTGGGGCTTGAACTCATGGACTGTGATATCATGACCTGAGCTGAAGTCAGATGCTTAACCGACTGAGCCACCCCGGTGCCCCCTGTCTTTTTGATAATAGCCATTCTCACTGTGGTTTTGATTTGCATTTCCCTGATGATCAGGGATATTGAGCATCGATGCATCTAGCTAGCTGTTGGCTATCTGTATGTCTTTGGAAAAATGTCTGTTCAAATCCTTTGCCCATTTTTCAATCGGGCTTTTTTGTTCTGCTGGTATAGGAATTTTTACATATTTTGGATTGACCCCTTATCAGATATGATTTGCAAATACTTTCTTCCACTCATTAGGTTGCCTTTTCATTTTGTTTCCTTTGTGCACAAGCTTTTTATTTTAATGTAGTCCCACTTTTCATTTTTGCGTTTGGTGTCAGATTCGGAAAATCACCAAGACTGATGTCAAGGAGTTTATTGCCTACTGGTTTCATGTCTTATATTCAACTCTTTAATCCATTTTGAGCTAACTTTTGTGTATGGTGTAAGATAAGTGACCTAATTTTCCCAACAGCAATTATTGAATACACTGTCTTTTCTTGATTATATATTCTTGTCTACTTTATCGTAAATTAACTGACCATACATTCATTGGTTTATTTCTAGGCTATTCTGCGCCATTAATCTAGGTCTGTATTTATGCCAATACTTGATTACTATAGCTTTGTAATAATATAGTTTGAAATTAAGGAGCATGAGGCCTCCAGCTTTGTTCTTTCTCAAGATTGTGTTGGCTGTTTGGAGCCTTTCGGGGTCCCATACAAATTTTAGGGTTGTTTTTTAAAAATGCCATTGGAATTTTGAGAGATTGCATTGAATCTGTAGGTTGCTTTGGGTAGTGTGAACATTTTAACAATATTCGCCCAATCCCTAAGCATGATGTATCTTTCCATTTATTTGTCTGCAGTTTCATTTATGTCAGTTTTCAGTGTACAGGTCTTTCATGTTTTTGTTTAAAAATCCCTGGGTATTTTGTTTTTGATGCCGTTTTATAAATGGGATTATTTTAATTTCTCTTTCTGGTAGTTTATTAGCGTACAGAAATGCAAGATTCCTGTGTATTGATTTTGTGTTCTGCAACTTTACTGAATTTATTAGTTCCAACAGTTTTTTGGTCTTTGGGGTTTTCTATATGTCATTTTATCTGCAAAAACTGACAATTTGGGTGCCTTTTGCTTGCCTAATTGCTCTGGCTAGGACTTCCAATACTATGTTAACATTTAAAATTTGACATAAAAAGCAAAGTGGTCCAAAGAAAGAAGTTTGAAACTAAATGTTGAACACTCTACTGAGTCCATGGACCAAACTCCCTCCTTTTTATGAAACCCCATGTGGGTGATGCAGGTTATTATCAGGAACAATTCTAAGTTACTACAGCTTTGTCACAAGCCACCCTAAAAACTTAAGAGGTTCAAACTTAGTAATCATTTCTCTCTCGGATTCTGTGGACTAGGAATTTAGGAAAGGCTCTACTTGGCAGTTCTGACTCCAGGTATCGGATGTATTTGCATTTACAGCGGCTAGAGCTGGGCTAGCGGGAAGTTAGAACACGAGGGACTGGCCAGACGTTTCTGCTTGTAGTTTCAGGATCTCTCTGTGTGGGCTGGTCTGGGCTTCCTCACAGAATTGGCTTCGGGGTGACTCAAGGACTTACCAGCCTGTGTAGCTTTGCGTGTTCCAACAGATCAGCTGTAAGCTGTGTTGCCTTTGATTTAGCTTTGGAAGTCACAGAGCAGTCCTTTTGTCGTGTCAGCCAGTCACCTCTTGATCTGGGGAATGTCAGACTTTATGGATCTTTTACAACCGCCACATCTCCCCTCAGGAAGCCCATCTGGTGTGAGAGAGGCAAGACCAGCCTAGATACTGCCACCAGGAGAATACCAAAAGGTAAGCTGCCCCACGTAGAAGGCCATGGGAGCTCACAGAGGGGAGTAAGGGAAAGCATTTTGGAGGCGACCTTTGAGCTGGTTCTTAAGATGGATTTTGACATTTTGAATGGCATTAGCAAGGTCCAGAAGTAATAAATGGTTGAACAGCGAGTGATTACTTGACTGCAATCAAAAGTGGCTGAAGGAGAAGGAGTGAGCAGAGGCCAGAAATGTGAGCCAGATCAAGGAATGCCCAACCTAAGCAGCTTCGAGAGAGGTGGGGACATGGGCAGAAAAGTAATGAAGGTTCCTCTCCCCTCTAGATACAATTACCATGGGAGAGATGGTGAACTTTCCTTCTTGGCAATATCTACTACCCCTCCTGGGTGGTATTACAGGAGTTTACAGCAGTCTCCAACTTGGAAATAGTATCAGGTAACTATAAGCATGTATTTCTGATTTGGCTTTATTAGTTGCTTGAACTATCACCTAAAATGTGACAGGCTGAAAGGCATATAACACGTGTTGAAGCCTGAATGGAGTACACAGTCTCTTAGTGCTACCTGTCGTGTAGATCAGTATGGTCCAGAGCTTTCTGTGATGATGGCTGGGATGCTACCTAACCACAGGCAGCCATTAAGCATATGAAATCTAGGGCTGGAAATGTATTGTAATTTAAGCACACGGGCCTAGTGTGTTGGTTAGCCAGGCCTACATGAAGGGTTTGGCAAGTGCAAGAGTGGAGTCCTAGGGCTGGCACAGACCCTAATGTGTGCTGTGGAAATTCAGAGTAACAGGGCTAGCCACAAAGTAATGCCATCCTGATTCAGGTTTACTGGGTCAATCCGATGGAATAATATATACCCCAGAGAGACCCCTGGTGAAAAATACTACCCAAGCCCCTAGAGTAGGGGACAGTGACAAGAGCCGGCCGGGAAAAATATCTGGGTTGGTAAGGGGATTCACAGCTCTCTCTCTGGGGAGCAATGGGAGGTTAATTTCCAGCCACGGGACTCCCTTTTTTCAAATAGAAACTTCCACAGCATCCTACTACATACAGATGGCAGTAACTTGGAGCTCTTTCAGTTCAGAGCAGGGGTGGACACTCCGTGGCTGTGCCTCCTCAGTGCTAGAAGTGATAAAAGGAAATCCATCATCCTTTCCAATCTTACTCCAACGAGTGTATCTTGAGGTCAATAATGAGACTTCATGGTTGTTTCTGAAACAAATTTATTCTCAGAATAATGCACAAAAGAAGAGGTTGAGGCTACCTTTGGGAGGCTTCCTCCCCCTCCTCTCTGAATGCCAGGGAGAACACAGTTGAGGGAAACATGCAATCACAAACAATGATCAACTCTAAAGACAAAAAGGTTTGGTCCAAAAGAACTCAACATAATTAATCCAATTACTGTGAACAGCTTCACTGAGTAGGATTAAGATATTGCAGATGTAGTGTTTCCACAGGGTGGCTCTTCAGTGCACCAGGGGGGCCTGCTTGAGGGAGATGAGGACAGAGCGCATGCGGGAGACGTCTTTGGCCTGCTTGCTGGACTTGGGGTTAAAGTCACACAGCCGGGCCACCCGTTCCCACTCAGTGCCTGGGGACGACTCGTCTATGTCGTTTACAAAGGCTTCTTCTGCTGCCCTGGAAGCAACAATGAAAGATGTTGGTTTAATGTAGAACCCCTTGTGAGCTACCTGGTGGCTGCCTCTTCATGCCTGACTGAATGGCATCTGCTTTTCCAAAGAGTAACAGCCCCTGCCTGGCTCAGGTCAGATTCAGGAGCATACACGTGGCCAGTTCTCCCAGGCACAGGGGCCCGGACTGCTGTGTAAAATGTTGGAATACAGGTGTTTGGTGCAGGGCTCACTCTCTCTCTGTCTCTGTTGACACAGAGCATTAAAAAAGCAAGTCCTTGGCCAGCTATGCACTGCCTTCATTAACAGGAGCAAAGCAGCAGGCTGGTCAAGAATGTGAACGGTGGTTTATGTTGGGCTCTACTGAGTTTCAAGTAAATTCAGAGACTTCTAAAAAGCCCACCGGTCATTGCATGATAGCTTCTGGATTTATCCCTAAGACCGGAGAGAAACAGGGCAGATCAAAAGGAATTCAAGACAAAGCTCCCATGCGAGCAGGCACTAGAGACTTAAAGCCATTCTGGAAGGGGGTTTGTTAGGACATTGTCCAGTTCAGCTCAAAGTTGGCCATTTTCCCTCCAGCCGGGTGCCTTGGGCCACTCAGGGCACTCTCTGGAAGGGGTGGGCATCTGATGGCTGAACAGCCAATCAATGTCAGTTGCTTTTTGCTAGGATGCTGCTCCAACGATCTTTCACGTCAAGGTCAGCCCACCCCCCAGTTGGGAACTGGTGGGAGCTACAGCCTGAAAGGACAGCGGAAGGAGGAGGGAAGACACACTATATTCATCTACTCCGACAAGCATCACGGGCAAAGCAAAAGCAATGGAGATGACTGGTCTGTGGGGACGGGGGGTGGCACTCTCACAGGGATGGCCGTGGCAGACACTGCTGAAGCCCAGAGCCACTACAACACTGCGACTTCATGGCACACACAGTTAGGGGCAGTGAGAAAGGTTTACTTAACTGTTCTAGGCTGTAGCAAGGATGGTTTATGTTTGTGCTTAAAGGTGAAGAGAAGAAAAGAAACAAGGAGAGAAACTTTAGGTCAGATATAGAAAATGAGAATGAGCTCAATGCAGATGGTCAGTAAGCTAGACATGCCCTTGCCACTCTAGCTACACTTGGGAACGTGCAGCTGGCTTTGCTGGGCCACCCTGCTGCCCAGCAAACCCAGACTCGACCTTTCCAGTCTCCATTTCTACTCCAGAGAGAATGTGCAAAAAATCAATCCAACACCACCTGTAAGTCCAGCATTTCACAAATCTCATTGCAAATGCATCTGGGGACCCAGGGAACCCGGCTCTGTATTCTAAAGGGATGAACGTGTAAAGGTCACAGGCCCTAAGAGGCTCTACAGCCATGAGCCTATTGTCCACCCTTCTACCCTCATCTCCCTTGTATCAAAAGCTGGTCCTAATTCTTAAGGAAACAGCAATACTGCTCTGAAAACAAGAATCCTTAAGTACTTTTCCAGAGAAGATGTAGTTTTCTTTGGAAGAATAAACCACAGTGGCCCACACCAGACAGCTTTGGCCATCTGGACCTTAAAAAGCTTGGGGCCTCTTTGTGCCACACTAGGGGGATAGGGCATCAGAAGGTGGCCACTAAACAATTTCCAACATATAAAACCATAGAGAAACAATTACAGAGCTCCCCCTTTACCCAATGAGACAATCTCCTCTGCTCTGGACTCTGCTGCCCCAAGGGAGAAGCAACCAACCCCACATGTCGTTCTATAGAATTAAATGTAGGAAATCCTGCCTCCCTCCCCCCCCCCCCCCCCATAGCTCCCAACCACAGAGCTTCCACCTGTTCCAGGTGGGGACACATCCCGTCCCCACCTAGGGCAGGTAGGTAGCAAGAAGTTAGAGCCCACCCCCGTCCCACAGCCTTCCCAGACAAGGTCACAAATGACCCACATTTTAAAAGGGAATCTGCTTCCTTCTCTCCAAAACCCTGGATGTGCAAAAGGGCTATCGGAGTTAAAGGGAGTCACGATTCTGCAAGACAAATCGATGGGTCATACCCCCAACCTTAAAACTCTTAGGCAATCCCCAGAGTGCCAATCTGAAATAATTCAGAAAGCAAAGCAACTTGTGACATAACAGGAACATTAACTCTAAACAAAAAGTAGAATCAAAACAAGAAAAGGAATTAGTTTTGCAACATACACATAACCAATCACGTCAGCGAAGGGTTGTTTGTAGAAAGCTTCATCTGCCACCCTAGACAGCAAGAGGTCCAAAAGGCAGGCAAGCAGGCAGGAAAAAAGAGAGAACATTGAGAAGCAGAAACATCTCAAATCCACAGTAGAGGCATGACTGTGCTCCAGGGCGCTGCTCCCAAGGCTCCGTCCTCACCCAGCAAGGCTTCAAGTGCTGGAGACCAGCAGGCAAGGTTCTCCGCTGGCCTTCCCCAGGGGCGGGTTCTCCCAAGGGAGCCCTGCCAACTCCTTCCCCACCTTCTCCTGACAACGGCGAGCCTTTCTCAGCGCCCGCTTCCAGGTAAGCCCTTTTAGAGACTCCGAATCCATCCGATCCAATCCTCAACCCCAACGACCTAGGAGAACACTAGGACGTGGTCTCACCAACACTTTACAGATCAGGTAACAGGAGGCCTAGAGATGAAGCAACCTGCCCAATCCCAGGCGACAGAACTCAGAAGCAGGCCGGCCTGGTTCTCTGCACTGTGCTGTAAGGCTTCTTCCCCGCTGGCGGATGACCGGGAAGCCACGCCGCCTTCCCGTCAGCCTTAGGGAGTCTCGCTAGGCACGAACGCTGCCAGCTGCCCGACACCAAACACGCTAGGCCCCAAAGCCACTATCCAACTACTGCTTCTGAACCACCCTGGCTCAATGGGATCAGTTTTCAGTATTCTGGGAACAGATGAGGAAAAAGTTGCCGGACACAAGTGGTCTGGCAGAAAGGACTGCAGCCCAGGGTCCTGGCTCTGGCCCCGTCTTCCTGTGTGTCCCCGAATAAGCTGGTTCGTCCGCTCAGTCCAGCCAGACTGGACTGCCACCACAAGGTGCAGTCCAGAAACCCCAACTTCACTTCCCCTCTAACACCAGGAATGGATCAAAGTGGCAGGGCTCTATGGGAAAGGGAAGGGGGGCACGCTGGGTGGAGGAGTTTACACCCCCACAGACAGGCTGGCTTATTTAGACTTTGTTGCCCCAGGCTGAATCCCTGGGCCTAGCCAGCCCACCCCATCTATTGTGGGTGGGCAGGAAACCTCCCTGCGGAAATCTTACCCTGTCCTTTGCCAGGCTGGTTTTGGGGCACAGGAGCGGGAGGGGCATTTTGAAGGAAAATCATGCCTGTTTATTAACCTAAGGTCACTTATTTATTTAAAGGGAAATTCTAGTAATTTTATTTCGGTTTATTTTTAGACTCACCCACAGCCTGCCTTCTTTCCCATTTTGGTTTATACATAGGAGGTGTTTTGTGGAAATTTGATTGTAACTCTATGTGAGTCACCAGGAAAACAGAGTTGTTTGTGGGCAGAATGAGTGGGCGGGAAAGGAAAGGCCAGACAGCTTGTAAGCCCATAATCCTTTTAGTTTACACAAAGGGCTAAACCTAATCAATTTCAGTTTGTGCTTGCTCCTACTGGAAGAAAATAAAGGTTTAGTGACTCCAGTGGAGGCATCACTAAGACAACAAAAGCCTGAATGCCAGGCTTCTGTTCCTTTGCAGTTAGCCTCAAGACTAAAGAGTTTGTTAGTGACAGCAGAGCCCCATCCAGGTCTGGTTACAGACAAGCAGGACAAATGGAAAATCATCATCTAAGTGGCCTGTTTGTTCTTCACCCACCAGACAGAAGGGCCTAAAAGCAGCAATCCTCATGGAAGCCTGTGGGAAAGGGGGCGGGGGGAGGGAGGAGGAATGCCTTTGGGCCTGACCACAGGGTGCTCAAGAGGTGACCCACATCAATAGCCCCAACAGGGCATGGGAAAAATGTCTGCCAACTTTTAGAAGTCTTGAAAGAGGGGAAAAGTTAGCACCAGACACCCCTGTAAAAGGGGAAATGTTTCTGTCAGTTTGGAAGGGAACATGGTCTGCGGCTGGTCTGGAGTACACACTGTCCTGACTGGCTCCCGTGGAGGAGGAATTTGTTTCCACAGGCTGTCACTAATAATTGATGGCTCTTGTGCAGTGGCATCTGCACCCTGCGTTGGGATAAAAGCAGGGAGATGCAATCTGAGGACTGACACCAGTCTACAGATGCAGTGAAGACAAGATCTGCGGTCATCTGCCCAGCACCACGCCTGGGCACCTAGCAGGTTTTAGTTTGGGGCACCTAGAAGTCAGGAGGCCTGACGATACACTCAAATATAGGCCCTTGCTACCCACCGCATCTCTTCTTTCAAACTACTCTACCTATCTTTGTGTTCCCCCTTAAAAATCCAGCTGCTACAAAAGTCATCCAGAGAGAAGGGCACATGCTTGAAACGGAACACTTCATTTTCTCAAAATACTCTTCACCTACGAACAGAGTTCCTTTACATATATAAATGGGACTTAGTCCCACAGGATGCTGTTTAGAGAATCAAACACGGAGGGGGAGTGGTCAACAATGTCACAATCTCGAGGAGGGGGTGTGTGCCATTGGAAGAAGTTCCCCACGGTGGCTCTAAACGGCTCCCATGCTAGTCCATGAAAACTAACTGGAGTAAAATGTAAAAACCACCCCTTCTATCCTGGAACCCTGGTGACAATGGCTCATGTGCCTCCAGTTTTACATACTCAGAGTCTGCCCTGCGCTTCGTGACCTGGTTTTGAAACAGCTACACATTCTCCATAAGTGGCAAGTTGAAGTCTTTTCCCCTCTCTGGAACTTGGGAAGTTCACCTATGACATCATCCAACCCGACATTCTACGATTCTAAGAAAGGTACCCAAGCCCTAAACCGATGCCTGGAGGGACTAAACCTTAGAGACTGAGCTCCTGAAAACAGGAGTGCTTACTCCAAGGATAACTGATACTGTATACAGACAACCCCTTTCTTTCCAGAAAGGCTACAGTTTAGCAAAACTGGCCTGAAAAAATTTCCGCAATTAGAAGCCTATTCCCACCATAATAATTTTTTAAGCCTGAGAATCTGTATGTCAACTTGTTTACACATCAGGGACCCTGAACAGGGAGGGTCAGCCCGGTTTTACCAAGTACTTCAGGGCAGACAGGCCCCCCGGGCAACTTGCTAGAATAAATGGGGCCTCACATGGTACTTGCACAAAGAACTCGCTCCTCTCCCTTTAGAGATGTGAACTTGTATCTGTGGTAAATCATCTGGAATGAGCACAGAATAAAGCAGCCTGGACCTGTCAGCACTTCAAAATGACCACAAGCTCAGGAGAAGCCCTGGTAGTTAATGCTACCCTGAGCAACTCAATGTGAAGACCAGAGGGCAGTCCCCACCGTATTAGAACTTCACTGGAACCTGAGAAGCATTCCTAGAAAATACCTCCCCACAGGAAGGGGGCCAGGACTAGGCTCCCATTTAGCATTTAAGACGCAGACAACAGAACCAACTATGGCCAACAAGAGAAAGGTAGCCGAAGCCTACCGCACACAATGGTCCATCTGTTCTGCTGTAGGTGCCCCAAGATGGCACAGGTTGGCTGGCAAAGCGGTCTGCTCCCTCTTTTCTGGCAGATTTCCAGCAAGAAGCTGCCAGAGACCAAAGCACTTAAACCAACTTCTGCCTCTGAGGCAGGAACCTAAGAAGGCGCTTTACCCTGAAAATTACAACTATCCCCAGGCTCAGTCTAGCCTATCTTTCCACTGAGGTAGTGAAGCGACCGTGTGAGAGCTGGGCTCAGGATGCAGCAGGAAGGTGAGCCTCTGGCCTACATCAAGGCCAGCAGTGCTGCCTCCACCTCTCTGAGCTACTTCCAAGCAGACTGAGCATGGAGACCACAGCTCCTGCTCGGCTGGGAGAGGAGGAGGCGCTTAGTTTCTCCCTCAACTTTAGGGAGTACATCATAAAGAGCACTTTCAAAAGGTCAATCTTAGGTCAATTTTCTCAGATGTACGCGGAGGACCCTTCGTTCTCAAGTCACCATTTCGGAACATCCCTGGCTACTGAATTACAAAGCACATTTCCCTGCTAACGGGCCCCTCTGCCTAGCAGCTTTCAGAGAGCAAGGCTGTATTTAGGGGCTGCAACATGACCAAGTCTATAATCCCCAAAGTACTGAGATCCGGGTATATTCATAACACAGCCCTTCATTTCAGGGTTACGTTTCTGCATGTGGACTTAATCTATGACATAACTTTCCCTTTTGCTGCTTCATACCGATACAAGCAACACATATTAACCAAACTCTTAGCTGAAGAGCTAAATCCACTACAACTGGGATGGCTAAAGGACAGGCTGGATTAAGCTCATAAGGCCCGAGAGACTTGCAACCTTTATGTTTCAAGTACTTTTTCCAAAACCTGCAAATACATTTCACACTAAAAGAGGCAGCACGTGAGAACTACATTGGCCACTGGAAATGAATTTGATTCCATCCTGGAAAGCAAGCAGTGCTGGTAGCACCGGGGACTGACCTGTTATTTGCTTTTGTTTTCTGTAGCTGCTCGTCCTGCCTCGCATACCACTCTTCTAGCTCCTTTATTGCTTTTTCTTTCCACTCTGCTTCTTGCTTCCGAGAATTGGCATCTTTGAAGGGAAGGAAAAGAAATAAAATGAGGCGAAACACAAATCGAAGTCTGCTCCATAAATTTTTTAGTCTTATTAAAACTGCTGTGTGCTGGTGGGAGACTAGGCAGGAGGGAAGACAAAATTCTGTTTTCCCTGTTTGTGCATCCAGTCTCTGATCTCAGGGATTCCATTCAAGGGGTTTCATATTTTAATCTCAATCCACTGACATTAGTGGATTCACTAATTTTGGGATTTCTTTTGGGGGTGGGGTAGGGGAGGAATACTTTCTTTCTTTTTTATTTTTTTGTTAATGTTTATTTATTTTTGAGACAGAGAGAGACAGAGCATGAACGGGGGAGGGTCAGAGAGAGGGGGAGACACAGCATCTGAAACAGGCTCCAGGCTCTGAGCTGTCAGCACAGAGCCCGACGCGGGGCTCAAACTCACGGACCGCGAGATCATGACCTGAGCTGAAGTCGGACGCTTAACTGACTGAGCCACCCAGGTGCCCCAGGGATACTTTCTTAATACAAAAAAGCCTTTGGGGGCACCAACCAGGGAAAAAACAACTATGGACCATTCTTTAATAATGCTGTCAATATCAGTTCAGGGTGGACAATTAATATTACATCATCTAACAACATCTTCTCCCAAACTATATTTAACAGCCTAGGTTTGACAACCAATGGTTTTGTAAAACAGGTTGGCACTCTCTTTTAACTAAAAATGGTAGAAGCAACTCTATGAAGCAGGGAGCTGTTGTTAAAATTACCAGAGGTAGAGAAGATTCAGGAATATAGGCGGTAGAATATAGATGGTAAATGTTGAGGGGGACCACAAAATAGCTATTCCTGCTTGGACTGCAGAGTGAGTCTGTGGCAGAGCTAAGACAGAAGTAAAAAAAAAAAACTAATGGAGGATTGCTGGGGGTTGAGGTGGGGTAGGGGATCACTAACAGTTATCCAAAAGGTTCTAGAAATTAGAAGACGCAAACTTAGGTTTGCCATACTGGATTCTCAAACATTAAGTTTCTCAGCTAAGTATTCACTAAGACATTTAGCTAAAAAGACCAAGTCAGTAGAGAGCGGGAGACAGAAATGCAGGTCACATGCAGTTGACATCTGAAGTTACTCTGAGAGTTCACTTTTAAACATGTTCTTAAGGAAATACTCTCTGGCAGGTGTTTTTATTTAAAAAAAATTTTTTTTAAAGTTTATTTACCTTTGAGAGAGAAGACAACAAGTGCGCACACACGAGTGGGGGAAGGGGCAAAGAGAGAGAGAGGGAGAGAGAATCCCAAGCAGGCTCTGCACCGTCAGCAAAGAGCCCAATGTGGGGCTTGAACTCACGAACCCTGATCATGACCTGAGCCGACGTTGGATGCTTAAGCGACTGAGCCACCCAGGTGCCTGTCGCAGGTGTTTTATAATAGACCCCTCTTTAATCTTTATAACAATCCCAAGAAGGTAAACTCTAGACCCATGCTCAGCACTGAGACAAACTATAGCTCAGAAAGTTTGAGTAACTTTTCCTAAAGGTTAAAGTCAGTGGCAGAGCTAAGATTCAAACCCAGATTTGCCTCTAAAGCTTACACGTTCTTACTTCATTAAGCTGCCTCCAAAGGGAAGGATGGAAAGGAAAGCAAGCCTAGAAAAAAAATCACAAGATGTGACTAGAAGGTGCTCACCAGTGCTCCAGAAAAGAGTCTGGACAGCACAGAGCCAGAGCCCGACCTGTAAGTAGCATCTTCGAGGAGGTTACAGAGCAGTGGTGGTGGCCAGTCACCCCCTGAAGGAAAGAAACTGAGCATTTGGGAGCATTTTTGGGGCCTTTGCAAGCACATTTTATAGTAACAACCTACAGAAAAGGCTGTGTCTATAACTACTAGAAATAGCCTACTGGCACCTAGAAACTCTCCAAAAGTTTTGGATTCTAAAGCAGCTGTTAGCCTGTAGCCTGTTGTGTAAGTGAAATGGAGAACGCCACGATGCGACGGGAAATGCTGTGAGCTGGCAGTGCGTGTGGACAAGAAACCAAAGAGTACCAAGGTTAAAATTGAAGGTCACCTTTTCAAGAGTGGTGAAATCACTTCTAAAACATTACTTTTTGACTGCAGAGTATTTGCCTTTGTGTGTAGTCTAATGATTTTTTTTTAAGTTATTTCTCTGAAAAATTAAATAAAAATTGTGATCTGCTGATTGTAGTCGCTGCATAAAACCACCTCTTTAAATCATCTACTTGCTTTTACAGATTTATGAAGGGACACTAGCAATAAGAATTTAGAATTCTTAAATGCTTAGTACAACAGGGCAGAGATCTAAGCTGCAATACAATCTCTGCATCTGGGCAGGAGAAGAGGGAGGGAAGGATGAAGAGTCCCCTTAGAGAGCAGGGCACATGGACGGCTGTCTTCTCTGGCAATCCCTATTACTGCTCATGGAAAGGAAAATTATTTGAGGACACAGCCAATAGCTAAGCTGAAAACGACTGACATGGATTCTCTATTTTTAGCATCTGTGCTTTCTCACAGTTCTTGCAAGGAAAACAAAACAAAATTGAAAAAAACACCTGAGGTTCACAGACCAATTTAATTCAGCTGCAAAGCCACATGTTTGACTTCCTTCATAAAAACATCCTAAGGGGCCACCTGGGTGGCTCAGTCGGTTGAGCATCCGACTTTGGCTCAGGTCATGATCTCACAGTTCGTGGGTTCGAGCCGCGCGTCGGGCTTTATGCTGACAACTTGGGGCCTGGAGCCTACTTCAGATTCTGTGTCTCCCTCTCTCTCTGCTCCTCCCTTGCTCACCCTGTCTCTCTCTCAACAATAAATAAAGATTAAAAAAAAATTTTTTTTTAAAAAGCATCTTAAGAAAACTACAATTCACTGAACATTCCTAAGGTGCCCAATCTGGTAACTGAAAAAACACAATTCTTCCAGACACCAAAAGTGTACTCCCTCGATGGAAGACAACTTTACTAAACTTTGGGGAAAGGGAAAAGATAAAGTTGGGTTCTGAAACGTGAAAAATACTAATACCAGCTAAGTCTTGCCTCTCAGCTTACTCAGAAGCAGCAGCCAGGACCAAGGCTGCCGGCACCGCAAGGACAATTTTCATCTTACCCGATGCAGGAGCTACTAGCTACACGTGGCTGTTAAAATTTAAAATTCGGTTGCTCAGTCACACGAGTCACATTTCCCGTGCTTAACAGCCACATGTCGCTAGTGGCTACCATCACTGGAGAGCAGAGATAACGTAGTATTTCCATCATCAAAGAAATTACTACTGGATAGTGCCATAAAGGTTCAAATAGAAGTGTGTCCTTTGATCTCCAAGTCACATAAACTGGACTGGAGAAATAACAGAGTCGGTCCTACTTCCAGGTGTCAACTACCCCAACCGAAGAATAGGACTCACGTGTTTACTAATTCAGTGGTTCCCAAGAAAGAATAACGCTGACATTGTGGGTACACAGAAGAACATCATTATTTCTAGATACACAATAAAATATTTAGGCATAAAATACGTGATGTATCTGAAAGTGGACCAAAAATGTGTGTGTATAAAACATACACACACACACACACATTACATTTATATAAAGATAACCCAATATGACAAAATGTTAATTACTGAATCTAGGGGGTACACACAAGTTCATTTTACTCTTCTTTCAACTATTCTGTTTGAAATTTTAATGAAAAGTTGAGAAGACTGCCCCATGGCTTTATGTCCACACTGTGCCATACCTCTGCAACTCCCAAGTACAGATACCAAGCCTCCCAATCCTGACCAAAAGCGACACTCCATACACAGATCTTCACCGAAGGCCAGGCCAGCTGGCACTGATCTTGGGCTGGGCCTGCCTGGTGGGATAGTGTTCACTAAATGCAATGTGACTAAGGGATAGATGGGTCTGGACTATGAAACAGGGCAGACTTGAGCTGAATTGTGACTCCACCACTTCTTAGCTAAGTGACTCAAAAACTTATCCTGGGATTCTCCCATTCCTCACCTACCTACAGAGGTAAAAACGTACCTTACAGAGCTATCAGAACAGGAAAACAAAACTGTACATGTTTCCTACAATTTACATTTTCCTCTTAAAGCATTACCTTAAATTCAGCCTTCAAATGATAAATGGACTCTGGAGTCTCTCACATGGACAGGATACCTACAAGTTTATACAACACCCTTATAAATACCACCCGGACTACCCTTGGGGTTGGTAACACTGATCTTATTCCACAGAGGACGTAACAGACACTGGAAGGTTTGAGCAACTAAGTGCCCAGAGCTGGTAAGAGTTAAGCCTGGGCCTTGAACCTAGTCTTTTACTCCAAGCTCAGGACTCTTTCCACAGCAAAGCTCTGCTCTTCCTGAAAGGATGCACTCGGTGGCCGGTGGCGACCCTCCGAGCTGCCCTAATCCTCACACAATGGCCTGTGATCAAGCGTCTCCGTGCGGGTGGCCTTGGGGCCTTTATTTAGGTTGAGAAAGAGATCTTCCCAAATATGAGACAAGGACATTATGGCTAATTCTAGTTAAAAAGGGTAAGAGTCAAGGTCAACTATCACACTGAAAACAGACACCCAAAGACATAAAGGGATTCCTTACCAAGGGCTTCCAAGCGTTCCGTTTGCTCTTCTCTCCACTTACGGATACTTTCAGGCTCTGACTGCAAGCGATCCACTTGTGAAATAGCTGCATAACTGTCTGTTGGACCATTACTCTCCTTAACACAAAACACAATTGTGTTCTATCAGTACCAGACGTTCCTTCCTGAAACACACTTCATCCGTGGCAGAACCCCTGGTTGTGTACAGCACGGAGGCTGTTGTAAAATGTTAAAGGATTACCTTTAAAAGCAACAACACCTCACGTGCCAATAGGGAGCTTTCAACATTACTGCACAGAATCCTTACAATCTACAAGGGAGGTAGTTTTTATCCTACCTGTTAATAAATAGGACGTGAGTGGGAGAGAGGAAAATTAGGGAGGCGGGTAATAATGGACTTCCTAGGAAACAGTGTTAACGGGTTTTGTTTCCCCACTTGACACACAACTTCTGTGGAATCTTCAAAGTAACAAAGGTAAATACACGGCCCAGAAAGGCCTAGAACCTAAGGCTTCTAAATGCCATTATACAATGTAGGAAAAAGATCACTTAATGCCACCTAACCAAAATGTGAGAACTCTGGGTAAAAGAGTCCAAAAGAAGACGTGCAGTCCCTACAGTCACACCAAAGAAAAGAATAAAAAGGCAAGCAAATATGAGTCACAAGTGGGGGGTGGGGGGGCAGGTTCTTTTACAGTGGCTAAGGTCTGACAGCTGATACACTGATAAAGACTCAAACAGAATTTAATCTTTCAGAGATTTATCTTTTAGATTTTTCACCTGTTGAACTAGGAAGTAAATTCCAAATTAACCTAACCAGACCATAAAAGATGGAAGGGGAGTTACTTAAAATATTAGTAACTAAAAAACAAACAAACAAAACTTAGCAACACTTTCCATGTGTCAGGCACATAAAAGCTTTATCCCCCAAGCAAAGTTTTTCTTCCCATTTCACAGCTGGAGAACTGAGACACAGAACTGACATGTCCACTTCACAGCTAGTTAGGGACAGAGCCAGAATCTGAACGCTGTTGTGTCTCGCTCTAAGGATTAAGCTCTAAACCAGGGATTGGAAACTAGAGTCCGTGCCACCTGCCTGTTTTTGTAATTACATTTTACTGGAACACAGCCGTGCCCATTCACTTATGTTCTGTCTATGGACGCTTTCACAGCACAGCAAGAGTAGTCTGACAGAGACCTTCGTGACAAAGCTTAAAATGTTTACGACCTGGTACTTAACGAAAAAATTAGTCCATCCTTGGTTTAAACCAATTAGACTAACATCCTTCTTTAATTGGTTGAGGGATGGGCAGAAGAAACCCAGGCATAAGCAAAGCATCATGCTATTCCCCCAAGGCTATAGTGACTACTTCCACTTGGTCCAGAAGGAAACACACAACTCTTGTTGGGTGCTTGGGAGAAGAGGAGAAACCTCCACTTGTTCTAGATAAAAGGACATGCACACGTGAAGCCCAATGTGCCCTGTGACCACCATTCGACCACCATGAAAAAAGCTAGAGCACAAAAATGCATGCTTGGCGGCCAGAGTCCGAGAACACTTCAATTACATAAACTACTAAAACTTCGCTGTGTTTAAGGTAATCCAAGTTGGGCTAGCAACTGAAAGCTTAGTGAGGAAGAGGTAAAATAATGGTAGTAACCAAAAATTCCAGCCACCCCCACCCCCAATATCATCTCAAAAGTTCAAATGCTGGCCCCACCACATACCAGCTTTGTTACTTTTAGACTACTCTCTCTCTGTGCCTCAGGCTATTCATCTGTAAAATGGGAAGGACAATAGTACAGGTTCCCCAGGTTGTTGAGAAAATTAGAGATTAAATAGAAGCACTTGACACAGTACATGGCACATAGTGTTTAGTCACTGCTACCATCACCATCACGAAGGTTCATTTCTGGAGAATAAAACTGGTAACACTAGGGCCAGGTCAGTAACATTTTAGAAGAAGGCTCTATCAATGTCACTTCTCTTCAAATCCTTCCATTCTAGCAGGTAACATACCCAATACTAATACATCTAGGAAAGTCAAAAGAGTGGAGTCCTTTCTAGATCAGTGAATTCAAATCACAGGAAAGGAAGCCTTGACCACTATCATTCAACATAATCACAGTACTCTGTACCTGGTAGTATTCGCCATTCATCACTCCATCAACAGCATCTGCAAGACATAAAATTCAGTCTATCAATCAGGGCTGGTCAAACGCTAGGCCAAAGCACTCTGGCATATAATACCATACTATATGCTGCAGGTACTGTAAGTTATACTAACACTATCCCTTGTTAGGCACTAGACAGAACAAATGACTTCCTGTTTAATGAAATCAAGATGTACTTATACACAAATTACTTCACCAAAATGTGGGTAAAATCTGCACCAAGCCCCTAGTTCAAAACCTTTTGATCTTCTGGCCTAGAAAGAGAACACATGGACGCCTGGCAGAAGAATCTCAGAGAGCAACAGTGTCTATGAAAGTTCTGGAGAAGGCAAAGCAAAAGTGGGCCCTAGAATCATCCAGTCAGCAGTGACATGCAGCTTCATATTCAAACCAAGGTGCTTTCTTGGAGGTAAGAACTCTCCATCCTGTGCCTATAGAGACCCAAGGGTCTACACCTGACTTCTTGCTAATTCCTCCAGACTACCTGGAATTAGCCTGGGCTAGTAAGATTCGGGCATACCAAATGAAATCAGTGTTTTCAAAGACACAAGTTACAAAAAACTCAAAGTATGGTGTACCATCCAGTCTTGCACAATTAATTACTCATGAGCTAAATGAGAAAGTCCATCTGAGAAATGTAAAAAATGCCTTTTCAAGTAAGACCTAGAGACTATCAATCCATATGGTACACAATGGTGGTCCAAGGGTGCCTAGTGGCTCAGTCGGTTAAGCATCAGACTCTTGTGACCTCAGCTCAGGTCATGACCTCACGGTTCGTGAGGTGGAGCCCCGTGTAGGAGTCTGCGCTGACTGCTCTCTATAAATAAATAAGCAAGCAAGCAAGGAAACATTAAAAAAATTAAAAACAAAACAGTGGTCCACAAGCTAAACATATTTAAAACACAAGTAAGTACTAAGTAAGAAAATTTCCCCAAACCAGGATGTCCAGGTTTTGGGATGAAGGCAGACAGACGGACGACCTGGCAATACTGGGCCTCTATGAAAGGATGGCCTTTACATACAGTGTGCTCTGGTCTATCTGCCGGGATCCCCGTCCCACTTTTTTTTTAAACTCCATTCTGTATCTCACTAATGCAGTTACCTGATCAGCCTGCATCCTAACACCTGCCCTGACCCAAAAGCAGTCACTAAGAGGCAATCTACAGACTGAATGCCATTCCCGTGGAGTGGCTGCTCTGCCTTCCTTCAAAAGCCCTGATCCAGGCAACATAAAAATGTAGCTTCCACCTACACATTCTGCTGACCGACCTACATCTACTACCTACTATGAAGGACTTCTATCATGTATCCAATTTTTTCAAACTACAACGACCATCTTGTCGCCTGGGGAGAGAGACGGAAGAGATGAACCTAAAAGACACAAGAACCCACACAGTGAAAGAACGCCAAGCAAGCAGTTAGTGTGGGCCACCATCAACAAGGCCCTCAGAAGGCACTCTACGGAAACATCAGGGCTTTCCTCAAGGCCTGGGGCAGGATGCTCTCATCCTTCCCTCAAGAACAGGCAAAGATTTCATTAAACCACTCCTCTGCTCTCGATTCCTAACTAATTAAACCCAACTCGAACTGCCTGTTTTCCAAACCAACCCTAACATTTTATCCATTCTTTTGGTTCTCTTGCTTCTCCCAATTACTCTCCTCTTGGCTTTGAGTATTGAAAACTTTTATAGATTACTTCCCCAGCACATCTCCCTAAGACACTTTTTAAAAAAAAAAAAGGAAAAGAGAGAAAGAAGAAAGAAATATATAATTTCAACGCTCAGCCCATCGGCTTCTACCCTTTAGCACACACATGGCAACTGCTTTCAGTGAAACCAGACTCCTACAACATATGCTTTCTTGGAATTCATTCACCTATGTCCTTAAATTCTCATTTTTTTTAGTATGAAAGAACCTACTATTGTTTCCAAGGTGCCAGGCACCATGTCCAACATTTTATACACGTTAAGTTTTAATCCTTACAATAAACCTAGATGTATCAGCCCTTCACAAATGACCTGAAAATAGGTGTAGAGTCCCCTGAAAGATAAGGTGTTCTTGAAGGGGCAAATAATTAATGACAGTATTTTCTCTCTTGATTTTTTAAGATATGTAAGAAAAAATAATAAATGCATGTTTTATGAGATAATCAGCTTTTCAAAAGTGGTGCAATACCTCAGCAGGCCAGGAAGTCAGAGGAAAGATCATCTGATACATGAATACAAACAGCCAGGATCTAAGCATTTACCTACCTTCATGGATTTTGATCTATGTTTCAACGGCTGGTTATGGTTCTTGCTTATTTCAACATAGTTCTCATATTTTTTAATAAAGCTTGATTTTTTTTTCCCGTTTTCTTTTAGAGGGAGTGTGCAAGTGGGGGAGAGGGGCGGGGGAGGAGAGAAAGAGAAAGAGAGAGAGAGAGAATATTTTTTTTTCTTAACATTTATTCATTTTTGAGAGACAGAGAGCGAGCATGAGCAGGGAAGGGGCAGAGAGAGGGAGACACAGAATCCAAAGCAGGCTCCAGGCTCCAAGCTATCAGCACACAGAACCTGACGCGGGGCTCAAACTCACAGACTGTGAGATCATGACCTGAGCCAAAGTCAGACACTCAACCGAGTGAGCCACCCAGGCGCCCTGAGAATATCTTAAGTAGGCTTCACACTCAGCATAGAGACTGACACAGGGCTTGATCCCATGACTCTTTGAGATCATGACCTGAGCCCAAATCAAGAGTCAGAAGCTCAAGCCTGCTTAAGATTCTCTCTCTAAATAAATAAATAAATAAACAAACTTAAATATATATATATATATATATATATATATATATACACACATACATATATATATATAGAATTGCTGGTCACAGGATGTACATTTTATTTTTTTAATGTTTGAGAATGAAAGAGACAACATGAGTGGGGGAGGTGCAGAGTGGGGGAGGGGCAGAGAGAGAATCCCAAGCAGGCTCCACACTGTCAGTGCAGAGCCTGATGTGGGGCTTGAACTCCCAAAACCGTGAGATCATGACCTGAGCAGAGATAGAGTCAGATATTCAATGGATTAAGCCACCCAGGTGCCCCAGGATATACAATTTTTTTTTTTTTTTAAATCAACGTTTTATTTATTTTTGGGACAGAGAGAGACAGAGCATGAACGGGGGAGGGGCAGAGAGAGAGGGAGACACAGAATGGGAAACAGGCTCCAGTCTCTGAGCCATCAGCCCAGAGCCCGACGCGGGGCTCGAACTCATGGACCGCGAGATCGTGACCTGGCTGAAGTCAGACGCCTAACCGACTGCGCCACCCAGGCGCCCCTCAGGATATACATTTTAACTAAACATTGACCAACTGACCCCTTTTAGTCTATTTCTATTACTACCATCAGCACATGATTGCCCCATTCCTCAGACTTTTTTTTTTTCTTTTAATGTTTGAGAGAGCACTAGCACAAGCAGGCTGGTGGGCAAGTAAGCACAAGTGGGGGAGGTGGGGGGGGAGAGGGGAGAGAGAGAGGGGGAGGGGGGAGAGGGAGGGGGGAGAGGGAGGGGGGAGGATGGGGAAGGAGAGAGAGGGGGAGGGTGGGGAAGGAGAGAGAGGGGGAGGGTGGGGAAGGAGAGGGGGGAAGGAGAGGGGGGGAAGGGGAGGGGGGGAGAGGGAGGGAGAGGGGGAGAGACAGGGGAGGGAGAGGGGGAAAGGGAGGGAGAGGGGGAGAGACAGGGGAGGGAGGGAGGGAGGGAGGGGGGGAGAGGGAGAGAGAGAGGGAGGGAGGGAGGGAGGGGGAGAGAGAGAGAGAGAGAGAGAGAGAGAGAGAGAGAGAGAGAGAGAGAGAGAGAAATATCCCAAGCAGACTCTGTGCTAAGTGCAGAGCCCTTCATCTCACATGATTGAGATCATGACCTGAGCCAAAATCAAGAGTCAGATGCTTAACCTACTGAGCAACCAGGTGCCCCCATTTCTCAGACTCTTAATGACACTAAAGACTGAGTTTTGGGTTTTTAAATTTTGGCTAATTTGATAGCAGGGAAAAAACTTAAGGTGGCTTTGTTGTGTCAATCTTATTTCTTGTGAGGTAGTCATGTAGCTGACGTTTGATTTTCTTCCTTACTGAATTGTGAGAATTTTGCCCATTTTTGTATCTTCTGATCTCTAAATATTCGCTTTGTATTATTTGTCCTCTTATTACAAATATTTTTCCCATTGTCATTTTGTATGATTTACAATATTTAACAACTAGAGCTACTTAACTTGTATGCGGACACTATCAATTTTTCCTTTAGGATTTCTGTATCTGCTTTTATGCTGAAGGACTTTTATACTCTGAGATAGCCACTTTTCTTCTGATACTAAAATAACAAAAATGCCTCTCTTTAATCCACCTGGAATTTAGTTTTTGTAAGACAGAAAGAGTGAGATGATCTTGACTCCTAGAGCTTATAATAGCTAGTATGGTCAGGCCTAAGCCTAAATTCTGGTTAATTTATTACATTTAACACACCAACTGTCCTTAATATATTCCAACCCAGGGCCATTCCCAACAGGAAGAGACTTTGATCGCTACTCCATATACAAAACTAGAAGCAACTGTCATCCCATACCTCCTCCTAAGTCACATGCTGCCTGTCCTTTAGGTCTGAAGTCTCATTCAAAACCCACTGGCAAGTGATCTGAGCTCGTTAGTTACTGTACAGACATTCAGCTGGCCCAAGTCCAAGAATTTCCTATTGCTACAAAAACATGCATAGACGATATTTAGGGCCTTGATTTATTAGGGTAACTAAGCTAAGTAACCTGATGCTCCAGAAGGAAACTTCCTAGGGCATCTCAGGAACTCCAGAGAGAAACAAAGGCCAGAATTCGTTTCCAGAGAAGGAAGATACTTTGTCCCAAACCCACTTCGACTCCCACATTCCCCATCCACTGGGGGTCAGGCACACATCGGTTTGAATTCCGGGGGAGACATGTATTAGCTTGCTACCTTAGGAAAACTGCTCAACTTCCCCCATGATCAGCTCTTACCTGTAATAGGACGCCACTACTTAGCCTGCGCTTACTGCATGGATGTGAAACCACAAAGAAGCTGGCATACATTAAGTAGGCAGTACTACTAATTATCATGCATGAGACTTCCCTGAATTCTCTCCTCCACTGCTACCAAGAAAATAACTCTCCTCCTCCAGAAAACTTTAATTCATGTGCCTCCCTCCCTCCTTCTCCAAGGACAGACTTGTCAGAAACAACAAATATTGCCTCACTGCCATAATCTCTCAGTAGCTCCTTACCTGCGGTCTCCCCTCCCTCCTTAGCCGTCACGATCGAGGCTTTTCCACAGGTCTAGACTTATGCTGCCACTTTCCTGACTACTTGCTCTTCAGTATGCGAGCCACTTCACTCAGCTGGTCACCCTCCCCCCCTCGAAACTAACCTCTCTTCTCCAGACCTCCTAACAACCGAGGGAGTCATCCAAGGCTCAGGACCTCCGGTTTATGTCTGTTCCCATCCTTCATGGGAGTTTCCCCCAAGGCTGGAGAAAGTTTAAGTATGTTCCTCTTTCCTGAATCTGTTAGAGCATCCTGCCCATATATTTCTGTACGGTAACACATCCGATACAGGGCTTCCTCCTAAAATCTGTTTCCTCAGCACACCCCGAGGCCCATAAGCCTCGTAATGCCTCTCTCTCCCTGCTACTCCCAAGGAATAAGAGTACAGCCAGGTAACTGTGGTATTACTACCAAGTAATACCAAGTACAGTGTGTTAACGCTTTACAGGTACTAATGTAATCCTATCAACTCTGTAGATCTGTACAAGGCAGCGGTGGTTACGGAAGCTGCCTGAAACCACAAAGTTAAACTCGGGCTCAAGCAGTCTAGGACAGCACAGAATCTTAACCACTAGAGTGCCTCTTTGAAAGGAAAGAAAGCAGAGCCCAACTAGTTCTCTAATCCCCAAAGGAAGTGCTGACCACTACACTATTACTGATCTCAACTGCACTGTCAGGGGACTGGCTTCAAGTCCATGAACGCTTAGGTCACTAACAAAGTCCTTCCTAGAAACTAAGTCAGCAACCATCCCTTCCTTCCCTTTGCTGAAAGCTTAATGCACAGGGGACCTATCCCCTCCCTTTTACCTCTCCAAACTGCCCATCACCAACATTTGTCTTTCTATGCAGGACTCTCAGACCTAATATTTTTGTTCATTCCTTTGAGTATCTATTACGTGCTAGACACCCTGCTAGGCACTGGGGACACAACCGTGAGCAAGAGTAACACTGTCCTTGGATCAGGACAGTTTTCTAACTATGGGTCCTGATTCTCTGAACTCTGTCCTACCCAAGGCAGCCACAACTGCCTACTTCTGTACCTTTCAGAAATGACCACCTCTTATCCCACGAAACCCCTGCTGACACAACTGCAACAGAACATGGTACAACCAAAGGGCAGGGGGACTTGGGGCACAGAAATAAACTTGCCCTTTTTTCCTAAGCAAGTCATTGCTCTGTAGGACCCAAGTTTTCTTTTATTAAATGAGGGAAGTAAATTAAGGATCTAAAAAGTAAATTTATGATTCTCCGGCAAATGTTAACACCACCCAACCACAAAAACCTATTCACTTAAGGCCAACTTCATCTCCTGCCACAGCCCAGTTCACAGTTCAGTCCCACCTGCTGGCTGTAATTTGCATTTTCAAGTGTATCATATGTTCTCGTGTAAGTTTTTATTGGGGGACTGATTTGCTTAGGAGGTACCATGGTGCAGCATAAAAACTCAAGAGTCTGTAAACAAGCAGTCTCCCCACTCCTACTCACAAAGATGGTTCCGCTTGGCTGGCACAGTAATTTGAGAGTTCTGAGTCCGAATCCTTCCATGAAGAGCACAACTACAGTGCAACAAAATCTCGGTCTCCAATACTCCTTAGCGTCTCATTCCCAGCAGGTTTCTCTCATTTATGTTATCTGCATGGCCCTTTAAGGCTGTAGTACAAGCACTCCTATCTGCCCTACTGTGCCCTATTCTCCTTTAATTCTTTTTTTTTTTTTTTTAAGTAAATGAAAACCCAGGTCTTACTTCTTCCAGCTAATTTCCTACTTCCCCATATGACTAGAAAGGTCTCTTCCACTCATCTCTTGCTTCCACCATAATTCCAAACATCACCCACAGCTAAGGCATTCAAAGGTCGGGCTGGCATCCTAAGGCTCGTTTTTTGGTTTTGTTTTTGCCAGACCTCTGGCTGGGAAAAGGCCACACAATATTCTCTCTTCACCTTTTGGAAGGCTAGTCCAGGCTAATCTTAAATTCTGCTTAGGCAACACTGCTTACCAAAGCTGTTCCTAGAGGAAGTAGAGCTCTAGAAATCCTGGCTGTAATCCGTCCGATAAATGGTAAAACTCTTATCCTTCTTTGGCTGGAGTTTCTTCCTCCAGGGCTAGGCCACCTTCCTCGAGTTCCCTACTCACGCCTCCTTTCGTCCCCATAATCCAACTCTACACCTCTGAAGTCCTTAAATGCTGAACGGTATTGCCACCTCTGTTGGTGTATATCCCCAAAACGACAGCACTATGCTCATTTTTTCTGCCTTCCTTTCCCAGTAACTGGTTCTGTGCTGGGTTCAGACTTGCCTTTAAGTCTAGCCAAACTGCGCCAATGCGGCTATGTTTCAGAGGCCAGGCTCAAAGCACAGCAAGTGCTCAATGAAAAGTTCCTGAGCTGAACCGGCTTCTTCAGGCTCGTCAGCCTGACAAGTACTCTATTTTCTTTGCTTTCTCGCTCTATCCCGTCCAGGAGCACTTAAACACGCTCATACGACAGAGTAGGCTCACCGAACCTGGGTTTCTGCAATGACTGGGCCAGGGTCTCGTTTCCTCCTTGCACTCTTCCTTACCCTCCTCCCCGTTCAGCAAAAAACAAGTTACACAGAGCCCTCAGACCCACCCTGGGCCAAGTTTCTACACAAGTCCTCCCGCCCCAAACGCGCCCGCACTCTCACCCGGACCCCCCGGCGGCTCGCCGTGCGGCTGGGGCCCGGGGGCACCGCCGTCCAGGATGGCGAAGGCCTCGTCGTTCTCGATGCCCGCAATCTCGCTCTCCTGCTGCGCCAAGAAGGCCGCGGCCGGGTCTTCTTCGCCGGCACCGGCCACCCCGTTCCCCAGCGCGGGGCCGCCCGGGGCGCCGGCGGGGGTGCCGAACGGATCTAGTTCAGCCATGGCGGGCAGTTCAACGGCACGGACACCAACGTTGAAAGACAAGCCAACCGCCCCACCGACACCGCGCCCCGCAGCGGCAGCTGTGGCGGCGACCGCGATCCGACGACAAGCGGGAGGGAGAAGGCGGAAGCGGAAACCCTGCCCCTATATCCGGTTGGTCTAGGCGGTGTTGGGGTGGGAGCCGAGGGGCTAACAACCAATCAGAGGACAGAAATAGTTCAAGAACCACCCAATCAGCAGGAGGAGGGGAGGGCCTCCGAGGAAAACTCGTGACTCGGGCAGCGCGGGCTGTGAGGGTAGTGAGCCCAGTCAGGCCTGAGGAAGGCGGAAGTGGCTTGACTTGAAGCAGCCTTACCCACCTGGCCTTTTGGGGCTGCTCTGACCCTGGACTACCGTCTCGGAGGGACTCTAGTGCTGAAGGCGGAGGTGAGGTGAAGTGAGTGCGACAACGATCGGTGGATTACGGAAGAGGCAAGCTACTTACGCTTTCTGAACCCAGGTTTCCTCGTTTGGAAAATGGGATCGAGAATCTTGCACTGCCTCCCTCCCAGGCTCCTTGGGAAGGCTGAATCCTTTCAGAGCTGTTTACTGGCTTTATTAAAAATTTTGTATTTGTTCATTCATACACCCAGCCTGGATTATTTTCACCTGTGGAGACGCCTGACTGAAACGTAATTCATTCAGGGCCGCCTGGCTGGCTCGGTCCGTGGAGCATGTGACTTTTGGTCTCAGGGTGGTGAGTTCGAGCCCCACCGTGGGTGTAGAGATTACTTAAATAAACTTAATTCGTTCCGATTTTTCTATCCCACAGTATTTTTATAAAAAGGCGAAGATATCTCCTTTTATAAAGACTTTTTGCAGCGAGTATGTCTTACCAGGGCTACACATACATTTCTAGAACTGAAAAACTCCTTAGGGATCACCTAGGAATTTCATAGGGAAACAGGCCCCTGTGTGGGAAGGGATTAATCACCCAGGGAGTGCTCAAGAGGAAACCCAGGTCTTCTGGGCACCTCAGAATTGGTACAACCTCTTGTATGTACATACCTCTGTCAGCGAAGGACAGCAGTTTTCTTTTAAAATTCCTTCAATATAGGGGCGCCTGGGTGGCTCAGTCAGCTAAGCCTGCGACCTCAGCCCTGGTCTTGATCTCCCCGTTTGTGAGCTCGAGCCCCGCGTCGGGCTCTGTGCAGACAGCTCGGAGCCTGGAGGCTGCCTGGGATCTCTGTCCCTCCCCTGCTCACGCTCTGTCTCAAAATAATAAATAAACGTTAAAAAAAATTTTTTTTTAATTCTTTTAGTATTTAACATCAGGGGATTTTGTCTACACCATAAAAATGATAATGGGTGATTACATTTAACCCCCCACCATCCCCCCCCCCAAAAAAAGAAAAAAGCAAAACCCAACCAACCAGAGGTCAAAAATGTCTCCTGAGATGGTCAGCAAAGGACAGGAAAGTGGTTTCTTGAAAACTATATGTATCTTTAATGACATGGGGTGCCCGGTAGCTCAGTTGGTTGAGCGTCCGACTTTGGTTCAGGTCATGATCTCACAGTTCTTAAGTTCAAGCCCCGCATCTGGCTCTGTGCTGACAGCTCAGAGCCTGGAGCTGCTTCGGATTCTGTGTCTCCCTCTCTCTCTGCCACCACCCCCCCCCCCCACTTGTGCTCTGTCATTCTTTCTCTCAAAAATAAATAAACATTAAAAAAAATTTTTTAATGACAAAACGAGGTAATTATTTGCTTAAGGCATGTATTTTTAACGTTATTTTTAGTAGGAAATGTAAGAAAGTTTTGAAGAAAAGCATTTAAGAAACTTAAAATCTTAGGCCTGCAATTCAGTTTTCTCCTCCCTCTTTTTGTTTAATGCTCATCCCTAGCATAAACTATCAACAACATAAGGAGTTTCACATTCGTCTTTTCCTTGAAACCATCTCTCCTGCCCCTGGGTGGAGGATAATGGGAAAAGATAGCCATGAGGGGGGCCAAGGAAGACAACTGTTGGATGCTCACAACAGTAGTAGCTGAGGGAGACAGCCTTCACTCTTGAAAGTAGATGGATACGGCTGAAGACAAGCGTATTAGAGTCAAATCAGGGAGGGCTTGAGTGCCCAGGTGAGGATTATTCCTGAATTGCAGGGGCTGAGAGGAGACTTTGAAGGACTTTAAGCAGGCAACAACTTAGAACCCTGTTCTGAAATCTGGCATCTCAGGCAATGTAAACATAGAGGGTTCTGAGAGCAGAGACGACAGTTAGGAAAGGTGCTGCACTGAACCTACAGTGGTTCAGGAGGGAGACGAGGGGGACCGAGGATGATATTCCAGGGAACTGAGCAGCGGGCTCTGATGGAAGAAAAATAATGGAGGTAATGTACACATAACTTGGTAACTGACCACATTTAGGAGGCAGGGAGGAGGTCCACAGACAATATTTATAGCTTAGAAAACCATGAACAGAAATAGCCACGACAGGAAAAGCCAGTTGAGTGCCATGAGGCAGGAGATGAGACAAATGAAGAGTTCAGTGTAGATTCTTACTGAGCACAGGGCACCTGTAACGTATTCAGGAGGCATTCAACAGGATATTGGAAATCAGTCTAACATTTAGGAGAGGAGGCTTTAATTCTAGCAATGGTGGGTAGAGTTGCTTAGGGCCAACTCTTCTGCTGAGAATAACCAAAAAAGCTGGGGAAGCAGTTTTTTCAAAATCTCTCTGAAGGCATCAGAGGACTGACTGCCAAAGCAGTGAGGAGTTGCGGACCCAAGTCCTAGGAGAAGGGGGTAAGCCAAGAAAAGTGAGTCTAACATTTGGAGCCACTTTTCCTCTCAAGGAGATTGTTAGTTCTAAAAGCAGAAGCTGAGAAGCCAAGTAGAGCTCTTAGTAAACAAGGCTGGGAGGAGAAAATAGTTGAGGGCTTACCAAAAAGGAAGAACCCTGGGGCGCCTGGGTGGCGCAGTCGGTTAAGCGTCCGACTTCAGCCAGGTCACGATCTCGCGGTCCGTGAGTTCGAGCCCCGCGTCAGGCTCTGGGCTGATGGCTCAGAGCCTGGAGCCTGTTTCCGATTCTGTGTCTCCCTCTCTCTCTCTGCCCCTCCCCCGTTCATGCTCTGTCTCTCTCTGTCCCAAAAATAGATAAACGTTGAAAAAAAAAATTTGTAAAAGGAAGAACCCTGAAAACTGTACCAGGTTTTTATGTGGGGTCCAGGAGGGCTATGACTGTACAGTAGGAATCAAGGTGAAGCTCTTCTAAAGCCCAGCTTTGAATCTTACAAATCCTTGACTGGGCTTTCTAGTGCCTTTAGCCTAGAGCTGCCTGCCAAAAGCAAAAGTAAATTCTAATAGAAAAACATTCATCCAAAAATAGCTAAGCATGAAAAGACAAAACATGCTCAGAGACATTTTCAGAGACAGACCTATAATAGAAATCCCAGAGGATTCAGATAATGGAGTTATCAGACCTACGTTTTAAAATAGCGATGATTAAGGACTTAGGGGAATTAAAATAAAATAGAGAATTTCAGCAGTTTAAACATTTGAGAACCAAAATTTATAGTATCTGTTACTAACAAGTCAATGGATAAATTTAATAATGGATTAGACATGACTGAAAAGAGAATTAGTGAGCCAGAAGATAGAGCAGAAAAGTATCCAGGCTGAAATAGAGTCAAAAGGATGAAGAACACAGAAAAGAACATAAAAAACATATGGGATATGAGGAATAGGTTTTATAGACATAATTGTAGCTAGGAGAGGAGAGAGATTGGAGCAGTGTTAAAAGACAAAATGGCTGAGAATTTCCCAAACTCAAATTTCCCAAATCAAGCTACAGTTTCAAGAATCACCACGAACTCCAAGCATGTCCAAACAAAACAAAACAAAACCTCCCTTAAACAATTAAAAAATAAATCTACAGGCCTTGGGGTGCCTAGATGGCTCAGTTGGTTAAGTGACCAACTTGACTTCTGCTCAGGTTGTGATCTCATGGTTCGTGAGATGGAGCCCCGAGTCAGGTGCCATGCTGAGTGTGGATGCTTGGGATTCTCTCACCCTCTCTCTGCCTCTTCCCTGCTCACGCTCGCTCTCTCTCTCTCTCTCTCTCTCTCTCTCTCAAAATAAACAATAAAAATCTACAGGCCTCTTGTGCATTTTTAAATCGACATCTAAATTTTTTCATAACTTAATTAGTGGCAAGGATGTAATTTCTAATACAAATATTGATCCTTTCCAACGAAATTGTTGTATTGCTCTTTTAAATGTATCCAGTGGTATCTATCATGATTTGATGCTACCATCCATTAAAAAAATACATAGCAAAACTTTTCATTAACACTAAGAAATTTCAGATTCTTACTTTTGCTCCCTGAACACATACTACCATTCCAACACTTGCCCCTAAATTCTACCCCGTTAGAGTGTTTTTGTGCTTGAAAGACTTATCGATCAATTTATCATACTTCTTTGTAACAAAAATATGTAATACAAATATAATTGACTATTTTTAATGTTTATTTTTGAGAGAGAGGGCACGTACGAGGGAGCAAGTGTGGGAGGGGCAGAGAGAGAGGGAGAGAGAATCCCAAGCAGGCTCTGGGCTATTAGCATGGAGCGTGATGCAGGACTCCATCCGGCAAACTATGAGATCATGACCTGGGCCAAAATCAAGAGCCAGATGCTTAACTGACTGGGCCACCCAGGCGCCCCTGTAACTGACTTTTAAAAAACATCCCATAACCATAAGGCTCTGTGAAAATTTTGTTTTGGATTGACATAATTAGTAGTATACATTCAATCAAAGCAGCAAAATATACCAGAAAATGTCATAATTATTAAATATAAAAAGTGAAATTTTATTAGAAATTCCTGTCTTAAAAGAGCTAGATGGATGGGCTTGTATATTTATTGCTTATTAATAAATTACCTTAAAACTTAGCACCTTTAGGTAACAAACATTTATTATTTCACAGTTTCTGAGGGTCAGAAATCTGAGGGCTTAACTGGGTGGTCCTGACTCCGGATCCCATGAGGTAGCAATCTATCGGCAGTGGCTACGGTCACTCAAATCTTGATGGGGACAAGTTAACCACTTCCAAAGTCACTTACAAGGCTATTGGCAGGAGGCTTCAGTTCCTCGCCATATGGGCCTCCTCAAAATGTTACGACACAGAAGCTGGCATTCTCCAGAGTGAATAATCCGAGAAAGAATGACCGAGACAGAGGCATGGTCTCTTTTTACAACTTTACTGAGATACAATTCACATCCCGTACAAGTCTCCCATGTGAAGTGTACAATTCAATGGCATTTAGCATATTCACAGAGTTATGCGTCCATCACCACTGTCAATTTTAAAACATTTTCATTACTCCCAAAGAAATTTTACACTCCATCCTCTCAAATTCCCTAGCTCTAGGCAACCAATTTTCTACTTTCTGTCTCTATAGGTTTGCCTGTTATGGACATTTCATGAAACTGGAATTATGCAATGTATGGTTCTTTGTGACTAGCTTCTTTCACTTCACATAATAGTTACAATGGTCATCATGCTATGGTATATATCAGTACTTTGTTTCTTTTTATGGTTGAATAATATTTCACTGTATGGTTATATCTCATTTATCCATTTATCAGCTGATTTGGGTTGTTTCCACTTTTTGACTATTATGTATGAACATTCATGTACAAGTTTTTGTGTGCATACATGTTTTCATTTTCTTTAAGTATATATACCTAAAAGAGAAATTAGTGAGTATTTATACCCAGTACATACATTACTGGTCATATGGTAATTCCATGTTTAATCATTTGAAAATTGCCATACTGTTTTTCAAAGTGGTTACACCATTTTACATTCTCAGTAACATTGTATGAGAGTTCCATTTTCTTCACAGAGTCATCAGTGCTTATTTTTTTTATTATTACAGTGATCCTAGTGGATATGAAGTAACATCTCATGTTTTTTTTGTTTATTTATGTTTAATTTTTTTTACTGTTTATTTATTTTTGAGAGACAAATCATGAGCAGGGGAAGGGCAGAGAGAGAGGGAGACACAGAATCGGAAGCAGGCTCCAGGCTCCAAGCTGTCAGCACAGAGCCTGACACAGGGCTGAAACCCACGAACCATGAGATCATGACCTGAGCCAAAGTCAGATGCTTAACCAACTGAGCCACCCAGGTGCCCCTATTTATTTATTTTTAGAGAGAGAGAGAATTGTGAATGGAGTAGGGGTGGAGAGAGAATTCCAAGCAGGCAGAATTCCATGCTGTCAGCTTGGAGCCCAACATGTGGCTCATGAGCATGTGTGCAAGCAAGTAAGGGAGGAGCTGAGAGGGAGAGAGAATCCCAAGCAGGCCCCATGCTCAAACCCAGGACCATGACTCAAGCCGAAACCAAGAGTTAGACACCCAACCCACCAAGCCACCCACACACCCTGAGGCACAATAGGTTTTAAATTTGATGATAGTTATTTGTGTTTTTGGAGTAATATCTAAGAAACCATCACCTATCCAAAGTTGTAAAGACACCTATGTGAGAATGGTACTTTTTTAAAATTCAAAATCTGAAATAAAAAGGGAGTCATTAAAAATTTAAACACATTATGAACATCAAAAGAGGATATACAAACAACTGTATGTTAATAACACTGAAAAAGTAAATGAAAAACTCCTAGAAAATATAACTTAAAAATAACACAAGGAGAAATAGAATTGGATATTCCTATAACTAGTAAAAACAATAAATCAGAAAGCTTCCCACAAATTCCATTTGCCTTCATTAGTGAAATTTCTTGTCTTCATAGATTCTTCCAGAGAATTTTAAAAAGGAGGATATACTCCAACTCATTTTATGGTAAGCATAATCTTGATAAAAAACCCAGTAGAGAAAGGAAAATTACAGGCAAAGTCATTCATGAGTATAGTTGAGAAAACCATGAGTGGGAGTCAGATGGAGTAAGCACATTCCTCCTGTCTCTCCCACTGAATGCAGCTGTAAAACCTAGCCAGAATGCATGGAGCAGAAGCTATTTGAGGACTCTGAAAAGTAAATAGTGGCAGACAAGTTGGGGAAGAAGACCAAAATATGAAGCACTGAACTGGCAATGAATTCACCATTTTTTATCCTCTGGTTCTCCTGCCACTTGGTCTCAGACACGGGTGCAGTTATGAAAGTGCATGGCAGGCAGAGTAAGCTAAGCAAAGCTCTAGCTTCCTGGTGGAGAACCAAAAAGAAGAACCCCAGAGACCTGAATAGTACAAGGGAGATCGTAGAGAAGGAGCACCTTGGAGAAGTGGCCCTATAAAATTGCTCACAAACTCCTGGGCTCAGCCCTAACCTGTACTTAGGTCTGGTCTTAATCAGCATGTAAGACTTTGAGAACTGCACTTTCCACCATCCAGGTCCCAGACTGTCCACTGGGTAGCACACATGTGGACTAGATCTGAACACCATTGCAAAGTGAGAAAATTAAAATGAAATTCTAACCACAGTCCACAAGACTGGTTTGGAACTTACAGCCTGAATCTAATTAGGTCAATTGCATACTAATAAAAAATAACATTCTTCATATGATTTAAACAAGAGCCAGAGTCTCCTACCTTAACACTCAAAATGTTTAAGATACATTCTTAAACTTGGCAGATGAATAATTACTTGGCATATGAGTAACTAAGGAAAATCTCAACTCACAAATAAAGACAGTCAACATGTGTCAATATTAAGATGACTTAGATGTTGGACTCACGTGACAAAGACTTTAAAGCAACCATTATAAAAATGCCCTAACAATTGTAAACATCCTTGGAACAAATGGAAAACTTGGAAGATTCAGTAAGGAAATAGAAAATATAGTGAATAACAAAATGGAAATGCTAGAACTGGAAAATAAGAAAGCCCAGAAGTTAAAAACTCACTGGATGTATCCCAAAGCAGTATGGAGATGACAAAGGGAAGAGTCTGTGAGCATAAAGATGAGTAAACATTAGTCTAAACAATAGTGAGGGGGAAAAAAAACCTGAAAAGATCCCAGGGAACCTGTGGAACAATAAAAAAAAAAAAAGTCCAGCATTTGTTCCATTAGACTTCCAGAAATAGAGAAAGAGTGCAGAGCTGGAAAAATGCTTGAAGTAATAACAGCTGAAAACTTCCCAAATTTGGCAAAAGACATAAATCTACATATTCAAAAGGTTCTGTGAACTCCAAACAAGATAAAGCCAAAGAATTTTATACCCATACACATCACAGTAAAACTGCTGAAAACTAAAGAAAATAAATCTTCCATGTGGTCAGACAAAAATAATACATTCTGGCAGAGAAGCAATGATTTGAATGAATGCTGAATTCTCATCAGAAACCATGAAGGCAAGAAGGGGGTGACACAATATTTTTAAGGTGTTGAAAAAAGGAACTATCAAGCCAGAATTTTCTATCCAGTAAAAATAACCTCCAGTAATGAAGACAAAATAAAGACATTCTCAGAAGGAGGAAAAGTGAGAGCATTCGTGGCCAGTTGACACGCTCTAAAAGAATGGCTAAAGGAAGTTTTTCAGAGGAAAGGGAAATGAAAGCTAGAACATCAAGAATGAAGGAAGAGTGAAAAAATGATAAACATCTGGGTAAATATAATAGACCATTCTTTTTCTTTTGAGTTCTTTAAAATATGCTTGATATTTAGAAGCAAAAAAAAAAAAATAGAACAGTGTCTGATGGGGTTTTCAATGTGTGTAGATGTAACATATAAGACAACTATAATATAAAGGGGGAGGGTAAAGGGACCTATATGGAGTAAAGTTTTTGATATTTCACTTGAAGTAGTTAAATATTAATTTTAAATAGACTATGAAGTTCAGTATGGATACTGTAATCCCTAGAACCACTAAAAACTTTATACAAAGAGATATTATCAAAACACAAAAGATTAAAATGGAATGCTAAAATGTATTCAAATAACCCCAAAGAAGGTGGGAAAGAAAGGAGAGGAATGAAAAAGAGGGGCAAAATGGAAAATGAATAATAAAATGGGAGCCCTATATCCAAACATATCAATAAGTCATTAAACTTTTTTTTTTAATGTTCATTTATTTATTTTTAGAGAGAGTTTGGGGGAGAGAGTCTGTACCGTCAGCACAGAGACTGACTCAGGACTTAATCTCATGAACCATGGGATCATGACCTGAGCTGAAATCCAGAGTCAGATGCTTAACCAACTGAGCCACTCAGGCATCCCTAAATATAACTGTTTTCAACAAACCAATGCAGGGGCGCCTGGGTGGCTCAGTTAGTTAAACATCTCACTCTGGATTTCAGCTCAGGTCATGATCTCATGGTTCATGGATTCAAGCCCTGCATGGGGCCCTGCTTGGGATTCTCTCTCCATCTCTCTCTCTTCCCCCTCCCTGCTAGTGTGCTCTTTCTCTCAAAAAATAAATAAATATTAAAAATAAACACACCAATATAAAAATCAGAGTTTGTTAGAATAACAAGACACGAACCAATTGTAGTCTGTCTATAAGAACCTTCAAGATAATGAATGATATAGATAGGTCAAAAGGAAAAGGATGGAAAAAAGATCTACCATGCAAACACTAATATCAGACAAAGGAGACTCAAAACAAGGAAAGTAACAGGGATAAAGGCATATATTATCCGATGATAAAAGGGTCAGTTCACCAAGAAAACACTAAAATCCTAAATGCGTATGTAAGTAACAACAATTACCTCAAAATACATGAAGAACAGAACCAAAAAGAAAAACACACAAATCCACAATTATAGTTGGGGACTTCAATACTAATAGAAAGAAGTAATAGAAAGAAAATCAAGGATATAGAAGGACTGAACAACACCATCTGCCAACTGGATTTAATTGACATTTATAGGACACTCTATTCAGTAATAGCTAAATATGTGTTTTTTTCCCAAGTGCATATGGGACATTCACCAAGACAGACATATTTGGGGTCATAAAACAAACTACAACCTGGGGTGCTTGGGTGGCTCAGTTGGTTAAACGTCCGACTTCAGCTCAGGTCACGATCTCACGGTTCGTGGGTTTGAGCCCTGTGTCGGGCTCTCTGTGCTGACAGCTCAGAGCCTGGAGCCTGCTTCGGATTCTGTGTCTGCTTATCTCTCTCTCTCTGCCCCTACCCAACTCATGCTCTGTCTCTCTCTCTCCCAAAAATAAATAAACATTAAAAAAATTTAAAAACAAACTACAAAAACAAAACAAAAAAAAATTGGGAAAATACAGTGACCATAATGAAACTAAAGTAGATGTGATGAACAGAAAGATACTAAGAAAATTCCAAAACTTTGGAAATTAAACAAAACACTTCTTTTTTTCATAATGCATAGAAATTATTTATTTATTTATTTATTTGTTTGTTTATTTTTATTTTAACCTGTTTCATTTTTTAGTTTTTAAAATTTACATCCAAATTAGTTAGCATATAGTACAACAATGATTTCAGGAGTAGATTCCTTAGTGCCCCTTACCCGATTAGCCCATCCCCCCTCCCACAACCCCTCCCGTAACCCTCAGTTTGTTCTCCACATTTATGAGTCTCTTCTGTTTTGTCCCTCTCCCTGTTTTTATATTAGTTTTGTTTCCCTTCCCTTATGTTCATCTGTTTTGTCTCGTAAAGTCCTCATATGAATGAAGTCATATGATTTTTGTCTTTCTCTGACTAATTTCACTTAGCATAATACCCTCCAGTTCCATCCATATAGTTGCAAATGGCAAGATTTCATTCTTTTTGATTGCCGAGTAATACTCCACTGTATATACGTGTGTGTGTGTGTGTGTGTGTGTGTGTATACCACATCTTCTTTATCCATTCATTCGTCGATGGACTTTTGGGCTCTTTCCATACTTTGACTATTGTTGATAGTGCTGCTATAAACATGGGGGTGCATGTGTCCCTTCGAAACAGCACACCTGTATCCCATGGCTAAATGCCTAGTAGTGCAATTGCTGGGTCGTAGGATAGTTCTATTTTTAGTTTTTGGGGAACCTCCATACTGTTTTCCAGAGTGGCTGCACCAGCTTGCATTCCCATAAACAAAACACTTCTAAATAATCCATGAGTCAAAAAGTCTGTAGGGAAATTAGAAAATATTTTCACCTGAGTGAATGAAAATACAAATATAAAGTTTGCAGGATGTAAAGTAGTTTTAGAGAAAAGTTATTAGTATTAAATTCTGGTATTAGAAAAGAAGAAACATCTTAAGTAAATAATCTAAGCTTTCACTTTAAGCAACTAGAAATAGAGCAAAATAAACCCAAAGGAAGCAGTAGGAAAGAAATGATAAAGAGCATAAATCAATAAAATTGAAAACAGAAAAATAGAGAAAATTAATGAAATCAAAATCTGGTTCTTTGAAAAAATAATAAAATAAATCTCTAGCAAGACTGAAGATACAAATTACATGCAATACTCTGCAACATTAAAAGGATAATAACAGGATGTTATAAACAACTGCACATAAATTTGACAACATAAGTGAAATGGACAAATACTTGAAAGCCACAAACTACCAAAACTCACCAAAGATGAAATGGATAATCTGCACAGTCATATGACCACTTAAGAAATGGTCACCTCCCGAGGGAAAAAAAAAATCTCCAGAACTACCTAGTATAGTCAGCCAAATATTTAAGGAAGTAACACCAATTCTAAGCAATGTCTCCTGAAAAAGAGAGAGAAACAGAGACAGAGAAAAGGGAGCACTCCTCAACTCATTTTATGAGGGAAGCATTGCTCTGATACTAAAACTAGACAAAGGGAGTACAAAAAGAAAACTAAAAATCAATATCTCCCAAGGACAGGGATGCAAAAATCCCCTGACAGAATACAGTCCCTGACTTAATGCTGGCTCAGTGTATAGTTTTTCAACTTTATGATGGTGCAAAAGCAATACTCATTCAGTAGAAACTGTTTGAATTTTGAATTTTGATCTTTTCTCAGGCTAGCGATACAACACTCCCTTGTGATGGTAGCTCCAGATCACAAGAGTAGACAACAAATATACTTAGAATGATTCTGTACCTATACAACCAATCTGTTTGTCACTTTCAGTACAGTATTCAATAAATTACATGAGATATTCAGTACTTTATTATAAAATAGGCTTTGTGTTAGATGACTTTTTCCAACTGTAGACTCATGTAAATGAGCCTGTTTAAGTTAGGCCAGGTTAAGCTATGATGTTTGGTAGGTTAATTGTATTAAAGGCATTTTTGACATGAGTTGTTGTCAACTTACAATGGGTTTATCAGGACATGACCTCACTGTAAGTCGAGAAAGATCTGTATTAGCAAGTTGAATCTATCAACATGTAAAAAGACCAGTATATGATGACAAAATGGAGTTTATCTCAGGATGCAATCTGGTTCAATATTTGAAAAACAAATCAATGTGGGATGCCTGGGTGGATCAGTCAGTTAAGCGTCCCGCTTGGGCTCAGGTCATGATCTCACGGTCTGTGAGTTCAAGCCCCAGGTCAGGCTCTGTGCTGACAGCTTGGAACCTGGAGTCTGCTTCAATTCCGTGTTTCCCTTGCTCTCTGCCCCTCCCCTGCTCTCTCTCTCTCTCTCTCAAAAATGAACATTAAAATTTTTTTTTAAAAAGAAAAGAAAAACAAATCAATGTAATCCACCACACTCAAAGTCTAATGAAGAAAAATCACATAATTCACACAGAAAAAAATTTGACAGATTTCAACATCTACTTATTACAGAGTCTCATCTATGCAAAACCTATCATGTTAATGATAAATTTGGCATATTAATGGTGAAAGACTGAATGCTCTTCCCCTAAGATCAGTGACAAGCGAAGGATATTCCCTTACCACTCCTATTCAATTTTGCACTGGAAGTCCTAGCCAGTAAAGTAAGATAAGAAAAAGAAATAAAAGGCGGTGGGTGGGGGGATGGGTGAAATAGGAAGGGGATTGAAGAGTACACTTATTGTGATGAACACTGAATAATGTATAGTGTTCTTGAATCACTATATTATATATCTGAAGCTAATATAACACTGTATGGTTTTTCAAAGAATTTTAATTAACGTTTATTTATTTTTGAGACACAGAGAGAAAGAGAGCATGAGCGGGGAGGGGCAGAGAGAGAGAAGGAGACACAGAATCTGAAGCAGGCTCTGAGCTATCAGCACAGGGCCCCACGCGGGGCTTGAATCCACAAACTATGAGATCATGACCTGAGCCGAATTTGGATGCTCAACCGACTGAGCCACCCAGGCGCCCCATAACACTGTATGTTAACTGTACTAGAATTAAAATTTTAAAAGAGTATGCAGAGGAAGGAATGAATGTCCCTATAATTGTCTACACAGAAAATTTCAAGAAATCTGCAAAAAAACCTCCTAAAATTAATAAGTGAGTTTGACTAAGTTGCAAGATACACGGTCAACACACAAAAATCAATCATATTTCTCCATACTAGCAATGTATAGTTAGAAACTAAAAATTTTTAAATACCATTTACAGTTAGTTCCCTACGATAATTTTACAAGTAAAATAAAAATGAGCGAATATATAGTAAATGGAATCCAGCACTATATAGAGGGAATTCTATAGTTCCTGAGTCCAGTAATTATATAAAAACATACAGTTTTTTATATAAAAGTATGTCATATGTTGGGGCGCCTGGGTGGCTCAGTCGGTTAAGTGGCTGACTTTGGCTCAGGTCATGATCTCGCGGTCCGTCAGTTCGAGCCCCACGTCGGGCCCTGTGCTGACAGCTCAGAGCCTGGAGCCTGTTTCAGATTCTGTGTCTCCCTCTCTCTCTGCCCCTCCCCCGTTCATGCTCTGTCTCAAAAATAAATAAACATTTAAAAAAAAAAGTATGTCATATGTCATAGCCAAGTTAGGTTTATACCAGGAATGGATGAATGGTTTTGCGTTGACAAATTAATAAGTGACTTGTCCTTATTAATAAAGGAGACAACTTGTGTTCATTTCACTAGATGCAGCAAAAGTATTTGATAACATTCAATATCACAATAAAAACTCTTAGTAAATTTGGAATAAAGGCAATTTCCTTAAAGAGATAGAAAGTCATTACACATAATATAATTGTGTATTTGGAAAGTATAGCAGTACCTACAAATATATTTTTAAAAAAATTTTTTACATATTCTGGATACAAGTTCTTTGCTAGATAGGTGACTGGCAAATATTTCTTTCACTATGTAGCTTGTCTTTTCATCCTCTTAACAGTATCTTTCCTGGAGCAAAAGTTTTTCATTTTGATGAGGTCCAATTTATTATCAATTTTTTAAATGGCTCATGCTTTCAATGTCATATCTAGGAAATCTTTGCTTAACCCCAGGTTACAAATATTTTCTCCTATGTTTTCCTCTAAAGTTTTGTAGTTTTGCTTTTTACATTTAGAGCTATGATTCATATTAGTGGAGAGAAGATATTTACCACATGTACAACTGATAAAGGGCTCACATCCAGAATATATAAAGATGTCCTAGAAGTTGCTAAATACAAAGTCAACATACAAAACCCAGCTGTATTTCTATACATATTCAACTATGAAAAGAGGAAATTAATTTTTATTTATTTATTTTAAATTTTTTTCAATATATGAAGTTTATTGTCAAATTGGTCTCCATACAACACCCAGTGCTCATCCCAAAAGGTGTCCTCCTCAATACCCATCACCCACCCTCCCCTCCCTCCCACCCCCCCTCAACCTTCAGTTTGTTCTCAGTTTTTAAGAGTTTCTTATGCTTTGGCTCTCTTCCACTCTAACCTCTTTTTTTTTTCCCCTCCCCCATGGGTTTCTGTTAAGTTTCTCAGGATCCACATAAGAGTGAAACCATATGGTATCTGTCTTTCTCTGTATGGCTTATTTCACTTAGCATAACACTCTCCAGTTCCATCCATGTTGCTACAAAGGGCCATACTTCATTCTTCCTCATTGCCACGTAGTCCTCCATTGTGTATATAAACCACAATTTCTTTATCCATTCATCAGTTGATGGACATTTAAGCTCTTTCCATGATTTGACTATTGTTGAGAGTGCTGCTATAAACATTGGGGTACACGTGCCCCTATGCATCAGCACTCCTGTATCCCTTGGGTAAATTCCTAGCAGTGCTATTGCTGGGTCATAGGGTAGGTCTATTTTTAATTTTCTGAGGAACCTCCACACTGCTTTCCAGAGCGGCTGCACCAATTTGCATTCCCACCAACAGTGCAAGAGGGTTCCCGTTTCTCCACATCCTCTCCAGCATCTATAGTCTCCTGATTTGTTCATTTTGGCCACTCTGACTGGCGTGAGGTGATATCTGAGTGTGGTTTTGATTTGTATTTCCCTGATGAGGAGCGATGTTGAGCATCTTTTCATGTGCCTGTTGGCCATCCGGATGTCTTCTTTAGAGAAGTGTAGGAAATTAATTTTTAAAAGGATACTATAAAGTATACCTACTTGCATGTGTACAAATTTTTAAATGTCAGGTAGAATAAATCTAAAAAAAGTATGTGACACCTCTACAAAGTAAAGAATAAAACTTTAAGGGAAATTAAAGAAGACTCTCCAAAGTAGAGACATATACCATGTTCATGAATTTTAAAAATTGATATTGTAAATATATCAAATTTCCCTAAATTGATCTCTAAGTTTAGCACAATCACAACCAAAATCCCAACAGGTTTTCTGTGGATCCTAATGGTCTAATTCTACTAAACTGTGGAGGATGTGATAGAGCTTTGGTAATGTCAGTAACTGCTGACTGTGGTATTGGCATAAGATCAGAAGAATAGACCAATGAAATAAGAGAGCTCATAAACACATTTCTGACACGTGATTTACAACAAAGGTGGCACTGCAGAGAAGTGGAAAATTGGCACTGGGGCAGTTATATAGCCATATGAGAACTTTGTAACCCCGGGGTAAAGAATGATTTCTCCAAGTATCAAAGAGCAGTAACAAAAAAGGAGAAGACAAATCAGGCTAATTACAATGAAAACGTACCATTAAGAGTGAAAAGACAAGCCACAGAGGCAAAGAAGATATCTACCATATGTGTAACTGATAAAGGGCTCATATCCAGAATATATTAAGAATTCCAACAAGTCAATAAAGAAGACAGAAAAAAGAAATGAAGACTTCACAAAAGAGGAATTCCACATGGACAATAAACATGAAAAGACGCTTAACCTAATTATCCAACTAAGAGAATGCAAATTAAAAACCACACTGAAATACCACTTAATATCCAATTGGCTAGGATTTTAAAAAGTCTGACCAATAGCAAGTATTGGCAAGCCTGTAAAGCAACAGGACTTCTCATATACTGCTAATGGCAATGTTAATTAACAACCACTTTGCAAAAATAATTTGGCATTATCTTACAAATAAGACAGTAATTCCACTCCTAGGTATATGCCCTAGACAAACTTGGTACATGTGCACCAAGATACACTCACAAGAACAGCATTGTAATTGTAATGGCCCAAACTGGAAACGACCCACATGTCCATCAACAGGAAACTAGATAAGGAAAATGACATATTCATATAAAATAGCATACAGACGTGAAACGGATGGAACTAAACCTACATACAACAACACGGATAAATTATAAAACATAATTTTGAATGAAAGAAGCCAGACACAAGATAATTCATACTGTACAATTTTCTTGTGAAGTTCAAAAACAGTCTGACCTAATCTATACTTCAGAAATGCCTATTTAGATAATAAAACTATATAGAAAACCCAGGAACACATTATCCTAAAGGTCAGAGGGGAGAGAAGAGATTATAATCTGGAAAGGGGCTAGATAGCTTTTGAGGTATTGGCAATGCTCTATTTCTAGCACTCAATAGTGGTTACAAGGATATTTACAGTAACTCATTAAGCTACACGGTCATGCATCATTGCTTTTCTGCATGCGTTGTATTCACAATAAGAAGGGTTATTGAGCATGTGTCTTATTTCTTGGTAAGTGTTCTAACTTACATGTGATGTGTTTACTTTGTTCAAAGATGTAACACTGATCTTTCGGAAGTAAATGTGGAATGTTTTATGTCATCCTTTAAATGGTGTAAAATACGCAACTAGACATGGGATGATGGAGCTCCTTCTCAGGAATGAGAGAGGTGAAGATGTAGAGTAGACATGCTTGGTAGCAGGTATTTTCTAAAATACTTTTTTTTTTCAACGTTTATTTATTTGTGGGACAGAGAGAGACAGAGCATGAACGGGGGAGGGGCAGAGAGAGAGGGAGACACAGAATCCGAAACAGGCTTCAGGCTCTGAGCCATCAGCCCAGAGCCTGACGCGGGGCTCGAACCCACGGACCGTGAGATCGTGACCTGGCTGAAGTCGGACGCTTAACCGACTGCGCCACCCAGGCGCCCCTAAAATACTTTTAACAAATCTTGGACATTCTAATTCTAACATAAATGGGTAGGTAGGAAAGCATAGACTTGCCATGAGTCTGTGGCCTAAATGAAATAGTACACTATGACTGTCAGTGTTGCTGAGCCACACTGTCTGTGTTTTGTCCTCACGGGACACTTCCTCAGGGAGAATGCTTTCTCTGAGAACAGTGGCATGTGGAAGAGGAAAGGTTATTAAGCAACTGTCATAAAATAAGCCCATGAAAAGATGCTTAATATCATTAGCCATCAGGGAAATGTAAATCACAACCACAATGAGATGCCACTTTGCTCCCACCAAGATGACTATGTTTGGAAAGAAAGATAATAAGAAGTGTCCACGAGGACGTGGAGAATTTGAAACGGTCATACATTGGAAGTGGGAATGTAAAATGATGCATCTGCTTTGAAAACAGTCTGGCAGTTTCTCAAATAATTGAACATAGAGTTACCATATGATCTAACAATTCCACTCTGAGGTGTATATCCAACAGAAATGAAAACATATGTGAACACAAAAACTTGTACATGAATGTTCACAGAGCATTCTTCATACTAGCTGAGAAGTGGAAACAACCCAGATGTCCATCAGTTAACTGATAAATGAGTAAATAAAATGTGGTCTATCCATACAGTAGAATGTTACTCAGCCATAAAAAAGGAATGACGTACTGGTATATGCTATGACATAGATGAACCTTGAAAACATTAGGCTAAGTGAAAGAAGCCAGTGAAAGAGTCATATATTGGGACACCTGGGTAGCTCAGTCGATTAAGCATCTAACTTGATCTCAGCTCAGCTCTTGATCTCAGGGTCGTGAGTTCATGCCTCGCGTTGGTCTCCACGCTGGGCATGGAGCCTACTTAAAAAAAAAGTCACATATTGTACAATTCCATTTATATGAAATGTGTAGGACAGGCTAATCCATAGAGACAGAAAGGAGACTAGTGGTTGCCTAGGGCTGGGAAGATGAGGGAGTTAGAAGTGACAGCAAAGAGGTTCCAGGCTTCTTTTGGGGGTACTGAGAATGTTATAAAATGGTGACAATGATTGTACAACTCTGTGAATATCTAAGAGTCACTGAATTGTACACTTTGGTTGAATTGTATGGTATGTGAATAATATCTCAATAAAGCTTTTCAAAATATGTCATCATTCCATCATGCTATTTAATATTTCTGAACAACCTAACTTGGACAAAACACCCCAGTTTTTAGTATTTTTTTAACCTTTATTTATTTTTGAGGGATTGAGAGAGAGAGAGAGAAAGAGAGAGTGCACCGAGCAGGGGAGGGACAGAGAGAGAGGGAGTCACAGAATCTGAAGCAGGCTCTAGGCTCTGAGCTGTCAGCACAGAGCCCGTCGCGGGGCTTGAACACACAAACTTCAAGTTCGTGACCTGAGCCGAAGTCGGACGCTCAACCGACTGAGCCATCCAGGTGACCCCAAACACCCCCAGTTTTTAACACCAGACCTCACACCTTAATAAAAAACACTGGATAAGTAGGAGAAAAATACAACAAACTCTTCTTTGGATATTGGTGTCTTGATGAAAGGAGGAGGCTTCACTGATGCTTCCCTGACATCAGTTTATACCCTTGTGTGGCATCATGAGGCAGTACATCCTAGGAAGATGTGGGTAAAGGTGTGTGTGTGTGTGTGTGTGTGTGTGTGTGTGTGTGTGTGTGTGTGTAAGGTGTTGGAAGAATAATTTTGAAAGGGAAGGTGGGAAAAGAGAACTAGAATGAAATCTCCACCACAGGTATATTCTTAGGTAGATTCATTTTAGGAAAAAAGTTGAAGATCTGAAAACTGATGCCCTAAAAATTGTACATTGTCTGAATTTCCCTTGGAAAGACTTCATGTGCCCGAGTTTGAAGACCAGAGTTGTCGTTCAAAAGTCTAGTCTTTCAAGACCACAATCTCTGCTACGAATTGCTAAAGTTTCCCTTGTGGCTAAAGCCGAGAATTTGACTCTACATTCAGCTCTGCCAGCCTCCTCAGGGTAGTAAGCTTCCAGTGTTGCAGCCTTATGGTCTAATTTTAAGGTGGGAAGGGGTTAGGAAAGAAGGAAGAGGGAGAAAAGAAGGACCACTTGGGTCAATAGATCAAATTAGAATCCTACCATGCCAAAGATCTCCCTTTTTAGCAAGCACCCTAGTGATTCTGCTGCAGCGGGGGGACAGGTCAATTCTGTCCAAGACTGCAAGGGAAAGAACTGACTGAGAAAAGGACAAAGAGGACAGTGTTGTCAGGAGACGGTTTGGTGGCATGATAGGAACAGAAGCCAGACTGAGTGGTTTAGAGATTGATCTGGAAGCAAGAGGTGGAGCCAGAGAATAGATGCACAGGAAGCTCAACTAAGGAAATAGATGAGCAGAGAGCAAGAGCTGGACTTCAGGGCCAAGGAGGGTTTGTTTCCAGAAAAAGACAAACTTGAGAATATTTGTGGAATAAAGAGAGAAAATCAGGAAGGGGGTGTAGAGAGAGAAGGAACTGAGGGTCCTGAGAAGTTGTGAGGTGACAAAACGAGACCCAGGGGAGGGGATCAATGCTGAATCCTGGAAGGACAGCTCTTCCTCTGGGATGCAGGAAAGCAGCAGAAGGTCTGGAGAGTTTTGGTAGATGTGGGCTTGTTCATGGAGCTCACATCATTTGACCTCTATTTCTCTGGACGTGTGGTGGCAGAATGAGAGGTAAACAGTTGAGAAAGAGGAGAGAAAAGAGTGGGGCCCCAGGACACCAGAGAGGGTTAGAGAATCAGCCGTGGGGAATGGCACCCGGAGTCAGCGAGAGGTGACGCGGTGGCCAGATAAGCCTGGTGGGGCGGGGGTGGGGCAGGTGGGCTTAGCCACATGGATCTGTAAGGTGCTGTTGTTCTTCCAGCTGGAGGACGGCAGTGAGGTAAGCAGAGGTGGGGCTACCCAGCGCTGAAGAAGTGAGAAGGGTGGGAGAAATTCCAGAGAAGAGGTCAGCTGTGAAGTGGAAGGTCCTCGCCTGCAGGGAACAAAGTAAGACGGGGCAGAAGGCAGGCTTTGAAGCCAGAGACCACCCAGCAGTGAGGTCAAGAAGATGATGCGGAGCAGGTCAAACGGGGCTGAGAGGCAAAAAGAAGGGGACGGAGCAGGTTTGAACGACAAAGCTACCTAAAGCGTCCTGTACTAATACGGTAGCCACTAGCCTCCAGGGTCCTTACGTGGTTGGTTAGTCCAAATGCGTTTGTGCTGTAAGTGTAAAGTACACACGATTCCCAAGGCTTCGTACGAGAAAAAAAGAATGTTAAACATCTCAATAAATGTTTGCCCTGATCACTTGTTTAAATAATACTTGGATATATTGCGTTAAATAAGATACGTTAACGTTAATTTCACCTGTTTTTTACTCTTGTAGCATTGCTTCTAGAAAAATTTAAATCACATACGTGGCTTGCATTATATTCCTGTTGCACAGCACTGCTATAGATACTCCCTTACTGGGGCATGGATTGTCTGTGTCATGCCCGTGGCCCCAACGCCCGGAACAAGGACCTGCACAGAGAGGCCTCAGTGAATGGTGTGCATGTGAACTGATGAGAGGATGAATAAATCAATTCATGAATGCGTGAGGGGAAAAAAATGAGGATTATATATTAGTACGCAAATGAATGAAAGGGGAACAGAGATAGTTAGAATTGAGGACTGCTCATCAAAGCTTTGAGGTAAGGAGTCTCAGAGAGCATTTTATGGGACTTTACTAATATAAAGGCTCAAGAACCTGGACCCTTGCCACACTCTTATTTTCCTTTAAAAAAAATGTACTCTTTTGGCACTTTTATATATGCCAGGACTGTCCTAGGCATTTACATGTATTAACTCATTTAAGCTTCACCCTATGAGGGAGGTGGTGGAATTGGTATTTAAATCAGGCCAACTGGTTCCAATGTCTGTCCTCCTAACTACTATACCATCCTGTCTCTCTTAGCCCCTCTCATCCCCAAGTTTCTCCAGCAGAGACACATTAGTCCCCCCTTTATCTACAGGGGATCTGTTCCAAGACCCCTAATCGATGCCTGAAACTGCAGATGGTACTGAACCCACCGTATTATGTTTTTTCCTATAGAAGCATTTCTCTGATAGAGTTTAATGTATAAATTAAGCACAGTAAGAGATTGACAACAATAACAAACGATGGAACAATTTTAACAATATGCTGTAATGAAAGTTGTGTGAATGTGGTCTCTCTTTCTGTCTCAAAGTATCTTATTGTGCCGTACTCCCCCTTCTTGTGATGATGGGAGATGATAAAATTCCTACGTGAGGAGATGAAGTGAGGTGAGTGACCGCGTTGTGACATAATGTTAGGCTCTTACTGTCTTCTGATGATACATCAGAAGGAGGACCATCTGTTCCTGGATCACAGTTGACCATGGGAAGCAAAGCCACAGAGAAGGGGGGACAACTATATAGATTTGTTTTTTCTCCCTTTACTGATCTCTCTTTTGCTCGCAGTCCCTCAAACCCTGTATTCCTGGAGAAAGTTTTCCATGAACTTTGCTTACTGAAAACAACTGTAAGTAACCCCCCAACTTCCCCACAAATAAGACACAAACACACGATGGCTGCATAGTCAAATACAACAGCCAAGTAACCATGCCTCCTCTGTTCCCTCTGCCTCCATCCCTGAGCCTTTCCCACACCACTTTCTTCGCCCAGACAGTGAGTCTCCTGTCCCAAACCTAGGATCTGCCCTCCCCTGCCTTCCTGGGCAGACTCAAGGGGAGTGAGTGTTGGAGGAGCCTGAGGCTCTAAGCAAATGCTTTATCTCTCAGTCTAGTAGATGCCAGCGGAGATGACTACAGAGGATAGAATGGGGGCTTTCCGGACACCACCTTGGCCAGTGCCCAGGAGTTGCTTCAGTCCCACCCACCGGGGACTCCATTCCAGCCTCAGCTTGGATCCCTCCAGGGACAGAGTAGCCCTGAATTTCCACCCACTGGGAGCAGCCCTAGCCCAGGATCTCCTCTTTCAGGGCCAAACATAGACTGGAACACTAAGAAGGAACCAACAGGCCACCTTCCTCTCTTTCTCTCATTAAATTGTGAATAATAATGCATTTACTTATTCTCCCACTTAAAAAGTTGTTTAAATCCTTTGCAGAATCTTGCAAGGCAGCTTGGCTAGACAGCAGGCAGGACAGTCCAGTGCTTCCGGTGGGGGGGCCAGGGTCTTCCACTCACCCATCTTTTGGTCCAACAAGTAGGCGTTTGGGTTGATGGTGTAGTCCTTTGTCTGGACATCACTGGCTGTGGTGACACCCCCACAGACAAACACTTTGCTGTCTCCAATGGAGCATATAGCATGGGACACATCCAAGGGGCAGTTGTTGGGCAAGAGAGGCACCGAGGTGGTTGTCTTGTTGGCCTTTATCTTCTGCAGGTTGATTTCCACACTCTGCCGGTGGCTGTGTACACAGAGGATGTTGTCCTGATGGAAAGAGAGCAAGGGCCGGTGGTTGAACTCAATGGGGAAGGTGATACACTGGACCACATCCCCAGTGGTGGTATCAAAGCAGTCCACCACTCCAACCCGAGAAATGTAGCCCTTCACCAAGCACCGTCCAGTGACAATGTACAGGTTCCGGTCACCCTTGGTGATCACGGCTGTGCCATCCATAGGGATGCTCATCTTTCCTGCCAGGCACCAGGTCTCCTTGCGCTCATCATAGCGATAGATGTTGGAGACATACCGCCTTGGAGCAATGCTCCCACCCACTGAGTACACTGTCCCCCCGCAGGTCACCATGGTGTGGAAGACAAGCCCAATTGGCAGGTCTGGCAACTTGGTCCAGGAGTTGTCATCCATGTCGTACCGCCAAGCTGTCTTCAGCCCTGAAATCTGCTCAGTGGTGCCACCAGAGATGTAGATGTAGCGACCAGCCGAGGTGGCGCTAAGCGCCGCGGCCCGATAGGGCATCTCTGACAGCTTCAACCACAGGTTCTCCTGGATGATATAGGCAAACACGCCATCATTGAACTTGCCATGGGCCTTCTGGCCCCCTAGGATGACCACCGAATCAAGCAGGGCGCCTTTCCGCTGGTAGCTCAACAGGCTGCATGGCCTCTCCTGTTTTCGGTCCATAAGGACACTCTCAATCAGGGTCACATGGGCCGAGCTGTTCTCCATGCCCATCAACTTGTTGCTGGCAAACATCAGTGTCTTGTTGGAGACGGCATTAAGGTTGATGTAATTGAAGAACTTCTTGAAATACTTCTCCCGCTCATCCTTCCGGAAGTGCACCCAATTGATGAGTGCGCTGAGAGCCTGGTCCTCATTGAGCACATGCAAGTTTTCATCTCGGAGCAGGCGGCCAAAGATGACAGGTGGACAGCGCATGAAGTGCATAGAGCCCTCAGGACTCGCCCAGTAGTGGAAGTTGTCACGAATGCCAGAGTAGGCCAAGTCTGATACCTCTTTGAGCTCAAACAACTCAGCCAAGAAGAGGTAGCGCAAGCAGTTTGCTCGGCGGATGGACTTAATCAGGAAGTCATTACAGTGGATTCGAAGGCGTGGTGTGTTGAAATACTGGGCCCCACGCAGGAGCTCCTCCACGTTCTGCTCCGAGATCACCACCTTGCCGCTGTAGAAGTAGTCCAGGAGCTGGTCCACTGTGGCCGGACTCAGGTAGTTGGGGTCAATGGTGATAAAGAGCTCATCGGTGGTCTTCATGTCATTGCTGGAGATGAGGCTCTTCACCAGTGGAGAGACAGCAGCCAGCACGTTGCGATGTGCAAAGAAGACATGGTGGTCCACAGTCAGGGCCATGTCCCAGTACTCTTTGCGTTTCCTCTGTTTGTTCAGGTTCTGCAGCACGAAGCTGTTGTAGTTTTTCTCCGTGAATTCCAATTTCATGGTGCTTCTTGCTGGTTGAGGCAGAAGATCAGCGGCAGGTACTGGAGAACAGACTTTCTCACGCCTTTGGGATTCAGATTGATGGTTGTTTGCAGAGCAGTTGATCGGAGAGGAGGGGGGCTGGGAGAGAGGGTGATGTCATAGAGTGGATGAGGGCATCACAATGCCAGCCCCCTGAGGCCCCTCTCAGAGGCACAGGACCTTTCTCCCCTTTGATGGCTCCAACGTGCCACGGCTAGATCCCCTGCCAGGACCTGATGCCCTGGGCCCAGAGCTCAGGAGAATGGGTTGCAGCTCTAATCTGGGACTTTCCAAACTTAGTTCAAGGTTATATCCGGAATGTTAGAGCCAGTTTGGGTGGAGGGTGGTATGGGAAGGGAAGAGGGGAAGCTGAGGGAAGAAAGGAGATTTTTGGATTTAGAAGAATCTCCCCATGGATAGGAGGGAAACAGACCCAGAGAAGGGAAGGGACTTGCTCAAGATCCCACAGCAGGTTGCAAGTAGACTAGGGCCTGGAACTCAAGCCTTCTCTAACTCAGTGTTCTTTACTTTCCAGGAAGCTCCTAACTCCCTAGCTCTCCCCAGTCTCTGGTTCTCAGGTCTCGAGGTCCCTTTCTCTGCCAAGGCTCCTGGCCATCAGAGAATTTCAGGCTCTGTCCTTTGCCTTCTGACCTTTGCAGCCATGGACACCGTTTTTCTTTAAAATGGAGAGACAGAGGCTACTAGTTGGAGCAGGGATACAGGAGTTAGCCACACACTGGGGGATGGGAGGGCCTCTGAAGCTCTGATTATTTCAGTTCCACAGCAAACTGGGACCTCCTCTCCACATTTCCAAGTCTATAGTCATGCAGCTTTGGGAGCTGCGGTGGGTCAGCTCTCTCCATCAAGTGTGGACTTGGACCAGTGGCTCAGACTCTTCTAAACTTCGGTTTCCTCATCTGTGAGATGGGAATAATAATACCTGCTTCAAAGATCCTTAAGAGTTTAAATCAGAAGATGACTAGACAGTGTTAAGCACAACGTCTGGCGGGTAGCAAACGTCCAATAAATGTTAGCTGCCGTTACTTTATTAATCTATTAGTTCGCCCAGGGCTGGTGTCCTTGGCTGCTCCCTTCCTAAATGCCTCTCTTCGTCTGGTTGGCTTGTGATGGTGGTGGGGGGGTCTGGAATCCCGCGTCCCCTCTGGGGCAGGGGGGCTCCCCGAGCCCCTTCCGGCCACGCGGTGGAGCTGGAGGGCCATCTCCGGCCACTGAGGCCCCGACTGCCACGCCGCTCCTCGCTCGCAACCACCGCAGCGGCTCCAGCTGGGAAAGCGGCGCCCCGCCCCGCTCCGCCCCGCCCCCTCTTGCCACGGGGTTCCGCGCGCCCGGCCGCCGGTGGCAGGGCCTCCCACGTTCACCACCCGGCCTCCGGTGCCCGCTTTACAGGTGGCGGCCCCGGGGAGAAGCCGTCTCAGACTCGGGGCGTCACCCCTCAGCAACCCGGGCGGACGTGGGGTTCCCCGAGTGCCCGGCTCCTGCGGAGAGTGGAAGAGCCCGGGGGCCCCACCCGCACCAGCCTTTGGGGGCCCCCAGCGAGGGGCTCAACTCGCAGGCGTTTGCGGGAATGGCCAGATGTCACAGAGAGGACCTGGGCCCGGAGCCCCACTCCTGACCCTTACGTCGTCCTTAGCGCCCCCACTAGGAAACCAGTGTTGCCTGGAGCGTGGGGAGCGTGAGCCTGCCGGCTCTTCCCCTGCCCCGCTTGGTCCACTTATTCATCGTCTCTGCACCACATCCTTCCAGTTTAGACCTGGCTTTTTCTTTGGGGATTTGACAGCTTGAAAAGTATTTAAAAGTACTTACGTTTGAATGCTGAACTTGTTCACCTTGATACCTGAATGGAATAGAGGCACTCAGTCTCTTGACCTATCCCTGCACAAGGCTAAGAACTAATGTTTTTTCCCATGAAAAGAAGGCTGACTTCAGCCCCTCCACCACAGACTAGCCGCGAGGTTTAGGTGGACCCCTCTCTGTCCGTTTTCTCCATGTGAGGCTAACTGAGCTCTAAATGCTTCACCAGCCCTGATCTCGCGAGAGGTGGCTGCCACCTGGGTGCAGGTGAGACCTCTTGGTGTTGATGCCGGCCGCTTTTTCATCCATTGGCATCTAGGCTTGCCCTTGTGAGAGGCCAGCAGACCTCACCTCCAGGGGCGTTTCAACCAATAGAGTATGGGTGGGGTCAGGCCTGTGGTTGCATCCACCCCTTTGCCCCCATATCTTTCAGAAGCCTTAGGGGCATTTTGGTGGAGGATGTGGCCGCGCCCCTTTACGTTTGTTTCAGGCACTAGAACACCAGGGCAGGAAGTCTCTCCAGTTACGAAAGTTGGGCACAGGGGGTGTCACGGGACCTGAGAAGATCCGGTAGACTTAACTCTTTGTGCCAGACCTGGTACAGCCCGACAGACTGCAGCCCCGAGTGGGGAAGGGAGCACAACTCTGAGAGCACAGGGCTAGAGCCTGGAGCCAGGGTTCCTAATCCCTTCCTCTGCTCTCTGGCGACAAAGGAGAACTGGCGATCTGGCTTGTCTTTGGCTCTTATTGATTTTGGGAGTTGCTGTCTTTAAGAGATCCATTAAAGAAGTGAAATCAATGCCCACCCGCTCAGCCAGCTTTGTTGCCTGGCTTTTCTTCAGCCTAGAGTGCTCTTCTGGTCAGCTTTTTTCTTTCTCCAGCCAACTGACGAAACAGACTCCAACCTTAAGAGCCTGGCTGCATGCCAGCACCCACCCCCCTGTTATGTGTGTGCATTGGGTGGAAGGTGTCCCTGGGAGCCACCAGGAAGTTCACTGACTGGTCATTCAGTCCCTGTTGCTCAAGGTGGTTGCCCAGGTGTGGCCTCAGCCCAGTCTTTTTATTCCCCCCATCCTCAGCTTTCTGACCAGCTCATTACTTGGTTGAATAAGACTCCCTCAGGGAGGGGACCCTACTATTCTAACCTTCTGGAGAACAGCAGTTGACATTATCATTTTGTTGGGAAGCCCTGAAGATGAGGGGTGTGTTTTAAAGATACACCGATTTGGGGCCCCTGGGTGGCTCAGTTGGTTAAGCGTCTGACTTCGGCTCAGGTCATGATCTCACGGTTGGTGGGTTTGAGCCCGTGTCAGGCTCTGTGCTGACAGCTCAGAGCCTGGAACCTGCTTTGGATTCTGTATCTCCATCTCCTTCTGCCCCTCCTCCGTTCATGCTCTTTCTCTCTCTCTCTCTCTCAGAGCTAAATGAACATTAAAAAAAAAATGACTTAAAAAAAAAAAAAGATACTCAGATCTGGCCTGGAGCTAGAAAGCTCACTCCACCTCTTTTGTACCTCTAACAACTGGCTTTCTCACGTCTATGTATTTTCAACTGGCAACTTGGCTTGCGTATAGTTTTGGCTTGCCATGGCTCTCATTCAAACCCATGGCATCTGAATTTTTTCGGTGCAACCGGCAAATTCTCTCCTCAGGTCTTAGCTAAATTCCTGATCCATGGTCAGCCCAGGGATTGGCTGCCCTTGGATCACGTGTCCACTTCAGCCCAATCAGCTGTGTGAGGGTGGGTCACATGGATCAAAACATGGCTGCCCAAGAGGCACCAAGTACAGGGGAGAGGTTGGAGATATTCAGAAGCTTGAGTTACCTGAGGCAGGAACCGACAGTTATGATTACCTTAGTCACCAGTTAAGAATCAGGCACGAATGACATGGAAGATATTACACCAAAGAAAAAGATTTTATTGTTGTCTTAGTCAACATCCCTGGGTGAAACGAAGGGCACAGCATGAGGCTGTGTTCACAGTGTAACACAGACCTTCAGGAAGCACGTTTCCTGACTGGCCTGCTCAGACATCTGTCTTTAAGCCGGCAGCCTTCCAACTCCCACCCTTGCTATCTTAGGACTCGGAGATGCCAGTTTCACGCCACTCAGCCTGGCATCTGGGTTGGTTCTTCCCACACGGACCATGTGAAATTGTTATTCAGGGGAACTTTGTGTAGTTTGAGGCAAAACACAGAAGCCAGTTGGCGATGTTAACCCCCCACCCGGGATATCTCCCTGGAACGCTTGGGCCTGTCACACATTCCTGGAGGGGCCGCCAGCACAGCTGCAGCCACAGCCGCCAGGAACAGGCCCGGCTCCCGCCCTGTGTGTGAGGGGAGGGCAGAGGCTGGAGGGCTTCCTCTGGGGGCCCTGGTGAGTTCACACTCACCCCCACGCGCACTGACTTCATCTGTTGGATGCTTGGCTGCGAGCCCAGGCCTTGTGAGGGGCTTTCTCCCAGAACAGGCCCTGGGCCACCTGGCCGGGGTGGGGAGGGGGCAGCTTCGGGCCTGACCCAAGGCCTTAGAAACCAGAAGGCACATACTGAGCTCTTCAATGCCAGCGGATTTTAAGAAAAAAGGTGGGAGGGGGCAAGGGTGGTAGTAGTGGCGCTAGTTTGCTATTTAAAGGTAGAAAATGCAAGGAAGTAAAACGTTTCTCTCCATTTGTTCTTTGGCATTCCCATCAGAGAATTCCAGGAGGCACGCAGATGACATCATGTCTTACAACGGAGAAATCCCAACGATGCTGTGAAATGGAGTTGCTGCCTGCCCCATGTTTCCAATGGAAGCTGCTTTATGTTTATGTGTTTAAAGCTGTTTTATGTTACATTTACACGCGAGTTTAATATTCCTAAGTATCTACCAAAAGTCGATTGCAATGCAAGAAGATCACACAAAATGAACTTCACTTCTAAGCGTCGCAAACATTTGGAATAGAAAAAGACCAGGGATGGATATTATAAGAAATATACAAAAAAAAGTTTGCTTAAAAAAAAAAAAAAACCAACCAAACGTTTTAAAGTTGATTTTTTTCCCCCTGAAGTCCAAATTATTGTGGTCTAGGTAACCATTAGGATAAAGGCTTCATTTGCTCCTTCCTTTGATAAGAATAAGTTCATGCATAACCGTATATCCAAGCGTGTGGTGCGAGAGACACTCACACATGCATCACACACACACCAAGCGCGTACACCCACAGGGACAGACACACCGCTGAGTTTTTGTTGTTCTAGGAACTTCGTATCCACGCTCAGTCTGCCACCTTCCCATTACGTTTAATGAGTTACTTCTTTGGAGGCAGGACATTTTCTTCAAAGAAGCCCTGGTTGACGACATTCCCTGCCGGGAAGTATCGGGCCACCACGAAGGAAGACCCGTCGCTTGCAGATGCCTTCCCCACTCCCATCTTCTTCGTATTCTTCCACACCATGGCCGTGAAGTGTCCTATAGGGGCACAGGCAGGGGGAGAGGGAAACAGGTCAGTTAGCAGAATCTGGAGAAGGATGTTTCAAAGGATTCTTGAGCCCTGCACTGTCTTGTAAGGCATGGGAGGCTTCATCTTCACGCACACCAATCAGAGGAAGGAGACATAGAACGCTCCGCCTACCTGATTTTCTGAGGCGTCACGTCCTCTCAATCAGCCACACAGATCCTCCTCACCCCACCAATTCTCGATGCCCAAAGGTTTCATGGTCTCCCAGAGATCACGACAAAGCTGAGTGACTCCTCCAACAGTTAGGATGACACCCTACCAGCACCTGACTCCACCCCTCCCCGCAGACTGTAGTCTTCAGGGTCACTGATGATCTGTCTCCATGTTCTTCCCCAAAGACCCCTTTTTGTCTCTATCTCACTTGACATCTTAGGAACATTTAATAGGGTCGACTCCTCCCCTTTTCGAAGCACTCCCCTCTTTTAGTTTCCACGACGCTGCCCTCTCCGGGCATCCCCATCTCACCGCCTCTTCTTCCTCCTCTTCCATCTCAGTTGTAAATGTTGGAGGGGCTTGCGCTTCCCAAGGCTCAGTCCTGGGCTCTCTGTTTTTTTCTTGCTGTACTCTTTAGGTAATTTCATCTTTCCCTGGCTCCCAAATGTATTTCTCCAGCCCAAATCTCTGTATTCCAGATACAACTACTTATTTGACATTTCCACTTGGATGACTCATAGGCAAACCTATCCAAACCTCATCCTTGATTTTGGTTCCCCGCCCTCCCCATTCCCCCACCGCCAGAGTTGCTCCTCTTCCTCCCTTCCATTTCCATTAATGGTCCCCTTATGCACACAACCCTAGGGGTTGGTCTATATCCCTCCTTCTCCCACATTTCTCCCTCAACAATGCATCATTCAATCTTGAAGATTTGAACTCCAAAATATATCTTAAGTCCATCTACTCCCCAAACTTTGGTCTCAACCACAAACTTTCTCACTTGGACCACTGGGATAGCCCTTGATTGGTTCCCTAGCATCTGCCTTTGCCTCCTCTAATTCACTTTCTACCAAAGTAGTCGGAGTAACTGTTTTTAGACATATGTTTACTTCCCTGCTTAAAAATCCTTCAACTGCTTCCAACTGCACCTAGAATAAAAGTGAGGAAAGTGAAGGCTTTGGCCTGATGGCCTCCTTTCCATTCCTTGAGCACATCAGGTTATTTCCCACCATGGAGCCCTTACACACACTGGCCGTTGTGTGGACTGCTCTGATGATGACCAACATCATATTGTCCCTTAGGCCTCAGCCTGAATATCACTTGTGCAGGGAAGCCTTTCACAGTGACTCATTTCCTGAACACCTCCCTCCCGAGATCATCTTATCATACCTTGTTTTTCCCCTTCAGCATTCTTACCATTTGCAATGTTATGTGTTTTGGTTTCTTGCTAATCTGCTTGGCTCTTTGACTAGGCTAGGAGACTCACAGGGGCAAGAATGAAATTGTTTCAGTAAATTCAGTACCCTGGCACAGCCTGGCACATGAAAAGTACAAACTAAACCTTTGTTGAATGAATGAATGAATGAAATGAGTGAATGAATGAAAAGGCATATGGAAGAACCATCTTAGACTTGGGTTCTGCCCTCACTGAAGTGCAGGCTTTCTATTTTGAGCTCTTTGAGACCTTGACAGGTTAGAGCCTCCTTCAATTTCCTTTGCTCTGAGCCAAACAGCCCAGTTCCTTCTCAGGCTACTGTTGACCCTCCAGACACTTCTATGGTTTGCTAAGCTGCTCAGCATCTCAGGCTCCCTGCCCCTCACCCACTGCTTCTTTCGAGCTTTTAATATAGCTCAGCTTCCAACTCCCCTTCTGCTTTGGAGTCAAAGAGTTGCTATAGTGGCTTCTTTGCTCAATGACCATTAATACTACTGTCTCCTAGGAGTAGAGGTTGGGAGTTTATCCCTCCCACCTTCACTGTTGAGGACTCACAGAGATCCTTTGACAAGTCAATATTTACTTCCATATAACAGAATGGCATTCATTTGCTAAAACAACACTGAAGAGACTATGTTTCCTCTTTGAGGGTGGGCACCTCACCTTTCGTATTGACCACAACATACCCAGTGTTTGGCACGGAGCTTGGCACAGGTAGATGCTCAATAAATAACTGATGAAGAATAGAAGAGACAGAGGGAAGGAGGAAAATTGTGATCAGAGGAGCTAAGTTTCCCACAAGGCAGCTAAGAAAGAAAGAGGGGAACCACTTTATGTCTATTAGGATGGATATTATTATTTTTTTCTTAAAGAAGAGGAAAATAACAAATATTGTTGAGGATGTGTAGAGATTGGAACCCTTATGCATTGCTGATGGGCATGTAAGATGGTGCAGCCACTGTGGAAGATGACAGTATGGTGACTCCTCAAAAAATTAACTATAGAATTATTATATGATTCATCAATCCCACTTCCAGGTATAAACCCATAAGAACTGAAAGCAGAGACTCAGACATTTGTACACCAATATTCACAGCAGCATTATTTACAATAGCCAAAAGAGGGGAAAAAACCCAATATCCACCAAAGGATAAATGGTTAAACAAAATGCTCTCTATATACATATAATAAAATACTATTCAGCCTCAAAAAGGAATGAAATTCTGGTACATCCTACCTTGAGGATGAACCTTGAGGACATCACGCTAAATGAAATAAGCCAGACACAAAAGGGCAAATATTAATGACTCCAGTTATATTAGGTACCTAGAATAGTCAAACTCATAGACACAAAAGTAGAAGAGTGGTTGCCAGAGCTTAAGGGTGGGGAAATGGGAGGGAAGGATGGGAGTTATTGTTTAATGGGTTCAGAGTTTCAATTTGTGATGACTGAAAAGTTCTTGGCAATGGTTGCACAATATGTGAACGTACTTAATCTCACTGAACTGCATTCTTAAAAATGGTTAATTTTATGGTAAATATATTTTACCACAAAATGGAAGGAAGGAAGGAAGGAGAAAGAGAGAGAGAGAAAGAAAGAAAGAAAGAAAGAAAGAAAGAAAGAAAGAAAAGGGAAAGAGCGGTAGATATTCACACTCTTCCAACCCGACAGTTGATATCTTCCATTGTGTCTCATGTATGGTAAGGACTGAAAAAATGTTCATTGATTAAATTGTGTGTTTTGCCCTACGGTTGAACTCCATTTTTATAACTATTAAATTTAGGTATACTTTTTTGCTTTGTCTACATCCATAAAAGATTTGAGATTACTAAATTGTGAAAATAACCAAACATAAACACTGATGAGTAGAGTTGCCGTGATAAAAATCAAAGCAAGAACTAAAGGAAAGGAAACCTGAGGCTCAATTATGCATCTTTATCACATATCTTTAGACTTGTATTAACCAATGCCCAATAAACTCTGATTTTCACCTCAAAATAGAGGAGAAACACTTCTTGCCAATTCACCCTTGGTCCTTACACTTTTGAGTCACAGCTCCAGGCTTTCGGCAACTTTGCCAGATGTCACTGCTTCTAAAAGCTGCCTTGTTATTAAGGCTCAAGCCCTTTTTCACACCAGCCTTTTCTCTCAAGAGAACCACATGCTTTGGCTACTGACCATTCACTCTCTCTGCTGCCCAGACAAGGACGAACTGCCATTTATCCACCGGTTGCCAAGGAAGTGATTACAGACACAAGGTGCACATCAGCAGTTTGCATGCCTGTGGAAGCCTTTTCCAAACAGATGAGACTAAGTAATTTTTCCTCTGGCTGGGGAGGTCTCTGGTTACGGAGATAATTAAGTATGGGTATTCAGAGATGAGTTAAAGAACATGACTTCCTTAGCAACCATCAGATACACAGTGGTTTCTAACTAAATCAATTACAGTTTCTTCCCACCCCCCACAAAAGGGATCACATCCTCTTTTCTGCTATGGACCCAAGCTTGCTAGAATACACATTTGGAAAGCATATTAAATATGTTACAGTATATTCTTGCAAAGGAATAACGTAAAACAGTAAGAAAGAATGAAAAAGCTCTTTTTGTATTAATAGGGAACAATCTCTGGCAATCTGCTGCATGAAGAAAGAAAGCGCAAAACAGATCATATATCTGACACATAAAAAAAGGGAAAAAGAGAACATATTTACACAAACGCTGGTATAAAATCAGAACAACTCTCGAATGATACCCAAGAAACTCGTATCACTGGTTGGAAGGGAAAGTTCTGGAGACCAGGGATGGAAGGAAGATTTTTTTACCTTATACAGTTTGCAAGTTTCATGTCATGTAAAAGTATTATTTACTCAGAATAAACAAACCAACCGACTCATTAAAACAGAAAATAACAAAGGAATTGCAAGAAACCATTTCTTTCCACACAACACATAGCACAGAACTGTGTCCTTTGTCACAAGATGCTGACCCAAGGTGGGTGGGGATAGATTACAGGATATTTCAAAGGCCCTTCCCCTACATCATGGACTCAGGCCAGGAAATCCCTGTAAACAGCAGCTCTGGGGAGGCTGAGGCACGGGGAATGGGCCCGAGGATCTTGAAGGGTCTTGCAGACTCTGACTATAACACCGTCCAAAGCTGTGCTTCTGTCTTAGGATCAGGCTGTCTCCCCCAGGCATTGCCCACCGGCACCTGGGACAGCATAGGGGCTAGTTGCTCTGAGGTTTTCCTCTTTCGGGCTGGGAGATGTGGGCCAATAGGTTGGACAGGCGGTCAGTGATCAAGGAAAGTTGAGTCCCATTCCCAGCTCTGACCCTTGTGAGATTCCCACCGTGAAGCAGGGGCCATGGAAAAAGCATCAGACTGAGGATAGGAGATATAAAAGAAGACTCTTCCTCTTTATGGCCTCAGTTTCGTCCTCTGCAAAATGGGTAGAATAAAGCCCCGCCTACGAATGGTGTTGTGAGGCTCACGTGGCTGTGGCTGTGGAGGCACTTTATAATTGTCAAGTGCCACGCACATGAGCAACGCTAATAACTCGCTCTGACACATGTCTGATTGCTCACGAGTCTTGCTCACGGGGTAAGCAAATCCAGACGCTCTGAAATAAAATGTCTTCTGGACGCCGAACTTTACGAAAAGAAGACAGGTCTGCACATACATCCTTAAACACTGGTAGGAAGCTGTTCCTGTTCCCTTCCTCACCCCTTCAACTGAACTGCCATCCAACAGTCATTTCTTACTTAGGGCCCTGACAGCGGCCTCCTTGTCCCCAGCCCGGGGAGCTGAGAGGAGAAACGCCTCAGCAGATGCTTCCACCTCTGCCCCACAGTCCTGCCTACGCTGTCGAAAGAACCCCTGCCCCAAAGGGTGAGCAGCAAACCACAGGAAACAGTGACTGGCTCCGACAGCGTGTCACTTCCTGCTTCGGAAGAATGCTCCAGGGGGTGAGAGGCCACAGTGGCCCCACCCATGGGTGGGATGGGGGAGGGGAGAGGGAAGGGGGGGGGCAGAGAACCCCCTTTTCAGTTTCCCTGGTGCCTTTCGGTCAGAGGAACTCACAGCCCCTTCTGACACATCCTGGGCCGCAAGTCGATCTGAGTCGGTTCTGAGGAAAGAGGGTGTCAGGTGAGGGAAGCCTGCTGAGGGGCAGGAGGGAGCCCAGAGCCCAGAGCAGCTGGTGGGGCTGTAGTAAGCTGAATGTTTACCGCTCACTCTGGAGGCCTCGCAGAAAAGCCGATGCCGGTCCCACAGCTGGCCCTTCCCCGCATCTAAACACCAGATCTCAGAATGTCCCCTAAAGGCCACCACCTGGCCCCTCACCCTCCGGGACGGGGGAAGCACAGGGAGTCAACCCAAGTTCACACAACTGACAGTGCTGGAGCCTAGAGCAGATCTAGGCTCTCTGCTCACCTGAACCCCAAACTGGAGAGAGAAGATGAAGGGGGAGCCTGGGAGGCTGTAGGTGTGGGAAGCACTTGGGAAGGGTGTTGGGGGAGGGGGTGAGTGGGGAGGGAGTTAAGACCAGGAGGAGAGAGTGAGCAGTTTGGCCCTTTTCCTGAAGAGAGAGAGGGCTTTCGAATATTCTGGCTGTGGGCCCAGGCTGGATCGGAGGGGAGCAAGACTGGCGGTAGGATGATGGGCCATAGCGCCACTCCCGGGAGGAAGCACTGAGCAGCGGTTAAAATCCACAGCCTCCTGTGACACACGCACTCTAGTCATCCGGAGAACTTGGAGCTGGTGGGGAGGGAATCCGTGGCTCGGGTGTTCTCAGATAGAGGGGGATGTGTGCGTGTTGGGAGAAGGGATGGCGAAAGAGAGTTTTGCCCTTTGGGCAAAGTCATACGGGAGAAATACGGAAGAGGTAAAATAGGAGGGAAATGGCCGCTTTTCAGAGCGTTAGTTCCTTTCCAAAGTGCAACCCTGCCCAGGACCAGGCCACTGGTGTGATCCCATCACTCACCAGTCCCAGAAGTGAAGCCGGGCTGCTGGAAGTTGTAGTTCTTGATTTCACTGTACCATCTATCAGCCACCTCCTTTCCTGCAGGGAAAAGACACTGCTTAAAACTCAGCAGCGGAATCGGGGCACCTGGGTGGCTCTCTCTGCCCCTCCAGAGCGCGTGCTCTCTCTCTCTCTCTCTCTCTCAAGATAAATAAACTTAAAAAAAAAAAAAAAAAAACCAACACCTCAGCAGGAAAATCATCTCACTCACTACTCCTTCCATCTTCTCCCGTTAACCCCAAACCACCCACCCCACAGTTAGATGTCTGATAAAGCACCAGGGAGCCGAGATAGGGACTCCTGCCCAGGAGTGTATCTAGGCTGAAGAGAGAGCTTTGTTGGAGACTGGGAAGAGCCCTGGCCTGGGGTTGGAGGACTGCCTCTGTGTCCCTGCCCTACCACCAACTTGCTATGTAATCCTAGGCAAGGCCTTCCTCTCTCTTGGCCTCCGTACAAGGGCTGACTGCAACGTACTCCAAGGGCTTCTAATGATGCTCTGAGTTTTCGGGAGACTCTGCCCTCATCCCACCCAAAGTCTGTCTCCTGAAATATCCACAGGAAGAAAGGCAGTTGGGCTGGTGGGCCGGGGTCTCCACTTCAGGCAGAAGGGTCCTCACCTAGAGCATCGGCTGGCCCCTGCCGGGCAGGTGCTGGTAGGAGAAAACCCCCAGCATCTCTCTGGGAGCCGTTGGTGTCGGGACCACAGCCGGGAGCCTCGGATCCCACAGCAGTTAGTCCCACCCTGAACTGTGATTTGTGCGTGAATCACCTGGGGCACTTGTTAAAGTTCTGACTTCAGGAGGTCGAGGGTAAAGGCTCTGAGTCTGCATTTCTTGGCCGGTGGACCACACTTTGAGTAGCAAGACCTTACACAACAGAGGCTACACACTGGCCTCACCCGGGGAGCACTGAAACGTTGCTGAGGCCTGGGGCCTGCCACAGCCTGTATCAGTGTCTCCGGAGGAACCGGGTGTTGGGATTTTTTTAAAGCTGCAGAAGATCCAGGGCGGGGATAAAGACAGCCTAACGAAACAGAGATGGGGAAGCTGGGGCCAGAGAGGGTAGTGACTCACTCAAGGCTCCACGGGGAGCCAGCGCAAGGCTGGAACCAATCACATCTGTTCCCACCCCTTCGGTGAGACTTCTCTCCCAGGCCCACCAAAGCCAGCGGCCTGAGCCTGGAAAGGAGGCCAAAGGTGCCCACCTTCCTGGGGAGCATGCGCACACCTCTCCCGGAGGCCCGCTGCTCTGGGGAAACCGGGAGGCCCACAGGGCCTCCCCCCCCCCCCCCCCCCCCCAGGGAACTCCCAGGAATGTCAGGCCCCAGAGGGCACAGTAGCTCTCTCCAGCATTTTCCTAAAAAGCCGGACAGCCCTGTCCAAGCCAGGAAGCTCAAGAATGTTTGGTCAGTGTGGGGGGATCATCATTCCAGGCTGTGACCTTGGATGGAGGAATTGTCTTTCTCATTTTTTTTTTTTTCTAACATGGAAAAAGCTCAATTGCATTTTTCTGTGATAAAAGTTAATACACCAACACTTAAAAGAAAGAAAAATGTGAAGAAAGTACAATTCTTCTGTAGCTGGGGATACTGGGGCGCCCCCAGGGTCATGCTGAAACCCTGCACAGAAAGGGCACAGAAATGGATTTGTCTCCCCCGCCCCCATTCCTCAGCTGGGAGCTCTTCCGAAGGGGAGGGCTGGGCAGTCTGACTCATCTCTGTGTCCCTGGCACCCAGCACAGGCCTGGCCCTGAGCCGGCCATCGGAGAGTTTGTGGTGACCAGCCCCTGGGAACAGAGGCGGAGGGTTCTGGGGCGCCTCTCTCTGGGCCGGTGGCACCAAGGCCACACGGAGGAGGGTGCTGGGGCCAGGAGGGGCCAGAATACTGGATGTCCCAGGCCCAGCTCAGGTGGGGGGGGGGGGGGAGTTGGCGGGGGGCAGCTGAGAAAGTGACCTACCTGTCTGATCGTAGGAGGCCCATGCCAGGTTCTCTCCGCACTGGCCGCGACTGGACTCCGGGCTGTGCTTGAGGATCCTCGTGCTGGCCAGGGCCTCCGAATACCTGCCAGAGTCCATGTACTTCCTCAGAGCGGGTGCAGCCCAGGGAACCCCGGAGTATGAGCCCTAAACTGGTGTGGCTGAGCTTCCTTCCCTGCCCCAGGCTAGTTGCACAAATCAGGAGCATCGTGCCAGCATCTCTTCTGAGCCCCCCAACAGTCTCATTTCACAGAGAAGCAAACTGAGGCTCGGAGGAAAAGGACCTGCCTAGGTTAAGTGGCTCAAGGATTATTCAAGCCTGGCTGCCTCTGCCCCCCAGTCCTATGTCCGTCCAGCTACCCCAGGGCCCCGCCACGACTGCAGCCACAGCACCACGAAAGGTCAGAGTCACCCGGGGCTCTGGGGACACTCACTGCTGGGCCTCCCGGTTGAGCTTCTTGCAGAGCTTCAGTGGGGGGACGCCGTGCTGCTGCCGGTACTCGTTGTGGGCCTTCAGGACCTCATTATTAAACTGCTTGGAAGCTGCAATAATTTCAAAATGGAGAATGTCTCAGTGCAGAGAAAAGACCCACCAAAAGCAGGATGGCAGGCTTCAGAGTGACGCCCAGCTCAACCCTCAGGCTACAGGGACCGGCCGCTGCTGCCCTTGGGCACCGGGGCCAACCGAGCAACCACGATGCCCTGCTTCATACCCCTGATGTCACCTTCCACATCTCCGCGCGTCTGCACCTCACGGGTCACCTAGGGCCTTATGGACCACCTTAGGGATTTGGGTCTTTATCGGGGCAATGGGAAGCGACTGAATGGGCGCAGGGGGCTGGGCTCCTGAGATCTGTGTTTCTGAGAGATTCTGCTGGCCGCTGGGTGGAGGATGGGCCGCAGGTGCACAGAAGACGCAGGGGGGTGTGGGCGGGACAGTGAGCAACGAAACCGGAACCGCTGGGAAAAAAATGTGCGGAGACTGGATATCTCAGACTGGACCCACAGGATGTGGTGGGGACCGGGAAGAACAGGCCTGGCTGTGGTGAGGGTGACAGGGACAGGTGAAGAAGGGGAGCAGGGGGGACAGCACCGGGGAGGTGGGGTGAGGGACAGAGTGGAAAAGAATGTGGTGGTGTTGGGGAGCAGGGTGGGGTCAGCTGGACCCAGGGGTGCACTGAAGGGAGAGGTAGAGCCTGGGCCCAACTGGGTCATGACCTCAGAAAGGACGAGGTGAAGGAGGCTGGAGTCGGGGAGAGAAGAAGTGGGTGAAGGCAGAGTCAACAGTAGACAGAAGTCACAGCAGTTTGGATCTGAGATGGAACCCCATCCGTCCCACACCTTCCATCCGTCTCCCCGCCACTCGCCCATCCATCTTCTGATTCATAATCTATTCAGCAGCAGCAGCAGCAGCCATCCATCCACCCATCATCCACGCATCTGTCTGTCTGCTCTCTGAGCGCCTTCTCTACTCCACGTCCTGGATTATGTGTGAGAGGTCCAGAGACAAATGTCCTGCCCTCAGTGAGCTCGCAAACAGAAGGGAGACAGCTTTGTACACAGACACTAGCAAAGAGTATGAGAGGGCTAAGGTGAAGGTGAGCAGAGGGCAAGGGGAACTTGGAGAAAAGCAACCTAACGTGGGCCGGGGGATGGGGAAGGTGGCCCCTTGGATTGAGGCCCCAAGGATGCCCGCACAGGAGCCAGTCAGGCTGACTGCGAAGTCACTGAGCACCAGTCTTAGGCATCTGGGAGTGCCCCTCTGTGAAATGGGGTGAGTTGGGTGGGTTACGAGTAAGAGCCGTGGCGGGGAGGGCGGGGTGACACTGAGCTAGTCCCATCTGGCGGGACCCTTCCCTGAGGCTTGGCTGTGGGCAGCAAAGGAATAAAGTGGAGGATTGAAAGAAGCGCCACTCCTGTCCCTGCCCCCAGCTCATTCACCAGGCTGCCTGTCCTCTCCTCTGCTCTTTTCTTCACCCCAGAGGCTGAGATGACCCAACAGGGAATCTTCCTCCCCTCCCTCAGCCAGATTCCCCATGTCCCCTGGGGCTTCAGCTCAAATCCCACTGGGTCTCTGAGGAGAAGCAGAAGGAAGGCTTGCCCTCAGGGAGCTCTAGGCTAAATGCGGCCCTGAGAGGTGAGGCAATGCCAGTGGTGGCTAGCTGCCCGAGGGGGTTCCAATGACCCGAAGAGCTAGGACCCTGGGGGCCCAGCACTGCCTTTCGGTCTGGTCACAGCAAGGCACCGGCAGGGGGAGGCGGGGCTGAATGGCAGGATTTGGGAGGCAAACACGGGGGGGGGGGGGGGGGGGGGGGGCAGATACGGGGACACTGAACAAAGGGGTGATGGGAGCTGGGCACAAGGCAGAGGCGGAGCTGCGATCTGAACTCTTCAGGTCTTTGTGGCCAAGAAAGCGTTGGTATGAAAGGTAAAGATTTCAGGTTTATGGGAGGGAGGAAGAAAAGGGAAGGAAGGTACTGTTTGGAGATCTGTGGTACGACAACGTGAGTATACTTAACACTACTGAAGAGTATACTCCAAAATGGTTAACATGGTTATGTTATGTCATGTGTGGTTTTTTTTTTTTTTACCACAATAATAAAAAAGATTTGGGGTTTAGCATGTTAATGTGGTATTTGGGATAACGGAGTCACAGAGGTTCTTAAAGAATCTCTCGGGTGGAAGCCATAGCAACTCAAGGGGACCAGAAGGGGTTCCTGCTGGTGACGTGCAAAGGAGTCAGCAGGGCGACTCGGCGGCCAGTAACCCACCAGCTCCCGGGCAGCACACTGCTTGTCCTGCACGAGCCAGTGTCCAGCTGGTGTGCTTCACGCAGCCTGGCCCCGGCCTTGTCTGCAGGTGGCGACCATCTGTAGTGTGTCCAGAAGTGGTGACAAGGTGGAGACGGGGCCGGAAATGGGGGTCTTATGAAGAATGGGTACAATGCTGGGTATGTTCATCCTGCAGATCAGACTTTGGAAGACACAGTGGAGGCTTCCGATGGATTCTGGGATCCACAGGGCAAAGTCGGGGTCAATGGGTAGAAAAGGCAGGATGATAGAGTTCAGCTCAGCCTAAGAAAGATCTTTCTCTCAATCAAAGCTTTCTAAAAACTGACAACCTCACAGGGTAATGAGCTCTCCGGCACTGGGGGAATACAAGCAAAGTGATTTCTCTCAAAAGGATTCAGGCACTGGAGGCCAGTCAGATGACTTTCGAGTCCCTTCAAATCCTGAGATCTCATACGGTCCCATCAGGGTGGGGTGAGAGGAGACAACTGAATGACCCACCTCAGACTTCCAAGGAGTTCTGAGCTTCTCTGAGGAGAGGGAGTGATCAAGATAAGTGTATGTGTACGTGCAGGGGCAGGTGTGGGTGCACGCGGTCAAGGTGGCAGAGGATCCCTATCTGAGGGGCAGGCTTGGCGAGGCCCACACTAATGTCCCTTCCAGCTCCTATGTCCTGGGGAGGCCACAGTGGGACACCACAGGAGGTGCACGGGATTGAGTGGCATGGGCGATGCGGACCATCAATGAATGGGGAAGGCTTCCGGGAGGAGGTGGAGAGGCACAGAGAAAGCCAGGGCCACCGGGAATCTGGTGTATCCGGGGCTATGGGGAGGAAGGGGAGACAGGGGAGGAGTGGGTAGCTTAGATGAAGCTCGTTTGTTTACAAGCAGCCCTGAGTGCCGGGCTCAGGTTGCAGGGGACCCAGTAGTGCTGGAGGTCCTGCAGTCTTTTTGGCAGAGAGGGACATATAAGGCTGCTAGAAACTAGGTCACTGCACTCCCAGAATGTGGGAAGTAAAAAGAAACAAAAGTGAAAGTTCCTGTGCCCAATCTAAGCTTGGTGCCCAGAAGCCAAAGCTAGTCACTGTCTCCAGCAGGGCCAGTTTCCCGGGCCAGGGTTTATAGAAAGGGGTCAGGAAGACTTTTTGGTAGGGGAACCTTCTCTCCCCACCCCTGGCTGGAAGGCATGGGGGCCCCAAGGCCACATCTCCCACTGGCCCCAGGGTCCCTCCCACCTCGGGGGCCAGTCCCCGCCCAGGTGGCTCTACAGAGCAGGGCCTCCGGGAGGCAAGATACCACTTGTGACCACACCCATCAAAAGGCACACCTCGCTCTGTAGGAAAACCCAAGAACACATCTGCACATAAAGATTAAAAGTCAAAGAAAATCTCCCCATCCCCACATCAGGCAGGGAGAGCCCTCACAGCCACCCCACAATGGGGGAGGGCAGTGATTATGTTCTTATTTGTAGGAGGGTAAACCGAGGCTCAGAGAGGTCATACAGGCTCAGGGTGCGAGCCCAGAATGAAGAAGGTGTCCTTTCTTCTGCTTGCTGACCAACTATTTCTAGGTGCCAGGCCGGTGCACGATCTTATTTACTTATCACCCTTATCACCACCTTTTGTGGGAGCCCCTGGTTTTATTTGTGTGTTTGCTTGTTTGTTTTGATGAGGAAACTGAGGCTACTTCCACAAGGGAAGTAACCTGCCCACGTTCTCACAACTGATCCAGGGGTAGTAGGCCCACGAAGGGGGAAACCCTGTCCTTAACCCCACACCACGCCCGAGGGCCACGACACAGAGGACAGCGCATAGAAGAGACAGCAGGGTTTCCAGATCCAGGAGGAGGATCAGGTCCAGGGAGGCTGAGTCTTTAGATGCCGAGGAGGAGGAAGTATGAGGAGAAAAGAACTTTCTCAAGAGCCTCCTCCATGCCAAGCCATTTATGAACGACCTGCCTGAGGGGCCCCAGGTGAAAATCAGGGGCTTCAGGAGTAGAAGCTCCAGGGGGCAGGTGTGAGGCTTGAATTCAGAGCTTCTGGAAGGTGGAAGGAGCTGCCTGGGCATGGCTCTCTGGGGCTGAAAGAGGGTGGCAGGACTGGGCTGTCTCTGCTAGGGTAGAGGACACTGAACTGGGATGGGGGCTCTTGAAGGTCTGTACTTGGGGCCCAAGCTTCTAACTGCCAGATAGACTCAGGTCATGCCCCTCCCCCTCTCCCTGCCCTTGGGCTGGGACAGGCTCCTCCCTCAGCGTTGAATGTCCTCTGAGGCCTCCCAGGGCCTGACTCATTTCTCTGCCCTCTCCAGAATCCCCACCGAAGAGGCCCATCAGGGGTCAGGGCAAGAATTGTGAACGAGCCCCTTCTGTCCCCTTGGCAAGAGGCTGGAAAGCGACCTAGTCCCGCGTTTGGGGCAAAGCTGGTTGTACTAGTTTATCAGGAAGAAAAATTATAAGTTGATCCAAAAAAAAAAAACCACCAAAAAACAAAACAAAAAAAAGAATGAGTTCCAGATGGGTAGCTCTTGCTCTTTCAGTCTGGCTTCCAGGAAATTCAAGAGGCAAATCCCAGCTTTTACTCACTGTAGATTCTAGGACAAGTTGCTTAATCACTCTGTGCCCCATTTCTCCCATATATAAAATGGGGATCACAGTTTCTACCTCACAGGGTTGTTGTGAAAATTCAATGAATTGGTCTATGTAAATGCCTTAGAACAGTTCTGGGACATAATGAACAGTTACTAAATGTCAACTATAATTATCATCATCACTATGGGGCAGAGATCCTTTGGCCTCTGGCCTTCGGAGAAACTGCCCTGTCAAAGCCCTTCCTAGATTAAAACAAATTTTTTTAAGTTTATTTATTTTTTTTTATTAGTTATCTCTACACCCAACAGGGGTCTTGAACTCATGACTCACAGATCAAGAGTGTGCTGGCTCCTTCGACACTGCCAGCCAGGGGTCCCGCCCCTCCCAGATTCTAGAGAAAGCGGGGCTGCTGGTGTTTAAATTGGTCTTTGATGACTTCTTTCGGTACCTCTGGGCTCAGACATTTGCTGAATGAATGAGTACACAAACAAATAAACGAAAGTCCCACACTAGCACAGAGAAGGCACTAGGATGGGAGCCTTCTCATCGCAGATGAGGAAACCATAGAACAGGAACGGCTGAACATGTGGACTGCCCAAAGTCACACAATAAGTCCACAATAAAGCCAAATGTAAGAATGTCCCTCCCTTCGCCCTCTTCCCTCCCTCAAATCTCACACACTTTCCACTTCATATACGTCTTCCTCTCCCTAATGACAAAAATGATGGTCATTGAAGAGTTGCTCAATTGCTTACTGGAACAAGGATGTCCCGGAGCATTGGGCCCCGGCTGCCCCTTTGAGGGAGGACAATACTCCTTGAAGGACTGAAGGAGCCAGGGCCGAGAGAGTGCTTGCTCTGCCTACAAAGCGGCTGTCCCCGTTCCAGCCCCGCTTGTGGCCCCTTGGGCCTGCCACAGGCACTGGGCAAGTCCCTGCCTCTCTGGGCCCTGGTTCCCCATCCGTGTGAAGGAAGGATGACATCTGTGGTTTTCAAAATATCTTCAAAGCAGGAAACCCTTTCTTTGAACTACTCCCCCCCACCTTTTTTTTTTTTTTTTTTCAATAAAATCAACTGATGGCAATGACACAGCTGGGAGTGACCCAGCCCACACAGCCTCCCCTAGTAGAGGTGTGACAGCTCCACTTGGTAGAAAGTTCCTGGGCTAGTCGGTCCCCAAAGGCCCTCTGCTCTGACTTCCCTGGGTGCTGGGAGATGAGGGCGGAGGGACACTAAGGTACTTAGCAATAATTGCAGGGTGTGTAGAGTTCCCTGTGGGGCTGGCATCTCGGGTGAGAAGCATCTGGGGAGCAGGTAGAAAAGTGGTCAGTGTGTCTGAGGGGCAAGCACACAGCTGGGAAGTCAGAAACTTGGGTTCAAATCCCAGTCTGTCCACTTACTGGTCAAGGTGTGAACTTGGACAAGGTGAGTCAACCTCTGTAAATCTGTAAAATTGATAATAACTGCCTTGTAGCGCTGTTACAGACGTTGGTAATGAAATACCTAGTTTCAAGTGTGGCACGTCGTAGGAGCTTAATAATTGGTAATCACGATTATTAGGGGCTAGAGGCTTCTACAGAGCCCAAGGTCATTGCTTTACTCTGCCTCCATAACACGTGCAGCAAACTGAAGGCCAGCAGGGAGACCAGGGCGAGGAGCAGGTCCTGGGAAACTCTAAGTGCTGGGCTGAGTGTCTTCTGGAATTTAAGCTGTGACGGTTGTTTGATACTTTTTCGGCAATGCCCACAACCCCAGGCGGCTCTGGAATATATCTGAGGTTAAATATTAAAAAGAGATTGGCCCCTAGGCAGTGATGAGGAAACTGAGGCCCAGAAGAGGCAGGGGCTGGCTCTTTACCCCGGTCTTTTTGGAACCACGTAAAGCCCCTGTGTGGATAGGTATCTGTGAGTGCTATCGGAAGGCAGGCACAGGTAACCTCAGGCTGGTGGCCTGGAACCTCAAGGCTGGCCCTGTGCTGAAGGCCCGTGGGGCCCAGAAAAGCCACTTTCTCTTGAAGACCCTTAGGGGGGCCAGACACTACCTGGGGGCTCATGGTCTTTGGGACAGCCAAATAAAATGCATGTGGCTATGAGGGAGATACGCCTGGACCAGCATTCTGGAAGGTCCCTGGGTACGTGGTAGGACCAGCTCTTACCTGCCGTCTGCACTGCCCTCCTCCTCTGAACTGGCCTGACTGTGCATCTCTAGTCCCACAAGGTGTCACTGCCATCCCGCACCCAGACTCACAAGGCTGGCCCTTCTTCACATTCACAGTAAGTTGGTCACCAAGTCCACTTTTGGCTACTATCTCAAAAACCCTTCTCCTCCTCCTCTGCAGTCCTAGATGCCTCCATCTCTCTCTCCTGAGTAACTGCAGCAACTCCCCCTGACCCCCATCTCTACCCTCCCCGTCTGGTCCACCCTGGCACAACTCTGGTCTTGCCGTGTTTAGATCAATGTCTTTCAATGGCACCCTAGGGCCCATGGGTAAAGTCCAAATCCCCAAGACTCTCCAGGAGGCTGCAAAGGTCCCCTCCGCACAGATTTCCCCCTCCCTTGAGCTCCTACCGCTCTCCACTGGCACCTGCCCTGCGGCTTGAATCACTTCCCACCTATCACTGGAGCCTATCCACCCTCCTCCTCAATTAGCTTTGTGATTCATTTCGTGATCCAAATGAATACTCCTGAGGACAGAGGCCATGCCCTCCACAGCAGGTGGGTCTGCGGCTTAAAGAAGCCAGAAAACAACTGATAAAAATGTAACGTTAGAGAATTTGCGGATTTTCTCCTAAGGTACAGAGAAAGGAGTTGATTTTCAAAATGCTTTTTCACATCTGCCGCAGTCTTGCCCCATCATCACCCATCATCCTGTTCTTCTACTACATGACAACTCCCTATGTCACCTTTCCATACTGGAGATCATAGGGGCCACCCTCACTGTACAGATGGGGAAACTGAAGCACAGAGAAGGAAAGAGCCTTGTTCAAGATCACACAGCAAGCGATTAGCAGAGCCAGGGCTGAAGGCCAGACCCGTCAGGGCAGGGCAGGAACAACGCCAGGGAAGGCCACTTACTCCCAGCATGGGTACCTCGTGAGTCTGGATCTTGAGAAGAGATTCAAGAAGGGACCCAGCCTCACCCACCTGAGGATGACAACCCCAGCTTCCCATTAAGCAGGACTCCTGAACTCTGCTGGACAGCTGTTCACTGAGAGCCTCCTGTGAGGCAGGAACTATGCTGGGACAGACATGGCCCCTGGCCACCAGCAGTGAGGAATCTGTGGGAAACAGGTCCATGGCTGGGGTAGTGTCCCAAGCTGACTGCTGGGAGGGCTGCAACAAAGAAGACCCAGAGTGGGGCCGTCAATCTGGGGGAATGGGGAAATCAGGGAGGGGGTCCCAGCCCCGAGTTGAGCCTAGAAAGATGGGGAGGATTTGCCACCTCGGCGAAGTGGGAGAGGCAAGGTGGTGGCGGCGAGCACTGGAAAAGGAACCCCGGGGAGGGAGCAGCGTGCCAGCCTCCTAACAGCTGAGTGTAGGGGAGTTAACGGGTGACGACCAACTCTCAGGGGGTTCCAAGCCCCGCGGAAGAGTGTGTACTCTCTCACCTGTGGACAGTGGTATGGAAAGTGTTAGGGAGCGACAGGACAGATCTGCATTTTAGAAAGTTCACCCCGACAGCCACAGTGATGAGGATGCGCAGCCACAGGTCAGACGTAAGGGGGAAGCGCGAGTGTATATGCCCGAGTGGAGCCAGACAGAGCCTGGCACAGAGCCTGGCACCGAGGGGGCGCTCAGGGGAGGAGGGACAACGACAGAAGAAAAGGATGCTCAGAGCTGTCCTGAGGGTTGGTTGGGGCGAGCTGTTTTGCAGCCAGAGATGCTGTCATAGTTTGGAGGCTTTTGCCGATTCTAACTCTGCTCCAGAAACAAAGCAAAGCCACGCCTTGGCCGGACGCTGAGCGCTAATCCCCAGCGCCTGGAAGCCCTCCCTGACGCAATCTCTGGCTCGCAGACAGGGGGACCCTCCCTCGGTCTCGCCTTCCCTCCCTCTCTCGCGGTGGCCCGAAGGCCACCCCGGCTTCCTGGCTGCCCCGGAAACTGCCGGCGCCGAGCCCGCGGGCGCTTCGCCCCGCACGCCGCCCCATCCCGCAGCCGGGGGTCTCGCGGCGCAGCCGGAGCCCCGGTCCCGCGTGGCCGCGGCGGTCCCGCTCCCCGGGGAACCAGCCCTCCGCGGGGGACGGTGAAGGCGGGGATCCCCGAGCCGAGGCTCGCGAGCCGTCCCCGCAGCCCGCCCGGCGGGCCCGCGGGCTCACCTGACTTGCCCATGGCCCGCTCGGCGCGCTCCCCGGCTCCAGCTGCCGCTGCGCTGCGCTGCGCTCTCTCGCCCTCCCCGCGCCGCTGGAGAGCCTCGGAGGTGGCCCGGCGGCCGCAGCCCCTCCCCCGGCGCCGCCCGGCCCCCGCCTTATAAGGCAGCGACAGCTGCAGGCGGAGGAGCCCGGGGCCACCCCGCCGGCTGCCCGGAGGAGGAGGCTCCGCGGGTCCCCCACTCCGCGAGCCTCCCCGCCCGGCTTCAGAGAACTCTTGTAGCCAAGGGACCCCAGCGGCTGTCCAGGGCTCTCCAGGTGCGGCCTGGGAGCCCGGGACCTCCCGGATCTCTCAGCCCCGAGCTGCCCCTCTCGGGACGCGGAACGGGGGTAGGGCAACCGCTAAGGCGCTTTGAGGACCGTGGTGCTCACTGTCGCGCGTCACCAGGGGTTCGGGGCTCTCCCCACCTCGGCCTGGCCCCCAGAGACACTTCAGGCTCCGGGTGCGCCGTCTTCCCCTCCCCAGCGACACTGGGCTTCCCAGGACATGGCCTCTGGTGCGAGTCCGAGTTGGAGTTCCGGCACGCACCCCGTAACGCCCTGCGTCGACCCTCCCGGGGAGGCTGCCGCTGCTCTGCTCTGACCGGTGGGCCTGTCCCTCATTCCTATCAAACCAAGCCGAATCCCCCAGCCCTGAAGTCTGGCTCCAGACTTGTCTCTTCAAATCCTTAACTTCATCCCATGCTCCAGTCAAACTAAACTTTATATTCCCCAAACATGTAGGAGATTCTTACCTCCTTGTTTTTGCTGGTGCTGGCTCATCTCTGCCCATTCAAGTCCTACTCATCCCTCAGGGCCTTTGGGTCCTTGTAACCTCCTTTCTTGACCTTGGGGGCAGTGGTCAGTACACACCTGGTACTGGGGAGACAGGGTCTCAGTCACGGCCCCACCCCTGTGTGAGTAGAGGACTTGCATGACGACACAGCCTGAGTCACCTGTGTGACTCCCCAGAGTAACTCCTAATTAAAGGAAGCTAAATTTAAGTAGGACCTTTCAATAAATGGGCACTGGAGTGAACTGATTTGCTGATTTGCAATACCAAGGGCTTCAAATGTCCAGTAGGGCAAGGGTCCTCTCTACTCCCTCCCCCTGTGTCAGGCTTTCAAACAGTGGTGGAGGGTTAGAAAGAGTGGCCCACCCTGACTCAAAGGGACTTTTGGTACTAGGCGGAGATCCAACCTTTTATGTCCAATGCCCTGTCCCATGTTGCCTACGTCCCCCTTGAAATGACCAAATGAACCCAGTAGGAAGAATTCCATATCACCTCTAGAATCTGGAGAAAAGCCTCTCCATCGTAACCAAAAGTTCAAGGCCAGGAGTGGAGATAGCTGAGCACAGTGGAGCCACTCACTGCCTGTTGAGGGGGACCACCAAGTTTCACTCCCATTTCCTTGTATGGAGATGAGGGTGGTCTTGGGGTGGGGGTGGGGTGGAGGACAAAATCCCAACTTAGCGGGGTCTTTGGAGTCTGTGTGGGGTGGGACGTTGTGGACTCTAGAGCCGGCCTTAGCAGCAGGCACGTGGAAGGGCAAGTGTGCCGAGTGGGGTCAGGGCAGTGCCAAAGTTGCCCCCTTCCAAGGGCTGGAGGGGGAGCCACTGTCCAGCTGGTTCCAGTGGGTACTTAGGCAACAGAGACAGAGCAATGGCCACAAAGGTCAGACACAAGAAATGTTTGACCCAAGCTAGGACTTCTTTTCTGTCTTATGTCCTATTTAAGAACTCCTTACCTATTCCAAGATCATGAAATGTTTCTGTTTTCTTCTAGAAGTTTTAACGTTTTAGCTCTTAAATTTAGTTTTAGCTCTTACCTTCATTCTAATTAGGGTGTGTAGTATGAAGTCAGGATTGTAACTCTCTCCTTATCTGGCATATGAATCCCCACTTGATCCAGCATCATTTCTTAGAAAGATCTTTCTTTCCCAAATGGCCATATATATGTGGGCCCTCTATTCTGTTCCAGTGATCTATACATGTAGTTTTACATTAACACCACACTGTCTAGTTTGCTGCAGCCTTATAATAAATTTTGAAATCAAGTAGTGTATATCCTTTCTTTTTTCAAAGTTGTTTTGTTCATTTTAAGTTTTTTGCATTTCCATACGGATTTTATTTTATTTTTTTATTTAAAAAAAAATTTTTTTTTCAACGTTTATTTATTTTTGGGACAGAGAGAGACAGAGCATGAACGGGGGAGGGGCAGAGAGAGAGGGAGACACAGAATCGGAAACAGGCTCCAAGCTCCGAGCCATCAGCCCAGAGCCTGACGCCGGGCTCGAACTCACGGACCGTGAGATCGTGACCTGGCTGAAGTCGGACGCTTAACCGACTGCGCCACCCAGGCGCCCCCCATACGGATTTTAGAATCAGCTCATCAATTACTGTAAAACAAACAAAAAACTTGCTGGGATTTTGATTGGGATTGCCATGAATACATAGATAAACTGACCCCTTAAGAAAATCACCATGGTGTAACTTTCTGTTTATTTATATCCTCTTGAAGCTCTCTCAGTATGTTTTGTGGGGTGTTGCTCTGTATTTAGTTTTCTCTTCTTGTAGTGTCTTTTTCAGATTTGGGGATCAACACTGGCCTTATGAAACACTGGAAAGGGTTTTCTCTCTACTATTTTTTGGAAGAGTTTGTATAGAATTAGTATATTTCTTTCTTAAGTATTTGCTACACATCATCGGTGAAGCCATCTAGGCATGGAGGTGTTTTTCTTTTGGGGGGGAGAAAGGTTTTAAATTACAAATTCAGCTTTGTTAATAGATATAAAATCATCCAAATTGCCCTTTTCTTCTTGAGTGAGCTTTGGTGACTTGTACCTTTTAAGAATTTGTGTATTTCATCCACCTAAGTAGTGGAATTTATATGCCTAAATTTGCCAATATTGTTATCCTTTAACTGAATGATGTCTGATGGTGACCCTTTATCATTTCTGATATTTGTAATTGGTGTCTTCTAAAGGCTTATCAATGCAGTTGAAATTCATTATTTGTGGATTCTGTATTTATGAATTCACTTACTTGCTAAGATTTTTTTGTAACCCTCAAATCAATACCTGCAACACTTTCAGATGTTGGAAAACACGCACAGACACTGAAAAGAAATTGAGGTGCCCAACACACAAGTTCCCAGCTAAGGTCGAGAGGAGTCGCCATGAGATGGCTCTCACACTGTAAACAAATGCCCTTTTCGTCGTCTATTTAATGCCAGATCTGGGGCATTTTTGTGGTTTTTGTTGGTGGTTTTGCTGTTTAAAATGGTCCCCACGAGCAGTGCTGAAGCGTTGTTTAAATGCAAGAAGGCTGTGGTGTGCCTTATGGGGAATATGTATGCGTTAGATAAAGTTTGTTTGGGCCTGAGTTAGAGTGCCGTGGGCCATGAGTCCCATGTTCATGAATCAACAATATGGATTAAATTAGGTGTCTTTAAAGAGAGACACACATAAAACCAGGCTATTACTGATCTGCTGACAAAACGTTGTGGCCAGAGGCTGGCGCAACCTAACCCTGTATTCTCCCTAGCAGCAGTGGCTCAGTGTTCTCTAATTCAGTGTCCCCCACAACTTTATAGAACATAACTCCTGCAAATAATGAGAAGCAATTGTACTATTGATCTCAACAATCCAGCTTCTTGTTTCATTGATTTTCTCTATTGTTTTTCCATTTACTATTTCATTGATTTTTGTTTATTACTTTTTTTTCCTGCTTACACCGGGTTTAATTTGCTCTTCTTTTTCCAGTTTTTAAAGGTAGAAGCTCAGGTCATTCACTGTAAGCCTTTCTTCCTTTCTAGCATAAGCATTTAGTGCTATTAATTTCCCTCAAAGACTGTTTTTAGCTGCTTGTCACTAAATTTGATATGTTGTGTTTTCATTTTTATTCAGCTCAAAATAATTTCTAATTTCCCTTGTGATGTATTCTCTCTTGACTTATAGTTTATTTTAAATGTTATTTGCTTTCCAAATATCTGGGAAAGTTCCAGATATCTTTCTGTTATTGATTCCCACTTTAGTTCTGTGTGGACAGAGAATATACTTTGTATGACTTCAATCCTTTCATACGTTTACTGAGAATTGTTTTATGGCCCAGAATGTGACTTTATCTTAGTACACATTCTATGTATATATCTCCTGATATTATAACCAGTTCTGCTTTGTGTACTTTGAACCTTTTTATTTGAAGCATAAACATTGGTAATTCTTATGTCATTTTGATAAATTAGCTGAAAGGACTCTATCTCTGGTAACAATGCTTCCTGTGGAATCTACTGTGTCTGATATTAATATAGTCATTATAGTTTGTTTTTTTGTTTTGTTTTGTTTTGTTTTTTAGCTTTCTTTTCATTAGTATTAGTAGGCTTATCTAATTTCAACCCTTTAACTTTTTTCCTTGTTTCAGCAGCTTGGGAGACTACTGTTCCCAAAGAAGAATGCCATTTGCCTTTATGTTTCTTTATGTAGTTTTAGTGGCATAACTTGATTTTGATGTATTTTGAAGGTTATATGTATTGAGTAGTATAGAAATATAGAAAACAAAAATGTGTACAAATATGCAGAAATGTATACTTTTTTGCTTTACTGCAACATTGTTCACACTAAGCCCCTTGCAACTGAATGCTCTGTAAATATAAAAATGCAGACTTCGTGTGAACGATGTGTGGCCTTGGGTAAGTTCCTTGACTCAGTTTTCTCCTCTGTAAAATGGGGATAGTAATAGTACCTCCCTCATACAATGGTTGTGAAGATAAATGAGCTAATACATGGGAAGTACGTAGAACAGTTCTTTTAAAAAAATAATTATTGGGGCGCCTGGGTGGCTCAGTCAGCTAAGTGTCCGACTTCGGCTCAGGTCATGATCTCGCGGTCCGTGAGTTCGAGCCCTGCGTCAGGCTCAGTGCTGACAGCTCAGAGCCTGGAGCCTGCTTCCGATTCTGTGTCTCCCTCTCTCTGACCCTCCCCCGTTCATGCTCTGTCTCTCTCTGTCTCCAAAGTAAATAAACGTTAAAAAATAAAAATAAAAAAAAAAAAAATAATTATTAATTTTGGTCTAGTGCAAGCAGGGAGGAGCACAGAGGATCTGAGGTGGGCTCTGTGCTGGCAGGCTGACAGCAGTGACCCTGATGTGGGACTCGAACTCAAGAACTGTGGGATCGTAACCTGAGCTGAAGTTGGATGCTCAACCAACTGAGCCACCGGGGTGCCCCTCTCAGAACAGTTCTTGACATGGAGTAAGTGCTATGCAAGTGTTTACCCCCACTCCACGCTTTAACTTCCAACTGATCTGTTCCATTACATTACAAATGAGCAGCTGTAGTTGACAAGATGTAGTTGGGTCCTTCCTTTTATCCAGTCTGGCAAAATCTTGTCTTTTAATTTGCGTTAAGACCATATAAACTTGATAACTTTATTTTCAAATTTCTAGGGAACCAATACCAATACCCCAGTATTAGTCTTTAAAGCAAACCATGATAAATTCCTGAAAGTGGAACCATTTAGTTACATTTTCTGGGCACAACATAATGAAACTAAAACTTAGTAACAGAAGGTTAACTGACAAATTCTGAACCGTTTATACATTTTTTAAAATCCCTCCACTGAAAGGCAAAATCAAAGCGGATGTTCAGAGACGAATGACAATTAGAATACGAACTGGAATGTTTCAGCGCGTGGAGCATGGGCCTGAAGCCATGGGTACCTCACCCAAGTTCTGGCTCTGCTGCTGCCCGCTCTCTGTGACTCTCATCCAGGTGTTGATACAAAGATAGCAATACCTATCTTGGAGGATTTTTTCCTGACTAAATAGATGACACTTAGCGCTCTTTAAATGTCACTGATGTGTGTGTGTGTGTGTGTGTGTGTGTGAGACATTTCCCAGTCACAGTTTAGATATGTGAAAAGGGAACTCTGTTTCTCTGTCTGGATCCAGCCCCAATTCTACTGATGGTAGAAAACTTAAACTTGAGCATGGAGGGAAACTCAGTCACTTCTTACTTTAGTCTCTTGGGGATTAATACTCAAGCAATCCACACTCTTTCCTGGCTCTCTCCACATCTCTGGGTCAACTTCTCCAGACTCGGATTCCTGGGCAGGAACATCTGTTTGGCGGAGCTGGGACCACATGCTTTGGGAAGGAGAACAAAGAATGAATGTCTACCCTCCTGCAGCTTCAATAGTTAGTTAGGTGCAAGATCTTTTACATGCCAATAGAGATTTCTCCACACGCCTAGCGGCCCAACCCCAGCAAATGTGGATAAGATCTCCCTTTTCAGAAAGAGGAATTTTGTTTCTGTCCTAAATTCTGTTTCCCCAGAATGTGCTGCGTCCCATGACTCAGTCCTTCTCAGTCGAAGCTCTTATATTGTTATAAACTCTTCCCCAAACTATAGTTTAAGATTCACACTATGCGTTAAGCCCTTCAGGTTTTGGCTCCATTCTGCAGAGGTTTTTAGAACAAATAATTCACTGTAATAGCTCAATGAGTAGAAAGCCAGGGCAGCTAGAAATTTAATACCTTGGCAGAAAATCTCATTTTACCCTCTTACGCTGTCCTTATTATCATTGTTAGAAAATATATGGGATGCAGCCAAAGCTGTACTTAGAGAAAAATACACAGTATAATAAATATGAACACCAACTTTAAGTTAGACCAGGGTTCAAAATATCCCTGCTCTGCTGCTTACCATCCATGTGACCTTGTAGAAATTTTTTAACTATCAAGGCTTAGTTGCATAATGGTGTCAATAATATTACAGTTTATCCCTGAACAACATGGTGGTTACGGGCACTGACTACCCCCATGCAGCCAAAAATCTGCGTATAACTTTTTACTCTCCAAAAACTCAACTACTGTTGACCAGAAGTCTTACCAATAGCTTAAAACAGTCGATTAACACCCAGTTTGTATGTTGTGTATTATATACTGTATTCTTACAATAAAGCAAGCTAGAGAAGAGAAAATGTTATTGAGAAAATCGTAAAGAAAATACATTTACGGTACTGTACCCTATTTATTGAAAAAAAAATCCATGTAAAAGCGAACCCACTCAGTTCAAACCTGTGTTGTTCAAGGTAAACTGTATTTGCTTCATAAAGAGGTTGTGAGAATTGCATGAGATAATTCCTTTAAAGTACTTAATACTATGCCTGTGTGAAAGGAATTCTTGGATAAACTTGAGAAAGTGGTCCAAGAGACTTTTTGGTCATTCTTGGCCACTTGTCACATGACCATTCTTCCAGTGGAAACTTTCAGTAGAAGAGTGTGATACACAAGGCTCAAGCTGTTCTGGTTCCATGAGGTAATAGATGTAAGATACAGAGGCGCTTGGGTGGTTCAGTTGGTTCAACGTCCGACTTTGGCTCAGGTCATGATCTCACGGTTCGTGAGTTTGAGTCCCATACCAGGGTCTCTGCTGTTGGCACAGAGACCGCTTTGGATTCTCTGTACCCCTCCCTCTCTGCCCCTCCCCCATTGGTTCTCTCTCTCTCTAAGTAAGTAAGCTTCAAAAATAGAGGTAAGATACAACTGAGCGTGGAGTGTTTTCTTAGATTTTACATTTTGCTGATTTGCAGTGTAGTATTCCTGACAACACATAGACCAAGTTTATCTCTCAGTGCTCCAAATGAGAACAACAAGCTGTAGTTAGATGACGTCACCGTCAATCTTGGATAAGCAACTGGAAGGTAGGAAGGTAGAAGGGAAGGAAGTCGTTGCCACATCAGATCCATAGAGCTAAACTGCAGATGAGCCTCTGATTGTCCTCCCTTCCTAAGAGAGGGAGCTCTTCTGAAAACCGGTAAGGAGAGAAGCTTCACCATCAAAGGGCTGAGGAAAATGTATAGTGACTTACTTAATCCTTTGATTTGAAAATAAAGGGACTATAATGAAAATCCCTTCTTATTGACATTTGTATTGTTACAGACCTGGTGCTTGTGTCCCTCTAAAATTCAAGTGTTGAGGGGCGCCTGGGTGGCTCAGTCGGTTAAGCGTCCGACTTCGGCTCAGGTCACGATCTCGCGGTCCGTGAGTTCGAGTCCTGCGTCGGGCTCTGTGCTGACTGCTCAGAGCCTGGAGCCTGTTTCAGATGCTGTGTCTCCCTCTCTCTCTGACCCTCCCCCATTCATGCTCTGTCTCTGTCTCAAAAATAAAGAAATGTTAAAAAAAAATTAAAAAAAATAAAACTCATGTGTTGAAACCTAATCCCCAATGTGATGGTATTTGGAGGTGGGCCTTTGAGTGGTGATTAAATCATGGGGGTGGAGTCCTCACGAATGGGACCTGTGCCTTTATTTATTTATTATTATTATTTTTAATAATAATTTATTATTATTAAATAATAATTATTATTAAATAAATAAATATTTATTTTTGACAGAGATAGAACGTGAGCAGGGGAGGGGCAGAGAGAGGGAGACACAGAATCTGAAGCAGGTTCCAGGCTCCGAGCTGTCAGCACATCTGCACAGAGCATGATGCAGGGCTTGAACTCATGAGCTGTGAGATCATGACCTGAGCCGAAGTTGGACGTTTAACAGCTTAACCAACTGAGCCACCCAAGCACCCCTGATTTGATTTAATTTTAGAGAGAGAGAACTCAGGAGCAGAAGGGGAGATGGGGAGGGAAAGAGAAAGAGGGAGTGGGTGAGAGAGAGAGAGAGAGAGAGGGAATCTCCAGCAGGCTCCATGATCAGCACAGAGCCCGACTCAGGGCTCACTCCCATGACCCTGGCATCATGACCTGAGCTTAAATCAAGAGGTGGACACTCAACCAACTGAGCCACCCAGGCGCCGCAGAACTGGTGCCCTTATAAGAGATCTGCGAGAGTTCCCTCTTCCTTTCTGCCATGTGAGCACAGAACTAGAAGAAGTCAGACTGCAACTCAGAAGAGGGCCCTCATCAGAACCCCACCTGCTGGCATCCTGACCTTAGACTTCCAGCATACAGACCTGTGAGAAATAAGTTTCTGTTGTTTATAAGCCACCCAGTCTATGGTAGTTAGTTACAGCAGCCCAAGGTGACTCAGATAATGTATCTTAGAATTCTGAACCTTACCCTTACTAAATTATAAAAGCAATCAATTACCTACTTTCGGGCCTGAAGAGAGAAGGCTGTCCCTTGACCTTTGAAAAATGCCCCTAGGAGCACTTGGGTGGCTCAGTCGGTTAAGCATCTGACTTCATCTCAGGTCATGATCTCGTGGTTCATGAGTTCGAGCCGGACTTCGGGCTCTGTGCTAACAGCTCAAAGCCTGGAGCCTCCTTCGGATTCTGTGTCTCTCTCTTTCTGCCCCTCCCCCCACCTCATGCTTTTTGTCTCTCTCTCCCTCTCTCTCAAAAGAAAATAAACATTAAAAAAAAAGGAAAAACAAAAGAAAAATGCCCCTAAAGTGGCCTGAAACATGACTGATAATATAAATATTATTATACTAGTTATTTTAAAAGAAAAATAACAAACTAGGTGTGGATGAAAGCAGCTAGACAAATTACAAAAAATAAAGAAAAGTACCATAAACAAATATTGAACTATAGTTACTGAATGAATGCTGAAGTCTTTGGGGGCAAAATGTACCAGTGATTGCAACTTACTTTGAAACACATAAAAAAAAAATAAGATGGGGAGCGCCTGGGTGGCTCAGTCTGTTGAGCGTCCGACTTTGGCATGGGTCATGATCTCGCAGTCTGTGAGTTCGAACCCCGCGTCGGGCTCTGTGCCGACAGCTCAGAGCCTGGAGCCCGCTTCTGATTCTGTGTCTGCCCCTCCCCTGCTCATGCTCTGTCTCTCTCTGTCTCAAAAATAAATAAAAACGTAAAAAAAAAATTAAAAAAAAAAGATGGGTGGATATATGGATAAATAGCGACAAAGCAAATATAGTAAAGTGTCTGTTGTACAACCTAGGTGGTGAGTATATGGATTTTCCCTTTCAAATTGCAAGTTTGAAATCTTCCATTATAAAGTGCTTAAAAATTAATTGATATAGAAATTAATATAGTTAAGAACAGAAAATTATGCCTTAGAACAAAGAAAAAGAGAATTGAAAATAGATCCTAGAGCTGGGAAACATATCAACTGGATAAAACTTTACAAAATCAAATTTAAAAAGTCTAAAAAAGGAGAGAAAACTCAAATGTACTACATTAGTAATAAAAAAAGGGGATATAATCTTTTTTCAGAAGTGGTCAGAAAAATAATATTGTCAACCCTCCACTAGTAGTTTTTCTGAATTGGGCAATTTTCTAGGAAAATACAAATTACTAAGATATATTTAAAAAAGAAAAAAATCTGGGGCACCTGGGTGGCTCAGTTCGTAAAGCATTCTACGTCAGCTCAGGTCATGATCTCACAGTTCGTGAGATCAAGCCCTGCCTCAGGCTCTGTGCTGACAGCACAAGGCCGGCTTCAGATCCTCTGTCCCCCTCTCTCTCTGCCCCTCCCCTGTTCATGCTCTGTCAAAAATGAATAAGCATTTACATAAAAAGAGAGAGAGAGAGAGAGAGAGAGAGAAATCTAAATGAGCCAATAGAGCTATTTTTAGAAAGGGAAAATACCACTCCTTACCCAAACAGAGATGGACCCAAAATGGGTTTGCAGCCAAGTTCCATCAAACCTTTGAGAGAGAGATGATTCCAAGGTAGAAAACCTCCCCTGTTCATTCTAATGATTAGAATGATCTTGATTCTAAAACCTACAAAGTATAGCAAAAAAAAAAAAAAACACAAAAACATAGTGCAACATCATTTATGACTATAAGTGCCAGATTCAGCAAATTGAATCTAGTAGTGTATTATGTGAATAGTACATTATGACCAAATAAAATTTATTTCAAGGGTATAAGGATGATTTCATATTAAGAAGTATATTCACAAGTTATACTCACAAGTCAAGGAAAAAATGTAAGCAGATGCCAAATATATCTTTGATATAATTCAATATTCATTACTGAGTTAAAAAAAAAACAACTCTTATTTTTTCTTTAGCAGAATAAAGGGAAGCCCCCTGAAACAAACAGTAAAACATGTCATACCTGGGGGAGCTTCGGTGGCTGAGCCGGCTAAGCTTCCGACTTCGGCTCAGGTCATGATCTTGCAGTTCATGGGTTTGAGCCCCGCATCGGGCTCTGTGCTGACAGCTCAGAGCCTGGAGCCTGCTTTGAATTCTGTCTCCCTCTCTTTCTGCCCCTCCCCCACTCACTGTCTCTGTCTCTCTCAAAAACAAATACACGTTAAAAAAAATGCCATACTGGGGCGCCTGGGTGGCGCAGTCGGTTAAGCGTCCGACTTCAGCCAGGTCACGATCTCCCGGTCCGCGGGCTGATGGCTCAGAGACTGGAGCCTGTTTCCGATTCTGTGTCTCCCTCTCTCTCTGCCCCTCCCCCGTTCATGCTCTGTCTCTCTCTGTCCCAAAAATAAATAAACGTTGAAAAAAAAATTTAAAAAAAATGCCATACTTGAACATGTCATGCTTACCAGGAAAACAATGTGACATTCCCATTAAAATCAAGAACATAGCAAGGTTTCCAGCAATCACCACTGTTATTCAACTTTGTTCTGGGGGTTCTAGCCAATACCAGGGCAAGAAAAAGATGTAAGAGGTATAGATATTGGGAAAGGAAGAGAGAAGAGGGCTTCCCCTTGGAAAAACCTAAGAAAATCCATTAAGTTAATCTAAAATTTAAAAAATGATAGCCGGGTCCAAAAAAATGTTTTTAAAGAACCGATGCACACAGCACCAGTAGCCAGTGAGACTTTATCATAGGGGCACGTTGAGAATAGCAGCGACAAAAGTACTGCATTTTAAAGCCCCCGGTATAGACGTACTTCACTAGACAGATGACCACAAGCATCTTGCTTTGAGGATGATATCCTTTCCTCCCGAGAACAGCCTGGGCTGTTTTAGCAAGAAAATGAATACTCTCACTCTTATGAGGGGTGATTACTCTCAGTGGCTGCTAAGTGGCTGGTGGGGAAGGTGAGCCGGTTCCAGAGCTCAGAGCTCAGACAGGGCTCACCCAACACTTCAGAGCCAGCAAACGATCCCAAGCGCTCCTGCCTGAAGGCAGGGTTTGTGTGACTAAAGAAGGTGCAGGGGGCCTGGAGGCTTTCTAGATCAGGGAGGGTGGGGAGTCCTGGAACTGGGGAGAGATGCCGGAAAATGATGCTGTGAAGGGCTGAGAGAGGAACAAGGAGGGGAGTGGCGTCAGGAAGGAAGGCATGTGCAGGGAGACACCTCCAGAGGGCTGAGCCGAGAGGCCTTCCCCATCTTGGGCGATGTGCTGGGGTGAGTGGCAGATACTGTCACATCTCCTCATCCTCTTACTTGGCGTTGTCCTGGCCTCCTGGGCTGGCACTTTTTTTTTTTTTCCCTCCACTTCCTTCCCTAAATTGACTTGGCTCTGTTCTCGGTCGGGGAGGCTGAACTTACAGTTATGGCGACAGGCTTCCTTATCTTCAGGTTTCTGACTGGGTTCAGCAATGGTAGGAAATGGACGGACGGGCGCAGGAAATGGCGGTCCATGCAGCGCTCTCCTTGTGTTCTGGTAACCACCCCACTGCTTTGGGCTTCGGGGCCCTAGGGGCCCCATATTCTAGCTCACACCTGCACTCTCCCTCTGGTTTCTTACACTCTGCTCACACCTTTGTGAATAGTCCCCTTATCAAGCCTTCGTCAAATTATCCTAATGGGGGGTGGGAGGGCACCTGTTTTCCTGCTGGGCCGGGATCAGCATGAAATCTTACCTGCTGGCTCAGGAAAGCAACTACTCACATCTCCAGCAGAGCTCAGCGCCAGATTGGTAGGGGGAAGACAGGTGAGGTGGTACTCAGGAAGAGGGTAGCATGTCACCTGATTACCTGGTGGGGTTCTGGCCAAGATGGGGCTTCCATCTGGCAGGAACGTGCCAACCAGCAGAGATAGTAGAAACGCCCCAAGTATGAAACCATGGTCTTGAACTTCTCCTCACAGCCTTGTGGGGTAACCACCTCTGCCCCCATGTGGACAGAAGAAGGATCCTGCCGTAATTGGCTACAGAGAGATCTTGGTACAGAGAAAACTCTAGAAGGATTCTGCACTCACTGGTAAAAGCAGGGAGAGGAAGGTGCCTTGTGGGTAACTTTGTTTATATTTCCAGGTATCTTGGGGGAATGCACGTTATTTTTTTTTTTAATTTTTTTTTCAACGTTTATTTATTTTTGGGACAGAGAGAGACAGAGCATGAATGGGCGAGGGGCAGAGAGAGAGGGAGACACAGAATCGGAAACAGGCTCCAGGCTCCGGGCCATCAGCCCAGAGCCCAACGCGGGGCTCGAACTCACGGACCGCGAGATTGTGACCTGGCTGAAGCCGGACGCTTAACCGACTGCGCCACCCAGGCGCCCCTGCACGTTATTTTTTATAAGGAGAAAACAATACTGCGAACTTCACTTTGGAAAAATGAAAGTGTTTGGAGCTGGGGGCAGGGGTGTCATCATGCTTCCCCACGTGAAGGCTTCCTGCCTTACCCTTGCCCCCCACCAGCCTGACTTCCTGAGAACATAACTAGACCTTAGACTTCGCAAGTGGTGTCTATGTGCACCATTTTGCTGTGGGCCAGTGAGAGAACAAGGTGAAAAGCACTGTATAAACTATCATTCAAAGTGCTGGACAGGGGTGCCCGGGTGGCTCAGTCTGTTGAGTGTCTAACTCTTGATTTCAGCTCAGGTCATGATCTCACGGTCGGGGAGATGGAGCCCCATGCTTTATGCTGACAGTGGGGAGCCTGCTTGGGATTCTCTCTCTCCCTCTCTCTCTGCCCCTCCCCTCAAACTAAATAAATAAACGTTAAAAAAGAAAGTGCTGGAGAGCTGTATCAGTCACTCTTATGATCCCCGTTGCTCCTTGGACTCGTCTATCAGACACCAGCTAGTGTGCTCGCCTTGTCGGTCTGACCTGACACTGAACTTAGCTCACTCTGCCCATCCCCTGGTGTCCACCCTCGTGGCGTTCTCCCACGTGGCTGGCTCCATCTCTGAGCAGCACAAATCCTGCCCTGTTGCCTGTGCCAGGGAAGGCCCAGACCCGGCCTCGGGCCTTGGCTTTGCCCTGACTTGCTGTGTGACCCTGGGCTAGTACTTCTGCTCTCTGGGCCTATTTCCCTGTATGTACAAAGTGGAAATCTACCCCCCAGCTTCAAGATTGCTGGACTGGGGAAAGGAATTTCCCTAGGAATGATGCCTCTGCTGTCCCTTCCCCTCAGCTGGCAGAGCTCACAACTCAGGCCTCTTCCACAGCCGGGAGAGAGGGGGAGGAGAGTATCCTGGAGCAGGGCCTCCGGTCCCTTTGGGAAATGGAGTGCCCCTGTGGGGTGTGTGGGTTTGACTCCCACCAGTCCAGGGCTGAGGGAAAATCACCAATTCACATGAAGGAAAATAAAATGTCTTCTATGGATTTTGTGTCAAGGCCATCAGCATTGCTGGCAGGCTTCACTTTCCTCCCGTGGTGGAACTGAAAACAGGACGAGGCCGAAGCCTGAGAATGGGGGCCCAGGGGAAGCCTGGCACCCGGCCTGGCTCAGTTAATGTTTCCTCAGTAGAGTCTAGGATGTTCACAGGACAGAGGAAGAGGAAGCACAGCCTGATAGCGAGATCAGCGGATGATCTCAAAGGTCTCTTGCGACACTGAAGCTTGATGGGCTCCACAGTCATCCGGGTCCACCAGCACAGCCAGGGGGGCAAGGGCAGAGGCTCTGGATGTCATTCTGGCCTGGCATTCGAGGCCGGCAGGACTGATCTGCCTGACACCGCCCCTTCCTAACTTGTCAGCTCCACTGTTCTGTCCCGGGGACCAACCCAGACTCTCCTGCCTCTGTAGCTTCGCTCAAACTGTACCTCCTACCTAGAATGCATCTCCTGAAGTCACCTGGCAAAGCCCTCCTGTTTCTCTCAGGCCCAGCTCAAATCAAACCCTCTATAAGAAGCCTTCTGTCTTCTTCTTTCTCTCCTCCTTCTAACTCTTCCCAAGTCACTTTGTACAGATTACCTACTCCTGTCTCTCCAGGCAAACCATTACTAATGGCAATGCCACTCAGGAGCTCTTAGTTGACAAACTTTCTTACTAGAAACAAATGTCCCAAGGCTTGTACTGTAGCTGTCCTAATGACTGTGACTGATGCCAATAGTGGCCCCATGCCAAGCTCACCAGCTCACTGAGAAGGGAGCCTAGGCTGGAGGAGGCCTAAGAGGCCTTTGCATTAGATGTGGGATTGGCGTTTTAAAATAACCAGGGAAGAGGCCTGAGAAATGAAATGAGGCTGTTTAAATAACTGGAGGTAAGTACTGAAGATATGGAGTCAGAGAACGTTGATGATGGGGTTCTACTACCTAGTTGCAAATGGGTCCACCTAGCACAGCTGGGGCCAGTTACTGGGAAAATAAAACTATTGCCACGTTTACACTCTAACAAGTTGAGACTGCCAAAAAACTGGCTTTACCTGGAGGCAAATGCTGTTGGTGGCCTTTGCCTTCTTACTTGCCTTCCTGCACTTTGACTCCCCTCGGGCAGCGGAATGTTCAGTCCCTGACTGTCTAGCTATAAAAATGCTGTTCCCCTTGGCCAGTTGTCTATGGCAGGAATACGACCTGATCCTGGCCAAGGAGATACAAGGGACAACTGCCGAGGGATTTCTGAGAAATATTTTTCTTAGTCATAAGAGGCACTGGCAGCAAAAGGAAAAGACACTTGTGACTCTTTTTTTAAGTTTATTTATTTATTTTGAGAGAGAGATGCGGGAGGGGCAGAGAGAGAGAGAGAGAGAGAGAGAGAATCTCAAGCAGGCTCTGCACTGTCAGCACACAGCCTGATGCAGGGCTCAGACTCATGAACCATGAGATCATGACCTGAGCTGAAAGCAAGAGTCAGACGCTTAACCGACTGAGCCACCCAGGCGTCTTGAGAAGGCACTTGTGACTCTTGTCTTTCTTCTTGCTCAGAACGCTGTGCTTGAAGCTTAGCTTGGAGCTGAGACAAGCACCAGGAGACCATGACGGGGCTGCGATCTCTTCACCATGGACCTAAAACAAGGATGTGGTGCCATGAGTGACATATTTATCTGCTGTCCATGCTCTGTAGAAAAACGGTAACTTTGGAGAGATCAACCATTTAGAGTCATCCAGTGACTGGCCTTACGCCTGTCTCGTCTGTCCAGCCCTGATAGAGCTGGTTCGGAAGCGAAGCATCCAGGAAGCAAGCAGGATCTTCCCCTGGTTGGCCTGCTTCTATTGGCTTCTGTTTGATTTAAATTTTCTGCACTCATCACAGGGTCTCCTCTTTGTTCCCATTCTTGCTCTTGGTATAACAACTATTTTATTATTAGTCGCTTTGGATAATTCCCTCTTCCAATAGGTCAGCCTCCAAAGCACTCCCCTGTTACTGGGCTCTGCTGGTTGACGGTACAAAACCGGTGGGCGTGTGCCTGGCCGGAGCGCCAGGCCCTGCTGAGTGCTCACAGGTTGAACAGGTGTCGGGGCTAACGGCCTGCTAGAGAGATGCACACTCCCCAGAGGACACATCCAGCAAGAAGGCTTCTTCTAGGAAGAGTCATTTCCTGAGAGAAATCCATTCCATCAGGTTTAGGGGGCCGAACTCCCCTACCTTCCCTCCTCTGCCACAGCGGTGGGCATGTGACCCAGGCTGGGCCTATGACTCTCTTGGGGTCCATTCCTGCTCAATCACTTTCTGTAGACTGGGCAGGGAGCGATTTCATTTGCTTTTCTAGCATCTCGGTTTCATTACCTATGGCCATATGAGCTTCTGAATCTTTCTCTGGAAGCTACTTTTCATGTGGGTATCTCACCTTTTAAATTGTCCTCCTCCTGCAGAACTACTTCCTCCTGAACTTCCAGGTCCTCCCTGCTATTATTGGGGCACAAGAACCTCGTCTCTCTCCCCCCACAGCCCAGCTGTCTCCTACAGAATCTCGATTCAAGGCCTCTACCAGCCCGACACACTTGACCTTGGGCAGAACGCTGGAGAGCCAACAGCAGGGCTGCAGCCCGCACTGGTGTTGGAAAGTCACCGACGATCAGTCTGCGTGGCCGTCTGGGAGTGTCCGGTATAGCAGCTTTCGGGGGAGAAGCCTTATCTCCCCAGAATGACCTGACGTGGGCTCGTTTTGCCCCTATCTTCGGGGTTCTCATGACTGTGTCCTCAGAGCAGGACCAACCTTTCTCTCCCTTAATATTCCCCTTCCCCCAAACCCAAGCACCTCTCTCATTTCTCTAGTTCCTTCCCTGGCCACAAAACATCTACTGATTTTTTAATAAAAATTTTTAGTCAGTCTTGGCTAGCCTGATGAGAAATGACCTGTGTGGTGGACTGTATTGTCATTCCAAATGCTTCTGGTTCCTGCCCCAGCTCCTTCCCTGCAGCCCCTCCCCACCCAACACACACACACACACACACACACACACCCCAGAAGATTATACCATCCCTACCTTTTGAAGTTAGGAGTGGCCACGTGACTTGCTTGGGCCAGTAAGGTATAAGCAGAAATGACAGTGTCACTTCTAAGCAGAGACCTAAGGGATAGTTGTGGTTCTCTCCACCTCTTCACAAACCGCCCCCCGCTCTCCTTTTTGTTGTTGTTGTTGTTGTTGTTTTATTTTTTGACTTAAACAACAGATATTTATTTTCTCAAAGATCTGACGGCTGGAAGTCCAAGATCAAGATGTCAGCAAGGCTGGTTTCTTCTGAGGCCTCTCGTTAACTTGCAGATGGCTGCCATCTTGCTTTGTCCTCACATGGTCTCTCCTCTGTGCAGGCATATATCTTGGGCACCATGTTCCTGGTGCCACCAAGCCAGGCTCAGGGCATGCTCTTCACCTGATTTTGTACACACGGCTGACCGAAGACGACCATTTCAACTAAATCTCTGGAGTTAACTATGTCCACTGTCAGCAGGACCTGGCGCATCCACTCCATTTCCAGAATTATGACTTGATCTGGGCTGAAGATCGACTCAGCCAGCCATGCCTCCAGGTAAAACACCAATGGGTCTTCCAGTTCCTGCAGAAGAGACCACCACGGCCGGGTGTAAATCCATGGTGGCAGAAGCGGTGACCTCAGCAGCCGGTCCAGGGACTGGGTGGGTGTCCATCGTCCCCCTGGGCCTCAGCAGCACCTCTGCCGTTGACTATGCTAGGACCAGCAGCCCACGGGCAAGGTCTGAGTAGCTCCCACAGAACTCCAGCCTCTTTCCTCCCCCTTTGTGAGAACGCTGGAAGGGTCCCGGAGCAAAGACGGTGTAGAGCAAAGTGCAGGTGACCCGCAGTGAACACATGATGGAAGTAAGGGGGTGAGCCTCTGTTGTCAGCCATGGAGGTTTGGGGGCCTTAGCGTCAGTGATTGATAGAAGCTCTCCAGCTCTAATCAAGAATAGGCCCTCTGTCTCCACAGCTCAGAGTTCTCTCTGCCTCACAATGAACCCTAGAGCAGCAACATTGGGCCCGAGGCAGTGGGAGGAGGACGGCCTACTCTGTTCCTGGGTCTTGGAGGGCCTAAAGCTGGGGTCTTTGTTTTTGTTTTTTTTTTTTGGTTTTTTTTGCTTTTAAAAAAAATTTTTTTTTCAACGTTTATTTATTTTTGCGACAGAGAGAGACAGAGCATGAACGGGGGAGGGGCAGAGAGAGAGGGAGACACAGAATCGGAAACAGGCTCCAGGCTCCGAGCCATCAGCCCAGAGCCTGACGCGGGGCTTGAACTCCCGGGCTGCGAGATCGTGACCTGGCTGAAGTCGGACGCTCAACCGACTGCGCCACCCAGGCGCCCCTGTTTTTGTTTTTTAACGTTTATTTGTTTATTTTGAAAGGGGGGGGGAAGGGGCAGAGAGAGAGAGAGAGAAGGAGGGAGAGAGAGGATCCCAAGCAGTCTTCATGCTGTCAGCACAGAGCCCGACTTGGGGCTCGATCTTACCAACTGTGAGATCATGAGTCAAAATCAAGAGTCAAACGCTTAACCGACTGCACCACCCAGGAGCTCCTAAAGCTGGGGTTTTTGTACTTGACTTCCTGCCACAGTATGCCCTCTGGTCCTGCCTGGGTCTGATCTGACCAGCTCTGTTCCAGCTGCCTCGTTTTCCCAGGGCCCTTGGCTTGGAGTAATAAAACTCCTACAACTTCTTCTTTCAGAGCAAAGGGCATAGCTCACCCAACAGTGATCGGTGGTTTCACTTTAAATGTTCACACTGCTTGGAAGTACACATAATCATATAAAATTATTTTTATTAAAATAGAAAAGCTTTCCAGTATATTGCATTGAAGACATTTATATAGAAAAAGCAATTGCAACAAACACGCTACATCAGCACTGAGATATTCTGAAAGCTTTAAGTGCCCACTTTTAAACAATATTTTGGTATAATGAGCATAGCCCTATATATTTCAAAGGGTACATATAACACTGAAAAAAATACTTCATGTAAAATCTAAGTTTAGGTGCATACAAACAAGAAGTATTACACTGAATAGCTTATTTCAAACTGTGAAACACATTCAAAGTATTCAATTTCTCAGACAACATGCAGACATTTTAATACTTAGATTGACATTTTTAAATATTTAAACCACAATTCTTTATAATTCTATATCAAAAAAAGAAAGTCAGACAGAACACTTATCCACACTGTGCATATCACAAAAAGCAATGTGTCTTCATGAACGGAAAGTACTGGGTTAACACACATGATTGTCACTTTACAAATATGGCTATTCACCTTCTTCATAATAAAATAAAAATATCACGTATTATTTACACGAACTACTAATTATTTCACTTTTTGGCAAGTATATAAGTAGCAGCAATCGGTTTAAAGATTGATGTTTAAAAACTCTAAGTTTAACTCGGATGAATACCGAAGAATATACATCTGGTTAATATAAAAATGCATAATGCAATATGCTTTGATGTGGTATAACTTCTCCCTTTCACAAAAGTCACACGCACCTTAGTAACCACTGAGCCTATTGCTTACAACGTGTCGCGTGAATGCCATTTCCATAGCTTGCTCTGCTTAACACAATAGATGGGTTCCTGAAGTAAATTTCTGTAAATTAAATTTGCCTGATGATGTATATGATAATTCCAAAGATGCTTTCTCTTTGTTTCATACTCTAATAGTCTCTTCACTGCGACCCCTAGCTTCTAGACAGAGCAGGTAATTATCTGTAAACAAGCACACATACCCTAGGGGCACCTTAATACTTAAAGGACCTCTGAAATGAAGTTTCCAGACACGAAGCTTATAGTAAAGTGAGTTACCTTTCTAAAAAGTGATCACGTCACTTATCAGTGATATCAAATTTGTTCGAGAGTGGGGAGGACCCATCTAAGGAGCAAACTGTAAGGCAGGAATCCACCAAAAGAAGACATCCTCTTCTCATTAGTATTTGGAAGGACATATTTTAACATTTGTAAGAACAAAACAAAAACCCTAATATTGGCAGATTAAAAAAAATACTGTGTGGTGAATAGAGGTGACAAGTGCTTTTACTTGGCCACTATTCAACTAGAAACCAGCAGTCCTGCATGTCCCTCACAATGTAGAAAAACTCGAGGGAGGAACATTTTGCACTTTTCACGGGCAGTCAGTTACGTGTCCAGACCATGTGCAAGGCAGGGCCCAGGCTGAGGAGGAGGAGGAAGGGGGGACAGGGGGCTCTGGCCTCGATGCCAGCTGATGGCACACTGTTCGAGACCTGTACCTGGGAAATGATGAGGGCAGAGAGAGGGACGTGGGATGCCAGAGTGGGGCTGTCGGAGTTGATGAGGGATTCGATCTTCTCTGCTTCTTTATTGCAGGCCTCAATCTGGGAGAGGATAATCAGATTTTTAAAAATCTAAAACCACAGAACCTAGGAAAAGGTCAAGTCAGACAAAATCCAAATATATCCCAACATAGAGAATATGCTTTCTCTGTCCTTCTTTTCTTGGCCAAAGTCACATTTTAATATAGTCTTACTTTATTACACAAATAGTAACAGCGTCAATGGAAATTAGCAGAAATGATCCATAATGTCACTGCCCTTACTTTTCCCACAATCCTGTTCACCACTTATCCACATTTAGATACCATCTTTACATGGTTAGACACCGTCATAGGGAAGGGACGTTCAATGCTTCCTTACCCATCCCGGAGGAAAGCAATCAGGCTTTACTAAACTTCCTGACTGTGGCAGTTTACAAACTGCTTGTATTCACCCCCTTCACTTGAGCTCCCACTGTTCTGATGCCAACACTTGGCCCCAGTGGGTGAGGCTCACCTCTAGAGTCTGAGGAAGAAAAATGGGGTCCATTAGACTAGTCCTGGTGGGCTCCTCCTCCCCAGTAGGAGCACAGCCCTGAGGAGACAGGTGTCTACTCTGGCTGTGTCACCGCGTGACCCGTGTCAGCCCCTTCCCTCCCTGGGTCTCGGCTGCCTGCTCTGTGTGTAAGCAGACGCCTTCCACGTCTGCACACTCTGGGCCACGGCCTCTCGGCCTCTCCGCTCTCTCACTCCTTCACGTTCAGCCGTCGAATGTGTGCTCGGCCTCAGCCACCGGGAAAATGCTCACCGGTACGGTTCTGTCCTTCAGAGGCTGCCTTGCTTTTCTCCTTCCTGCCCTGCCTAACTTTCCAAATGCCTCCATTCCCTACCCCACAAAGTCCTCCAAATGTGAAAGTGACAAGGAGGCTGCACAAAGCATGCTGAACACACCTGCAAAGCTTTCGGATAATGATCAACAGGAATGATCAGGATCACAATTTCTGATTCAATGCTGAAGTATCCAAATACGTCACACTGTGGGACAGACACGTGCATGCGGATTTTCTGAAGTATTTCCAGAACCGTTATTGGCTTTTTGTTTGTTACCTGCAAAGAGAAAAAATTTCTATTACCTGAATAAAAGAGGAATTCCTTATTGCTGCCTAGGTTACCTTGCTACCTTGCCTACTGGAACCCCTAAGTGTGGGGCCTCAACTCAGTAGGGGCCCTGCTGGCTGAATTCTAAATCTCCAGGGTCCATTCCAAAGGGCTTCTGTCTGACTGCTGAGCTTTGTAGCTAAGATAAACACTCTCACCAGAAGCCCCCCCTGCCCCCTTTTAAGCGACTGTTCTGAATTAGGGGCCACAGGAAAATGATTAAAGTCTTCCTGTAAAAACACAAGTGTTTGAATCCAAGTGGGGATTAACTTCCAGGGAGTGGCAGGTGGGAGCCCTGTGTCCACAAAAGTGGATCAGCAGCAATGGTGCAGGAAAGGGAAAAGGGCAAAACCACCACGGGAAGGTGGCACACTCCGGAAGCACCCTCAGGAGGAATGGGGACTGAGCGGGCAGGCGGCCTTCAAACCACCGGGCCTCTGCCAGTCTCTGGCTACTTGGTTCTGCCTCCAGCCCTAACTCTGCATACGGTGCAAGCAGGGGAAGGCTTTTCTAAGCAAGGCTCAGTCCAACTGTGACGTGGAGAGCAAGGTCACCAAACAGCCAGGGTGCAGAGGAAAGGAGCACAGGATCGGGTGCCAGACAGCCTAGTTCTACTGGTGATGAGCTGCACAGCCCTGGGCAAGTTGCTTTTCCGTGAATCACTTTCTTTTTCTATAAATGGGACGACACTTTCTCCTCTATGGCATTACTGAGAGGCTTATCAATACGGTTTCAACAGTATCTGGCACAGAAAGCAATTTACCTTAGCAATAGTATCCAGTTTTTCTTTGTCAAATAAAACTCTTAACATTCCAGCACATAATGGGCAACAAGCACCTGTATAACAAAAACCATTTTACGTGTGTTCAGAATTAGAAAATGAGAATTCAAAGTAGTTGGTGAAATTACCCACCCTTCATTTTGTGCTAGGAGAGTTGTAGCTGTCCTTCCTGGTGACTGTACGTTTAGATATGTTCCCTGACCAACCCGGTCTTACTATCTATACGTTTACCCGAATCCTTCCTCCACTCTGCTTTCATCCTTTACCGCTTCTCAGGGTGAGGCAGTTATGGTACAAGACAGCAAAGAGAGCTGGCCCTTCAAGAGATGCGGGGCCTGGACCCTGCTCTGCCTCAAAACTCAGTGTGATCCTGGGAAAGGGCTCTCCTGGGCCTTTGATTTCCTGTCTACAAAACAAGGGAGCAGGTGTTTTAGGGATTCCATGAGTTTTTGATTCAAATTTAATTTTAAAAATTATTTGAAGCAGTTAAAAATTATAACAAGATATCAGAACATGGTTTCCAAGAGAGAAGAGGCTTTGTTTTGCTCACGGCTATGTCCCAGTGCCTAGTCTCTGGCACACAGTGGAAGCTCAAGAAATATTTGATGGATCCAAGGATGGAGGAATAAACTTGTTAGACTCCAGGTTAACCTGTTCCATGCAGACATGGGATAAAGTCTTTCCTGCTACCTCTGTTTAAGTGGAAAGTATGACACTGGAAGGTAAGTAGTTTAAGAAAACTGTTACCACTTGTAATGGTCTGTATGAAACAGACTTTCTCGATTATATGCAACTAAAACAATTAAATTAAGATGCCAAGGCCAATCTAAGACCACAATCTTATATTTCTCCCAATTTCAAATGTTTGTGTTCATTGAAACTACTTCAATTATTCATTCATTCATTCATTATTTATTCTATATTCATTAACTACTAATTCTTTATTAACTTTATGAGTAAATTTATGCATTTGAATACATAATCATAATTTTAGTAATTAAATATTGCCTTTTCTATTTATATATTGGTGTTTGGTAGGATTTTGCCTGAAAAAGTTTGCCATATTGCTTTATTTATTTATAAAAGCTTATTTATTAAAAAAATTTTTAATGCTTATCTATTTTTAAGACAGAAAGAGAGACAGAGTGTGAGCGGGAGAGGGACAGAGAGAGAGGGAGACACAGAATCTGTAGCAGGCTCCAGGTTCTGAGCTGTCAGCACAGAGCCCAACATGGGGCTTGAACTCACAGACCATGAGATCATGACCTGAGCCAAAATTGGAGGCTTAAGTGAATGAGCCACCCAGATGCCCCAAGTTTATTTACTTTTTATTTAAGTAATCTCTGAGATCAAGAGTCACATGTTCCGACTGAGCCAGCCAGGCACTCCTACCATGTTGTTTTCAATCCAATGGGCAAGATGATATCTAAGGTAATCTACAGCTTTTTATTAAGGTGGACTCAGAGTGATGCATCTATTCAGCATCAGGTAGAGCCAAGACTTTTTGAAAAATTTAAATAAACGAGTCAACTCTCTTCTGAGTGACTCACTCTCTAGAGGTGCTAAGTAAGCCTTCCCAATCCCACCCCTGCGCCACCCCAAGCACTGCCAGCCTACCGGGTGGGATGATGGGTTTGCACTCAGTTGCAGAGAGTGAAGGACACTTCACAGCAGCACACTCAGCGACAGAACTGTACTCTGAGAGGACCCCGACGGCCTGGCAGGGCCCATAGTAATCAACAGCCACACGGTCCGAGTAGGCAGCACACACGCTACTATAGGTCTCGCCATTGTGCCCGCAGACGGGCTCTGTGGCTCTGCAGAAGGGCTGACGACAAACAAAGCGCATTTAGCCTAGAAACCTGTATGGTGCATTTTTTCTAACCAAGAGCACAGAATAGGAAGGGGAAGAGACACAGGTATAAATTCCTGGACCCTCTTAATTAAGCTCCTAAAGTTGGCTAAACTTTGGGTTGGGGGAGGGGTCAATAGGGCTGTCCCAAGATCAACTGAAATGATTACTTTTCTCAGCCTCTCTGGGACTTGGGTGCTCATTCCATGCGACCTGATATAAGATGCCGCCCCCCTCCATTCCAGACTTCTGTGATTCCAGAAGTGCCTGTTTGAAGAAAACAAGATCAATCTTCATGCACATTCAGAAGCCTTATCATTTCCTGCCGGGTATGGGATAAGTAGAGGGAAGAGTGGAGAGATCAGTGGGGCAGAGACCCAGGATCCATCAGGTAGGTTCGGAATAAGTAAGACAAAACCTGTAGCCAGGAAGAGGGAACAAGTAGGAAAAGACTGGGAATTCAGAATAGAAGGCATCAGTGCACTTGGAACACAAGCTCTGAGGGAAAACGGGCCTAGGGGGACAAGGCAAAGGCATTTTCCTGCCAGCGAAGACCAGGAAATGAGAAGCAAGAGAAGCAACGCTGTCGTCAGGTGCTAGCCAGCTGTGGGTGGGGGATGTGGTGTGTGTGGGAAGCTTCAGTGGAGTTGTCCTTGGGGGCGTTTTTTTTTACATGAACCCTACAAGGCTGAAAGATAAACTGATGTAAAAAGACATTAAGTTCTTCAAGAAATTTTCACTCACTCTTCAGTAGTGCGAGTGGGACTCTGGCAGAAAGAGTGGGAAAGGACTCTATTCTTGGAGGTCTTAACTCACAAACTTCCCGGCCGTCCTCTAATGAGGGCCCGCGGAACTGTGGGAAGTGACAGTGGTGCTACCGCTCGCCAGGGGTGTGTAACATCACATTCTTTTCCTAATGGTGGTGGCAGGAAGCCGCTCTATCCTTGCCTGGGCACTAGATGCACAAAGGTCGGTACACTAGCAAGGGAGACGCCAGAGTTAGCAGAAACAACCCAACTTGGGATGGTTCATCTTAATTCTCTCGATTTGACAGGATTCACAGAAGACCCCCAAGTGATCTTACTGCTGCTTCATCTGTAAAAGATCATAAACCGGTTCTAAGCTCAGTGTACTTGGGTTTGTCAGCCAAACAACTGTACCTGGCACGGGCCTTTGTATAAGAGGCTTTGCCCCCTCTGGTACAAGGCGCAGAGACTGCTGTGCTCCATGTGGTGTGTGTCACAAACAGGATCGCGAACCTGGTCACAGGTAAGCTGTCTCGGCAAACACTCGTGTTGGCTACATCCAAATTTATCAAACGTTGTCAGGCAGACCTGTGGTTTGGGTATGCATCTGAAAAACACAAGTGCGGCACCGTGGGCCAAGGCTGGTAGGGGAGATGGTGAGGCCAGTACGGCATTGACAAGGCACAAGAAGGTGGGGAAAAAGCAAGAGAGGAATCAGAAACAGCCCCTGCCCCCAAGAGCGTATGTAGAGCGGGAGGGTCAAGCAGGCATATGAAGTAAGCTAGTAAATGACACACAAAATGCTCGTGGGAATGAGTCATTCTGATTCAGGAGCCAAGAGAAAGCACGGGGAGGAGGAGGTGTCCTGGCCGCCACGTGGAGGATAAGGCGGGTCACACAGGTGTGCCAGGCCAAGGGGGCCATACAAGCAAAGGTGTGGTGCTAGAGACTATAGTGCTGGGGGACAGGGGAGGTGACTCTGAGGGCAAGAGTCAAGGTCGCAGGGGTTGAAGTGTCACGATAGGAGGCCATCAGGTGGGTTGGCATCTGATGCTAGAGGCCTTTTAGTCAATAATAAATGAAGCATTTTCTGGGGTTTAATCTTCAGCTCGCTAATACACAGGAGTCTGTCTTAAGAGCAGGCTTCACAGTGTGTATTGAAAAAGTCAGGCTTCTGTGCTTACAGGCTGAGGACCTGCCGCTCGCTGGTTGCAGATCACAGACAGATTGCTACCCCACGAAGCTGGGTTTTAATGGTAACATCAGGACCCTGCTTCATTCTCAATTCCTGAACTTCTTCAGAGGGGCTGGGGATGGTGGCTCTTCTTAAGACTTTTCTGCTATTTCGTTTCTACACAGGTCATTTATAACTTTCTATAAGAAGGCCTATTAAAATGTTCACCTTTCACTGGGTATTTGAAAAACAGGATATACAAATGTTAGTCTGCAAAATAAAAGGAGAAGAGTATAGCAGCTAGCATCATTTTATTTCCAAGGAAATTGCCTCTGCTCTTTTCGACGAGAAGCCTACTACTCTGAAATGACCACCACCATCATCACTACTACCGCCTGTGGTCACCTTTTCCGATGGGATTTAAAGTTGGAACGCACAGCGTGATATGGCTCTTTGGAAATTTAAGACATTTGAAAAGAAATAATGGAAAAGCATATTTAGAACTTCATTATCTATTAACAAGGAAGGGATGAGAACCAAGACTATCAGGAGACATTTGGTAGTTTTGGAAGGAAGGATTTTGAGTACTGAAAAATAGGATCAGCGGAAAAGCTGAAAATCCAGGGGCTAAATTACACATGACCAGGGCAGGTACTTTGTCTTGCTTAGTGTTGTGCCCTAGTGTTTAGAAAGATGCCTGGTACATCAGTAGACATTTCATGAATGAATACAACTTTGTATTCTTTAACAATTATTTTTTTTATGAAATTTATTGAAAAATTGGTTTCCATACAACACCCAGTGCTCATCCCAAAAGGTGCCCTCCTCAATACCCATCACCCACCCTCTCCTCCCTCCCACCCCCCATCAACCCTCAGTTTGTTCTCAGTTTTTAACAGTCTCTTATGCTTTGGCTCTCTCCCATTCTAACCTCTTTTTTTTTTTTTTCCTTCCCCTCCCCCATGGGTTCCTGTTAAGTTTCTCAGGATCCACATAAGAGTGAAACCATATGGTATCTGTCTTTCTCTGTATGGCTTATTTCACTTAGCATCACACTCTCCAGTTCCATCCACGTTGCTACAAAAGGCCATATTTCTTTTTTTCTCATTGCCACGTAATATTCCATTGTGTATATAAACCACAATTTCTTTATCCATTCATCAGTTGATGGACATTTAGGCTCTTTCCATAATTTGGCTATTGTTGAGAGTGCTGCTATGAACATTGGGGTACAAGTGGCCCTATGCATCAGTACTCCTGTATCCCTTGGATAAATTCCTAGCAGTGCTATTGCTGGGTCATAGGGCAGGTCTATTTTTAATTTTCTGAGGAACTCCACACTGCTTTCCAGAGCGGCTGCACCAATTTGCATTCCCACCAACATTGCAGGAGGGTTCCCGTTTCTCCACATCCTCTCCAGCATCTATAGTCTCCTGATTTGTTCATTTTGGCCACTCTGACTGGCGTGAGGTGATACCTGAGTGTGGTTTTGATTTGTATTTCCCTGATAAGGAGCGACGTTGAGCATCTTTTCAGGTGCCTGTTGGCCATCAGGATGTCTTCTTGAGAGAAGTGTCTATTCATGTTTTCTGCCCATTTCTTCACTGGGTTATTTGTTTTTCGGGTGTGGAGTTTGGTGAGCTCTTTATAGATTTTGGATACTAGCCCTTTGTCCGATATGTCATTTGCGAATATCTTTTCCCATTCCGTTGGTTGCCTTTTAGTTTTGTTGGTTGTTTCCTTTGCTGTGCAGAAGCTTTTTATCTTCATAAGGTCCCAGTAATTCACTTTTGCTTTTAATTCCCTTGCCTTTGGGGATGTGTCGAGTAAGAGATTGCTACGGCTGAGGTCAGAGAGGTCTTTTCCTGCTTTCTCCTCTAAGGTTTTGATGGTTTCCTGTCTCACATTTAGGTCCTTTATCCATTTTGAGTTTATTTTTGTGAATGGTGTGAGAAAGTGGTCTAGTTTCAACCTTCTGCATGTTGCTGTCCAGTTCTCCCAGCACCATTTGTTAAAGAGACTGTCTTTTTTCCATTGGATGTTCTTTCCTGCTTTGTCAAAGATGAGTTGGCCATACGTTTGTGGGTCTAGTTCTGGGGTTTCTATTCTATTCCATTGGTCTATGTGTCTGTTTTTGTGCCATAACAATTATTTTTTGAATAGATAATTCGAGCCCATGGTGAAACTAAAAAGATACAAAATTGTACGCAGTGAAAAAATTAGTCTGCCTCCTACTCTTATATCCCAGCCACCTGAACCCTTCCCCAGAGACAAATGATATTATCAATTTCTTGCTTATTAATTGCAGAGATCCTTTAGGTAAGTAGAAGCATTTATATATGCTGATTCAAGAGTATTTGCATTTAAAATTTTGATAGGCTTGGTCAAATTGCCCTCCACAGAGGATGTACCAACCCTCCCTTCAACCCCCTTCTTGTATGGGAGTGCCTGTTTCCTTATACTATGTTATCAAACTTTTTATCTTTGTCAATCTGATAGATGGAAAATGGTGCATAATTGTACCTTTAATTTACATTTCCCTTAATATGAGAAAGGTTAAGCATCATGGTAGATTGATTGGATGCTCATCAAATTCATTTAATTTTCTTCTTGGGCACACATCTAGATCATATTTCCCAGTCTCCCTGGCAGTAACTGTGGCCAAGTGATTGAGTTCTAGACAGTGGAACGTGTCTGGAAGTAGACATGAATGCTCCTTCTAAACCTGGTCTAGAAAAGCTTCTCAAGAGCAACCTTCACCATCTTCCTTCTCTTAATTGCTGGCCAGATAGAGAAGATATGGAGGAGGACTATGAGTCTGCAGGAGCTGGGCATCACTAGATGGAAGGAACTTAAATTTCTGAATCACTATGTGGAAAGCCACCTGCTGAACATCCAAATGGATTGTATTTGAATTTCTACTATGTTAAAGTACTGATATTTTTGGGTTTGTATACACTAGCTAGAATTACTCCAATAAAAGCCTCTTTTCAAGTGTTTAATAACTATTTGTATTTTTCTGTTTATATCCTTGGTCCATTTTTCTATTAGGTTTTTGATTTTTGCCCATTTTTATATTAGGTTGTTGTTCTTTTACATGATGATTTGTAGGAACTCTTTTTTTTAATATGAAATTTATTGTCAAATTTATTGTCAAAATACAACACCCAGTGCTCATCCCAAAAGGTGCCCTCCTCAATACCCATCACCCACCCTCCCCTCCCTCCCACCCCCCATCAACCCTCAGTTTCTTCTCAGTTTTTAACAGTCTCTTATGCTTTGGCTCTCTCCCACTCTACCCTCTTTTTTTTTTTTTCCTTCCCCTCCCCCATGGGTTTCTGTTAAGTTTCTCAGGATCCACATAAGAGTGAAACCATATGGTATCTGTCTTTCTCTGTATGGCTTATTTCACTTAGCATCACACTCTCCAGTTCCATCCACGTTGCTACAAAAGGCCATATTTCTTTTTTTCTCATTGCCACGTAATATTCCATTGTGTATATAAACCACAATTTCTTTATCCATTCATCAGTTGATGGACATTTAGGCTCTTTCCACAATTTGGCTATTGTTGAGAGTCCTGCTATAAACATTGGGGTACAAGTGGCCCTATGCATCAGTACTCCTGTATCCCTTGGGTAAATTCCTAGCAGTGCTATTGCTGGGTCATAGGGTAGGTCTATTTTTAATTTTCTGAGGAACCTCCACACTGCTTTCCAGAGTGGCTGCACCAATTTGCATTCCCACCAACATTGCAAGAGGGTTCCCGTTTCTCCACATCCTCTCCAGCATCTATAGTCTCCTGATTTGTTCATTTTGGCCACTCTGACTGGCGTGAGGTGATATCTGAGTGTGGTTTTGATTTGTATTTCCCTGATAAGGAGCGACGTTGAGCATCTTTTCAGGTGCCTGTTGGCCATCAGGATGTCTTCTTGAGAGAAGTGTCTATTCATGTTTTCTGCCCATTTCTTCACTGGGTTATTTGTTTTTCGGGTGTGGAGTTTGGTGAGCTCTTTATAGATTTTGGATACTAGCCCTTTGTCCGATATGTCATTTGCGAATATCTTTTCCCATTCCGTTGGTTGCCTTTTAGTTTTGTTGGTTGTTTCCTTTGCTGTGCAGAAGCTTTTTATCTTCATAAGGTCCCAGTAATTCATTTTTGCTTTTAATTCCCTTGCCTTTGGGGATGTGTCGAGTAAGAGATTGCTACGGCTGAGGTCAGAGAGGTCTTTTCCTGCTTTCTCCTCTAGGGTTTTGATGGTTTCCTGTCTCACATTCAGGTCCTTTATCCATTTTGAATTTATTTTTGTGAATGGTGTGAGAAAGTGGTCTAGTTTCAACCTTCTGCATGTTGCTGTCCAGTTCTCCCAGCACCATTTGTTAAAGAGACTGTCTTTTTTCCATTGGATATTCTTTCCTGCTTTGTCAAAGATTAGTTGGCCATACGTTTGTGGGTCTAGTTCTGGGGTTTCTATTCTATTCCATTGGTCTATGTGTCTGTTTTTGTGCCAATACCATGCTGTCTTGATGATTACAGCTTTGTAGTAGAGGCTTAAGTCCGGGATTGTGATGCCTCCCCCTTTGGTCTTCTTCTTCAAAATTACTTTGGCTATTCGGGGCCTTTTGTGGTTCCATATGAATTTTAGGATTGCTTGTTCTAGCTTCGAGAAGAATGCTGGTGCAATTTTGATTGGGATTGCATTGAATGTGTAGATAGCTTTGGGTAGTATTGACATTTTGACAATATTTATTCTTCCAATCCATGAGCAGGGAATGTCTTTCCATTTCTTTATATCGTCTTCAACTACCTTCATAAGCTTTCTATAGTTTTCAGCATACAGATCTTTTACATCTTTGGTTAGATTTATTCCTAGGTATTTTATGCTTCTTGGTGCAATTGTGAATGGGATCAGTTTCTTTATTTGTCTTTCTGTTGCTTCATTGTTAGTGTATAAGAATGCAATTGATTTCTGTACATTGATTTTGTATCCTGCAACTTTGCTGAATTCATGTATCAGTTCCAGCAGACTTTTGGTGGAGTCTATCGGATTTTCCATGTATAATATCATGTCATCTGCAAAAAGCGAAAGCTTGACTTCATCTTTGCCAATTTGGATGCCTTTGATTTCCTTTTGTTGTCTGATTGCTGATGCTAGAACTTCCAACACTATGTTAAACAACAGCGGTGAGAGTGGGCATCCCTGTCGTGTTCCTGATCTCAGGGAAAAAGCTCTCAGTTTTTCCCCATTGAGGATGATGTTAGCTGTGGGCTTTTCATAAATGGCTTTTATGATGTTTAAGTATGTTCCTTCTATCCCGACTTTCTCAAGGGTTTTTATTAAGAAAGGGTGCTGGATTTTGTCAAAGGCCTTTTCTGCATCGATTGACAGGATCATATGGTTCTTCTCTCTTTTTTTTATTAATGTGATGTATCACATTGATTGATTTGCGAATGTTGAACCAGCCCTGCATCCCAGGAATGAATCCCACTTGATCATGGTGAATAATTCTTTTTATATGCTGTTGAATTCGATTTGATAGTATCTTATTGAGAATTTTTGCATCCATATTCATCAGGGATATTGGCCTGTAGTTCTCTTTTTTTACTGGGTCTCTGTCTGGTTTAGGAATCAAAGTAATACTGGCTTCATAGAATGAGTCTGGAAGTTTTCCTTCCCTTTCTATTTCTTGGAATAGCTTGAGAAGGATAGGTATTATCTCTGCTTTAAACGTCTGGTAGAACTCCCCTGGGAAGCCATCTGGTCCTGGACTCTTATTTGTTGGGAGATTTTTGATAACCGATTCAATTTCTTCGCTGGTTATGGGTCTGTTCAAGCTTTCTCTTTCCTCCTGATTGAGTTTTGGAAGCGTGTGGGTGTTTAGGAATTTGTCCATTTCTTCCAGGTTGTCCAATTTGTTGGCATATAATTTTTCATAGTATTCCCTGATAATTGTTTGTATCTCTGAGGGATTGGTTGTAATAATTCCATTTTCATTCATGATTTTATCTATTTGGGTCATCTCTCTTTTCTTTTTGAGAAGCCTGGCTAGAGGTTTGTCAATTTTGTTTATTTTTTCAAAAAACCAACTCTTGGTTTCGTTGATCTGCTCTACAGTTTTTTTAGATTCTACATTGTTTATTTCTGCTCTGATCTTTATTATTTCTCTTCTTCTGCTGGGTTTAGGCTGCCTTTGCTGTTCTGCTTCTAGTTCCTTTAGGTGTGCTGTTAGATTTTGTATTTGGGATTTTTCTTGTTTCTTGAGATAGGCCTGGATTGCAATGTATTTTCCTCTCAGGACTGCCTTTGCTGTATCCCAAAGCGTCTGGATTGTTGTATTTTCATTTTTGTTTGTTTCCATATATTTTTAATTTCTTCTCTAATTGTCTGGTTGACCTACTCATTCTTTAGTAGGGTGTTCTTTAACCTCCATGCTTTTGGAGGTTTTCCAGACTTTTTCCTGTGGTTGATTTCAAGCTTCATAGCATTGTGGTCTGAAAGTATGCATGGTATAATTTCAATTCTTGTAAACTTATGAAGGGCTGTTTTGTGACCCAGTATATGATCTATCTTGGAGAATGTTCCATGTGCACTCAAGAAGAAAGTATATTCTGTTGCTTTGGGATGCAGAGTTCTAAATATATCTGTCAAGTCCATCTGATCCAATGGATCATTCAGGGCCCTTGTTTCTTTATTGACTGTGTGTCTAGATGATCTATCCATTTCTGTAAGTGGAGTGTTAAAGTCCCCTGCAATTACCACATTCTTATCAATAAGGTTGCTTATGTTTATGAGTAATTGTTTCATATATTTGGGGGCTCCGGTATTCGGTGCATAGACATTTATAATTGTTAGCTCTTCCTGATGGATAGACCCTGTAATTATTATATAATGCCCTTCTTCATCTCTTGTTATGGCCTTTAACTTAAAGTCTAGTTTGTCTGATATAAGTATGGCTACTCCAGCTTTCTTTTGGCTTCCAGTAGCATGATAGTTCTCCATCCCCTCACTCTCAATCTAAAGGTGTCCTCAGGTCTAAAATTGAGTCTCTTGTAGACAGCAAATAGATGGGTCTTGTTTTTTTATCCATTCTGATACCCTATGTCTTTTGGTTGGCACATTTAATCCATTTACATTCAGTGTTATTATAGAAAAAAACGGGTTTAGAGTCATTGTGATGTCTGTATGTTTTATGCTTATAGTGATGTCTCTGGTACTTTGTCTCACAGGATCCCCCTTAGGATCTCTTGTAGGGCTGGTTTAGTGGTGACAAATTCCTTCAGTTTTTGTTTGTTTGGGAAGACCTTTATCTCTCCTTCTATTCTAAATGACAGACTTGCTGGATAAAGGATTCTCGGCTGCATATTTTTTCTGTTTAGCACACTGAAGATCTCGTGCCAATCCTTTCTGGCCTGCCAAGTTTCAAAAGAGAGATCAGTCACGAGTCTTATAGGTCTCCCTTTATATGTGACGGCACGTTTATCCCTTGCTGCTTTCAGAATTTTCTCTTTATCCTTGTATTTTGCCAGTTTCACTACGATATGTTGTGCAGAAGATCGATTCAAGTTACGTCTGAAGGGAGTTCTCTGTGCCTCTTGGATTTCAATGCCTTTTTCCTTGCCCAGTTCAGGGAAGTTCTCAGCTATTATTTTTTCAAGTACCCCTTCAGCACCTTTTCCTCTCTCTTCCTCCTCTGGGATACCAATTATGCATATATTATTTCTTTTTAGTGTATCACTTAGTTCTCTAACTTTCCCCTCATACTCCTGGGTTTTTTTTATCTCTCTTTTTCTCAGCTTCCTCTTTTTCCATAACTTTATCTTCTAGTTCACCTAGTCTCTCCTCTGCCTCTTCAATCCGAGCCGTCGTGGTTTCCATTTTGTTTTGCATTTCGTTTAAAGCGTTTTTCAGCTCCTCGTGACTGTTCCTTAGTCCCTTGACCTCTGTAGCAAGAGATTCTCTGCTGTCCTCTATACTGTTTTCAAGCCCTGCGATTAATTTTATGACTATTATTCTAAATTTACTTTCTGTTATATTATTTAAATCCTTTTTGATCAGTTCATTAGCTGTTGTTATTTCCTGGAGATTCTTCTGAGGGGAATTCTTCCGTTTGGTCATTTTGGATAGTCCCTGGAGTGGTGAGGACCTGCAGGGCACTTCCCCTGTGCTGTGGTGTATAACTGGAGCTGGTGGGTGGGGCCACAGTCAGACCTGATGTCTGCCCCCAGCCCACCACTGGGGCCACAGTCAGACTCATGTGTGCCTTCTTTTCCCCTCTCCTAGGGGCGGGATTCACTGTGGGGTGGCGTGGCCTGACTGGGCTACTTGCACACTGCCAGGCTTGTGGTGCTGGGGATCTGGCGTATTAGCTGGGGTGGGTAGGCAAGGTGCACGGGGGCAGGAGGGGCAGGCTTAGCTCCCTTCTCCTTAGGTGATCCACTTCAGGAGGGGCCCTGTGGCAGTGGGAGGGAGTCAGATCCGCTGCCGGAGGTTTGGCTCCGCAGAAGCACAGAGTTGGGTGTTTCCCCATCTTATGTATGTACGGATGTATGTATCTATGTATGTATTTTTAAATTTACATTCAAGTTAGTTAGCATACAGTGCAATAATGATTTCAGGAGTAGAATCCAGTGATTCATCCCCTACATATAACATCCAGTGCTCATCCCAAGTGTCTTTCTTAATACCCCTTGCCCATTTAGCACATCTCCCCACCCATAACCCCTTCAGCAACCCTCAGTTTGTTCTCCATATTTAGGAGTCTCTTAGATTTTGTCCCCTCCCTGTTTTCATACTATTTTTGATTCTCTTCCCTTAGATTCATCTGTTTTGTATCTTAAATTCCACATATGAATGAAATCATATGATATTTGTCTTTCTCTGATTGACTAATTTTGCTTAGCATAATACCCTCCAGTTCCATCCATTGTTGCAAATGGCAAGATTTCATTCTTTTTTTTTTTTTTTTAATTTTTTTTTTTCAACGTTTTTTATTTATTTTTGGGACAGAGAGAGACAGAGCATGAACGGGGAAGGGGCAGAGAGAGAGGGAGACACAGAATCGGAAACAGGCTCCAGGCTCCGAGCCATCAGCCCAGAGCCCGACGCGGGGCTCGAACTCACGGACCGCGAGATCGTGACCTGGCTGAAGTCGGACGCTTAACCGACTGCGCCACCCAGGCGCCCCAAGATTTCATTCTTTTTGATGGCTGAGTAATACTCCGTTGTATGTACATACCACATCTTTTTTTAATTTTTTTTAAATTTATTTTTGAGAGAGAGAGAGAGACAGAGACAGAGTACAAGTGGGGGAGGGGCAGAGAGCAAGGGAGACACAGAATCTGAGGCAGGCTCCAGGCTCCGAGCAGTTAGCACAGAGCCTGACGTGGGGCTCGAACTCGCAAACCATGAAATCATTATCTGAGCTGAAGTTGGATGCTCAACAGAGTCACCCAGGTGCCCCACATACCACATATTTTTTATCCATTCATCTGTCGAGGAATGTTTGGGCTCTTTCCATACTTTGGCTATTGTTGATAGAGCTGCTATAAACACTGGGGTACACATGCCCCTTTAAAACAGCATACCTGTATCCTTTGGATAAATACCTAGTAGTGCAATTGCTGGATCGTAGGGTCGTTCTATTTGTAACTTCTTGAGGAACCTCCATACTGTTTTCCAGAGTGGCTGCACCAGTTTGCATTCCCACCCACAGTACAAAAGGGTTCCTCTTTCTCTGCATCCTCACCAACATCTGTTGCCTGAGTTGTTAATTTTAGCCATTCTGACTGGTGTGAGGTGGTATCTCATTGTGGTTTTGATTTGTATCTCCCTGATAATGAGTGATGTTGAGCATTTTTTCATGTGTCTGTTAGTCATCTGGATGTCTTCTTTGGAAAAGTGTCTATTCATGTCTTTTGCCCATTTTGTCACTGGATTATTTGTTTTTTGGCTGTTGAGTTTGGTAAGTTCTTTATAGATTTTGGATATTTACCCCTTTATCTGATATGTCATTTGCAAATATCTTCTCCCATTCCATCAGTTCCCTCTTAGTTTTGCTGATTGTTTCCTTTGCCTTGCAGAAGCTTTTTATCTTGATGAGGCTCCAATAACTCATTTTTGCTTTTGTTTCCCTTGCCTCTGGAGACATGTTGAGTAAGAAGTTGCTGCAGCTGAGGTCAAAGAGGTTTTTGCCTGCTTTCTCCTTGAGGATTTTGATGGATTCGTGTCTTACATGTAGGTCTTTCATCCATTTTGAGTTTATTTTTGTGTATGGTGTAAGAAAGTGGTCCAGGTTCATTCTTCTGCATGTCACTGTCCAGTTTTCCCAACACCATTTGCTGAAGAGACTGTCTTTATTCCATTGGATATTCTTTCCTGCTTTGTCAAAGATTAGATGGCCATATGTTTGTGGGTCCATTTCTCAGTTCTCTATTCTGTTTCATTGATCTGAGTGTCTGTTTTTGTGCCAGTATCATACTGTTTTGATGATTACAGCTTTGTAATACATACTGAAGTCTGGAATTGTGATGTCTCCAGCTTTGGTTTTCTTTTTCAGGATTCCTTAGGCTATTCGGGGTATTTTCTGGTTCCATACAAATTTTAGGATTGTTTGTTCTAGCTCTGTGAAGATTGCTGGTGTTATTTTGATAGGGATTGCATTGAATATGTAGATTGCTTTGTGTAGTATTGACATTTTAACAATATTTGTTCTAATCCATGAGCATGGAATATTTTTCCATTTTTTTGTGTGTCTTCTTTAATTTCTTTCATAAGCTTTCTATAGTTTTCAGTGTTTAGATTTTTCACCCCTTTGGTTAGTTTTATTCCTAGGCTTTTTTTGGGTTTTGGTGCAATTGTAAATGGGATCGATTCTTTGATTTCTCTCTGCTGCTTCATTATTGGTGAATAGAAATGCAACTGATTTCTGTGCATTGATTTTATATCCTGCAACTTTGCTGAATTCATGGATCAGTTCTCGCAGTTTTTTGGTGGAATCATTTGGGTTTTCCATATAGAGTATCATGTCATCTGTGCTGATTTGGATGTGTTTTATTTCTTTGTGTTGTCTGATTGCTGAGGCTAAGACTTCCAATACTATATTGAATAACAGTGGTAGAGTGGACATCTCTGTCATGTTTCTGACCTTAGGGGAAAAGGTCTCAGTTTTTCCCCATTGAGGATGATATTAGTTGTGGGTCTTTCATAGATTATTTTTATGATCTTGAGGTATGATCCTTCTATCCCTACTTTCTTGAGGGCTTTTATTAAGAAAAGATGCTGTATTTTGTCAAATGCTTTCTCTGCACCTATTGAGAGGATCATGTGGTTCTTGTCCTTCCTTTTATTGATGTGATGTATCACATTGATTGTTTTTTGCACTGACTGCCCTGCATCCCAGGTATAAATTCCACTTGGTCATGGTGAATAATTTCTTTAATGTATTGTTGGATCCAGTTGGCTAGTATCTTGAGAATTTTTGCATCCATGTTCATCATGGAAATTGGTCTATAGTTATCCTTTTTAGTGGCATATTTGTCTGGTTTTGGAATCAAGGTAATGCTGGCCTCATAGAATGAGTTTGGAAGTTTTCCTTCCATTTTTTTTTTTTTTTTTTTTGGAACAGCTTAAAAAGAATAGGTGTTAACTCTTCTTTAAATGTTTGGTAGAATTCCCCTGGAAAGACTTTCGGCCCTGGACTCTTGTTTTGGGGGAGGTTTTTTAAATTATTAATTCAATTTCTTTACTGGTTATGGGTCTGTTCAAATTTTCTATTCCTTCCTGTTTAAGTTTTCGTAGTTTATATGTTTCTAGAAATTTGTCCGCTTCTTTCAGATTGCCCAATGTATTGGCATATAATTGCTCATAATATTCTCTCATTATTGTTTGTATTTCTGCAGTGTTGGTTGTGATCTCTCCTCTTTCATTCTTGATTTTATTTATTTGGGTCCTTTCCTTTTTCTTTTTGATCAAACTGGCTAGGGGTTTATCAATTTTGTTAATTTTTTTAAAGAAACAACTCCCGGTTTCATTGATCTGTTCTACTGTTTTTTTATTTTGACGGCATTGATTTCTGCTCTAATCTTTATTCTTCTGCTGGTTTTGGGATTTATTTGCTGTTCTTTTCCCAGCTCTTTAAGGTGTAAGGTTAGGTTGTGTATCTGAGACCTTTCTTCCTTCTTTAGGAAGGCCTGGGTTGCTATATACTTCCCTCTTATGACCATCTTTGTTGCATCCCAGAGGTTTTGGGCTGTGGTGTTATCATTTTCACTGGCTTCCATGTACTTCTTAACTTCCTCTTCAACTTCTTGGTTAACCCATTCATTGTTTAGTAGGATGTTCTTTAATTTCCAAGTGTTCATTGTCTTTCCAAATTTTTTCTTGGGGTTGATTTAGAGTTTCATAGCGTTGTGGTCTGAAAATATGCACAGTATGATCTCGATCTTTTTATACTTGTTGAGGGCTGATTTGCATCCTAGTATGTGATCTACTCAGGAGAATGTTCTATGTTCACTCTAGAAGAATATGTATTCTGCTGCTCTAGGATGAAATGTTCTGAATATACCTGTTAAGTCCATCTGGTCCAGTGTGTCATTCAAAGCCATTGTTTCCTTGTTGACTTTCTGTTTAGATGATCTGTCCATTGCTATAAGTGGGGTGTTGAAGTCCCCTACTATTATGGCATTAGTATCAATGAGTTTCTTTATGTTTGTGATTAATTGATTTATATCTTTGGGTGCCTCTACATTTGGAACACAAATGTTTATAATTGTTAGATCTTCTTGGTGGATAGACCCCTTAATTATGATACAATGCCCTTTTTCATCTCTTGCTACAGTCTATTTTAAAATCTAGATTGTCTGATATAAGTATGGCTACTCCGGCTTTCTTTTGGTATCCATTAACATGGTATATGGTTCTCCATCCCCTTACTTTCAATCTGAAGGTATCTTTAGGTCTAAAATAGGTCTCATGTAAACAGCAAATAGATGGATCTTGTTTTCTTATCCATTCTGTTACCCTATATCTTTTTTTTTAATTTTTTTTTAACATTTATTTATTTTTGAGACAGAGAGAGACAGCGTGAATGGGGGAGGGGCAGAGAGAGAGGGAGACACAGAATCGGAAGTAGGCTCCAGGCTCTGAGCCATCAGCCCAGAGCCCGACGCGGGTCTCGAACTCATGGACTGCGAGATCGTGACCTGAGCTGAAGTCGGACACTCAACCGACTGAGCCACCCAGGCGCCCCTTTATATCTTTTAATTGGGGCATTTAGTCCATTGACATTTAGAGTGAGTACTGAAAGATATGAATTTATTGCCATTGTGCTGCCTGTAGAGTTGGAATTTCTGGTGGTGTTCTCTGGTCCTTTCTAGTCTTTGCTGCTTTTTGTCTTTTTTTGTTTTGTTTCATCTTTTCTCCTCTCAGAGAGTCCCCCCTTAAAATTTCTTGCAGGGCTGGTTTAGTGGTCATGAACCCCTTTAATTTTTGTTTGTCTGGGAAACTCTTTATCTCCACTTCTATTCTGAATTACAGCCTTCCTGAATAAAGACTTTTTGGCTGCATATTTTTTCCAGTTCAGCATGTTGAATATATCCTACCACTCAGACACAGCTTGGGAGAGAAATAGATTGTGGCCTGTGGCAGCCATGGTCACAGAGAAAGGTGAGAAACAAACTGGCACACAGGGGAGTGCTTGGGGAAGACAAATCCCTGTGGCAATTGGCTTGGAAAATGAGAGGGCTCAAATTTCATGAGTTCTTGCAACCAGTGGGGCTTAAAGCCTGGAGTTTTAAAGGTTAGTGTGGTTGGTTCTGGTAGAGCTCAGAGGACATTGGGGCTGTTCTGGAAGAAAAGGAGAGCAAAAAGCCTATGGACAGACAGCATGGAAACAGCAAACCGAAGAGCACCTGGAGCACACAGTAGGGAGGTTATTCACTCATCTCAGAGTATGTCCCAGAGAGACAGCATTTCATGGAGGAATCTCCATGAAAAAAAGAATTCACAGGTGCCATTTTCCTCCCCCACCCCTCAACATAAGCACAGGACCACCTTTGGGAACCAATGCAGCACCAACACCTGCAACTTAACTTGCTTACACCAAGCTCTGCCCCATCATGCTCTGGTGGAATCATCCTTCCCAGTCACACTTGCCTGAGTCCCAGTGTGGTGGGCCCCCTCCTGCAGAAGACTGGCCCAAACCCCTGCTCACGATGCATCTTCCCATGTGGGAATTTTGCAGAGACTTGGTTCCAGTAGCAGTGGCAACATGTCTCATTTCACAAACAGACCAGAGCACAACTAGTTAAAATGCCCCACTTTCAGACCAGGACCAAATAGTGCCCACAACAGGCAAAGAGCCTCTGCATACGACTGGCCTGAAGGATAAAGTAGCCAGGATAAAACAGCAGAGCACATGCAGCACACATTGGAGACACTCCCAGAAGCAGGTCCTGAAGAATAGGGGACATTATACTGCAGGGCACTACAGGACCTCTTCATAAAGCCACCATTCTTAAGAACAGGAGACATAGCTGACTTTCCTAACACCCAGAAACAGGCATAGAGACTTAGACAACATGAGAAGACAGATGAATTTATCCAAAATGAAAGAACAGGACACGGGCATGGCCAGAGATTGAAGTACAACAGATAGAAGTAACATGCTGATGGAGAATTTAAAGCAATGATCATGTGGATACTCATTAGAATTGAGAAAAGAGTGGAAGACATCAGTGAGACCCTTAACACAGAGATAAGGAATAACATAGTAGAGATAAAGGGCTCAATAAATGAAACAAAAAACATGCCTGGTGGAATGAACAGCAGGTTGGAAGAAACAGAGGAATGAATTAATGATCTAGAAGACAGAGTAATGGAAAGTAATCAAGCTAAACAAAAGAGAGAAAAAAGAATTATGCAAAATGAAAATAGACCTAGGGAATTCAGTGATTCCATCAAATGTAATAGTATTTGTATTATAGGAATCCCAAAGAAGAAGAGAGAAAAAGTGGGCAGAGAATTTATTTGAAGAAACAATAGCTGAAAATTTCTCTAATCTGGGGAAGGAAACAGATATCCAGATCCAGGAGGCACAGAGAACCCCCAACAAAATCAACAGAAAGATCCACACCAAGATATATTGTAATTAAAATGGCAAGATATGGTGATAAAGAAAAAAATATTGGAGCACCTGGGTGGCTCAGCTGGTTGAGCATACGACTCTTGGTTGGCTCAGGTCATGATCCCAAGGTTGTGGGATTGAGCCCTATGTCAGGTTCTGTGCTGACAGTGCAGAGCCTGCTTGGGATTCTCTTTCTCCCTCTCTCTCTGCTTCTCTCTCTCTCTCTCTCAAAATAAATAAATTAAGTTTTAAAAAAGCCACAAGACAAAAGAAGACAGTTACATACAAAGGAAACTCCATAAGGCTATCAGATGATTTTTCAGCAGAAATTTTCCCAGCCAGAAAGGATATATTCAAAGTGCTGAATGGGAAAGACCTGCAGCCTAGAATACTCTACCCAGCAAGGTTATCATTCAGAATAGAAGGAGAGATAAAGAGCTTCCCAGACAAACAAAACTAAAGAAATTCATGACAACTAAACCAGCCCTGAAATAATTATTTAAGGGTAGTGTTTGAGTGAAAAGGAAAGACCAAAATGGCTTATAAAGATAGGAAACACAAGAGCAATAAAAATGAGTATTTCTGTAAAAACTCAGTCAAGGAACTCATAAAATGAAATGATATAAAATATGATACCATACACCTAAAATGTGGGGAGGGGAGGAATAAAGAATTTGTTCAAATTTAAACAAACATCAACTTAATATAGACTGCTATATGCAGAAGGGGTTATATACAAACCTAATGGTAACCACAAATCAAAACCACTAATAAATATGTAAAGAATAAAAAGAAAAAAATTAAAATACATCACTAAAGAAAATCAGCAAACCATGAAAGAGAGAAAAACAAGAAAGGATCAGAGAAAATTTCCAGAAAGCACCACTACACAGGCAATAAAATGGCAATAAATACATATCTATCAATAATTACTTTGACTGTAAATGGACTAAATGGCCCAATCAAAAGACACAGGGTGACAGAATGGATAAGAAAACAAGACCTATCTATATGCTGCCTACAAGAGACTCATTTTAGACCTAACCACACCTGCAGATTGAAAGTGGGGGGATGGAGAAACATCATCCAAATGCATGTCAAAAAAAAGCTAGAGTAGCAATACTTGTATCAGCAAAATAGACTTTAAAACAAAGACTGTAACAAGAGACAAAGAAGAACACTATATAATAACAAAGGGGACAATCCAACAAGAAGTTATAACAATTGTAAATATTTATGCACCCGACTTGGAAGCACCCAGATACAAGCACCCAGATACATAAAATGGTTAATATAAATGTACAAGTAATAATGGATAATGATACAATAATAGTAGGGGACTTTAACACCCCACTTACCTTAATGGACAGATCATCTAAGCAGAAAATCAACAAGGAAACAACGGCTCTGAATGACACACTGGAGCAGATGAATTTAACAGATATATTGAGAACATTCCGTACTAAATAAAACAGCAGAATATACAATCTTTTCAAGTGCAGATGGAACATTCTCCAGAATAGATCACATATTAAGGCACAAAAGAAGCCTCAAAAAATTTAAAAAGATCAAAGTCATACCATGCATCTTTTCTGAGCCCAACACTATGAAACTAGATGTCAACCATAAGAAAAATCTGGAAAGACCACAAATACATGGAGGTTAAATAACATACTACTAAACAGTAAATGGGTCAACCAGGAAATAAAAGAAATAAAGTACATGGAAACAAATGAAAACGAAACACAACAGTTCACAACCTTTGGGATACAGCAGAAGTGGTTCTAGGAGGAAAGTTTATAGCAATACAGGCCTATCTCAAGAAGCAACAAAAATCTCAAATAAACAACCTAACCTTATACCTAAAAGAGCTAGAAAAAGAACATACAAAATCTAAAACCAGCAGAAGGAAGGAAATAATAAGGATTAGAACACAAATAAATGATAGATAAACAAAACAAAACAAAAACAATAAAGCATATTAATGCCACTAGGAGCTGGTTCTTTGAAAAAAATCAATAAAATTGATAAAACTCCAGCCAGACTTATCAAGAAAAAAAAGGGAAAGGATCCAAATAAATAAAATCATAAATGAAAGAGGAGAAATAACAACAAACACCACAGAAATACAATTATAAGAGAATTTTAGAAAACTATATGCCAACAAATTAGACAACCTAGAAAGACATACCTACCAAAACTAAAATAGGAAGAAATAGAAAATTTGAACAGACCGATCATCAGCAAAGAAACTGAATCAATAATCAAAAAACTTCCAACAAACAAAAGTTCAGGACCAAGCGAATTCTACTAAACATTTAAAAAGGAGTTAATATCTCTTCTTCTCAAACTATTCAAAAAAATTGAAAAGGAAGGAAAACTAAATTCATTCTTTGAGGCCAGCATTACCCTGATATCAAAACCAGATAAAGACACCACAAAAAGAGAACTGCAGGCCAATATGTGTGATCAACACAGATGCAAAAATCCTCAATAAAATGCTAGCAAATTGAATCCAATAATACATTTAAAAAATTTTTTTTTCAACGTTTTTTATTTATTTTTGGGACAGAGAGAGACAGAGCATGAACGGGGGAGGGGCAGAGAGAGAGGGAGACACAGAATCGGAAACAGGCTCCAGGCTCCGAGCCATCAGCCCAGAGCCCGATGCAGGGCTCGAACTCACGGACCACGAGATCGTGACCTGGCTGAAGTCGGACGCTTAACCGACTGTGCCACCCAGGCACCCCTCCAATAATACATTTAAAAAAACAATCATATACCATGATTAAGTGGGATTTATTCCTGGGCTGCAATACTTGCAAATCAATCAATGTGACATATCACATCAGTAAGAGAATGGGTAAGAACCATGTGATCATTCCAACAGATGCAGGAAAAAAAATTTGACAACATACAACATTCATTGATGATAAAAACCCTCAACAAGGTAGGTTTAGAGGGAACATAACTCAAAATAATAAAGATTGTATATGCAAAACTGACAGTTAACATCCTCCTCAATGGGGATCAACTGAGAGGCTTTTCCCTAAGGTCAGGAACAAGACAAGGATGTTTAGTCTCACTACTTTTATTCAACATAGTACTAGAAGCCCTAGCCACAGCAATCACACAACAAAAAGAAATAAAAGGCATTCAAATCAGTAAGTAAGAAGTTAAGACTTTCACTATTTGCAGAAGACATGACACTATATATAGAAGACCCAAAGGACTCCACCAACAAACTGCTAGAACTGATAAATGAATTCAGTAAAGTCACAAGACATAAAATCAATCTACAGATATCTGTTGCAATTCTATACACCAATAATGAAGCAGCACAAAGAGCAATTAAGGAAACAATTCCATTTACAATTGCACCAAAAATAATAAGATACCTATGAATAAACCTAACCAAAGGGGTGAAAGACCTGTACTCTAAAAACCATAAAACACTGATGCATGAAATTAAAGATGACACAAAGAAATGGAAAGACATTCCATGCTCATGGATTGGAAGAACAAATATTGTTTAAATGTCTGTATCACCCAAGGCAACCTACACATTTAATGTAGTCTCTGTCAAAATATCAATAGCATTTTTCACAGAACTAGAACAAATCATCTTAAAATTTGTTTGGAACCACAAAGGACCCCGAATAGCCAAAACAATCTTGAAAAAGCCAAGCCAAGCCACAGGCATTATAATTCTAGACTTCACGTTACTTTACAAAGCTGTAGTAATCAAAACCGTATAGTACTGGCACAACAATAAACACATAGATCAACTGAACAGAATAGAAAATCTAGAAATGAACCCACAATTATACAGTCAATTAATCTTTGACAATGCAGGAAAGAATACCCAGTGGGAAAAAGATAGTCTCTTCAACAAATGGTTTTGGGGAAACTAGACAGCATGCCAGAGGAAGACACTGGACCATTTCTTACACCATACACAAAACTAAATTCAAAATGGATTAGAGACTTAAATATGAAACCTGAAACCATACAAATCCTAGAAGAGAGCACAGGCTCTAATTTCTCTGATGTTGGCCATAGCAACTTTTTTCTAGATGGGTCCCCTGAGGCAAGGGAAATAAAAACAAAAGTAAACTAGTGGGACTACATCAAAATAAAAAGCTTCAGCACAGCAAAGGAAACAATCAACAAAATTAAAAGGGAATCTACATGGTGGGAGAAGGTTTTTGCAAATGACATATCTGATTAAAGGGTTAGTATCTAAAATACATAAAGAAATTATAAAAGTCAACACCCCCCAAAAAGCAAATAATCCAATTAAAAAATGAGCAAAAGACATGAACAGACATTTCTCTAAATAAGACGTACAGATGGCCAATCTATATGAAAAGATGCTCATCACTTATCATCAGGGAAATGCAAATCAAAGCTACACTGAGATACCATCTCACACCTATCAGAATGGCTAAAACCACAACACAGGAAACAACAGGTGTTGGTGAGCATGCAGAGAAAAAGGAACCCTCTTGCACTGCTGGTGGGAATGCAAACTGGTGCAGTTACTCTGGAAAACAATATGGAAGTTCTTCAAAAATAGAACTACCCTATGATCCAGCAATTGCACTTCTGGGTATTTACCCAAAAAATATAAAAACACTAATTCAAAGGGATACATGTGCCTCTATGTTTATAGCAGCATTATTTACGATAGGCAAACTATGGAAGCAGTCCAATGTCCATCAAGTGATGAATGGATAAAGAGGTGGTATATATATACAAGGAATATTACTCAGCCATAAAAGAGAATAAAATCTTGCCATTTGCAACAACATGGATGGAGATAGAGAGTACAATGCTAAATAAGTGAAATAAGTCAGTTGGAGAGAAACAAATACTACATGATTTCACTCAGATGTGGAATTTAAGAAACAAAACAAACAAGGAAGGGAAAAGAGAGAGAGACACACACACACAAACCAAGAAACAGACTCTTAATTATAGAGAACAAACTGATGGTTATCAGAGGGGAGGTGGGTGGGTGGGGATGGGTAAAATAGGTGATGAGCACTGCGGGATTAAAATAAAAACTTACAAAAAAAAAAAAAAAGAAAAAGATAAGGACCCATTTAGTTTACCTTTGGTTTTTGGGGCAGGGATTAGGATTACATGGATCCTTTGAGATGCACGATCCAAACTCAAACTGATGGTCTTGGAGGCCCACACAGCGAGCAATGCAGGCGCTGGGGTAAGTGCGTCCATTCTGCCCACACACGGGGACAAACTGATCTGCACAGTTACAGGGCAGACCTGTGGAGAGGATACAGACTCACTGATGGGCACTTGTACATTCCCTTGCCCCTCATATTTCCTAATTAACATGGAGGTCTCAAGTTAAAACAGAATTGTGGATTGAGTCAGGAAAAAGCATCACTCCAATCCCTGACAGTGTTTTTACAGGTGGTGAGGCTCTGAAAAGCCATTTGTCTGCATAATGGCTTTCCTTTGTTCCATTTATTACCACCTAATTGAGGGTTTCCTGGCCTTGATCCCAGGGGTAGAAACCCATATAAAAAAAGCTATAGGTAGGAGAAGAATGCTCCTCTCAATTTAGTATGTATAAAGTATGTATAAAGTATGGCTTGCGGGATCTCTGGAATGTTAAAGGGTAATACCAAAAGAACAGGAAGGTAACTTGGGAAATTACTTAAATTTTGAGACTTAAAAATTTTTATGAGTAATCAATCAAGAATGGTACTTTCCTAACATTCCTATGCTTTATGATGCTGGGATTATGCTCCAGTAAGTAAAAAGGCTACTGAGAAGCGATGCTTTTTTCTTGAGAGACAGCTATAGTTGTTAACAGCAACAGCACAGTCTCTGGGTATCTATTGGTAGATGCTTTTCTCCAGATCTGGACTACCTTTGATTCCAGGTAAAGAGAAACCAGGTAGCCTCCTTTACCCCATTTCATGCCATTGCAGCAGCAAGTTGATTCTTCTTTCCCTGAACTTATTTACACATGGAGCGGGGTGGGAGGAGTATAGATTAGGGATTTGCCAACCTTGTACCTCCAGCCCACTGGAAATAAAAAGGAAATCAGAAGTAAGAAGTGAACAGCAGGCTGCTGGGGAAGCAAAGGCAGGACTAACTCCACCCCACCCTCTCTCCACCTTGAGTGTCAATCTTGATGCTTTATTGTCATCATTGTTATTCTTATTATTATCCTCTATCTGCTCTGCTTTGATGAGAGCAGTTCATTCTGCTTAGAGAGACCATAAAACCATGTGGGAATGAAGAATGAACTAAAGACTTACACAGAAGACTACTTACTTATTTATATCTAAATGTTTTTGGAAGATGAACTTTACAACTAGCAGGACCCTTTTCCCTGTAGTGCACAGTCCCTCATGTTCTGGAGTAAATTAAGTTAGTGACTGTTTAGCTAGCAGATTCTAAGGAGATTTTACTGGCCACAAAGTGTACCACATTTCTTGGGATTCAGATATTGTCCCAGCCCAACAAGACGTTCATAAAAATGCTTAAGTCTCAAAATTACAATAATTTGCAAGTTTCTTTCTTGTTCTTCCTCTTCCCTAATGAGATGAGAGTGGAAGGAGCCTACATGAAGAGTTTACAATCTTTCTTTGTCTTGTTTTCGGTATTAATTACCCTTTGAAATTCCAGAAATCCCCTAAGCCAGACTTCAAACATCTAAATTCTAGATTAAAAAGAACAATTTTTTTAATGTTTTTTTTTTAAAGAATTTTTTTTTTTCAACATTTATTTTTGGGACAGAGAGAGACAGAGCATGAACGGGGGAGGGGCAGAGAGAGAGGGAGACACAGAATCGGAAACAGGCTCCAGGCTCCGAGCCATCAGCCCAGAGCCTGACGCGGGGCTCGAACTCACGGACCGCGAGATCGTGACCTGGCTGAAGTCGGATGCTTAACCGACTGCGCCACCCAGGCGCCCCAGTGTTTTTATTTATTTTTGAGACAGAGAGACAGAGCATGAGTGGGGGAAGGGCAGGGAGAGAGGGAGACACAGAATCTGAAGCAGGCTCCAGGCTCTGAGCTGTCAGCACAGAGCCCAATGTGGGGCTCCAACTCACAGAGCGTGAGATCATGACCTGAGCTGAAGTCAGATGCTCAACAGACTGAGCCACCCAGGCATGCCATAATTCTAGATTTTATACACTAGATTGGAAGGAGGATTCTTCTTTTTCTACCTATAGCTTTATAGGGGTCTCTACCTAATGAACCAGTAAGCTAAGGCAGTTCAGGGAAGAAGGTGATGAGAAAAACATTAGAACAGAAATAAACTTAGAAAATACATGGACATTTTATAACATAATGGTAGAGGCATTACTCCTGAAATCATTGTTGCATCATGTGCCAACTAACTTGAATGTAAATTAAACAATAAACAAATTAACTAATTTTAAAAAAATTAGCAGTAAAACACACACACACACACACACACACACACACACACAATGGTAGGGGGAGATGAGGTATTTTGGCACGTAGAAAAGTCCCATTTAACCAAAACCATCCCAATCACGGGCCCTGTTCATTTTGACTCATAGAATTCAAGAATATTAGAGCTGGAAGGGTCCTAAGAAAACATTTAGTTTAATGCCTTCAGTTCATAGAGGAGGAAACAGATCCAGAGAGGAAAAGTACCTTGCTCTCGGATTATGTATTTATCTTACTAGGTACATCTGTGGTTATGGCAAGACCATCAAAGCTGCCTTGAAGGGAAATGGGTACAAAGAGATGATGGCTGGGGTGCCTGGGTGGCGCAGTCAGTTAAGCGTCCGACTTCAGCCAGGTCACGATCTCGCGGTCCGTGAGTTCGAGCCCTGCGTCGGGCTCTGGGCTGATGGTTCGGAGCCTGGAGCCTGTTTCCGATTCTGTGTCTCCCTCTCTCTCTGCCCCTCCCCCGTTCATGCTCTGTCTCTCTCTGTCCCAAAAATAAATTTAAAAAAACGTGGAAAAAAAAAAAAAAAAAAAAAGAGATGATGGCTGCTGGGGATAGGTTCTGGGTGACCATGGTTACCTGTGAAGGTGCGACGGTCATCTTCTGAACTGTGCTCACTGAGGCACAGGCGGGTAGAACACACCAAATTGCCAGCAAAACAAGAACAGATATTGCAGTCAATGTTAAAGGATGTCCCATGACCTGAGAAAAAGAGACATAAAATGTTGATTTATTTCATGCATTTATAAATAAATCATAAATTAAAAATGTAATAGTTTAAATTTTTTTTTTAACATTTATTTTTGAGACAGAGAGAGACAGAGCATGAACTGGTGAGGGTCAGAGAGAGGGAGACACAGAATATGAAACAGGCTCCAGGCTCTGAGCTGTCAGCACAGAGCCCGACGCGGGGCTCAAACTCACGGACCGTGAGATCATGACCTGAGCCGAAGTTGGCCGCTTAACTGACTGAGCCACCCAGGCGCCCCTAAATAAAAATATAAAACAAATTCTTGAAAGATCACTTCTGAATATACAAACAGGGGAGTTAAATCTGTGATATTTATATTTTAATATTTAACTCCCACCATATCCCTCCAAACCCCTAATGTGCTAGTCTAACTAGACGGCTCCCTATTCTCTGAGAATGCTTTTGGCTGTCCCTTCTGCCTCAAATGGTCCTCTCCTCCTTCTGGAACTTTGCTCAACTTTCCCGAACCAGCCCTGATGCCATCTTTGAATCAAAGACTCTCCTGATGCCCTGGCAGGAGTGACTAGGTCCTTGAAGAGCACCACTTGGTTTGCTCCCTTCTGTGGATCACATTCTCCCTCATCTGATCATATACGGTATGACCTCAGTCCCTCATGCGATTTTAGCCCCAAAAGGCACTAGTATGTTCTTCTGTAAAAAATATGCATTTAATCAGTGGAAATCTATGGAAGGAATGTTTACCCTCAGAAATATTCTGTGATACAAGGTACCTACCCTACACTTTGGCTAAGTAGAATATGGATTAAAAAATGAATACTTGGGGGTGCCTGGGTCGATTAAGTGTCCAACTCTTGATCTTGGCTCAGGTCACGATCTCATGGTTTGTGAGATTGAGTCCAAGTCAGGCTCTGTGCTGACAACACAGAGTCTGCTTGGGATTCTCATTCTCCCTTTCTTTCTGCCCCTACCCCACTCACTCTCTCTCTCTCTCTCTCTCTCAAAAAATAAAGTTAAAAAAAAAGAATACCTGACTTGTTCTAGGGCAGACACTTGCAGTCTCTTTTTAGCCAAAAGCACCCTTCTTTCTAGTAAGATCTCACGCAGAAGAGTAAAACCAGGAGTTATATAAAAGCTGAACTACTCTGATCGATGGGGATGGGGGTGGAGACAGGGATGAGGGTAGCAGAGTGAACAGCTGTGGGGGAGTACATTCTCAAAAGTAGCATTTTTTTTCCCCACAATTTTTAAGGTCATGTATCAGTTGTTAGGGCTATAAGCAAAAGATGATTAAAGTAGCAGTGAGAAAGCAAGACCCTCAGACTTTTAGAGAGGGCATCAAAGGGTGTTGTTTTTTTTTTTTTCTTCCAAGACTTTATTTATTTATTTGGAGCAAGTGTTAGGGAGGGACAGATGAGGAGGGAGACAGAGGAGAGAGAGAATCTTAAGCAGTCTCCATGCCCAGTGTGGAGCCCAATGCGGGCTGGATCTCATGACTGTGAGGTCAGGACCTGAGCCGAAATTGAGAGTTGGACACTTAAGGGGCGCCTGGGTGGCTCAGGCGGTTAAGCATCCAACTTCGGCTCGGGTTATGATCTCATCGTTCCCGAGTTCTAGCCCTGCATTGGGCTCTGTGCTGACAGCTCAGAGCCTGGAACCTGTTTCGGATTCTGTGTTTCCCTCTCTGTCTCTGCCCCTCCCCCACTTGTGCTCTGTCTCTCTCTCTCTCTCAAAAATAAATAAACATAAAAAAAAAGAGTTGGACACTTATGGCTGAGCTACCCAGGTGTCCCCAAGATTTTACTTAAATTCAAGTTAGTTAACATATAGTGTAGTGTTTGTTTCAGGAGTAGAATTTAGTGACTCATCACTTACATATAACACCCAGTGTTTGCCACAAGTGCCCTCCTTAATGCCCATCACCCATTTAGCCCACCTCCCATCCATCTGCCTCCAGCAACCCTCAGTTTGTTCTCTATTGTTAAGAGTCTCTTATGGTTTATCTCTCTCTGTTTTTATTTTATTTTTCCTTCCCCTATGTTCATCTCTTTGGTTTCTAAAATTCCACATATGAATGATCTCATGGTATTTCTTTCTCTGATTGGCTTATTTCACAGCATAATATGCTCTAGTTCCATCCCCATCATTGCAAATGGAAAGACTCCAATCTTTTTGATGGCTGAGTAATATTCCATTGTATGTATATAAAAGGGTGGCACTTCATAATGTGCTCTCTCCCAATGCTTAGTCAACAGTGTAGTTTCCATCCTCCAGTTCGCTTTCCATGACGTCAAACTCTGACTTTTACTTCCGTTAAAGACACACACTTGAGGAGAAGGAGCACACCTGTGTCCTTGCCTGTGGAGTACACGGGCTCTAGAGTCAGATAGGCCTGGGACTGAATTCTGTTTTGTCACTGACTAGCTGGGTGATCTCTCTGAGCATCAGCTTCTTCATAAGAGTACTGAAATCAAAGAGCAATTGGGAGGCTCACATGAGATAACACAGGCCAAGACTTAGCATAGTGCTTGGCACACAACTAAAAGCTCAGTAAGTACTAATTAATTATTATTAGTCATTAGTCTCTTCGTGAGGAGGCTCTTAAGAGGGTTCCTTAGAAGTCCTAGTGTCCTATAGAGTACAGTTTGAAAAATACTGCCCTGGAGATCTGATGTATAGACCTTACTCTTTGGTGGGAATCTATCCAATGCCCATCCTACAAAATTAAGATAAATAATCTCATATTAAAACAAAAAGCAAATAAATACAGTCCAAGACTCACTTTTTCTTTTTCCTCCAACAATACATGACTTCTGGAGATCTATACAATGCATCTCCATACAGTTTTCCAAGAGTCCACTTTGTCCACATGAGCAAATTTTGTAACAACCAACTTCCCCTGCAGATGATGGCACCTGGATTAGTGTCCCTTGACGGACGATGAAATCAGAGGCTTCTCCCAATTTGCAACCTATACAAACAAAAATTAGCTGAGAGAGATGGCATTGTTCAATGTCATTGTTTTATGATATTACATATATACTTTACACAAGTCTTATAGGTACTGTGTGGCTATTAAAGATTATGTAATAGAAATTCCACTAAGTTAAAGAACTGGTTTGGTTTACTGACCAAAACATATTCTCTCAAATGAAAAATTCCATGTTCCATGAGAAGGTGCTGATTAAGGACCTATACTCCAAAGGTAGCTATAGCTCAGTACAAAAAGGCCATAAGATATGTACTTTTTTATTGCTTTGGGCTTATCAAAGATATTTAAAAATCACAGATACTTTAAAAATGGACTATGGAAATGTACATTATTTTTAGAATATTCTTCTTGGTCAGGAAAACTTTTAGCGATGGAATACGAGCATCCCTTAAAGTCAATGAAAAGTTGAATACTTGATTGGGCTTAAGGAAACCCATACATTTCCAATTTTAACAAGATTTATCATGACTGTATTACTGATATATTCTGGTATTACACAAATATTATAGATGATCCTTTGAGACATCAGGCTTACTTAATTCAATATTCTATTCCTTTTAACTTCACAGAAATTTTTAAATGGTGATTTTAACATGATAAACATTTTCAATTGGGAAATAGATAAAGGGCAGCAAAATATTGCCATGACTGTACTCTAAAGGGATGCCCAAAGAGATAAAGACTATCAAAATTATTCTATAGGATAAACATTTTTTATTCAAGAGGCCTCCTGCATTTCAAAAAAAAAAATCAGTCTTAAAATCATATGTATCTTGGGGCACCTGGGTGGCTCAGTTGGTTAAGTGTCCCACTCTTGATCTCGGCTCGGGTCATGATCTCACAGGTTTGTAAGATTGAACCCTACATTAGGCTCTGTGCTGACAGTGCAGAGCCTGCTTGGGGTTCTCTCTCTCCCTCTCTCTGTCTCTCCCCGCTTCAAAATAAATAAATAAACTTAAAAAAAATCATATGCATCTCAATAAAACATTAAGCTTTTCAGAGATAACTGTACATCCCAATGAGTATGCCATTTCTCCTTATAACTAAAGCAAAGCAAAGACAAAATCACAACGTGCAGTACATTTTCTCAAATGTTACAACATGGCAGAGAATTTATAAAAATTGGCTCAAGGTTTTTTATTTTTTTGTTTCCAAGAACCCTATAACTCATTATGAGAGTCAGTTCACAATCTAAATAATTGAAATTACATTTGTATTTGTCTTCTCCTGCCTATGTAACTAACATGTGTTTATTGGGAAAACCTCAAATGTTATAGAAAAACATAATTTTGAAAATAAAGTCAATTGCAACCTCACTCCAAAGATAACGGCTATACAGAAACACCAGCAGCACAAATCCATACCCACCCTACACTCACACCCATCTACCTCTTACCTTGAACACAAGAGTATGGAAGGCAGGGATCTCCAGATGGGCACCCCTTCCGGTTTACCTCACAGAGCTCATTAGCAGGGCAAGGATTTGGGTTACAGGGATGAGTGACCTCTTCTATAATATTACCCAAAGTACTAGGCCCTGAAAAACCAAACACAGATCAGTTTAACCAACCCCAAAAGGTAACAGAGGTCTGTAAATTATCTGAATTAACTATGACTTTAATAAATGGAGAGCTCATGAGCATAAAGTGAGGCCTGATTCTAATAAACTATTAAAACACACAGATTCTCTGATAATTTGTGAATTTAGCATAAACATACATACATTCATTCACTTGTTTATTTATTGGGTACCTACAATATGCTGGACAAGATTCTAAACACTTGTGCACATGTGTTTTCGTGCGTATAAATAAAAAAGGCACCTACTGATAGGTAATAAGTTGTATAAAGGGATGGAAAATGACTGGTATACTTTGGGTAAGGTGTTCAAACAGGTGCTTATGCCTAAGAGGAATAACTTGGCACATTTTACCATAAACTATAATAACTCACCATGGTAAGATAGATGCTGTACCATGATTATATTTGTTAACTTGTGAAATAATGACTAAGGAAGAGTCTCATGTAATATTTAAAGAGAGTACTAAAACTTAAAAAAAAAAACCATTTCTTTAACCTTTTTCCTTCTGCACATATATTTCACTGCTCTAATAAGGTCTAGGCTTGTGGAGGTATTAGTTTTGCTTACTTGGTTTTAGGCCAGACTCAGACTGTTAGCTAATGAAGGTATCAGGGTTCTTGGAGTTCATCACATCCAGCCCAATCCTTTTATAAACAGCAAAGCTGAGGCTGAAAGAAGTGATCTGTTCGAAGTCACAGAGGTCTAGATTCTGGCCAAGGCTCTCTTTTTCGCTATACTGGTCATGAAGGCTGAGGGACATAGTTTGTTGGCTTTAGGAAAGTGTGGCTGATATCATCAGCTGCAAATCTAACAGATTTGGATACTCTTTTCTTCCTGCTCACTAATAATAGAATTCCAGTTTTGCTTAGCATGACAATGGGCCCACAGCTAAAAAGATCATCTTTCTCAGTTTCCCTTACAGCGAGGGTGGTTTTCCCTTACACTAGGATATGGTGGCTAGAGTTCCAGGAGTCATGTTGTGACGATAAAGTACCTGAAGTAACCTTGATGATGGAAACCAAGCACTAACGAAGGCATGGAAAGCAAAAGAGCCTGGACTCTGGATGGTGGAGCCACTGTAACAGCCTTGGACTACTTATTTCTGGGTTTTCTTTTACTTCTACCTGTTTTTCTGTTATTTGCGGTAGAACTTAGTCCTATCTGACACAGGAAAACAAAAAAATTAGGAGCTGGATCCAAGTCTGCCTTTCCAGCCAGCTCGGGGCACGAATGCCCCCTGGCGGCAGCACAGACACTTTCCTTACCCTGACTATCGCATTTGGTGTGTTTATGGGTTCTACTCATCATCCCTCTGGTTTCCACGACACATGGTCACCTCCTGCCAAGAAGCTCAGCTCCAGGACCCCTCAATGAGATACCAACTTATTCTTCTAGCTCTTGTCTTGGCTCTTGGCAGGAGTATCTCGGCATAGACAAAGTTCCACCTTTATGTACTAACCCAGACCATCATTTCTTACTCCCTATTTGGTGGGTCAGTCTCAGCCAATGCCTGGCTCTGGTCCACTAATATTCTGATGACAAAAAGCTGAAGATTCCCTGGGGAAATTTCACTTCCTGGACAAATCATGGCAAGGAGACAGCAATGATATGGAGCTGGCCCCATATCTAAGAATGCTGGCTCCAAATTCACTACTTAGAATTCCTGATTGATAATAGTTTATGACTTCCTCAGACTGATAAGATAATCACTTGTGCCTATATATTTTAAGATGACAATTCTTTTCAGGCCAAAAAGGCCAAGCAAATAAGATAAGAGTCTGCCATTGAGATAGTATCATTAAACCACATATTCTCAACAGACAGATGTTCATCCAAAGCAAACATGAAGGGCAGAGATGGAAGGGAGAAGTCTTTGAAATCTAAAAAAACAAAGTACTTACTGAGGTATGTATCCAAAGGTATACAATTCTCTAGGTCATCTGTAGGTGACAGAAGCTCACAAATACTTTCAGCTGTGTGGTCCTCGGGGAATTTGTTCTGGTCCCCACATTTCTTGAGAATCTCCACACAATCTGATCTTAAAAAGAAAAATATACACAAATTTGGGGTTCAAGAACCTCCTCATATTGTCTAATCAATATCAAACCTGTTTCTGAAGCTTTCCAGAAGGTAAGTTTTCATAACAATGTTTCACAATTGGTTAGATCAAAGTAACGGCAAAAGAAAACAGGAGTCATAGAAGACCTGAGGTTGCATAGTAGTAAGTAATGTATTACAGTATCAAAGCATCTGTAGCTTTCTCTTATCTGAGATCAAAGGCCTTGCTCAAATTTTACACTCATACAGTTACTAGTATTGATGTGACTTGTCCCTTCTTTGAAAGGAAATTAAACTAAGGCTTTTTGCAAAATCATCCATCCTTTCTTTTAGGACCTTAGGCTTGCTTGCTTTTTCCTCCCTCCCTTCCTCCTTCTCTCCCTTTCTCTTTTTAAATATATTTTTAGTTATCAACATTAAGGTGTTTGGCCTGTAACAACTGGAAGTACACTACTTTAAAATTTTCTCAGTCCTCCAAAGGGATTTGATTCCTTTTCTATAAATTTTCCATACTAAGAGTCTATAAATTTCCCACTGGCTGCCTCTAGCTTGTTGCCTAAGTTACCCCTCACTTTCCCCCTTACTCAGGTGATCCCCAGGTCATGCCAGAGAATTGATCTGGATTCTGTTTAAGGTTGAAATAATCTTCAATCAGTCATCAAGTTCCAAGGAGCACCAAGACGCACACCAACATCTTAGGGGGTGGACATTAACCTGGTCTTTAGGAAAGTTTTTTGGAAAAATAGATGATTGAAGATCAGCTGGCATAGATTACTATGTGGCCAATACTTTTGGTTTCACTCAGTATAGCAGCTTTCCTCTTTACTTCATCCTAGATCTCCTAAGCAAACCATTCACAAAATGTTTACTAGAAACAGGCCTCGATGACTACATTGACTAATTCCTTCACTCATCAAACATTTATGGAGCACCTATTGTGTGTCAGGATTATGTTAATCACTGAAGAGGAGAAAAAGAGGAAAGAGGAGACAAGAAAAAGGAGGCACAAAGAAGAATAAACTCAAGGAGAGCAAAGTCTAACTAAATATAAGACAAGTATAGGGGCGGCTGGGTAGCTCAGTTGGTTAAGCGTCTGACTTTGGCTCAGGTCATGATCTTGCGGTAGGTGAGTTCAAACCCTATGTCCGGCTCTTTGCTGACAGCTGACAGAGGTCTTAGAGCGTGCTTCAGATTCTGTGTCTCCCTCTCTCTCTGCACCTCCCCCACTCTCATTCTATCTCTCTCTCTTAAAAAATAAACATTAAAAAAAAGACAAGTATACAAAATAAAATATAAAAATAGAATTGTGTATTGAAGGTATTCACTAAAGTTTCTGGAACTAAATTGCATAAGAAAAGTTCAGATAAAGGTCTATAAAAATTTGTAGTAAGGATAAATTACTATTAGCTGGTGAAATATGGGAAGGTTCCACGGGAATGATGGGCATTTGAGAGGAGCTAAGAAACACAGGCAGTGGGCAAGTGGAGATGGAAGAGTAATTCAAGCAGAGGAGGAAAAAGTAGGAAAGCACTTGACATGTGGGGTGATGGGCAAACGAAGTGGTAGGAGGGAAAACTCTAAAGATAGGCTGTGGTTCAGATCATGGTCTGAACCAGGACTGGAGAGTCATTATTATGAGAAACTTACTTGCAGATAATACTTCCCCGGGATTTCCTATGACAAGGTTTAATCTGCAGTGAACAAGCTACTGCTTTCCACATTTCTGGCTGGCACTTCTTAATGTCAAGAACAGGTATGTTGATAAACGGCATCTTTATGCTTCCTTTCTCCCACAGCTTCATGTCATTCATGGCTCCTTGATCTGACTGAGCATTACAACTCCTAAAAAGTTCTGTTGGCCTGAAAAGCAAAAAGGCCAGAATCGAGAGGCAATTATTTTCTAGAGAGAAGATATGGGTAAAATCCCGACATACTAATGCATCAGGAAAACCTGATTTTTTTAAAGAACGTACCTATGACGTATCAAAGGATATCAGCTTTGCATGTATGGAGATTCAATGTAGACACATTAAGATTTTGACTGCATCTTTCCTTTTTAACAAAAGTTAAAAACTTAAACACTCTGTATGGGACTATCATCTCTAGACTGTATCATTTCTTTCATATTACAAAATAATGAGTCCAGGTTTTAAAAACTGAGGTATAATTTATAAAAAGACAAAAAAAAAAAAAAAAGCATTTCCATCATGTCAGAAAGCTCCCTTGTGTCCCTGTCTAATCAATGCCCTCCCCACTGACTATACCCCAGAGGCTACCTCCATTCATACTTATCTAGAACTTTATATATAAATGAAACATATTGTATATGCTCTTTTGGGTCTGGTGTCTTTGGCTGAACAATTTTTTTAGATTTACCTTTGTTATGTATATCATAAGTTGTTGTTTCCTGTTACTGTTGAGTAGCATTCCGTTAATAAATGTACCACAATTTGTTTATCCTAGTAGTTCTCAAACTTTCGATCTCAGGACCCATTTACACTCTTAAAATTACTGCATTCTCAAAAAGCTTTTGTTTATGTGGGTTACAATCACCAATATCTATGACATTATAAATCAAAACAGATCTTTTGATTCATAGTTCTTAATTCATTTAAAAGGATAATAAGCCCATTACATGTAAGAAATAATGTTTTTGTGAAACATAACTATATTTTTCAAAGCAAAACTAAAATTAGTGAGAATAGGACTATTTCACAGCTTTGAAAATCTCTTTAACATATGGCTTAATAGAAGACTGCTGGATTTTCATATCTTTTCTTGACCTCAATCTGTTGTTACATCACATGTCTTTTTTTTTTTTAAGTTTACTTATTTATTTTTGGGAGGGAGAGAGAGAATATGGGAGGGACAGAGAGAAGGAGAGAGAGAATCCCAAGCAGGCTCCACGCCGTCAGTGCAGAGCCTGATGTGGGGCTTGAACTCATGAACTGTGAGATCACGTCCTGTGCTGAAATTAAGAGTTGGTCACTTAACCGACTGAGCTATCCAGGCGCCCCAATTACATCATGTGTCTTACGGCACTGGGGAAACTCCACTGTTCACTCTTGTGAGAACAAGAGTGAAAAAAGCAGATCACAGCTTAGTGTTATTATAAAAAATAGTTTTGATTTCATGGGGCTTGGGGACCATGGACCACACTTTGAGAAATCCTCGTTTATTCATTCACCTGTTTATAGACAAAAAGTTTTGTTTCCAGTTTTCATGTCTCTTCATGCCTACAAAGAGCATTTGGGGTCATAACTTTCTAAGAAACTGCCAAACTGTTTTCCAAAGTGGTCACACCATTTTAGACTTTAAGCCACAACATATGAAAGTTCCAGCCGCTTTACATGCTTGTCAGTCTTTTTAGTTGTAGATGCAGTTTTAAAAATTGCATTTTGCTGATGACCAGTCACGTCAAACACCTTTTCATGCACTTCCTGGCCATTCAGGTATCTTCTTCTGTGAAGTGTCTTTCCAGCTACTTGCCCTTTTTAGAAAAAGTTGTTTTTTCACTATTGAGTTATAAGAGTTCTTAATATATTCTGGATATAAGTCCTGCTTCAAATATATGTATTACAAATACTTTCTGCCAGTTTGTGGTTGGCCTTTTCATTTTCTTTTTGTAAAAAATTTTTTTTAAAGTTTATTTATTTATTTTGAGAGAGAGCAAGAGAGAGCATGCAAGTGGGGAAGGGGCAGAGAGAGAGAAAGAGAGAGGATCCCAAGCAGGGTCTGCACCACCAGCACAGAGCCCGATGCAGGGCTTGACCTCACAAACCACAGTATCATGACATGAGCCAAAGTCAGATGCTTAACCAACTGAGCAACTGTGGCACCCCTGCCTTTTCATCTTCTTATTGGTGTCTTTTGATGAGCAAAATTTTAAAAATTTAAATATTTATTTTATTTAGCTAAAATATTTTATTGGGATATAAGTTACAAAGAATATAATGCACAGATCTTGAGAGTTCAGTAAGTTTTGAAAATTGTATTCACCCCTGTAATCAAAGCCCCAAACAAGATACAGAATATTTCTATCACCTCATAGAGTTCCCTTATGCCCACCTCCAGCCAATTTCCTCTTCCAAAGGCAATAACTTTCTGATCTTTATCCTCATAGATTATTTTTACCTATTCTTGGATTTCATATATATGGAATTATAAAGCCTTTATTTTGTATTGGGCTTTTTTTATTCAACATAAGACTCATCCATATTTTGGGGTTTAACAGTAGTTTGGCCTTTTCCCTTGCTGTATACTATTCCATTGTTCGGATACACCATGTTTTTTCATTCCCTTCCTGATGTACATTTTATTTATTTTTCCCCAAATTCTGGGTTCTTATGAATAAGGTTGCTATATAAGTCTTTTTTGGAATTAGATTTTCATGTCTCTTGGGTAAATGCTTTAGAATGGGATTGCTGGGTCATGGACTTGACACTGCAAGGAAACTCTTCAAAGGTCTTAAACCATCTTATACTCCAAGCAGGGAAGTATGAGAGCTCCACCTGCTTCACATATTGTCACTCAAAACCCCCCCTTTTTTTTTAATGTTTATTTATTTTTGAGAGCGAGAGAACGAGAGAGCGGGGTAGGGGCAAAGAGAAAGGGAGACACAATCCAAAGCAGGCTCCAGGTTCCAAGCTGACAGGGCAGAGCCCGACCCAGGGCTCAAACTCACAAACTGTGAGATCATGACCTGAGCTGAAGTCAGACACTTAACCAACTGAGCCACCCAGGTGCCCCGACTGTTAATCTTTTCATTTTAGCTATTCTAGTGGGTATGAGGAGGCATCTCACTGAGGTTTTAATTTGCATTTTGCATAAATAGTGACAAAGAACTTTTTCATATACTTAAATGGCTATTTTGATGTCTTTTTTGGTGAAAGACCCTTGACATTTTTTTGCCCATTTTTCAAATTGGGCTATTTGATTTTTTATTATGAGGTTGTAGGAGTTATTTATATATTTTGGTTACAGTCCTTTGTCAAATGTGTGTGAGTGTGTACATGTGATACACTGAATATCTTCTCTCAGATTGTGGCTTGCCTTTTCAAATTTTAAATGGTGTGTTTTGGTGAACAAGTGTGTACAGTTGAACCTTAACTCATTAATTTTTTTCTTTTATAATTGGTATATTTTGTCTCCTGTCTATAAAATCTTTGCCTGCAGCCAGATTGTTAAAATAATCTCCTATGTTTTCTTTTAGAAACTTTGTATTTTCAGCTTTTATGTTGTGTTCTATGACCCCATCTTAAATTAATTTTTGTGTACAGTGTGAGATAGAGGTTGAGGTTCTTTTTTTTTCATAAACATATTCAACTGTTCCAGCATTGTTTGCTGAAGAGATGTTTCTCTTTGCATTGAATTGCCTGGCTGCCTTTGTTGAAAATCAGTTTACTGTGTGTGAGTCTATTCTTGATTCTCTGTTTTGTCCTACTGATCTATTTGCCCAAACTTATGCCAATTTACATTGCTTTAATTTTTGTTGTTTTATAATAAGTCTTGAAGTCAGGTACTATAAGTTCTCCAAATCTGTTATTTTTTTGAAACTTCTTTTAGCTATTCTAGGTCCTTCGTATTTTCATTTGAATTTCAGAATTAGCCCGGAAATTTCTATTTTAAAAAGCCTCTTGGGGGGCACCTGGGTGGCTCAGTCGGTTAAGCATTTGACATCGGCTCAGGTCATGATCTTTCGGTTCATGAGTATGAGCCCCATGTCAGGCTCTGTGCTAACAGCTCAGAGCCTGGAGCCTGCCTCAGATTCTGTGTCTTTCTCTCTTTCTGCTTCTCCCCTGCTAGCACTCTGTCTCTCTCTCAAACATAAATAAACGTTAAAAAAAATATTTAAAAAATTAAAAAAAAAAAAGCCTGTTGGAATTTTGATTGGGATTGCACTGAATCTAGAGGTCAGTTTCAGGAGAATTAACAACAATATTGAGTCTTCTAATCCATGAACATGGTAGCTCTCTCCATTTATTTACTGTCTTTAATTTCTTTCTGCAAAGTTTTCTCGTTTTCAGTGTATAGTTCCTACATATTTTTTTGTCAAATTTATCCTAAGTATTTCATGTTTTTTGATGCAATTGTATAAATTTGTATTTTTAAAATAAATTTCATTTTCCAGTTGTTTGTTGTTAACATACAGGAATACAATTGGCTTTTTTTTTCTTAAATGTTTATTTTTGAGAGCGAGCGAGTAGGGGAGGGGCAGGGAGAGAGGGGGACAGAGGATCGCAGCAGGCTCCAGGCTCCGCACTGTCAGCACAGAGCCCGACGCAGGGCTGGAACACACAAACTGCGAGATCATGACCTGAGCTGAAGTCGGATGTTCAACTGACTGAGCCACCAAGCGCCCCTATAATTGGCTTTTGTATGTTAACCTTGTATCCTGTGACTTTGTTAAATTCAAGGATTTAAGGAGAGTTTGTTTGGAGATTTTGGGGCATCTCCTTTTGTGGTTCCCACCTTTCTGGGGTTTTCTACTCCCAGCAGTCCCAAGCTCTGATCTCCAACTCCTCTGCCCAAGACTGCTGCTTTTTGCATGAACTCTTTATGCCAGGCAAGGAGAGAGTGCCCATGAAGGGAAAACTGGATATGTGGCTCTTATGCAGTGTGGTTTCTACGCCTCCTGCTTTTGGTCCTTCTCTAATGACTTCAAAACAATAGTTTTTTAATATTTTGTACAGAGCTCACAATTGGTACTTGTAGAAGTATTAGTCTGACACAAACTACTCCACCGTCCCCACAAGCTAGAACTATGTGTCTAAGTTTAAATTTAAACATTTCATAGATTTCAAATTTCCTCAATCTCTAAGCCAAGTCCTTATTGGCTAACACTCTATTACCGGTTGTAAAGATATCTCAATTTTCTTATTCAAAATAATATTCTGAATACTTTTAAAAGAATGGGATTTGTGTTAGTTTGAACCTTCTTCTGGCCCAAATGATTGACTTTTTTCCTCTTTGCCCTCCTGATCTCCAGGCTGCAGCTCACAGAACCAGCCCCCTCTTGTTTAGAAACTCTCTCTGGCTTCTCTGATATGGTGTTCTCTAGGCTTTTGGATGCCTTTTTGTTTTCTTCACTGCTTGTTCAGCCATTCAGTTTTGGGCCCTTGTTTTTCTGACCATACTTGATACCCAAGAAAATACAAGTAGGTAAGAAAACATTTTTGCATACAATAGGGAATTCACTGAGTGAGACCTTCAACCACCCTGGAGGTCCTTCAAAGTAAACTGTTCACAAGAGGGCATTTGGATGGTTCCAATTTGGAGGGCCAAATTGTTCACAGTGATTTATTCTGCAATAAATTGCTTCTACTGGTTTTGTAGTAGAAGGGAGTGGGTAAGATTGGTAGACTGAAGGCAGAGAAGATTCTTTGAACTCTAGATGCTTTAAGTATCTCTAGTCTAGTCTAGTCTAGTCTTGAAGTGCTTCCTTTCTTAGAGGTGATGTATCAGATGGGTTATATAGCATTTAAAGATGAAATAAAGAAATGCTACTTCCTTTTAACTTAGCATCCGAGTAAAAATGAGAGTAAAGTGGTCTTTTCAATTACTTAAAAACAAGATAATTAATGATAAAATACTTCTATTCCATGTATAATAATTTGCTCCTACCTGTTGTTAAAATTAGTACAGTAAGTAAGATTTCTACAGCCCAACTGGCAAGGTTCCCGGACATCTGCTAAACAGGTCAACATGGACACTTCCACTGGATTGTATTCACAAAAGCGATCAAACTCTTGCCAACTCTGTGTATTGCCCCAGCTCATGCTATAAAGTTTAGTGCACAGTTCCCTAAAACAAAGGCACAAATATAGAAACACAGGTGAGCCAAGTGAATACATAGTTTAGAATATGAACAAGAAAAAAGTACAAAAACCAAAAGACTAAAATTTATCTCCTAGAATTTAGAGCCATAAGCAGAACTTTTCCATGAAAGTGTTAGCCTTCTTCTATTAGCCATCTCTTTCCTTTATGCCATGGTTGCTACAAAGCTCAGTGCTAAAGGTAATGTTTAATTATATTTGTACATCTTTATTCTTGGCACAATTATCTCTTCCATTTCTGATCCCTCTCTTACCTTTCACGTAAGATAAGGCATACAGTTTTTCCTCCACAAAGATAGATTCCCCTATATTTATATTTATTTACTTCCTATAAATAAAGTAAAACTGTGTAGTAAAACTGTGACAAGGTCCTCAGACCTAAGAAGCTTTACAGACTTAGGGTTCACTAGTTTCGCCCTGAAAAATTATCCCAAAGTCATTTATCTTCCTTAAGATACACCCAGATAGTCTACATGAAAAGGCTTATGAATTCCAAAGCTTCTATATACTATTGTAGTTAATACATGACAATCTTATTTGTAGTACTTGATGATTACAAAGCAACTTGACTACATGCATATAACTAAAATAATATCAGTACCATTTCTCAAGTGCCTTCAAATTAGTTTAATTTTTAAAATTTATAAATGTAATAAAAATGTAAAAAAAATAATATAAAATTTAATACTACCAAAATACAAACTCATAAGTAAAAATTCTCCACTCCTACCACATTTTATTTGACTCTCATTATTAAACCTTTGAGGAGGATGTCTTTACTTTTATAAGTTTGTTCATTCATTCTACTGATTTTTACTGAGTGCCTATTTTGTGTTAGACCCTGTTCAAGGCATTGGATATTCAGTGGTAAATAAGAGAGACGGGTCCCTGCTCTCAATGGAGCTTATACATCATAGAGATAAAGAAGGCGGGATCAAGTTATATTAGGTACTTTTAGCTGGGAACCAGTCCTTTCTCTAGCCCTTAACTTTTTCTATGACCTTGGACAGACTGTTTAATAACATCTCAGAATTAGTTTTCTATATATAAGCAAGAATTACACAAACTGACACCGTAAGATGTCATAAACTGACATCATAAGGTGGTACAATCATAATGTTTCATGAAGAGGAAATAAGATGGAAATAAACCACAAAACCTTACATCAAGGTAAGGCAGGGCAAAGTGTTTTTCAGTGAAGTTCTTCTAGGATAACACAGAGATTCCAATCTCCAATGGCTTTAGGGCATAAACTCTTTTAAAGACATTCAAAGAATTACTCAGCATCCCTCTCATAAATATATTTATTAATGCAATCCAATTTCCTTAATTACAGGACCAAATTAACTTCTCTTTAAGATCTTCTGTTAATTTTCTTTGGATATTTTCCAGTTTTTTAAAATATCTTTGGTAAAGTTTGATGAGCTACTCTAGGCACAATTTTTGCTAAAGGTCCATTCCATTTAGAAACCACAAAAAAGACTGTTTCATTCCTGGTAGATGATATTAATTTCAGGATGTTCTAGTAATATATACTTCTTTTTCACCTAAAATCTCCCTAATAAAGCAAACTTCTATTTCACCGGTGTTCTACCACAACCTTAGTAATCTCCATTTATTCTTGTCTCTAGATTGTTTCTTCCATCTTATATTTGTGTTAATTTTTTATCCCTAAGTGTTATCATCCAAATGAATGCTAATACACTGCTATCTACCTTTGTGTATGAGTGCCAATCCAGATCATTCACCAATATATGCAAAAGGTTGGTTAATGTTCAAAGTTTCATAATTTAACAAAGAGAAATATGCCTTAGACGTCAGATCAAAACATCTTCTAAACTGTAAGCTTACTTAATGATAGCCTTGAGGGTAGAATCCAAATTGCATCATCTTTAAATATTTATTATCCTGCCAGTACTAATCCACTATACCCCCAAACACAGTTCTTTTAGCACTTGATGTTCAAAAACAATGTTTTCTGTAAACAACACTCAATAAATATTTGCTAGATAAAAGAGTTTGTATCTTCTCAACTCCTGATGAAAGAGTTTATATCTTCTCAACTCCTGCCAGAATATAACATACATTTGCTAGCACTTAAAATCACGAATTAAAATGCTATTTTCTACTAGTTTTAATAAAGGAAAATGAGATACTGACCTACATGTTGAAGTGTTTGCTTTAGAACAACAATGCAATTTAGCCCCATCAAGGCCCGTAGAGGGAGGAGGATGTAGAGTGACTCCAGGGTGAACAGATTGTGAGCTTTCAAGAAAACACTGCCAAAGAGGATCCTGAGGCAAAGGTTGAGTTTTACAACCCTCGATGAGGCCATCAACAATCTCCATTTCTGTTTTCTTAGACATCAGAATTCTCTTGCAGGCATTTTGGCAAGCATGGTCTTCAGCTCTGTCACAGCAATATAAACCTATGTTTTCAGGATAATACATGTGGCTTAATTAGCTGATTTTATGTCACACACTGCTCAGAACAGAAGAACATGGTGGTGTACTGGAAACAATACCACTCAATCACATGTCAATATCTGCAGTACACAGGGCCTACCAAATTTTCTCTCCATTACTTTGCAGCATAGCAAATAGATACCTACGTGGACTAGGTATCTATTTCCAGAATTCACCACTGTCCCAGTCATGGGATCTTTGGCATCATTTCTACATAAATGAAAGGTCATCTCGTCTTCCACCTGAGAAGCCCTTACATGTAAAGTATCTTAAGTTCCTGGAAAAGGTACTATACGTTAAACTGGAATTATTTCATCCTAGAAACAACTGCCTAAAAGGGATTACGTTCTTGGCAGAGTGAGAGAGGAATAATTTCAATAGCAAAAACCACAAACACCATATTTCATGACATTCTGGGATATAAAGCTCTTATATATCTATACAAGTTAATCAATCTAAGTTGTAATTTAAATAATACAATAGCAAACTGTGACAAAATGTCAGTTTCCTTCTGCTTTTAATTTTCTACAAAGAATCAGAAAATAAAAGCACTTCCAATCAGATTACAGATTTCAGAAGGGGTTCTTTGAAGTAGTTTTCTCAGGTGTCTTTGACTTTTTAAGAAACGTATTCAGGACAGCTTTCTTTTCCAGATTTCCTATGTATCAGTATAGACATTTGAGATGGTTGTTCTTCTACCCTTAAAACATCTTGCTGGTTTTTGTTTTTGTTTTTGTTTGTTTGTTTATTTATACTTTGAGCTGCTACCACCTTAGCTCCAGCAGCACCTCTGTATAGCCTAAATGTCAATTTCTATAACTCTGCCTTTAAAATGAATGAAGATCATTTGTGGCAAATGCTTCATCCTCTGATATTCACCATGCAGCCACACCACAGTACGTCATAAGCTTTAGAGCTCTCCTTTAGATGCTGGACTTACAGGGCACATAGCACTGCTTCTGAGTTTACAAAAACAAGTCTTTCAGTATCCCACTATAAATCAAAACACTGGCATCCAGCTTATAAATCTTGTCTTTTGTCAGTTTGGTTAATTAGTCAATTGTTTAAAGTTTGTTCATCTCTAAATAAAGAAGATGGATTATAGGATGTACAAAGCTGAGACTTTGAAGACCCGTAAGGTGCAGGTTCATTAGGAGGCCCTGATTTTCAAAAGTATCAGGATTTCTTCTCATTTTTATGATGCTTTTATTATAAAAGTAATAACTGCTCACCATAAAAATTCAAGCATCACAAAAACACATAATGTAGAATAGGTATTTAACTAACCATATGATACAGTTAGTTCTACAACTTGCTTTTTTTTATGTCTTGGACTTTCTATATAAACATACTTTTTTCTTTATTTGGATTACATAGTATTTTTATTATACAGATATATAATTTATTTCATCAATTTTAATCAATACCCTATTGATGGGTATTTGAGTTATTTCTAATTTTTCTCCATTACCATCAGTGTTGTAGCAAACATCTTTCACGTGCGTAGATATATTTTTGCAAATTTATGAGTTTTCTTGAAGGAGAAATTCTAAGAAATGGGATTCCTAGATTAAAAGGTATGGTCATTTGAAATTCTCAATTTCCTATCAAAATATCCATACCAATGAATTCTCCCATCCTCAGAAACAAAGAGTGCTTGCTTCCTCATACCGTTGACAGCTCTATCTTTCTTGGTACCTTTCAGCTGTGACCATAATATCCAATCTGCCAAATCTAAACACCAAAGGAAGTCTGGTGTTTCCCAAATGACCGAGACTACAGATATCTACAAGAATTTACTTCCTTTTTACAAATTATTTTACCAAAGATTGAAACAAGAGAAATATATCAATTTTACTTACTATCTGTTGGGTTCCTCATTGGATAAGATTGGGTGTAATTGTTCACACAGTGTATTAACTGTGGACTAATAGAGGCACAATAGTTTTCCACTGCTTTGATCTGAGATGGGCCAGGAGAAGAGTCTGTTCGAAAGATGGCTTGACAGTATTCTCGGCAGTTTGTGTGATGGCCTGCATAACTGCAACAAACTGAGCCCACTGAGGGGGGAAAAAGGAGAGGTTGTTGGAATGGAAACAGCTATTTGGTAACAATAAAGCATCATAATATTGATAGAACAATTCGCAACTTTTTGAATTGGAGAATAAAACCATGCCACAGAAGACAATTACTTTAAATCAGCACTACTTTCAGAATAGTATACTCCAAATAAGACATTTCGGAATAGGACATTCAGGTGCTCACTGGTACAAGGAAGTCTTATTTGTCAACTTAGAATCTATATAGTCCAGTGAGTCTCGGCAGGAGCAGCACACCCCTGTGGGAGACTATGGAGACACGTGGAAGTATTTTTGGCTTTCATGATGACTTGGGGAGCTACTGCTAATATTTAGTGCATGGGGACCAGGGCTGTTTACTCTGCAATGTACAGGGCATTCTCACAGCGCCAAAACTGTCTCCAAAAATGCTAATACTGCCCATGCTGAGAACCGCGGGCACAATTTCTTTTCATGTTAGACTTGTGGAGATTTATAAACAAAGCAAGGCAAACAAAGCCAAAATAAAACAAGACCCCTCCGGGGGGGGTTATAAAATAGGACGAGTAAAAACTAAGAGATATCAGGCTCATTTCATAAATTTGACAGTTATATAACTGTATATCTTGAAAGAAATCTCAAAAGTTCTGTTCCATTTGAACATCTCCAAGGACATGCCTAAGTTGAAACAGTCTTTACCTCACAACTGATGTGAGCTGCTTTAATACTGAAAAGTAAACCCCGCATTTGAAATACATTTATGGATTTATGTATTTTTAGAAATCAAGGAGGAACCATCTCAGGTATCTGGGGAGAGCTGGATGCGTGGCTAGGGGTACAGATGTGGGATTTAAACTGGAGAAGAAAAAAAGACCCTCACAGGAGAGGTTAGGGGGTCTGTGGAGGGCTTAAGGGAACCAAGATGGAGATATGGCAGGAAAACAGGTAAGAGAAAGGCAGGTAGGAAATCTCTGATAATTATTAGAGGTCATGGAGGAACGAGAATCAGGTTTCTGGTGAATTCCACAGACCAGGGAATGAGCAGGGAATCCAAGCAACTTCCAGAAATAATGACAATGATAAAACTATACGCAAATTAAACTAGGACTGAACTGATAGCAGGATAGGCCTTGGTTTCCTGCACCAGGAAACAGTTTCATAATTACTGTGCCACCTGTTTTTAACTTGTAATTACTACTTACTGTGCTCACTGCTGAACTGTTCGATTTCAACACAAAGAATAATTAATGGCTACATTTATCACTGTTAACCTTAGTGAGGATAAACTGAGGGATGGGGGAATACTGAGGACAGAAGAGATAAGTGAGAATAAGCCAAGGATGCCCATCTTCTGATTCCTCCATGAGGCTGGCTTCCTCACTAGTGTGGGAGGACAAAGATTATGTGCGACACTATCTGGGAAACTGTGAATTAAGCCCTAGTTTGCGAGGGTTAGAAGATAAAGTGCAGCCAGCTAATGTTTCTTATTATACTTTGATAAACCAAACTGCCAAACTAATCCAAACAACTCTTCTGTTCCTCAGCTGTGTTTTCCCAGCTGTAACTGCTCTCACTACTCCCTTTACCTGTGATGCCCTTCTTCCCATCTGCACTGTTCGTATCTTGTCCATCCTTCAAGGCCCAGCTCAGCTACCAACTCCATGAAGCCACCTCTAAAACCCTGGCAGGGGGTGCCTGGGTGGCTCAGTCGGTTGGGCGGCTGATTTCGGCTCGGGTCATGATCTCATGGCTTGGCTCGTTTGAGCCCCGCGTCGGGCTCTGTGCTGACAGCTCAGAGCCTGGAGCCTGCTTCGGATTGTGTCCCCCAATCTCTCTACCCTACCCCCGCTGGCACTCTGTCTCAAAGGTAAATAAACATAAAAAAAATTTTTTTTTTAAACCCCGGCAGGATGCGATCCCTCCTTCCTCTAAACTCATGCAGCAATTTTATCAGTGCCACTATCCCATATCCTCCATGTTCTAGAGTTTTTTTGTGCACAGATTGTGTCCTCACGTGCATGTATGTCTGCACAGAGCAAGCAGTCAGTAAACATCTGCTGAGTGAACTGAGAGGAAGCCTTCAGCAAGTGCTACATTGTATGACCTGGGAATGCTTAATTTCTGTAAGTAATCCTATTTATTCAAGGAGAGCATGATATTCCCATCTAACAGCAGTATCTGCTTTGTAAATCTGCATTTAAGACATGGCAATTGTCATAATTCATGAATGGCCTGGACACCCTAGAGGAAAGAGCCTATGAGAACCCTGATGGGCTTTTAGGCAGCTTACTAACAGCCCACATCATAATGCCAGGTCTTGGCAATATTTATAACAGCTAAATCGTATTCTGTAAACTGTTTTGCTCCTTGGACTGCTCATATAACCATTGACAAAATACTTACTTTCATTTCTGCTAATGCAACTGAAAAGAGCATTCTGCAAATTAAAGAAAAACAAACAAATTAACCACCATGCAGAATTTCTAATTTTATTCCACTTTATGGTTACATGGAAATCAGAATATCAAACTATTTAATTCTTCTCCAAATCCAAAGCTGAGGATGAAGAAACTGAGATGGCATCCTGGTGAAAAAAGAAACCACCATCTAACACATACTGGGGGTCAAGATCCTCATCCTGAGCCATAAGCTGATCATGTTATAGCAAACCATGTTTATGTAAAGCTGTACCTGTGTATGTGGGGGTAACCTACAATGTATTAATCTCAATTATCTCTTGCAGTATATAAAAGGGCTCCCAGAAGATAATATAATAAAAGGTATTTAGGGAAACAGAGATTTCATGTAACTGCTGCATTTTAGAGTTGAAACGTGCTTAGAGAGCATCCCTAATTGTTCTCAATTGTTCTCAATGGCCATGCACTAGAATCACCTGGGCTTCCTAGGCCTTACTCTACACTTACAGAATCAGAATCTGGGAATGAACCACAGAAATCTACATATTAAGGCCTCCAAGATTATTCTTATGTAATTATTGAATCACTATATTGTACTCCTGAAACTAATATTAACACTGTTTGTTAATTTTACTAGAATTAAAATAAAAAATAAAAAGATGATTCTTACATAGTCACCCTGGGATGTTGGGGTATCTCTCTACCATTTTAAAGATGAACAAACCGTTTCCTCATCAGAGGGGAAACTGCCCCAGGTTACAGAGCAAGTCAAAAGCAGATAATGAGAATAGAATTAGTATTTCTAGAGTTCTTAGATCACTGTTCAGAAAATATCACACTATGTTAAAGTCACCGTAAGGAAAATAAGAGGTAAAACAAGACGAAAACAAAAAATTCCTTGTTCAAAGCCATTTGGATATTTAGAGCCTACGGGCTATGATTAATATCTCTTACAAGTAAAAGCATGAATTCCTAAAAGAAATAATATAGGCATAAATAAAAGGTAGATGGAAATCAAGTGCTCTTACAGTTGAATAGAGATGACTTTGGCTTTTAGTTGTAGCTAAATCATAAGCCGGCTATGTGATCTGGACTTTTAAAAGGACCAGCTTTACTGACATTTAAAATCTACCTTCAAGGATCCATCTATGTAGTTGTGTGAAGCTGTACTACATTCATTTTCTCCACTAAATAATATTCTACTGTAGAAATAAACCATACTCTATCCATTTAAAACAAAAGCAAAACAAAAACCCAGGCCTCACAGATAAGGGCTAATGAATTGGATCAGTATGACTTCTTTCTGCTAGGGCTCTCATCAAGCAATATGAGGGGTGAAAATAAACATTCTTGGTGTTCTTTAATACTCATTTCTAGATCTCTCTTCATCTATTTTTCTTTGTTTGACTTTTCAACTACCTGTTACAGATAGCCATCTATTTTGGTCGTGGTTTTAGGAACACTTTCCATAAAATGATCTAAATCAATATTAAAAAGCAATCTGCTACTGACTTTCCAGCCCCCTTTGATTCTCATTGTCTTTCTTTTTCTAATAAACTGGTTGTTCTTTTGGGCTTGGCTGTTTTGACCTTGTACTTGAAGGAGTACATTTATTATCTTGGTGGCCATCCTGAGTCGCATGGCCTGATCTCCAGTTTTGATATTCTTCCAATTACTCGTACAAGTCTCCAGAGCAGTGGTTCTCAACTAAGGGTGATTTGCTTCCCAGGGGACATTTGGCAATATCTGGAGACATTTTTCGTTGTCATAACTGGAGGAGCAGCGTGTGCTATTGGGATCTAATGGGTAGAGGAGTCCAGAGATGCTGTAAACATCCTACAGTGCACATGGCAGCTCCCTGACAACAATAACAAACAACAGCCCAAAATATCAATAGTGCCAAGGTTCGGACACCCTGTTCTAAAGACTTCCAAATTTGTTCAAGCTGGAATTTTGGAAATTTGACCTTCCAAATAAAAGAAATATCACTCTGAGTTGACGTGTAGATCACTTCACTTTAGAGAGATACTAAAGGAAGGACACAAAACCTGAAAAATGTCAGCGATCACCTAATTCAACCCCTTATTTGACCAAAGCCAGTGATGGAGGCCTAAAAAGGAGAACTCTAGCTTTTACCCATAAATGGGTTGGCAGACTATGGCACACAGGCCAAATCTTGCCTGCTGCCTACTTTTGTAAATGAAGTTTTATTGGAACAGTCACACCCATTTGTTTACATACTGTATATGGCTACTTGATACTACAATGGTAGAGTTGAACAGACAGAGGCCATACAAACTGCAAGCCTGAAATATTTGAGATCTGACCCTTTACAGAAAAAGTTTGCCAACCCCTGATGTAGGAGGGCACAACTGTCTCCCTCCATGGCACAACCAGACTTCAGAAATGTTCCCTAAGCACCTCTCATTTCTCTTAATGTTCATTGATAGACCTTTCAAGGATAGATTTACCTTAATTTATCAAATTAAAAACATTCATATTTCAACACGGCAGTACCTTTGGTATTGATACCATTTTTACATCTCTATTTTTATCTTTATTAATTTTAAGGTTTTAAAGAATGGTCCTTCATTTAAATATACCAGTTTTTGAAGAATTCATCAATTCTCTGTTGCTTACTTCACACTCATGATTTCAAACTCTGATCATATCCCTCTCTTTAATAAAGGATTCTTAACCTTAGGATACCTTAGCTAACTATATCTATTATATGAACTATCAGCAACTCTACCTTTTCACTGCTTAAACTATTGCTGATTAGTTTGACAGGTCTTAAGACACACATAATGAGTTACACCATTAACTTATAATTTCTTCATCTCTTAAGACATTTCTTAACTCCTGGAAATGTCTGGTCGCCATCTGGTGGCAAAGGAGGTAACTGAGGCTTTATACTAAAGTATGGAGCCTCTTCTGACCTTTTGCCACCAATACTATACCCACTGTGCCTCCATAGATCAGCTCCCCCGCTCCGTTCATCTTACTCTAGAATAGATAAAAATTACAGTGTTACCAAGATGAAGATCTACCACACCTCAGAGACCCAAGAACACAGGCGGATCCCAAGAGATCTGCAAATCCAAAAGCCTTCACTATCCAGCTGGAGACAGATGTACACAGCAAACAAAGGGCAGAGCCAGGGCTACAACCCGGACTGCTCTCTCATGACACTATACCGTAAGAAGACTGGATTCTTTTTTTGAATGAGGTCAATGCAAGGTTGCATTTATGTCCACAGAATAATATCTTTTCAACAGTCTCCTTTTTTAGAATCAACACATTAAACTGTGGGGAAAACAATCATTTCTTGAGGGTAATATTATTTCCCTTAAAGATATGTGATCATGAAATCTTTCCTCGGGTAGCTACTTCCAGTTCTCTGCCCTACTCTTGTTGGTTTTGAGAGAACTGCAGCAAGCCCTTCCACCCAGCGTTGGGTTGCCCAGAGGGCAAACCCGGCAGAAAAACTAAAATACAAAGTAAAATCAAAGTAAAGGGAACCATATGTGATCCTTCAAGCCACACTGACCCTCCTTTAGGTGAAGAGCCATTGGGGTGCATCTGGGAGGTAGACTTTCCTGGTCAAATCACTTGTTCAGAAGTTGGGTCCGTGGATCTATTTTCTGTCCCGGCCACACACACTTTTCCATTTCTGGGACTCCTTTCTAACATTTCTCCATTTGCCCACTCATCTCAATCCTTTCCCTGGCCACCACCCTTCTGCTTCTGGTTCTTCCAGCTCCCTCCCCATCCTCACCAATGATGAGGATGATGAAAACAAAACAAACACTGACCACATGAATCTTGTAAAAAAAAAAAAAAAAAAAAAAAAAGAAAGAAAGAAAGAAAGAAAGTTTGACTTTAGAAGTTTTAGTTACTTCTGCACAAAGACCCAAAAGAGAACATTTTATAAACTGTTATTTAAGAGTCTCTGGGAGGGAGGGGAAAGTGGGTGATGGGCATTGAGGGGGGCACCTGTTGGGATGAGCACTGGGTGTTGTATGGAAACCAATTTGACAGTAAATTTCATATATAAAATAAAGAAAGAAAAAAAGAAAGAAATATTAAAAAAAACACATAACCTGTTATTTAATGTTCCCTATTCCCAAGGCTACTAGTTAAAAGTAAAGGAGCTGCTTTATTCCTAAGGCCTCAAAAATAAAATGTTTCTTTTTCATAAATGGACTGAAATTTCTCCCACTTTGAAGTTTTGCATTTCGTATGAGGAATCTAGCTCATCAAATGCTAAGCTGGAGATATTAAATAAGGGACCTTTATTTTATTTTAAGTAAGCTCTATGCCCAATGTGGGACTTGAACTCACAACCCCAAGACCAAGGGTTGCATGCTCTACACACTGAGCTAGGCAGGCACCCCTCCATAATTGCCCTTTAAAAACAAACATGTTTTTAAACCTCTACAAGATGTTTTTTCCTTGTTGTGGACACTATGGCTTTTTAGTTAAAAAGTTTAAGCGACTAGATTATGTAAAGGATTTAATAGCATGATATGGATATCGCTAAACAAGTGATTCTTCAATTTCTTCAGCCTCCCAAATAGTAAATATCATTTTAAGAGTTGGATAAAAACAAACACCCACAACTAAAATAAAATTAATAGGTCTAGACTGCTCAAAAAAATTTGCTCATTATCACCAGAGCATCCAACCAACTGGAAGCAAATTCAAGGGCAAGTAATATCTGCAGTGTAACACAAGATCTAGAACAGAACTCAGCACAGAGTGTTTGTGATAGAGTGACTGTAATGATAGCCCCAGTTCTTCACATTTCCCCCTATCTCTCTCTCTCTCACATTAACTTTGGACTTAGCCATGTGGTTTTTTGGTCAAGTGGATAGTAGCAAGCTTGAAGCAAGCAGAGGCGTGCACAGACACTTGCATCTTTCCACTCCCTCTCTTGGGCCCCTGTCATCACCACGGGAAACATGACTGAGAGGGCTAGAAGACACACATGGAGGAGAGCTGAGCTGACTTAGCTAAGAGCATCCTAAGTCAGCTAGGCTCACGCTGACCTGCAAGCTGATTGTAGATGCATGAGTGAGCCCAGCCCAAATCAGCTAAGCTTGCTTGGCCAGGTCAGAACTGCCTACCTGGACTGTAGAGTCATAAGAAATGATGAACTGTTATTGTTTCAGGCTATGGAGTTTTTGGATGGTCTGATTCACATTATTGCGATAACAGACAGAGTATTCAGTGTTTTCTGGACTCATTCAGAGATTGCCTAACTCACTGACATTTATACAAGGTTTCCACATAAAATTGCTATTTACTCTGAGACAAAGAACCTTGTGTAACTCAGCTGTCCAGAATGGCAAAATTTCTATTAAAAAATTCTATCTAAAAAATACTAACTGTATAGCACCTATCCGCAGGCAACAAATTTCTGTTCACCCTTTAAACCTTACCTGCTCTGTGAAGACTTTCCCATTACACTGGGCATTGTCTGTTTGTTTTCTTCAGGCTCCAATGTGTCTTGTACAGACTTTTGGCAATGTACTTGTCTCACTGTATTGTAACGACCTATTTGTCTCTTCCCACGGACTAGGCTCTGAGCTTCTTGCAGACAGTGGCTAAATCCTTTCACCTTGTGCCCTGAGAACAGTGCCTGAGACACATTAAGTGTACCAGTGCAGTGAAGGTTGAGTGAATGAATGACAGACACAAAGACAACTGAAAGGTGGATTCTGCCCCAGGAACTCAAGGGTTGAGTATTAAAAAGTGACCTGTAAACAAAGAATTATACTATAAGGTGACAAATGCTATAATCAAGCATGTAAAGTAAAGGGGAAGTAGCAGTCAATTTTATGTGTGTAGAGGTAACAAGGCTGGGTAGGGAAGGTTTTTAAAGAACCGTCTAAGCCAGAATTTAAGGCAAAGGTTGTTGCCAGTTGGACGGGAGTACTGGTGTGCTAGGACCAACTTTTGCAGGGCTTGGGGTGGAGGGAAAGTCCTGATTTGTAGTATTTACTGATGTTTGTGGTGAAAATACGCCCCATCATAGCTGATTTCGGGTTAAAAACTGGCTGGCAAAATTCCTGAATATTTAACAAGCAGTTTTCTCTAGCTAGTAGGAGCTGGCTCCAGCATACCACTGGAGTGGGTAATAGGATGGAATCAGGGAGAGGGAATCCTAGGTAGCACAAACAGGTTGTCCAACTACAAGTAACAATCTGGGAAATCACAAGTAGCATACTACTGAAGTGTAAAGGAGAAGAGTCAGCAGTTAGATGGAGAAAAGCTTAGTTTACCAGGCCGAGGAACATGAACTATATTCCATAGGTGAGCCATTGAAGGGTTTTAAGTAAGGGAGTGACATGACCATATCTGGTCTTTAAAGAGATCATCTTAGGAGAAGTGGAGAGAGTAAATAAGAGGAGAAATTAGATAGGAAAGCTAGTTTGGCAGCTACTGTAGTCCAGAAAAGTGGTATAGGGGCCTGAGCTGAGGCAGTAACCGAGGATCTGGAAAGGAGACCGACTTAAGATGTATTTTGGAGGTAAATCTTCAGGGCTTGATAACCAATTATTTGTGGGAGGTGGTGAGAAAGAGGAAAGAGTAGACAATACCTCTTAGGGCTTTTAGTTTATGTGTCTGGGAGCACTATAGTGGAATAACCAAACAGGAAATGTAAGAAAAAAATGGTAAGTTTTTGTTCTGGATGTGTGTGTGTGTGTGTGTGTGTGTGTGTGTGTGTGTGTGTGTGTATGTGCACGGGCGCACACATGCACGTGTGTGCTATGTAGCAGTAGGGTGGAGGGAAGGATGGAAAGTAACAATCAGTTCGGCTGATTTGAAATGCGAGTTGAACATCAAAAGTATCCATATCCAATAGTGATTCAAGAACTCAGAGAAAGAGGTTAGCAAAGAAGATTCTAGAATTGTCATCATATTGGGGCAATTAAAACTATGGAAGTAGATGAGATTGCCTAGGGAGAAAAACCTGGCCATTTAGATTAGACCAGGTCACAATCTAATCAAACTCCGATTTCCCTTTGGGATGATCTCATTCATGTGACTTCTGAGAAGAAAGGACAAGAGAGGAAATATTCTAGCACAGAGACTGAATAGGAGTTATTCCCTTCTAATACAAAATATGACCAAAAAAAACCCCACATACAAATGGAACATAATGAAGGTTTTATATATCTTAAGCCAGTACTGCAGGACCTAATAGGTTTCGCTCTTTTTGGAGCTCATCAGCTGCAGGTAACGGCTCATGTTGACTCTGATACAGGGTATCAGTACAGCATTCTGTCATTTACAAGCCTCCCATTCACAGTCTTCTATTACTATATTCTGCCAATTCTTGGGGTTTCCTTAGAACTAACTAAAAGAAGCTTTACATTTAGGTCCTGAAGGCTTTGATGGGGCAAAGTACCACATTCTTTTTGCTAAATCCCCCAAAGCTGACTATCAACAGCCTAGACTGTCGTCTGCCATGCAAGATGGTCTACTCTATTCTTAAAGCACTGTAGAACAGATCCAATCACATAAGGCGTGGCAGGCCTCAAGCTGTCCAGAGAATCCTGCTGGCCCTGACATCCCTATCTTATCTCTAAATTTTTAGGGCTATTTCTTCATCCCTTTCCTTTATGCTTCTGGTAGTAAATCTAGAATCAAGGTTAATTTGAGAGAAAAAGGAACAAAGTAAAATTAATACATAGAAATCTTTAAAGCAGGATATTTTATTGTGACATTTCCTGAGAATACACTGTACAGCCTGTGTAGGCAAACATAAATATGTACTAAACACTGGCATCCAGGGATGTGACAAACTATCATTTGTGCTACGGAGATGGAGGAAAACTATATATATTTACTTTTATAAGCACAAATATTTCTAGTGACTTTAGGAACTGGGTGGCTGTAGTACAGGAAGTTACAATGAGACTTTTTATTGTACACCATTTTTAGTTTTGAACATGTGAATATTCAAAAAATAAAAATTAACACATATCTGCACCTTTCTCTTACACACTGAGCTGTGTGTTGACAGGATGGTGCTGACAGAAATGGCTCTGAAACTCACAAGGCTGGCCATCTTTGTTTTTATGATTCTTAGAGCCTCTTTTTAATATCTCCTCAGAGTCTTAATTTTATCTTCGCATTCTCACAGAACCAGAGCCCCAGGACAGAACGTTATTTTAGTTTTGTTTAGCAACTGTTTAGTTTAAAACCTAAATGCCTTAAGGTTAAAAAAAAAAAAAGTGAGTCCTCACAAAAATACCTCCTACTTTCTTTCATAGTTTCTCACCTTCTTAATGAAGTTACATCAAATAATGGACAAAAAAAATGCTAGAAAGAAAGGAGAGAATTGAAAATGATATTTCTAAAGAGAATATAAAGAAAAGTACAGAGAAGGATCTGTGAAAGGAAGAAACAAGTAAAAATGTGAAAGTCTGATGACAAATTTGTATCACTGTATTTCAGTGGCTCATGCAGCAAATGGAAAGGTATTTATATTTATGACCATTATGTTAAAAGAATGGCAGTAAAGCCTGCCATAAAGGTATTAAATAGATTTATGAACCCAAAACTAAAGTTTGTCTCATCACTCTACAGCCATTGCCAACTCTCTGGAAATTCATCACCCACACATCACCTTAATGTTTATCTTAATCAAGAAAGAAACTATGAACAACAAAAAAATTTTAATTACCATTTTGGTGGCTAGAAGAAAATATTTTCAGCCAACTTGCAGACAGAGACTATGTAAAAAAAATATACTAGATGTCTCACATCTCGCAGAAAGCATGAATTAGTCTGTAATTTGGTTCTAATGAGGCAGTGTGCACTAGTGTGGCTGTACCGATGGGTTACAGCCAGCATCTGTTCTGTTGGTGCCTCGGTCATTCCAGTTGTTGAATATTTTGAATGTCAGCCCTGGTTCTAGTATCACACATCTATGAATCCACGTGGCCTAATGCTTCTAGGTGAGCCAAAGGCCCAGGCCTGTGAAAATGCATGGAAAACCTAGAACTAAGCATGCCCATGACACTTGAACATGTCTTTGTCAGAGTTATCAAGCCACTGGTTGATACTGGTGGCTCTAATAAAATGTGTGATTCTGAAAATAGTACTCTTAATTACTGAAAGAAGTACTCTTTCTTAGGTTTGGGTCAGAAAGAGAACTGCAGAGTTGGGAGATTAGCCAAATCTCCCATCCATTGCAGAAATCCCTTCCATGATATGTGTGTGAATCCAGTAAGCCTTTGCTTGAACATTTCCATTGACAGGAAGTTAGTTCTCTTTTTCTTGGAACATCTCATTCCAATACTCTTATTTAACACAGGTAGGGTCCTCCTAATCGATTTCTGGATCCTTCTCTTGCAGTTCCCTAAAAAAATAATTTTCAAAAAGCAGCTCTCTACTTTTTTGAACACTTTCTCTTTTATTGAGGTTTTTTTTTACTCTCAAGATTCAAGGGTTACGTCATAGTTGATTTGGGCGTGATCATTCTTCCTCTCTTTAGTCCTGTATTCACTACCTCTGAGATACGGGTTTTTACATTTAAAAACACCTAACACTCAATATCCCTCCATTTCTTTAAACTCCTTTCCCAACATAATAGGCTCTTGTTGCTGTTACTTGTTACTTATTTAAAAACTGAATACATCATTTATTATTGTTTTTTATAATCTGTATTTTAATTTAGCCACTTTGTATTTTCATCATTCTCCCATTATCTTTTGCATCTCAAAAAAGACATTTTACAACTTCCTTTAGAGAAGGACTTCTAGAAAGGATCCAGTAATAGCAATTCTTTGTTTTGCTGTCTGAAAAGACCTTCATTTTGCCCTCTTTCTTGAAAAATATTTTTACTGGATATGGAATTCTAGGTTGATTAATTACTTTCTTTCAGAACAGTTTAGGTGTCATTCCACTGCATCTGGCTTCCTCTGTTGCTATTGAGAAATCAGCTGTTAGTCTCCTTTGAAGGCAAAGTCTTTTTTTTTTTTCTGACTGCTTTTAAGATCTTTGGCTATGAGGTATGTCTGTAATATATGCATTTTTTTCCCTTTTAATCCTGCTGGGGATTTGTTGGGCTTCATTAAATATTGCCTCTGCCCCATATTCTCTTTTCTTCTAGTATTCCAATTAGGACATTTTATCTCCCAAAACCCTTAAACTCTCTTTCAGTCTGTCCTTCTATGCTGCCTGTCCATACAATTTCTTTGAGTCTACCTCCCAATTCACAAATAATTGGTTTTTTTTTTTTACTATTTCCCTGAATATTATCTCCTCTATTCAACCCACCATAACAAATGCTATTGATGGATTGTGCCTTCAAATCTCTAGTTATTCCTGAATACTTGGTTCTACTCTTATCATCCTAGTTTTGTGCCTTATCTACTTTTAGCTAAGTTAGAGGGGTCTGGGGGATCTAAAACTTAGCATGCACACAACTAAGGCTTTAGCTTTCTAAAATATGGACTTGTTACTTTGGCCTATTACAGAATCTTCATCATCCCCCTCTACTTCATGATGACCTGAGCTCTAAAATATCATCTTTCCAGGATCTGGTCCGATTTTTGCCTATCCAAGCACAGATTCACAGCCTTAAATAGGCCCGTTTTCTTTCTGTCCCCTGCACAAGCCATGTACATTTTTGCTACCATGCTTTTGATCCACAGTCTTTTTACCAAAGTATACCAAACGTGCTCACTCTGCTTTCTGATTTGTGTGGACAGTATATATTTTAATTTTTCACTCAGTTAGATATAATTCTTTAGTAATAAGTAAGTAGCTTAACTAGAATTCAGAATTAGGTATAACTCCAAAGTTTATGCTCTTTCTAATATATAGCACTACCCCTCGGTATTCAATAAATGTTGTTTCGCATAAGAAACTAGATCTATAAAATCAGACAGAACAATGCTTTACATTTAACTGGTTTATCTTAGCTTGGTTGGAAAAAACAGAATTTTAAATGGCATTAAAGTTTTTTTAACTTTATGCATATAAGTAAATTTCTCAGGAAATCTGCTCAAATAAAATTACTCATTCTCTGAATCTCTCTAATCAAACTATACAACCTACTTCAGGGTAAATGCTAACTCCTAAAATTGTTAGCCTAAAGGAACAGCTCACATATCCGGAAGTTCACACCAAGGACCACTCCAGGGTCAAGGAAAAAACATTAAAAGCCTAATTTTATAAATTATTCTTACGGTGATAAACAACCAATCCCGTTAAAACAGGCTGCACTACACCAAACTTACCCAATTCACTTTATAACAAATAGTCATTATCTTTAGGCTAGATTTTAATAATCATGAGAGTGACTGTTATTTGGGGTTTATAATACAGAACCCTCCTTCTGCATTAAAGTGCTCTTGTCTCTCTTTTAATTCTAAGTAATACATAAGAAATCAAATTGTCTTGAATTATCTTTAATAATTTATAGGGTCAGTTTTTAATGGATTTATATTACATATGTATATTTCTTATATATATTATAGTACATATATGTATTTTACACATATATTTTACACATGTATATATATATATATTTTATATATATATTTTATATATATATACATGTGTAAAAGAACCCTCTCGGCATAGATTTTTTGAAAATAGTTGCTTAATTCTAGGCCAGTAAGGGAGGATAGACTGGAAAAGTAAACTATCCTTAGTATTTCTCTCATAGGACAGAACTTATCTCTCTTACCTTTCCTGTCCCGTCCTTCATCAACACATACTGGCAGACTTCCTAGGGCAATGCAGAAATCCAGACAAGAGAAGGAAGCACACTAAAATAATGGAGGACAGGCTACAGAAGATGGACAGTGTCAGACATCATGTGGGAGAAAAGAAGGAATTATCACAGTTAGCCACTTTGTTCAAGAGAAACTAATACTAGTTATTTTAAAGGTAGAGAGATAAGAAAAAAAAAGAAAGCTCTTTTATTTCTTTGCAGCAAGGCTCCTTTTCATAAGAACAGAGGAGAGTTGCAATTAATTTGGAAATTTGTCTTCAGAGAAACAGATATAACTTAGCAAACAGTACAAAGGGACAAATGGTAAGATTTTTCCAATTTAAAAATATTAATCAAGAGATATAATTATAGGCATTGAGAAAAGAAAAAAAAGAACTATAATCTAGAAGCTGTTAAGAGACCTGTTCTTTCTTCTCCAAGAGAATACAGACTATTAAAAGCAATAGGAATCCCAATGTTTATAGGTAAAATGATGAATGAGGAATATGCATGTAAGTATCCTTAACTGCATGGTCTTACGCTATGTAAAACAATAATGTCACATTTAACAATGGACTTCTAGAAACTGAAGGAAGTAGTCCAATGAGGAGCTTTTTCACATCAGGGACAATCTTCTGTACATATTTGCATGACATGAAATACCTCCTCTACCTCCTCCCTAGGAACTGACCCATCTACATACCACAGTGCTTGAAATACCACCATTGGGAGACAAGAATCCTTCAGATTTAATACAGCCTTTGTAATTTACTACTTTTTTCCACCAAATGCGAGAGCTGCAAAAGTTTGAAGCTACTCACACTGGCAGTGTGATTTTATTTCTTCCAATTAGAGACAGTTAATAAAGATGGATACCTGCATGGATCAAGGCATAGGAAAGGGGGCAAAAGAGTATATGGAACTTTAGAAAAACTATTTTACACTTGGGTATAACCAGTTGCTGTTATGAATACAATATAGGTTAAAGCCTCTGTATATGTGATTCAGACATTTCTTGAAAAATATTTTTTAACTTTAAGATTTTATTTTTAACTCATGTATAGTTAACAGGGCATTTCCTTAAATTTAATGTTCAATTTTGACAAGTCAATTAAAGTCATGACATTTCTAAACAAGGTAAATGATAAGGCTACATTTTGTCAATAAGGCCATATTTTCTGTAAAGTAAAAGGTAATTTATGTAAGAATGAATTCATTTTGAACATTTAAGTGATTTTTATCAATTCTGATAATATCTGAATTGGTCTATCCAAAGTTGTTAAATCAAATGCATACCTCATATTCTTTTCTGCAAACTTTGGAAATATCATTTTTTGAAGATGCCTAAAAGATAACAAATTTCTCCATTAATGTATTACACATACTATTCAACACAGGACAAAAAGAACACAAATTAATATATGTTACTTGGTTTGGTATTCTTTATTTCATCAAGAAAAACCTTATGCTCTAATATTTAAAAGTTCCTAAAATACAACAAACAAATTTCATGCAAGTTCTTTAAAATAAACATCAGCCCCAGAACCTACCCGATATGCTAAAGCTTTGCTCTTTTATGGCTTTAATCTCACATAATAACAGGGTCCTTTTGTTATTTCAGAAACTAGATGACTTTGAAGAAAATGTAAATCAGAGAATTTTTTTTCTTAGTTGAAATCCACTCTGTAGCAAATTTTCTTGTGAAGCTCTGCCAGGGCATTTATATTTTGCTTTTTCTTTAACCCTTCATATTCTAAATTCTCCTACTGACTTACAAGCCAATTTCCTCAGCAAAGATCCATATGCAATGGAGGGGGCAACTAAAGAGGAAAAGGCTTTGTAAGGCAATTAACAAAAGTAATTTTTATGTAATTCTCTTTATGCACCCTCCCACCCCCCATCCATTACAGTTCAAGCCTCTGCACCTCAGCTTCACCTCAATGGCTGGAGCACAGCAGCAGATCACTAGACTGTACACTGCTCAAAGAGTGTTGCTCAGGCTAAACAGCACAGTGGTCTGTATGAAAGTAAAGGTGACACCATGTCTCATGTACTCTGGTCCAGAAACCAGTCACTAGAAGAAGAAAGTAAGAGAAGGCTCTCCAGCTGTGATTTCAGGTCCATCTAAATTTCCCACTTAAATCTACTCTCACCGCTTGGGAGTATGAGGAGCTAGGAGACCAGTTCTCCCACAGCACTCTGAGGAACCACTATGAAAATATACACAGTGAGGAAGAACTCAACTTGAATTGGACCAGAGATCTATCAGATCAAAGAGAAGTCACAGTTCACCGTAGGAGTCATGCTCACCTCAGGAGCAGAGAAGGGATAAAAGAACATGCCCAGGGTAAACCCATGATGAAAGAGAGAACGGAAGATGAAAGCGAAATAAGCCAGCTGTGTCATCTGCTCTCATCCAAGCATACTCTAAATTTACACAACCATTCGGAGTCACTCAGCACTGACTAAGCATGACCACAGGAAAGTACAAAAGGCCTCGGCTCCTGTAATGTTCTTTCTTTGCAGGGCAGAGAAAAGTTAACAAAGAATAAGAGAAGGTTGAGTGTCTTACATGCAGCAGCCACAAATGAGAAAGCAGCAAGTCTAAAAGGAAGTGGTCTATGTAAGAAATGCTAAATTTGTAGTTTTTATGGGTCACCCCTCCAAAGGTATGAGGTAGGCAAGGTCCAAGACATAGACGCAGCTAATACTCAAACTGTATCCCATGCTGCTCACGAGCCTGATTGCCATGTTACCTGCTTGCATGCCTGTCGACACTCCAAGGTAATAGCCAGTTCACAGCAGCCTAAGCCAACCCAGCCATCAGACTTCTTAAACACACCTTAAAAACAAAAAGTTCAAATGTTTCAGTCATAAGGAGTAAGAAACACAAATGGCATGCCCAATTGGTTTGTGGATACCAGTAAAAGTCAAAGCAGGTGTCTACAGGAAAACTAGCTCAGATAACAAGGCCTCAAAATTATTAAGGCCCTCCTCCCCTGCTTACTCCCAATGCTGCCAGTCTTCTCAGAGGCCCTTACAGCATAATTACCAGGTGCTCTGTTTTTTTCTCTCTTTCCTCTGCCCACCCTAAACTCTCTTTAGATCACTCTCCCTCTTGGGTAAACAGCATCTCTACAGGACACACAGGTTAAGGAAAATAAGGAGAGTGAATCAGAGGCAAAGACTGAATCAGAGGCAAAGATTCCAATTTAACTTAACTTGCAAACAAACAAAAAGGGCATAAGGATTATTGTACTCAAAATATTAAGTAACTAGAATGGTGTAAAACCTATGATGCTGTTTAGAAATTGATACTTATTGAACAGAAAAATACATCTTCTGTGGGTAAGAATGGGCTTTGGTGGGTACACTTAATTATGGGGCAAAATGACTACTCTGTTGCAGTTTATACTCAGCAGCTGTTCTCCAACCAAATTACTGTGATATCGAAAGGTGATGCAATTATAAAAAGTGTTCTAATGAATTTTTTATATCCACTTTTGCAAGTATAAATGTCAACGAATGACTCCTAGGATAAAATTAGGAGACACAAGTAGTAATTATGAAAAGAGAAAAGACATATGCTCATAGCATGTGGCAAATTTCACCTTATCTATTTTCAGAAATATTTTACACTGCTTCCATGTAATACATATGTCTGCAAATTCACATCTAAGTTATATTATTATTTAATATAATAATATATTAAATTGAAGGTATAAAGAATTCAATGCAATAGCTAACATAGTTGTCCAAATGAAATTAGGACTTAACACAACAAATAGAAACATTCTGCTAAAAAACAAAAGTAAACAAATGGCCTGCAGATGGACAAAGCTCTGAAAATTATAAACCACCCCAATTTTTAAAATTGGCTAGAAATACTGAGTATCGTAAGCTTCTGTATCCCTACATGTTTTAATGGTACAAAGGGCAAGAGACTTGCATCTAGCCCCATTGCTTAGTACAGTTTCCTCTAAATCTCTGGTGCTTACTTTCAGAATCACTCACATTTTCATTATTTTGAATGGAACCAACGTAGGTCATAAATTCTGTGAACTTTTATACCCTACTGCAGTATATTGCTGCTTCCATACACCTGGTAGCCTCTTAGAAACTATTAAATTGTCCAATAAGCATTTGTAATATTATGTACAAAGGACTCATTAGGTATTGTATGGGCTATGAAATAGATAAAATATATGATTTATCCAATTATGGAGATTACATATGGAGGTATACTATCTTAGATATATATTATATACAAATAATTCCAGAACATTAGGTAGAGGGATAATTGAGAGAACAAGCAAGGATATGGCCAATTCCAAGAAGGCAAATAGTCCAACTTGTTTGAAATACAAACTTCAAACAGTGTGAAAGCCTTTAGAGTTCAGAGATACATAAAATACACTTCCTTTTTTCCTTTTAAGGCACTGGCTTTAACCAGAACTGGAAGACTGTGAATGCCAGGCTAGGGAGTCTGAGCTTTATTTTGATGGAAGTGGATATCCCCGGAGAGATTTTCTTCTTTTTGAAGGAGCCGGGGAGGACAGCTATGATATGTTGAAATACCAGCTACAAGGTTGTTACAACAGTCTACCCCAAGAGCATAACAATAATGGTAGGAGTAGAAAGGACAGATGCAAGATTTTCCCAGGGGAGAGTCAATAGAGCTAAAAAGAAAAAGCAATCAAAGGTAACTTGAGGGATTCCAGTCTAGTGTCATTCACAAGACAGGCCATTATGAGTCTGGTTTTAGGTTTGCACTTCAGTTGTCACCAGGATGCAGAGATCCAGGTAGACATGTCTAGAAGTCGTGAGCTATAACTTGGATTTGAAGGTTGTCTTCCCAGGGCTGATTAGTTAACAGTTCTGGGAAGGAAAGCAATTATCAGGGTAAGTGTGGACGGAAAAGGGAAGGAATGACCCAAGTCCTTATGGGGGGAGAGGGGAGGTAAGAGAGGATAAGGTCATGAGGCCAAGGTGGAGTCATAAGGAGGTAATAGTCAACAGTGCTGCAAGGCAGTCAAAGGTGATAAGTACTGAGAAAAGGCCATAAGATTTAGGTACCATGAGATCCCGGTGAACTTGCAAAGACCAGTTTCACTAGAATGGTAGAAGTAGAGACAAGAGCACAATTAATTACTGAGTGAATGAGAATAAATTATACATTTGAAAATTTGGGTGCCTACCAAAAAGAGAAGATAGGAACTCAAGGGGATACATTAGGTTACAGGACTAAGACACAGATTTTACAATCACAAAATAAGTTTTTAAAGATAAAATGCCAAATGTTATTTAGCTATTGCTTACCTGGCAAAGATGAATTCATACAACTCCAAATTTCAACCTAAAATTGCAATCACCAAAAGGCTTTTTATATAACCAGTTCCTAAATATGACAATTCATACAGAAATTATGTACAGCTAATTTGATTATGTTTGTCTCTATTTAATCAATGTTCTAAGACTACATGAGTATCAAGCAGCTATTCAGGGGGAAAAAATAAAACTGAGATGCAAAAATATTGCTTGCTCTTTTCCCATCTTCCCATCTAAGAGCACTAATGAGGAGTCTGGGTTCTCAGGATGCTTACTGGAATCACTGTTTCTAAGCAAAAGACAAAGTGTCTGTAGAGCGAGTAAAGGCAAATGTGTCAGTCAGAATTGTTTGATCAACATTTCCCGCCTCACATAATGCAAGCTACCGTATCTAAAAAGGCTGTCTCATGTAAGCTCAGACTTCCTGAGCCTAGCCCATGAATATCCCGAACACTGAGAATGGCCCCAGCACTGGAGACATGTTAAGTTACATGATTCAGACAGGCAAGCCAATATATCTATAGTACACCAAAAAATGGGAAGATAGGAATAATGAGAAATCACACATTTCCCCTTACCCCAAATTTAACTTTTGAAAATCAAAATAAATATAAGATTTAGTTACTATGGTTTTCATAAAATTGTCAAAATAATGAGTAAAATTCCAAATTCCAGATAAACTTTATAATGAAATTTAAAGACTGCAATACATGTACATTTAATATTATTTTTATACCTACATTATAGGATAAATGATAAAAGATGAAAGATAATATCTACCGAGCAATCTGTGTGATGATCTTTTAAAAGTACCTTGCTAAATCGAACATTTTAATCTGATCACAACCTCAAACCATTTTGAAAAATTTCCTGAATCAAGGAGTTAACTCATTAGATGGCTTCATTTAGACAAAAGCTTCCATAGTTAAGTTAAACAAGACCTACCATTGTTTCAGGGCAATAATCTGGGGCTCGCTGTAACAGATGCTTTAGTCGGGATTCACTTTTTGAGGAGAATATCTATTTGACAAAACAAAACAAAACAAAAGGTTTTTGTGGCATTTTTTTTGGTAAGAAATAAGAATGGGCAAAATTTATTGTCCTCTATACTTATCAGTTGTCTAGAATATTTTCCAACTTCCTTTTATAAATGGAAAACCTTTTGAAAGATCTAAATTAAGCTGAGCTAACATCTCTTAAAAGGTTGGTTAGTTTGGCAAATAATCAAGAAAGTCCATATATGCAAGTCTAGACCCTTTTCTAATGACCAAAAATGGAGAAAACCGGGCTACCAAATCTGTTGGAGAACAAAGGAGAAAAAGAAAGAAGAAAACAGAAAAGAAAAAAAAAGTTCATTCTAAACTGTTCTATAAACTGCTTTTAGTTAACTGATGACAATGTAAAACAGATTATGTCATATCCTTGATATTAGTGACGAACAAATTTGTGAATAGCATTATGGCACAAACTTCCATAAAATGGCATTAAATAGAGACAAAGTCATGGTGGGGGGGTAGGGGCTTTTATTTTACTTTTTCATTTTTATTTATTTTTTTTAATTTACATCCAAGTTAGTTATCATATAGTGCAGCAGTGATTTCAGGAGGCACAAAGTCATTTTTAATAAAGATGCTGAGGAGCTGACAAGTTTGTTCACCAGGCTAACTGGCTCTCTTCCAAAATAGAACTTTAATTAATGTGATTACAACTTGATGTCTCAGTAAATTATAAACCATTACATGTATCAGACAGAACTTCATGGTTACCTGTAAATAGTCAAGACTGTGAAATCCATGAATGCTAAGGACAATGAAAAAGGATTTACCTCCAGTTAGTTTTAATAGCCATTTTTCTCCCAAACTATCAACTATAATTAATAAGTGACAAGAGCTAAAATATCACCATTTTGCAACCCCTAGTGAATTAATGCATTTAGGCAATTATCAAGAATGGCTGTAATGTAGGGGCGCCTGGGTGGCGCAGTCAGTTAAGCGTCCGACTTCAGCCAGGTCACGATCTCGCGGTCCGTGAGTTCGAGCCCCACGTCAGGCTCTGGGCTGATGGCTCAGAACCTGGAGCCTGTTTCTGATTCTGTGTCTCCCTCTCTCTCTGCCCCTCCCCCGTTCGTGCTCTGTCTCTCTCTGTCCCAAAAAAAATAAATGTTGAAAAAAAAAAAAAAAAAAGAATGGCTGTAATGTTAATTACAAAAAGAGACAACCAGACACAAACATTATAAGATCTGCTGAACAAACAAAACAAAACAAAAACCTAACCTGAATCTTATCAAGCCTCTGGACTTGTCTCATTAGGTAACTGCTAGCCATGTGTGACCATCTAAATTCAAACTCAAATCAGTTAAAATCAAATAAAATTTAAACTCAGTTCCTCAAACTTCTCTCTCTTCAATCTCTTTTTTTTTTTTAAGTTTATTTATTTATTTTGAGAGACAGAGAGAGTAAGTGCAAACAAGTGGGGTAGGGCAGAGAGAGAGGGAGGGAGAGACAGAATCTCAAGCAGGCCCCACACTGTCAGTGAGGAGCCTGACTCAGAGCTAGAACCCACGATGAGATCATGATCTGAGCCCAAACCAAAAGTGATGCTTAACTGGCTGAGCCACCTAGGCACACCTTTCCTCAACTTCTTTAAACACATTTCAAATGTTTACCTGGCACATATAGCTGTGGCTACTATATTGAATCACACAGATACAGAATATTTTCATCACTGCAGAAAGCTCTCTGGATAGCCCTGCTTTAAATCTACCTACCACTTACTAAGACATACAGAGGAAAGAGGAACACATTAAATGATATCATGGGTTACAAACAGCATAATTCAGATTGTGAGAAACTCTACAGGATAAATGATCAGATTTATTCATTAAATAAGCAAAGTTAGGAAAGCAGTGTTTCCAAAAGCAGCAGAACTATTTTAAAAGCTCCCTTATGGTGACACTATCTAGGGACCATTTCTGCTTTTAAAAGCTACTGTTCTGGCAGTAAATTTGCAGAAAACTTAATTTGCTATATTGTTTTGACATGAAGTCTCTAGCAGTTACCTAGATGAGCTGAGTCACTGTCTTGTTTTATAATTAGAGAGTATCTTGCAAAATCTTTCTAAATTCACAATATTGTTTGAGAGAAGTTTTAATCCCAGTTAGGTAGCTCTCTAAATTTTAGGCAGTGACAAAATCTACATTATTGAAAACTCTTTAAAAGGCAATTGAGGCCATTCATTCTCAAGTGCCAAGGCCAGCACTACACAACCAAGGGGATGAAAGAAAGGCAGACTTTATGACCAGGTATTGTCTCAGTGGAATTTTACTTAAAAGGTTCAACCAGAAAAATTCAAATTCACAGTAAAGTTTGAAGAGCAGTACAACACCAACATAGTCTTCATGTAGATTACTCATTATTAATATTTTGCAACATTTGCTTTAACTCTCTCTACATACACAGATATTATTGCTATTTTGGAACATTTTATAATTCATTACAGACATGATCATTTATTCCTAAATCCCAGCATGTTATCTCCCAAGAGCAAGGACACTGTCCTATGTCACTGCAATACAATCACCAAATTTAGGATCACAGCATTGATACATTATTACTAGAGCCCATATTCAAATTTCACCAATTTATCCCAATAACGTTATTGATAGCATTTTTTTTTAAATTCCAGGATCACATATTGCATTTAGTGTCATATCTCTGTAGTTCCCTTTAATCTTGAAGTTTCTTAACACTGATAACTTTCAAGACTTCAGGCTGTTGTTTTGAGGAATATCCCTCAATCTTGGTTTGCCCTATTGTTTCCTCAATGATTCAGGTAATGCATTTTTGGCAGGAATCCTACTAAAGATGCTGTGCTCCTTTTCAGTGCATCATGTCAGCAGACACACATTAATTTGTTCCATTACTGGTGATGTGAACTGTGATCACTTGGTTAAGGTGCTGTCCAACAGATTTCTCCGAAACAATTATACTTCACATAAACAGTTACATAACCAATAGCCTTAACAATTATTACATAAGCTTACCTGTTCACATACGTCATGGCACATTTGGTTATCCTTTGAATGATTACAACACAGTGCACCTAGGAGAAAAAATAAACACCAGATGTTGCCCACTGTTAATTTAAAACGATGATTAAACTAAATCAGATGGCTACACAAAACACTTATTCAACAGATTATTATTCATTTTAACTCAACAAACTTTTACCACATACCTATCACAAGCCAAGGTCAATGCTGGGTTTGAGGACATGGTCCCTGCCCTAAAGAAACTTGCAGGCTAACAGGGGAGATGGTCATACATACTTTCTGTGTGCCAGAATTTTACTAAATTTGCTTTATGCATTACACCTCATTTAATCCTTATAATTACTCTATAGGCTAGATTCTATTATTGTGCCTATAATGTAAGACTAAGCGATAAAAAGGAAGTGAATTTTGTTTTGGACATGTTAAATATAAGGTTCCTATCGGACACCCAGATGGAAATTCCAGTAAAATCAGAAAATTCAAGCCTGGATTGCAGGTAAAGTCAAGCCTAAAGATCCAATTTGGAAGTCATCAGTATAAAGGAGGTATAGTACATGGAAACGAGTGACATTGTCTAGGGAGAGTTCTAGTGAGAAGTGACCACAGCACCAAATTCAAAAAACACAAAATCTGAGACATGGGAAGGAACAAGGAAAGAGACAGAGATGCAACAGTCAGAGGGGTAGGTCAGCCTCGAGAGAGTAGCATTAAGAAGAGGGAGTAGTGTCATGCACCCAAACATACAAGTTAGATTGAAGAATCAAAAACGGAAATGGCCACTTAGTAATCCTCAAAAGGTATTCTGTGGAGAAGAAGTGAATGATACTAAGGAGTAAACCAGAGGTGTGGAAGTATAAACAACAAATAAAGGCTCTCAAGAAGTCTGGCAGAAATGGGAGGGAAAAAGAGAGTAGCAGTTACAGGAGGAAGCAGGATCAAGTTAAGAAAATCCTCCCTCCCCCTTTTTAGTTGGCCTTGGTCCCTGATTCCTTGGAGAAAGACTCTAAATCCTGGGAATTTCTAGAGTAATAGCTGTATCTTTGTTATGCTAGTGAGGTGGACTCCCCCCTCAGATAGCTTCAGGATGGGGACTGGCCTAGCCAGAAACACTAGCCTTATGTTTAGAAGGCTGGGGCTTTGAGCCACAGGACATCAGCCCAACCTCCAGCAGGAGAGGGAAATGGACATCAAGTTCAACCATATGGCCAATAATCCAATCAACCATGTCTATCTATATGATGGAATTCTAATGAATACTAGATTTCAAAGCTCAGGGGACCTTTTCTAGTTGGTGAAGATGCTAGTGTGCCAAGAGGGTGATTCTATGAGGAGAAGGCGCAGAAGCTCTGCATTTCCTCCCAGACCTCATCCTGTGTATGTCTCTTCATTTGGCTGGTCTTCCTGATTTGTATCCTTGATAATAAAACTGTGATCATAACTATCACGCTTCCCTGAGCTCTATGCATCATTCTAGTGAATTACTGATTCTGGGGTGGTTGTGGGAAGCCCGGATTTATAGCCAGTTGTTCAGAAGTGTGGGTGGCCTGGGGACTCCTAAGGGCAGCTCGTATCTGGGCTAAGTGTTGTGTTGTTCAGCATCATGCTCTTTAACCTGTAGAGTCTGTTCTAACTCTGGGTGGTTAGTGTCAGAACTGAACTGTCATACACACAGTTGTGGATGAAATAGGAGATTCGAGAAATGAAGTGATTGCCAGAAAGGGATGTGGGTTAAAGAAAAGGCACTGAGTTTGGGGCTAGGGATACAACAGTGAATAAATGTTATGTTCTCTGACTTTATCCGGTCTGATGGTAGAACAAAGTCTAGACAAGAGGGTAGGATATAAGGTCACTCACTAATAAATTAAGAGGAAAGCTGACAGCCTCCATTTTTTTTTTTAGTGAAACACAGATTAGGTTTGAAAACAAAAAGGGTTGAGATGAGGTTGGGGGCTTGAGGTGAAATTGTAGAAGTGTGGAACAGTCGCTTCAGAGAATAGAGAAAGGCAACTATAAATAGGTCCCTCAAACTTGTATTCTACTCATGACTTTTAATATCTATCCCTCAGGAGAAAAATTTCATGTTCAAATAAACTGGGAAATAAGGACTAAAAAAAGTTACAGAGAATTCCTTACTGCAGGACCAAAGCCTTTAATATGTTTATATATTATTAATCTCCCAAAAAGGGATCCAAGTAGACAGACTTCTCAGAGCACAGAACATTTTTTTCATGCCACTTCCTAAATTTCAGAATACCAATTGGAGAAACATGAAATTAGAGAAAAGGAGAAATGTTGCCAAGCAGCATTACAAGCCTAAGGAAATGCATAAATTGGCTATAAAGATAATCAGCAGGGACATGTTATTATTCTAGAGTGGACCTGACTGGAAAAAAGATACAGCTAGCTGGATTGATCAGGGGCTGTCAAAAGAGACAAGAAGATGAAAATACTTCAGACAGCTGGATCTGATACAATAGTTTAAAACACAAATTTGCAACATAATCTCTTCAAATGCAATCTATACAATTTCATTACACAAAGTAGATGAAAGAAGAGCTTTTTTAGTGAAGGTAGGATTTGTATGGGGGGAAGGAAAGAATAAATAGATGAATAAAATAAGTCCTCTTTAGATCTTACAAGGAAAGCCTTCTACATTCAAAACTGGAAATTGTTCTCTATAAAACAGTGTCAGAGTATATGACACTACTGGCATATTTTACTATAGTTTTGTTCCATAGAAGACGATTGTGGGGCTGGCTTTCCAATATTATTTCTATGAAAAAAAAAAGTGGCTTCAAGTTCTAAACGCTTGACTTACAAATTCTGAAGAATATAAAAATGTCACTAAATCAGAAGAAGAAAAAGTCCCTTGTTTGTAAAGCTATAGTTAACTTTCTTAGAAACTTTAATTCGAGGGGAGAGGGGGGCAATCACTCATGAGGCTTTCTCAAAACACCCTTTCTTCCCTGCCATGCCATGCTAAGCTTCCCCCCACCCCCAACTTCTAAGATTTAGTTATGTCCCCAGCCTCATTACTCATTAGAATGGGGAGGGCAGGTAGGAAAAAGAAAAACAAAACACAAAAAAGGCTCTCCTGTGTGATAATGATGTACTCTTTTGAAGTCCTGTAGAAATTGCCACTTTCTACTAGCCTCTAACACAAAGGTCATTTGAGGGCAAAAAATCCAGCTGATCGTGAGCAAAGATAACTCAGGATAACATATGGTCCCAATAAGCACAAGCTTAGCAAAAAGTAAACAATCAGGCAGACAAGAGTCTGATTTGGGCCTGGGGATTTTTGAAAAACAGTTTCTTGGAGCAAAGGTCTATTTCAGAACAGAAACAAAATGTGTTATAATTAAAAGTCCAATAACAATGGAAAGTTTTATTAAAAACATAAATATAAAAGCCTATTTTTTTCCTATTTAATAGTTAAGGTCAAATTTACAATGTAGTGACCCCCAAAGTTAAATTTTTAAAATAATTCTTTTTTTTTCACTAAGAAACTCCAAGCTTTGGAAAATAAAAAGAACAATGATCTATAGTCCCACTGTCTTGCCAGAACCTATGTTGACATTTTGACATATTTCTTTCTCGTCTTTTCAAAAGCCTTCTGATAATTCTGACAATATGGGATTACAGAGGGCAGCCCAAAGTCTTCTGGTAATAACCCCCTTCCCCCTCCCAATGGAGCATTCCTCTGTAATAGTGCATTTCCTCCCTTGAGAGGGCTGCCACCCTCCATGAACAGGCTCAGGGGACCTAAACTCCATCACATTTTCCGTACCCTCTTCTTAACCTTAGCCATTATTACATTGGCGCACATTTTCCTTCCTTTGAAACTTGTTAGAATCTTTAACACTGCATATTTTTCAAGAAATAAATGTCTTCAAATAGACATCAATTCATATGCCTTCATTAAGAATAGGGAGAAGGGATTCAAATGCAATTAACGTGGTAATTAAAGGTCTTTGTCTTTTTTAGAGCTATTAAAATGGGTTAATTGGGTCATTTAACAATTAGAATCCAAAAAAACTCTCCAAAGCCTTATGTTTTTATATGGCAATGGATTCTAAAAATACTTTGTATTTATAATTTGTTTTTAAACTAATTTCTTATTCTTCAAGAAAAATAGTTTAAAACCTGCTTATTTGCATGAAATGGAATGGAACAGATAAAGGTAAATTAGTTCAAAATAAAATTTGATATTCACATTATGAAAATACAAAGCTCAGGTGTTATCCTCATTAACGACACATAAGGACAAGTGTCATATTTTGCACTCTTATTCCAAGAGTCTGTAATTATAAAATTAATAAAACAAAAACCCAAACAGATTGCTAAAAGACATATATATTGGCTTTAAGGAGGTACAATCTAGAAACATCCAAGCAGAATTACCTAATAATTAGAAACATCAAGGTTTGGCTAATAGTTTGGGTCACATGTGTACTAAAGATAGGCAAGTAAGCAGGAAGCACATGCTCCAGCCACAAGGGAAAAATGCAACTTCTAAGACCAACCAGCACTTAAAACAACAAATACACACCCTAATCTAAAACTAAAATATTCATAGAATTATAGGATTTTTGAAGTTAAAAGGAATTTTGCCACAAAAACCTCCTAAAAGCTATAATTCAATTTAGTTAATTAAAAGCTATTCTTGTTTTCTTTTCTAAAGAAAATAAAGATTCCTCCTAATTAATGTCTTCCTAAAGAATTACTAAAACAGAATATATATATATATATATATATATCCCACACTGTTGAGAAAAAAACTAAATCTGAGCTGATACTAGAAAAGGTCATTCTAAATAAAAAAGACATGTTAACAAAAAACTGATCTTGGGGCGCCTGGGTGGCTGAGTTGTTTGAGCAACCAACTTTTGATTTAGGCTCAGGTCATGATCTCATGGTTGGGTTGGTGGGACAGAGCCCCGCCTTGGGCTCAGTGCTGACAGCCTGAAGCCTGCTTGGGATTCTCTCTCTGCCCCTCCCCTGCTCGCACTCACTCGCCTGCATGTGCACTCTTTCACTCTCTCTCTCAAAATAAATAAATAAACATTTAAAGCAATAAATAAATAAAACATTTAAAAGCTGATCTTACTTTCTTTTTTAACATTTTTTTTTAAAAATTTGAGACAGAGAGAGTGCATATGTGTGTAAGCTGGGGCATGGGGCAGAGGGAGAGAGAATCTCAAGTAGGCTCCAAGCTCAGGTCAGAGCCTGATGTAAGGCTCATTCTTACAACCCTGGAATCTTGACCTGAGCAGAAATCGAGTTGGACACTCCACTGACTGAGCCACCCAGGTGCCTCTGATCTTACTTTTAATCATATTTTTATTTTCAAAACAGCCTGGAAATTGACACTTTTAAAGCATTTAAATGACAACTACATCTTCAACTTAGAAGTACATTCTTGCAATCATTATACTTATTCCTTTAAAGATATGTGTACGTTTGGGTTTATATACAAAATATATTATCACCTAAGGAAGAGCCAAACAGTAAAGTGATTACCCATATACACACTATCTGCATTCAACATTGCTAACATTTTGTCATACTGCTTTATTTATCTAGAAAGATATATGTATTTTTTTTCTGAATTATTGGCAAGTTACAGATATCCTTCTCCATTGCCTGCCAAACAGCCAATTATATTCATTTAAATTTTTAAAATAATTCTTTTTTTTTCACTAAGAAACTCCAAGCTTTGAAAAGTAAAAAGAACAATGATCTATAGTCCCACTGTCTTGCCAGAACCTATGTTGACATTTTGACATATTTCTTTCTAGTCTTTTCAAAAACCTTCTGATAATTCTGACAATATGGGATTACAGAGGGCAGCCCAAAGTCTTCTGGTAATAACTCCCTTCCCCCTCCCAATTACCAATATGACTGCCACATAGACCTTTCATAATGTCACTCTTCTAATAAAGGGCCCACAATGGCCTCTTGCGATTCCAATTCTAAACTTTGCAAATCTTCCTTTAACCTTACCTTCCCTGACCTTCTATTATTTTTCAACAAGGAAAGCCTATAGTTACCTTGAACACTGCCTTCTGACTGAAATGCTTAGTGCCCTTTCCCTGCTGACCTAAATCCCAAATACTTTCAACTTTTAAATCCTACCTCAACTCTTAGTACCAATAACTCCAAGCTCTGTTTGATTTTTTGGCCCTGAGGGGCGCCTGGGTGGCGCAGTCGGTTAAGCGTCCGACTTCAGCCAGGTCACGATCTTGCGGTCTGTGAGTTCGAGCCCCGCATCAGGCTCTGGGCTGATGGCTCAGAGCCTGGAGCCTGTTTCCGATTCTGTGTCTCCCTCTCTCTCTGCCCCTCCCCCGTTCATGCTCTGTCTCTCTCTGTCCCAAAAATAAATAAACGTTGATTTTTTGGCCCTGATATTCTAGTCAGAACTGGCAACCTTAACATTTCAATCTTCTCTAACCATATCATGTGTGTACTTATGGTATCCCCAGTTTGACTGTAAACTTCTTGTATCCATTTAGCATAATGTTCAGCTCAAAAAATGTTATTCATTGGTTAATAAGTAACAATTTCCTAGTTATACAAAGGCTTTTACCAGCAAAAGGTACAAAAAGTTTTATTTCTCCCACCATAACACTTTAGTACCACATTTCATATGGTGACTAACCCATAATTTAGCAATATCATAAGAGGTTTTGGCCTAGAACAAAAGATAAATTGGACAATCACATACGCAGGCACAGAAGTATGCAGCCAGCTGGGGATGGGCCCTGCAGCCATAGGTTAAGAAGAGTTGGGGCAGGGGAAGCTGAAATTTTATGGTAGTACAGAAACGATGAGTAAAAAGAAGCTGGTTGGTGGAGAGTGAGTGGGAAATGCAAGAGATGCACCGAGAAGCTATGAAAGGTAGAGAGAGACTGTCCCTAACAGCAGTCTTAGCTCCTGGCAGCTTTCCAGTTCCCACAGCATCCCTCAGGGCTGCTCTGCTGAATTTCCTACCTTTGGATTTCCATGTGTCTCCCTGTTAGATGCTACACAACTAGCCCCCAATCCTGAGCTACCTTGGTTTCTGTTCCCTTAGAGGGTCAAAAAACCCTTAACCTAGACATTCATCATTATGAAACAACTAAAGCAAATGACTCTCCTTAAGGTCCTCCTCACGGATGCTAATAGCCAGTATTCTTGGATAACTCCTTTGCTCATTCTATGCTGCAGGCCTCCCATCTATAAAACAAAGAACCTAAAAGTATAAAGTCTGGCTCCTAGTGGTATATTCCATAATGAGAAAGTTTCTCTTAATACTATACTTTTCTTGATGTCTTCATGTTATCTGTGTGCTTTACAGCACCCATCACATTATGTGCTATATACTTGACTAAATCGCATTTTTCCTCAGAAATACTCTCCAGATTTAGAATATAAACTGATACATACTACTATAATCACATAATGTTAGCAATGTAGATATACATATATTGGTGATATTTAAATGTCTGAATTTCCTACTAAACGATAAACCCCATGAAAGCAGAGACTATGTCTGTTTTTGCATATCACTTTGTATCTGGTGCCTATCACGGTGTCTGGCACTTTTAACAGCTTAACAAATATTTGCTTAATGGATTACTGACAGGTATGAAATTTAGCTTAATGAGCAATAGACCTAGGGCAGTTATTCCTAATATCTATCTTATATACAAAAACAGAACTTTTGATGCTCTTGGCTCACCTGCCAACTCTCCTCTAATCTGCTCCTACCCATCTTCCCAACTTCAGTAAATGGCATCATGTTTTACAAAATTGCTCAAGGTAAAAAATCTACAAATAATCTTTAATTTTTCTTTCCCTCACTTCCCACATCCAATCCATCAGCAATATATCTTGAACTTCTCCTCTTCTATCCCCACCATCACTTCACTCTAAGTCACCATTATCTCCTGCTTCAACTACTACAGAAGTCTTCTAGTTAACCTGCTTTTACTCCTACCCTACCATAATCGCATTTTTTTTCATTCAGCAGCTAGAGTGATCTAAAATATAAATCAAAGCTTATATCTCTTACATAATAGTCTACCAGTTTCTTTCTGCACAATAAAATAATGCACAATAATCCTTATGTGGCTTTTTGCAAGGCTCAGCATCGTTAGCTCTAGCCTACTCTCCTGTGCCCTATGCTGCAACCAAACAGTTCCTTCTTGCCTTAGGGCCTCTGCACTTCCTGGTCTCTATCTCTGTCTTTCTTAAGACCTTTAGTCTTCAGATTTTGCTGCTCAACTTTACCTTTTCAAAGAGGCCTCTCTTCTCATCATTATGTAAAGAACTCCCCCCTCTACTCACACAATTCTGTTATCAGCTGGTTTCCTTCATAGCATACTTATCACTATCAAAAATCATCTTATTTATCTGTTGATTGTCTATCTCTCCTCTGGTAGAATGGAAACTCCTTGAGAGCAGCAAACCTGTATCTAGAACAGCACCTGACATGTAGCAAACAGTCAATAAGTATTTTTCAAATGGACAAACTTGTGCAGTATGCTTTGTTCTTTTAAAAACTACATTTCAAGTATGTAATAACCACCTCCTTGACATTGTCCCACTTTTTGTCTAGAAGAGGCACACTTTTGGTGAAAAGTATGATTATTGAAACTGCTTAAATCTAGGGATATGAGACAGGAACTTTTTTCAGCACACCAGAATAAACTGTATCTGGTCTATCACCAATCCTAGCTCTTTCCACAATGTGGGCCAAGATATGTTTTTGTGAAGAGAATCTGTTTTTTATTACTTTCCTCTAGATAGTGTTTGCTTTTTTCTAACTTAAAATTCATTACATTCTTTTTCAGGATTCTAGGCTATTACATAATTCCTTAAATGTCAACTTACTGAAATTTAGCCCTTAATGTTACATCTTTCCTTCTTTCATACTATTACAAAACATCTTAAATAGAAACAGAGCTACTATTAGGTGCCATGACACACAGAGCCTGAGACCTGAGCATAGGGTCCCATCCCATCCTTCAAAGAGAACATTAGAAATGGGCAGGGGTAGGGGGGCAGCGTGTGGGGCTGAGATTGGAAAGTACACTGGGATAGGAAGAGTGGCACTACTCCAATGTAGAGGTGTGGCCAAACTTCACAAGACAAAATAATCACTGAGTAAGTAATATCATTTCTTCACCTCCACCCCCAGGAATAGCAATAAATATCTCTAAGAACAAATAAGACTTGTAAAGCCTTATACCAGAGGATACACGAGTACCCAGTCTTGGAGAGGAAAAAGAAGACTGATCAGGAATAAAAGCCAGGCAAGCCTTCAGTGAAATACAATTTAATATTTTGTTCTCAATTTTTATTTAGGATTGAAATCCACAGTGGAAGCTTTTATCCACTGTATTATTCAATATCTTTTATGTAAGGACCAGGCAATACATGCTTCCTAGAATTTAGTACAAGGAACAAATCTCACTTTTAGCTCAAAGTTGAAATTTTTTTTTTTTTTTTTATCAAACAATGCAAACTCTATGCTGTCATGGACTTTTAGAGCTGGAAGGGTCTTTAGAAATTATCTAGCCCAGCATTTTCTAAAGCATCCTTTAGGTGTCATGAACAAAAAAAAGAGCTCTATAAGCAAACGAATCTCTTTTTTTCTATAATTGTTGAGATACAAATCAGGTTACATTAATTAAACAAGAAGGCCATTAGACTGAGGTGGTTTTAATGCCTCAGTATCAGTAGCCTATTTATACAGGCCAAAACCTAAGTTTATAATACCTCAAGATTAAGAAATCAAAACCTAAGGCCAACCAATCACAAACAGCCACCTGGGCTTTCTGGATAAGGCAACTTCTTAACCTATAGCCAATCAAATAATTTCCTTGCTTTGCTTCCACATCTTCTCTATGAAAATCTTTCCTCCAGCTCCTGTCACTTCCCATTCAGTGCTATTGGATTCAAATCAATTTTTGCTCAAATAAACTCTTAAAAATTTTAATATGCCTTAGTTTATACATTAACAATCATGACCACTAAATTCACCTTTTGACTTTTATTTATTTTTTAAAGATATCCTTTTAAGTAATCTCTACACCCAACCTGGGTCTTGAACTTACAACTGGAGATCGAGAGTCACATGCTCTACTAGCTGAGCCAGCCAGGCTCCCCCCTAAACTCACCCTTTTAAAGCGTACAATTCGGGGTGCCTGAGCAGCTCAATCGGTTAAGTCTCTTGGTTTCCACTCAGGTTATAATCTCATGGTTCGTGGGTTCGAGCCCCACATCAGGTTCCACAGCTGGCAGCTCGGAGCCTGCTTTGGATTCTCTCTCTCTCTGCCACTCTTGGCTTACTCTATCTCTGTCTTTCTCAAAATAAATAAACAAACTAGGGGCGCCTGGGTGGCTCAGTCGGTTGAGTGTCCGACTTCAGCTCAGGTCATGATCTCGTGGTCTGTGAGTTCGAGCCCCGGGTAGGGCTGTGTGCTGACAGCTCAGAGCCTAGAGGCTGCTTCAGATGCTGTGTCTCCCTCTCTCCCTGCCCTTCCCCCACTCATGCTCTATCTCTGTCAAAAATAAATAAACATTTAAAAAATTTAAATAAATAAGCAAACTTAAAATAGTAAAGTGTACAATTCAGTTGTTTTTAGTATATTCATGGAGTTGTGCAACCATCACTACTACTTAATTTCAGAACATTTTCATTTTTGTTAAAAGAAACTTCATACCTATTAGCAGTCTTTTTCCCATTCCCCCAGCAAACAAGTTTCTTTACTATAGCATCCTTGGACCCTTTATCGTGACTCTAACATGTTTTGTGAATTTATAAGAGAAGGGTACAATGTGCAGTGTTTCCCAAACATATGTAATAGGTAACATTTCAGTGCTTACTATACGCTATTCTAAATTCTATACATGTATTACTTCAATTAATTCTCACAATAAAATCCAAAAGGCACCGTATATAGTAACTGTGGATATTAACACACAGAAAGATTAAGGCTAAGTAACTTGTTCAGATATTCTTAATTACTCCACTCTAATATTTCCCACAGAATCAACTGGTTGTGGGATGAGAATGGACAACTAGTATTCTATGGGCCATAACTTTGAAATGCTTTAGATCAACTTAATGAGAAAAAATGGGGCCCAGAAAGGTAAGCTGACTTAGCCAAGAATACACAGCATATTCCTATTTTCTCTCTTCCTCTCCTTTGATTTCTAACTGACAGCTAAATTTGGAACCCCATTACAATTAACCATCTAATCCCAAGTTCCTGACACAATTCTCGCCCACCTTTAAATACTTTATTTTCTTAAAACAAAAACAAAAAAGAAACTTTTAACATTGTAAACTGCCTTAAAACCTTGCTGGGATTGATTTTGCTCTTTCTACGTGTCTCTGCCTGTAGGCAATGCACATCCCCACCACTCTGCATGTATAAATCCCAGCCATCTTTCAATGTGGGCGCAGTTGGAGGATCTCTCAATTTTCCTCCTACCCTCGATGGATGTCATCTCTCTCCCTCTGTGCACCCACAGCCTTCCATCTCCTCTGGACACTCTGGCCTTGAATTCCAGCGGCTTGTGTCCGGCGGTACCCCACCTCCTGGCCAGAGAGCTCACAGAGGGCAGGAGTTGGCATCAACTCCTAAAGCCCGGCACGTGGGAGATACTCTACCAGCACTGAACAACTTCTTATCCATTCTTGTTTTAATTCCTCAAGAGCAAGAACACAGCTCTCCTTAAGCCTGCTAGCCGCCCCCTCCCTCCCCCCGCGAAAGCAGAGTTTACTGATTTTTAATCTGTCTCCCGCCAGAGCCCAGCGCTGCCTTGGACACACAGTGCACCCACCGCGGGTGGCAGCAGAAGTGGATTTAGCAGGCTCGGGCCGATTCTCTTCAGAGACTTGAACCTGGCAGGCTGTGGGCCCCATCAACGCTCGCCGCCCGAGGTCTGCCTTACTGAACCGAGGGTCAAGTTACAACTGGCCAGGGCGGCGGTAAGGCGCCTGCACCTCGGAAATCCCATCCAACCCTCGCCACCGTTCCGGGCGAAGGCATTTCACCCTCTTCTGACAGAGACCTGCGCCCGGTGTGGGGTTGAGGGCCGAGACGGGGGCCCCTGCCCTGTGGGTGACAGAGCAAGGCCTCGAACCCGGGTCACTGTTCCCAGGGCAGCAGATGACCGCGGCGGACAGAGCGGGAGTGAGGAGGGCTCCTCGCTCGTCCCGTCTCGACGCCCCCTCCCGCCCGCTAGGACCTCCGGACCCTGGGTCACCGCACTAGGTCCAGGTCTGGGGGTCGCGCGCACCCCCGCCCCCTGCTCCGCGCCATCTTGGAGAGCTGAGGCGGCCGCCCCGGACCGCCCCGAACCGTTGCTCCAGCAGTTACTCACCCGCACTGCCCGGGGCCAGGCCCCCTGCCACCTCCGCGACCTCCGCCACGGCCAGGAGAAGCAGCAGCGCGCCTCGCCGGGAGGCCGGGACGACCGCCATGTCCGGGCCAGGGGGTCCGGAGCCACGGGATGCTCGGACCCAGCCTGGCCGCCGCGGCTGCTCGCGGAGGCCCCGCCCCGGCGCCCTGGACCTTTAGTGATTGGCTGCGGCGCGCTCAGGCCCCGCCCCTCGGCCTCTGGGAGGTTCCAAAACCTGCTGGGGGCGGGAACATTCCCGAGACCCCGGCTCTTTGTTAGGACACAGCTGTGTGACGGCTTGTGTAGCGGAGTCCCGCAGCCAGCGTTCCCCAATCAGACGATGTCAGAGCTGGAAGGGCTCTTACAACGCCTCTAACACCACCCGAACTTTGCGGCTGGGGGTCACTGAGGCTCAGAAAGGAGACAGACCTTTCCAAGACTTGCAAGTCCAAGCCTGAACCAAAGGGACCTCTCCCTTTCACTTCTCTTTACCCTGAATGAGCTTCTTAATATCCTTTCTGCCTCACATCCAAAGAAGGCACCCGGGTCAACCCGACCTCCCTTAAAATCTGAGGGGCACTGACCAAGACATGGTCCCCTAACAGGGGACCGAGGGACAGATTCGCCACCAAAGCTCATGTAGCACATGTAGCCCCTATATGTCTTTGATGTACAGTTTAAGTACCAATTCCTATTAAGAAAAGGTGAGGGTTGGAATGCTTGTGTATCTAGATACGGAGAGCCTTGAATCTCAGGTTGAGTTTAGATTTCGTTTAAGATATAATTTGGAGGTGGGTCCCCACTCCACCCCTTACCCCCACAGCTATTTTGGGGAATGTTTGAGAGGGTCCACTGGTTTTCAAAGTGCCTCTCTTTCTTTCTTTCCCTCACCTTTTCCCCTGTCTCTGTTACTGAAATAATACCTTCTGTTCTCCCTCCCCCCCCGCTTTTTTTTTTAAAAAGCATAACCACAGGTATGAATGTAAAATTCCTTAATATTATCAAATATCCAGTAAGTATTTAGATTCCCCTGTTGTCTTATCATTTCCTTTTACAGTTTTTCAAGTTCCAAACAAAATCTATATATTGAAATTAGTTTATACATGTTTTAAGTCCCTTTATATCTACTCTCTCTAAGTTTACAAAGGGAAAATATAAAGAAATCATGATGATCTTTCTAAGACATTTGTTCTGATGACAACTCCCTGGCTTCAAACCCTGAGAGGCCATGTCTTTCTTACAGGATAGAATGATGTACAGTTATTTTACATGGTGTCAGAGGGTCTTAGCAATTGGACCCAATCACCTTTTCCAGCTTCATCTCCACACCTTCCCTGCACTTCTGCCACCATCCTTTCAGAACCTCTTACCTTTAGTTCAAGACCTTTGAGGTGCTTTCACGGCTCTGTCACAACACCTACCTCCTCTGCACACAATTCCCCAGTTCCTGTGGTAACCCTCTCAGCTGAGTTGCTCTAGGCCCAGCTGTGCCCTGGAAGGACCTGAGCAGGTAGTGGGCTCTGTATAAGGTGAGCAACACATCTTGCTTGGCTTGGGACTGTCCTGATTTTAAAACTGAAAGTCTCATATCCCAGGATCCTCCTTAGTCCCAGGCAAAACGGGACAGTCGGTCTCCGTAGTTCTGTGCACCTCAGAAAATGTAATAGAAAGACCTGTAAGGAGGTTTCCATATGGGAAAATGGAGTCATTTAGGTAATAGATACCACTCCCAAGATAATTCAATAGGTAGACTGTCATAAGCCATGCAGATGGGTCATTAGACCCCTGGGTCCCTGTATTAGAGTCCTAGGCTGCCGTAACAGAGTACTATGAACTGGGTGGCTTAAGCAACAGAAATTTATTGTCTCAGAATTCTTGAGGCTAGAAGTCTGAGATCAAAGTGTTGGCAGAGCTGGTTCCTTTTGGGAGCTGTGAGGGAGAATCTGACTCATGCTTCTCTCCTAGCTTCTGCTGTGTTACTGGCAGTCTTTGGCACTCCTGGGCTAACAGACGCATCACCTTCATCTCTGCCTTCATCTTCACATGGAATTTTCCTTGTGTGTGTGTCCAAATTTATCCTTTTTATAAGGAAAGCAGTCATATTGATTTAGGGGCCCACCCCACTCCAGTATGACCTCATCTTAACTAGTAACATCTGCAATAATCCCTATTTCTAAATAAGATCACATTTTGAGGTACTAGGGGTTAGGACTTCAACATACAAATTTGAGGGGAGGCAGGGACACACAGTTCAACCCATAGCACTTCCTAAAGGAAAGACCATCTACTCGTCCTATCAGAAATCACTGACTCCAGGGGCGCCTGGGTGGCGCAGTCGGTTAAGCGTCTGACTTCAGCCAGGTCACGATCTCGCGGTCCGTGAGTTCGAGCCCCGCGTCAGGCTCTGGGCTGATGGCTCAGAGCCTGGAGCCTGTTTCCGTTTCTGTGTCTCCCTCTCTCTCTGCCCCTCGCCCGTTCATGTTCTGTCTCTCTCTGTCCCAAAAATAAATAAACGTTGAAAAAAAAGAAATCACTGACTCTGAAGGAGAGGCTGCAGAAGGGGGAAAAGGATAAAGGACTGGTCAGTTGCCGTTCAAAGATCCTAAGTCTCCCAAGAATAGGAGTGGTTGGGCGCACCTCTGTTGACTCACAGAAGTGATACCTGGAGTCTATGCACAAAAAGAAGGCTTGAATACTTGGAGATCTCTTAGCTATAGAATCAGAAATGACTTTATTTCCAGGTAGTTCCTATGAGATATGGCAGCAAAGCTGAGGTCCTCCCACACCAAAAGATAGCTGACTGGCCACTATATCCTATACAGAGCACAAGCGTGGGAGGGGCAGAGAGAGAGGGAGACACAGAATCATAAGCAGGTTCCAGGCTCTGAGCTGTCAGCACAGAGCTGGATGCAGGGCTTGAACTCACGAACCACGAGATCATGACCTAAGCCGAAGTCAAACACTTAAATGATTGGGCTGCCCAGACGCCCTTATTACAGTCTATCTTCAAATAATAATTATCACTTCACGTAAAATGTATGAACATGACAGCAATATGATTCCATTTTCCCCTTTTGTGCTAAAGTTATCATACATTTTGCTTCCACACACTGTTATTATTTTGTCTTTTTAAAAAGTTTTATTTATTTATTTATTTTGAGAGAGAGAGAGAGAACAATCAGGGAAGCGGCAGAGAGAAGGAGAGAGAGAGAATTCCAAACAGGCTCTACACTGTCAGCATGAAGCCCAATGCAGGGCTTGAACCCACGAACCAAACCTCGAGATCAGGACCTGAGCCGAAATCAAGAATCAGACGCTCAACCGACTGAGCCATCCAGACACCCCTGTTTTGCTTTAAATAGCCGGTTATATAAACATGAGATTTTAAAATAAGAAACAATGTCTTTTATATTTATTTACATATTAAGCATTTCTGATGCTCTTCTTTCAAATTTTAGATCCAAATTTTTCTCTGGTATCTGGAGGAAAGAAACTTTTTAATTAAGAACACAACAGGTTTAAAAAAACAGACAAAAAACAAAGAACAGGGCAGGTTCTGTTGGTTTTAATTAGCTAGGATCCCATACTTTGTTTTTAGGAATTTATGCCCAGTAAATTTCTGAAGTTACTCCTTAATGAAAATAATTTTTCTGGGTTTGTTTAACCTAAATACATTTTACAATCATGAACTGATCTATCTTGATAAGGAAGAGGTCTGTTTTGAATTCTTTAAGACTCGATGATATCTGGCTTTATACGTATATAGTGCACCAATTTTAAAAATATAAACATATTTTTATTTGTAGTAATGCCTTCTCTAGAACTAAAACATGCGGGTAAGGCAGTCACCTCATCAGAGATGATTATTAGAGTAGAAAAGTAGACAGGACAATTCCTAAATTTTTGGTTTTAAAAATAGACCTTTGAAATTCCAGTCAGAGACAGTGGTCATTGGAGTAAAAGCTTTTGAGATGTTAGAACCTGGCCCCAAAGGCTGAGGGCATAAAATATTTATATGAACACAGACTTGGAAGAATATTCTGATAGACACAGTCCCGACTCCCCCCACCCCTGTCAGCCCCCAACAACTCACTCTGAGGGCGTGGGGAGGGATGCACTGGGGTGGGACCTAAAGCCCCAGAAAGGCTTGAGAATATGGGATAAGAGAGGATCCGAGCCTCACTCCTCACTTCCCATGGAGCTCAGGGAAATGGCACACTTCACTGAATTCCCCTGCACGCTGCATGATGGGAATGTGGACGGGAAACGGAGGCAAGTCCGTCTTGTTCCCTGCTCTCCAGTTAGAGTGCCACAGAAGAGTGGCTGAAGGTTTTCTGTGCCCTCCGAGAGGAGCAAGCAGGAGTGGAGAGCACACCGAGAGCCTAAAGAGGCCTCAAGATCGGAGCCGAAAGGCTGTGACTGTTGTTTTGAGTGATCTATATAATTGGATGCCAGATGGGAGTGCAGGTGTCAGCAGAACTGAGGATGACAACTGAGGACCAGATGTCCTACCTTCTTTCCCAGTCCCAGCTGGTGGGTTCGGCTCTATATATGCTTCTGAAAACTAGGAAGGGTGTTGAGAAGCCTTGCCTGAGCCGAGATCCAACCGAATTGACTAAGATTAAGTTTTAGTCACTTAGCACAAAGGGGACTTGGAGAGACAGCTACCTGTCCATCAGCCCTTTTAGAAGTTGTTGCTTACAAGCAACTTTCCAGTCAGAGAAAACATTTTCTGTTGTCATGTTCACTGCTAATTTAGTAACTGGGCATATGGCTTTAGAGATCAAAGGAGACACCTGTGCCTTAAAGGAGAATCTGTGTATCTGACATCTCCATTGGTCCCTATCTTGAGATGTCACAGGAGGAAAAGTAGCCCTACCCCAGGGCATCCAACACCAACACTATAAAATTCAGCATTGTGACCCTCAATCTGTGGCTCATAAAATACGTGCCAGGCTTCGATACATCCTCTAAAGATAGGAGACTGTGAGCATGAAATTGTCCCCATTCCCCACTCACCTTGTCTGTTTATTTCAGTAATTTCCAAACTTAGAAATATTATTTTTATTTTCTAGCTTATTTCAGTAATTTCCAAAGTTAAGAAATATTATTTTTATTTTTCAGCACTGGAATATTTTTTCCAACAAAATCTTATAGAGTCCTGCTATGTAAAATAGAAAAAAAAAGTGCTGTTTTATTGTTACATTTCTTTTATCAGTTTAAATTTGTAACAATTGCTTGGTTCAAAGATAATGTACGAAAATTCAAAGATAATGAGATTATGATGAACGCAAAAAACCTGAAATCTGGAATTCTGGTCGATAAGTGCCTTCGTACCAGTTTCAGCCTCCAATTTATGTTTTGTTTTGGTTGTTTGCTGTGGAGAAAATTCTCATTCATGCAGATGAGTAGTTTGCAAAGGATCATGGTTTTTGAAATAGCTCGCCTTGCAATCTCAAAGTGCTCTGTATTTACATTAGGTGGGTTCCTTGAAAATTTTTTTGTTTCAGTATTGATTCGTGAAAATTTATGTGCACACTTAAATCTGCACATGGCTGTTTAGAGCCACTTTATTCATAGTTGTCAAAAACGTGGAAACAACCAAGATGCCCTTCAGTAGAAGAATGGATAAACTGTGGTCCATCCAGACTGTGGAATACTATTCAGCACTACAAAGAAATGAGCTATCAAGCTATGAAAAGGCATGGAGGAAATTTAAAAGCATATTATTAAGTGAAATAAGCCAATCTGAAAAAGTTATATACTGCATGGTTCCGACTATATAACATTCTGGAAAAGGCAAAATTATGGAGACGGTAAAAAGATTCAGGCACCTGGGTGGCTCAGTCTGTTAAGCCTTCGACTTTGGCTATGGTCATGACCTCACATGATCTCGCCCCACATTGCGCTCTCTGCTGTCACCACAGAGCTTGTTTCGGAACCACTGCCTCCCTCTCTCTCTGCCCCTCCCCCACTCTCTCTTTCTATCAAAGATAAACATTAAAAAACAAAAGATTAGGGATTTCTGGGGATTAGAGGGGAGGGAGAGATGAAGAGGCAGAGTACAGAGGATTTTCAGGGCAGTGAAGCTATTTTGTACAAAACTATAGTGCTGAACACATGCCATTATACATTTGTCCAACCCCACAGACTGTACAACACCAAGAATGAATCCTAATGTAAATTATAACTCTGGGTGATGATTGTCCATGTAGGTTCATCGGTTGTAACAAAGATAATCGCTCTGGTGGGAGATGTTGCTAATGGGGGGGGGGGGCGATGGGGGATATGGGAACTCTGTACTTTCTGTTCAGTTTTGCTGTGAACCTGAAACTGCTCTAAAAGACAAAGTTTAATTTTAAAAATGCTAGTTTGACATTAAAATTCAGAAAAAATAGTGGTTCACCAATAAGGTTGGATATCTGTTCAATTCCTTATCAGAAATGTGGTCAGACATGGGGGAAGGGAAGGGTAAAAAATAGTTTCAAACAGAGAGGGAGGCCAACTCTAAGAGACTCTTAAATACAGAGAACAAACTGAGGGTTGATGGGGTGGGGGGCTACAGGAAAGAGGGGAAAATGGGTGATGGGCATTGAGGAGGGCACTTGTTGGGATGAGCACTGGGTGTTGTGTGTAAGCAATGAATCATGGGAATCTACTCCTTCAAGCCAAGAGTGCAGTGTATACACTGTATGTTAGTTAACTTGACAATAAATGATATTAAAAATGAAAAGAAATGTGGTCAGAAAAATAGCACCTCAAATTTATGGTTCATCCCCAAACTATTTATGATGTGATGTTATTACTGTGTAACAAGTTGCGTGTCCATTTGTTATTGTGCATTCAGCTAGGACACCATGATGAGAACACGCAAGGAGCAGATGATTCTGAGCCTTGCCCGGCACTTAATTGAGAACAGTTCTTATGTGTACTCTCTGGTACAATTATATATACACGAGCGGATGTGCATCAACCCAGATTAAAGAAAAGATCAGTGCAGAACTACACTTTTTCTAATCAAGGACACATTTAAAGAAGATACAATAAACACACAGAGAAGACAGGAAAAGACATATTCTGTCTATACAAAAGGAAGTCAACTCAATGGCACCCATGCTAACATGATAGGGGGGCCCAGTGTGTAAAAAAAATCAAAACGTCTCAAGTTTGCATGTGTCCACTGTCTTACTACCTATTAAAAGTTATTTGGAATATATATATTTTAAAGAAATACTTGTAGAGTCTGACAAATTTCCATTTGGTTGTAGTTTGATACTTGCTTGATCAGTCTATATTATTCAGGAGTTTTGCACGATGTATGTTTGAACTTGTCTATTTTCATTCTGATACCTTCTCTCTTCCAAAATAATGAATCACAGTCCTTTCCACAGCTGGAATAAATATGCTATTCTGTTCTTTTTTAGATTTTTGTAATCACAATGGTATTTGATGTTAGATTCGAATGCATCAGAATCCAACAAATGGTGTGATGTGTGGATCGGAGGCAAACCTTCATCCAGTTGAATGTTGTTGCTGCCCGCTACTAAAGAGTGATTTTTTTTTCTTCACGCTGTGAATTTTGATCTGAAATATATGTATTTAATTTTTTTTTAATTTTATCTTTTAAAATTTACATTGAAATTAGCGTATAGTGCAACAATGATTTCAGGAGTAGATTCCTTAATGCCCCTTACCCATTTAGCCCATCCCTCCTCCCCAAACCCCTCCAGTAACCCTCAGTTTGTTCTCCATATTTAAGAGTCTCTTCTGTTTTGTCCCCCTCCCTGTTTTTATATTATTTTTGTTTCCCTTCCCTTATGTTCATCTGTTTTGTCTCTTAAAGTTCTCATATGAGTGAAGTCATAGGATTTTTGTCTGTCTCTGACTAATTTTGCTTAGCATAATACCCTCCAGTTCCATCCACGTAGTTGCCAATGGCAAGACATCATTCTTTTTGATTGCCGAGTAATACTCACTGTGTATATATATACCACTTCTTCTTTATCCATTCATCCATCAATGGACATTTGGGCTCTTTCCATACTTTGGCTATTGTCGATAGTGCTGCTATAAACATGGGGGTGCATGTGTCCCTTTGAAACAGCACACCTGTATCCCTTGGATAAATGCCTAGTAGTGCAACTGCTGGGTCGTAGGGTAGTTCTATTTTTAGTTTTTTGAGGAACCCCCATACTGTTTTCCAGAGTGGCTTTCCCAGCTTGCATTCCCAGTATTTAGTTCTTATAGTTGGAACTTTCTGATGTCTCAGAAACCACTGGTTTTATAAACCTTTAAAAAGCAATGGTATTGGGGTGCCTGGGAAGCTCAACCGGTTAGGTGTCCAACTCTTGATACCGGTTCAGGTCATGATCCCAGGGTAGTGGAATGGAGCCCCGTGTGGGGCTCCATGCTGAGCGTGAAGCCTGCTTGAGATTCTCTCTCTCCCTTTCTCTTGCTACTCCCCCCACTCAATCTTGCATGTGCGCACTGGTACACATGCACACTCTCTCAAAATAAATAAATAATAAATAAATAAACTTTAAAAAAGCACAATGGTATATAGTTCAGTAATTGTTACTTTGTAAGAAGTTCAAATCTGGTAGGAAGAATCTAACATTGTTTCCTTCAAAACATCTTTGTATTGTTCAATTGTTCTTCGCTAACAATTTATGTAGCTCAGTGGAGTCTTTGAGGGACTTAAAAACACTAAATAACTACATTTCTGAGCCCAGCTTTCCGATTGGCCTTACCCACATGTAGAGAAATGGAAATATTTGGAGGTAGAGCCCAGGGTATACATATTAAAGAGAGTCTCCTGTTGATACAATTTGAGAGCTTCCACCCTCAAAATTAAGGTCATTTTTAATGTATTTCTTCTCTCTTGCTTCTCCCTAGAGTTATTCCTGGTCAATCACCTTGCCTTCCTCTGTACTCCCAAAACACTCATAATTTTTTTTTTCTTAACTCTGTCATGTTTGGAATTATGTTTGTTTCCAATCATTTGATGTTTGTTACTATTGCAAATAGCACATTATTCTTGCTTTTTTTCCCTTTTGTATATTGATGGTATGTAGGAATACAATTGATTTTTGACAAGCTATTTCTATCTCCTTACCTTTTCTGAACTCATATTACTGCTAATAGCTTTCTGGTTAATTTTTAGAAATATAATAACTGTGTCTTCTGCAAAAGTTGGTATGTATTTCTTCCTCTGCTGTATTTATGCCTCTTGTTCTGCCCTTGACCACGTTGTATATCTGTTTGCACTTGACTGCACTTTGGAGCTATTTGAAATGGGGAATGGCTAGTTTCTGGTCTCACGTGTAAGAAGCTTGGCCGTCAACACTCTGTTGACAAGTAAAAAGCTGAACAAACTAATATATCACCAATTCTTAGATCCGTAATAGAAGTGAGGTCACAGGGCAACTGCTGCCCTTGGCACTGGAGAGACCAGAGTCGGTGGCTGAGGCCAAAGGACTTGGCGCATGTCAGGAGACCTCTACGAGGGAGCTGCTTCCCTGCCTCTTCCTTCACTCCCTTGGTCCCGGTCCCACGTCTTCGAGGGCCGCTACTCAAAGTGTGGCCCTCAGAGCAGCAACATAGGCACCCAGGAACGTTTCAGAGATGTAGAGTCTCGGGTCCCACCTCAGACTCACTGAATCCAAATCTGCATCTTCACAACAGCCCTAGGTGACTCTTGAGCACGTTAAGATTCCAGAAGCACTGATCCCCGAGGCTTGCAGGAATGTCCACCAGATGGCAGGTTTGCAGCAGGCACAGGTAGCCAGGGCCACACATCAGCCACCCAAGCCTCCTTCAAACAGTGCCTGAAGTGGCCTTGGGAATTGGGAGCCATAGCCCATGAACTGTGGAGGGGGGAACCCAGAGGGGACCCCTAATCCATGAGTGACAGGTTGTGAGCCCTCTGGGCTCTCCCTAGGTGTTTTCTCATGCATTGTCTAGTGAGAGGGATGGGAGGATACGCTCGCATTTAACAGGCAAAGAAACTGAGGCCCAGAGAGGGAAAGAAACTCACCAGTGGCGAATGGAAGCAGAATTGGAAGGCAGGTCTCAGGCTCCCTGGCCTGGGCTCACAGCACCTCTGGAGGGGCCTGGCAGGATGGCTCAGCCCCAGGGTGTGCTGACCTGAGCAGCCTCCATGCCCACCTCTCCATCCTTCCTACCCGGTTGCTCTTTCAACTGCTCTCTCATTTTCTTTGGGAGTGCTAGCAGCAGCTGTTGTAATGATTCAATTTGGGATACTAATGGACTTTCCACAATACTCAGGTTCCTGGAGTTAAGCCCCAGGGGAACAAAGCATCAGCCTTAATTGGGAGCAAACAGAACCAGCCCTGGGCCGCGGAGGGTCCCTTGGGAATCTTAATGGTTCCTGAGTCTACAGCCAGTACCAGCTGTGAGCCACTGACTCTTCAGTGAACTTTCATCTCCATCTGTTTAGTTTTGCTCTTTTAGTTATGCGAACAAATACTCACTTGCGTAGGCTCCAGTAAATTTTTTCCCATTTTTCCCCCTAAGAATGTATTTGAGTTGATTAGGGAAATCACCTAGAATTCATGAGCAGAAGTTTTTATAGAGTTGGGGCTGACTGAGCCAGAACATTGTGTTCCCAGACTATAAGGAAAATGTTTTAAAAGGGGTGGGGGAACAAAGGGTTATAATAATGCTCAATTCCATCCCTCTTATTAACTGTTAGTAAGACTTGCTCTAACCACATTGTTAACGCAGTGAGTCAGATGAAGTAGAGATCACGAAACCAAGGAAAATGCAGAGGCAGACAGCATGGAGAATGAGAGATCAACAGAGACACCAACACAGGGCCCCGGACTCTCCCTGCGTCCCCTTGCCCCTCCTCTCCTGGGGTGCAACCACTTTCCTCTACTTGCTGGCATCTCTGCTCACCTCTGGTGGTGAGGAGGGTAGGACTGTGGTCCATTCAACGAGAGTAGGATCCTCATTTTACGGATTTCCAAGGAGAGAGGTTCCACGGTATCCCCTCTCACTGTCCCCAACCCCAAAGAGAAGTTCAGTAGAGACTGCTGTTCTCTTTCCTCTCTCCTGTGAGAAAGCCCACCAGAAGTCCTAATCTCTGCAGGCAGTGTTGGCATTTTATAGGCAATACTCCATGAAAGGAACCTCTGCCACCACCCAGAATCTGGGAAAGAGCAGACTCTTTCAAGTGCAATTGCAAATAGCACAGACGTACCTTTGGGAGTGTCCATGACAAAGGACCTGAGATCTGATCACAGGGGCTTATGTTCAGGGAAATCTAAGTACACACGTGGAAATACTGATAATCACCATCTCCTGTATGTGTCGTGAGCCACATATAATAAACACAGGGGACTGGGGGTTGAGGAAGCAGCACAGGGCAAGTATGCCCTAGGGGCCATGATACTGGAAGGTGACTTTCACAAAGTAGCATTTCACCATCCCTAGTCTCATGCTTGTAGCCTGGGGTTAAAATCACTACCTTGGAAGGTCAGCCTTGGAAGGACCTCAAGGCCATCCAGTCCCAAATTAACGCACGGCTGGGGAGAGAGACAGCAAGGCCCAGAGAAAAGACCTGGGAGGGGCTGCTTCTCCAACAGCCAGACCACTGTCCCTCCCACTGTCGTGTTTTGTCATTAGTTCATCTGGGTTTTGTTTGTTTACTTGTTTGCTTGCCCATTTGTTGTTTTGTTTGCTTGTTGGTGTTTCAATATATGCCTGGCATCATCCCACAAAGGACTGAGCCCCAAACTACACCCAAGGCCAAACGGGTGAGAAAATGGGGCAAAGGAAAACTAAAAGAAAAATTGTAAGATTACAAAGCCAAAGAGGAGTAAGATTCACCTCAAAGGGCAGACCATCAGCAGGACTTCTCAGGTGCAGAGTTGAGACATGACACAAACATATCAGGGACAGATGTGAATCTAGGACAAAAACTCAGATGTACAGGAATATTCTTGTATTCATTTTCTTTAATCAGATTTAGTCTGACATTGAGCCTCCACTTGGCCAGGCTGGGAATATTCTGCTTCACCATTCAATAAGAGGCATTCTACCCTCCTAGGGGTTTCCCAGAATAAGCCTCACGCAGGGCCCAGAAAATGGTGGACATTTGTCAGCTGCTCTTCCAGGGTCCATTGCCCCTCTACCACTTTCTTAACAACTCCAGATTTTCCTTTGTGTAGCAGCCATAGACTTAGGTTAGACTGACCCCACCTTCTGTTTCAGAGCAGGGGCTGCTGGTCTAAGTTAATCTGCATAATCTTATCTCACCTGCCACTGTGATTGGTTTGCAGTTTGCATCCATCGGTTGGGTCAGAGCAAACTTCAGGACACTCGTTCTCAGGTTGTAGGCACCAGTGGTTTCTATCCCATAAATGAATGTGGAAAATGCAGGTCCAGGACTACAGCAGCCATCTTGTGACCATGAGAAGAGTCAGCCTGAGAACAAAGCTGACACATGGAAGAGTGAAGAGTCAAGAGAATCTCAGAGCAAAGGAGCTAGAGCCTGATTAACTTTGCCTGAGGTTGGCCCTACTTTTGGATAAATCCACATTAGTCTTAAACCAGGGTGAGTAGAATTCTGTCTTCTGTGCAGTTGAAGATCTCCCACCTAAAATGACCTCCAACCTCCATGCTGTTAGGGCTGCAACCCAAAGAGTCCAAACCTGTAGCTCCACAGCCCGTCATACCTGTGCCATAACCAATGTAGAGCAACTCTTACTAATGGCTGATGATAGCCATGCAACTGAGGATTACTATAACGCTTTGCTTTCCCCAAAACATTTTTTGGACCTCCTTATTGTCTGGGCACCCCCATGGTGTTTGATGCTGTGAGTCATATAGTGACTCCCAGTCACATGGCTGTGACTCCCAGCCATGCAGGACTGTACCAGTGTGTGATTAGACCTGGGGTATGGGTAGCGGAGTGCAGACATCTCTCTGTGCTTCCTCAGAGTGTTCCATACTGAAGGTAAGAGCCCTCTTTTACTGGGGCCAAGACTTATGGTGAATTCTTGCCAATGGTGCTATCAGTCAATGGTACAAATTTTATTTTTCATGTTATTCTTACTGAACACAGGCCTCTAGGATAATATCAAAACATGTACAGTGATGAACAATTCTACGTAGGGCCTCACAGCATATTCCAAGAGCCCAGTTCTACTAAAACCAGATTCTGTGTCTATCTCTTAATCTTGCACACACCGATGAGGCTTCACAGATATGCACCAGCTTCTGGTGGCAGAGAATCTAAGATTTCACTAGCATAAAACAGCTCTGATATGTCACTGTGGTTGTGCACAAAGCCAAAAACTAGCCAACATTTCTAGAACTGTGAAGGTTCTTTCCTTCCAGGTTCATAGATAGAAGCTTCCATTAGTCAATGGAACGATGGGTGGGTGGGTGAGTAGATAGAGAACGAGTTTACTTTTTTGCCTTAGTCACATGGTCTACAACATGGACCTTACAAAACTCCTTTCTCTACTTTGGGTTACCATTTTCCCATGAACACAATGAGGAGTTTGGAGGTCTTGCATTCTGACAGTCTGGAATTCTTTGATAGTCACTCAATCAGGTATTATTGATGTACCAGGTTCTTCACGGCAGCCTTCACATCCTTGTTCCTTAGGCTGTAGATGATGGGGTTGAGCATGGGGGTCACCACCCCATAGAAAAGGGAGGTGAGCTTATCTGAAAGGTCCTGCTTATCTTCCCCCAGGGGGTCCTTGGATTTAGGCTTCCCATACATGAAGAGGATGGTTCCATAGAAGACGACCACAACTGTGAGGTGGGCAGAGCAGGTGGAGAAGGCCTTTTTCTTCCCCTCAGCTGAGGGGATCCTCAGGATGGTAGCAATGATGAATACATAAGAGACAAAAATGAACAGAACTGGGACCCCCAGGAAAATCACATTAGCCACAACCATGCTGATCACATTCATAGAAATGTCAGCACAGGCCAACTTCAGGACAGCCAGGATCTCACAGGTGAAGTGATTGATGACATTGTCCCCACAGAAGGGCAGCCTCATAGCCTGGGATGTCTGAACTACAGAGTTGGTGATACCAGCTGCCCAGGAGCCAGCAGCCATGGGTATGTATATAGCCTTGTTCATGACCATAGAGTATCTCAGGGGGTTACAGATGGCCACATAGCGATCAAATGACATCATGCCCAGAAGCACACACTCTGTAGCTCCCATGGCAAAGGAGAGAAACATCTGCCCAAAACAGGCTGAGAAAGAGATGGTTTTCCTGGGGGTCAGGAAGCTGTCGAGAATGAGGGGGACAGAGGAGGTTGTGTAGCAGATGTCCAGGAAGGAGAGGTTCCCCAGGAAGAAGTACATGGGTGTGTGCAGGTGGGAGTCAAGGATGGTCACCAGGATGAGGACCCCATTGCCCAGCAGGATCACCAGGTACATCAGTAGAATGAGCACAAAGAATGTTTTCTCCAGCCTTGGATGGGCTGAGAGTCCCAGGAGAATGAACCCCACCACAGGGGAGGTCTGATTGAACCTGTCCATCGTACATCTCCTCTGTCACCTGCAGGAACTCTCTGAAGTCAATTTCAGCTCTCTCTGACTCCAAAAGCGTCTGGGCAGCAGGGCAAAAATCCCAACCCTGCTGATCAACTGGAAAATAGCTCTGACAATTTGGTCATCTTCATAGAATTCTAGGAAAAACGTAGTAGAGAAGAGTATTTAACTTCTGCTTCTAGTAAGAATGAAGAGATAATTTGGACTACCTCTCCTGCATATGACAATTAAAAAAAAAAAGCTAGGGGCACCTGGTGACTCAGTCAGTTAAGCATCCAACTCTTGATTTTGGCTCAGGTCGTGATCTCAAATTTAATTCATGGGATCAAGCCCTTCATCGGGCTCTGCACTGACAGTGCCGAGCCTGCTTGGGACTCTCCCTCTGCCCCTCTCCAGCTCACACACACGTGCTCTCTCTCAAAATAAGTAAATAAACTTAAAAAAAAAACTAGACAACTATATAAAACACTGTGTTAAGCATGAGCGAGGTTGTAAAACAACAAAGAGCCACAGGGTCATGATTCTGGGAAAGAACAGGGATTCAGAGAAGTCCAGCATTTGAAGCTATGTTTCAGCCGAGGCATGTGCAGCATCTAGAGGTGGCTACTGAGAGGCTAAGAAGCACTACTTCCAGCCTCCTGAAGGAGGGGACCAGGTTTTGAAGTCCGCGGCTCACCGTGAAGGGCCTCTACCGAAACCTCCTCCCATTGGAGGGCCAAAGGGCAGGACCACAGGAGTAAAAGAATCAGAGGGAAGCATTTGTTTACAGGTGCTCTAGCTCAGCTTCAAATCTTCCCCAAAAATTGGATCTTCCCTGAAATTGGATCGAGGTGGTCCCAGATTCTTGGTGCTTCCAAATATCAGAAGCAAATATAAATGCAGGCTGAAGGGAAGTAACATCACCCCAGTCTTCTGAATCACTCCCACAAAGAATTTTGCAAATACAACATCTGGCACACATTAAAAAAAAAAGAAGAAGAAGAAGAAGAAGGCATGCAGGAGACAAGACAACATAAATTAAAACCAACAGGAAAAAACCAGGAAATCGAGCATCCCTCTTCCTGGGGCAAATGAGAGCCACCAGCTCCTCTGCCCTGCTGTCACCTTTTGAGAGGATTAGCTCAGACCACAGTGCCACGGTCTTAACATCTTGTCGATCCTTTTGTACATTTGGGGCAGCAAATGGGCCCCTTGCACGCAGTGGCCACACTGATGGAGAGTTCAGACTGCATATCCCTTCTTTTCTTCATTCTCCAGCTGTCTGCACCAGAGGCACTGGCTTCTCCCTGAGACTGTTCACAAAGCCCCACATCCCACTCTGTCAGCTCTTCTTTCTGGAAAGCTTGACTCTCTCCTCAGACTTCTGAGAGCTCCCCAAGCTGGGATTTATTCTGAACCAATTAAAAAAAAAACTCACTTGTAGGCAACACTGAGGGTGTTGGGCATTCAGTTTTATGTGCTCCATATCTAAAATATTCATGAACTTCCCAGGCATCCATCTTGCCAAGTTCTCTCAGCAATCGAGGCCCTTCCTTGATTATGCAGGGGCACATCTACCTGGGGAGCTCAGAGACACTCCTCCAGTGGTTCTTAACATTGTAGCTGTGACCGAATAAGTGCCATCAAAATTCAGTTCAGGCTGACACATTTACTGAGCACCTGCTTTGGGGGCAGGCATAATCCTAGGTGGTGGGAACACAGCAATGAAAGGCAGAGCCCATGACCTCAAAGAAAGAGCTCAAAATCTAGCGGGGGAAGTAGATATGCAAATAGTCATGCAAACAAGTAATTACAGCAGCAGCAACCACAATAATCACGCCAACGCTTACTGACGATGGGCTTTAGGATCTATTTAGCAATGTGCTCCCTTTCCAGTGCAGATAGCCCTACCACCTTCTTCCTGGTCCTCCAGCCTGTGCTTGATGGCCTGAGTGATGTGGGACTCTGTGCTTCCTGATGAGGATCGTTCCCTTTGAAGTTTCTCCTTGGATACTGAGCTGAAATCTGCTCCTTTGCAACCTTAATCCCTCTTCCATGTGCCAGCCCTCCAAATATCTACAAATCCCTCGGCTTTAGCATGAAGATAAACAACAATCTCCCTTTTTCTGCCAGCATCTTAAAAACACTGATATACCTCTTTGAAGCAAAGGTACCATCCAGGAATTGACTACAAGGCCACTCAGTACTGAGAATGGCTCCCAGCGTGGGGATGGCTCGGATGCCCAGGACACACTACTACTTGTGACATATGTGCTGGGGCAGTAAATCAGTCCCCGCCTGAGTTGACCAGTCCTCTCCCAAGAACCCCAATTGTGTGAAGAAAATATTCCCTTCATGCCATCATCACCAGATCCAGAAACATGGCTCGTGATTATTACTGTCCTTTGAATCATTAACTACAGAAGAAGAAGAGTCCTCCCCCACCCTGGTTTTAATCAAGAAGGGACACCTGAATGTGGACACAAGACTATGAGCTGTGAGGTCCTGGGCAAGCCCTATTCCCTCCGCACAAAGTGGGGTGAGAACAGATGATCTCTCTTACAAAATTTTGCAACTTGTGGGGTTTATTTGACTCCATGGGAATAACACCATACCAACAAAGGGGCTTCTCTCCCTCTTGAGCCTCTATTCCGTTACAATCAAGTCTGAGGGCAGAAATGAAGCTTGCTAATGAAAATTTTGGTGTGATCAAAACCTGCACTTACCTGGATCAGAAACATGGTGAACACAAATGATCCCTTTGTTTCCTAAGGGTTGGGAAGAGGCCACATGTCAGAAATAGCAACGGTCTGAAGTGTCAGGGTGAGTTCAGAACGTGTGACAAGGCAGGTGAAATGTCCAGTCAGTCCTTTCCCCTCCACCTGCCTCGTGCGCTCAGGGCACAATTTCCAAAGGACTGGCCATCGCCTTTAGAAGATAATTTAAATTACAGTCTGTTCTTTGGGACCATTTTAGTCCCTGAAGTCATTTAAAGTTTGGAAAGTGAGTTGTACTCAGTCTAGAAACTTTGTATTCTTCTGGGATAACATCCCCAAGATCCAATTATGCTGAAGGCACGGAAGGAAGTTTGCTGCCTGCTTCCTTTTTCCCTCCCACCCCTCCTCCCTTCTTTCCTGTCTCCCTTCTTTCCCCTGAACATCATAATTCCATTAATAGGGTCCAACCGCCTGCTGGGCAGTGATTCCAGGACTCATTCAGATCCCCAAGTCTCTTCTGCTGTGCGGTGGCCAAGCACCATCACCCTAAGTCTGTGCTTTGGCAGTGGTTTTTAGGAGCCTGACTAGAAGACTTATACTTTCCCTCTAAATTTTCAGCTCATAGGATTAAGCAACCTGCTGTGTTCTTCCTCAGTCCTCACCCAGCATCCATTTAAATCACTGTCCTTTCAGCTTTCTTTCATTTGTGCATGTGCTCTAAAACCTCTTGAAAGTCCCTGACAGAATGTGGCCAACAGGGATGGGTCCAGAGAATGGGTACATTCCTTTACTCAGCCAACAATCGTTGAGTGTGCCCTGCCGGGAAGCAGAAATGTACAGAGTAACCGCGGTCTCTGCCTTCTGGATTGCGCCCTCTAGTGGCAAGAGAGGAACATGAAAAGAAAATGACCAAATGAGGTAGGTGGCGCGGGAGAGGGAGAATGCCCAGCTCCTGGTGAGAGTCCAGAGGGAGGCGGGGGCCAGACTTCCTGGAGCAGATGATCCAAAGCCCATCGTGTGCTGGAACTCACTGGCCAAATGTGTGCATCTCCTCCCAACTCCCATTCAGTGACTTTGTTGGTTGCCTGAAATTGGCCATCGTGGGAGTGTTTACAACACAGAAATCAGCAAATGCTCCAGACCAGGGCTTTTTGACCTGGAGATCTGGTTGTTAAACATTTACCAGCATACCACTGGAATGAGTGAGTGACAGTTGACCTGACAAAGGGGAGTGGGAATCGTCACAGGCAGAAGAAGCTGCATAAACAAAGACACAGAAACGAGAAAGAGCCCCCAGAGTGGGGAGCGACCAGCCATGCAGTATTGTAGGAGCACACAAGGCAGGTACTGCTGATGGGGAGGAAGGCAGGACTGGACTCTGGTTTGTCTTTGGGGGCATGCTGAGGAAAGTCCTAACTTTCTCCCGTAGGGGCTACTGAGGCACTTAGGGATCTTTTTTTATTTATTTATTTTTTAACGTTTATTTATTTTTGGGACAGAGAGAGACAGAACATGAATGGGGGAGGGGCAGAGAGAGAGGGAGACACAGAATCGGAAGCAGGCTCCAGGCTCTGAGCCATCAGCCCAGAGCCCGACGCGGGGCTCGAACTCACAGACCACGAGATCGTGACCTGAGCTGAAGTCGGACGCCCAACCGACTGAGCCACCCAGCTGCCCCAGGGATCTTTTTTTAAAGTAGATTTCATGCCAACACGGGGCTTGAACTCACAACCCTAAGATCAAGATCAGAGCAGAGATCAAGAGTCCACCGCTTTACCGACTGAGCTACCCAGGCGTCCCAAGGCACTTAGGGATTTTAAGTAAAGGTCTGGCACGGTCAGATTTGCATTGAGGTTGATCCTTCTGAGCACAATGTGGAGGGATACAGGGCGCAGGAGGACAGAATGAAAAAGAGAGGGAAACACTGAAGGCAAGTGAAGATAAGGACATTAACTAGGAAGGGACTGAGGGGCGGTGAACATGGAGATTCAAGGAATGTTTGGTAGATGCAAAATACAATACTAGAGTTTGGTTGCATAGAGCAGGCAGGAAAGAGGGCAGAGTCAATATCTATCGCTCAGATAATGGGTGGATGATGGCAGCACCACTGAAGATCACTGGCCAAGTTGCTGGTTTTAGGGGAGAAGATGAATTCATTTGGGGGTATAGTGTGTTTGGGAGAGATGAGGGAGATGTGTGTGCAGGACACTCGTGGACTAAATACCTAGAGTGGCTGGCATTGCTCTGCCGCGTCTGGATCCAATTCCAGCCGTACTACCGTAAGAGACTGCTGCAGTCTCTGCAACATGAGTTCATGGTATCTCCAGGACCTCCCTGACCTCTGGGCCACGAGGGTCCCACTCACTCTAGTGTGCAGATGCTCTGAGAAAGTGGATCCTGAGGACAGAAAGACCCCAGAGAAAGTGACCCAGAGGAGGGCAGCAGGGGTGTGAACAGTCAAGGGTCATGGGTCAGGAGTTAAGGGCCAAGGAGACCGAAAGCACAGCTGACTCCAGGGCAGAGGAATTGCAGCAGCTGCTCTGACCATTCATAAAAAATACCTCCCTCCGGTTCGATTGCTTAAAAGGAATAACCAGAATTCCAATCCTAGGAGAAGTCTAGATAGACGGGTGCTTCTCAGACATTAGTATGCAGGAGAATTCAGAGGACCTGTTAAAACAGAAATCAGAGTGACGCCTGGGTGACTCAGTTGGTTAAGTCTCTGCCCCTCCCCTCTGACCTGCTCACGCTCTCTCTCTCTCTCTCAAAAATAAATGTTAAAAAGGGGGCGCCTGGGTGACTCGGTCATTTAAGTTTCCAACTTCTGGCTTCTGACTCAGGTCATGATCTTGTGGTCCATGAGTTCAAGCCCCACGTCGGGCTCTGCAACCGACAGCTCAGAGCCTGGAGCCTAGTTGGAATTCTGTGTCTCCTTGTTTCTCTGCCCCACCCCTACTTGCACTCAGTCTCTCTCTCTCTCTCTCTCTCTCTCTCTCTCTCTCAAAACTAAATAAACATTTTTTAAAAATTTAAAAAAAGACATTAGAAGGGGCACCTGGGTGGCTCAGTCAGTTGGGCATCTGACTTTTGCTCAGGTCATGGTCTCACTGTTTGTGAGTTCGAGCCCCGCTTCAGGCTCTGTGCTGACAGCCTGGAGCCTGCTTCCAATTCTGTGCCCCCCACCCCCCGCCACACCCCACACCCCCCCTGCCCCTCCCCCTCTCTCTCTCTCTCTCTCTCTCTCTCAAAAATAAATGAATATTAAAAAATTAAAAAAAGAGAGATTAGGAAAACACATACACATACACAAACAGAGGCACACATGTGGACCCACCACCAGAGATTGATTCTGTAGGTCCAAGGAGGTGCCCAGGAATCTGCATTATTAACAAGTTCCCAGGTGGTGCCAGTGCTGCCTGTAGTCACACTTGAGTAGCACTGGGCTAGATTTCTTACTAACTCAGTGTGTGATTGAGATTTGAAGTGGTTCTGAAAATGTTTCTCTTCATTTCTCCTCACTGCCTAGGGAAGCCCCAGACAGACCAGCCAGGGGATATTTGAGTTTTAGTTGGCCAAGACAAAGCTTTGTGTGTCAGAAATATCCTTATTCCATGCGTTTGTGTGTGTGTGTAAACGTGAGCTTGCCAAAAATGAGTGGAGCTGACCAAAGGGGTAGACTGAACCCCAGTAGCCCCAGCATTTCCTAGAGAGGCATCTGTTAATTGTGGCTTCCCGAGGACAAACGTGGACACGACATCCCATGGAATTCACTAGATCTGTGACCAGATCCCCAGCCAAAACTTTTCAACCTTGGCCAAAACACTTTGACATTGTCAGGAATCATTCTAGCACATTCTCCGTGAAGGCAGAAAAGAACCACCACCGTTTTGAGATAAAACTGGGATTGGAGTCGAGTGGTATAAGGTCGGAGAAACAGAACTTCTCTGAAGATGGTAAAGGGAGGAGGCGGAGGGAGAACCTGTCTCCATGAGAGGACCAAAGCTTTGCCTCTTCATGGAGAGGAGACCACTCCATGCAGCGAGCACTAAGTGGAGACACAAGTGTGTAATTTCTGAAGTCTGAATGCTGGATTATCCAAACAGCATTTGCCTGATTCGCTGCTTCCTTCCAGGAAGCCTCACTTACTGGTTATACCTATGTTCTCCTTCCTCTTACGTTGTTTCCATGCTCTGTACCGTGAAGCACCACGGCCCCAGGACTCACCTGACTAGACCAGGCAGACACCTGTCTTAGGGGCAGTTAACGTGTGAACTCCGTGATGGCCTATACTGCCTGATGACTAACCAAACCCCTTAGATCTGTCTCTCAGGAGCTTGAACTCAAACACCAGGACATAGCAGCTGGTATAAGGGAGGAAAGAGAGGAAGGAGAAACCACAGTAACACAGAGAAGGCTGTGGGAAGCTAGGCTTGTGGTAGCTCAAGTCGAGTCAGAGGGAAGAGAGCAGGGGGTATTTAGTCCCAGCTGGAGTCCGTGAGGCACATCGGAGTCCCCAGTGTGGCAGAGCCCTGGAGTTGGGGGACACAGAGCTCTGCCACAGAGGGGCCAGGGGGAGCCACTCAGGTTGACATTCCAACACCTGTCCGACCACGAGGCCTGCCTGCACCGCTGTTCCCCCACAAACTCTGAAACATCCCCTCACCCTGAGGAAGCCAAGAGTGAAGGAGGAAAGGCTCCTAGCACTTAGAGAGCAGAGGGCAAAGATGTCAGACATCACGAATACAAGGTGCTCTGGCCCAGAGATGGAGGGTTCCTCTACCTGCTCACATCCAAGTATCCCTCATACCTACCTCAAGGGATCCTGGGGAACCTTAGGTAAGACGAGATTTAGAAAAGTTATAAATTAACGGTAACTCATTAATATCGACATCTCACCATTATCTCAAATATAACAAATCCGACAGGCCATAAACTCCTCAGTCACAGACACGATTTCTTAGTCATATCCTTATTTCTAGTAACCAATGAGCTGGGCACTAAAGATATACCAAAACCGTAGCGTGAAACGTCAGAAACAACCCTGCAGCCACCCTACCCCTACCAGCCCGGACAGCCTCTCCTCCGTAATCATCCAGTATTTTAGCCACTGTTGGTTCTTCTCTCTCCTGCACCTCTCACCCCAGATCTGTCTCTAAATCCCACCATTTCTTCCTTCTAAATGTCTCCTTCTGTCCCTCTCTCCCCCATCCCTGTTATCTTCATCCTGGGCTAGTTCTGCGCGCGCCTCCTGTGCACAGCCTCCTGGAAAACCCTGTGGCCCTGTCAGCCATGCCTTGCTCTCTAGATATTCCTGCGGTGCCTGCCATTCTCTGAAGGCAAAGGCCCATTTCTGGTCATCATGTCCCCTGCTCCTGCTCTCTGGTACTTGGCATTTTGGTACTTGACATGGTCATAGCGATTGTTCAGAGTGGTGGGCAGGTTAGTGAGAACGAGTGACAGACAGAGAGAGAGAACGCTGGGTCATGGAATGGAGGGGAGGAGATGGCTGACGGGCAGGGAATCTATCTGGCCCAAAGTTCCCAGGAATATTTGAGCCACTGAGGCCCAGTTCTTTTTCCTTCTAGGCTCTCTGGGGACAATATCAGAACCATCTTGAACTGATTATCGTGATCAAAACCCAGGGGAACTCTGATTACCTGGCCAGAGGATGTTCTAAGCTGAGACTTCCTTGTAGTGAGAGGGCAGCATTGGGTAGACTTCACAACATTGCCTAATTGGGTCTATGGGATTGAAGTCTAAATTCTGAGCCTCTCACCAAACTTTAAATTGCTTCTGGGATAGGGCCTGGCCCCAAAGCAACCCAGCATTAATTCCTGAGAGAGTCATCATGGGGCCCCCTGGAGAAAGTGTGGAGCTCAGAGAAGAGGATGTTGGGTCTAGTAGCTGCATGGCTCACCAACTCACCCTGGGGTGCAGCCTTGCCTGGGCTGAGGTTCCTGGCCGAGCCTCATCCTCGACAGTTAACCTTTGTCTCGTTGTCTTACTAAGCCCCAAGGTCTGGCAAAGGCACCGTGAGTAGCTGCAGCTTCTATGGGCTTTGACCTGTGGCTGTACTTTGGACCCCTCTATACCTAGGGTCATTTAGAGACACCAGGAAGTCAGACAATAGTTAAAGAGTATGTGCCCATGTTACAAATGTGCATCTACCTGTTGCTGGAGCAGCTCTGAGAGATAAGGCCTGTATGGCCTCCTTGGTTATGGCTTGGTAGCATCCAGATGGACAGATGACAACAGAAACAGTCATTTCGCCTTGCTCCTGTAAACTGGCAGCCTCCCCCCTCCAGTGGCTTCCCTTCCTGTGAGCGACAGGCCCAGCCTAGATGTCACCCCACACTAGGTAAGTTCCAGGCGATGTCCATGGCCAGCTCCTCACCAGTTGGGAGGGAAGAAAAGAGGCTGAAAAGAGAGTGCAGGGTGAGGCAGGGAGGGAAAAACTGGGCTGGGGGACAAGACAATTATTTCTAAAGCTCTGAAGGCTGCTGCTATGACAAGGGAGCAGGTCTGTTTTGCATGAGCCCAGAGGAGTCTTTGGGCCCGTGGAGGAAGGAAGAAGTTAGAAAAAAAGCAATCAACAATATATTGATATATATTGACAATAATATGGGAGGATGCGAGCCCCCATGTTGTTCAAATGTTCTGCAGAGGCAGAGAAATTACTTCCTGAGGAGAGGATCACTGTAACAGGTGGGTTAGGGAAGGGGACTGGATTGGTTTAATATCTGAAGGTTCTGCCAAGCTTCAAATTCTGCACTTCCTGGTACTAAAAGAGCTTTTCTCTAAAAATGATTCTCTCTCTCTTCATTCCACATATCCCGAGATAATTTCTTTTGGGCACTGTATCATTACCAATTAGAAGAAAGTACCCTTTCTTTGGGGCCATGTGCAAGTCACAAACCTCTCTCCAGACCTCAGTTTCCCCACCTTAAAAAAATTTTTTTAATATCTGTTTATTTTTGAGAGACAGCCAGAGTGTGAGAGGAGGAGGGGCAGAGAGAGAGACACACACAAAATCCGAAGCAGGCTCCAGGCTTTGAACTGTCAGCACAGAGCCTGACGCAAGGCTTGAACTCACAAACTGTGAGTCGGGTGCTTAACTGACTGAGCCCCTCAGGCACCCCTCCCCACCTTTAGAGGTCAGTAATTCCCAAGACTGGTGTGGATCAGAAATATATGAGAAACATTTATTTAAAAACTATGCAAACAAAAAATTGATCTCCAAGATCATCTGCAAATGTAGGACTCAGCAATCTGTATTTTTAACCAGCAGTCAGGTCACTCCATGTTGTTTTAGGCACTCTGCTACAGGGCCTGATCACATCTCGTGTTCCTAATCTCTTTGGCAGAAAAATTGTGATGATCTACAGTGTGGCACTGAATATTCTGGCAAGCTGAGTAGATTTACATGTGATGATGTCTCCAAAGCATCTCAATGGCACCGGATGGCACATGACTCAAGACCCCACTCAACCTAGGCTGGGGGTGTGTATTATGAATGGGCTCTGACTGTCAGCTATAATTATATTCCTTGGGCCCAAGGTCCAGAGCCACGGAGGTGCAGACAGGTGAGCTGTGGTTACAGGAGATTTTGGTGAGTGCTCCATGTTATAGGTTCCAGAAATTCAATTGGGTCAGATTATTCAGAGAAGAGGGCCAGGATCAGATAAATTGATTCATACCAACTAAACTCCGAAGATACTGAAGTGTAAACCACATACTGTATAAGAAATAAAACGGTTACAAATATAAGTAACTTTATGTTTGCAAGCTAGCACATTCTCTTCCTATAAAACTGTTTGTATTGGGAGTCCAATTATATTAGAAATTTACTGGGCAAAGAAGAACTGGAGCCAGAGGAATGGGCAACATGACTTCAGTGGCCTCTGTTGCTGAGCTGGGATAGCTTGTGGTCCTAATTGTATGAGAGAGACAGAATTAGAGGCTCCTGTTTCCCTGGAAAGTGTGGAAGACACACAGCATATGCAGACACACAATTTTTGCTTTAGGTATATTAATATCAAAATGTCTTTTTTATTTCATTAAATTTCATTAGATTTCCAAGTTCTGCCCTAGATGCTTTTGACTGCTACACAGCCTTACTTGAGATCATTTGGTTTTGTAGTTGAATCCCATATATAGATTGTTTGTTTATAATTTTAGGGACATGATGCTGTGATCCCCATGTACTGACTCAAGCAAGCCATCAAAAAACCAACAAGAATTTCTGCCTTCAGTATTTTTAGGGATAAAGGAGAGAGTTTGAAATGGAAGCATCCAACCAATCTGCTGTGACAGAATTTGTTTTGCTTGGCCTCTCTTCCCATCCAAAACTAGAGAAAATGTTTTTTGTGTTCATCCTGTTAATGTACCTGGTGATCCTGCTGGGCAATGGGGTCCTCATCCTGGTGACCATCCTTGACTCCCGCCTGCACACGCCCATGTACTTCTTCCTGGGGAACCTCTCCTTCCTGGACATCTGCTACACAACCTCTTCAGTTCCTCTAGTCCTGGACGGCTTCCTCACTCCCAGGAAAACCATCTCCTTCTCAGGCTGTGCCATGCAGATGTTCCTCTCCTTTGCCATGGGAGCCACAGAGTGTGTGCTTCTGGGCATGATGGCATTTGATCGCTATGTGGCCATCTGTAACCCCCTGAGGTACCCTGTGGTCATGAGCAAGGCTGTCTATGTGCCCATGGCTATCAGCTCCTGGGTGGCTGGTGGAGCCAACTCCTTGGTGCAGATCTCTCTTGCAGTACAATTACCCTTCTGTGGGGACAATGTCATCAACCACTTCATCTGTGAGATCCTGGCTGTCTTGAAGTTGGCCTGTGCTGACATCTCCATCAATGTGATCAGTATGGGGGTGGCTAATGTGATCTTCCTGGGGGTCCCAGTTCTGTTCATCTTTGTCTCCTACATCTTCATCCTCACCACCATCCTGAGGATCCCCTCAGCTGAAGGGAGGAAAAAGGCCTTCTCCACCTGCTCTGCCCACCTCACAGTCGTGGTCGTCTTCTATGGAACCATCCTCTTCATGTATGGGAAGCCCAAATCCAAGGACCCCCTGGGGGCAGACAAGCAGGACCTTTCGGATAAGCTCATCTCCCTCTTCTATGGACTTTTAACTCCTATGCTCAACCCCATCATCTATAGTCTGAGGAACAAGGATGTTAAGACCGCGGTGAGGTACCTGGTGGCTCAGAAACACTTCACCCAGTGATGCTAGGATATATCGTGACCCACACACTCTGGTTCACTTGAGAAAGTCAATGCAAAGTGATGCTAGGTGAGGGGCAAATTGAATTCAGAGCCATGCTGCTCATAGTGTGGTCCATGGAGCAGCAGTGTTAGCAGCACCTGGGAGCTTATTAGACATGCGGAAGGGGCCCATTCCAGACTTAACTGAATTGGAATCTACATGTTAACAAGATCCCTCAGGAGATTCATGTGCGTGTTAAGCCTTGAGAAGTACTGGTTAAGAGTGTATAGTGGGTGGTGTGGCGAGTGTACTACCCAGACCCTGCCTCTCTCTCCCTTAGGGGCTTTGGTTCCTGTTACCCCAGCCACTGGGAGTACTGGTGGCAAACAACATTCAGTTAGTTGCTGCACTGGCTTGCCCTTGGCCCATGAGAGTTATGTGGCAGTTCAAGTTCTTCCTCTGCACTGTCCTGCTTCCTTCACCTCCACCCCACAGGTATTGATCTTAAGAGCACTCTCCAGTCAACATCCTGCATGAAAATCTCCCCACCAGAGTCAACTTCCTGGGAAAGCTTACCCACAACAGAAAACAATTATCAAATCTCAGTACTGGTGCATGAGTTGTGTGTGATGGGCCTGCGTTCCCAGGTGTCTCCTGCACCCTGGCTCCCGAGGAAAGTAACTTGGCAAATTCCATTTGTTCAAGGAAAAGAATTATTCCCCAAAAATGATTTGCTAAGTTAAATTCCTTACTTTTTATTCTATAAACAGATCTTAATTTGTACTTACTGTACAAATGTCTTTACTCCTTTTAAAAAAAATTTTTTTTTTATGTTTATTTCTGAGACAGAGAGAGACAGAGCATGAGTGGGGGAGGGGCAGAGAGAGAGAGAGAGAGAGAGGGAGACACAGACTCCAAAGCAGGCTCCAGGCTCTGAGCTGTTAGCACAGAGCCCGACGTGGGGCTTGAACTCCCAAAACCGTGAGATCATGACCTGAGCCAAAGTCAGTCGCTCAACTGACTGAGCCACCCAGGCGCCCCCAAATGTCTTTACTCCTAAGCAGAGAGTCAGCAGAGCTGTTTTACCCTCCGGGCATGAGGGTGCAGTAGTCGGGCCTTATGGGGTGTTTTCTAAGTACAAAGACGTTTGAGGGCTGGAAAACCTGTTGGCTCTTAACTACAAGACAAACAAACAGAAATCCTTTAAAAACTTAATAATTGTTTATTTGTGTGCCCAAAAAAGGGAATATTATGTTAACCTCAGTAATGGATAAATGAATGTACTGTATTCATGAATCTTATTTTAAAACAATGTGTATGTAGTTAGTTACCTTAGCTTTGCAAACACTCCAGAGTTTTTATGCTAACTGTTGAGAAACCATAGAATTGTAAATTGAGTCACTTGTATGCCAAGTAATTCTAATAACAGAAGTAGAAAAATAACTTCAAATTTACCACAAAATTACACATAAAATGGGATACAGGTGCATTTTGACATGATGTGGGTCGAGACCTCCAAAACTAAGAGTGCCAAGGATGGGAACAGTCTTGAGGTGGACCCTCTAGTTCCCAATGTATTTGTCTGCAGTGCCTAAAAATGTAATTGGCATGCAGGTACTAAAGAAGATACGCAGATGTCTCTCCCCACCTACCTTTTAACTTTCTCTTGTCCCCCTGCACTCCTTGGACTCAGAGATGTGCAATGTGGCTGGTAGACTTCTATAGAGGGTCTCAAGTGAGGGCTCAGAGGGCTGAAACCTTTCCTTAAGAGAAAGTCCCAACATGCTAGTCTCCAGCCAGAAGCCTGCAGTGGTCTGTGGGTCATAGAGGTCCCCAACCAGGGGGCTCCAGGACTTCTTTTCTTCAGTCTTTATGAAAATGACAAAAGCATTGGTGGAGAGGAGCCGAACCCACACTCTATAATGAGATCTTTGTGCATTTCCCCTGTGATAATGTGGACCGTGATGACTACATGATGCCCACGTGGGTGACAAAAGTATACAACAAACTGATACCAACTTCCATCTTCTTCTCAAGGAAAAATTAGTTCCCAGGGTCTTTTATTAGCAAATCACCCTCCTTCTCTTTTAAGACCAGTCTTTGTCAGTTGCTTTTGATAGAGATTAGGCTTTAATCCAAGGCTCCTTACCTCCTCCCTGCCTTCCCTCTTATCCACTTATATGGGAAAATTCCTGTTCTCAGGCCCTGCCGAGCAGGCATGGCCACGTTCCATACTGCCTGATTCTCACCTCCTGGACTCCAGTTGAGGTGACCTGAAGGGTTCTCTTGTTTCTTATCACCAAAGATTTCCAACTAAACAGAAGCTCTTAGCAAAATGCTAGTTAGCTGCCTGGCCTGTGACTCCAGAGCTGCTTCTAAGGGTAGACTCTGCTGTTTTCTCACCAACCCTAGAGCTCTCTTCTGCCCTCATGTCCTCTGCTTCAATCCACAATCCTTATTCCCTGCTATACTATAGTATGGCAGGGAGGCAGGAAGAATCGCTTCCTAGTTGGGACCTAAGCTTCTCTGACCTCCTTCTTCTGACTTTTGCCTGTTCTGGCCTCCCATACAGCTTAGGGGCACTTGGCAATCATCTCTCAAACTGTAGCTGTCACTGGGAGTTTCTGGAGATCAGAGGTGCCATCCTTATCATTTCTAGCGCCTGGTGCTGGCTTGTGGTACATGTTTCCTGTCTTTGAGGGCAAGGGCTAGAGCTGATCAGCCCAGGATGAGTGCTGGGTGACCGCAGCGAAGGTCAGCTACTGGAGCATGTGGATGCCCAGTGTGTCTGCTAGGGTCTAGGCAAGCTTTCATCTCTTGTTTGGACACTTAGTCCTGCAAAGACAGGTGCAGAGCCCCCTCTAACAGATACCATTGTGGTAAAAGCATAGTCAGACCTTAGTTATCTCCTCTACTTCCAGGAAGGTCAGCAAGGACAGGACGGGAATATCTAATCTAAGGAACATTTCTTTGTAGTGAGAGTTACGATTTACATACTGTTGTCTACAATGTATATAATTGAGTTCATGGGACACAGGCTCTAAACTCCTGTGAGGCCTCCACCAAACTTTAAATTGCTTCTGGGATTAAAACTGCCCCCAAACAACCAGAACTCTAAATTCCTCCGTGGTTCTTTGACGGAACCTATAGAGAGAGGGCAAGGGGCAGAGAGCAGAGTGTGTCTGCCCCGATCACGCAGGTTGGGCATGACTGCAGGGCCACTGGGAAGCAGCAACTTGAGGTGTCCTTCCTGCTATTATCTCACCAGACATGGAGAAGGCCAGCAAAGAGAGCAGCTAGAGCCCCTTTGGCTATGGCCAACCCTGAATTTTCTTTACCTTCTGTGAAATTTGAAGGGACTGCTTAGCTCCAAGATAGCTAAACAGAATTTGCTGCACATTTCCAGGCACAGCCTCAACAGATAGAGCTAGACAGGGGATGGTCAAGGTGGGCAGTTGAAGCTATCACCTCCAAAGCCAGGAGCCTTCCAGCATCCTCCCTGCCATGAAACCTCCTGTCTAGGTAAGCTCCTGACCCCACCATGGCCTCATCCTCATACTGGATGTATACTGAGCTCTCTCTGTAGCCAAAACTTCTCCAAGTAGGTGGGAGAAGAGAAAAGATAGTTGTGAGTAGGGACCAGCTCACAACTCCCATGTCTCTGAAGGGCTTTTATAGGGGAAGGGAGCAGGCATGTCCTGGGAGTTTAGGCCAGTGGGGGGCAGTAGGAGGTAAGGTATGGGGACAACATTAGAAGAAGGAAGTTCTGTTCAATGTAAGGGAAAACTTTCCAACAATCAAGGCTGTTTCACAAAGGAATGGGAGCCATGCACTCACATAGCTCAAGGTGTTCAAAGCAGAAATGGGAAAATTGCATTTCATAGACATTCATACAATCGAGGGAAAGAGGCAAACCAGTTAATTTTTGACATTTCTGCCAAGCTTGAGATTCTGCAGCCAATAGTACTAATATCTCTAAAAACAGATCTCTTTTTTCCAAGTATTTTCAGTGCCCATAGTTAATGTCCTCTGATAATTGCATGAGGACAGCTTCAGACTAGCAGCAACAGGGTAATAGTCACAGATGCAACATGTGAAGCCCAGGGACAGCCCCCTACCCAAGCTCTGTTACAAGGCAGATATCTTAGAGAAAGGTGTGACATCTCTATTTTTCATGAGTGTCCTAGGGAAAGCGAGGATGATCAGGATTTCATAGTGGGTCCTTGGCTCCTCAGTAGACCTGCTCTGGCACAAATGAGGGAGCACTTGTGAGCTTCTGTTTCTTCATGTTTAACATGAGAAGCCAAGGTTTGAGGTTTTCTCTAATATATTGGATTAATTGGTCTACATGACTGGAGCACATCCTACGTTAAATGCCTCTTTGGGGTGACCCCTCTGCAAGGCTGGGTAGAACTGTCTGCTCTTCTATGGGAGAGAAAGCATTATTGTGGTATTGCAGTGGTTTTAATGGTCAACTCAGATATAAAAGGGTCTGAGTGAGGAGCTGTGACTTATAAAACAGCTCCAAAAGCATAGAGCTTGCTTATAGAGTCACAAATGCTCACACTGGGAGGCATGAAGGACATTTGTCCTTGGATTCTACCCCTGCTCCCTAGCACTGGGGGCTGGAACAGACTAAGGGAAACTGCAATGCTGTGGACAAAGGCCATGGTTAGAGAGGGGGGATGTAGAAGTGCTTTTGTTAGGTCTCCATGAACTATTAGCCAGAGAGTCCCTATTGACAGTGCAATGAAGGAAGATCAACCAAACTCATGAGAAATGAAGTATAAACTAGGCATCAAGTAACAAATATAAATGCTACGCAGATTCTAATGTTCCTGGCCTCTGCTCATCACATCCTCTCCGTAGTCCTCAAATTATTGTCAGAAAATTATTGTATAAGCACAGGATTAGAGTAAGTGAAGTGATGTCAGTGATTATCACCACTGAGTATGACAGCCGGAAGCCCCTAAGGACACTGCAGGGACAATTACAGGCAGGGAGGGCTGGCCAGAAGAGCCAATCAGTGGTCTGGACCCATGCATTACAGTACAACTTCAGGGTTCCTCTTTTATGGTTCCCATGTAGACCCTTCCTTCAAGTGTGTCAACACTATTGATCTGTCTAAAATTCTATCATATATCATGATTTGATTAAGTTTCCAGGGTCTGCTCTTCCTGCTTTTGATTTGACATATCCTAACTTTTAAGGTAACTTCCGTGGACAACGATTTTTGTAATTTCAATGTTACTATTATAAGTTGGCATGCCAAAGGATAAATTTAATTATAAGTTGTCATTTAAATCCCCACATATTGATCCCTATAGACATGTGCTTACTGTCCTCAGTTTTCCCGAGGGTAGAAGAGAGAATTTAAAATGGAAGTGGGCAACCAATCTGTTGTAGCAGGATTTGTCTTGCTGGGGCTGTCAGATCAGCCAAAGCTTGAGAAAATGTTCTTTGTGTTCATCCTGTTGATGTACCTGGTGATCCTGCTGGGCAATGGGGTCCTCATCCTGGTAACCATCCTTGACTCCCGCCTGCACACGCCCATGTACTTCTTCCTGGGGAACCTCTCCTTCCTGGACATCTGCTACACAACCTCTTCCATCCCTCTCGTCTTAGATGGCTTCCTCACTCCCAGGAAAACCATCTCCTTCTCAGGCTGTGCCATGCAGATGTTCCTCTCCTTTGCCATGGGAGCCACAGAGTGTGTGCTTCTGGGCATGATGGCATTTGATCGCTATGTGGCCATCTGTAACCCCCTGAGGTACCCTGTGGTCATGAGCAAGGCTGTCTATGTGCCCATGGCTATCAGCTCCTGGGTGGCTGGTGGAGCCAACTCCTTGGTGCAGATCTCTCTTGCAGTACAATTACCCTTCTGTGGGGACAATGTCATCAACCACTTCACCTGTGAGATCCTGGCTGTCTTGAAGTTGGCCTGTGCTGACATCTCCATCAATGTGATCAGTATGGGGGTGGCCAATGTGATCTTCCTGGGGGTCCCAGTTCTGTTCATCTCTGGCTCTTATGTCTTCATCATTGCTACCATCCTGAGGATCCCTTCAGCTGAGGGGAGGAAAAAGGCTTTCTCCACCTGCTCTGCCCACCTCACTGTGGTGGTCATCTTCTATGGGACCATTCTTTTCATGTACGCAAAGCCCAAATCCAAGGACCCCCTGGGAGCAGATAAGCAGGACCTTTCAGACAAGCTTATATCCCTCTTCTATGGAGTGCTGACTCCCATGCTCAACCCCATCATCTACAGTCTCAGAAACAAGCATGTGAAGGTCGCTGTGAAGACTCTGGTGAGTCAGAAATGCTTTGCCTAGTGAGAGTAGGGGGAAGCAGCATACCTTGTGGCTCTGTGCACACAGATCTCCTAGGAAATGACTGCTTCATAAGCATAGATTTGTTCGATGGTCCTACACACCAGTCTCATCACAAAACTGCCCAAACAATGCGCATCAGGATGGGACTTTCCTGAGTGATTGACAATGAACATCAAATCTTTGGAATGAAGAGGGGAGAGGACTGTGCTACATCACCTAGAAACAAGGATAAGTGACTCTTATATTTTATTTTTGTTATGAAAAAAATAAATAAAAATGGAAAACTTTGTAAGAAAAACATACTTTCCTTGTTCATGTGCTGACCAGCTGCAATTTGTGCCCATTATGTTGTTTTCTGCTCTACTATGCAAGGGGGGGAGGGGTATGGCAGTGAGGAAAAGTCACTTCTTAATTGGTGTCCAAACTGAAAACCAACCTGCCATTTTGCAAAATTACCAACACCAAGACATCCCAAATGATACCATTTAACCCTGCAGGGGGCCCAGAGTGCTTCCTGTTTAATTATTTCCTGCTTAATATCCTAGAGCTTATTTTGGCTCCATCTTCTTTTATTGTACATAAAGCACATCTATTCCTACCCAAATTTGTGAAGGAGGATTTTGTGTCAACACTAATCAAACTCCAGATACTGCAGTCCAAGAATAAAATTTCTAGCACTCTTCAGTTCATTATTACTGCAATGCAAAGTTTATATTCTGAGTCCCTTTATTTTCCTGGAATTAATGTTTGCAACCACCCAGACTCTAATGGTCAAACTCAATTTCCTCTGTCTCTTCAGGATTTGGACTGGACACTGGCACCAATGCTACAAATCCACTGGTAATTACTCTTGTGGTTTAAGAGCATGGACTTTGGAGCCTGACTGTTGTGGAGGTGCCCCTGCCTGTGTAACTTCAGATACATTTTTAAAAACCTACTTAATCTTATAGACTCTTAGTTTTTTAATTTGTAAAATGGACATAATGAAGACAACCCCATGGAATTGTTGTGGGGATTAAATATATTTCACTTAGGAGGGGGTGGGGAGAGGGAGAATGGGTGATGGGCATTGAGGAGGGCACTTGTTGGGATGAGCACTGAGTGTTGTATGTAAGCCAATTTGACAATAAATTATATTAATAAAAAATAATATATTTCATTTTAATTTAATATATATACATATGTGATACACAAGGGCTAACAAAGAATATCCTCTCAATAAATGAACATTTTTATTATTAATGAAATATGTTAAATAATTCCTCTGAGGAAGGCTTATGACACGAAGACAGTTCAATTCCACAGTTAACTGAATCACTTCTGATATATTATTATAGTGCCTTTTTGTTTGGCTTTCTAGCTTAGGAGTCAAGACTCTCATTTCTCTGGGCATTTCCTCTGTCACCTTTCTTCCTTATCTACACAGGTAAGTTATGCATGTCTGAGCTGTGCAACACTGACCCTACCTCGACCAACCAGATTCTTTCTGCCAGATTTTGGGGATTGTTGTTAATACCCAAGAAATGAGTCACTGCATCCATAACATACAAACTTGGGAGTTTTGGGGTAATTGTTTTCACCCACGTGTACTGGGGTGGTAAAGAGAAAACAAGTCTGCAAAGAGAAAAGAAAGAACAGCCAAAGAACCGATGATTGAGGGCTTCCTCATATGTTCCCAGTTCTCAGTTTCCAGTTTTTCCTAGGCCTAGCCTGTATTCCTGCCCTTTTGTTTCTAAATGACACTCCTCTATATTAGATTGTATTTTTGAATAATCTAGATTAAGTCACTTTCTTTGAAAGAGGGCAATAAAAGTCATATCTAATATGATTACTAATGTATAAAGTAGATATTCTCTATCATGTGCCTTGTGCAAATGGAGTGCTAGGCTATAATGCACAGAAGTCTTAAAGAATTCAGTTTTGAGACAACTGTTGTGAACTCAATATGCAGTGCTTCTTGTAATCAGTACTCCCTTTCTGCTACAGTGGCTTTGCTCTCTGTGGATCCCATCACCTGTAAATGTGGAACATGTCCAGAGGTTGATGTAATATAAAATGTTTAGGTTTAAATCCCTGACCAGCCACATAGAGCTGAGAGACCAAGAGTGTATTCTCTGCTCTTGAAGAATCTCAGGTATATTCTTCCACACAATGAAGGGGGAGTACTAAATCTCAAGTGATCTCCACCTGTGAATTTCCTGGGATCTGTGTTTCCATCCACTGGTGGGAAAGTCCCACTCTGTCTTACAGCAGTTTTTATTTCAGTATTTGAAGCTGAGTCTGGTTTCTCTCATCTCCTTAGCTGCTCATGTACTAGGAGCATCTTCAGAGCCTCCATCTTCTCCACTAGGCTCAACAACCAAACAGAATGACTCAGGGAACTGATGTCATTCCACCTCTATCATTGGTACAATGAACAGAGTAGCCATGATTGCAGGAGGTTATTTGCTAAACAACAGGGACTCACTCACAAAGGCTGATGTAGCTACTTCAGCAGCTAATTGTTCAAACTCTCAGCAACAGAGACCAACCCTCATTCGAAGAGACTATTCAGCCACTTGGCAGTAAGCTGATTACATTAGGCCATTTCCATTCTGAAAGTGCAGTGATTCATCTTGATTAAAATCAACACCTCTTCTGAGTATGGGTTACCTTTTCTCTCTGAAGGGCATTAGCTAACATCACCATCTGACAACTCACAGAGGGTTTGACTTATCCTGTGTAATATTTCATTGGCCCAAGGCTCATTTAGCAAAGTTGGTGTCATTGTGAGATAGTGATTATGAGATCCACTGATCCTTCCATATACTGCACCATCCAGAAATAACTTGTCTGAGGGAATGGCATAATGGCCTTTTGAAAGCACTGCTAAGGCACCAGCCTGGTGATAATATTCTTCAAGAATGGGGTATATGGATCCTAAATTAATGGCTGTTTTATGGTTCTGTGCCCCCAAAAGGCAAAATACATGGTCTAGGAATCATGGGTGGTAGCAAGAGTATCCCTGATGACAAGGATAAGAGTAACCCCAGTTAGCTACTGGGGGAATTTTTACTTTCAGTCACTGTAACATTAGGCTTTGTAGGTATAAGTGTCCTAGTTCCCAGAGAAGTGTTGCTTCCACCAGAGGACACAGAAAGAGTCTCATTAAACATTTGTAGCACTTAATAGAGGTGTAACTTCCCTACCATAAGATTCACCCATTGTAAGTCATGTTCAATGATTTTTGATAAATCTATACATTGTGCAATTATCACTACAAACCAATTTTAGAACATTTACATCATTTCAAAAAGTTCTCTCATGCCCATTTGTAGTCAATCAATCCCCAACTCCAGTCCCAGTAACTACTAATCTACTCATTTCTAGAAAGATTTGCCTTTTCTAGAAATTTCAGATAAGTGGAGCAATACAGTATATAGTCTTTTGTGTCTGGCATCTTTCATTTAGCATGTTTTTGAGGCTCATCTAGTTATAACATGCATTAGTAGTCTCCTTTGTATCACAGACTAGAATTACATGGATCTGACATCTTGTGTTTATCTATTCATTCATTGATGGACATTTGGATTTTTCCAGTTTGGGGCTATCATGAATAATGCTACTATGAACATTCATGTACACAACTTGGTGTGGAATTGGTGGGTTGAATGGTACAAATAAGTTTAACTCTAAGAAACTGCTAGCTTGTTTTCCAAAGTGGCTGTATCATTTTAAATTCCCACAGTGTACAACATTGCCAGTTTCTCTACATCCTCACCAACACTTGGTGTTATTAGTATTTTCAATGTAGCTCTTATAGTAGATGTGTAGTAGTAGCTCACTGTAGTTTTAATTTGCATTTTCCTGGTGGCTACTAATGTTGCACATCTTTTCATGTGCTTATTAGCCATTCACGTACCTCTTTAGTGAAGATATTTTAAATTGGGCTGTTTATCTTCTCATTATTGAGCCACACATAAGAGTTTTTTATGTAACCTGGATATAAGTACTTTATCATATATACAAATTACAAATATTTCAGTCTTTTTTGTCTTTTCATTTTTATGGTGTCATTTGAAAAACAAAAGTTTTTAATTCTGTAGTACAATAATCAATTTTTAAAAATAAATTTTGATGTCTTATTTAAGAACTCTTTACTTAATCTAAGGTTACAAAGATTTTATTCCATGTTTCCTTCTGGAAGTTGTATAGCTTTTTTTTTTTTTTAAGAGAAAGAGAGAGTGCATGAGTGGGAGAGAGGGACAGATGGAAGGAGAGGGAATCCTAAGCCAGCTCCACACTCAGTGTAGAGCCTGATGCAAGGCTCAATCTCACAACCCTGGGATCATGACCTGAGATGAAATCAAAAGTCGGATGCTCAATCGACTGAGCCACCCAGGCACCCCACAGGTTGTATACTTTTAAGTTTTACATTCATGTCTGTGATCCATTTTGAGTTAACTTTTTGTATGGTGTGAAGAAAAGGTTTCATTTATTTTTTACATGTGAATATCTAATTGTTGCAGGTCATTTATTGAAAAGACTATCTTTCCCCCCATTGGATTGCCTTGGCACCTTTGTTGAAAATCAATTGACCATAAACATAAGGATTAATATCTGGACTTTCTATTCTGTTATATCTACTAAACTTAAAGCTATGGCTATCCCCCAGTCATGTTGGGCTTCTTATGCCAAGAGACCAGAAGGCAAGGCAAAGAGTCACTCCTAGTTACATATAACTGATCCTAGTAATCAGGAGGAGATAGGGCTGCTTTTACCCAATGAGGGCTGCTATGGACTAAATATCTGTGTCCCACTAAAATTCATACTTTGAATCCATAATCTATTAACTAGGAAATTCAACCTCTGACTACTATGTATCCAACAGTAGGACCATATATCACAGAGATTCTGAATCAGGTTGTCTGGCTTTCAAGAGAGCTATCATTTCAGTCCAGAAGGTATTCCAATGCAAACACAACATAGCTGTGGAGTTAGAAGAAAGAATTTAACAGAAAATAAATAAATAAATAAATAAATAAATAAATAAATAAATAAATAAAATGTGGCATTGGATGGAGCAAAGGCCTTGTGCATTTTCCATTTAGAGGGGGCTAGGTAAGTATCAGGTTTTAGAATAATGCAGAAAGCCAAGCAGCTGATAGTACAACAAAAGACTGGTTGTGTGGTTGTGGCCAATCGGGGAGTAGTACTCACAACAGGAGCAAACAAAACTACCCAAGTTGACCAAAGATAATCATGATGTGATGGGTTCCAAGAAGTGATGGACATCATCAAATAAGGAGTCTGATGGATCTAATATGTGCTCTGTGTTACCCCAGAATGTCAGTTAATTACTGATGACAGTGCTTCCCAAATTTTGATGTTAGTATGAATCATCTGGGGATTTTGTTAAAATGCAGATTATGGTTCAGTAAATCCAGAGTGGGATTAGAGATTTTGTAGTTCTAACAAGATCTCAAGTGATGTCACTACTGGCCTTAGACTACACATTGAGTAGCAAGTACCTAGAATATTCTGGCAGAAGTAGTCTGGCACTGAGGTTGATTTATTAATTTGTTTTTCTGACTGATTTATATATTCTTGTTTGAGTAATAATTTTGAGACAACTAAAATATTCAGATGTATACAGTAATCCCTAAAGCAACCACTAGAAAAGAGATAAAGCCAAAAATTCAATAAATGAATTAAAATGGAATTAGTTCTAAGAACTATTCAATTAACCCAAGAGATTTCAGGAAAGGAATAAAAGAGGAACAAAAAATAGATGAGATAAATGGAAAACAATAACAAAATAGTAAATCTAAACTAATCAATGATTACATTAAATAGAAATAGATTAAACATACTAATTAAAATACAGAGACTATCAGACTGGGTAAAAAAAAAAGACAACTTAATTCTGTCTAAAAGAAGCATTTTAAATATACAGACACATCTAGGTTGAAAAGAAAAGGATGGAAAAATACATCAAACAGTTAGCTGGAGGATATATAAGTATCAGATAAGGTAGACTTGAATAAAGTGTATTACCATAAAAAGAGACATTTCATCATGACAAGGTATAAATCAGGAAAACATAAAAATCATAAATGTATTTCACCTAGTAACAAAACCTCAAAATAATATAAAACAAAATATGGACATAATTAAAGGGATAGATAGGTCCATAGTCAGAATGGGAGATTTTCATATCTGTTTCTCAGTAATTGATAGAACTAGACACAAAAATAAAAAATTAATTCACTATGGAATATAGACCTAAACATAAAAGCTAAAACTATAAACCTTTTTATATAAAACATTGAAAAATATCTTTGTGACTGGGGGTAAGCAAAATTTTCTTTGATAAGATATGGAAAAGAGTAACCAAAAAAGAAAAATTATAGAATTCATCAAAATTTGAAACATGTGCTCAGCAGAAGACACTATTAAGAAAATGAATATGGAAGCCACACACACTGAGAGAATATTCACAATACACACATCTGACAAAGACTCGTATCTAAAATATATAAGGGGTGCGCCTGGGTGGCCTAGTAGGTTAAACATCTGACTTCGGCTCAGGTCATGATCTCACAGTCTGTGAGTTTGAGCCCCGCGTTGGGTTCTGTGCTGACAGCTCGGAGCCTGGAGTCTGCTTTGGATTCTGTGTCTTCATCTCTCTCTGTCCCTCCCCTGCTCACATTCTGTCTCTCTCTCTCTCTCAAAAATAAACATTAAAAAATAATTAAAAAATAACATACATAAGGACTCCTACAAACCATTATTTTTAAACACAACAACAAAGTATATAATGAACAAAATACTTGAACAGATAATTGACAAAGCTATATGAAGGACCAATGGGCAAGTGATCAAGTGCTCAATATCATTAGTTATCAGGAAAATGCAAAGAAAAATCACAATGAGACCATTACACATCAATCAGTTTGGCTAAAATTTTTAATTTTTTAATGTACATTTATTAACAAGCTGTGCTATGCTGTGCTGTGCTGACAGCTCAGAGACTGACACAGGGCTCAAACCCATGAACCGCAAGATTATGACCTGAGCCGAAGCCAGACACTTAACTGACTGAGAGGTTGGCTAAAATTTTAAAGATTGACAACACCGAACACTGATGGGAATGTGATGCAGTGAGAACTCTTGTACATTACTGATAGGAGTGTAAAATGGTGTACTTTGGCAAAAGATCTGTTTCTTATAAAACTAAGTGTATATACCTATGCTATGACCCAGCAATCCCATTCTCAGGTATTTAGTCAAGAGAAGTTGAAACACATGTCTACAAAAAGACTTGTATGAGAATGTTAATAATGATTTCATTCATAACAGCCAAAACTGGAAAACATCCCAGATGTTCATCAGCAAGGAGAATGGGTAAACAAACTGGGATATCCATATAATGGAGTACTACTCAGCAATAAAAAAAAAAAAAGGACAAACCACTAAATCATTTAACAACATGGATAAATCTTAAAAACATTCTGAATAAAGACTTAGGCAAAGAATAGTTACTGCATGATTCTATTAATATGATGTTTCTAAAAAGGTGAAAAGTATTAAAACAATGGAAATTGCTCTGGGCATGGTGGTATTGGGGACTGACTGGGAAGGGGCATAAGAAAACTCATTACAGTGGTGGAAATATTCTCTAATTTGATTGGATTTGGGCTACATAGTGTGCACATCTGTCAAAACTCACTGGATCATACACTCAAGGTGTATATATATTTCACTGTAAGTAAAATTTACTCCCCAAAAGTGAACAGCTTTCTATCAGTCTGCGAAAATGTATGAATTTGTTATCACGACTGCTATTGGCAAGGCACAAATTTGTGTAAAGAATTTCCTAGAAGCTTCAACACAACAGGAAGGTGTATTCTATTGGTGGCTTGTTATTGCATTTATTACTGTTACTTTGCTCTAAATCATAGTGAAAAGCCCCTGTCACAAGGTCATTTGAGGGCCCGAGATTCCTTGCGCCATGTGATCTGATGATAGGGACTGGTTTGCAGGATGGCTTTGAGTCATGGTTTCACCATGTATTTATTTAGTTACTGTTTAGTTACTGTATGCTACTTGTAAAATCACTGTGGAAAGAATGCTGTGCTTACTTCAGGCTCATGTATTCAGTGCTACTGAACATGTCTACAATGATTTATTGTCTTCTTACTTCTGAAAGGATGATACACAAGAGGAAGCAACCATGTCCTGTTCAACCCCCAAGAGCTAAGTGAGAAGGAGAGTGATAGGCAAGCTTTGGTCCAGAATGAGGAAAATCCTTCTGATCACTAATGTCCTCTGGCAATGAGACAATGAGATAGCCTTTTGGGAAAACAGAAGGTTCCCTTTCACTGGGATGTGTCACCTCTTCTAGATGTGTCACCTCTTCCTTTCCCTCGCTTCTTCCTCACAGCTCACTCCATGAATCCATTTATTTATTTATTGTTATTTATTTATTGTTGCAAAACAAATTACTACAAAACTTACTAGTTTAGAGGAACACACATGTATTGTTTCATAGTTTTTGTAAGTCAAGAATCTGAGCACTGATTAGCTGGGTCTTTCGTTTCAGGGTTTTTCACAAAACTATAATGAAGATGTTGACAATGGCTGGGATCTCTTCTGGTGGTTTCATTGGGGAAGAGGGAAGAGTTTTATTTACAAGCCACCTACATGATTGTTGGCCATGTAACTTGAAGGTAGTTGGTCTGAGGATCTCAGTTCTACACTGTCTGCCACACAGTTCCTTGCCTCAGTTCCTGCCCTCAGTTCCTTGCCACACAGGCCTCTCCAATTTGACATTTTGCTCCATTAAACCCAAAAAGACAGTGTAGTCTTTTGGTTAGAATCAAGTCACTAAGGGAAGGGAATTACACAATGCCATGAATATCAGTAGGCAAGAATCAATGAGGGCCATCTTAGAGGCTGCAGCCAGACTCTACCCACATAGAAGACATAGAATGTTTTCCCTGGACTTTGTTCTTTTTCTTTTTTTTAAGTTTATTTATTTGTTTATTTTGAGAGAGAGAGAGAGAGAGAGAGAGAGAGAGAGAGAGAAGTTGGGGGAGGGGCAGAGAGAGAGGGAGAGAGAATCCCAAGCAGGCTCTGGGCTGTCAGCACAGAGCCCTACACGGGGCTAAAACTCATGAACTGTGAGATTGTGACTTGAGCCAAAATCAAGAATTGGATGTTTAACTAACTGAACCACCCAGGCACAACTTCCCTGGACTTTGTTCCATATCTCTTGTTCCATGATGCTTTCCAAACAAATGACTTTTTGAAGCTATGGAAGAAATACTCAAGCCCAAGACCTGTGCCAAGCTCTGTCCCCAAGATGGTTTTCCCTTTCCCACCACCCCTTTCCTATCTCTTCATATGTAAATTCTCCCTCATTGTTCAAGGCCTGGCCAGAAATCTCCTCTTTCCTGAAGTCTCCTTAGGGCTCTAGGTGGAAGTTCCCCCCAAGTGTCCAAAGCCATGCCCTTGAGCACTTGATAGAGAAGCATTACACCTGCAGCTGCTGGTTCCTTAATGCCACAAACATAGGCTGTTTATAAATAATTCATACCTCTCCAGCTGCTCTTTTCAAGAATTTTAAGCACTTTGAAGTTTGTAGACATTCAAGTAGGACATGGAAATTCTTCCCTTGATATTCTTCAGTGGCCTAAGAATGGAAAGTTCTAGCAGGAACAAAGGGAAGAGAAAAAGAAGTTTTCCTAGAGTGCTTTCAGCATAATTAGATCCTGGGGACATTTTCCCAGAAGTATAAAAAATTTTCTGACTTTGTATGATTCCATTTCCAAACTTTTAATCACTTCAGGGAACACAATAGTCCCAATTACAGCACTGATTTCAAATCGCCTTCTGCATGTACTGGTTGTTCCTTTGGAGATTGTGCCTAAAGCACAGAATCAAGACAGATGGGATGAATGGTTTTCATCCCTTCTTCAAATCAGAGGTGGACATCTCAGCCTGAGCCTTTCAAAATAGTGTTGCTATTTCTGGCCCATGCACTATTCCCAAGCTGTAGGGACCCTTTTTCAGTAGGTTCCTGATAAAGGTAAGTGAGAGTTCTTATCAGAGTAATACTCAACCTTTCGTTAGCACAGTAACATTTCCAGCTTCTCACTTGATTTTTCAAAAAGGTTGGGACTTGAAAAGGGAAGACATGAAGTAGTTTCAGTGGTATTGCAAAGACTGAGGGCCACACAAATATCTTCTTCCTGGATTAGAAAAACCTAGATGGCAGGAAGCCTCTGAAACTTTTCAGTCTCATTTAATGTGATCATCTAATTTTAGAGACACCCCTGGAAATGAGATGGCTCCATGGTTTCAGAGCCTCTTCTGTATCTCCACGGAGCATTATTCACATAGTAGCCATGGAAATGGCTGGAGTTGTCCCCGAGTTAGGCTCCAGAGGGCACCATTTATATTGCCTGCAATGTAAATGGGATCTGGAGCTGTGCATCATTGTAGCCTGGCCTTGAAGGAGCCTCACTGGCTCAGCAGCCCAGACTTCCTGAGCCCTCCTTCCCCACTTCAACAAAAACAGTTCTGCTTTATATTTTAGGGCTCTGAATTTAAGAAAGCAAAAGTTCTCTTTCCTTAAAAAAAGAAATTATCTTTACTAAAAAGTTTGAACACCATTGATCTCTTTTAATCCCAACACAGACTAGGGTAACCTAAGGATGTAAGAGAGGGAAGGAAGTACTGAAGTCTAAACAACAAGTTAGAAGGTTAAGAAGAATATAGCCCAAACCTCTGGCTTACAGACCTGATGACTTTCCACAAATTCACTGCAATTCCAGAAGGAAGCTGAGTACCACCATATGAATAAGGAACTCTTAGGAAGCTGTCTTCTTGGTTCAATGTGAAGAAAAATTTTCTAATACTCTAGAGCTCTGCAAATAATGGAGTACACCATTTAGGAATGTAATGAGCTCTTCATTCTTAGAAGATATCAAGCTGAAACTAAAAAGCCATGCATCTGTGGGGCATAGAAAATGATCTTGAATGGGAGAGAGGGTTGGACTGGATTACTTGGGGAACAGAATCAGTGACAGAATATTAGTCTGAGTGACATATCTAGCAGATAAGTCAAAAGGCTCAAGGACTACTAATGCCCACTGATTCCTGTATGGATGCTCACGTAGAGGAAAGGTGACCCAGTAGAATGACAAGAAAAAAAGCACTGCTCTACTTATCTAAGAGAACTAGATTTCCATAAACTGTGATTTCACTCTGCATCTTTAGAGCCAGTCCTGTAGCTTCGTGGAACATCAGATTCAAACTATTTGGGATGTATTAGCATTTCCAGAGCAAAAAGTTACTTTGAGACTCCCTCCCACCCAACACACACACTTGTCTTTCCATCTCTTTTTGTCCTTAAAAGTCTAGCTGGATTTTATATTACCAAAGAGCTTTCTGTGACCCTATTTCCATCAATACCCTGGGTGCCCTTATGGATACTCTAGTCTCTTCTGAATCTTTTGCTTCCCTTTCCTGTTAAGTTGTGAGCTCACTTAAACCTGGGTTATGAAGCACCCCTGTTCCTCATAGGAACTGTCATACCCACTTACTGGGTGCTCAAAAAGTAGGTGGAAGGATGTTCAGACACAGATGGATGGATGGAAAGCCCTGGAGCCAGTGTTGCCCATGAGAAAGGAGATCTTGGGAACAAGAGTATGTTTTCTGTGAGAATGACCTGGAGAGGAAATTAGTTGTGGATTCACAACTAATCATTTCACTAGTAATGGGCACAAAGTTGGAGAGCATGGAGCAAACTTAATGTCACTTTTCTGATCAAAGTTTAATGAGATGAACTGCCATATGGACATAGAACCAAAAAAAACTGAATGTGTTATGTGTCTTATCTCTGATCAAATTCATTAAATTATTAGAATCACCATTTTAAACATTGTAAACTTGATGTCCTATGGTCCCAAAGTAATTTCTGATTTTATTGCTTCTTTTTCTTGGAAATAAATAGAGACTGTGGGCTTTCAAGACTGTTATCCAATCACTCAGCCTAACTGGAACTTTAGATCATATGCCCTCAGCCTATGCAGGGCAAAGAACATTGAGTTTGGATACCTGGGTGTTTTCCTCTGTTGAAGGAGGAGACATACCATGGAAAGTGTCAACCAGACTGCCTCTGTGACGGAGTTTATTCTCCTGGGACTCTCGGCCCACCCAAAGCTAGAGAAAACGTTCTTTGTCCTCATCCTCCTGATGTACTTGGTGATCCTGCTGGGCAATGGGGTCCTCATCCTGGTCACTGTGTCTGTCTCCCGCCTGCGCACGCCCATGTACTTCTTCCTGGGGAACCTCTCCTTCCTGGACATCTGCTATACAACCTCCTCAGTCCCCCTCATTCTCGACAGCTTCCTGACCCCCAGGAAAACTGTACCCTCCTCGGCCTGTGCTGTACAAATGTTTCTTTCCTTCGCCATGGGAGCCACAGAGTGTGTGCTTCTGGGCATGATGGCATTTGATCGTTATGTGGCCATTTGTAACCCTCTTAGGTACCCTGTGGTCATGAGCAAGGCGGCCTATGTGCCCATGGCTGCCAGCTCCTGGGCAGCTGGAAGTGCTGCCTCCATGGTTCAAACGTCCCTTGCAATGAGACTTCCCTTCTGTGGGAACAACATCATCAACCACTTTACCTGTGAGATCCTGGCTGTCCTGAAGTTGGCCTGTGCTGACATCTCCATCAATGTGATCAGTATGGGAGTGACAAATGTGATCTTCCTGGGGGTCCCAGTTCTGTTCATCTTTGTTTCCTACGTCTTCATCCTCACCACTATCTTGAGGATCCCTTCAGCTGAGGGGAGGAAAAAGGCCTTCTCCACCTGCTCTGCCCACCTCACAGTCGTGGTCGTCTTCTACGGGACTATCCTTTTCATGTATGGGAAGCCCAAATCCAAGGACCCCCTGGGGGCAGACAAGCAGGACCTTTCAGACAAGCTCATCTCCCTCTTCTATGGGGTGGTGACCCCCATGCTCAACCCCATCATCTACAGCCTGAGGAACAAGGACGTGAAGACTGCTGTGAGAAACTTGGTGAGTCAGAAATGCTTCACCCAGTGAGGTCTGGAGGACAAATGTCCCTGTAGTTCTGTGCTCTTGGCTGCCTGCACCCATGCATCTCAGAAGAATGTGTCCTCCAAGGAAGATAAATGTGAAGAATGATTACCAGAAAACAGAATTCCATATGCAATGGAGAACTTTGGCTGTTACTGGACCCAAGTTCTAAAAACAATAAAACCTAAAACCTGATGGGGTGGGACTTGAAGGGTCGGAAGTGGGTGCTGCTGAAAACACAAATGATTTTGCTGGTTCCCTTTTGGGCACGTGTGAATTCACCCTTGTGAGAAGTTTGCCCATTTTTTTGGGGAAAAACAGCTTAGTGTACCTTTGAGTTACATAAATATCCAAGATCCTTCTCTGGAAAGGAGGCAAGGAAGACAGTGTGGGGCAAAACTCCATGGCAGAATAGTATAAAAAATTATCAACATTAGAGTTAAAATGGCACTCTTTCAATTTTGTTTTTCTTAGTGGCAGGATTGAGACTGGAGATGAGAATGAAGTTGGCTCTTTCTTTCCCCTGAGGCTCAGATGAGTTGGGATCATGTAGATTCTGTGTAGGGTATTTCCACTGACAGCAAGTAAGCTGGATTCTGCAATGCATGTGGAAGTTCTTAGCCCAGGAGTACTAATAGCTGGTATCTGGTTTTAAGCTTAATTTTCCTGCTGTCAGCAAGTCTTATGTATTTAAGTACACAGTCTGGCCCTACAGTCCAGAGAGTTAGAAGATGGACCTATGGGGGAGAGCAGAGCAGGAGCATCATGTGACCGGCAGAAGATGGAGCAAGGTGGCTGACTGAGGAGAAGTGGAATGATAAAACTGAAAGGCAGAGCCAGTTTACCATGCACCTAAGAAGGGGTCCAGGGGTGTAATGTGTGATGATCTCAGTCACTAGAGACACAAAAAGGAGCAAAGCTACTAAAAGGAAGTGAACTTTGAATGTCTCTTTTTCCTTGAGGTAACTGGATGTCTCTTTTTTTTTTTTTTCTGAGAATCAATATTTTCTGATGAAAACAAATTCTCCCTGCTTGCCTTCCTTGGGTGTCCTGGGCTTCTCCTGTCCGGGATGTGGCCAGCCACCCTCTTTGGCCCCACAGTGCTCTCCTAGCCACACTGGTCAGAAACGTGGACACTGGTCACTGCCTATGTGAGTCCTTAGCCTCTCAGGCTGCTCCTGTCTCACCATTTCAAACCTGGTATTATTTGTCTCATTCTGGTGTGAGTTTGCCTTTCTTCATTGAGCACAGAGCCTATCTATGTCCATCTTAGCTCACTACAGAGAGGATGACATCAACTTGGGATCAACTCCAACCTTTGTAAGTCAAGAATTGACCTAAAAATGAAACATACTTGTAGAGCAAAATTCCTTTTCAATATCACTAGTTTTGACTAAGAGAACTGTAACTAGTTTCTACCCAGATCTTTCCATAGGACTCTACAGGACTCCTTCAGCTGCCCAAAGTGCTGCCATCAGAGAGCTTTCAGCTGACAGTCTTCTTCAGGAATTAGCTAAAGAGTGCTCTTAGCTGAAGAGTGGACTCACATAAGGTCATGCCCCCTTCCTCAGGGCAGCCCATATCCAATGATTGACTGATGAAGAGATATAAATATCTTACCCTGCCCCCCACTCAGGATAACTCTGAAAGGTGGCCCTACTGCCAGAGTTCCCCACAGGGTTGACTGAGGCCTTTGTTGAGACCACATCACAGGCCAACTCCTCCCTCTGCCCAATCTGGCTTTCTATCCTCCCTTCCACCAGTGTTGATCCCAAGAGCACTCCCTAATAAACATTATGCACCTCAATCTCCATACCAGAGTCTGTTTCCTGGCAAACCCAAACCATGTCATCATGCAAACTCCATTGCTTATGTAATGCATATATTCTCTCTTCAGAATCTATGGACCAACCACCTCCCCCCTACCCCGCTGGCAATCATTACAAAACTCATGTAGAATAGTTGTGATGTGGGAAACAAAGGCAGAGAGAAATGTGGATAAAATTAAATTTTCCTACAGCTTATAGCCCATTGACAAGTCCTTGAAACAGAGTGACCTTCCTCAAGGAGCTCAGTTGCCTCCATGTTGACACTTTGCTGAGGAACAAAAGGCAATCTTAGCTCAACCCCTCAGGATCCTGTGAGTCTTCTTTAGCATATGAAAATTCCTTTGGAAACTTCCTTTACCTCTACTCCCCCTAAGATATATGTTAGCAATCATTCTCCAAACATATGGGCTACTGATACACATCTAAAGGGTCTCATGACTAAGGTTTTACTAGAGAGTAGTAAACGACCTTATCCTAACAACAGCTAGCCCCTCAAGGTCCTGGAAACTTTGCTTCCAAATTCCTTAGAGACTTACGCTATTCCTAACCACACCCCCCCCAAACTTGAAGGTATATAATCAGTCACCCATTGCAACCCCAGTGCAGCTCTTTCTGCCCATGGGTCCTCCCCATGCTTTAATAAAACCACATTTTTTGCACCGAAGACATCTCAAGAATTCTCTCTTGGCCATCAGCTCTGAACCCCTTCAAACTGCATCAGTTGTGTTAGCATCAGAAGCTTTAGAACCAGATCTTAGTTAATTTCCAATTCCTCTATTTATCAACTTACTTTGAAGTTTGTTTTATTTTTTTTTTAATTTTTTTAACGTTTATTTATTTTTGAGACAGAGAGAGACAGAGAGTGAACAGGGGAGGGTCAGAGAGAGGGAGACACAGAATATGAAGCAGGCTCCAGGCTCTGAGCTGTCAGCACAGAGCCCGACGCGGGGCTAGAACTCACGGACCGCGAGATCATGACCTGAGCCAAAGTCGGCCGCCTAACTGACCGAGCCACCCAGGCGCCCCTGAAGTTTGTTTTATATTGTAGTTAACCTCTCTGAAATTGGCTTACCACCGCTGTCCTGCCCACCTCCCTAGTTCAGTGTTTCCCATTCCCATTTTATTTGCCATGAACCACATAGAAAATAATTAATTTGTATGGCACCATGGGATAAGTGGATGGGTCTACTCATGATGAAGGAAATTAACCTGGGGACTTAGGCCACAACATGTCCTGCTTAGTGACCCCAGGGGGACTCAGCTTGTCATATCTGGAGCCTATGGCATACTAACTAGAAAGCTCTGCCAGAGGCAGACATGTTTCTTCCTTAGCATATGATGAGAGGACAGCCATGCCCCTTCTCCTGGGCACAGATGATTGCATTCTTGACCAAAACAAAGCTAATCATATTTTCTCTCCAAGGAATATGAATGTGAATATAGAGACCCTTGTTAGTTGTCATAGGGCTCTTGAGCTGAGAGACCACATAACATAGGACTAACGTGGCCATGTGTCTTGCAAGAAAGAGAAAGCTGGTCTGCAGAGAAATGACAAATAAAATGCTCAAAGAGCATCATATAATACATGACCTAAGACTTAGAGAATTCCTCTCTCTTTCATTTTATGGAAAAATTTAAATCTAGAGAAAAGTAGAGAAGATAATAAAACAAATCCTTAGGTATTCATATCCAGATCCAACAATGATCCATTCATGACCAATCTTGTTCAACTATATGCCCATGAATTATTTCTCCCTTTCTTGAATTATTTTGAAACAAATCACAGATACCCATAGCATATCATCCTTAAGTATTTCTGTATTTACCTCTAAAAATGACTAATACTCTTATAAAATATAAATCAACCCTAATTCCTTGATATCATCAATTATCTAGGATTATATATTTCTCCAAATGTCTTATAAATGCTGTAATTATTTCAGTGTGTGAACTTAAACTAAAATCCAAATAAGACTACACATTATGATTAGTTTGTTTTACTCTTTGGTTCTCTCTCCCCTCTCCAATGCCCCTCTTGCTTCCCCCTCCCCCTCTCCCTCTTAATTTCCTCTTAATTTGCTAGATCCAGCTCCCAGAACTCAGAGAAACATTTTACTTACTGGACCACTGATATGTTATAAAAGGATATAATTCAAGAATAGCCAGATGGAAGAGATGCATAGGGAAAGATATGAGAAAGTGTTCAGAGACTCCACTCCCTCCCCATTCTCTCCCATCTTCACATGTTTACCAACACAGAAGTTCTCTGAACCCCAACCTTTGAGGGTTTTTTGGAGGATTCACTACATAGGTGATGTATATGGGAAGGAATAAGAAGACAATCTTAATCAATGAGGTTAAGCAAAAATTCTGTAGAAATTATAAGTATGAATTTTATATACATATAAATATTTTATATTTACACATATTTTCTGTTCCCATTGAAAGGCCTAGAAACTATGAGAAACTCAAAAGCACCCTTGGCACCCAGATTGAGTTTATAAATACCATTCCCCACTGAAAGAAATAAGAATTTCTTAAAGAAAATGACTATGGAGCTAATATCCAAAGTATGGAGAGGGCTTAAAGTTGTTAGAAGCAGTTAGGTTCTTAAGCATTTATTTTTTAAAATGTTTTATTTATTTTTGAGAGAGAGGGAGCACGCACAAGAGTAGGGGTGTGTAAGTGGGAGAGGGAGACAGAGGATCCAAAGTGGGTCAGTTCTATGCTGACAACAGAAAGCCGGAACCAGGGCTGAAACTCAAAAACCGTGAGATCATGACCTGAGCTGAAGTTGGATGCTTCACCGACTGAGCCATGTAGGCATGCTAAAGCAATTAGTTAGGTTCTAACAGGATGCCTGGAAGCCACCAAACAGGAAGTCATGGCTAAAGTCAAAGGCCTATCCTGGCAGCACAGCAAAACAAAGCCATAAGAAACCAGATCAAACCAGACAGGCCCAAGATGGCTGACAAAGTCTCCTCCCTAAGGGTGCCATGACAGAAAACCCCTGACCAAGTAAAGAAGAAAAGGTATATAACCCACATTCCTGGAAGAGACCACCCTGCTTCCAAGAAAATCTCCACCTTCAAGTAATGAATATTCTACCCCTTCGTTAACAACTGTCAATTAAAGATAGAAATCCAAACTCCAGTGGGCATAGTTCCCCTTTAAGCTCACCCACTCTCACAACTAAAGAGTGTACTTTTACCTTAATAAACCCTCTTGTTTCTGCTGCTCATCTGCCATGTTGTTTGTCCTTGAATTCTTTCTCATGATGAGACCAACAGGCCTCAGCAATATCTTTTGGATGGGCTGTGTCAGAGCCTGAGGTATCCCTAGTCCACCCACCAACAAAGTTATACCAACAAAATAAAATGTTAAGAGCTAATGTGGACACAGCTCCTGTAAACAGCAGAAGTGAGTCAGGCTGTCCCTCTGATATGTTTCCCGATTCCTGTGTGGCTGTCAGTATTGGGGCCAATCATAATAGCTGAGGCAATGGTGTGAGCCCTTCCACTTGTTCCTGAGCTTTCCACAAGAGACCCAAGCTCACATGTGTCGTACTGAGGGGTGACAGTCTGTGGAAGAGTTGCAGGAGAAATCCAACTTGGGGAGAGAGAGAGACTCCAAACAAGACCCTCAAGGCATCTCAAAGCTCAGACTTTCTGAAACAGGAAGAGCGCAACAAAGGAAGGTATGTAGTTCAGACAAGTAAGATGGCAGGTCCTCTCTGAATAGGGCCAGAAATTCTGAATTCTGCAAGCTGGTTCTGCTCAAGATAGATGTTTCCAGGGGCGCCTGGGTGGCTTGGTCGGTTAAGCATCCGACTTCGGGTCAGGTCATGATCTCACGGTCCGTGAGTTCAAGCCCTGCGTTGGGCTCTGTGCTGACAGCTCAGAGCCTGGAGCCTGTTTCAGATTCTGTGTCTCCCTCTCTCTCTGCCCCTCCCCTGTTCATGCTCTGTCTCTCTCTGGCTCAAAAATAAATAAACGTTAAAAAAAATTAAAAAAAAAAAAGATAGATGTTTCCAATATTTAAGAGCCACTTAGAAAAGACAGGTTTGTTAAACATTTGAAAAGGTGGAACCATAGCCAGAAGCTAGGTATCTGGGGTCAGCGGTGCTCTAGGTTTTAAAATCATGCTTCCTTATAATTTACACTGTTATTTATTTATAAAATACATAAATGTTCTCCTGTACCAAGATATTATATACATTATTAAATGTTTACAAAAATAGAAATTGAAAAAGATGGGATAAAAGTAAAAATATAAAAAGAAGGGTTAACATGGAGCAAAGGAGAAATTAAGGGTAGTTCACAAATTCATTTACTAGTTTATTCAGCAGCTATTCATTGAATGCCTAATGTAAGCCAGGTTCAGTTTTTATACTTCAGATACGTTTGTAAATGGTGTAGAAAAAAATCCCTGCCTCTGTGAAAATTGCACTCTAGCAGATGGAAACAGACAAGATAAATGACTAACATAAATAAGAAAATAAGAGGGGATGCTGGAAACCGCACAGAATCAGGACTGAGGCATAAAGGAGGACTGAACACATGCACCTAATTTTGCTCCCTCTTGCAACCCACAAAAACTATAGTTAACTTTTTTGGTTTTGTTTCATTTTTTTAAAGTGACAAAATCCACAAGATTAAGAAGAAGGGGGACAGCAGTGTGATAACATCCTGAAGGCTGGAAAGTGGATGTGGTCATTTCCACTGCAGATCTAACAGACCTACATCCTGAGCCAGAAACTAGGAGAGCACTGCACTGCAACCAGATCTCCAGCACTGAGCAGCCATTGCACCACATCCTCTAGGTCCAGGGGTGAAGGGGTGCTACTAAAACAGGAGGATTAGGCAAAAAAAATGTATAAGAAACAGAGTCCCTATACCCCTTCCCTCATCCCATGACATTGGCCAACTGTCCCTTACCGATCCCAACAAAAATTTCTTCTCTGGAGAAGATAAAACACATGATCATAAGAAAGACTTCAAACAACAGGACATCACTTCTGCAATCAAGTGGACTTTTTCAAGCACACAGCTGCTATACCTATGAAACTCTCGTGGCAAGAGCTAGGACCAGATTCATTTAGGACTCTCCCAATGCCCTGTAGAGGCCTAGCCTACGCTAGGAGTTCGGACTCTATGTGGTGGGACACAGACAAGAAGAAACTTTCTAGGTTACTTGATTCTTTCCAACCCCAAGATCCTGAATTTGGAAATGCCAGTGGTATTGAGCTACAAGGATCTGTCCTGTGTAGTGAGTTTCACACTCTCCTAGACCTATCATGGGTTCTACTGAGAGCTCTCACTGACTGGGGTTTATGTTAATTCTGGCAGGACCAGGATGACCTGTCCTCTCTAATGTTTTCCAATAGCTCAGCAGGACGGGTATAAAGGAAAGGAGGGCGAAGAAAGTATTTCTGGAGGGACTTCAAAATAATTGGATCTTGGGGACATAATCCCAGATGTATAAAGTTTCTAAACTTTGTCACTTCAGTTTCTAAACTTTAAATCACTTCAGGGACTAGAATAATCCCAATAGCGGGGTGGAATTTAACTGGCTTCATGTACGTAATACATGGTCCTTTGTGGATTTTACCCAAACCCAGAACGAAGACCAGAAAACTTAGCTCTCATCCATTTCAGGTGCTAACCCCTCTGTCTGCTACTTTCAGATCAGATTGGCTATGTTCAGCCTCTGGACTATTCCAAGACCTCAGAAAAGTGGTGTTCTTTATTGACCTGTTTACAGAAAAGGTAAGAGAGAATTTGTAAAAGAATATGTAAACTCTTGTGAGCCCAGCCCAATTCCTGGCTTCATTCCTTGTGACTAAGTGGCATGGGGAGAACTTGAAAGAAAGAGAGAAGGACATCTTAGTGGTGGGACAGAAAGTGAAGAATGAGGAATTCATGAGATCATTTTGTCCCTGGATAGAATATCTCTAAATATATCCCATTCCAAAGAGCATATTAGGAAAACAGAGGCCCAGAGAGGAAAAGGGAGTTGATAATCCCCATACATTGAGTGACTGGTGAAGTACAATTCTTTTGGTAAGTGCTCCAAAGAGTTTGGCAGGTGAGTGAAGGAATGCATGAATAAATATCCCAGGGGCCTGTGGACTGTGAGAGAGAACTAAAAAAGAGGAGGAAATTCGTATCTAAAATTGCTTGGATCAGCAATTGAGAATGAAGATCTGTTATTTCCACCAGACTTATGTCCCAAAAGAATAAAAATTCACACAAATGGAGTATAGCACTTCTCACAAAATTGATTAAAATGGATCACCCACACATGGTATAGCCTGAAGTAAACATGTGATGTTAATCTTAAATGTGATTCAGAAAACTAAATCCAATTTTGTGAAATGTCAAACACCTCCATGGGTAGCCAAATATCACAAAGTAGATTTTGACTAATTTCTCTGCATTTTATTAGAACAATGTAAAGAGACCCAGATTGCCAAGGCTGTTCTCCAGCTGCTCAGCAAGGCAAGTTTCCTCACTGGCTTTCTGGCCACTTTAGGCATCAGAGAATCATAAAGTTGGCTTTCTGAGGGAAGATACACCATGGAGAGATCCAACTGGACTTCTCCTGTGATGGGGTTCATTCTCCTGGGCCTCTCAGCCCACCCAAAGCTGGAGAAAACGTTCTTTGTGCTCATTTTACTGATGTACCTGGTGATCCTGCTGGGCAATGGGGTCCTCATCCTGGTCACTGTGTCTGTCTCCCGCCTGCACACGCCCATGTACTTCTTCCTGGGGAACCTCTCCTTCCTGGACATCTGCTATACAACCTCCTCAGTCCCCCTCATTCTCGACAGCTTCCTGACAGCCAGGAAAACTGTACCCTTCTCAGCCTGTGCTGTGCAAATGTTTCTTTCCTTCGCCATGGGAGCCACAGAGTGTGTGCTTCTGGGCATGATGGCATTTGATCGCTATGTGGCCATTTGTAACCCTCTTAGGTACCCTGTGGTCATGAGCAAGGCTGTCTACGTGCCCATGGCTGCCAGCTCCTGGGCAGCTGGAAGCACGACCGCCATGGTGCAAACATCCTTAGCAATGCGGTTGCCCTTCTGTGGTGACAACGTCATTAACCACTTCACCTGTGAGATCTTGGCTGTCCTGAAGTTGGCCTGTGCTGATATCTCCATCAATGTGATCAGTATGGCAGTAGCCAATGTGATCTTCCTGGGGGTCCCAGTTCTGTTCATCTTTATCTCCTACATCTTCATCCTCACCACTATCCTGAGGATCCCCTCAGCTGAGGGGAGGAAAAAGGCCTTCTCCACCTGCTCTGCCCACCTCACAGTCGTGGTCGTCTTCTATGGGACTATCCTTTTCATGTATGGGAAGCCCAAATCCAAGGACCCCCTGGGGGCAGACAAGCAGGACCTTTCAGATAAGCTCATCTCCCTCTTCTATGGGGTGGTGACCCCCATGCTCAACCCCATCATCTATAGCCTGAGGAACAAGGACGTGAAGGCCGCTGTGAGGAACCTGGTATTTCAGAAACACTTCATCCAGTGATGGTGGAAGGGTCATGATAGATCTCTATTATATCATTTCTCTCACCTAAGTGTCTCAGGGGATAAGAAAAAGGGCCAATTTCATCAAGGGTACATAGACAAAACTAATGACACAGAAAGCTTTATAGGAATAGGAAGCATTTAATTGGACTTTTCTACCCCATTCTATAAGCAATTATACAAAAGTATATGCCATTGGTCAAGCCTTATAGTTATCTATCTCTGTGATGCATTACTGAACTTATTGATGTCCAGGAAAGTAATTTTTCCAGTTTTATTTTTAACTGATAAAAAGCTCTAGTCTAGGGGTACCTGGGTGGCTTAGTTGATTGTCTGATTTCATTTCAATTCGAGTCATGATCTCACAGTCTGTGGGTTTGAGCCCTGTGTCAGGCTCTTTGCTGACAGTGTGGAGCCTGCTTGGGATTCTCTCTCCCTCTCTCTCTGCCCCTCCCCAGCTTGTGGGCTCTCTCTCTCTCAAAATAAATAAACAAACATTAAAAAAAAAGCTCTAATCAATAGATCTGTAATTCATTTGCTCCTTGGCCTCTTTCTTGGAACATATTTGGATGGGTCCTTGATTCATGTTACCTTTCAACACATCTTACTCCATATTAAACAAAAGTAATATTTTTATCTTTATCCTCATTGTTTCTTTCTCCTTATTTTCATATTAATTCCTCAAATTGTTTCCTGAATTGTTCTCTTCCTGTCTCCATAATTAACCTCTTATCCTTAATCATAGTCCCTACCAGAAAATCATTCACGCTTTTGGAGCAAAGAAGAGGGTGAGTAGGTTGTGGCAAAACTGATACCAGGGTCAAAGGCTCTGGCCTTTTTTCTTTCCCGTTTTTGAAGATGTTATTCACCCCTGGCTTCTGTCCCTGGATAGCAGTGGCCTCCCATAGGTCATCAGAGTGATTTGGAAACAGAGATGTATTTAGGAGAATCAAATGAATTCTATTAATTTCCTGACCTAGCTTGACCAACCATGCAGCCAAGTGACCATTGTGGCATGACACTACATGGCAGTCAGATGGAGAAGAAGGTGATGTTCACTAGGAGACATCTAAGAGTCATCCGCATAATTGGTGAGGAATTCTAAGCCAGTTCCCAAAAGTCATCCATCTAGAAGTCCAGCTAAAAGAATGGGTGGAATAGAAAACTTCTGTTAGCTGACATGAACTTTTAATCCAATAGGAAGGAAATAAACTAACCATAAAACAAACAGACTTTGCTGACAAACAGTTATTGCAAAAAGATAGTTAAGTGCAGTGAAGAAAAGTCTCAGTGGAACTCGGGAGGCTACGGAGTCAATAAAACAAAAGCAGTTTGCCAAAGAGAAGCTAAAAGAAAAGGTGACTGGGAGATAAAAACATGACCTAGGGGGAAAAATCCACATTATTTATCAAATAAAATTAAGCAGAAAGTATTTAAATAGATAAAACAATGCTTAAAATGAATTTTTACATTAAAAATAACTTAAATTTCTCTCCTAGTCTTCAGAGGGAAAAAAAGGGGGGGGGGGGTTCAGTTATTCGAGAAAAGATGAGAGACATAAAAGATAGACCGGGGGGATCCATTATGTAATTCTTGAGGAGAAAACAGAGCAGATAAAAAGCAAATAGTAATTAAGGAGGAGAAAAAACATTCTGCTGAACAGATAAAATTTCATTCATAAAAGTTTCATGAATCACCAGGTAAGAATTGTAGCAAAAGACGCACCTATACACAGTCGATACAAGGATAATTTTTGATTCTCATCTATGTTAAAGTAATTCTATAGACTTTTCCACAGGAGAAAAGCATATTTTCTAACAAGGGATAGGAATCTGGCTGCCATTGGCCTGCTTTTCTGTTACCCTAAATGTAGATGCCAGTGGAAGAAGGTTTTCTGAGTTCTGACAGAAATGGGCTGTGAGTCCTGAATTCTATGCACCCTGACCATTGCACAAATGTAAGACTTGAAAAGACATTTTTGGCACGTGCACACACAGAAAGCACGTACCCCTATAATCTCTTTCTGAAAAAGAAGTTTTATTTATAAAGTTCTCCCAACAAATAGTTTAAAATAAATAATTGAACGAATGTGACAGATATGGTATGTAAGACGCTAATGATCAAATGCTAAAGAATAATAAAGTCTAATGAACTCTTGATACCAAATTTGCCAAGACAAATATATGAATTATTAGAAAACACATAGAGGGAAACACTGATAACAAAGCAATGGTATAACTCCAGTTACAATTCTAGATGACTTTATTAAGCTGAGAAATTAAGAAAGAGAAGTAAAGGTACAACCCATTTAAGGTTTCATCTTATGAAGGATGTATCAGGAAGGGGAATCTTATAAGTATAATTCACTGCATTGATACTGAAATACAAGTCTTAATATGCTTGTTGAAATTTTAAGAGACAAGACCAGTAGAAAAGCATTAGGATGAAGACTTTTGAAAGAATTAGAGGATTGTGAATGAACAAAAAAAGTTGATCAAATGAAAAAAAGTCATTTATTGAATCTGAGTAGATTAAAATCATTGTATATTAAACAAATGATACACATTACCCAGTTTTTAAAGGAGTTTCAGGGTTTCTAACATTAGGAATGTTAGATCTATTGCAACCATTTTATTAATAGATTCAAGCAGAAAAAGTGATCTCATTGACAAATGTTGAGAAGTCATTTGATAACATTTAATATTTATTTCTGACTTTTTAAAAGTAGCAGACTTGAATAGAGGAAACCATCCCTGACATGAAAGAAAATATCAGAACATCGGCCTGTAGCATGTCTACAACTTGGATTAGAACACCTGCTTTCAATGTCTACATCATTCTGCAGAGTCTAACTAATTAGATGAGACCAGAAAAATAAAGGACAAAAATAATGAAAAGAAGAAGAAAAAAAAAAAAGAAAACTATTCACAGACGTTGTTCAACTACAAAAATTTTAATCAAATGTCAAAGCTACTAAAAGTAGTAGGAAAGTACACTAGAGTGGTTGTACATAATTCACAGCAGTCACAAAAATTTTTAAATACCTTGGGAAAATATATAAAGAAGTATGAAAGAACTATATGAATATCATGTGTTTATAATCACACACGAACAGAAGAAATAAACAGTTTCATTTTGGAGGAAGGAAGTGCCCTGAATGTAAGCTTTAGGACATTTAACTATCCTCCAAGTGCTCTCATTCAAAGCCTTTCTCCCCCTTGCCAACAGGTTGGGATGAGCCATGCTCCATTCACTTTCCCATCCTTAGAGCAAGCACATGCTGTTAGTTGGGAAAGAAGGTTCAAGCTCAGGGCTTGGAGGCAAAGGTGAAGGCTCACTGACCTAAAGGTTACAGAAGCAAAGAAAACCAGCCTCAACTCAGCCCTTGCTTTTGGAGATAACCAAGGAGTCTAGAACAGACCACTGACAAATGGAGGTTTTCAGAGCTCTGCTTATGTGCTGATTAATTTCCACCTCATTACAACCAGTGACCATTTATCTCAGGTTAGGATGATGTCTTAAATCTTCAAGAGATTACAGCAGCAAATGAAAGTTATTACAAACATGATCAAATCAAGCAACACAGATAATCACAGATAACAGGTCAAGAATGTAATCACCCAAAGAGCTTAAATCAGAGCATTTCAGATGCTGGACTGCAGGAAAGGACCAGGTGTGGAAGCAGGACCTGACTGCTTCTTCCAACAGAATGCCAGGAAGGAATGTAGGAGTGGGGAGGGGTTGCAGAGATGTTGTCCCAGCTGCAGGTTCCATGCTTACCTCTGGTGTTTGCAGAGTTGAACTGAGTGCCCCTCAAAATTCTTTAATGGTATCGAGATAAGTATTATGAGGGTCAAACAAAATTTGATCCATACCCAGATTTGGCTAAAGGTTGCAAATTTGCAATGTCCACTATAAGCACTCATAAGACACACCTGAACCCCCTAAGAATGCCATCACAGAGGTCAGCTATATCCTGTACTGTGCACCTATTATTTTGGGTGTTGGGGGGAACTGCTCGCTCTCACTCTTATGTGATTCTAATGAGGCTGCCAATCATAGTACACCAGCTCTTGGCACAGCAATCGTGTCTAATGGAAGTCATGTAACCTAAGTCAAACTAACCAGAGCCATTCCTCAGGAAATTTCTAATTGGAGCATGCAGAGAAAGGGTCTTGTATTAGCTTTCTATGCTTCATGGAGGATCATCACTAACTTAGTGGCTTAAAACAACACACATTTATAATCTTGCAGTTTTGTAAGTCAGGAGTTCAACCAAGTCCTCCACAAGGCTGCAGTGTAGGTGTTGGCCAGGGCTCAGTTCTCACCTGGAGACTCAAACAGAAGAATGTGAATTAGGCTCTTGACAACTCTCTTCCCTATCACATGAGGAAATCTGTCCACCAGCATTTAAAATGAAGCCAGGAAAAAACAAGTAGAGATAAGAAACAGATGGAGAGACCCAGGGTCCTAATGACATGTAGAGTCCCTAATTCCAGCTATGCCTGAGACTGAATCCACCCTTGAACTTCTCAGTTGTATGAACATTAAAGTTCTTTTTGGGATTAAGCCAGTTGGAATAAGTTTTCTATCTAGCAGCCTAGGAAGTCTTAACAATTACAAAGCCCAGAGAAAAGCATCTTTATATGGTCTCCCTCTCTTGCTGACCACTGCATTCTCCACCTGCAATTCTACATTTATATAACATGGTAGGTCATTCTCAGTTGAGATACAAGAAACTGCAAACCAGTCTTGGTCAAATCCCAGGCTCTTTTTCAAATAAAAGAAAAGGAATAAACTCCTTTCAGGCCTATACTATCCATGAACATAGATGCAAAATCCTAAATTGAATGTGGCATCAGAGGAGACTGAGCAAGGACATGGGACTTTTTTTTTAACATTTATTTTTGAGAGACAGAGAGAGAGCACGAGCACAGGAGGGGCAGAGAGAGAGGCAGACACCGAATCCAAAGCAGGCTCCAAGCTCTGAGCTGTCGGCACAGGCCCGACGTGGGGCTCAAACTCACAAACTGCAAGATCATGACCGAGCCAAAGTCGGACGCTTAACCAACTAAGCCACCCAGGCGCCCCAGAGACATGGGACTTTATCTCCGTTAAGTTGTAAAAAAATCTCCACTTTGCAGTGTCAGTGGAGAGCATGTGGGAAGCCTAGACTTTCATCCCCAACCCTGCGTAATGAGGTGCCCCTTTTCCTTCCCACTTGGGTGGTATCAGAGAGGGTCTAAAGGAGAGTCAGAACTTGTGCCTATGGTAATGAGGCCACCCTTCTTATGGTGTCAGTGGAGGACATGGGAGTAGTAACTATATACCCTTGACCCTGCCAGCCAGGAAGGAATCAATCAGCAGAGCCCTGGTGGGGAGCTGAAATTCATCCTCTCTAGCAGCAAGGGGGGTCTCCTCCACCAGGGAAGGACAGGCTGGTTCAATAAGCAAAGATCAGTCAATGCAATCTAGCGTATTAACAAGCTAAATTAAAAAAAAAAAAACTGACATGAGTGAAACAGGAAAAGCATTTGAAAAACCAATGCCCATTCATGGTGAAAAACAAAACAAACAAACAAACAAACAAACAAACAAAAACCTTTCAGCATTGAATTGGAGGTCCCAGCCAGTGCAGTAGGGCAACAGACAAGTCCAACAATTTTGAAGGAAGAAAAAAACTTTCATTGTTCACTGGTGTTATTATTGCCTACTATATAGAAAATCTAAAATAACTTGAAGATATATTATAAATATTTAAAAGAGTTGGGGCGCCTGGGTGGCTCAGTCAGTTAAGCATCTGGCTTCAGCTCAGGTCATGATCTCGCAGTTTGCGACTTTGAGCCCCACACTGGGATCTCTGCTGACAGCTCAGAGCCGGGAGCCTGCTTCAGATTCTGTGTCTCCCTCTCTCTCTGCCCCTCCCTCACTCAGGCTCTGTCTCTCTCTAGCAATAAATAAAACCATTAAAAGGATTTTATAAATATTTAAAAGAGTTTAGCAAGGTTCCTCAACACTAAATCAATATACAAAAACAAATATTGTATTTCTATATTCTACCAACAGATTTTGAAATATTTTTAAAGACATAAAGAAATATAAATATATGTATTGGGGTGCCTAGGTGGCTCGGTCAGTTAAGCATCCAACTTCAGCTCAGGTCATGATCTCATGGTTCATGGGTCCAAGCCCTGTTTTGGGATCTGTGCTGACAGGTTGGAGCCTGGAGACTGTTTCGGATTCTGTGTCTCCCTCTCTTTCTGCCCCTCCCCCACTCATGTTCTGTCTCTCTCTCTCTCTCTCTCTCAAAAATAAATAAACATTTTAAAAAATTAAAAAGTATATATGTATTTATATATTTAAATATAAAAATTAATATGTTTATGTTAAAATATAAATATCCTCATACAGGGTTAAATCTGACAAAAGATCTCCAAGACCTTCATGCATAAAAGTATAAATTATAACATGTTTTGAACAATATTAAAACAGAGAAATATTTCCATTTAATGGGTTGGAAAATTCAGTATTATGGAGATATTAGTTCCCCTCAAATTGATCTATAGAATAAATGTAAAACCAATTTATACATTCCCAAAACAATTACTGTAGAATTCAAGAAGTTGGGTCCATAATTTATATAGAAGAACAAAGAACTAAAAACAGTCATCACACATTTGAAGAAGTATTGAGTGGGGATAAAGGGACTCACCCTACAAGATATCAAAGTATACTAAAAAGCAATATTAATTAGGGCAGTGTGGCATCAACACAGGAACAGACAGGTAAGCCATTTGGAAAAGAATAGAGATCCCAGAAATGAACCCCTTCATGTCTGGACATTTGATGTATAACAGAGAGGCCATTACAGATCACTAGAGAAAGGATGGGTGACAGATGTAGGCAGGACAATTGGACGTATGTGTACCAAGGAGAAGTATATAAAATATTTATAGCAGCATTCAACTAGGAGGCAACCCAATTATCCTTTGAAGTAGAATGTATAAATAAGTGGTGTTACATTCATATAATGGAATTTAGCAATACAAATTAATGAATTTAGCTACACTCATAAATATGAATGAGCCTCACAAACATAATATTGACAGAAGTAGCAAGTTAAAAAGAATACCTACAAGCAATTGAATTGATATGGAGTTTAGAAAGAGGAAAGCCTAAACTATACTGTTTAAGGATGTATACACAGATGATAAACTCATGAAAAACAAGGAAATGATTATAACTAAAATTGGAATGTGGTGTCTCTGGGAGGAGAGGGAGAGGATGGACAGGGAAAGAATACCCAGGGAGCTTCCAAGGTACTGGCAGTGTCCTACTCCTTAAATTAGGATATCATTGCTTTCTTTTATTCTTTCAATTAAAAATACGTGTTTTATATACTTTCATATGCATTTACATGTGTGTGCTATATTTCACATTTTAAATTGTTCTAAATATCTAAAGTATTAAATAGTACAATGTGATATCACTTCTCATCTTTAAATTGGCAAAGACCAAAAGAAGTTCTTGAGAGAGCAAAGTAATATGTTATCAGAGGGTGGAAAACAGACATTCTCATAAGCTGATGATAGGAATTTGTAAACTTGTCAATATTACAAATGTACATAAACAGATATGTTTTTACCACATGTGCTAAATTACGAATATGCAAAGATATTTGTTGTAACATTGACTGTAATAGCATAAGATGGGGGGAAACTGGAAGATCTAAAAGTCTATCAATATTAGATTGGTTAATTAAATGATGACACATTCTTAACACTGGAATAAATACAGCCATTTAAAAGAATGAGGCAGGGATGCCTGGGTGGCTCAGTTGATTGAGTGTCTGACTTTGGCTAGGTCATGATCTCACAGTTTGTGGGTTTGAACCCTGCTTTGCACTGACAGATTCTCTGTTTCCCTCTCTCTGTGTCCCTCCTCCACTCATGTTATCTCTCTCTCTCAAAAATAAATAAACATTAAAAAGAAAGAAAGAAAGAAACAAAGAAAGAAAGAAAGAAAGAATGATATATAAAACATGTATAAAAATGATATATTTTCCAGATATATAGCTCCAATATATATTAACTGAGAAAATCAAGATATTAAAACAGTGTATATTTGTGCAAAATTTGTCACTGTCTTCATATCTCGCTTTTCTCACTGACCAATATCCATAGAATATTTCTGGGAAAAAAAGGCATACAAGAAATTGCTAATATAGGTTGCCTCAAAGGAACATAACTAGGTGACGAGAAAGAGACTTAATTTTTATTATACATTCTTCTATACCTTTTACATTTTGTATCAGGTACAAGTAATGCCTACTAATGTGGTGATAATCATGAGGAAGAGGAGGAGGAGGATATCCAATGATGATAAAGAGAATAAGATGTATTGAGACTGAAATACCAGCTCTGGATTTTACAAGAGATGTGGTCTTTGCTAAACTGTTTAACTTTTTAAAGTTAAAATTTTTAAGTTATGGGAGAAAGTATTTGCAAACAACATATTTGATAATATATTCGGTTAATATTCAAAATATATAAAGAACACATATAACTCAACATCAAAAAAAAAACCCACAAATAATTGGATTAAAAGTGGGCAGAGGACCTGAATAGACATTTCTCCAAAGATGGCCTACAGATGGCTAACGGATACATGAAACAATGCTCAACATCACTCATCATCAGGGCAATGCAAATTAAACCCACCATGAGATACCACCTCACACCTGTCAGAATGCCTAGGATCAAAAAGACAAGAAAAGACACGTGCTGGAGAGGAAGTGGAGAACGTCTTAAAGCCAGTGTTTGTGAAGCGTTCGTCACAGTGACTGGCACAAGGGAGCCGCTCAACAAACGCAGCCAATCCTGCTACTGCTGTTAGACATTTATCCTGCTTCCCCATTCTGGATATCTAGGACTTCAACATAGGGACAAAGTATGCCGTCCCTGAATCGAGCACTGGCTTCTCTGAGACCCCAGGGAAAGCTCTGGAGGAAGCCAGCATCTGCTGTATGCTCTTGTCCATCTCCCCTTGACCGTGTCCCAGTCGTTACCTCTAATTGGGACAGGGTGTGTGGTCCCTGGAGGCCCCAGGTATGCTTAGGGCCTGTACCCCGTGCACATTTGACATTCCAAACTTTAAATTGCTTCTGGGACTAACAGGGTCCCTGTAGAGTTCACAGCTGCTGCCCGAGGACTCCTTTCACTGCTGGGGAAGATGTACCATTGGGATTTCTGTGCCTCACATCAGGATGACAGGTGCTCTCCACAAAGAGTCTGTAGCTGAGATACGCGGTCAGCCTGCACGGCTAGGAAGAAGGATGGGAGAGAAACACCAGCAGGGGCTAACATTGCCGTAGGGATTTAGCGGAGAGAAGAAGAAAGAGGGTCTCAGAGGTCAAGGATATCCAGCAGGGGAGTGTCTGGTGTCTTTCTCTGGCATCCAGGGTCTGGCCCAGGGCACAGTGTGGAGTTGAGAACTGTGTCCGGGATCAGGAGACTCAGACAAGTGGCTGCAAGCAGGATGCAGGTAGGGAGCACTGGGCTGTGGTGGGGACAGAGGTGGTGGCCATGACTTTTGCCGAGCATTTTCCAAAGATGGACTTTCCTCCTCACCCTGCCTCTGCTCTAAGAAACTTCCAGCTGCAACTGATTATGAGCAGCAGATGCTGGAGAGGGGAGGAGCAGCTGAAGCTAAGCCCAGGCAGTCCCTCGTGCTCCACAGAGCTCACCAGTGACCAAGCCCCTGCCTTGACACTGCTGCTCAGTCCTCCCCGGGAGGAGCCCAGAGCCCAGGGAAAGAGGCAGCCATGTTCCCATCCCCATCCTGCTGAGATTTCCCGGAAGACTGAGCCTTTCTCAGGGTCAGAGGGTGAGCAAGACAGGCAAGCTGGGACCCAACACTGTCTGATTCCCATTCCGTGGCTAGTTCTTTCCATTTTTCTCACTTTCTTCCTATAGATACAGTAGTTTCCTCTTTTACACAGGGGATACATCCCAAGACCCCCAGTAGATCCCTGAAACCGCGGATAGTACTGAACCCTGTGTATACTGTTTCTTCCTATACACACATGCCTATGATGAAGTTTAATTTATAAATCTGGCACAGTGAGAAATTAACAATAACCAGGAATAAAATAGAACAATTGTAACAAAATATTATAATAAAAGTTATGTGAATGTGGTCTTTCTCTCAAAATATCTTATTATGCTGCACACCGCCCCCCCATTCTTCTTGCGATGATGCAAGATGATAAAATGCCCACACGATGAGATGAAGTGAGGTGAGTGACCTAGGTGTTATGAGGCTACTACTGACCTCACCATACTCAGAAAGACCATCTTCTGCTTCCAGACCACACCTGGAGGTGGTGGTGGGGCAGGAAGTGAAACTTCTGAATGCAAAATGTCCGTAAGTAAGACGGGGGGGGGGGGGGGGGGTATTACTGTACTGAGAATTTTTTCCCCAAATATAATTTGTGCCCATAATATTAGAAAATTGGATAATACTGAAGAGGTAAAAGAGGAATCCCCTCCCCTGGTGATTCTTCTATAATTTCTTTTGAGTCACTTTTATCAATACATATTGTTCACCTAATTGAGATCATAACAGTGTATACAATTTTGTATTCTCCCTTTGAATTTATTGTTGTAATGTAATGATGTAATAGTGTAAAAATTATAAATGTAACTTTAATGTCTAACATTCCATTCTATGAAGCGGTATCATTAGGTATTTATTGGTAGACAGTTATTTTGTTTCCTATGTTCATTCACAAATATGGCTGTGATAAATGCCTTTATTGAGAGATACCGGCCCTCCACTCATTGAATCATTAGAACTTTCTCCCAGGGGTGGAACTGCTGAGTTATGTGGGCTTTCCAGGTTTTTCCTTTTCCTAGGCAAACTGCTCTCCAGAGAGGCCATAGAACAGTGTATAGAGGCAGTATGACGGTTTATAGGCTCCTAACTACCTTGTGTTCCCTTCCCTTCCTCGCTCTCCCAGGTGGACATCTGCCCAGTTGGGGCTGTAGGTGTCAGAACTCCTGGTTTTCTTCCATCCCAACTCTCCTCCAAAGCCTGATACAGCCCTATTTCCAGCTGGTCATATCTTGATGGGAGACCAAGCATTCAGATCTCCCCACCATGTGTGCTCATGAGCACACATACACACACACACACACACACACACACACACACCCCATAGCACACACGCAAAGGAGCAGGCAGTCACCTTCACCAAAGTCTGAGCCCTGCCTGGTGAGAATGGTGCTGAGCAATCCATGACAGAGTTGGGACACTCTGGGTAGCACCTGTTCAGCCTTTTCATGATGCACATGGGAAACAGGCTTAGGGACTTGCTCCAGTCACCCAGAACACCCACGTCACGGGCAGGGGCAGGTCCCAGAGCTCTGGGCTCAGTGCACAAGATCTTCCTAGTCGTTCTGTTCACTCCAATTGAACCAGCTTTCATTCAGCACTGCTCCATGCTGGGCACTAGGACTTCCATGGCTGCAGCTCTCACACGGGGCAAATCCCGTGCAGCACTCATGGCCACAGCACATCGTTCACGGGCAGACGCTTCTGTGTGCACAGCCCCGGCTCGTGGGCGTAGACAGGATGGCTTCTCTAACAGAAGCCACTGCCCTTGGCCTCTGAAATCACAGCATATCCTTGTCACTATGGAATCCTGCTTGTGGCACCAACTGTAATGTTTACTTTACATTTTCTGGAAGGGCTGGGAGAGCCACTGGGAGGAGTGGCAGATAAGCTGGGGCAGAATTCCATGGTGAAGCAGCTTACACACACACACACACACACACACACACACACGCTCACACATGCACACACACACACGCACCATTGCAATTAAGAAAGAGCTATAGACATATTATGAATGAGGATTCTGAATATAGAGTCTGAGCAATTGCAGCTGAGAGCCTGGAAATCCTCTATACAAAGGCAGACAGGTCTTCCTATAAGCTAGCTGCTTGTGTAGAACACAAGAATGGAGGCAGAGAGCCAGAATATTACCCAAGAATAAAGTATAAACATAAAAGGACAAAGAAAAAACATTCCATAGTCACCCCTGGCTAAGAATGTCACCAGGATTCTAATGAGCTGGGATTAGAAGTCAATGCCACATAACCTGCTGTCTGATGACTGTAGTCAGCATGGTTATTAAGAATTGTGTTAACTGGCCAGTGAGCTGCAAGTTGCCATTCCATAGTGTGGGTTCCATCACTCCAGTCAATCCTGTGTTGGCTTCATAAAGTTCTGCCCCCTAAGGAACCTCCCCCCAATTTCTATTAGTGTGTGTGAAAATAGGCAGATCCCAGTTCAGATGATGGTCAAGTCTGTGTTGCTGAGGCTGGGCAGGCTGAGGAAGCAATCCTCGTTATGGCTGAGCCTTTACCAAGGCTTCATTCTGTCTGGATGTGGGTTAACACTTTTATACAAGTTGCTTCCAAACGTTAATAAAGTTTACAGAAGCTTAAAACTTTGCCCATTCTAAGAATTGGATCAGCTTGGGATTCTCCTCTCTGAGAATCTAAGAGAGCCCAGATTAGGTGAAACTTCTATAGAAAGAAATAATTTACAGCATTTTCCAGCTGTTGATCATAAAACAGAGGAAAAGTCCTCCTTGACTGGGGATTAGCTCTACTGGGCTCCAGTCCCGCCTCTATCAGCAACTTGCTCAGAAGACTCAGACAGGTCACACCCCTCTCTGGGCCTCAGTTGCTTTTTCGGACCACGAGAGGACGAAACATCAGAAAAACCCCTCGCACACAGTCGGCTGGAACATTTGAGGCTTTTCCTTGGTGCTAGTCTACTCTAAGCTCTGTTGTGTACCACCCCCGACCCTCTCTCATCTAAAAGCTAAGGACACTCCCACTTACTGTCTCTTACTGCCATTTTTCTCTTACACACACATGCTCTCCTCTTATGTAGCAGAGACTTGATGGCATACTAGATGCCTGAGACTCTTCTCAAGAAAGCCTGATGTGCTGCTTTTGTACTTTGCTGATGACAGAAGGGATATCACATGGAAAAAGCCAACTGGTCCTCCCCCGTGGTGGGGTTCATTCTCCTGGGACTCTCGGCCCACCCAAGGCTGGAGAAAACGTTCTTTGTGCTCATTCTGTCTATGTATCTGGTGATCCTGCTGGGCAATGGGGTCCTCATCCTGGTGACCATCCTTGACTCCCGCCTGCACACGCCCATGTACTTCTTCCTGGGGAACCTCTCCTTCCTGGACATCTGCTACACAACCTCTTCCATCCCTCTAGTCCTGGATGGCTTCCTCACTCCCAGGAAAACCATTTCCTTCTCAGGCTGTGCCATGCAGATGTTCCTCTCCTTTGCCATGGCAGGGACAGAGTGTGTGCTTCTGAGCATGATGGCATTTGATCGCTATGTGGCCATCTGTAACCCCCTGAGGTACCCTGTGGTCATGAGCAGGTCTGTGTATGTATCCATGGCTGTCAGCTCCTGGACAATTGGTGGGGCTGCTTCTGTGGTACACACATCCCTGACGATTCAGCTGCCTTTCTGCGGGAACAACGTCATCAACCACCTTGCCTGTGAGATCCTGGCTGTCCTGAAGTTGGCCTGCGTTGACATCTCCATCAATGTGATCAGCATGGGAGTGACAAATGTGATCTTCCTGGGGGTCCCAGTTCTGTTCATCTCTGTCTCTTATGTCTTCATTATTGCTACCATCCTGAGGATCCCTTCAGCTGAGGGGAGGAAAAAGGCCTTTTCTACCTGCTCTGCCCACCTCACTGTGGTGGTCATCTTCTATGGGACCTTATTTTTCATGTACAGGAAGCCCAAGTCTAAGGATCCCCTGGGGGCAGACAAAGAGGACCTTTCAGATAAGCTCATCCCTCTCTTCTATGGGGTGGTGACCCCCATGCTCAACCCCATCATCTACAGCCTCAGGAACAAGGACGTGAAGGCTGCTGTGAGGAACCTGGTGGCTCAGAAATACTTCACCCAGTGATGGAGGAGGGGTCCTCTGTGGTTCCTACCTCCAAGGGAGCAAGGGTTTTGATCATTGCAGCTGCCACTCAAAAGCCAGGTGATGTTAACTGAAATGATCGCTTGCCCTCTAGTTCATTTTCAGGGATTGTGTAACTTTTCACATTGTGTCTTCTGAGTTTTAGCCAGATATCTGAGAGCTTCAACAGATGCCAGGCAATAAATCGCTAATGTAATGTACAAAGACATTCTGAACACATCCTAAAACCGAGGAGAAAGGGACCATTAGAGCAAGCCGAATAGCCCATACTGTGTCTGAGCTACACAGTCAGTACACACAGGTGAGAGGGCTCTCACAGCAACTTTTTCATCCCTACTGGACTCCCCAGGACAGCCAGGAACAAGGAGGAAGTGGACATTTTCATTATTAGACTCAGTTTGCCTGAAATACTAAGAGGAGACAAAGACAAGGTCTCCACACAGAGGGCTTTTGAGTGGAAATAATCTAGCCTGATGAACTGAATTGCTTTTTAGCTATGAGAAAATTGAGGCTTATTTTTTCTCAATGCATTTCACATTATGAAACACTTCTTCTAAGTTAAATTCAAGGAGTATAGAGTTTGAATTTGATGTTTACCACTTATACAATTCCCAACAGAAAAGCTAGTTTTCTGTTAGATAATAACTCAGATTCTGGAAGAGAGAGAGAGAGAGAGGGAGGGAGGGAGAGGAAGGAAGGAAGGAAGGAAGGAAGGAAGGAAGGAAGGAAGGAAAGAAGGAAGGAAAGAAGGAAGGAAGGAAGGAAGGAAGAGGAAGGAAAGTAGGAAGGAAGGAAGGAAGGAAGGAAGGAAGGAAGGAAGGAAGGAAAGAAGGAAGGAAGGAAGGAAGGAAGGAAGGAAGGAAGGAAGGAAGAGGAAGGAAAGAAGGAAGGAAGGAAGAGGAAGGAAGGAAGGAAGGAAGGAAAGAAGGAAGGATGGGGGGAAGGAAGGGAGGGAGGGAGGGAAGGAGGGAGGAAGGAAGGAGACAGATAAATAGAGGCTAAAATTATTTGAAGAGTTTAGTGGGGTAAAATTTGACATATTTCTTTGTTCCAGAACTTCTCAAAGTCTTTAATATGTTAAAATACACCGTGAATGTCCAAGAGATGTAAAATCTGTAGCTTTTCTGAGCCTCCATAGCTCAGCACAATAAACACTGGGAAGCATTTTCTTACCTATGACCTTGGGCAGGTTGCTTAATCTTTCTCAGTCTATTTCTTCATATTTTAAAACCTAACCATTTGATTTTAGAGAAATTAGATAAGATACTATATAAATGAGTACCTATTTATGGTAAACGCAATAGAACTACAGATGGTAGTGGTAGTATCACGAATGCTGCACAGTGCTGTGTACCGTGTGGAAATGAGCCAGACATTGTTCCTTTCTAGACCAATAGACAGAAGATGAATGAGAGTCTCAGAGATGGTAGTAGATGGATAGAAGCAGTTTTAGGCCAAGTTACATTAAATTATATATTTAATTCTTTGAACACTGGCAGACTTATTTGAAAAGAATTTAGAAAGTGAATCCAATTTTGAGATTAGATCTTGGAAGTTTTTGCTTCAAGTGATATTTAAGTTTTATTATATTTATGAAAAGTGAATTGCATAAAGACGCGTATTTTGTTAATACAATTTCACATCCTTATGTGAGTCCTGTTCCTGATTTCTACCATTACACCATTGCCAAGGATCTTGCTGTTGCAGATGCGCCCGTGACATCTAGCGGCCAGTTAAGCAAACTTCAGACACTTAGTGCAGACAAACAGTATCATTGTTTGAAGAGGCTAGGGGTTTTCTTGTTCAACCCTATCTACAGGATGCATAGAGTTCCTCTCCAATGACCCTGACCCTAGTCAACCGGCGTTTGCATGGACACCTTCAGTGACAGAGAATTCAATACTTCCAGATTCTAGCTGTTTCACTCAGCCCTAGAAAACCCTTCCTTGAATTATGCTAAACTATATCCTCCTCTAGCTTCTGCCTTTAGTCCTAATTCAGCTCTGTGCCTCTACATGAGATGCACCTAATCTCTTTCCTTCTGACATATGAAGACAGATCTTCGGTGCCCTGAGTCCCCACCATCCTTCCTCCAGTGCCAAAATCACCCAACTTTACCCAACTGCCAGGGGCTGAACTGTACATAGAGCACCATCTAGTTTATTCCAACAATAGAAAGACTATGAAAGTTCCGAAAATACCTTGGAAATAACAATGATGCTGCTAAGCTAACTCCATCTCCCCAGGATAGCCAAGATCAGACTGGCCAAGAGACACACTTTTGACCAAGCCCACCTTCTTGTCAGGCTGTCCTCTGCTCACTTGCTTTTCCACTGAGTAGTGGCGGCCATGTCCTTTTATATTATGAATGACATGTTCCTAATGTAAATGTTAAGTTAAAAATCATGTAAATAGTTTCCTCCAGGGATAATGGCTACTTCTACTCCCACCCTCCAATTTCACATTCCTTGCATTTCAAAGTCAGTCACCTGTCTCCTGGTCCATGCTTTCGAGAAGAACAAGATGCATCAACAGTAACAAGATGACAGAAGACTGAGGAAAATTTTTCTTTGACCTAGGTCTTCAGTCTTAAAAACTATGGCTATGGTACCACACAATATAGGAATCCATCTCCCAAATGAAAAGAATCAGAATGTCTAAACTTTAAAAGATTACTGGTCTTTACCACAATGACGTTTGTTTCATGGATGATTGCTGGACCATAGCTAGTGGTTGACTGGATGGCTGGGAATGCTTGGGATTAAGGGGTTTTTTTATCACTTTGCAGGGGAGTTGATCACTTTGGGGGATGTCGTGGCTCTAGAAGCTTAATTAGGTTTTAGGGTTGATTAGGCTTGAGGAAAGGAAGATCACTGAGTATGTCTGGATTGATGGTGATTGTATTTGGTGAGGTTGATGGAATGACTTGATTAGGTAAGAACTTTGATAAGATATATAACTCCTGGTCTAACATCAAAATAAAAAGAAAGGTTTCAACTATAAGTTTGGTCATTTTAAGAAGTAACCTTTTTGGTTTGCCAAATATAAAAACTTTGAAGTAAAAACAGGCTATGCTTAGTTATTTTTTAAAAAAATTAAAATGTTCAATTCTCTCTCCAGCCTTTCCTTGTGCTTTGGTACCTCAGCGTCAATATTCATTTCATTTGAGGCCCACCCGGTCTCTTAAAAAGCCAGCCACAAATAGCTCTCAATAGCACCTCTGGGCAGACACCAAAGAAGTAAATCTGATCCTACGTAAAATGTAGTGGCTTGCCAATGTTTTTGCCAGTTAGGAATTATAAGAATTTAGCCATAGAATTTGAAAATAAATCGAAGTCTCTTTTTAGCCATTTTTTGTTTTTAGTACAGACCAAGATCCTATTCATTGCAAAATGTTTTCATAGACATGAATGCTTGTGTTTGATCCAGGAATAATAAATGATTGACTGTTACCCAGCAGCAGGGTGGGGTGGGATTCCTGGCACTTTGATTTTTTTAAGCAAAGGAAAAAACAACTGAGCAGAAATTGTTCTTTCAACAGCTTTTTGTGGAAATGTAGATTAAAGAGACTAGGTTTTTAAAAAATCCCTTATTGCAGTAATTACAAATACGGTTGCATGAAGCTAGTGGAAATACTGCTTGAGTCAGTATAAGTTATCTGACCTAGACGTTGCTTCGAGGGGCATCAACTAACAAGACATCTTCAGTTTATTAGCTTTTTTATCTTAATGAGTTCTGGGTTAAAATATTTTCTTCTTAAATATAAATATTTGCTTTTGCTAAAGCTAATTTGAAATTCTTTGGTGTTGACTTGAGTATGCACAGAAAAGTTCAGTTTTGCTGGAAGAACCAGGAAATCCACTGTGGAAATTTAAAAATGCTAATGTGTTATAAATCATTACATTTCATTGTGCAAATTTTTACAATATAGAATAATATTTAAAATTATTTAGAAACAAACCTTGATGCTAGGCATCACAAAAGAAAAGTTTGTCTCATTTAAGAAGTGCTCTAAACCGACAGTTCTTAGACTTTTTGTCCTGAAGATTAACAAAACTTAAAAGACTGATGATACTATGTGACGTGGATGAGGATAGAGGGAAATAAATACTCTCACATTCTGCTGGTGCTAATGGAAAGTAGGTCAATTGTTTAATATAATGTTATAATATTAGGTAGACCTGCAGAATAAGGAGGCTGAATAAAGAAAAGAAAATTTAACCATCTTCCAAGAAAGAAATCAAAGGGGCCTAAAAGTCAAAGTCCTGTTTCACAAGCGGTGTCCCCATATGTTTACTGGGAGGGAGAGGAATGCCAGGTTTAGCAAATCAATATACAGAATGCCTGATTCAGTTCAAATTTCAAATAAACAATGAATGCTTTCATAAATATATACACAAAATATATAAACTTTTTAAAGTATTCATTGTTTACTTTGAAAGTGAAATTATACTGGGCAACCTGTGTTTTATCTGGCAGCCCTAATTTAATATAAAACAATAACAGAGGTGACTGGGTGGGTCAGTTGGTTGAGCAGCTAACTTTTGATTTAGCCTCAGATCGTGATCTCATGGTTCGTGGGATCAAGCCCCGCATCTGGCTCCGTGCTGACAGCATGAACCTGCTCAGGATTCTCTCTCTCTTTCTCCCTCTCTCTCTGCCTCTCCCCCAGTCGTGAACACTCTCTCTCTCTCTCTCTCTCTCTCTCTCTCTCTCTCTCTCTCTCTCACAGAGTAAATAAACATGAAAAAATTATTATAATAACAAAAGAGGAAACTTTTACCTTGGATTGCTGCTAAAAATCCCACCCTGGGTCTTCTCTTTTATGATGTCCCTTCCCCTGGGGAATGATTACTGCCAAAGTTCTGTCACAAGAATTGCTCAGCTAGTTTCTTTATTTTATCCTTATCCTTGGGTCTGTCTTACAGTATCCTCCAATATTCCTCCTTCATTTTGTCTTTCTTTTCCATGTATAAGCCTTTTCGATTTCATGTTGCAGTTAACAGCTGCATTCAACATTCAGTTAGCAGTACATTCAAGAGCCCATCCTCTTATCTATCTCAAAACTAGGGAAGGGCGGGAGACACCAAATCCAGAACAGAAAGTACAAATAACAAGCTAAATCTTTGGGGTGCTCAGCTGCAAAGGACAATTGTTTCACTACTCTTGGTGCTTTGAGAAGTAAACGACAGCCTAGAATAGACAAGCGAGGACAAGATTCTTTCAAGAACATGAAGTTTACCTGGAGCCTGATTAGTTCCAATCCCACTTATTCTGATTTGCAACCATCCTCCTCTACCACCACCCAGACCTTTGGGGGCTTAAGAGGACCTGTTACAAATATAAGAAAATATAGTCAAAGCAAATACTGAAAATTATATAGACATGTGGACACTGATTTGATATTTGATATGAAGGAGTTGCTCTTAAATGTTTTGGGGTATAATAATGGTAATGTAGCTACAGCTTTAATCAGAGTCCTTACGTTTTTAAGTACATCCTGGAATATTTTCAGGTCAAATGATATTTTTGGAATTAGCTTCTGAAGGTAGGAGGTGGACTGTGTGCAAGTATAGATGAAACAAATAAGCTTGTTGCAAGTGGGTAATGGGTGCCTGGGAGCACAATATACACTCTCTATGCTCTTGGGTATGTTTGAAATTTGCCATAATCAGAAATTTTAAATAAAAATCATCATACTCATTCAGTGGAATATTAATTCAGCCTTAACAAGGAAGAAACTTCTGGCACCTGCTATAACATGGATGAACCCTGAAGACATTATGCTAAATGAAACCAGTCACCAAAAAAACAAATACTGTATGATTCCATTTATATGAGGTACCTAGAGTATTAACATTCATAGAGACAGAAAGCAGAACGGTGGCTGCCAGGGGCTGGGGGACAGGGAAATGGGGAGCTAATGTTTAACTGGAACAGAGTTTTCATTTTGGAAGACGAAGAGTCCCGTAGGCAGATGCTGGTGATGGCCGCATAAGTGAATGTACTTCATACTACTCAACTCTACACTTTAAAATGGTAAATGTTGGGGCTCCTGGGTGGCTCGGTCAGTGAAGCATCGAACTTCAGCTCAGGTCATGATCTCCCAGTTCATGAGTTCAAGCCCCGCGTGGGGCTCTGTGCCAGCAGCCTGGAGCCTGGAGCCTGCTTCAGATTCTGTGTCTCCCTCTCTCTCTGCCCCTCCCCCACAGGTGTGTGTGCTCACGCTCTCTCTTTATGTCTCAAAACTAAACATTAAAAAATTTTTTCGGGGCGCCTGGGTGGCGCAGTCGGTTAAGCGTCCGACTTCAGCCAGGTCACGATCTCGCGATCCGTGAGTTCGAGTCCCGCATCAGGCTCTGGGCTGATGGCTCAGAGCCTGGAGCCTGTTTCTGATTCTGTGTCTCCCTCTCTCTCTGACCCTCCCCCGTTCATGCTCTGTCTCTCTCTGTCCCCAAAATAAATAAATGTTGAAAAAAAATTAAAAAAAAATTTTTTTTCAATAAAATGGTAAATGTTATGCATACCTTACCACAATAAAAATGATACCAATTTCATTTTATAAGTAAAAAATGCTACTCTCATAATGGATAACACAAATAAAAATAGAAAATAGCAATAAAATCTGAATACAGGGAATTAGAAAACTAAATTTTAGTTCTTGAAGAATAAGCACACATTCTTTTTTTTTTTAATTTGAGAGAGCGAGAGAGTGAGAGAGCATGAGTAGGGGAGAGAGACAAAGTGGGGGGGGGGGGAGAGAGGGAGAGAGAGAATGCCAAGCAGGCTCCATGCTCAGCGTGGAGCCAAACTCAGGGCTCAATCCCACAACCCTGGGATCACTACTTGGGCGGAACCTAAGAATCAGACATTCAACTGACTGAGCCACCCAGGTGCCCTAAAACACACATTATTTTTAAGATAAAAAAAAATCTACCTCTTAATCTCCTCAAATGGCAAAATTGAGCTTCCCTTTAAATGTATTTTATATTTGAATTTACCAAATAAAAAGAAACAATAATGAACAAATTACTAAAAATTATCATAGGACGGCACCTGGGTGGCTCAGTCGGTTAAGTGTTAGCTCTTGGTTAGCTCTTGGTTTCGGCCCAGGTCATGATCTCACAGTCGTGACTTCAAGCCCCTCATCGGGCTCTGTGCTGACAGTGTGGAGCCTGCTTGGGATTCTCTCTCTCTCCCTCTCTCTCTGCCCCTCCCCTGCACTTGCTCACTCTCTCTTTCTCTCTCAAAATAAATAAACTTTAAAAAATACCATAGGAAATACAGCAAGCATTGCCATCAGACACTGTTTACCCAAATGGTTAAGTATGACAATTTCTGTAAGCCATGTGTCCTCACACCCCCTAAGAACCAGATGACAAAGTCAGCTGGGAGTCCTGATATTGCCGAGATCCCTGAATGGGGCACCTTCCCCAGCACATGCCCGCTGCTCTTCCACATTCATTGTGCATTCTAGGGATCATTACCTTTCATTCCAGTCCCTTTGGCCAAATCCCAGGAGCTTTTCCACACAAAACAAAAGCAGGAAGCAGATAAAATGACAAAGCAGCAACTCTTTCGCTAAGAAAATTCCACCACGAGGCTCAAGGTGGTAAGTTTGTTCTCAAAACTAAACATCTCACGCCGGCATTCACTGTTTTTCATTTTCTATTGCCCTGAAAGATAACTGACATCAGCTACCTCTAAAATGTCAAACTCCTTAGAAATAACCTAATTCTTGCAGTGTTCCCTACGCACCCATCCCACCACCCATCTCTCTAATCCAAAGCAAGCGCCATGGGCTTAGGGCTGAGGACTCTATGGGTCCTCTGACCTGGGGACTCACAGGATGCTAGACCTCCAGGGAACTCATTCTCATATTGTGACTTGGCCATGCTAAGGGTCAACCCCTTCCGCATCCTTATACCTAAAGCAAACAGACTAAGCAATAAGCAAGAAGGCAGTGACCTGGAGCCAACAGGAGAAGATGGGCATTGAATGAGCAATTAAAAGTGTGATGAGTGCTATGAAGAAGCATACAACACCTTGGAAACCCACGAGAGGCTACCTAACCTAACCTGGAGTGGCAGTGGTCAGGAAGACTTCTCTAGCAAGACACAGGATGAGCAGATTGAAGTTACAGCTCATCTTGGAAAAGAACCTTCCAAAGGGATGCCCTAGCTCAGGAGGTATCCCAACAGAGGGTAGAGCATGAGTGAGGATGCTGGAGGGAGCAACCCCCGCCCTGGATGGACTGGAAACAGGTAGAGGAGCACAGTCATGAAGAACACAGGCTTTGGAGACAAACAGCCCTGCGTTCCATTTCCAGCTTTATCACTTAACCACAGAAATGTAGACCACCTGCTTGACCTCAAAATTATGGACAATTTAAATATATGCAAAAGTAGAATTGTTTCGTGAACAATCACATCCTATTCATCACTCAGCCAATTGATGACCAATAGCCAATTCATGACCAATCTTTCATTTATAACCTTATCCAACTTTCTGATGCCACTTTTATTTTGAAGCAAATCCCAGACACTGTATCCTTACACCTATTTAAAAAAACAGCATATCTCTCAAAAGTAATGAAATTTTTAACACAAGGTATAATACTGTTATTATGTGTAAAATTTTATCAGTAATTTATTAATATCATCAAATATCTGCTCATTTCCAAATTTGAAACTTCCACTTGTCTCCTAATGTCCTAATCTTGTCTTTCCTTTCTTTTTTTCTTTGGGTTTCTCTGAATAAGAATCTGAATAATCCTTACATTGTGCTTTGCCTCTTTAAGCCTCAATTTCCTCAACTAACTGCGACCTCCTCATTACAGCCTTAATTTCAGAAGGTCATGGCGACCTTTTGTTCTCAATCCTTGCTGCTGCCCAGGAAGGCGCCCCTCTCTCAGACTGCCTGGGGGCCTCTTACCTCTAGACTCCCTCCCCCTTTACCCCCAATCTCTGTGCTCCTTTAACCACCACGCCCACTCCCCTCCCACTGGAGCCTCCCCTCCCACTGGAGCCTCCCCTTGCCACCTGCATCTGTCACTGGTTATCGATCATTGAGTGCCGTCTTGTTATCTCTTGGATGGAGACAGAAACAATTTGAAATGCACGAACATGAAGGAGATGAAGGCAAAAAGTCATGAAGTACAGCCTCAAGGTCAAAAACCCATGAGACAGTCAGGCTTTTACCACAGCCCAGGTTGTCTCTTAGTATATCATGTATACATTATTATGCCAAGGAAGTCTCTGTCTCTTTCTGTGCTTCAACTTGTGTTAACTCCTGGTCAACTCCTGCCACCCAGCTTGCTATGAGTCTTACTGTCTCCAAAAGAGGGAGTTGATATGTGATGGACCCTACAGAAGGGGTAGGGAGTGGAGAAATCCTGCCACATAAAAATGGAGTTAGGTAGGACACATAGAATGTGTGCAATAAATATTTGTTGGGTGTAACTGGTGAACAAAATTTGTAAAAGGCACCAATCACAGTGCCTGACATTGTAAATTTTCAATAAATACAATCATAAAATAAGTGTTATTATCAGATGATCACTGAGGTCTCTTCCATCTTACCACCAAAGCTCTAAGGCATGAATGAGTCAGGACTGGGCCCACATCCAGTGGATGCTGGAGACCCACTCCTTGGGGCCAGGACAGAGTGCTCAGAGGAGATACTGTGTCTGTGGACTTCCCTTCCCCTTCAGTTACCTTCCCCCACTAACTCTGCACTGGTGGGAAAGGCAGGACATTGACCCTACAGTCTTTGCTGGCATAATCTGTAAGATCAGCCCCTTCGCTGGCATAATTGCTAGATCTTCACATCAACTCCAGAAAGGAGACAGGCTGGGTTCCCAGCCACATTTTGCAGGTAAGAAACCTGAGGCTCAAAGAAAGAATAAATTCTTCCCTGCTCAAAGGGTCAGCCAGGACTCTGGTCCCAAATCCTTACCTTCTGATTCCCAGGCCAATGTAGTTCTTTCTATTTTCCCATTTCTTTTTCATTGTTTTCAATCCAAATGATTTATTTTTTTTTTCAGACTACAAAATAACACATGCCCATTGTAGGAAGGTTGGACAAAAGCAAAGCACTGTAAGAGGTGATTCCATCCCCTATGGTTAGCTGCTCTAAAGAGTGTGAAGTAATTTCCCTGTGCTCATTTTTACACATAGATATTTTTATGTAATTGAGATTATATTGTATGTGTACATTTATAGCTTGTGACTCATTTAATTTTATAGCATAACCATCCCTACCATGTTACCAAAAACTCTTTGTTGACATCTCTTTAGTGTGTATAATTTTCCATTTTATGATATGCCACAGTTATTGAATATGCCATTTACTGATGAACAATTATTTTTCCAATATTTTTCTTGTAAATAATGATGAGATGTACATCTTTGTTCAGAAAACTTGATCTACTTCTTTGATTATTTCCTTAAGACTAAGTCCTAGAAGGGGATTGCTTCTGTCTGGACCATGCTGGTCTCACCAGCAGCTCAAGGAAAGCTCTCTCAGGTTGATACAACTATCATTCAGAAGCAAAGCAACTTTTAAATTATAACTTAGTTAAGTCAATTTAATAGAAAATTGTAATCTTTAATCATTTCTCGGCCTTTTGGCTAAGATCAAGTGTAGAAAATTGTAAATTTGTATGCTTTGTAAAAATATTTTTTAATGTTTATTTTTGAGAGAGAGCGAGAGAGAGAGAGAGAGAGGGAGCATGAGCAGGGGAGGGGCAGAGAGAAAGAAAGACACAGAATCTGACGCAGTCTCCAGGCTCTGAGCTGTCACCATGGAACCCAACACAGGGCTGTAACTCACGAACCACGAGATCATGACCTGAGCCGATGTCAGACACAACCGACTGAGCCACCCAGGCACCCCTATGCTTTGTATGTTTTGAAACATATTGGTCTTATGTCTGACAGCTTTGATAAATGTAGAATTTACTAAATATTCCAGTTGAAATGCAGTGAAGATATTATGAGATCATGCCAAATTTCTTTTTTTGTTGTTAATTTTTTAAGTTTATATATTTATTTTGAGGGGGAGAGGGGCAGAGAGAAAGGGAGAGAGAGGATCCCAAGCAGGCTCCACACTATCAGCACAGAGCCCAATACAGGGCTCAATCCCCCTGCAAGATCATGACCTGAGCCAAAATCAAGAGTCACATTCTCAACCGACTGAGCCGCCCAGGCACCCTGATCATGCCAAATTTCTAAGTGTCAATGGAGCAAATTAAAAAGACCCTGTTGTATCTAAGCTGCCCAGATAGCAGAGGTCCACAAGAATGGATCTCACAGCCACTTTGCCAGCCCCGACCCATCCTCCAAAGTCCAGACTTGAATAACCACCTGCCTATTTGACGTCTGTATTTAGATGTATAATAAATCCTCAAATCTAGTAAGTCCAAAATGTACCTCTCAGTTTCTCAGTGCCCTTCTTCCAATTTGTTCCATTCCCATTTTTCCCCATCTAAGTAAATGAGGGCACCACCACCTACCTAGTTACTCAGCCCAAGAACCTATGGACCATCCTCATTGACTCTTCCCCCGCCCTCTACATCCAATGCAGCAGGGAGTTATATTTGCCTCCTTCAAAATATATTCAAATGGAGCCGATTCAGTTGGTGCACATGCTTCCCTGCAGGCCATTCTTCACATTTCAAAGCATGCTTCTTCCCAGCTCAAAACCCTCTAATGGCCCCTTGTCACATTTGGGAATAAAATCTCAATTCCCACACAGTCTATGTCCTGTCTACCTCTTCAGCCTCCCCTCCAGCCGACATCCTTCTGAGCTCCTTTCTTGATGTCAAACTTCCCAGTTCCATTCTGTTACAAGGCTTGGCATGTTCTTTGTCCAGATCATCACACTGTGTTGTCCTTCACATCACTCAGGTCTTTGCGTAAAGGCCCCCTCTTTACATACCTAAGATGGACACCCTCCCGTCCCCCTAAGCTTTTATTCTTCCCCATAGCACTCTTTACCACCTGACAAACAATCTCTTCATTTGTTTGTTTATTGACTATCTCCCACTGGAATGTCCACTCCGTGGGGGAATGGACTTCATCTGCTGTGTTTATTGCTATAGTAACTAACATGCTCAAATAAATATTTGTTGAATTAATGAATGAGGTACAAAGTTTTCACTATGAAGAATGTGCATTAGAGTCACTAGAAGGACAAAGAAAAGGTCATTCTCTTGAATAACTGAGTTCTATTCCTGAAGCCAAGACTACACTACATATTAACCAACTTGAATATAAATTTTAAAAGAGAGAGAGAGAAATGCAGAAGCCAAAAAAACAAAAAAAGGTCATTCTCTGGAACTTGAATTCCCACTGAGAGGGAGGAAACTGTAAGAGCATTGGAAAATGTAAACCACTAGACAAACTGAGATTATTAGCATCATATTTCTGTGGCATCGTGCTAGATGTGTCCAGCACATCTAGTGTGCTCTAGGGGACATGACGTAGTCCCTGCTCACATGAATAAAGACATCAGTAGTTGAGATGCTCACAAAAGGCTCTTGACTGAGAGAAAGAGTTTGTTTTAAGTGGACCAAATTTCTGACAACACTGGAGAGTTAAAGAGAGCATTTAGGAAAGTAATCATTTCAATTTTAAGAACAGAACCTTGAAAATTAGTTTTGTTTTCAAATGCTAATAAAAAATTAGTGTTTATCCAAAGTAGTGACGTGTGGGAAAATGAATACTTTATCTATTTTAAGGCAAGTGGATACCATTTCTTATTTCTCTATGCGCATGATGAAATTATGTAATTGCTGGAAATAGACAAGGGTGTCATCTAGTGGCCACTCATATAAACTACAGTTCCTTGAAAGGTCAACTCCAAGACCATCTGAGGGTCGTATGGTCCATCTTGCTGGTGGTTACCAGATTTCCAGATTTCACAGTCATGCAAATCTTTTTTTTTTTTTTTGATGGAGACTTACATGGAGTCAATATTTGATTTTGTTGATTTAGGATGTTAAATAACAACAAATACCGCCTGCTATCTAACAACAAAAAAACATTTTAGCACCCCCAAAATAGAACACGATCTCAGAATAATAAAAACAAAACTAATAAAGAACATAATCTCAGAATAAAGGAAGTGTACTTCAAGTTGCAAATATTTAGCTTTATAAAAAATGCACCACCCTGTTTCCTTTCCTCAGACCTGGAAAGCTTTATGGACAGGCACCAATGTGGAGACTGGAATTCAGGAGCTCTGCTCAGTTAACGAATCCTTTCTGCAACAACCTCTGCTTTAATACCCACAACCGAGGAGAGGCACTCCCCTCGTCCACCTCTTTCCAGCCCTGGGAGAAAGGCTTCCCTGTAACTTAGGGCAGAATTTGCACCCTCCACCACGGGTCCTGGTTTGGGACTGGGAGTCTCCAAGAAGATGCCTAATCTCTTTTTTATTCTGATGTGTGAAAGTGGCTCTCAGATCCCCACCATCCACCTCCCCTAATCTTTTCCCCGGGTTGAACCCCCTAGGTCTTCAGCTGGTACTTAACACTCCCAGCCGGCTGTCAATAAAGTACATTCTATGCCTTCCAGGGCTCTGGTTGCTACAAAGTTAAGATCAGACATTTGTGAATAGATCCTGTGAAGAAGAATCAGAAGTCTGAAAACTTCTTTTCCCAGGCTAACCAGCTCAGAGCAGCACAGAAGTTTACTTACGTGTCTATCTTCTTGGCAACCCCTCAGCAAGCACCCAGGGAGCCACAGCCTCCTATATTACAAATTATATCATCCATACCTTTAGGTAAAACATCCTCCCAGACGCCTCCTGAGTCTCTGAATAATGCTGAGGTCTTTCATTGGTCTTACTCCATTACTGACCTTTCTTAGCCTCTTACTAGTGGGCTGTGCTTTCAATAGGAAGAAAAAAAGTGGGTTAGTATGCTGTTTCATTTGTTCCAGCTGAGAGTGATAGAAACCTCATTATCAACAGCGGTTTAGATAAGATGGTTTATTTCCCTCTGGTGTACAAGTCTGGAAGTAGGCAAGGTATGGTGCCCCCACAATACCAGAAACTTAGGCTCCTTCTACCTTGTTGTTCCACCATGCGGGGCTTCCATTTCAAGGTCACTTTACTGTCCAATGTGACTTTCTCCAGTCATTACATCCACATTCTGGCCAGATGGAAGGCAGAAAGGCAAAGAACAGTACTCCTTCTCTACTTCAGGACATTCCCCAGAAGTTGCACACCACTTCCACTGGTCATTCCTAGATCCAATGGACGCCATGTTGTTGCGGTCCCTTTTCTAATAATAAGGAAGAAGGCAGAGGGACGCCCCGCTAGCTCAGTCGGTTAAGCAGCTGCCTCTTGGTTTCGGCTCAGGTCATAATCTCACAGTTCGTTGAGTTCGAGCCCCATGTGGGGCTCTGTGCTGACAGCATAGAGTCTGTTTAGGACTCTCTCCCTCTCTCACTGCCCCTCCCTCACTCTTTCCCTCAAAATAAAATTTTCAAAAAAAAAGGAAGAAGGGGAAACTGAGACTGGGGGACAACTAACTGCTGACAACCAGCTTGCGCCACATGTGCCCGAGATCAGACACAACAAGGTCCAATGATTAATGAACGACCCAACCCTGGTGGTCAGCCTCTCTGCAAAAGCACTAAACTTGACACCAAATTGAATAGGATCCCACAATTAAAATCCCCTAAAATAAGATTAATGACCTGTGGGCAAAATTGGGACCAAAAAAATATGTATCCAGTGGAATCATGATCATTCAAGCAAATGGGTTTTTTAACTCAGATCTTCTCGATTAGCATTTCTGTGCAAGAATTCCTTCCCAGCATTTCTCAGAAATGTTATGTTTTTCCGAAGCCAAATCCTCATTAAAATAAGTTGAGAAATCTAGAAAAACTGGGAAAAGTTTTCTCCCATGAGAATTAAAACTTAACGATAGAGTGGGGGAGGGGCAAACCAGGGGAAGGGGATTAAGAGGTACAAACTCCCAGTTATAAAATGAGTTAAGTCATGGGGATGAAAAGTACAGCATAGGGAATAGAGTCAATAATATTGTAATAACTGCGTGGTGTAATAACTGTGTAATAACTTACTGTGGTGAGCATTCTGTAATATAGATCATTGTTGAATCACTATGTTATACACCTGAAACTAACAAAATAAATGTCAACTAGGGGCACCTGGGTGGCTCAATTGGTTAAGTGTCCAACTCTTGATTTTGGCTCAGGTCATGATCTCACGGTTCGTGAGTTTGAGGCCTGCATCAGGCTTTGTGCTGACAGCGCGGAACCTGCCTGGGATTCTCTCTCTCCCTCTCTCTCTGCCCCTCCCCTGCTCTCTCTCTCTCTCAAAATAAATAAATAAACTTATAATAATTATAAATCTCAACTATTCTTCAAGTTTTAAAAAAGATTTACTTTATCAATTCAAGGACTGGTTGTTGTGTTTATATTTTACTCTGAAAAAATAAAACTAAAAAATTTTTAGGATAGAAAAACAAAAAAACAAACCAAAACAACAACCAAAAAACCTTAATGATCAACATAGAGATGTCACTAGTTCAAAGGAATCCACTGATATCGTGGCGCCTGGGTGGCTCAGTCAGTTAAGCATCGCTTGATCTCAGCTCAGGTCTTGATCTCAGGGTTGTGAGTTCAAGCCCTACATTGGGTTCCCTAATGGGCATGAAGCCTGCTTAAACACACACACACACATACACACACACACACTCACACAAATGAATCCACTGATGTCAAATCAGAAGCAAGCGTAGAAAACACTGAAGCATGCATTGGAGAATTAAGGTAGACAGTTCCTGAGCGGAAGAATCACAGGACTTGACTGCAGCTGTTGCCACGTCATAAGCAGCGGTGTAAGGGAGCCGGTTTGCACAGGCTCCAGAGGGCCGGTTGTGTGCATCTCTTTCCAACGCTCAGTGACATCACATTGGTAGCTTGAAATTGACCATGGTGGGAGTATTTATACCTCCCCTCAGACACTGGCAAGTGCTATATATCAGGGCTTTTATTTTGCCCCCAGAGAGTTGGTTTACCAGCATATACTAATTCCAAGTGTGTGTTTGTGGACTGGTCTGCTGCTAACAGTAAGTCATTTTTACAAATAAAATATTAGTAACTTTATACACATCAGATACTTATAGGAGTCCTATGAGTGGTGTTAGAAAAAATAACAAATTTTGAGGCCAAATAAGTCCTTCTATTGGCAATTTCAATAAGCAATTTTTACATAATGTTATTAATCTTCCTAGTGGGTTTGAATGTTAATGTAATTTTTCCCAATAATGATGGCTGGCATTTCCAAGTGTTTCAGTATTCACTATGCTACAGTTATTTGTTAATACTCAACAGGAGAGAGGCAAAAAGAATACGACGTGATTGCTGTTGTCAAACACTCCAACAGGAAATCAGAAACTACTCGAGAGTCTGAATGGGCAACAGCAATATTGACTTCAACAGCAAAATCAAGACTAAGGCAAGCAGAGAAACATGGTTTATCATTAAAAAAGGAAATAAACTTCTCTGAAACAACATGTACCCTAAACTCGAAGACATTTGGGACACAGTCTTAATTCAACCAACATTAAGGCAAAATGAAAGAAAATTTTCTACATCTGGAACACTTGTCTCAAAGCAAATATCAAGACTATCAGGTGGAACAATTTATGCTTTGTGTTTTTAAAGTTCATTTTGTAGGGGCGCCTGGGTGGTGCAGTCGGTTAAGCGTCCGACTTCAGCCAGGTCACGATCTCGCGGTCTGTGAGTTCGAGCCCCGCGTCGGGCTCTGGGCTGATGGCTCAGAGCCTGGAGCCTGTTTCCGATTCTGTGTCTCCCTCTCTCTCTGCCCCTCCCCCGTTCATGCTCTGTCTCTCTCTGTCCCAAAAATAAATAAACGTTGAAAAAAAAAATTAAAGTTCATTTTGTAAATGATAACTTTTAAATATCAAATATTTGTGGTGTTCTCTTTCCATTTTCAAGTGATTTTATTTGGCATTGATTTTGTGTTGTTACCATTCCCTTCCTTTTATCACTTTCTATATACCCAGTGTCTGTATCAGGTAGAGATCTGTTTTACATGTTATTAAAATAATCTTGTCACAGTATATTGGTTCATGATAATAATATAAAATCGTGTTATTCACTGAAAACTTCTGGAACTTTCAGCATCATACTATCAGAAAATTATTCACGGTTTATTATTATGGTCACTCATTTAAAAGCATGTAGATAAGTATTATGAAAAATGTGGAATGATTTATGATTTCAGAAATCTTGAGAATTCCTGGAAATTGCAATTTGTTAATCTTGGCTACTGAATATTAGCATCAGTTGGAAATTTGGAAACATTACTCTGGATCACTGATTTTCAAACTTTGTCAAGCAGCCCATCTTTATCATCAAACAAGTCTACCTTGGAAACAGAAAATACAACAGATATAAAAGGAAGCTCTGGCTGAAGGAGACAGAATAAGGAGATGCAATTCTGTCCTGTACATTGCAACCGAATTGCTGAGTGACTTGGGGCGGATCTCATAGGTTTCTGTCTTGGTTTCCTCACTTGTAAATTGCAAGTTCATTGCAGCTCATGCTGTTCTCCTGTGTTGTGGGAGACACTTGAGACAATGCTGCAGGAGAGCTTTGCAAACCTGGGACAGCTTGTAGAGGGTTAGGAGCCGGACACAGAGAGGCCATCCACACACCTGATACAACCTTTCTAATGTGAGCCCGAGGGAGAGAGCAAGGACTGAAACCCCAGACTCCATACATCCTGGCCGCTTTTCTGGACTGTCTGCCGGTGCCTGTCCCTTTTAAGAGCTAGAGCGTCAAGATGGAAACAAGACCTTGGGTTTAAAGTAGAATCATTCTACACCTAGTTAGGATCAGGCAGTAGAACACAGAAAATCACATTCCTCACGTGAAAGTCATGGATTATAAAAAGGGGAGTGTGAATTGTGTGCAAGTTCAAAGTTCACTGAAATGGGGGCCAGAAAGTTGCATTTCAGTCTGGCACTGCCACAAAATGTAGAGGAATGTGTCAGGTCCCCACTCTGAACTTCAGATCTTCGGAACTGTTACATCTGTTAAAGGCCAGGAGGTCTTGGATGACCACATTTCCGTGAGGATTCATGCTCCTCATTCCCTAGCTGAGCTCACACAGAAACAGGAATCAGTTTTGTTCGTCTGCGTCCGGAATGTTCCTGCTAAGTGGAGTTCCAGCATTCCTCAGCCCGGAGAGAGCTCTTTTTGGAAATAACAGCTATTTTCTGAACAGTAGCAGCTAAGTTTGCTTTTCTTAACCTTTGCACCATCTTTAAAAAAATATTTTTACATGTAATAAAAAGCAACACTCGTTCAAATAAATTCCAACAATGCAGAAGCATATGAAGTCAAAAGCACAGGCTTTACCCCTGTAATGTCCTCTGCCTGGTCTCCCTGTCCTTAACCCCACCACTGCCCACCTGGGCCCCAGAGGGATCTTTCTCATCTAAACTCATACATCTAAACTCCTTACAAGGCTCCTGTGTGGGCTCTGTTCTCACCTTCGGGCTCTTGGTATCCGTGGTAGGTATAAAAATGGTCTCCCAAAAATGTCCACGTCCTAATCCCCGAAACCTGTGAATATGTCATATTATACCCAAAGGGGAATTACTCTTGCAGATGACCACGTGCCAGCCCCTGCCCAGGGAACACGGGGGTCAACAAGATGTGGTCCCAGCACTTGGTGAACCCCCAATTTACTGATCTGGACAAGGCTGCAAATAACACAATCGGGTGCTCAGGGGAGGGAGAGCGGGGAGACCCAGGGAAACCTGGGAGGAGGGGCCCTTGAGCTAGACTTGCAGAAAAGAGGGCACTTCAACAAGGAGAATTTGGGAGAGGGTGTTCCAGGGGGAGCAGCACGAGTGGACATTCAGAGAGCTTGTGGCGGCAGGGAGTAGGCAGTTCGGCCGGGAGGAGGTGAGGACAGCTAGCTCCTAGAGAAGGAAGCACTTCTTGTCACACCTGACCAGCATGTTTCTGGGTAACAGAGGACAAAGGCAACAAAGAGGCAGCAACCATGGGGAGGAGGAAAGGTCCCAGGGAGGGTGGGGCTCAGAGGCTCTGCTGCTGAGCCTGCATCTCAGACATTCTTGGGGATAGGAGGCCTTTTTATATGATGCACCACCTAAGTGGGGATTTTGGGCAGCCAGAAAGGCTTTGGCCTGGAAGTCCTAAGTGGTGGTAAGGAAGCCTCTCCTAGCCGAGGGCCCTGTCATCTCCTCTACCACTGGGGGAGGGGGAACTAGTTGTCTTGGCAGTTTCTGCGGCCGAAGACCAGGATCCACATGCTGTCTCCCGACATAGGATGCATGTGTGGACAGCCAGGCCTCTCCTGTAGGCTAAGCCGAGTCCCCGGACACCCCCTGTACAAACTGCACCACCCAAACACACCCCTCGGGCCCAGAACTTCTGACAGTGACCTTCACACCCAGATCCCGGCATTTTCTGGAAACTTAACAACCATGCCCCTACTCCCCAGGCTTGCCCACCCTACCCATGCGAATGAGGCAGAAGAGGTGTGTGTGTGTCTATCCCTGTCTGTGTGTCTGTCCTAAGAATTTGTTACTATTGCTATGTCTGTGTTTGACTATGGTTTTGGATCTCCACTCAGATTGGAGTTGGTTTATATTATAATTGAAAAAATAAATTTTAGGGGCTCTTGGGTGGCTCAGTCGGTTAAGTGTCCGATTCAGCTCAGGTCATGATCTCACAGTTTGTGGGTGTGAGCCCCATGTCGGGCTCTGTGCTGATGGCTGAGAGCCTGGGGTCTGCTTCGGATTCTGTTTCCCTCTCTCTCTTTGTGTGTCCCCCCCCCCACTTATGCTCTGTCTCTCTCTCTAAAAAATAAACATTTAAAAAAATAAATTTTATTCCTTTTTCTTTGGTTCTTGTTTCTCTTATTCAAAAGCAAACCATTCATTGCAGGAAACACAGATAAACAAAAAGGGAAAACATTTGAAACCCTACAAACGGTCCCCCTCCCCCAGAGACAATCACTAGTCAACACCTGGGCGTGTCCCGCTCCTCCATGATGCAGCCAAGTATATTTTCTCAAAAACACAATTTTACACACGGCACATGTGTAGTTCTCTAATTTACTCCATTTCTTACTCACTGATACATGACAAATGTCCTTTCATGTTAATGAGTTTGAATGTACCTTATTGTTTTCGAGCCTGTGTTCCATGTTAAGGCTGTGCTAGGATTTGCTGGATCAGCCCTCTCCCGAATAGGCTGCTTCTAACTTTTCACTATTACAAATGAACCAGACAAACACATCTGTGTGTAGGTGCGTCTAGTTGTGTCTGATTTTTTTTTCAAGTGTCATGTCCTAGGGAGAGAGGGGACCTGGCAAGGCACAATGACCCTTTTCTATTCCTTGGAACAAGTGGTTTCCTCTAAGGAAGGTACTTTTCCGGAAAACATGTTATTTCATGGCCTACTAACTCCAGAATCCAGCCTGTCCCAGAGAGAAACACCCCCCTGGTTGCAGGGCCAAGAATGTGCAGAAAAAGCAGGGCAGGGGTGAGCCCCTCCGGATAGCTGGGTTCAGAGGAACTTCCTGCTCACTTGCAGACATCCTCTAGACAAAACAGGACAGAATCCTCACCTCTGCTGCACAACCCAGAAACGGAGTCTGGGCCAGTGTGGGGGGTGGGGAGGGCAGGGCTAGGAGGGGAGGGGTGGAATGAGCTGGGTTTTCCCTGCCCTTTGCCCTTGGGTGGAGCTGGGAGAGGAGCTCCAGAAGGTGAGGGGAAGGTGTGTGTGGAGAGGCACAGTCCCGGCCCTCTGCAGGTGTGAGGCCTCAGGGAGGGAGGCTGTGGTGGGCTGGCTCCTGGCGGAGGTCCGTTAGCCCGGAAGTCCAGGCCTCCACAGAGGTTCATCAGGGTGAGGCCCCAGAGGCTGCTTATTAAAACTGTGTCAGGCAAAGGCCCCCTTTCTTCTCCGAAGTCAGAGATCCAGGGAAATCCACGTGTAAGGCTTCTGTCCAGGGAAACCCTGGGCAAATCAGATCCCCAGGTGCCCTGACCTCCCCTTCATTCGGAATATATGAAATGGGTCTGCTGTGAGTCGGCTGGAGGCAGACCCCATTTGTGGAGGGAAAGGACTTGGGCTTTACTCCCGAGGGTTCCCGCCCAGCACTGCTGGAAGGCATTGGTTCCAAGTGCCTCCCAGTGGGCAGCTCAGGATCCTCAAGTACAAAAAGGAGGTGATGGGGCAGCTGTGAGCACTGAGGAGCTGACGGAAAGCAGAGTGCCTCGGGCACAGCCAAGTCCAATGCAGAGGAACTAGGAGGAGGAGGAGGAGGAGGACTGCAGAGACACTGGATTTGGAAACTGGGTTCACGTGAGGCTCTGCCTCAGATTTCCCGGGTGAGTGTAAGCAGCCCCTTCCCTTGCTGACACCAGATAAACACCCCTGCTTTGCTAGCATTCTAGTGCCAGCCTGTGACTGTCCCCGCGCAGCCACCCCTCCCCTGGGAGACAGATGTTTCCTGCCCTCTTCTTAGGCGCTGGGCAGAAGAGGGGGGGCACCTGGGCCAGTATACAACACACACACACACACAACATGCACCTCACACACGTACACACCCATGCCACATGGCACACGTTCACACACCACACACATACTCTGCCTCACGTCACATCCCCCCCACACACTGTTGCACCCACGTGCTCCACACGCATGGAGGACTGTAGGAGCTGCTCCTCCCTTTTCTGGGTCATCATTGCCACACTGTCCTTACTCCCAGCTACCCTATACTCATCTTTGAGCAGATGCTCCCACTTCGCTTCGCTGAGAAAACCATCTGGCACAACTCGCTCAACTCCCTTCTCCCCTCCCCCACCCCAGGCAAAGCAGGCAGCCTTCATCTCATCCCCATACCCCACCACCCAGCCCTGGACCCTCTGACCCCCTTCCTGAGCTCCCACTCCCAGGCCCACCCTGGGGACTCCTTCCATGGGTCTTGTCCTTGCCGGTGTGCAGTTAATGTCTCCCTGTCCGATCTTCCTTGCTCAGCTCCTGCTCAACCTCCCGCCCATTCCCAAAATTAATAATCAGCTCTCCCTCAGGGTGCTGCCACTCTGGTCAAAATATATCACTCTTTCGGCAAAACTAAAAGGCAACTGACAGAATGGGAGAAGATATTTGCAAATGACATATCAGATAAAGGGTTCGTATCCAAAATCTATAAAGAACTTCTCAAACTCAACACCCAAAAAACAAATAATCCAGTGAAGAAATGGGCAAAAGACATGAAGAGACACTTCTCCAAAGAAGACATCCAGATGGCCAACCGACACATGAAAAAATGCTCAACATCACTCATCATCAGGGAAATAAATACAAATCAAAACCACAATGAGATACCACCTCATACCTGTCAGAATGGTCGGCACTAACAACTCGGGCAACAACAGATGTTGGTGAGGATACAGAGAAAGAGGATCTCTTTTGCATTGTTAGTGGGAATGCAAGCTGGTGCAGCCAGTCTGGAAAACAGTATGGAGGTTCCTCAAAAAGCTAAAAATAGAACTACCCTATGACCCAGCAATTGCACTACTAGGCATTTACCCATGAGATACCAGGTGTGCTGTTTCGAAGGGACACATGCACCCCCATGTTTACAGCAGCACTATCAACAATAGCCAGAGTATGGAAAGAGCCCAAATGTCCATCGATGGATGAATGGATAAAGAAGATGTGGTATATGTATATACACAATGGAGTATTACCTGGCAATCAAAAAGAATGAAATCTTGCCATTTGCAACTACATGGATGGAACTGGAGGGTATTATGCTAAGTGAAATTAGTCAGAGAAAGGCAAAAATCATATGACTTCATTCATATGAGGACTTTAAGAGACAAAACAGAGGAACATAAGGGAAGGGAAACAAAAATAACATAAGAACAGGGAGGGGGACAAAACAGAAGAGACTCATAAATATGGAGAACAAACTGAGGGTTACTGGAGGGGTTGTGGGAGGGACGATGGGCTAATCGGGTAAGGGGCACTAAGGAATCTACTCCTGAGATCATTGTTGCACTATATGCTAACTAACTTGGATGTAAATTTTAGAAAATAAAAAATAAAAATAAAGAAATATATCACTCTTCTTCCCTTCAAATTATCTTCAACTGTGACCTCCCCTTCCTCAGTTCCCACTGATTCAACTGCCCTTATGCATACACATACACACACACACACACACACACACACACCACTGTGCAAGCTGCTCCCTTCACTCCACTCAAACTGTTCTCACCAAGGTCACTATCAACCCTCATGTTGCAAAATCCAAGGTCTCTTCTCTGTGCTCACGGTTGCCAGCTGCCCCACCCCCACCCCAAACAGTTCTTCCAACCAGGTGACTCACCCTCCCTGAGAACCACTTTCTCCTTTGCCAGATAAAATACAGGACACCAGTTAAAATAAACTCTCAAACAACAAATAATGTTTTAGTATAAGTATGTCCCAAATATTGCATGGGACATACTTATGCTATTTTTTTTTTGTCTATCTGAAATTAAAATTGACTGGATGTCCTGCATTTTTACTTGCTAAATATGGTAACCCTACTCCCTGCTTCTCTACCCCATGTGCTTCCCACCGTGCTGTCCCTTCTTTACCTCCTCCTCATCAGCCTGCTCCACAGTGGTTGGCCTTGACTGCCTTCTCTTCTCAAACTCCCTGATCTCTGGGACAGCTTCTCCCACACCCTCGAGCCCAGCTCCACTCGAAGCTGGGCTTGCCCAGAGTCTCTAAAGCCCTTCTCTCTTTAGATCCTACTGCAGGACCCGATGCTCCTCTGTAGTAACAGCAGATTGCAAAGCTGGGGGCGGCGGGGGGGGCGGGGGCGGTGTGCGCACAAGCACACATAGGAAAGACCGTACCTGCCCAGCCTGACAAGCAAGGCTGCCTCTTTGTTGCCTTTGTCCTCTGTTACCCAGAAACATGCTGGTCAGGTGTGACAAGAAGTGCTTCCTTCTCTAGGAGCTAGCTGTCCTCACCTCCTCCCGGCCGAACTGCCTACTCCCTGCCGCCACAAGCTCTCTGAATGTCCACTCGTGCTGCTCCCCCTGGAACACCCTCTCCCAAATTCTCCTTGTTGAAGTGCCCTCTTTTCTGCAAGTCTAGCTCAAGGGCCCCTCCTCCCAGGTTTCCCTGGGTCTCCCCGCTCTCCCTCCCCTGAGCACCCGATTGTGTTATTTGCAGCCTTGTCCAGATCAGTAAATTGGGGGTTCACCAAGTGCTGGGACCACATCTTGTTGACCCCTGTGTTCCCTGGGCACGGCCTGGTACACAGTTGGTGCCCAGCCAGTGCTTATTGAATAGAGGAGTGAATGACTGACTAAATAAGAGAACAAGTGACAGAATGAATAAGCACATGCATGAGTAAGTGAGGGAGGAAGACTCAGTGAGTAGATGGAGGGGTAGGTGGGTGGATGGACAGATGGATGAACGGATGGATGGATAGTGGTTAGATAGGTGGGTAGATTAGCAAGTGAACAAATGAGGAAAACTCAGGGCTTGATATGATGCCCATCACCTGCAGAGTGAGGTCAAGCTTCCTACCGTTGCTTTGTTTTCAGAGTCATGTGATTCCAGCCTGCAGACCCTCCTTCCACTGACCCAGCAAGGTTGTGACCATGAGCACAGGGACAGAGCTCTGGGCCTGGGGTCTTGATACCTGGGTCCAGCTGAACGGCACCTGACCTGGAACAGAGCTTACTTTGCTGGAGGGCAGAGAGAGACCAAGGCTTACTTTTCTCCCTTCCCAGGCCTTGCACTGCTGTCTCTGCCCACCTGGAGCTTCCATGCCCGGGTATATCTTTGTGTCTAGACATGCTTGCCCACCTCTCATACCTGGGAACCTCTGAGAACAGGCCCCTACTGAGCTCTTTAGAGATGCACCACCCAGGACCCCCTCAAGGAAGGATTCAGGGGCAGCCTCAGCTGCAGAGCTGCTCTGCCTGAGGCTGAACCTTAGGGGACAGGGAAGGGGGGCCGCTAGCACTCAGAGACTGAGCAGAGGTAGGAGGCACATATCAAGGTCCTGCCTCATAATTTGACCTTTTCCTCTAATCCTGCACTCTCCTCCTTCCCCTCATGGATAATGATCCCTATAAACCCCAAACTTTGTCTCCGTGTTCATTTGAGGAGAACACAACCTGCAACAGTTCCCTTCACTCAGTCTCTGGGTCCTCTTTGCAGCCGGTTTCCTTCCACGTGCATCTACGAAGACCCTGTTTGGGGGCTTTCAGGTCCAGAGTGACCAAGACAAGCTTCCCAGGAGCTCCCGTTCCTGGGCAGTCAGTGCCTCTCCCTTCCCCGTGCTCCCCTGCTCCATCCCTCTCCACCAGCCTCTCCCCCTGGCCCCTTCCCCCTCTGCACCTCTACAGCCCCAAGCCTCTCTCTGAGAGCCCTTCCTGCGGCAGCCACAAGGCCAAGATGGCCTGTCTAGTTACCCGTAGAGGCCAGACCCCTGTCAGGGTCAGTTTTTCCCTCCTCAATAAGCAGGTCCTAGGAGAGGCATCCATTCAAGGCAGGATGGAGATGTATGAGCCAGGAGAGCCAGAAGTTTGCGTCCTTCAAACCATATTCTAAACCTGGCACAGCCTTCATTTCCTGCTACAGAGAAAACAGATTTTCTTTTAATGAAAACTGAGCATGTCTTTATTTGTGATGAAAACAAGAGCTTTGTTACATGCTCTCAATGTAACACAACATTTTAACGTATTTGGAATTATCTTGCAGCTCATGATTTTTCTATCATTCCTAAGTGATGGAAGTCACTTACATTCTCTGAGAGTAGAAGTGACCTATAAGAATATAGTAAGAAAGTCTCAAAGTATGTTTCAAAGTCTTCTTTCTGGCGTTGCTGTTAAGAAAACATCTTGTACTTGCTGTGACTTTCTTTTTCCTCTTGATTCTTGACCTTGATTCTTTTCTGTTGATTCTTGAGACGTCTATGAAGGGGTATACATTTTCAATCATAAAATAAATCCTGTGTTCCCAGGAAGCAGCCCTTTGGTTTCAGGATCTCAGGGCTGATTCAGGCAACTGGCAGGAGACAATTCTCGGCATCAGGTTCTTTGCAATGTGCACTTGCAAGTAACAAAACGACTCAATCAGAAGGGAGATAGAAACATAAAAATGTCTACTTGAGCTCGCTGTTTCCTCTGGTGGCAAGAGAACCAGTGTCACAGGCATCCCGGGGTAACCTGAGTGAACCAGCACTCTGTTTACAATAAATTCCAGTGACATCTCAGTCCCCCATGTAAATCAGAAGAGCTGGCTCACCGTGCAATCTGACACTGCCCAGCAGTCACTCTTCAGGCCTCTCCTAAGCCCCATCCTGTGGGAAGGGTCCGGCTGAGCTCTCAGGGGTCCAAGCTGAATTCCGTCTGGTCCCAACGCTGCGGATCTCCCAGGCTGGAGGGCACAGCAAAGTGAGATGGGATGGGACGGGGAGCTTGCAGAATAGAGGCAGGGAAGGACAGGAATGCAGCATTGGAGGAGTAGGACACCGGGGAAGGCTCGCTGGGTGACGAGTGAATCTGACCCACCAGCAGAACAAATCCTGGGGACTGTCAGGCCTCACATGAAGGTCCAGAAGTCCCGGGCACCCACCACTGGTTGGGCATGGTGACCTGGCCCAGTGAAGAAAGAAGCCTCCTGGCAAAACGTGGCTACTGTAAAGCTGTGGCCGGGGCCCCCCTGAGGATCCTGGGTCCTTGAGTCACAGCTGAAGCAGCACAGGATGCAGGTGATGGCTACGGTGACCACAAACAGCACGGCCACCACTCCGATCACTGCTGTTTCCATGGCCCCACGTGGCAGATGACCGGCTGAGCCCTAGCTCCCCATTCAAAACAGGGTGCCCTCGGTGGTGGCAGGCACTCTGCTCTTCCAGCCGCTCTCCTTGTGGTCTCCTAAGTGGATGCTGGTCTGAGGCCCTGGGTCACGGCCCTTCTGGGCCATAGGGCACCCCGCATGGTGCTACTCAGACCTCGGTGGGTCTCTGTTATTGTTTTCTAAGCCTCTGGTCTGGATTCCAAGAACTGTGGTCAACTCCGCTGGCGACTTCTGGAAGAAGAGCTGTCCTGAAAGATGTGAGCACAAGACTTCCTGGACTTGGAGGGGCTGGAAAGAAGGAACAGAAGACTTTGCTCAGAGGGAACATTGCCAACCCTGCCCCCTGGTGACGCCTACAGATTTCAAGAGTTTGTCTTCTCAGACAAAAGACAAGATACTCCGCCTCCTGCGGACCCCGGATGAGCCTGGGCTCCGCCCCTGGAGAAACCTTGGGCCAGTCCTTGAATCAGCCTATCCGATGCCTCCTGAGCTCCTGGACCTGAGCAGGGGCAGGAACGCAGGTGGGGAGAAAGGCTCTGTGCCAGGTCGGGGCGGAGGCACTGCCAGGTCACCACAAGGGCCATGGGGCCTTTGGCAGGGGGCTGTGGTCCCTTTCACTTGGCATCCTTTTCTGCATGGGGTGGGAGAGCACTATCTAGATAGGGCAGGATCCAAACCCCTTCAGTGATTCACTATGGGGCTCCTTCACCCTGTGGTTCCTGTTCCAGGAGAAGCCGTCTTCTGCATGGCCTCCCCGCTCCCCAACCCTCCTTGCTGCCTGCTCACACTCGGATGCTGTGAAAACTTACCCAGGGCTTCTCCAAGCGACAGAGCCGGCAGTGGTGCCATGGTCTCCTGACCTGGGGGCCACCCCAGGGGCCAGGCCACGGCACACTCATCCCTGGGCGCTGCAGCCTTGGTCCTGCTTGGGACAAGGCTCCGAGATGTCTGAGCAGCTCTGAGAACTTCCTGGATTCCTTCCTCCAATTGTGAGTGTGGGCCCAGGACCTGCACAGCTGCCTGCCCCCTCCGTGACTGCACTTACCCCACCCCCCACACACACCCACACCATTGCAGCCCCGCGAGGCAGGCTCTCCACTTAGCCCATCCCGGTGAGGGGCCAGCCGGGCCAGGCCACCCAGGAAGTCTGCCAGAAGGGCTGCCTCCTGACTGCCACCCGGTCCCGGCTCTTCCACGGCTAACCGCCTGAGACGACCCCACTTCCAGAAAGGAGGCTGGATTGCCGGTCTCACTTGACCCAAACTCTAAGAAACAGAGCAGTGAGGAACAATGCTTCCAGGTACCAGGCACAGGGTTTCTTGAGAGTTCTCCAAGGCCCCAGTGAATGTTTTTTTAGTACCAGTTTTAGGAAGTTGCTAAGTGCAGGATGAGAGAGCAACTATTTGGACTAAATGAGGCCTGTCATGTTCTCACTCTTCCCTTTTCCAAGATGAGCTCCGGGCTCTTCCTCTGCATGAACGGCATTGGGCAAGCCGGGCCCATGGCAAACCTGGACACCTCGGATTATTTGTGTTAAGTAGGGCAGCCAGAGCAGAAAGGAAACATGATGCACCAGTCTGGGGCACATGGTTTCAGACTGAATCACCAAAATCAACTCGCCAGTTCAGGAGACAGAGGGCACCAGAGGAATACAGTTTCAAACTGAATTATTTGTTTCTTTGAATTCTCGTTTGCCTGGTCGTTGTGGACGCATGTAGTTGGAGGCCACCCGTTGTAGATGTGTGTCTTTCAGCATTTTAAAACTGGAACAAAGGACAATTGCTCAGCCCTCTTGTCTTCTGCCTTGGATGGGTTTCCTTATCTGTTTCTGAGATTGGGGCCCCTTCTCTGATTCGCCAGTAAACTAGGCCTTCTGATCCATTCTGACAACAGACATTCAATAGTTGAACACAGGCTGTGTGGCACAATGAGAGGGCCCCAGGGATATTGTGAGGACAGGTCCAGTCTGCTACGAAGGCTCCTCAGGGTTGCATATGATGTCACACCCGCAGTCTGCAACATGGAATGACCAACACGGCATCTCAAGCCCAGGGCACAAGGAGCCATCCTTGATGAAGATGGACAGGGTGCAGATACACCACAATGCCCACTCAGTGCAGGGTCCTTGCCTTCAACTATCCCCCAACAGCCCTGTCCTGTGATTTAAGCAGCAGCGGCATTCTCAGGTGAGTTGGAAAGATCAAGACAGCCATACATGTTTACTACTGCTCAGAGACGTTTGTGCTAGGGGCTTTTTTCTGGGTATCTTCTCCTCTTCTTGTGACTATTGTAATCCTGTGATATACAGCCCCTGACCATGGACCCCAGACGCCGTGGGACTTCCCAAGATAACTACCATTTAGATACATATGTGTCGCCCACAGCCACCATCATCAACTGATCAGAAAAAGACACATCCCTTACTTTCCCTTACATTAGAAGGGCAAAGATGATGGCAGACATCCTAAAGCAGAGAGAATAGAGCTCTCCCAGAGACTCCAGGCCACATTTAGGAAAGGCAGGCCATCCGAGACTGACACAGGGCTACATAAAGAGATGAGGGAGGGAAAGGGGACGTCCAAGCCAGCAGGCCCACCCACGTCCATCTGTTAAATGTTTCCCACTTTTCAGGCCCCCAACACTGGGGATGGAGGGGGAGCACAAGCCTCCTCAGCAAGGGCCCCAGGAGCTCAGAGGCCTAATCCCCTCAGGGTCCTGCCATACTTGGTGTCCCTCAAGCCCCAAACTTCTGGCAGCGGTTATTCCGATCATATTTACTTTTCCAGAGAGCATGACGTTCTGAGAATTTTTCCTGAGCATCTGTTGTGTGGGCTGGTTCTGCACTGGGGGCAGGGAGCCCTCAAAGTTTCTTAGATGCATGAGGGCAGGGGCCCTTGAATCCTGCCATAAATCTCTGGGGGAAGAGACAGATGTATTCAGTGTTCCACCAGAAATATAAAAATAAATATGAATAACAAATTGGAAACCCATAGGAGGGAGCAACAAATTCTTCTTGGGCAAAGACACAGAGAGGGGAAAGTACGAGGTGTTTTCTGGGGCCAATGACCAGAGCAGTGTGGATAGGACAAAAGGAGCAAGGGACAGGGACCAGATCAGGGGCCTTTAATAACCAACCAGGAGGCAGGGACTTCACCCCTAGGGCTATAAGGAGTTTCCGCAGATCCTGCAGGCCACGGTGCAGAGATGCTTCAAAAAGGGGCAGGGCTGGACATGGGCAGGAGTCCAGATGGGGGGGGGGGGGGAGGACAAGCTAGGACAGACTCGGGAATGCTGGAGGGGAGGCAGATTTGAAGGACGCTGCAGAGATAAAATCAGCAGTACGTGGTGACCCGTGACCTACTTTCCCAGCCCAGAAACCTAGCACGGCTGTCAGTGTGGATTTGCCTCCCTCTCCCCCTTACACCTCCAACCCTCACAGAGAATCCACCAGGAACTAGAAAAGAAACAGGATGTTCTGTTCCAATGAGTCACCAGGCCCCTGACTTTCTGGCCCGTTCTCGAGCCCCTCCCCACCACCTCTCCTGGCCCCTAAGGCTCTCCTCTCTCTGCTTCCCACCCAAGCCCAGGCTGAAGGCCTCAGGACAAGATTTCCTTCCTCCCTGTGGAATTGTGCCAGCTATTCATGGGGTATTTAGAACATGCCTCCAGGCTTTGGCAAGAAGAGGTCTCTGCTATCGATCCATTTTACGGAAGAGGAAACTGAGATCCTGGGGAGACAAGCACTCTCCCAAGGCCACCCAGCACCACCTCCTCCAGTTTAAAGAACCTCCCAGCCCCTCTGCTATACACAGGCACCAGTGGGTGTGGGAGCTGGAGGCTCAAGGCTTGGATAAGAAACCCTGATCAAGTTATCAAGGAAACACTGAATTCAACACAGCTCACAGACTAGGGCTTCTGCAGGTCCCAGGGTTCAGTCTGCCCCGGAGATGCACTGGAAAGAGCACTGGAGAAAGAGCCCTTGGTGACCAGCCTGGGTGGCCTCACCCCTCTTCTCTGAGCCCCTGGACTGTCCCACAGAAGCCCAAAGCCCCCCTGGTACACAGAGAGCCCTCTCTAGGCAGGGCTGCGTGCAAACCCCACGTCCTCCCTCAGAGCTTAGGCCCCAAGCTTTTCTCTCCTACTGCCCTTGGAGCACCACAGGGCCTGCCCAGTTTCCCCCAGGGCACGGCCAGCCCTCAAGCAGCAGGCATAAGCTGCCAGTGCCAGGCACTCACTTCTCATCAGAGAAGGATGTTCCCAGGGCATTGCAGACACATGCCTGGCGGCTTGATCCTTCTCTCCCACTCGAGCTGTACGATCAAGAGCCTCTTCACAAAAGCTTCCTCGTAGTTTTTATTTTCTTGTATTAAGGCACCAGTGAATTGACCTTGCAGCCTCATACTGTCTTCTCCAAACACAAGGCATTGCTGTCCCCTCCCAGCTACGCCCCTGGCCAGGGCCTGAGTAAATCAGAGGACAGCACTTCAGAGAGCACGGTACATCTTCTGTGCATCCACATGCACTGGTATCCCCTGGGAGTTACAGTCACAGGCAGGGTCCATCCCCAAAGGACCATCTCTGCTCTCACCTTGTTACCTTCCAGTGTGCGCAGGGCCACCCCTGTGCTCCTCGCTTCTCTCCTTATAGTACCCTGGGGGGGGGGGGGGGGGGATGGGTAGTATGCAAAAGAAGCCAAGCAGGACCCAGGGCACAGTGCTCAGTGTTTACCACAGAGAGGCGCCCTTCTGCACAGGAGCATGGGGGTCCACGGGAGGGCAGGCAGTGGCTGCCATTCACAGGCGTCAGTGGTGGCCTCGGTGGGCATGGAGGTGGGCTTGGTGGTGGGCTTGGTGGTAGAGGTGTCGGTGGAGGCGATGGTGGTGGAGGCCCACGTGGTGCGTGTGAGACACGTGGCCAGGATGACGGAAACAGTGAGCGTGTCCCGGGTGGCCCCGGCCCGGGAGGAGCCAAGGCTGGGCCCACCGGACTCGGTTTCTCCTCTCGGCCGGGCGGTTCCTCTCCACGTCATGGTCCCGCTGTCCGTGGTACAGGCAGGTGGCCAGCAGCAGCACCAACAGCAGAAGAGTCACGGCAATGCCTGTGATCAAGCCCGCGAGGGTCGTGCTTCCCAGGAGGCCTAGCATCTGGAAGCTGGACAGTCCTTCCTCTCGGCAGCTCCCTGCTGCTGCCTCCCCTTCGGCGGCCTCTGCTCAGCCCTCACACTCACTGGACTTTGTTGCCTCAGCTCCTGCGGGCTGGAGAGCAGCCAGGGAATGTGGGTGCAGCCTCTTTGGGCTGGAGCTGCCCGCCAAGTAAGAGGCCAGGCGACTGTTAACTCTGGGGAGGTCCATGGGGAGGCTGGGTGGGGACAGAGGAACTGTCAGGAGGGGCTGTGGAAGGAAGAACCCTGAGGCTGAAGACAAGAGGTCCCGGCTCCCCCATCCCTGTCACCTGGCCAAACGACCAAACCGGCCCCTTCCCCTCCCTGGCCTCCGCTCCCTCCTCTTTTAGACAGGACAGCATAGCAAGTAAGAACATAGGTTCTGGAACAACACAACGCACTAGTTCTATGACTATACACAAGTTACTTGACCTCTTTGTGCCTCCGTTTCCTCATCTGTAAAATGGCTAGTAAGAGTAACTTTCTGGGGCACCTGAGCGGCTCGGTCGGTTGAGGCTCTTGACTTTGGCCCAGGTCATGATCCCAGGGTCATGGGATTGAGCCCCGAGTCAGGCTCTGTGCTGAGTGTGGAGTCTGCTTGAGATTCTCTCTCCCTCTGCCCCTCTCTCCTGCTTATGTTCTCTCGCACTCTCTCTCTCTCTCAAATTAAAAAAGAAAAAAAAAGAAAAAAAGAGTACCTTCCCCCATACATATGGTTTTCTAAGGATTTGAGCAGTTAAGATTATAAAGCACTTAAACCAGTCCCTGACACATGTTTGCCATCAATATTGCAGTGGAGTTTGGGCTGGGGAGACCTCAGGATTTGAGCGCCTCTGGCTGTCTGTCCTGCTGCCGGAGTCCTCCAGGACAGGGGCGGGCCCTGTGCAATGAATTGTCCTGTACGTCCAGAGCTCAGTGAGGCACTGCGGGCAGATTCATCATTGAGAGAGCCAGACGCCGTCTCTAGGTCCTCGGTGCCCAGTCTGGGAGTTACCCGTGCTGCAGGAGGCAGGGAGGGGGCTACTGAGCTCAGAGAGGCCAGGCGCCATCCCAGCCTCCTGGTTCCCCATTCAACAGTCTTGACTGGCCATAAATGGCAGGCTTCTGGCTCCATCCCATACCTTCTGAGCAGCAGAAGTGACATACCATTCCTTACTGGTGGAGAATTTACAGAGCAGGCCGGACCTGAACAGCCGCAGACTCCCCTACCCCTCCTGGTCCCAAATCCCCTCTGTTCATCCTAAACAAGTACTGTCCATTTGGCTCACGTGCCTCAGGGCTGGGCACCCGCTATCTCCCTGGGGAGCCCTTTCTGCTGTGGGTTTGTCAAGCTGTCCTCAAAGCTCCTTTTCACATGCGGCTCTCTGTCTCACTATGAGACCACAGATGTCCAGGGACCCTCCACAGTGAGCGCCCCCACAGTTTCTATCCTTCCCTGCTGTGTGCTCATCTCTCTACCACCTGGAGGAGTGTTTTCAGCAGCCAGCCTCTGTGTGACCTTACGCAAGCCCGTCCCCTGACCCAGCCTGGTTCCTCCTCTGGAAAAGTTCCAAGGCAAAAGGTGACCTCCGGGGACTTTTCCTCTCAGACCTCAATGAGATGAGCTCTCTCAGGGAGGCCTCAAACCCTTAGTGAAAACCCTCTCTGGATGAAAACGTCAAACATTCCCTTCAACCAAATTGGGCTCAGGGGGCAGCAGGTCTAATGAGTCCTGGGGCTTTTGCCCTCAGAGTGAAAGCCAATTCAACTTTTAATGATGCTGGAGTGAGAGCTCCTTCCTATGGCTTCCAGGGCCCTGGGGGCCCAGCTGCCTTCCCTCGGGGCCTATTAAGGAAGGAAGTCTGCTGGAAGGAGGAGGAGGAAGACAACAGAACTTTCTCCTTCTCGAAGGAGATTCCCACTCCACACCAGCCACGGATGGGGCAGGACCCTGCAAACTGCAGACATGCAGAGCTTCAGTCAGCACAAAGCACTCTTGGAATCACCCAGACCCAGCCCTCACTGAGAAAGAAATTGAGGCCAGAGAAGGGAAGGGACTTGCTTAAGTTTTCCCAGCTTTGTGGGCTATTCTGTACAGCAGGTAATCAAGACAGCACTATTCCTAGAGTGAGGGGGGCATCCAGAGTGAGAGTCTGAGATCAGCTGGTGATCTTCTACAGAGATAACCGGGAAAGGGCTGTACAGATGTGAATGAATCTGAACTCCCCACCTCTCTATCTCTGTCTCTCTTTCTCTCTCTCCCTCCCTCCCTCCCTCACTCTCACACACACACACACACACACACACACACACACACGTGACATTTGTTTTCTTAAGTGCAGGGTCACTTCCCATCTGGACAGAAGATAGGATCCCAGAGTGGGTGTTTGATTAGATGCTTTGAGCACTCGGGGGAAGGTATAGAGACCACAGTCCTCTGGGACTGCAGAAATGACTGAGACCTTCTTGGAGTCCCAACTGAACACAAGGGTTTGCAGGGCTGATGACTTTAGAGGAACGTGTGACTGTGTCAGAAAAGCTCTTGTGTAGCACTGTGGTTGTATTTCTCTCATGGGGTTTGGTCTTCTGCACCCCGCACAAGCTACCTTCCTAGCTGAGGGACTGGAGTTTCAGACTATGCAGCTGAAAGATCAGCCTTTTGGAGTTCCTATCATTTAGCTCCATGCCCATTCTTTCCAGAGTGCACAGATTTATGCATTCACTCACATATCTGTGCACCCTTGTAAATTGCTCTGGAGGTAAACTCATGCACCGAGAATTGTGTGTGTACACATACTCAGGCACATATTCATGCACATATGCATGAGTGCATACAAGTTCCATACAAGCTCACAAACTCCTGCGTGTACTAGATGCAAGTGGTTCTTGGCTGTCCCAAGAGAGCAACCATTGTTTTCAGCGCTTGGTAGCACCACCTAGTGGTGAAACTGTAAAAAATCAGTTTTGTATTCTGATCTTTGTTTATAGATCATAATTTGAATCCATTTACTTAACTCCTCTCTGTTCCAGATTCTGGTCTGGAAATTTTAAGGAATTTCCACAAGATATAGTACAAATGAAACCATATTGATGGAGGCACTGACTAAGGAAGGGTGTCTCTGGGAGGTAATGAAGGGTATGCCCCAGCAGAGCCTCCCCTAAGACCTATGATAGACAGCCAAGACTAGGAATGAGGGTGAGGTGGGCACTGGCAAAAAACAAGTTGAGTGACTTTAGGTATTGCACGGGTGGCTGCTCTCAGAAGAAAGGCCAAGACTCAGCTCATCTTTTGTTCTGCACAAAAAGCAGGGATATTGGCCAGCACGTTCCTAACTTGGCTTGCTCATGCCAGTTAGAGAAGGGAGATGCTCCTCTGCCTAACTGTGGGTGACCTTAGTAAATATTGAAAAGAAGTTGCCAAGAACAGCAGCAAACCTCTCTCCTCTTCTCAGGAGCTCTCCCTGCCCTAATCATGGCCAAGTAGACCACCCCCAACCCCAATCTAAAAAACTAAATCATAAACAACCAGGCTCTTTTTTCTTCTTTCTCCATTTGCCTTACACCAACATGCTTGAAAATAAGCTATAGAATTTTTATAGGACTATTTCAATTACAATACCAAACAAACATCAGTCTAGGTCCCTCTTTAAAGCAAGCAAATAGGGTCACCTGGGTGGTTCAGTCAGTCAAGCATCCGACTCTTGATTTTGGCTCAGGTCATGATCTCACAGTTTGTGGGGATAAAGCCCTATGTCTCACTAAAAGTGCAGAGCCTGCTTGGGATTCTCTCTCTTCCTCTCTCTCTGCCCCTGCCCCACTCACATGTATGCACACTCTCTCTCTCAAAATAAATAAACTTTAAAAATAAATGAATAAATAAAGTGAGCAAATAGAGAAAAATTGCTAGATATATAAAAAAAGATATCAAGTATTGTACCTTATTACCAAGGTTACTAGAATCTAAAAAAATGGAGAAATAGTAAAATCCCAAAATGTATATTCTAAATAATATTCAAAAGTCAATCCATACATAAACTTGGGAAAATACTCAAAGCAGGAAATTTACTCTCAGATTAAAAATCAAATCAGGAAAGATTGCTTTGAGAACCATCCTCATAAGTCTCGGGGAAAAAAAAAGGAATAAAGAGAGAAAGAGAGGGAAGAAATGGCCAGGAAATCAAATAAGCTTATATAGCGGACATTCTACAAGTAGAGAACAGAGCCCATGGAGAAATGATCATTAAAGAAATAAAGAAGGGCACCTGGGTGGCTCAGTTGGTTAAGCATCCAACTCTTGATTTTGGCTCAGGTCATGTTCTCACAGTTCATGAGTATGAGCCCTGCGTCGAACTCTGTGCTGACAGTGCAGAGCCTTCTTGGGATTCTCTCTCTCTCCCTCTCTCTCCGTCCCTCCCCCCATCCCCTCTCAAGATAAATAAACTTAAAAAAAACTTCCCTGAGCTGAAGAATTCCATCTTTAGATGAAAATTCACCCTGAGTACTAGGCAGACTATTTGAAGAAGCCAGAGCAAGCCATCTAGGTACACCCAGGTGAAATTTTGACATTAAAAATGTGATGTAAAAAATATATATAAAGGAACTCAAATGTTACAGTCATTATGTAAATAGTCTGGCAGTTTCTTACAAAACTAAACACATGCTACCATATGATCCAGCAATCACACCTCTTGGTATTAACACAAAGTAATTTAAAACTTATGTTCACACAAAACCTGCATACAGATGTTTATAGCAGCTTTATTCTTTTTTTGTGTTTATTTATTTTCAAGAGAGACCACAAGCAGGTGGAGGGGCAGAGAGAGAGATGGAGACACAGAATCTGAAGGCGGCTGCAGGCTCTGGGACAGCTCAGAGCCCGACACAGGACTCAAACCCACAAACTATAAGATCATGATCTGATCCGAAGTTGGATGCTTGGCTGACTGAGCCACCCAGGCACCCCAGCAACTTTATTCTTAATTGCCAAAACTTAGAAGCAACCAAGATGTCCTTCAGTAGGTGAATGAATAAATAAACTAAGGTACATTGAAACAGTGGACTATTATTCAGCACTAAGAAGAAATAAGCTATCAAGCCATTAAAAGACACGGAGGAAATCTTAAATGCATTTTGGTAAGAGAAAGAAGACAATCTGAAAAGGCTACATACTGTATGATTTCAACTATATGATATTCTGGAAAAGGCCAAACTATGGAGACAAAAGAATCAGTGGCTGCCAGCGGCTAGAGAGGAGAGAGGAATGAATAGGCGGAGCACAGAGGCAACAGTGCCATTGCTAGTGTTTAGGGCAGTGAAACTATTTCGCAGGCACTATCCTGGTGGGTACATGTCATTATACATCAGGAAAGCCCTTACAATGTACAACACCAAGAGTTAACCCTAATGTAGACTATGTACTTCGGGTGACTCTGATATATGGATGCAGGTTCATTGATTATAACAAATGTACCACCATAGTGCCAAATGTTGACAGTGGTGAAGTCTGTGCATATGTGGAGACGGGAAGTATGTGGGAGATTTCCGTACACTCCACTCAGTTTTGCTGTGCACCTAAAACTGCTCTAAAAAAAAATAGTCTATTTTTAAAAAGGAAAAGGAGGGGCGCCTGGGTGGCTCAGTTAAGTGTCCGACTTTGCCGCAGGTCATGATCTCATGGTTTGTGAGTTCGAGCCCCACGTTGGGCTCTGTGCTGACAGCTCAGAGCCTGAAGCCTCCTTCCGATTCGGTGTCTCCCTCTCTCTCCCTGCCCCCTCCCTTTCTCACACTCTGGCCCTCTCTCTCTCTCTCTCTCAAAAATAAATAAACATTAAAAAATTTTTAATAAAAAAAATGATCCTACAAATAACAGGAGCTGTTCAAACTGTCTCAAAGAATAGAGAAAGAAACTTTCCTTTTTTAATCTATAAAATTTACTTTATAAAACTAGCATAATAATCCTGATACCAGGGGTGCCTGGGTGGCTCAGTCAGTTGAGTGTCCGACTTCGACTCAGGTCATGATCTCACAGCTCATGAGTTTGAGCCCCACGTCAGGCTCTGTGCTGACAGCTCAGGGCCTGGAGCCTGCTTCTGCTTCTGTGTCTCCCTCTCTCTCTGCCTCTCCCCCACTCAACACTCTCTCTCTCTCTCAAAAATAAATAAACATTAAAAAAAATTTTTTTAATAATCCTGATACCAACCCTGACAACTATAGCATGAAAACACCATAGACAAATATCAAAATTCTAAAAAATGAATACCATGTTTGTATCCCAAGCAGAATACTGAAAGACTAATACTCCATAAGCAAATACAGTTTATTCTAGGAATGTGAGGGTGGTTTGATATTTTTAGAAATCTATTGTTGTAATTAATTATATAAATAGGTAAAAGGAGTAAAATCATACAATCACCTCAATAGATGGCAGGAAGACATTTGATAAAATTCACTATTCATTCCTGATAAATATACAAATGAACAAAAAAATAGAAGTGTAGTATTAGAAGGATACTCTCTTAATATGATTAAAAAGAAAAATATCTCAAACCAGTAGCCAACATCATGACTGTTGGTGAAAAAAACACAGATGTTCTCATGAAAATCAGGAATAATTAAGAATGTTCACACTCACCACTTTAAAAAAAATTACTTTTATTTTTAATTTATTTGTATTTATTTATTATTATTTTGAGAGAAAGAGAGAGCATACACACACACAGGCAGGGGAGGAGCAAAGGGAGAGGGAGGGAGAGAATCTTAATCAGGCTCCATACACAGCATGGAGTCCAACTTGGAACTCAATCTCATGAACCAACCATGAGATCATGACCTGAGCCAAAAATCAAGAGTGGGACGCTGCTGAACTGACTGAGCTACCCAGATGCGCCTATGCTCTTTTTTTTAACTGTGTTAAGTAAAAGTGGTAAGAGAAATTTCTGGGTGGCTCAGTCAGTTCAGCGTCTGACTCTTGATTTTGGCTCAGGTCATGATCTCCCAGTTGGTTCATAAGATCAAGCCCCGTGTAGGCTCTGTGCTGACAGCATGAAGCCAGCTTGGGATTCTCTCTCCCTCTCTCTCTGCCCCTCCCCCTACTCACACACTCTCTCTCCCTCAAAATAAATAAATAAACATGTTATTTAAAAAAAAAAAGAGCATAAGGGTGCCTGGGTGGCTCAGTTGGTTAAGCGTCTGACTTTGGCTCAGGTCATGATCTCATGATTCATGAGTTTAAGCCCCACATGGGGCTCTCTGCTGTCAGCACAGAGGCAGGAGCCTCAGGTCCTCTGCCCCTCCCCTGCTCTCTCTCTCTCTCTCAAAAATAAATAAACATTTAAAAAATAAAATAAATTTTAAAAAGAGCATAAAATAAAAGACAGAGATCATGAATTGTATAATTGCATACCTAGAAAATTTAAACGATTTTGCTAAAAACTATTCACAAATAAGAGGTTAATAAATAAGATTATTTAAAAATAAAAATACAGGGACACTTGGGTAGCTCAGTTGGTTAAGGGTTCGACTTTGGCTCAGATCATGATCTCGCAGTTCACGAATTCAAGCCCCACGTCCGGCTCTGTGCTGACAGCTCAGAGCTTAGAGCCTCCTTCGGATTCTGTGTCTCCCTCTCTCTCTGTCCCTCCCTCGCTCGTACTCTGTCTCTCTCTCTCTCTCTCTCTCTCAAAAATAAACAAAACATTTTTAAAAAAGGAATAAATTAAGCAAGAATACTAATGGTGGGGCAAGGAAGAAATAAAACATTCTGCTGAGGAAGGAAATATGTGAGCTTCTTCCTAGGAAGCCCAGGGTATCTATCTGAAGAAGAATCTGAATTATTATAGAAAGAATACAAAGAAAAGGAATTAATGGGCAATCTTTGACATTCAAAATGGCCCTTTTCCTTGTAAGTCAAGCCATTTTTTTGAGAAGGTTTTCTAAGTTCCTTTTTCTCCCCCTTTCAACCTATTGAATCAGGAATCAAGCTGAGGACCCAGGCCACGGAGGTCCCCCACATTGTAGAAAGCTACCCACTTCCACACATGACAGCCGAGTAGCAGAGGTTCGAAGCTCTAAGGTAGATGGGAGCTGTGATATCCAGGGCCAGGGGAATACTGGTCTCTTCTGGCCCCACGTGGTGATGGAAAAGAGAAAAGAGACAGAAGGAGGAGGAATGAAGTATGAAATATGTGAGGTAGCCCCCAGGGAGTTCCAAAAATAAGTGGTGAGACTGTGGGAAGATGGGGTTAGAGATGAGTATATGGAAACACTGACATCACTTGAAAGGAAAATACAGTCTACAAAATCTGGGAACATAAAAATGTGACCTTATCTGTGCGTATAGGGCAGTTAGTGCTGGGAATGTTTGCATTGTAACCCTAAATATATGCACAGACAAGTCTGGAGAGCTATACAATGTGATGTTAACAGTGCTTCTCTCTGAGTGGTGAGGTTACCAGTATTGATTTTTATTCTGGCAATCTATATTTTTTAAATTTCAACAATAAACATCTACCTTGTGTAACAATAAAAGCAACAAAAGTTATAGCTTTAGAAAAAATATTCAGAAACCATGCCCACCCAAATAGAATAGCTCTGAATACCAACCAAGCAATCTACCTCATTCACCAAAGATCAGTCAGACTCCAGAATCATAAACTCAATTGGTGCCAGCTTAAATATGCCAAAAAGTATAAGAAGTATACCAGATTGTCTGTCCTCAGAAATGTGTGAGAGCTGGGGCGCCTGGGTGGCGCAGTCGGTTAAGCGTCCGACTTCAGCCAGGTCACGATCTCGCGGTCCGTGAGTTCGAGCCCCGCGTCAGGCTCTGGGCTGATGGCTCAGAGCCTGGAGCCTGTTTCCGATTCTGTGTCTCCCTCTCTCTCTGCCCCTCCCCCGCTCATGCTCTGTCTCTCTCTGTCCCAAAAATAAATAAACGTTGAAAAAAAAATTAAAAAAAAAAAAAAAAAGAAATGTGTGAGAGCTGATTAATCCAAGGGAATGCTCTTCCCCAACTCTCCTGGATGGTATGCCCATGAGCATTTAGACGTGAATGCACAGATAAACAGTAAATTTTCTTGAGCCTCAGTTTCCCCTTACGCACTATGAGAGAAAGACTGGGGACGGATTGAATCTGTACAGTCTAAGTTTTTTTTCCTTCCTGACTTCTCGAGTCTCTGTAACTTCCTGAAACCACCACTGAAAGATAATTGTGACCCTCAGAATTCTATTCGTTTATTTAACTAATATCTATTTAATCAAGCCCTGAATTCAATGCTAAGGCTAGGGAGAAGAAAGACATAGTCCTTGCCCTCCAGGAGCTTTTTACCTTGAATAGGAGACCTATATAGAAATGATTACAATGTACCAGGTAAATTCTGGAACCTAACTGTTCACAAGGCCCCAGCAAAGTGCAAAAGAAAGGGTCATTCATAAGTAATAAACTTCTTTCCCTTTTCTCCCCAACCTACTATTTTAATAATTGCTAGAATAATTACACTTTACAAATTGATCTGACTTGAACCTCCCACAACTCTGTTATTCTCATGTTACATATGAGGCACAGAGCCAGGAAGTGGCAGGGCCAGAATTGAGCCCAGGCCTGCCTGGCCCCAAAGTCTACCTCTAACCCAGTCCTGGACTGAGAGATGGAACCGAATGAGACATGATGCCATCCTTGGAAAGAGAAGCCATGTCTTTGAGAATCCACAGGAGAGGAAAAAGAGAATATGGGAGGATAATGGATAGAAAAAGGGAAGAGTCTTTCAAGACTTTTGCCCTAAAAATTTGAAAAACTCCTGATTCAGGCTTATGTAGAACATCCAAAGAGATAATAGATTCCTGAGTGGCTTTCCAACCTATCCTTCACTAAAAAAAAAAAAAAAAAAAAAGACAATAATAAAAAAAAATAAGATGGTTGGATAGATGAATTCATATGTGATAAAGTAAATGTGGCAAATGGTTAACAATAGTTGAAATTAGATTTTAAGTATATGCCTATTCACACTACAGTTATATATATATATATATATATATATATATATATATATATATATAACCTATATATATATTTGAAAATTTCCACACACACACACACACACACACACACACAATGTTGTAGGCAGGGGGAAATAAGCAATAGTTGTGCAGGGAAGTAGGAAAATAGAGTTTTCTAGTTCTGTCTCACTTGGTAGCTATTAGCCCCATGGCAGTTGAACACATGAAATGTGGCTAGTCTGGGTTGAGAGAGTCTGTATATGTGATATAGACTTCAGATTTCAAAAACTTAGTACACAAAAGAATGGAAAATATCTCATCAATAATTTTTATCCTATTCACAGGTTGAAATAATAATTTTTATGTTGGATTAAATAAGAATATATTTTTAAAGTTTATTTTGAGAGAGAGAGAGAGCAGGGGAGGAGCAGAAAGAGAGAGAGAGAGAGAGAGAGAGAAAGAATCGCAAGCAGACTCCATGCTGTCAGCACAGAGCCCTACTCGAGACTTAATCTCACAAACCATGAGATCACGACCTAAGCTGAAATCAAGAGTTGGATGCTTAACCAACTGAGCCACCCAGGTGCCCCTAAAATATATTATTTAAATTAATTTCACCTGCTGCTTTTTACTTTTTTTAAAGCTACACATTTAACTTACACATGCACCCTGTGTAGCATTTCTACTGAACAGTGTCACCTAGAGCATCCAGTCACCACAGATCCTATTCCTTTGCTCACTCACACCTGCTCTGGATCACATCCTGTGCCAGGGCAGGCAGGGATGAATCATAGTCACAGCCTCAGAGAGCTGAAGGTCTAGGTCCTGGAGACAAGCCAAGACAGACTTGAAAACACTATAGGATTTCAGTATCTTGGTAATCTCTGTGACTTCCTTGCTTATGAGTGTCCACATGGTGCCTTTTTTCTTTTTCTTTTTTTTTTTTAGACTGAGGACAGAATCTTTCTAGAGTACATTTAGAAATATGTGGGGTGTTTGAAGTGGTCAGCATTTGGGGTCAGCATTTCATATGCAAGAACTAGGGAAGGTAAACATTCCACATTGAGGACAGTCCCATACGAGGAAGAAATATCTTGTCCAAAACACCAGTAGTGTACCTGTTGAGAAATCCAGTAGAGGAAGAATGACATACCTGTTTCTACCCTCTGGATAAGGACTCTGAGGCCTGTTAACCAACCCACACTGAGGTAGCACCATTATTTCTGTGGAGGCAAGAACAAGGAGTTTCCTGGGGTACTGAATCTCATAACACAATTCTGTATCTGCTGAAAGGTAGGAAAATTACCCTGGGACAGTTAGGGACACCCAAGGGTTCAGCTCCCAGTAGGAAACCCGTCTGATTATGAAGACTGCCAAAGGCAGTGTTCAATTAGCCCAGCCTAGTTAACCATCTGGGAGCCTGTACCCAGAGCTCAGGGCACCACTCTCCAGCATTAGGCTGTAAAATGCCACAGGGACAGACCATTTCTGGAGGTGGTACCCAGTGAAAATGAGCCATCCCTCTGGTCTGATCTCTGGGGGCCAGAGCTATGGGAGATGAGGAGTGTGGGTGGGTGTGCCACATCACTTCAGCTGAAGGACAAGTCCCCAAACTAGATCCCCAGAAGGCCTTAGCTGAGCAACAGGTAAATATATAAGAACTCAGAGATAGATGAGTATCACTGCTAGCCTGTGAAAGGATCAGAAACCCCTTCCTAGAACAAGGTGCAGTGGTCCAAGCAAGAGATGATAGGTGCATGCATCACAATGGTATCTGGGAGAAAAGCAGGTAGAACAAACTCAAAATATATTATTGAGATGGAAGTAAGACAACTTTCTGACACATCTGATGAGGAGAATTAAGAAGGAGAAGCCAAGTATAAATCTAGGGATCTGGAATGCACAACTGAATAGTAGAACAGGTAGGAATAACTTCTTGAGAAACTGGTCAGTGAAGGGGAGAGGAGAGATGAGGCAGCAGCTGCAGGAGGAAATTATGTCAAAGAAGGTTTTATTTTAAAGGTGCAAGAAGATTGAGCCCTATATTCCATGGGAATCACCAAGGGAGAGAGGTGACTCATGGAATGATGTTTCTGTGGAGGAGAGAGGGATTAGGGTCAGGAATGGGGGTGGAGTGGGATATTTTGAGATTGATTCCCTGTCTCAGTTCCTGGTGTCATGAGCCATGAGCCTCTAGCCAGCTAGATACCTGAAGTGACCCTCCTTAGACCTCATTCCTTTTCCTTTCTGTTAACATTAAATTTTTTTTTAAGCTATGTGCTATCTACTACAAAAGTCTAAAAAACGGTGATAGAAAAGTTGAAAGCAAAAAGATAGAAAAGATATGTCAAGCAAATACTAAGCAAAAGAAAACTGGTATAATGTTAATAATAGATAAAGTAAATTTTAGGGCAGAAAAAATTCTAGAGATAAACAGGATCCATATACAAACACAAAGGATTATTTTCACCAGCAGGATACACCAATTATAATGTTGCATGCTCCTAATACTCAGTGAAGTGGTACAATAGAGTTTTCTAGTACTGTCTCATATGGTCGCTATTTTAGACTTTACAGAACTTTATAGAACTATAAGGAGAAATCAGTAAATTCACAATGAAGAAAAGGATTCTAACACATATCTTTTCATTATTGAGAGACCAAGCAGACAAAACAATCAGTAAGAATTTAGATTCGAATAAAGTAACTGTGAAGCTTGATAAAATGGACATATATAGAAACACTGCCCTCAGCAGAGAAGACACATTCTTTTCAAGTACACAGACACTATTGATGAAAAATTGCCAGAAAGTAGGTCGTAAGGCAAGTCTCAACAAATTTTAAAGGATGGGTAGCCTACAGACCATATTCTTTGACTACAGTGAAATTAAATTAGAAATCAAGCTGAGATAAATTTTAAAAATTTAAGGTTTACCCAATGACCTCCATTTGTTTGGAAATTAAGAAATACACTCTATAATTATTATAATAAAAGAAATAATAGTGGAAATTACAAATTATTGAGAACAAGAGAGAAATAGCACATATCAAAATATGTAAAGTGAAATTAAAGGAGTATTTCTATTAGGAAAAATAAAGTCTGAAATTTAACAAGCTTAAAAATTGAGAAGAAAGCCAAAGTGAGTAGAAGGAAGAAAAAAATAAAATTAGAGTGGATATAAATCAAATAGCAAATAGAGAAACAATAGGGAAAAATCAACAAAATCTAGAGTAAGTTTTTGAAAAAACTACAATCAACAAATCCTGAGCTAGACTAATAGAAAAAAGTGAAAAGACACAAATAAATAGAATCAGAAATGAAAGAGGAGACACTACAACAATGACAGAGAAATAAAAAAGAACATAAGGAATTACTATAAACAATTATACACCAACATATTGCATAATCTAGAAGAAATGTATAAATTCTTAGAAACCCATAACCTATGAAAACTGAACTGAAAAGAAATAAACAGACCAATAACAAATAAGGAGATTGAATCAGTAACCCAAAACCTCCCACCAAAGACACACTAGGACCAGATGGCTTCACATGTGAATTCTACCAAACACCCAAAGAAAAATTAAAACCAAAAAAATAAAAAGAAAAAAAAACACAGAACAAGAGAGAACACTTGCAACTCATTTTATGAGGCTAGCATCACCTTGATACCAAATGGAAACAAAGCTGCCACAAGGGAAAAAACAAAACAAAACAAAACAAAACTAATATCTAATATCTAACTAACAAGCTAATATCTAACTAATCTCTATCTAACTAATATCTAAACTAACAAGCTAATATCTTTGATGAACATATGTGCAAAAATCCTCAGTAAAAATTTTAGAAAACTGAATTTAAAAACATATTAAGAGGATTATATAGCACAACAAGTCAGATTTATTCCTGGAATGCAAGGATGGTTTGACATACAACAATCAATCAATGTAAGACACCACATCAACAAAATGAAGAACAAAAAACACATGAACATCTCAATTGATGCAGGAGAAGCATTTGACAAAATTCAACACTATTTAACCATAAAAACACTCAACAAAATGAAAATAGAAGGAAACTACTTCAACATAATAAAACTCATATATGAAAAACACACAGCAAACATCATACTCAAAGGTGAAAGACTGAAAGCTTTTCCTCTAAGATCAGGAACAAAGCAAGGATGCCCCCCTTTCAACATAGTACTGAAAGTTCTAGCCAGAGAAATTAGGAAAGAAAAAGAAATAAAAGCAACCTAATTGGAAATAAATAAGTAAAGTTATCTCTATTTGAAGAAAATCTGATATTGAGAAAACTCTAAAGACTTCACAAAAAAAGCTGTTAATGCTAATAAATGAACTCAGCAACATAGCAAGATACTACACACAAAAGTCAACACACAAAAATCAGTTGCATTTCTATACATGAACAATGAACAATCTGAAAAATAAATAACAAAAATAAGTCCATGTACAATAGCATCATAAAGAATAAAAGACTTAGGAATTAACCAAAGAACTGAAAGACTTGTACAATAAAAAAATACAAATATTGCTGAAAGAAATTTAAACAGGCATAAATAAATAGAAACACTTTCCATGCTCCTGGATTGGAAGACTTACCATGCTTTAAATATCAAAACTACCCAAAGTGACTTACAGATTCAGTGCAATCCCTATGAAAATCCCAAGGACATGTTTTGCAGAAATAGAAAAACTCATCCTAAAATTCAATGGAATTTCAAAGGATACTGAGCAGCCAAAAACAATCTTGTAAAAGAAGAGCAAAACTGGAGGACTCACACTTCCTGATTCCAAAACTCACTACAAAGTTACAGCAATCAGAACAGTGTGGCATTGGCAAAAGGGGGGGGGGGGGGGGAGAGAGATCTATAAACCAATAGAATAAAATAGCCCAGGAATAAACTCCCACACATATGGTCAAATGATTATTGACAAGGGTGCCAAGGCCATTCAATGGGGAAAGGACAGTCTTTGCAACAAATGGCACTGGAAAACTGGGTATCCACATGAAAAGAATGAAGTTAAACCCTTACCTAAAGGGATCCCATACCCCCAAATTAACTGAACATGGATTAAAGACCTAAATGTAAGACCTGAAACAATAAAACTCTTAGAAGAAAGCACAAGACACAAGTCTTATAACACTAGATCTGGCAATAACTTCTTAGATATGACATCAAGGACATAGGTAACAAAAAAAATTAGACAAACTGGACCTAATGAAAAATTTTAAACTTTGTGTATCAAAAAATACTATCTATAGAATATAAAGGCAACCTACAAAATAGGAGAAAATATTTGCAAATCATATATTTGATAAGAGATTAATATCCAGAATCTATAGAGAACCTCTAAAACTTGACAACAACAACAACAAAAAAAACAATTTAATTCAAAAGTGGGAATAAGATTTGTGTCAACATTTCTCCAAAATGATATATGAATGGTCAATAAGTACATGAAAAGATGCTCAATATCACTCATCATTATGGAAATGGAATTGAAAACTACAATAAGCTACTACCTCATGCCCATTACAATGGCTATTATTAAGAAAGAAAACAGAAATTAACAAGTTTTGGCAAGGATGTGGAGAAATTAGAACTCTTGCATGCTGTTGATGGGAAAGCAAAATAGTACAGCCACTGTAGAAAATAGTACGAAGCTTCCTCAAAAAAAATTTTTTAGGGGCGCCTGGGTGGCGCAGTCGGTTGAGCGTCCGACTTCAGCCAGGTCACGATCTCGCACTCCGTGAGTTCGGGCCCCGCGTCGGGCTCTGGGCTGATGGCTCAGAGTCTGGAGCCTGTTTCCGATTCTGTGTCTCCCTCTCTCTCTGCCCCTCCCCCGCTCATGCTCTGTCTCTCTCTGTCCCAAAAAAATAAATAAACGTTGAAAAAAAAAAAATTTTTTTTTTTTTTTAAATTTTTTAGAGGGGCGCCTGGGTGGCGCAGTCGGTTGAGCGTCCGACTTCAGCCAGGTCACGATCTCGCGGTCCATGAGTTCGAGCCCCGCGTCAGGCTCAGGGCTGATGGCTCAGAGCCTGGAGCCTGTTTCCGATTCTGTGTCTCCCTCTCTCTCTGCCCCTCCCCCGTTCATGCTCTGTCTCTCTCTGTCCCAAAAATAAATAAACGTTGAAAAAAAAATTTTTTTTTAGAATTGCCATATCATCCAGCAATTCCACTTTGGGTATATACCCACAAAAATCAAAAGCAGGGTTAATATTAGCATAGCAGCATTGTTCACAGCAGCTAAAACATGGGAGCAACCCAAGTTTCCATCAACTGATGAATGGATAAGCAAATGTATATATACATACAATGGACTATTTGTTAGTCTTAAAAAAGGAAGAGATTCTGCAATGTCTACAATAAGGATGAACCTTGAAGGCATTATGCTAATTGAAATAAGCCAGTCACAAAAAGACAAGTACCATATGATTCCACATAGTAGGCTCATCTTCTTATTTACAATTCCCTATTGCCTTGTCTATGAATTCAGTTTCCATTTACTATCTCCAGGAATGATGATACAGGAGCTGAAGGAGTTACTGAGAGGATTTCAGCTAGGCTTGGTGGCTCCCCATTCCTCCTGGGACTTTTCTGTGAGTCTCTGGTTCAAGCATTGACAATTACTGACACAGTTGGAAGGCCAGCATTTCCGATGCCCAACTACCTGAACCTGCCTGCTTGCTGCCAAGTTAGAGTCCCTAACCAGTCATCCTGATGGTTGCCTCAGGCCCTTCCCCCTGCTCCTGGTAACTGTTGCCTCTGAGCTGAGAACCCCCAAAACCACTGTCCTTACTGTAGTAATCCCTTCCTTATTTTGTTTGGCTGTGGTTTCCTCTAACAATCCAATCTCATTTGCTTACCATTTTCAGCAATTCCTTGACATTTCTGGTCTGCTGGTAGCACTGTCTCTGATTTTTCGGTGCTGTTAAGAATTTATTTTCATTTAAACATGTAAAAGTTTTATTTTCTACAACTTTTGGGGAAGCCATCCATACAAGTGTTGAGTTTCCAAACTTGGCTGGTGCCAAGGATTCAAGATCTTACTTTCTGGACCAAAGTTGATATATACTTCTCTGACTTGTAAGTTTATTGATATGAAAGGCATCCAGATTCATAAAAGTGAAGGTATATTTGAGGTTTTGGCCTCATTGAAAATGACATAAAGATAATTATAAAGCTTAGAGAAAGGACATATTAGTGAATAGACTGCTGGATTCTGAGAGAATAGATTCTTTTTTTTTTTTAATTTTTTTTTAACGTTTATTTATTTTTGAGACAGAGAGAGAGACAGAGCATGAACGGGGGAGGGTCAGCGAGAGAGGGAGACACAGAATCGGAAGCAGGCTCCAGGCTCTGAGCCATCAGCCCAGAGCCCGACGCAGGGCTCAAACTCACCGACGGCGAGATCGTGACCTGAGCTGAAGTCGGCCGCTTAACCGACTGAGCCACCCAGGCGCCCCGAGAATAGATTCGTTTAACGTTTATTTATTTTTGAGAGACAGAGCATGAGCTGGGGAAGGGCAGAGAGGGAGACACAGAATCCCAAGCAGGGCCCAGGCTCTGAGCTGTCAGTGCAGGGCCCCATTCAGGGCTTGAACTCACAAACAGTTAGATCATGACCTGAGCCAAAGTCAGAAGCTTAACAGACTGACGCACCCAGGTGCCCTGAGAATAGATTCTTTTAATACACATTTGGTCTCTTCCCTCAGCTAGAAGCTAGTAGAGCCTAAGGTGACAGGGTGCACAGCCACATAACTGGGGCACACAGATTTTATGTCCACCAGATTCCTTGATCTGTCATCCTGCCACCATAGTGATCTCCCTAGGCCTGAGCCTTGGAATTCAGGGCTTCATAGCTGTTCCAACCACGTCCTCCCAAAGATCATCAAGATTGGCCTGATGTCCACCAGGTGGAGCCCAGAAGCAAGAGGCCATCAGCTCACCCCCAAATCAATCTTGCATCTCTGACAAGAATAAAACACCAAGAGGCAGAAGGGTTTATCCCAGAAATATAAGAAGAGTTTGACCTTGGGAAAAAATATATATTGATGGAAATCACTTCATTAACATATTAGAAGGAGAAGAGCTCTATGATCATGATGGATACAGTAAAAGATCTGGATTAATGGAGAAACAAACAATATTCCTGGATGAGAAAATTTGATTTTATAATGATGTCAATACTGCCTCCCAAATTAGTTAATGAATTAAAGGCAAAATCTCAGAAGAGATTTCATGAAATTTGTCAAAATGACTGCAAAATGTTTCTGGAAAAGGAAATGTGCTAGAAAAACTAAGATACTATTGAAAAAGGCTAGTAAGAAGGAATTTGACCTAGAAGATATCAATATAGACTAGTAATCTACAGTAATTAAAACAGTGTGGTATGAGGCCTGTAAGAGACAATAAAATTTATTTAAAACATAATACTATGTCTAGAAAGAGATCCATAAATATATGAAAAATTAGTATTGGTAAACAGTGTTGCAACAAATATAATGCTAGAAAAATGCATGTAATCTAGTGAACAGAAAACACAACAGAGATAGCCTGGTTTGGGGAGGGAGGAATGGATTACCCAGGAACATGAGGAAACTGTGGGGATGACAGATAAATTCTCAGTCTTGATTGCGCTGATGGCTTCATGACTATACGCTTATGTTAAAATTCATCAGATTACATGATTTAAATATAAGCAATTGTACATCACTTATCTTTAATAAGACTAGAACAAGAAAGCATGCTTTAAAGCCATATTTACATATGATTACAAAATCGATCTTTCTATGTAGATATCCATATGTAAAGGACCAGAAAAATATGTAGATAGACACACATAAAATTAGAACACTGGCTACCTTTGGGAAGTCAGGGAGAGGGAGCATGAAGAAGGAGTATAACTTTTACATCATACACTTTTGTATTCTTTGCATCTTTTTATTTTTTTAAGCTTATTTATTTATTTATTTTGAGAGAGAGAGAGAACAAGTGGGGGAGGGGCAGAGAGAGTGGGAGAGACAGAATCCCAAGCAGGTTCTGTGCTGTCAGCATGGAGTCCGATGTGGGGCTCAAACTCACAAATCACGAGATCTTGACCTGAGCTGAGATCAAGAGTCGGACGCTTAACTGACTGAGCCACCCAGGCGCCCCTCTTCATGTTTTTTTAAAAGAATGTTCTGGGGGTACCTGGGTGGCTCGGTCGGTTAAGTGTCCCACTTCGGCTCAGGTCATGATCTCACTGTTCATGAGTTCGAGCCCCATGATGGGCTCTGTACTGACAGCTCAGAGCCCGGAGCCTGCTTCCAATTCTGTGTCTCCCTCTCTCTCTGTCCTTCCCCCCCTTGTACTGCCTCTCTCAGTGTCTCAAAAAATGAATAAATGTTAAAAAAAAAGTAAAGTAATAAAATAAAAGAATGTTCTATATGTACAGCTTGTATAAATACAAAAAAAGCTAATAAAGTCACTTGTATTTTAAAATAGTTAAATAAAAATCCAACAACAATAACAATAGCCAGCTCTGAAATAAAACGACCCTATTTGATAAAGAGGCCCTCCACCCCACAGAGGCATGGACTCTGAGAACTAGAAGGAACCTCAAGGAGCAACCATCAAGATGCCTGTTTTGAGGTTGGAGAAGAGGAGCCGGGTGCAGTGAGAGGCACCCAGTCACTGCCTGACCTGGGCAGACCTGCTTTGCATTCAAGGGCAGACAAATCAGCATCACAGAGCAAACCCCGGACACTGAGCCAGCTCCTTCCTCTCTAGAGCAGTTTTCTTGTCTCTACAATGAGGGTGGGCCAGGATGGTAAATATGGACTCCTTGCTCTGATATTCTGTAATTCTGTTTGTCTCTTTTCATCTAGTTCCCTCCTCGTTACACTCTTTCCAGATTTTGCATTTTCTTGAGATCCTTATGACAGTTGAACCAGGACCTCTAACTCTCCTGGAAAGCAACCTGCCTATCATTTGTGTACTCACCATTCATTAATGTTTAAATTTATTCGCTGAGAACTCTTTATGCATTTATTTAACTGCTCATCCACTCACTCATTTACTCATTCTATAAACATGCTTGGGTCACACTGGCTGGGGACTGATCTGTGAGTGCGGATCCCGACCCTGAGTCACTTTCTCCAACTTTTTCACACCAATTAAGATTTCCAAATAGACTCTGTGTAATTGGGTCTTTGGGACATCATCCCTGAAGCACCCCAAAGTTTCTACGCTGGGTACATTTCCCCTTCTCTCTCTAAATTGCCTTGGGGATTGCACAGTCCCTTGGCACATAGGGAGCTTTGAAAGTTGCCTACTCCATTTGACCTGCCTGCTCCCTGGGAGGCTGTCGGCCACGATGGAGCCAGGAGCCACCCGGGTCAAGGAGTCTCTGGGAGGCCGCAGTAACCTACTGAGTGCCCTGTTCAGCCTTGAGCCCATCAGAATTTCCTAATTCCAACAAGTGTGATACTCTTCAGAGAATGTCCCACTGAATTTTGAGTACTTTCCCTAATTCCACCCAATTCTAAAAGCTCTACTTAATTCTATTGAGTTGCAAACACTTCACTGAATTTTGCAAAAGTCTAGGCATGTGTTCTCAGTTGGGAAAGCTGAGTCAGTGTGAAACCCCATGTCCTGCCCACCAGGGTTCCCTGTGTAAAGGAGGCTTGGGCCCACTTCTTTGAACTGTGTTCTCCTAGCTGCAACCAAAGAAGGTTCCTGGTCTCTAAAGTATATTCCAGGGAACAAGGGACATGAATCTGAAAAAGCCTCAAGGTAAGTAAAAAAATGGAGATATGGGGGCAGGTGAAGGGGCCTTGGCTAGGAGTCAGGACCTCCAAGGAATTACTGGAACCTTGGCTTCCCCCTCCAACTCAGTGTGTGATGATGCTGGGCAAGCCCTTCTCTCTCTGGACCTCAGTCTCCCCATATGTAAAAAGGGTTTGGTCTACGTGAGCTGTGAGACCCTTCCACTTCTGCCAGCCTGTCCTCCAGATTAGGAACAGCTCATGTTTGTCACCCAGCTATTCACTCCCAATTTGTCTTAGCTCCATGAAGTCACATCAAGACAGGAAGAAGTTGATGCTTCAACTTGGCCTTCAGAACCTGGGGGAGGAGATGCCACCCCTGTGGGCTGGCAGGGTAGGCAACAAGCGAGAAGTAAGTGAGAGAGGTGAGTGCCACCTTGAAAATGCCAGCAGGGCTGTGCACAAAGGAGAGAGGGCTCAAGGTGGCCCGGGAGAAACAAAGGAAGGCTCCCTGCTGGGGGTAGCATCTGAACTGGTTTTTAGGTAGCAGATGGCCAGGAGTAAGGCAGAGGCAGAAAGGACACTGTAGGCTCTGCAGACAAAACTTCCTACCCCTGCTTTGAGAACCAGAGTTCCATAGCATCCATACACATCCCTTCTTGGCCCCTCTTCCCAGAGGCCCTCATCCTCCAGCTAAAGGGGAGACAAAAGAGCAGGGAGAGACAGCAACTCAGCACACAGGCTGGAAAGCAGACAAGACATTAGAGCTGGTTTGGTGACCATGTCCCTGCTCTGATGTTTCTCTGTCTTCCTGGTTCAGTCCAGACAAAGTTTGCTCCCTACCCCAAGGGTTGTTCCTTCTCTACTGACACGTCCAGGGTCCCAGCTTGGTCTCCATTCATCCTAGTAGTCCTGCTTGGTCCTCTGAAGCCTTGGCCACAAGTCCAAGGATCCGTACTACCAGGTGTGTGTGTGTGTGTGTGTGTGTGTGAGAGAGAGAGAGAGAGAGCCCATGAGAGAGTGCCAGCTACACATATGCATACACTCACGTGGATAACCATACAGGCACATACATGGGCCCATGTGTGGCATATACACGCACAGGCACGTATGTGCATACAGGGGGGGTCAAACAGTTGTTTGTACACACAAATGGAGTTGGGGGCATATATGGGGACATTACGTGGGTGTATGTATATTGCGATAGAGAGCCAACAGCTGCTTATGTTTGTTAGTGACTTTAGGGGATAGATTATAGTATGTGGAACCGTGCAAAGGAAGCTATGGCATGGCCCGACTACTGGGGCTTCAGGAAAGCACAGTGCCACCTCTATGCTGCCCACAGCCCTGGCACAGCGCCTGCTGCTATTGACACTCTGTTAAATAGAGGTGCCCCTCCATGAGCCCTGTCTCAGGTTTTCCCGGCCGAATCTTGGAAGAAGCTTGCAGATCACACTCCTCTACCCCACAATGTGTCTAGACACAGTCAAGAAAAGGCAAGACCTTCTATTTGAGGTCCCAAGACTAGGGCAGAGCTCTCCCTGCTGCAGAAGAGGCCCTTCGTTCCTGCAGTAGGACCCAGAGCCCTGGACCCTGTGTTTATTCTGTGTGAGAGAAAAGCGTCCACAGGGGCCACTCGCCTTGAACTTTGCTGGGTGGTGCAGGCCCAATAACACCCAGAGACTCCATACTGGGAAGGATTTTTGTGACCCTTAGCATGGCTTAACAGAAAGAGAGAAAAAAAAAAAAGGAAGAAGTATGTCCATGGGAGAAGTAGGCTTCCTGTCACTAGAGGCCCGCAAACAGAAGCAGGATGAGGCTAGGCAAGGAAATTGGAGATGATTTCCGCATAGAAATGGTTTGAATTTAGTGGCCCGGGAGCATATTTGTTCCCCTAATGCCTAGCATGATGCCTGTAATAGGAGCTCAATCTCTCCTTCATTCTGGAATGGATAAACACAGGAGGAGTAAAAGAAGGAAACCCTCATGCAAGTGAGGCACGGACAGGAACTGGTGCTCACTCTAGATCCGGGCTTGGGCAGTGTGTCCCATGGGTTTATTGACATCTTGCAAGTGTCTGAAACACTAAGTATGTCCATGGGACATGTTGACTCATGCTCATTACCTGGTAAGAAGACTGAGGGGAGAATGTGGGAGAAAGATGTTCATCCATTGTGATTAAAGAACAACCAACATTTGGTGCTCGACAGAAGCAAATCTCTGCCGTGAGCATGAGGTCAGTGCCATGCATTTGGGAGGACTAGATTCTAGGCCCACCTTGCCAGAGGCTTACAATGTGACCTCAGCTTCCTACCTGTGCAATGAGATCCAATGGATTCACCTCTCAGGGAGTTTTCCATGCAGATGCCTTAGGAATTCATGAAGTCCAAGCAGCTCTAGCTCAGGCCCAGAGAAAATAGGAGGTTTGGGGCCAGGCCAACTAGTCCTTCAAATTTCAGCTCAAAAGCCTGTGATGAAGGCAGATTCTGAAGGTCAATCCACACACAGTAGCTGACAAACAGGCCCTGTGGAACGACAGGTTGGATGAGCCAACTGATAAGCTCAGAGATCAGCAGCCCCTCCAATGTGAGGCACATGTATGCTTCATGCATGGCGACCAGAGCTAACCTGAAGACACAAATCAGATTTCTGCAGGCTGATAAGTAAGGGAAAAGGGCATTCCCAACAGTGGGAACAGTATAAAGCAGCTCAGAGGTTCCTTAAAGCCAGGAGGAACCTCAGGAACCATGTAGCCCAGTGATTCTCAAGTGTGACACTGTGGCCAGCAGAAGCAGCATCACCCAGGCAAACTGAGTCAGAAACTCTGCGGATGGAACAACACAATCTGTATTTTAACAAACTTTCCAGGTGATTCTAGTACACATTAATTTGAAGACCTCTGATCCAGTATACTTTTTTGTATACTAACTATGTTAGTATACACATTAATTTGAAGACCTCTGATCCAGTATACTTTTTTGTATACTAACTATGTTAGTAGAATACTTATGTGCTGTAGATTAATGTAAAAAGAATGATACCCATGGTCAAATAAGTTTGGGAACTACATGCCCTGTACCACTTTTGGAAAGTCACAAATCACATTGGCATATAAGGCTCTGAGAAGTCCTGCAGTAAAGAACTTTATTTACTTTCACTTAATCTAGTGGGATCTCAAATTAATTTTTCAGATTGCCTACTAACATTTCCATTAACACTCTCTTAGGGAAATGCTGATCCAGATCAATGCTCACTTTTCACGTGGATGAATTGCGGCCTAGAGGTGTGCAAATTGTCCAAACTCGAGGACAGACTGTGCATAAAAGCTGGAAAAGGCCCAAGCAATATGCTTCAACCCAAAAGATGTTCTTTTTTTAATGTTTATTTTTGAGAGAGAGAGAGCACGAGCAGGGGAAGGGCAGAGAGAGAGAGGGAGACAGAGGATCTAAAGCAGATTCTGCAATGAGAGCACAGAGCCCAACACAGGGCTTGAACTCATAGACTGTAAAGTCCTGACCTGAGCCAAAGTCGGATGCTCAACTGACTGAACCACCCAGGCACCCCAACCCAAAAAGGTTCTGTGGGCTCTCCACCACCGTACACCCTCTTTCCCTCCATCCCAGCTGTGTACCCCCCTGAGCGCTGCAGTATGGAGCTGGTCAATAGGACAGAGATCTCTGAGTTCTTTCTGAAAGGATTTTCTGGCTACCCGGCCCTGGAGCACCTGCTCTTCCCTCTGTGCTCAGCCATGTACCTGGTGACCCTGCTGGGAAACACTGCCATCGTGGCAGTGAGTGTCTTAGATGCCCGCCTGCACACACCCATGTACTTCTTCCTGGGCAACCTCTCCATCCTGGACATCTGCTACACGTCCACCTTTGTGCCTCTGATGCTGATCCACCTCCTGTCAGCTCAGAAGACCATCTCCTTTATTGGCTGTGCAGTCCAGATGTGTCTGAGCCTGTCCGCAGGCTCCACAGAGTGTCTACTGCTCGCTATCATGCCCTACGATCGCTACCTGGCCATTTGCCGGCCACTCAGGTACCCCGTGCTCATGAGCCACCGGCTCTGCTTATTCCTGGCGGGAACCGCCTGGGGCCTCTGCCTCTTGAAGTCGGTGACTGAGACGGTCATTGCCATGAGGTTGCCCTTCTGTGGCCGCCAAGTGGTTAGTCACTTCACCTGTGAGATCCTGGCAGTGCTGAAGCTGGCATGCGGCGACACGTCAGTCAGTGAAGTCTTCCTGCTGGTGGGCGCCATTCTGCTGCTGCCTGTACCCCTGGCATTCATCTGCCTGTCTTACATAGTTATTCTGGCCACCATCCTGAGGGTGCCTTCAGCTGCTGGGCGCCGCAAAGCCTTCTCCACCTGCTCGGCACACCTGGCTGTGGTGATGCTTTTCTATGGCACCGTAATATTCATGTACATGAAACCCAAGAGCAAGAAGGCACGCATCTCTGACGAGGTCTTCACGGTCCTCTATGCCGTGGTCACACCCATGCTGAACCCTGTCATCTACAGCTTGAGGAACACGGAAGTGAAGGAGGCTGCCAGGAAAGTGTGGGGTAGAAGTTGGACCTCCAAGTGAGGGACACCTGGGCTCTTTAGGGTAGTGGGTGAGGCCTCCTATAGGGAGGACAGGTGCGGTGCAGGGCTGTGTGGCTGGAATCTTCACCCCAGAAAGCCAGCATCAAGTCCCACTGGGGCCGCCACAGAAGGGCTCACAAAGCACCGCTTGGTTCCTCCCCTGGCATGGCCTGGCCAGCTCTCAGCACCACCGCCTGCACCTCTACACCGGCTCCTGGCTGGCCTCAAGACTTCACTCTCAGTCTCCTTCCATTCTATCCTCCCTGTGGGATAGATAGAGGGGCCTCTAGATAGAGGGGCCTTTTTGAAAAGCACATGTGATCACACCCTCTCCTGACTGAAACCCAGTGGCTGCCCACTGCCCTCAGGACAAAGCATAAGCTTCTCAGTGGGGGCATTCAGGGCCCTCACAAGCCGGCCCTGCTAGTCCTGACTCCTGCCCCACATTCCCCCTCCTGACAGCCACACGTGCCAGCCAGGTGTGAGCCCCGGGATTGGCCAGCACTGCCCAGCTCTGTGCTCTTTTGCTCTTCCCACGAGGCAGCACAACTCCACATGTAAAAGGATGGCCTGACTGTCAAGGGCCAGCTCGAATGCCACCTCCCCCACGAAGCTTTGCCCCTCACTGAGCTCCTCCTGCTTTATTTTCAGTGTTACTATAAGAGCAGAAAAGGTAAGAATCCACTCTGGCCCCACAGCCCAGCCCTGCCCAACCCTAGGCCTCCCATAGGTTTCTTAAATACATCCACGAACACATCAGTGTAGGGGTGATAGTGGCAGAGCCTGGGGTCCTTCCTGAATCTGAGCGGAGCTAAGTTCAGAGATGACAGGCATGGTACCCAGGGAGGTGACAGTAGAGGAAGTGATGAGGCCCAGAATCCATGATTTCCAGACCCGTCTGGCCACCAGGGCACCTATAACCCTGAACAGCCCAGGGCCTGTGTTCCCGATGTCTCTCTTGAGCACGAAAAGCAGCCTCTTCCATGCCTCCCAGCCCAGCATCCAGGCCTCACCTGGCTTTGGGGAGACTTGCTCTATCCTTCCTTACCTCATTGCAGGGATCCTGCCAGAGCTGCCCCTTCCTGGTGCTCAGCCTCTTCTCAGCTTTCCTTTCTTTTTTAAAAAAATTTTTTTTTCAACGTTTATTTATTTTTGGGACAGAGAAAGACAGAGCATGAACGGGGGAGGAGCAGAGAGAGAGGGAGACACAGAATCGGAAACAGGCTCCAGGCTCTGAGCCATCAGCCCAGAGCCTGACATGGGGCTCGAACTCACAGACCGCGAGATCGTGACCTGGCTGAAGTCGGACACTTAACCGACTGTGCCACCCAGGCGCCCCTCAGCTTTCCTTTCTGAGAACTCAGTGAGCACACAGCAGAAATGGATGCAGATTCACAGGGCATCTCCCTTCCCTGCCCCCCTCTGGCCTCAGTGGTACTGTCTGCGTGATAGGGAAGCTAGCCTTGGCCTCCAGGAAGCAGTCCAGCTCTCCTGCCTGCCCCCCGCTGCAGGAAAGCAGAATCGTTGCTTGAGCCCTCTGTTCCCCTCCAGTCCCTCTTTCTGCTTCCCATGTCGGTCAGAACAGAGGCACGGAGGAAAGAAGCACAGCCTGCTCGATGAAGCTCAGCCCGCTCGCTGAAGCTCAGCCCTTTCTGACCAGGCCAGAGTGAAGGCTGCCCACAAAGATGCCCAACTTTGATGCCAGGACAAGAATCTGGATGTTATCAGGTGGGCATTGGGGGTGTTAAAATCACATTTACTTTTAGATTAGTGATTAGATATCATTTTCACCGATGAAATTGGTGAAGAACTTTTTTACTGTCCGTTGGTAATGAAGGTGCAGTGAAGAAGTAATGTCATCCACTGCTGGTGAGGGTGGGAATAAGTTAATATAAATTCCTGGCAAAATCAGCCAGAAGTATGGGGGCGCCTGGGTGGCTCAGTCGGTTGAGCGTCCAACTTTGGCTCAGATCATGATCTCATGGTTTGTGAGTTCGAGCCTCGCGTCGGGCTATGTGCTGACAGCTGGCAGCCTGGAACCTGCTTCAGATTCTGTGTCTCCCTCTCTCTCTACCGCTCCCCTGCTCGCACTGTCTCTGTCTCTCAAAAATAAATAAACGTAGGGGCGCCTGGGTGGCACAGTCAGTTAAGCGTCCGACTTCAGCCAGGTCACGATCTCGCAGTCCGTGAGTTCAAGCCCCGCGTCAGGCTCTGGGCTGATGGCTCGGAGCCTGGAGCCTGTTTCGGATTCTGTGTCTCCCTCTCTCTCTGCCCCTCCCCCATTCATGCTCTGTCTCTCTCTGTCCCAAAAATAAATAAACGTTGAAAAAAAAATTTAAAAATAAATAAATGTAAAAAAAAAATCAGTCAGAAGTATGAATCAAAAGACTTAAAAATCGCTGGACTCTGTGACCTAACACGTCTACTTGTAGGAATTAGTCTAATATGATCATTAGAGGTGCAAAGATCTATGAATAAGGATATATATATATACAGACATTAATCACAGCATTATTTATAGTAACAGGAAGTTGTAAGAATCTTAACATCTAATCATAGAAGAATGTCCAAATAAATCTTGGTGGTGTCCAATAATAGAATATGATGCAGCCTTCAAAAAATTCTTATTTTCTGAAGAATATTTGATAATGGAAAATGCTCCCAATGTAGTTAAATAGAAAAAAGCAGAATTCACAACTTTGTATTCACTGCGATCCCAATATTATTTGTTTAAGTATTTTTGTTATGGATTTATGAATAAGTATATATGCAAAAAATTCTGGGAAACTATGACAAAATATTAAGAGTTTCCACTGGGTGGTGGGGTTAGATAGGATTGATAGGTTAGATAAGGATTGTTTCTTTATTTAACTAATTCCAATATTTCCAATATTTATAACATGAACGTGACTTAGAACTTAGAAATAAGGTGATTCATTTTTAAGAAATGGACGATCTCCTGGCTCCAGAGTAGAGCACAGATGAGAAGGCCTCCAGCCTGAGGGGCATGCAGTGAGGAAGCTGTTGACATAATCCATAAGCCAGTCTCTCATGAGGCCTGACCAGGTGGGCAACCAAGCGGAGAGAGGGCAGCTGGGAAATATTTGGGATCTACAGATGACTACAGAGGTGGACGAGAGAGAGAATGGCTTTGTGGGTTGAAGCTTGGGTTTCAGGCTTATTTGGGTGGATAGCGCTGCTGCCCCTTGAGACAGAAATGGAGAAAATGAGAGCAGTGAGGGGCTGGTGTTGGGTTCCAGGTGTCCGTGGGCAGCAAGAGGGCACTGGTCCATGACCATGTAGAAAACAAATAGTACCAATCTTCGAATGTTTTACTTTGACCTGTGATCTTGATAAAAATCCCAAAGGACAAGACATAGTATCACGGGAAAATCTGTAGCTGCCACTGTTTTAGTGAAGGCTGTGTTGTAGTTCCTAAACTGCGACAAGTTGTTATTCTTTATTATGAAGGAAAGGGAGGGGCACCTGGGTGGCTCAGTCGGTTAAGAGTCCAATTCTTGGTTTTGTCTCAGGTCATGATCTCACAGTTCATGAGTTCGAGCCCCACATCGGGCTCTATGCTGACAGTGCAGAGCCTGCTTGGGATTCTCTTTCCCCTCTCTCTCTGCCCCTCCCCTGCATGCTCTCTCTCTCTCTCTCAATCTTTCTCAAAAGAAATACACTTAAAAAATTTTAAGTGAAGGAAATGGAAAGGAAAGGAAACATAAGGAGATAGGAAGGGAAGAGAAGGGCAAGGAAACCTATAGAGACCCGTGATTAAATCCCTGACTTAATCTCCCTCACAAGTGCTCAGGGCCTCATACTCTAGACAGCGATTCACTTTGCTAAACTTTCGCGAGTCCCCATCCTCACAACATTCCTGAATGAAGATGCCCCTTTTCACGGACCAAGACACGCAGGCCTGCGGTAGGGGGCCACAAACTCCAGTCCTCAGATCCAAGGGGCAGGACAGCAACGAGACTGTCAGAATCTGTCCCATGTCTCTCCTGTGCCCACCTCACTGCAACCAGGCCCTGCTGGGAAAGCACAAGAATCCTGGGGTGTCCAAGCCCCACAGCTCCCAAACCCTCAAACTTGTGTGGTTCCAGAGTTTGAACTTTAAATTGAGCAGGGACTGAGAGGTCCCCCGGGGCCCAGAGCAGGAGAGCTGTGTGGCAGGGGACCAAGAGCTGGTCCTGGAGGCCTTGGCCCTGGCCCATCCCAGAACAGTGTGTCTGCTTGTAACGAGCTCAGCACTTGCCGGCTCTGTCTCCCAAGCCTCGGGTCAGAACACCTGGCAGCCTGCTCCAGCTACCTGCAGGTGCTAATGTCACTGGGCAGTAGGTGTGAGGTAAGGACAATCGATCTAGCATGTGGTCTGTTCTCATGAAACCTTTTTTCAGTGTATGAAAACCGGAATATTTGCTTGTGAAAGAGGACGTAATGATACTAGTAATATTGGCTACCACTTACTGATTGCTCATCATGTGCCAGGCTCTGTGCTAAGAGCTCTGCATGCCTTGTCTCGCTGGATCCTCAAAACTACCCCACAAGGAAACACTATTCTTATCTCCACTTTACAGGTGAGGAAGGTGAGGCTCGGAAAACTGTGAGCAAGTGGCAGGTCTGGGACTTGGGCCCTGGTTGGTCTGACTCCAAAGCCCACACTCACCTGCTCTGCCATCCAGCGAGGAAGTAGTGAAGCAGGAATCCTAGATCCAGTCATGTCAGGGAACTTGTAACGGAAGCTTTGGTCCTCTTATTCCCATCACCTTTCTTTTAAAATAATTTGTGAAGCCTAAAATAAAATATCAAATGGTTCAAACTAGTCGCCAGTCAATGAAATTGATACAATATTTACCTTGCAAAGTAACCCTGGGTCTGTCAGACCTCAGGGTTGGAAGTTGCTAGACAGAGTGAGGAAATGTTTCAGGGGTTACAGAGTACTAGAAGTCACCTAATTGAGTGCTTCCATTCACAGAAGGAGAAATTTCACCAAGGTCATACAGCAGAATCAGAACAAAGGCAACAATCGCTCCTGTCCCAGGGCTCCCAGTCCTAGCTTGTGGCATCACCTTGACTCTCAGGAGGTCTAAATCTAGGGTGTGGAATTAGACAATTATTCTCAGACACTCGGTTTGCTATCTCTGTGTGAACCTGATTTTCCAGAACATGACAGAGTGTGAGACATTGGCAAATAGATGCCAGAGTGGTTTTCTGAGTGTACTGTGAGATAATATCGTACCCAAATACTCAGCAATATTTCAGGTTCTCCTCCTCCCAGCATGTGGTAGGATTACACAGGGCCAGTGAAGTTTGGGCAGATGTGACACATGTCACTTCTGGGGCAGAGCATGTAACCGCTGGTGTGAATGCCCTAGTGTGTCCTTCCCCAGCCATCACAACCTGTGATGTCCAGATGGTGGAGCCTCCATCAGCCAGGATCTCTGAGGAAGACAACATGGAACAGAACCCCCTAAAGACCTACAAAGGACATGTAGCATGAGAAAGAAGTAAGCCTTTGTCATGGTAAGCCACTAAGATTACCTGTTACTGCAGCAAAACCTAGCTCATCTTAACTGATGCACCCAGGGAACAGCAGCCGCTCTCTGGTGTCCCATCTTGTGGCCATGGAGCAGAGTCAAAGCTGTCGGTTACCTGGACACATGGCATTTTCTAGATACAGACCTATTTCTTTGGGGCCATAAGTCTGTCACCCCATGAGCTGGTTCTAATTTCCATGAATGTATTATGATCAGACTCCTAAATTGTGAGGAAACCCACTACTCTCTGACTTAGCTCTTCAGAAAGAGCAGGTGCCGTGACAGGGAGAAGACTGGCACCCTCAAAGTTCTTCTCCCAGCAATCACAACGGTTGCATCCTCTGTTGCTGTGTGTGTGTTGGTGGGGGAGGTGATCTCAAAGTGAGACATCTGGGACGAGGGTTTGGAGCAGCAGAATAGCACCGGATCTCAAATGGCAATCATCGACACTGCCTGGGTGCAGGCACCGAGAGTAACAATGATGAATCGGGCATGACCCTTTGATTAAAATAGCTCACAGTCACTTGAGAGAGGGACAACACACTACAATGCAGGGAAGAACGCAATTAACCTGTGCTTATGGCAGTAAGCATCATGCTGTTGGGATGGTCAGTTCTAGGAAAGCATCTGAGCGGGCTGTGCAGAGGAGGGGTGTGAGAGCAGAGCCTTGAAGGATGAGTGGAAGAGAAAGGCCTCTCCAGGTTGAAGAAAGAGTATGAAGAGGGATGAGATAGGAGTGTGTGGGGTTTGTCCATTAATGGGGAGTGGTCTGGTGAGGCTGGAGCAGGTGTGTGTGTAGGGGAGATGGGGCAAGCAGGCAGGCCACAGCCTGTTTTCAAAAGCCCTAAAATGCCTCTGCCATTCCCACTTGGTCTTTTTGTTAGAGATGAGGGTGAGGAAGAGAAATGTGGGGACAGGTGGTTTCCCACCTTTCACCTACTTGGGAACCCCCCCCACACACGCGTCCACACACAAACACACACACACACCCGTGTCAGGTATCAGAATTTGAGGTTAACATAGCTCAATTTGTAAAAACACACCGAGTACAGACAAAGCCCTTATTCTTGCATCTGAAACATTGTGGGTATAATCCACACACATGAGGTGATAACCTAGAAAAGGTGCTTCCTTTTAACTTCTTTACAGATTTCAAGTTTTACTTTGTCTTTACATTCTAGACTCAAAGAGAATCTCAGAGGTTTCTAAAGCCCAGAGAGAGGAAGGGACATGCCCAACGTCACCTAGCGTGAGGGAATGAGCGTAAAGTATTAGGACGGAAGCCACACCAGCCTCTGCTGTATTCTCAGCTCCTAGCACAGGGCCTGGCATATAGTAACTGCTCCACAGTTATCTGTTAAATGAGTGAATGAATGAGCCACCATCATACTCAGGCAATTCTGTATCTTTTTGCCAAGCCTCAGCAAGAGAAACCCTGCCCTTAATTGCTCATGTGGATAAGATGTAAGGTCCAGCGCTGACCCAGATTAATCAGCTGCCTCTGTATCTCTAGAAACACCCTTAACAGTTACCCTAATTCAGGCCAGAGAAGGGAACAGTGGCACCGGCTCTGGGGATGCCGGGGGTCATGACAGACGCTGGAACCCTTGTCAGGAGGTGGTGAGCACAGATCCAGCAGGTGCTCTGTGACTGAAGATGCAGCCTTTGATCTGGATCCTCATACAACATGTAGCACTAGGCAGCACACTAGCACCTTTGCGGGTCTGCCTCATCTGAGCTACACAGCACCTCCATTTTTCAGAGGGATTCTGAGTCTCAGATAAGCCATGTGACTTGGTCAATCTCACGCAGCTAATTAGTGCTGAGTGACACTGGGGTGCAAAGCTAGGTTTTTTGAATCATGCATTGAATATCTGTTGAGTGACTGCTCTTGGCATCACTCACTGTAGGAGGTGTGTGAAAGAAGGAAATGGGGTCCTGCTCTCTAGTAGAGGGGACGGGTGCACAGCACACTGTAGAACAGAGGGACAACCAAAGGTGGAGGAAACACAAGAAGGGAGCATGTAACCTCTCATGGAGCAGGGAGAAGAGAGACAGAGAGAATGAACAGGGCTCTGAAGGATGAGCAGGAAGCCCCCACTGGGGAAGGGAGGGAGGACCTGCCTCTAAAAGGGAATGCCTGGATGGCTGTCAATTAAGCATCTGATTCTTGATCTCAGCTCAGGTCTTGATCTCAGGGTTGTGAGTTCATGCTCCGTGTTGGGCCCCACACTGGGCATGAAACCTACTTAAAAATAAATAAATATAAAAAAATAAAATAAAAGGAAACTTCTTGGGCAAGATGTAGCACTGGGAAAAGACAAGATTCATTCAGCAGAGGATGAGCCCGTCAGCTCCTACAAATGCTAGATGCAATGAGGAAGAGGAATGAGGGGGAAAAATCCAGCCCTGACAGACAAACAGAACTCCAGTGCTGTCACAGGACAATGGCCTCACAGTCAATCCAGGAGTGGAGGTGACTATATCTTCTGTATGTTAAATGTCACACTCAGCTCCTGTTTCTGCTTTAAACCAGGGGTTACCTGGGCCATAAGACAGCCTTCCTGCCTAACAAGACTGCTGTACCTTAGAGACATTAGGGCTCCCTCCTGACACTGGCATTTCCCAAGGAGGCAATGAGACCAGCTCAGAAGAGCAAAGAAAGCCACCTGAGAGAGAACTGCCACCTCTGCCTACCCCTCCCTTTTAAACTAGTCACTGAATGACAACACCCCTGCCAGATTAGAGCCTGGTGTTCCCTCCTCCTGAGACATCATTGTCAATATAATTTATTCTATAAGGCAATATGGAGGCCAAGAAGTGAGTCACTTGGCTTGCATGACCAGGATTAGATCCTGTGACCAGTGGCTCTACTGGAATTTTATGTTCTTATATGATCTTCTAAAAATCAATGGATGAGGGAAGGAAAAAAAAATCGATGGATGGCCTATCATTCCTTAAAGACAGATGACCACACATCAGGCTTACACATCTTGTGGAATGGAAATGTTTGACCCTTAATGCCCAAAGGAACACTAGATGAGCATCACCCATCACCCACAGGCCTTCCAAAGTTCATCTCACCTAATTCAGGGAAGAAAGGGGGCAACCTTATAATAGGTGTGATATGTTTCTGTCCATATATTTTTCTTACTGGTGTACCCACAGCACCTGAACAAGACCTAGCACAGAATAAGTATTCAAAACCCATTCAGCAAATGAATGAATCTGAAATACCATGAGCAAAATTCAACCATATGGAGTCATAACCTAAAAAAGATGCTTCCCTGAACAGCCAAGGACTCCTTATATTACAAAGGAGTGTGCCAAACATGAATCCTACCCTTGTCTCCCCTGCACCCACCCTGGGGAAAACAACAAAGAGTCTAGGGGTCTAGAATGTGCCTCATCTCCCTAAGTTACGTCACAACTTGAGGCAGAGCTGAGGGCCAGCTTACAGGCCAAGCTCAAGTTGTGATGTAACTTAGGGAGATGAGGCACATTACAGGTCCAATCCTCTCATCAGATGATGAAACTAAATTGCAGCGGCAGGGGTGACCTGCCCCCAGGGCACACATCCAGGCTGCTTGGCTTCCAGGTCAGCAAGAGCTTCTTCTGAGAGCTGTGTGGTCCAGACAGGGAAGGAGGGAGAATGAGATGGCAAACCAGACGACTGTGACAGAATACATCTTGCTGGGGCTACACGAGCACCCTAACCTAGAGATGGTCCTGTTTGTGCTCTGCCTGGGCATCTACTCCATGAATGTGCTGGGGAACTCCCTCCTCATCGGCCTAAACATGCTGGACCCCCGCCTGCACAGCCCCATGTACTTCTTTCTCAGCAACCTCTCCCTCATGGACATCTGTGGCACATCCTCCTTTGTGCCTCTCATGCTGACCAACTTCCTGGAAGCCCAAAGGACCATCTCCTTCCTTGGTTGTGCCCTGCAGATGTACCTGACCCTGGCGCTGGGCTCCACGGAGTGCCTGCTCCTGGCTGTGATGGCATATGACCGTTATGTGGCTATCTGCCAGCCACTTAGGTACACAGAGATCATGAGTAGGTGGACGTGCCTGTGGATGGCAGTGCTGAGCTGGGGGACAGGTTTTGCCATTTCACTGCTGCAGTCCCTTCTCACCTGGAGCCTCCCCTTCTGTGGCCACAATATCATCAATCACTTCTTCTGTGAGATCTTGGCAGTGCTGAAACTGTCCTGTGGGGACATCTCTCTCAATGCACTGCTATTAATCATGGCCACGGCTGTCCTGACACTGGCCCCACTCCTCCTCATCTGCCTGTCCTACATTCTCATCCTTGCTGCCATCCTTAGGGTGCCCTCTGCCGCAGGCCGGTGCAAAGCCTTCTCCACCTGCTCTGCCCACCTCACAGTTGTGGTGGTTTTCTACGGGACCATCTCCTTCATGTACTTCAAGCCCAAGGCCCAGGACCCCAACCTGGATAAGATTATTGCATTGTTCTATGGGGTCGTGACGCCCTCACTAAACCCCATCATCTACAGCCTGAGGAATGCAGAGGTGAAATCTGCTGTCCTAGCCCTGCTCTGGGGAGACCTGCTCTCCAGGAAATTGTCCCACCTTCCCTGTTGCTCTTCAACTGTGTCACGCAAGACAGCTAGGTCCGTCATGGTAATGACTTCAAATCGCAGTGGCTGAAACCCACAGGGTTTCTCACTCTTGCTGCAGGTCATCAGCAGTAGACTGGGCAGGCGGATCTGCTCTGAACCATTGTTTTCATCCCTCGGGGTGTCAGGATGATAACGCAGCTACCACCTGGAACATTGCTAGTCACCATGACAAAGCCTGGCTGGCTCTTCAAGCTTCACTTCCACTTTATCCACCAACGCAAGCACATGCCATGGCTAACATCAAGGGGGAGGTGAAACACACTCGCCATGTGTCTGGAAGGAGCGGGAAGACTGAGAAATCTGTAAATAGCCTAACAGTTGCCACGCCATCCTACAGTCAACCCAAGAGCCACTAGAGACGTGCCTTCCTTTTCTCTGACCATCACAACCCCACACATCGAATTAGTCACTAAGTTGAGAAAATCCACCTCCTAAGAGCTCCTAAATGGGTCCCTTCCTTTCAATGACATTGCCTAAAAAAACCTTCACTATCTCTCTCTCAAGTATCACAACAGCTGTGTCACCACATTTTTGTCCTCCAAACTCTCTTCAAAATCCTTCCTCTGCACTAGCTAACGCCCATTCAAAAAAAACCCAAACAAACAAAAACAAAAACACCAAACTGATCATGCTACTCTCCTGCTTAAATCCCCCCAGTGGCTCATTTCCCATGGGATAAAAACCAGACCCCACCTCTCCATCCAACCTCATACTGGCTGCTTGCCTCAGCCCCACTCCACCCACACACACTCTCTGGGCCCAGGCCTGGCCAAACTATTCCCAGTTCCCCAACAACTATCAGTCTGCCCTGCCTCTGTGTCTCCCCCTTGCTCTTCCTTCTTGTGTCCAGACACTTCTTGACCTTTAGTTAACATCTACTGGCCACTCATCACAGACCAAGCGAGGCACAATACTGTGTCCTAAGTGCTTTACTCACTGGGGACCATTTGGAATGACAGAAATCTCAGTGGAGGAATGCAATATGGACACTGGTGACCAGAGAGAACCCTCTCCCAACACCTCGGCATTACAGAATCATTCAGCCCTCACTCAAATCTTCCCCCCTCTTCCTGAAAACCCCTCTGACTCCTCCTAGCTGGGTGGGGTCTGTCCCAGCTCTGTGTCCCTCTTCAGTGCCTTCTGTACTCTGCAGACTCTGTTCTGAATCCCAGCTATTTGGGTTCATGCAACCTAATGACCTGAGTCTGTACAACCTAATATGAAGAAAATGTATTTCTGATACGTCAACAGCCCACATCTCTTGGCTCACCATTCAGTCAGGCACATCACTCTGCTCAGCGCCCCAAGGAAAAGAGAATGCAGAAAGCAGAGAACAAAGGGATTTTTCCTGGCTTTTGAGCTTCCTAGGCTCTAGTCTTAACAGAAGAGTCTTAAGGCATAGACAAAAGATTAGGGAGAAAAACTGAAAAGGGAGACTTCTCCACCTCCAGATTATTAAAAGATTCTCTAAGCTAGGGAGAAGAGAGAGGAGAGGACGCAGCAAGGGCACTGGCACAGAAGGGTCCAAAAGGAAGAGGCCCTGGACCCCAATCCCGAGGACAAACCCCTGGACAGGGTTCCAGGATCTGAAGGATAGAGCAACTCATGCCTTGCTGGTCAAGTAAAACTCCCAAATAGTCCCCCAGAGGAGAAATGGCTTCGAGGGCAGCCGAGGCCTCACAGGTCTTTGCATGTGGCACAGAAGTCAGGAGAGCCTCAGCACTGAAAAGGGTTATGCAGATGGCACAGGAAAGCGCTCGGGGATGGCCTGCCTGCACTGCTGCCTGGGGACCAGGTGGAATGTGGGAACGCTCAGGGGATGGGTGCAGTGTGGACCCCGGTGACCAGAAAACTCTCTCCCAACATCTCTGCATTATATAAGATCCTTAAGACTCAGCTGTGACCCTTGTGGAAAGAGAAGAAATCCCAAACTGACGAAGGATGTTTCTCAGGCAAAATGGGGACTCAAAATAGAAGTTATGTACCGTGATATTTCTTGCACATTTGTGACTTGTACCTGCTAATCCAATTTCCTGAGACCTCAGCTTCCTTTCCTGTTGGGTGTGGGCACCACAAGGGAGGTCTGTCTCACTAATTTAAATCATGTCAGCACACACACACACACACACACACACACACACACACTCACTCACTCACAACTCCCTACTCCCAGTGAATGCAGCCAGCCATGAGAGGGCAAAAGCTCCAGCAGCTCATTCTGGCTGGGTTCCCGCCACCCTTGCTGATTGCCTCAGACCCTCTCTTACCCTCTCCTCCCCACACCCTTGGCCCCAGGAAAGAAGGCAGCACAGAACCAGCAAATACTTCATTGGAGACACACCAGACTCCACCTGCATCAACTCAGAATACCAGCCGCCCCAGCCCCAGCCCCATCTGTCCTGCAATCCCCCTCCCAGCACAAGACAGCATGGCACAGCCCAGATGCTGCCTTGGGAAGGAAGCCTGAGGCCAGAGTTGCTGAGCTGCTGGGAAGATCTGGAGACTCAGTTTCCCCAAGATGGACTCCATTTCCTCGGGAATGATGCCATGTTCTGAGAGGGCTTTGTCTCCCGGGGAAGGAATCCATGTCCTTAGGAGGGCTCCATATCCCTGGGAAGGACTCCACACCCCTAGGAGTGACTCCTTGGTCCTGAGGGGCTCTGTGGCCCTGCACAGGCTCCAGTCCTTAAGAAGGACTCCATGGATGCAGGAAGACTCCAAGCCTTCAGGAAGTGCGCCAGGCCCCTAGAAGAGCTCCATGTCCTCAAGAAAGACTCCGTGGCCTCTAGAAACACAACCTGTCTCTTATCCCTGGGATGGCTCCACATTCCCAGGAAGGGCTCTCTGCCCCTAGGAAGGGTTCATATTCCCCAAGGGCCAGGCCCAAAGCCCCCCCCTCAGCTGGCACAGATGCTGCTGACAGTGGCCCCTCCTGGGCCCACAAGGCCCAGCTCCTCCTGCTCATTGATGCACAGCTGGTAACCGCAGCCCCGGGCCCGGGCTCCAGATGGGACCCGGTGGTCAGTCTTGGCACGTGGGGGCAGCAAGAAGCCCACACTGCCAGCGATGAGCATATGCCAAATGCTGTGAATGTAGAAGTAGTTGTCTCGGGTCTCCACAAAAGCATAGAGTAGGACAGCACTGCCTGCAATAAGGCTGCCCGGGCACAGGTAGAAAAGCCAGCGGCGCCACGTGGGTGGGTAGCAATGCCGGCGGCGGACGCTGCGTACTGTCTGGGGGAAGCAGAGAAGTGGGACTCAGTAATACGAGGCCTTGTAACCCGAGCCAGAACTGGTCATTCTCAGGCTTCCCTGGAGCCCTGGTCGCGACCTGAAGGCACCTGCCAAGACTGGAGTGGGCACCACGAGCAGCGCCATGATGGTGACCGGGTCCAAGCCCATCTTACATTGAGGACCAGACACTCAGGGCCCTGCACCCAGGTGCTGCTGGGACTTCCCCCTCCCCTAGCCCTCCCAACCTTACCCAGGCTGTGGCCAAGATCCCCAGGGCGAAGAGACTGGGTCCGAGCAGGTTCCAGAGTCCATGCCGATCAAGCTGTAGAGCCATAGACAGCAGCATAGCCCCCAGCAAATACAGCACCTGGAGAAAGAGGACTCCGGGGGCTGGGCCGGGTGGGAGAGGGGCACTTGGCAATGCCCCCAGGGAGAGGTTGGGAGTGAATTTCAAGTAGACTTTGCCTATGGTTGTCCCCCAGGGCCCACTCTGGACTGACCTGCTTGACCACAGGCTGTAAACGAGCCATGGCAATGACAGTGACCCACACCGACATTAAGGAGCCCAGGAAATCACAGAACTGCAGCACATCGTAGTCCATGATGCAGAAAACCACAATGCCTGGCTGGTCACAGGCATGGTAAAACTGGAGGAAGAAATGACAGGCATTGAGAGAACCTGGGGCAGTAGTCCAGGTCCGTGAAACTGGAGAAAGAGACGATGAGGGTAGTATACTGCTGTCAGAAAAGCAGAGGTCAGAGATCACAGACTGAGCAGAACTGGGAAATGCCTGACTGACTCCCTGCTTCTGAGAAGAATGTGGTAGGGAGGCCTGGTCTGCTTCACAAGTTGTATGTATCTGGCAGCCCCGACCCGTCCTCACCCTCCTAATCTTTCTGCTTCTGGAATGTACTGTGGTGAGCACCAGGCAGGCAGGGGATCCAGGTCTGTCAAACTGAGGCCAATCCTTCCCTACTTCTCATGCTCACCATGGGTCCCACCTATAATCCCCACCCCTGGCCCAAGCTGTGGGGCTGGACTCTGATCTTGTGGCCAACCCAGACCCTAAGCCACCCCTGCATATCCCAGTCTCCCCTGATAGCTCAGCCTCATCTTCAGATGCATTCATCTTCAGGCTTACATTACCTGGCCCTCTTCATCCCCTCCCACCCAATGTCATGGGTGGAGAGATGAAACAGTAAGGAAAAAGGCAGTCCCTAGGCCATGGATAAGAGCATGTCACTTTACACCACAGAAAAGAATGTAGGGAAGGGACAGTGTCCACCTATCCTCCACCGTGGGAAAGATGGTAAAGAGGAGAGTATTCAGGAACTTCAAAGGGGGTGCAGAGGACACAGGTGGAACTGGATCAGACTATACTGGGCACCCCCATTAAGGAACCAAGGTCTGCGGTCAGCCGTCCTTGGTCTGTGGTCCCAACCCCTCTGCCTCTCTGGACAATGCCTCTGGCATCCTGTGCTCCCTTATTTGTAAAAAGAGCTACCCAGGAATAACCTGAGTTCTCTTTGCCTTAGAACATCTACTGTCACCTCTCTCTGAACTTCCATGTAGAATTTATGTGATTTGATTATTTGATTATTTATTGGTATCAAACACTAATCACATGTATGGTTTTAGGACTATCTTTGGTGCAAAAATGACAGGAACATATATCCCTCTGTGTCATGTGCTATGAGCCCACCCAAAGACAAAACAGGACCTATGAGGACAAACAGCTCCAGACTGAAAACGAACATCATGGTGGCATGCTCACTCCCCCATCACCTGATACTGTCCCTGCTCCGGGTCAGGAAGACTAGATCCTTATGGTGATGAAAGAAGAAAATTTAAACGCTATAATGGGAGAAAAAAGGTTTTTGACCTGTATAAACGATGAAAATCTACTCATTGGAGCTGACCTTGAGACATACTAGCAGATTTTAGGGGATCAAAAAAATTTCTTAAGATTCTGTGAAACAGTATGCTTGATCTCTGTCCCCTGCATGTCACCCCAGGTCCTCAGGGAGCCATGTCTACCAAGGGCATCTCTTGATCAGAGAAACAAGCTGGTGTCATTGCCAGGGTTGGAATGAAATACATCAGGCTGAACTGAAGCTGGGGCAGGAAAGCTGTGTTGTACCACCCAAAGGTGGCCTTTGAAGCAGCTTCATCACTGACTGAAGGGACCCTTTAGGTACAACTTTCAGCCCAGATCAACTTCTTCATCATTCTATTGAAAGGCAACCCTACATCACAAGGACTCTCTGAATCCCAAGAGAGGTGGCCTTACAGACCTCAGTGAGAGAGGTAGCCCAGCCTTCCACAGGCATAACCTTGGCTGTGGGTGGAGGGCAGGGATATCCAGTCCACAGGTGAGATAAGAGGTAGCTGAGTAATATCACAAGTCATTCCGTTCTGGCAGCAATGGGTCTCTGTCGCTTCTGGGAAGAATGGAAGTGGGAGAACCTGGTCTCCTGCTTGACTGCATTAGAGTTGAGAATGAGAAGGTGGAAGTGAGGTCAGGAAGAAGAGTTCAGGAAAAAACATTCTATCCTGACCTCAAATGACAAACCATGACACCCCAGCCTTAATCAAACAGTATCCCCTGTAGAAAAAAAGCAGATGGAAAACAGAAGCAGGTCTGTTGTGAAAACTAGAAGAATCCCATCCAGGTGCAGAGCTGCCAACAATAGAGTGGGAAAACAGACTCGCAAGTTCAGTCTCTAGAAACAAAGGATGAGAAAGAAATTGCTAAGTTTCTTTTTAGCTTGTTGAAGATTTCATCCAGTTATTCAAATTGTAAAATTTGCACCTGTGACAAAGGAAGAAATGTGAATAATGTAAGAATAGGGAGGAGCTAGGAGTTTAGAAAAAGAAAAAAAATGAAAAAGAAAACTTAGGTGTATTAATTGGCATTGGGAAACCTTGGGTTTGATTCCTCCAAATTTTAAAGTCCTAAGCTTATGTATCTGTCTTCTGTCTTTCCCTTCACTTTGGAGGTAAAAATGCTGTCCATTCAGAAAGAGACTGCTTTGGAATGATCATGTTTTGAGTATCCCAGGCTTTTAAGTTTGGGGACATGGCTCCTTCTTACATATTATTAAACTGAGAAAGTGAGTTCTTACTGGGAAACTCTGAGAGACTTTTCATGAGAGTCCTGCATCTGCATTAATATTAGTGTTTAAACACACCTAAAAGATTTATTTATCAAATTTTTCTTTCTCTTGTATGTCCTAATTAATTGAGAGTTAATTTTGGTTCCTAATCAAATCAATATTTTGGTCTTTTGCTATTTTAGCTATTGGATATTGATTATTCTCTACCTCTAAGACCAGATATAAGTACTACAGCTACTAAATTACCCAATACTGTTTTCTGATTTGGATTTCATTTTAAAACATTAATTCTACATTTCAGCTCTCACCGAGCACTTGCTCCATCTGCCTGACTTTCAAGTATTTAGGAGGAAATGCCCAAACTGGGCATTTCTGGAATGCCCTTTCTGGAAGAGGGACTTGTAATAAATCCTTCAATCTCAGATAAGAGAAGATACACATCAGCAAAAGAAAAGTAAAGCCGAATCACCTAGTAGTGAAGACACATCTAAAGGAATAATTAATTGAAGGCTGAGTTTCTCCTAGGACTTTCTCTGCACTGAAAAAAAAGAGTAGGGGATAATGGAGAGCTTGTCTCTGGAGTAGAGAGGTTTGGAGAGCAATCATTTCACTAGTATTCTATGGCTGATTATTCTCCAAGCATACTAAAAGGTCAGAGAGATTGTTTAAGGTTGTAGGAAACCCACGGGGGTAGAGTTAAATTAAAATTGCAGCGTGAGGAGAACACCAATCCTAATCTGGCTACAGTTACTGCTGAATGTCTAAAAACACCATCAGTAAAGCCCATCACTGACTCCTTCATGGGGCACAATTTGCTAGGGAAACCAGCCAACAACCTGTGTCAGCTTACTTCATTGAAACTCCTCAACCTGGAGAAGACAGCATCTTGTCATTATATATTCTGGGATATACATATTTGCTTCCACCTGCTCTATTATTCGTGTAACAGAATCCATTATCCCTTGCCGTGGTACCCCATTTATTACCATCTTTAACCAGGAGACACAATTTGTAGTCAACAAAGGAAAGCAAATCACTCACCACCACAGACTTCACTGGTGTAAACATATTGCCCATCTCCTAGAAGCAACCGGCTGAACAAAACACCAGAATGGCCTCCTGAAGGCTTAGTTATGGTGTCACCTGGGAGACTCTACTCTAAAAGTCTGGAATACTCTCCTGTATGTTTGGTGCCCAGTATGTGCTCGGCAAGCTCTAGTCATCTTATACTTTATGCCATATATGTTCACGAAAGCACATCCCTACTGTAATAAACTCCTCCATGCAGAAATAAAGAAACAAACAAACTTGTAATATCGTTGATCCACTGAAAATTATGGGCTATTGTCTACATTGGTATTCCTTATGTTAGCAGCAATAAAAAGAAGTGATAGAAATAACACAAGAAGATAAGGGAATATTTAAGAAAAAAAATTTAGACAACAAATTGGCTTTTGTTAATATAATTCTAATTTAATTTGATACTTCCTCAGCTTTGGACAGTTCTTTACTTATGAGGTAATTTTTGAAAATTAATGTAAATTTTTTTTCTATGGAATTTTATATTTTTATAACCTAACTATAGAGTTCACCTAACGTTTCAAAATGGAGTTATCCAGGCACTATAGAATGTAAAACTGAAAATGCAGATATATTCAATCCGTGCAAAGATTGGAATATTTGCACTCAGGATATAATGGAAGTTACTGCTATTCTTTTATTTTCTGCTTCCATTTCCTCTTGGAAAAAATCATGGGATTTTGCCAAGGGCCACTAAGAATGATTTGTGAGGTATGAGAAACAGAAGAGATATGAGAAGGCAGGCTTGTAGCCAGGATGTCAGCAGTCAACAAGGAAAGCCCCAGACATCAGCTCTGTCTGGGTCTTTGGGGAGCGGATTGTAAGGATCCGACTAGCACTGTGAAGGGCTCACGGCTTTGGACTGCATGCGTTAGAGTTGCACAAATGCAATTATTGATAGATTTCCCTTGATGACTTCTTGTATTTGGTTATATTTTCTGACCTTTTCATTGGTTCCTACCTTTTAAGAATTTGAGAACTATTTTAATTTTTTTAATGTTTATTTATTTATTTTGAGAGAGAGAGAGAATGTGTGTTTGTGTGTATGTGTGTGAAATGGGAGAGGGGCAGAGAGAGAGGGAGAGAGAGAATCCCAAGCAGGCTCCATCAGTGTGGATCCCAATGCAGAGCTCAATCTCATGACCATGAGATCATGTCTTGTGCCAAAATCAAGAGTCAGACACTTAACCAACTGAGCCACCCAGGTGCCCCTTGAGAACTATTTTTTAAAAAAGAATTTGAGAACTATTAACCTGAGGTCATAAGGTTCTCTAAATACTTCAGGATTTCTGAAAAACTGAAGTCAGGTTAGAAATTTATCAATTGCCTCGCTGCCTTGGTACTTGGAGAACAATATAGCTTAGTGATTACATGTGAGGGATCTATGGTTCTACCACTCATGTTACACCTCAGACAAAGTAGGTAAACTGCCCTCATCTGCAAACATGGATGATAAGGGCATCTATTTGGGTTCCTGGGTGGTTCAGTCAGTTAAGCATCAGACTCTTGATTTCAGCTCAAGTCATCATTTCACAGTTCGTGGGACTGAGCCTGAGTCAGGCTCTACACTGATAGCCTGAAGCCTGCTTGGGATTCTCTCTCCCCCTCTGTCTCTCCCCTGCTTGTGCACATGTGCTCGCTCTCTCTCTCTCTCTCTCTCTCTCTCAAAATAAATAAGCTTTTTAAAAAAAGTACTTATCTATTACTCTAGTGCTATTGTGAGAACTCGGTTAGCAGTGCCTGACACACTAAATGTTATTTTATTATTACCGTTATCTGAACTGGTCTTGCTACATACAAAATCAAGTGCTGGATTTGTGACCTGTTTTTCTTTTAATGTATTTTACATATTATGTAATGTATTTTGCATTTTAAATATTTTACATATTTACACTTTGAACTCCTGAAGAACAAACCTACTGTTTACTCCCATGCCTTGGATAGGACTCGATGCGCTACTCCCAGGTGTAGACTGTCCTGGATTTGAAGACAGGGAAGAGTGTCATCTACTGCCCTGGGACTGTTACCTGCAATATGATCAATGGGTCCTTAAATGCAGACTGTGGAGGAACGAAGTAAATCTAGACTAAGTAAAGAATGGGAAAGGAAGAGAGATGGGAACTTGCCCAGGAAAACTGGATGACTAGTAGCTCTACATTTTGGCCCATGTGGTAAAAGAACAGGGGTTAGAGCAAGACTTCAGGCAACACCTCAGAGGCCAGGATCTTTTCCTTGATCTTTTGCTTATTATCCTGTGTGTTTCTCTTTTGTAAGTAGACTCCACACCTGACATGGGGCTTGAACTCACAACCCTGAGATCAAGAGTCACCTGGTCTACTGACTGAGCCAGCCAGGCATTCTGCTTATTATCCCATTTAAGAAAGTGGAAGCTCTGCATGTGATGTCAGTCACTGCAGGCTCCCCTGGTGTTCCAACTGGGGAAAAGGCCTTTTCTGTCAAGGACAATTTGCCACTGTATCCAGAATATGAGGAGTCATCTGGCATACTAAACATTCTAGAGCCAATGCCCAGATGTTCGTGCAAAGTGCAGAGAATGGACACAGTCTCCCCACATGCTCCAGGCTCCTAACACACTCAGGTACTCTTACTAACTATGAATTCCATTAGATCTGCATGCATCCAGGAGTGGGCTGGTGGAACAGTTGTTGTTAGAGGATGCGGTAGCAACAGTATAAAGGGCATCTGGCAGTAAAGAGAAACACTCTCTACTATAAAAATAGAATGAGGCACTGTCAGAGCAGGTCTAAAAGGGGTGGGGGGCAGCCAAGCAAAATCGGAGTGTGCCCTTCTCACCCAGCTGAAGAGGCCAAGGTCTCTCTACAGGGCATGGTTATAGCCTCCTCTTCCTCATTTGTGCATGAACATCCTGGAGGACCCTACAGCATGCCCTTCAATTCACCCCCTACTTTCTCCTGAATGATAAGTAGGACTTTTGTGATTTGGACATATGTGTGATCTATTAATGCTGAACAAAACGGAAACACATATTGATTTTTGTGATTCTTGTTGCCAAGACAAGAGGAAAGTCTGAATCTATCTAAGATTTCTGCAGTGCTCATAAGCAGGCACTATATGTCACCAGATGCCAAGAGTCCAGAGATGAGCTGAAAAGATCCCTAGATGCAGCATCTCAGGGGGAAAATCTACGTGGGGGTTACATCACAGTCGCAGGCTCACTCCTCTACCTTTTCCTTTCACTGTGATGCTTGCTTGCTCTAATATGAACTTTTCTGTTTGTGGAGGAGTGGGAAGACACGGAGAGGGGATTGTGGACATTCTGTAATGGGAGGGTAAGGATTTAAAACTATACTAATCTTCATCAAAATATGCTCCTTTGAGCTGGAATTTTATGTCACACCACCACTTCCCATGATGGCTCAGGACGCAGCTGAGTCCATAAGATTTCTTAGGATCCCAAGAGCCAGAATGCTCTATAAACTACCCAGGTAGAGACATCCTCTCTGTCTTCCAAAAGCTCTCATGAGAGTTCAAGGAGGCCATGGTGACTAAATGGGGATACACCTTCTCATACCATAAGAACATGCTGAAGATGCAGAAGTCCCCAAGACAATGAGGAACATGAACACAGTGTAGCTAGCCCTCACATCATGAGAAGTGGAGACTCCGTACAGAGACATGGGAGAAAGTGCAGATCCCTTGCCACCGTTCAGAGTGGAAAGGTGAAGCTGTGGACACCGTTCCATACCATAAAACAGCCAGGGTGTTTAAGTAAAGGTCTCCTTGGCCCCTGGGGTGTGACACAGCTGGAGAACACACTGTTTCTAGTGGCTGCTGCTTATCTTAAGTTACAAACGGCCTTGTTAATTTATCCCAATGTGCCTTACAAAAATTACTATAGTCTTCGCATGCCATGACACTGCTGTAGAAGACATCGTTGAAAAGGAGACATCCTCATATGATGAAGGTGTAGACATCCCCACATCCGTGGAAAACACGGTGGAAATGCAGACCCTCACCCATCACCATGAAATAAGGACTTGGTGAAGACACAGATGCACCGCATACCGTGGAGAAGAACATGGTGAAGGTGTAGACAGCAGCCTCCAGCACATATCGGCTCCGAATGGCCAGGACCACGGGTGGCAAAAACATGAGGTTGCTCAGGCAGAGCAGAAGTGTGGACAGCAGCTGGAATCCATAAGTGAGCGCATCTGCACTGTCAGTGCAGCCCCAGCCCCTCCACCCTGCGAGGGGGGAGAGCACAAGGTGGAAGGTGGAAGAGGGCCAAGGCAGCCACGGTTGGGTTCGGGTTGGGCAGACACTTCTGCTGGCGGCCTCTTGCCAGGCGCAACGTCACAGCCGGTAGTGGGTGGTCTCACCCTGGCTCGGCCCTCCAATTCTCTCCAAACCCATTCTCAGTTCCAGCTGCCGCCCCGCAGTCCAGACCACCCCCCCACACCCCCCCACCCAGGAGCCCACCGGCGCAGCTCCCTGGCCAGCCCAGCCCGCTCACCGGCCTTGCACTCGCAGGCCGCGTACAGGTAGTTGTGCGTGCGCAGCAGCTTGCACTGGCCATAGGGCCCGCAGTCGTCCACGCAAGGGGACAGGAAAGTGCGCAGCCGCACCTCAGCCGTCGCGTTCCGGCACCGCACGTACCTGCGCACATGAGGGCCGTGGTCACCTGCGGCCCCGGCCAGGCCACTACTTCCCTGTCCCAACCCCGCCCTGCCCCGCCCCGCTCCGCTCACCGAGGCCCCACGCCGCACAGAGAGCGGAGGGTCAGGAACCAGGTCCCGGTCTGTGGGAAGGGGATTCGCAGCCTGGCCACTCTGGAAGTGGCACTGACGGAGAGGAGGAAGCCAGCCAGGGACTCTTAGAGAAGGGAGAAGAGGGCATATATCAGTGAGAGGGAGGAGGAGTCAGTATGGGGTCAAGACCTAAAGAACCTTCACCCACCTGACCCTACTTCCCTAGCCCATCCTTTCTCCATACCATCCCCTACTGCCCCAGCCCCAGACTTAAAGCCTCCTCTGCTTCTCCCGTTCCTCACCCCCACCTTTAGAACAGGTCACTGCTGCATCCCCCAGGCTCAAGGGCACCTCGTGAGTCAGGCATCCAAACACTGTCACGTTTTCCTGGCGCAGGGAGCTCTGAGGAGGGCAGGTATGAAGAAGAGGCAGTCACACCCTCCAAGCCCTACCACCACCCCACCGCCCCCAGACTCCTACTCCTACACCCTCCAAGAGCTCGCTGGACATCCATTCCTGTAGGTGCTCTCCACGCCAAAGCCTGCCTTTCTCCTTCTCCCCGTCTTTTTCTCTCCTTCTCCCTCTCTCGTCTCCATTCTTAGAACAGAAAAACTGGAGAACACCAGATCTTCCACAGCAGAGATCTTTCAAAAACTAATGAGAAGGAAAGGCCCAATTCTGAATGTTGTCTTTGAGCAGAATTGTTTAAACTCTGTCTAGGCAAGGGAGAACATCCTGTTTCAGTCCTGTCTAGCTTGCTGGAGGGAATAGGAGGGGGACTGTTGCTGGATGTAGAAACTAGTTGTGAACAAAGGTAAGTGTAAGGTTTTCAGTCACCTTCTTATCTTCACCTGGGTCTGAAGGCAGGAGGCGTGTAAAGAAATGTATTCTTCCTCAGGTGAAGTGATCCTAGGTACTAAATATCAGTAACAGAATGCCTGAGGGGTTAATGTAGCAACCTGTCTGGGATTTAAAGAAACCAGATATCCACAGGACTAAACGTAAGGAGCGTCTACAACAATAAAAGTAACAGGATGCCATAAGCTCACCTCATTCAAGAAGGATTTGAGGTAGCTTATTAAATGCATATAATAGGATGAAGTAAATGCATGAGGGAAATTTAAAGATCAAGATAAGAAAATAAAGTCTGTCTCTAGCTGTGAGCCATATATTTGATGCTGACTTCCAAGCAACCAAAGCAAAAAAGGAAACATAATGAGTTACCAGATTTTATCTTATGAGTCCATAAGATAAAATTTAATCGGAGTCTCAGAAGTACAGCATCCAAAGGGGTGGTTCTCAGGAAAATTCTAATCAAAGAAGCACTGTGTTCTGTCATGCATCCTGTCCTCAACCACAAGGGTGAATTTCATACAACTTGCTTATAACTTCCTTCAGTGCAAGCCAGGGTAATATGCCAGAGTATTCCATAGAAATCATTCTAGTGGGAAGCCAAAGGAAAAATGTCCTCTAGGTATGCAGTTCTGTGATCCAAATGTTCAGTTCTTGATTCCAAGGGGAAAAAAATTAAAATACTTGGAGGGAAAAAGCATAGAAGATGAGCCAACATCTTTCAGAATAAATATAACGGACTGTTTGCAGTGGGTAACAAATGTCATGGCATATAGATGGGTGTAATATAAGCGGATGAATGCAGAAGGGGCCAGGGAGGAGCCATGGGGGGTGGGGACACTGGCCTTCTACTCTCAAGACACTGAGGAAGAACAAGTATGCGTGGTGCTGGTCTCTGAAATGGGTGCTACAGTTTCAAGGTCAAATCAAGACCTCACTGTCACTGCCCAAAGGCAGTAAGAGTCCAAATTTAAGTATGAAAATAAGGAATGTCTTCAGGTTGAAGAATCTGCTCTGTCCTGACCAGCAGAAGGACAAAAAGTTCTGAGCCATGTGCCATAAAAGACCACATCTAGCCACAGAGCAGGTCTCAGGTTGGCTGATAGGAAAATGGTGCCTGCCCCCGGAGCAGGGGAATAATAGAGTTAAAAGCCTGGCTGGGGAAACAGTACATAAATTATTGGATCAATGCCAGTCTAAGACAGTCACTAAGGTCCTGATACAGGACTCTGCCCTCAGCCCAGTCTTATTTAATCCTGAAAATAATGAAGCCTGGCTCTTTGAGTGTGTGAATTACATAAAGTAGGGAAGACCCAAGGCCCAAACTAGTATTAGGCAATGCCTCAAAGATGGACATGAATTCTTCCATTCAAGTTACAAAGTTCACTGCAAAAATAGGAGACAGGAATGGGCAGCAGTTCACAGGCAGGCTCAGAGCATGAAAATGCGTATGCCCCTTGGTTGCAAGTAGATAAACACAGAAGTTAATATGAAAAAGGACTGAGAGGACACACAATTTTATGTCTTCGACTTTCCAAAACTTTTACATGTGATCCTATTATTTTTATAATAAAAAAGTAAGTGTCTACAACTGTTTTGAAGAAAATAAAAAGGAAAAAAGGAAAAGACCTCAAGATGTTAGTTCACCACGGCCCCAGGTGATTCCCCAGTGTGATGTGGAAGCTGAAAGAGGGAACTGGATCTCAGGCTGCACAAACACCACCTGCCACCCTGGTCAGACCCCCTTGGATCACTGATCTCAGAGACACCATGACCAGAGGAGACAGCAGAGGATGGGAGATGTCTAAGATGCTGAGACTGTTCAGCTTAGGGGAGATTGAGGGGCATATGAAGGACTGTTAAAATAAGACAGCATATAACAACTGTACCACACCAATACAAGGTGTAAATAATAGAGGAAACTGTGCAGGGAAAGAGGGGGGATATAGGAACTCTCTACTTTCTGCTCAATTTTTCTATAAGCTTAAAACTTCTCTGAAAAATCAAGTCTATTAATTTAAAAAAAAATAAAAAGGACAAGGATAGATTTACTGGCAATAGCTTCAGGGGCAAAACAAAGATTGGTGGATAGAAATCCACGGAGGCAGATTTTCATGGAATGTGAAGACTGCCTTTAGCAATCAGAGCTAAATATGGACTGCATGGCCTTAAGAGGTGATGAACTCCCCATCACAGGAGATTTGCAAGAAAAGTGAACACCTGCCATAGAGACCCTTAGGAAGCGGAAGGTTAACCTATAAAACTGGGATAAGTTTAGCCCACTCTGAGTTTCCCTGGCTGACCTAGCCCATCTGTAGTAAAGTCAATACTCAGGGGAATGTTTTTTGACCAGAATTGGGCTGAGACGGCCGCTAATCATAAAGTTGGTCAAAAGGAACCCAAATATGCTTCCAGAAGGAGTTAAGAGCCCCCACACCCCTGACACCTTCTCCTTTAAGTTCCCCTCCAGGACAACCTTCCCCCCTCCCCCCACCGTCCCCGCTGCTTTCCACCAAGAGTACCACATTGAGCTGGAGCTCCAGGCTGAGGACGCCCCCACTGTCCAGCACTGGCAGCAGCCTCAGGGCAAACACTGCCGGGCGCTCAGGGGGGAGGGCCACGCTGGGGCCAAAGAAGATGTAGAAGTGGACAGAGAAGGTATCCAGTTCATTACGCAGCGTTGGGCGCACTGGCCAGCAGTGCTCTGGTGGAGATGTGGCCCCAGGCCCCTCAGGAGAGGCCCCCAGGGATGGCGGCTCTGGGGGCAGTGGTTGGTTGCCCAATGACTGGGGCATGTTCATGGCAGCTCCAGGGACCAGGACACGGGACAGGCTGGGCTGCGGGCACTCTGTGGGCAGAGAAAATCAGTGCTGGGGCCTGCTGCCCTCACAAGCCCTGCAGCCCCACCACAAACCAGATCTGAGCCAGACAGGAATTAGCAAAAGGTAGGGAGAGACAAGAACTAGAATCAAATGCCCCTTGGGAATATGGGGCATCCAGGGTCACAGGATCGGGCCCAGGGGGTTCCTAGTGGTCACAGCTAATGTCATGTCATGTGGAGGGAGTCCAAGTCATCTGTCCCTCCCTAAGGGCAGTGAAGACACTGTTGAAACAGATGATGGGCCCTCTCAGTGTTTGACATAGGCTTTGGCAAGGGCGGTGGTTTTCGATGCCCCTGCCTACCCTAGGAAACTGAAAAAGAGACTAAGCCAAGGAGAGTATTGAGGTCCCTTAGTTAGCCCCAAATCCGGTGCAAAATAATGATCTGAAGGCCTTCCAACAAATCAAAGCTCCAAGTTGGTAGGGCTTTTGGGAGTGTAAAGGAGCCTGGGTGGAGTTGAGCAGACTACAGGGACATGGCAGAGGGTCAACGAACACAGCCACCACGCTGCCTCTTCCCAGCCACAGATATCAGCACAGGCTGAGTGGCAGTGCCAGAGGCAGATGTGGGGCTTCTGACCTTGCAACCGCACACACAGCTGGAAGCGGATGGTCCTGCCAGGACCCCGGGATGGTATCTCCACACGCACGTAGACCCAGTGCCCCCAGGGGGGGAGTGCCAGCTCCAGCTGGCACATCGAGGCACCTCCACAGGATACAGAGCTTGAGTTGTGCAGGGGTGGGGCCTTGGGACGTAGGCGCAGTGTCAGGGGGCAGACCGATGCCCCGCGGCTCCCCACACATACCAGCTGTGCTGAAACCCTGTAAGTAAAGCTGGGCACAAAGACCCTGGACAGAGGGGAGGTTGGGGGTAAGAAAGGACAGGTGAGAGGGTGAGAAGGACACCAGAATGAAGAAAACACTAGGAAGAAGTTAGCAGGAAGGGACAGGGGATAACAGGAGGTCTTTTCAGGTCCTCCTGTCCATGCTGAGAGAGAGGGAGGCAGGGGTCCAACCCACCCTCAGGGCTTTGGGTGGCCCAGGAGCCCAGGTTGGCCACAGGGTGAAAAGAAGCCAAAAGAACGCTATTGCCTGTTTGAGGCCAGGGAAGGAAGAGGGAAAGGAAGAGGGAAAGGATCAGGTTTGGGGGAGTATCTGACTTACTTGTACAGGGCTGAGCGATTGTGCGGGGAGAGGGTTTGCTCTGAGGGACGGCCAGGCACCAGCACAGCAACATCCAGCAAACGCCGGACAATCAGCTGCGGCTGAAGGAGGTACTGACACTCATCCTGGAGACCCTGAGACAAAAGCAGGGGTGGTGGGAGGGTAGAGACAGCAAGGGTGATACTAAAGCAAGGCAAACAGAATCTGCTGAGGGGTCGGGGACAAAGCTCCTCTGGCCTCTTGCCCCCAGAGCTAGGATTGAGGTCTCTCTAGGCCCTAGGTCCCTCCTGCCTTGTCTGCACCTCTGTCTTTCCTAGGTCTCTAGGATCTGCTGTGATCCTCGGCCTTGGCTGTTTAGTCCTTCCTGACAATCAGGCCCGCTCCTCCTCCACTCTAACTCCTCCTCCTGAGCAGTCCTGGACCATCCCTTGATGCAATTTCAAACTACCCCATTTCTCCTCCAAGCCCTCAAAAACTTAGAACACCGGCTCTCTTTGGGGGTTAGAAAACTCCTTGAGGCCTCCAGTCCAAACCCACCGGAGCCTACTAATCTGAATCTTTAATTTCTTTTATCCCCCACCTGCCCTCCCAAGAACTTGTCCAGCCTCTGCTTTAACACCTCCAGGGAAGGGCCACTCTACCTCCTAGGCAACCTCCAGACTGTAAACAGCTTGAAAACAGGATCCTTGTCTTATTGTATTTTTGCTCCCCCAGACATGGAACCTAATATAAAGTGCATACCTCACAGATGAATGTCTGCTGAATATATGAACCAATGAATCAATCAACACAGCTGGGGGCAGCTCTGATGTTTATGAAGCCAAAGCCTGTTTTCTGTCTCCCCTCCCACTGCTCTGCCTCAAGAGACCCACAGATTCATCTGCTTCTTCTGAATCAGGCTAGGTTTCTTCCGTTGCTGGACAACAGTCACATCTAAGCTGCTCTTCTGGGTGAAATCCCTGACCCTTGTCGACTCAGTTCACACCACCTGGCACACACAGCCTCCTCACTCTTCAGTGGGCACAGTCCCTTTATTCTGGTTCCTCTTCTGCAACATCTGCAGCTACCTAAGCCCACCAATCCTAGCAATTCAGAGGATGGGGTTCCTGATTAGGCTTCTCTGTTATTCTGGACAAATGGCCTTATGTGGGCCCACTAAACTGGAGGCTACTGTTTATTTATGTGGTTATTCTGACCAAGACAAACCTCTAAACCTCATTCTGACAAATGTTGCGGGCTCTGACATCCAGCGAGTTCCATACCATGGAATAAGCCAGCCAAGGCACTGACTTCCAGCAAAACTCCACAAGGCTGGAAGAAGGCCTTGACGGATGCCAGGCCAGAAGATCTCACTACCCTTCGCCTGGAATTCTTCTGTACCTTTTGCAGCATTGCATCCTCAATGCCTAGCACACCACCTGGCAAATACTAGGTGATAAAAAAGAGGATCCTTTCAGAGAGCTCTTCAAACTACCTAGTTGCTCAGAGACCTCCATCTCTGATATCCAAAGCAGATCCCTCATCTTTGGTGTCAAACCCTAAGGCCCCGAAATACTAACACAAGGCATCTCATCAACCCCACTTCCTAGGGCAGGAATTACCACCACAATAACTTTGCAGTAAGCAAGCCCCAAGGGTGGAGGCTCACACTTGGGAGGTGGCTCATTTCCTTGCAGGATGGACAATTCAGGGGAAGAGATACTTTCCTCCACATCTTTCTTGCTGTTGGCTTAACTGAAGGATTAGTGGACATGACCTCAATGGTTAAAATGCATTCCTTCCTTAAACTGTATAATAGGCACATCTAACACTCCTCCTTTATTGTGGAAGGAAGCACTCAATCGGTGAAGAGCAGGGAATGTGCAGAGGTACAGCAGCCTTCGCCCTATGATAGGGCAAGAGAAAGGGCACCAGAAGCCAGGTCTTCAGGAGCTGCCAAGGCATGAGCCAGGTGAGAGAGTCCAAACTGAGCCAACATCAGCAGTCATGTAAGGAACAGGGCCAAAGCAAGGACACTCGAGAAACCAGGAGGGCCAAAGTGAGAAGTAGAGTGCGAACCAGTCTGAAAGAAGCTGGGAAGGAAAGCCTTCAACTGAACCCTAAATGTCCTAGTATGGCTGGGCTGAGTTTCCTAAGGAAGGCCTGAGCAGGGTAGCTAGACTCTGGATAGGGCTTACAGACTAAGATGCCCAAAGACACTTGCCCTTCTCTGTAGGGATATCCCAGTACCCAGCACAATCCCTGGCCCACATTCGGTCGGCACCAATCAACATGGAAGAGTGCTGGACAGACTGCAGGGGGCAAGAGTGGAAGCAGGGAGAGGCCTGGGAGGTTACTGCAGTGGTCCAGGACAAAGCTCAGGGAAGGTATGCTCAGAGTGGAAAGAGAGAAGTGGATGCCTCCAGAGCATGCTTTAGAAGTAGAGTCAACAAGACTTTTTCTTTATGGAGTAGCTATAGAGAATTAAAGGGAAAAGAAGAATCAAGTATGACACCAAAATTTGGAGCTTGAACAAATGGTGAATAGCAGTGCCAATTTATGGAGAAGAAAAGAGAGAGAAGAGGCTTAGCCTAGAAGAAGTAAAATGGGAATCAAAGAGATTTTTACTTTTGGCTTTGTTTTGATTTGTACATGCTAAGTTTGAGACATTTCTTGGACATCCAATCAGAGATACCAAGTAAGCAGTTAAATACAAAGTCTGAAGTTCAAAGAAATGAGGACTCATGGAATACACTTGGAAGGCATAACCTATAGGTGGTATTTAAAACTATTCTTCTGGGGACACCTAACAAGAGAATGGAGAAATAAAAAAGGAACTGTCTCAGGACCTAGCACTGGGGCCCCACAATATGCACCAGGCAGAGGAGACACCAAGAAAGGACACAGAGAAGGAGGAAGAGGTGGACAGGAGGAAAATAAGGACAGGTCTGTGAAGTCACAATGGCCAAAAGGAAAAAGTGTTTCAGTTAGGAAAGAGTAATATAAGGAACTAGTTAACAGCTAGTTACTACTTAACTCTGGAGAGGGGAAGTGGGGACCGGAAGGAGATGAAAGGAAGACTTACTTTTCACTGTATGCCTTTTGTACCTTTCGAATGTTGTACCAGGTGCATATATTACCTATTTGAAACACAAATATAATAATTTAGAAGGTTGAGGAAGAGCAGAGTGAGCACCGTTAGTAGGTTTTAATCTCTTCAAGTTGAGACACAGAGCTTCACTTGGTCTTAGTTGGTGGGTTCAGCCGAATCCTTTCTTCTCTAGTCTGTTTCTTTGTTTTCCTATCCTTGTTTTCATTATTTTACCTGCTTTCATTTACTTTCAAATCTTGGAGCTGGAAAGAGGAAGCATTTGAGGAGAATTCTGCTCCAGACATTTGGAAAACTTTCCCCTAATGAGCCATGTGGGTGCCAGATGTTATCTACAATCCAAAGGCCAGTCCCTCAGTGCAGGCTGGGCACCACAGAACGAGCACATGCTCCGAGACAGGGAAAACAAGGTGATGGAGGGCATGAGTCAAGACAGAAGAGGTTGATAGGAAAAGGGGGAAAAGGAAAGGAGAAGTGAGATCAGTTTTGGACACTATGAATTTGAGAAGATGGCAGAAGAACAATAAAAATATGCCATGCCCTCACTACGTGCCAGGCTCTGTGCTGGGTGCTAGGAATACAGCAGTGAATGGCATGGACACAGGAGCTCGCAGAAGCTCTCCACAGAGCTCAGGAGAATGGCCAGGGCCAGATAACTCACTTCCCTTTTACCAGCTCTTCAGGATCCAAATCACTCTCAGGATAAAGTTCAAGCTTCTAGGTCCTTCACCATCTGCTCTGCTCACCCCTCCAGCTCTCTCACCCACTCCAACAACCACTCCACACTGAACCACTTCAGTTCTCCCTTCTGTGCTTTAGCCCATGCTACCCCCACCACCTGGAATGCCTTTCCTTACTTTCTCGACATCAGGCCTCACTTCCTATTTCCTAAAACCGCCTCCACCATACTACCAAGCCGAGTTAGCCATCTCTCCTTTGTCCTCTTAAAACATCTCCTGTATCTCACGAATATACATCTTATTTATCTGTGTCCCTCACACCCAATCCAAGGTCAGAGACAAAGCAGGTGCTCAAGGACTATAGGCCCAAAGCTGAGGAGGACCCTAGAAACAGTGCTGCCTTCTTATGGTTGGGACTCCAGACCTCACCCGAGGAGAAGCCTCACAGGAAGTCAGGACAATGGTATAAGGAGAAAGCAAGTCAAGAAGATGGAGCCCTGGAGGAATGCTCTGGAAAATTCATCCACAGGATTGAATCTACGGAATTACCCAGAGAACTTAAGAATCCTTAGAGGCCCATGTAAGATTCCAAAAGATAATCTAATTCTTAGGGGAACCAAAAGGATGATCCTTGCCTATCCCTACCCCGAAGCCTCTAGAAGAGTCCTTGTCTAAAGACCTACATCTCTCATGGTATCCAGGTCTGCTGCCATTCATTGGGTAAGGTATAACTGTGCCCTCTTGTCTCTAATGTTGCCACATCCCAGAAGTTCTGCTGGCTAACCCTCCAGCCTGCAGTTCCAAATCCCCAGACTCTACTTCCTATATCTAGATGCAAATGGCTATGTCAAGGCTAGTTCTGACCTCTCCTAACCAGGTGTTAGCTCCTATAATCCCAGTCCAGGCCTAGGCCCCAGGTTCCTCCTGCCCATCCAGAAAGGTTTTTGGATAACTAGAACAGGGCTTCAGAAGAATTCTCCCTGTCAGTTCTCACAAAGAGAGTCAAGGATCAAAGTTACGATCAGGAATGGACTCTTTGGGATTTGGCCAAAGACCTAAGACATTCCTCAGAATAGAATAACCCTTGGTTCTGAAGAGAGTCAAGATCCACCCAGAACCCAGAGGCATTTCCAGGTGAGTTACTAACATGCTGTCATCCAGAGGACTCCCAGGCCTTGACAGGAAATTCTCTGGCACATCACTCTCAGGAAAAACAGACCTATCACTGAGGCCTCAGGAAGCTACCTCAGACCTAGTTCCCATCTCTGATAACAGCAGTGCCGGTGCACTTGTCCCTGTACAATTCTCAACTCATTCAAAAGCCTCACAAGACCTTCTCTGAACACCAAGCTATAGCAGAAGGAGGAAAGGCAAGCCTGATACAATCACAGAGCCACAGCCCTCAAGAAACTCAGCCTGAAGAGATATATCTGAGTCAAAGCTTCACCTAATTGGAAATTTCTGCCCCTTTCAATTCTCAATGGCCAAGTCCCACTACATTTCATGTTCTTCAGCATCCTGTTCTTTAAATTCTTGCTCCGTTCATGCTCAGTCCTTCACCCTTACCACTGGCCCCACACACATAACCATCCCACTCTGCCAATGGCCAGCTCATCATACCCTCCCTTCCTGCCAACGGATAAGAATAAGAAACCTATAGATCCTATCACTAGGAGGAAACCTGGCCTGCCCAGCACCTGGAGGTGGCAGGAAATCTTTGTGGCATTTCCTTCCCCTCCAAACAGAACGAAGAAGCGTCCTGTCCTTTGAACCTACACTTTAGACTTTAAAAATCTCTGTTCTATGAAATCAGTGCTGATATTTAGAGAAAAGGGAAACAACAGCCAGGAGGGGCACCAGCTTCCCAAAGCATCCTTTTAACAGGAAAGGGCTTCCGTGACCCCAAGTGTTCTCCTATGGTCTTCCAGAGGGTATAGGGAGCTGAAATTATGAGAGAAGAGGAATGCATTCTCCTAGATGGACCAACGACTGAGCTGGAGCCTATGAGAGTCTGCATAGCTACCACCAATCAAGATGTAGAACCAGACCAGTCCTGGGCTTCTGCAGCAGCTTCTGTGATCACCTTGAATAACCCTTGCACCTTCTAATAGGGACACTACTCCACAGTGCCAGGAATCTGACCGATTCCGGACTCTGGACTCTCCCTTCAGCTAACCTGGGACCCACTATATCCTCCTAAGGCTCCCAAATTGCCTCCTACAGATCAAGACCTCTGGCCCACCAGGTAAACTTCTGCCCTCTAGCTATGCCCCACCCTAGCCACCCTTATGCTGTTACCCACCCTGGCACAAGATTAGCATGTCAAGTAGCCTGTGGGGGGAATTCAGCAGACATGGAGAAGCAGCTTTGGCCCCTCCTTTCCTGGGCAGCGTTAACCCACCTTGACAGAGATGTGGCCGTGGGCCTGGGGAAGGTGGGCAGCCAAGAACCAGTCCCCAGGTAAGGGGCTGCTGACGTTAAAGATGCCTGAGGTGCGGTTGGGCAGTGTCCAGCTGAGGGTCAGTGAGAAAACCCCAGGCACAGCTGTGTCCCCCGGGAAGTGTGTGTGCAGGGGATTGATGACAGGGGGTGCCCCGGACCGGAAATACCTGGGGGACCAGAATGAGGAGAGGAAGACAATAGGCAATGGGGTGGGAGACAGGAAATGGGGAAAAGAAGAACTGTCAACTCATCGCCAATAACACAAGTGAATTCCCTACACTGATACATACAACAAAGTGGTTCCAGGTCAGGAGTCAGGACATAAAGAGTAAAAGGTCAGCTCAGACTCTCACACAGTCAAACAGTACTCAGGAAGTAGTCAGGAGACAAAGGTCTTGTCCCTCACTCAGTCATACTTCAATCCGGACAAGGGTCAGGGATCAGGGTCAGGAGGTTAGTTTAGATACTCATAAAGTCACACTTTAGTTTGGAGAGTGGTCTGGGGTTGGAGGTGGGGTCAGGATGTTAACTCGGACACTCACACAGTCACACTTTGGTCTGGACAGTGGTCCCCAAAAGTTCCCCCCTGCTCCTTGAAGATGATGAGGTTCCAAACAGCCAGGAACGTGTCCTCGGGAACGTGGAAGTGGAAGAGCTCGGTGCTGGCAAAGGAGCGGAAGGGACTCAGCTTGCGGGGTGAGCAGGTGGAGTAGTCAGTCAGGAAGAGGCCTCCTGGGGAGCATGCAAGAGAAAAAGGAGCAGCGTAGGACTCAGGGCATTTCTGCTAAGCAACAGGCACACCAGTCTTCCTCACCGATAGCACAAACTCAACAAATATTCTCTTCTGAGCCAGGAGCTGGGTCTCATGCTACCCTAGCCATCATCTGCTTTAATCCTTAAAATGCCTTGGGGAAAATGACCTGTTTTTACAGATAAGGAAACTGAGGCTCAAGCCTAGACCAAACTGAGAATTCAAACCTACATCCATCTACATCCCAAACCAGGACCCTTTATATGACCCCTCACTTAGGAGCCATTGTTCTCCTCTTAGCAATCCTAATAACACAGATGTGTGAATGGCACACATGTGTATGTGTGTGTGTGTGTGTGTGCGTGTGTGTGTGTGTGTGTGTGTGTGTGTGTGTGTGTGTGTGTGTTGGCATGGACTCTTGGGCCACTGAGCAGGCTAAACTCCACCTGTGGAGCTTCAAAGTCAGCAAGGAACTGTCTAACTTTCCATGTTTATTTTCTTCCCCTTTCTGTTCCCCTGTGGTCCCAAGAGCAGTGAAAACCCTCAGAAGCCTCACAAAAGCTGTCTGTATACTGGCTCAGGAAGGAGGGTTGGGTGAGGATGCAAAGGACCAGCTTGGGTGGCAGAGGCAAGAACAGGAGCTGGCAGACACCATGAGAACTCCCAGGAGAGAAGGGAGTCATCAGGCCCTCTAGGATTCAGAATGAACAACCAGACGGCGTTTCCCCAGAGGAAGACCCAGTGAGGCAGTCAGTTCATGACTCAGTGGAATCTAAAAACCACTTGGAAATATTCACACTTGGGGCTGGGGGGTACTGGTCATCTCTAACTGAAGTGCCAAGCTACAAGATACCTAATCATGGTTGTTCAGAGCACAGCCAAGGTGAGCAAAAAAGTCTAGTGGCAGCAGCTAGCCAGGCAAACACACAGGCACTATGACTGCTAGAATTGTGAAAATAACCTGTAGCTCAGCTGCATAGAAGGGTGTCCCAAATGGCAGGCAAAATTCTGGAGAATCTGACTGCTCTAGAGATTTAAGACCAGCCCCAGAGAAGCACAGAAGGATGCCCCCAGGACAGATGAGAAGGCTCGGAACTCAAGCAGCTTCAGGACAGAGCAGGGGCTGGAGGGGAGACCCTGGACGAGAGTTTTCAGCCAAATAGGAAATATCCGCAAGGCTTACCTCGTCTGACAATCTCCCTTCCAGAAATGGGAGCTATAACTCCAAAAATGAGGTATATGATACAACAGAGAAAGAGCTACCTGGGAAAGACAGTCTGCAGAAGGAGGGAGCACAGGTAAGGAGGACACCGGTGAACTTCAAGGTCACCCTACCCAGAGCTGCCCTAAATATGTAGAGGCCACTGGCCCTAGACTGGCCTATCCTCATCCTCAAAGGCCAGTCACACCAAAGGACTAGTCAGTCCAGTTCAGACCACATGATTGGTCTCAACTGTCAGCGAGGAAGACCTGCCACCTTGCAAGCTGAGCACTGATTAACAGGGAGGCAGAAAGCCAAGAGCTAAAAAGCTTGGATACTATTGTTACAAGCAAGCAGAGCTCTGGAGCGCCCTCTGCTGGGGTCGAGGGAGGGCCTCTCCTCCTCCAAAGCGGGTACCAGGGATGGGTCACCGGATGGGCCATTGCTACTGCTAGGAAGAAATGTTGGCCAGGCCCCTAATGCGGACTCTCAGAGAACTAGTGGTGAAAAGTAGCTAATGAGTTTTGGGAAACAATGGATAAACAAATACAAAAATTCTTGTGATTCAAAGAAACATGGCATGGCCAGGAGAACCGGGGAACTAGTTAAGCCACCCCAAAAATGGCCAGGGGCTATAGAGATAGATCATGGAATGGGCCAGTGGGAAAAGTCCAGTAACTTGACATGGTGGGAGGAACCCAGAAGTTCTGAGGGGAGACGCTTGAGAGAGCATCCACAGCCCTAATCACCGCAAGCTCTGGTTTGGCATTTCACAACAGAGCTGTGGCCCAGAGGAAACATGAGTAAAGCCCTGGTCAAGCTCAGATGAAGCTGTCCTGGATGCTCCACTACCTCCACATGAAGCTAGAGTGACTCTCCACCACCATCTGAAACATACATGCACATACACAGACAGACATACGGACACACGTGCATACAGGCAGAGGCGGGCCCTGCTAGTGATAGCACTAGGTAGAACAAAAGGCCACTTCCTGGAATGGGCAGGCACACCTGGGCTATGCAACTATAGTCAGCGGAGGAAAAGATCCAAGGATTGGGGTAGGATCAGGAGACCCAGGAGGTACCTTCCATTCCTGAAATGAGATTGAAGCCAATAATAAGCATTTATCAAGACTATACTATGTGCTGTGATGTGCTATGATGATCCTGTGACACCGCCAGCCTCTCCTCTGGTGAAATCTATCACCACCACTAGGTCACAGAGCACCCCTGCAGGCAGGCCACCAAGGCAGTGATTATTAACAGCATTAAGGGCAACTCTGCCCGAAGTAGGGCCTATTCAGTGCTCTTTTCCAACTTCATTACAAGTCTCCCCAAAGCACCTGAACCCACTTCTGGACAATTGTGTTTTAACCCACACCTTTTAGCTTTATACAGTTCTGTGGCTCATGAACAAAGAAGTCATGGTGGCAGGGATGGAAGCTATGAATTGGGCTCAACAGTATGGATTCTCCCTCGCCCGAACTGAAAAACTGGTATGGCTGCTACCTCCTCTGAGTGTCTAATCTGCCAGCAGCAGTAATCAACACTGAGCCCCTCTAGAGCTCCTTCCTCCAAAGAGTCAGGCTAGGGCTGACCAAACACTGCCAAACACTGCCTCCAAATAAGAAATCCATTTGGAAGGTGACACTTCAGTAATCCATCTATACAAGAAGCATGTTCCTCCTAAAGAGTAACATGTATTCTTCCCCTCACGTAATAACATAGGCGCTCAGAGGACACACGGGCTCACATGCACCCCACAGAACATACCAACAGACAAGCATGTACATACACTGACATGACCAGCATTCCCAGGGACCCCTAAGGTACACACACAGACGCTTAAGTGCCCAGATGCCAGTGCACATACACATAGAGTTTGGACATCTGTGCAGGGGCACAACCGTTGGCATGTATTGATCTCCTCAAGCTTGTACACTGAAGTAGGCCCCCAGAGCTCACCGAAACCCAGCTCCAACCCTCAGCTGCTTGGGTGTTATTGCCAAAGACTCCCTTAGGCACATCTCCATCCTATCTACAGTGCCACCCACCAGAGGTGGCAGGGGTTGAGGCCATGAAGACCACAGTCATCTCCTTCTGATAGGGCCAACTTTATGGCATATCTCCTACAGCCAGGACTCCCCTCCTCCTATCACATTCTACCCATTAAGAAGTTGGACCTCTCTCTCTCTGAATCACTTCCTCCCTGAATGGTGGCTGTAGGCTGACAACCGGCAAATGAGGAAGAATTTGTGGATTAAGCCTCCTTTTGGGAAGACAGGGGAGAGGACAGGTTGTGCTTTGAGTCTTCTCCCAACTGCGTCAATTTTCCTATTAGGCATATGTTGCAGTGAAAAAAACCACTAGTATGGGACAGGAATTAGGAAACTTTTTTCTAGCCCCAGTGCCACCATTTACAAGCTTGTATGACCTTGGGAAAACTGCACCCAAACTGAGCCTCAGTTTCCCCATCTGTAAAATGGCCCCATCTGTATTTCAAAACTACTCTAAAAGTGTCAGGAATTATTCCTAAGCAAGTCAAGTTTATCTGGAACAAGGCTCATTAGCAAAAACAAATCCCGTTATAATGGTGACTAACCCATGTCCATCTGTTTGCTACACGTTGTTCTCAAACTGTTTTCTTAACCCTGTTTTAATGCATGCCATATCTCAAAGTTTAGGCCACATCTTCCCACACTGGACTAAAGGCTCTCTGGTGTAGGAGGATCATGTCTCCCCCATCAAACTTCCCTTGCAGGAGAAGTTTGCAAGTTTTCTTCCTCAGAAAAGCAAGAGTCAATGTGGGGTCAGCGTGGACACCAGCAAAGAAAACCTTGGAGTCTCTGTCCTGGGGACTATTAGGCACCTGCTGAGCCTCAAGCCCACAATTCGCTCTCTTCTGAACCTCCCAATTCCTCTCAGTTGTGTAAGACCTCTCTTCTCCCTATTTCTCCCCACCTCTCCCCCAGTGATCTAGCTGCCCAGGTCCCACCTCTCCTGAATCCCTCCAGTCCATCCCTCCCTGCCAGAACCCCATCCCTGCCTCGGTGCTTCCTGCTTCTGCACTCACCAGCCCCTGGGCCAAGGACAGAGAACAGCAACAGCAGCAATAAGGCGGGCGGCAGCTGGAGCCCAGACCTGAGTCGAGGCTGGGAGAGGGGCACGGTATGAGAGAGAGGGGTGGGTAGTGGGAGAGACTTGGGTAAACACAGAGACGAGGCCAAAGGCTGAGATAATGGATTGGACTGTGCTAGGCACTGGGGTTTGAACAAGGGCAGGGAAAGGGATGGAAGGAGGGGCTGTGATGGGGACTGGAGCAAGGGTAGGGTTTGGGCCTGGGGCTTAAGCAAACACTGGGAATGGGGTCGGGACAGGGGATGGGCTGGGATTTGTGACAGAAGGTGGAACACGGGCATAGGCGGGGTTAGGGGCCAGGAAAGGCACAGGGACTGGGACTGGAGCGGGGGCCTGGGTTGGGACCTGGATCTGGGCATTCGCTGGGACTCAGGCCGGGGCTGGGACCGATTTGGGAAGCGGGGCGAGGGCGGGGCTGGGGGCCAAGGGCTGGATGGGGATAGGACGAGGGGCCGGGACAAGGGCTGGGCCATGGCCCGGGGCGGGGGCGGGGCCGGACCGGCCAGCGCGGGGAGCGCGCAGAGCTGACCCACGGCTCCGCTCCCCACCCCCGGGGGGTGGCTTTCGGTGTCCTTGTGGGCCCGGGGCTGGGGTCGGGCCGGCTGAGGCCAGGCCCGGGACCTGGGTAGGAGTTCAGGCCTGGGCGACTCCGGGCTGCGCTGGACCGGCGATAACCAGGCCCCGCGGCAGCGGCCTCAGCCTGACGTAGTACGACACTCCGCCCCTCCTCAATTCGATTGGTCCTTATCAGTAAAGCCCACCCCATGCCCTATTCTATTGGTCTCCAACTTGATTCTGCGGGCCTTCGAGGACAGACTCCCGCCCCAGCCCCAGCTCCCTGAACCCTGCCTTTCTCACCCCATCCTGGGAGCCCCGAAGCCCACCTCAGATCCTCACAGTCCCCACTGCTGGAGCCACACACATCTCATAGGAACCTTACAGAGACCCTCACAAACCCAGACACCTACGGACGTCCCCACAGATGTCCGCAGACTACCCAAACACTCTCACAGAGATCCAACAAACCCCTTTAAGAGAAGTGAGCCCCCTAAACTCGTCCCCTTTGGTCCAATGCAGCCTCCTCTGGAGACCGGACTGTTGTTGCCACGGAGACTACCGGGCGTTCCGATTGCTCTGGTGACGGATCCCTCCTCTCCCGGCACGGGTTCCAGAGGTTTCAGTCAAGCTCCTCCCTCAACGGCCCCGGAACCCCTCGTCCCTCCCCAAGTCCCCCTCCTCAGATCTGGCCAGAGCTCCTTTGCGAATTTCTGCAGGTGTCCAAGTCCCCTCGCCAAGTCGTAGACTTGAAGGCAAGGCCTCTCACTACATAGCAAGTACAGCCAGGTCTCATCCAAGAGCCTTCCATCTCTTGCTAACATTTCCCCTTCCCAGCTTAAGACGAGATCCTGACCTAAGGACTTGTAACAGCCAAGACAGGCCCAGAGGTATGTAGTTTCTCCAATGGCTCTTCCTCCAAGACCTCATCTCGTTCCCCTCCTAACATATTCTGTCCCTTCCCACCTTAGTCCAACCCTCTCCCATTCTCTACTTTTCATCCTTACCCTCCCCCTCCACCACGTTTCTCCACCCAGTTCCGTCTTCCCCTTTTTTTTCTCCTTCCTCTCCTCCTACCGACTGATTCTCCACCCTCAAGTACCTTTTCCTGTGCTGAATGTCAGATCATCTTCCTAACCTACCTCTCTCACTGCTTCTTGTCCCAAGCTTCCCCTTTGGAAAGACTAATGAATACAAGTAATGAATCCATCTGGAGCATGAGGGGGAAAGTAGGGAGCACAGAAAGTTAAGGCTGGAAAAGTTAGGCAGTGTTGCGAGTAATGACAGGCCTTGAATGTCAGGGCCCAGAAATTTGGAGTTAATCTTAAGGCTGAGACAACTGAGTGTTTTCAAGCAAAGGAACAGCATTGTTAGGCTTGCATTTTAGAAAGATCTCCAGTGGGTCATTAAGGAGGGCTGACTTCTTTTAGACATCCCTCCAAGATAAATTAGTCACACCTCACTCCCCACAGCATCCTGAGCTTACCCCAGCACAACATCAACTCATCTGTATTGTCATTGGGTTAACCTGGTCCACCTTCCCAGATTCTTTCAGAGTCCAGTGCTTAGCACAGTGCCTGGGTGAAAATGTAATATTGGGCTCTTTAAAAAGTATCAGTTTACAGGGGCAACTGGGTGGCTCAGTCAGTTAATCTTCCAACTCCAGCTCAGGTCATGACCTCACGGTTTGTGGGTTTGAGCCCCGTGTCGGGCTTGGTGCTGACAGCTCAGAGCCTGGAGCCTGCTTTGGATTCTGTGTCTCCCTCTCTCTCTGTTCCTCCCCTGCTCATGCTCTGTGTCTCAAAAAAAAAAAAAAAAAAAAAAAAAAAAAAAAGTAAAAAAAAATTTAAGTATAAGTTACATAAATCAATGAAAGAATGGCTGAGTGGATTGATGTGCTGGGGAAAGTCGCAGAGGGGCAAAGTTGTTACATAATCCAGGTAGAAAACTATGAGAACTTGAACAGAATTGGAGGGGAGAGAATGGATTTTGGTAATACAGTATTTAGAAGACAGGAAACAAAGTTCTTGGTGCCTATTTGAAGATGAGGGCTGAGGGGAAAGGATAAGACTAAAATAATTCCCAGAGTTCAGTTTTGATGCCCTGTGGGACATCCATTTAGCAATGTCCAGCAAGCAATTGGGTTTGAGTGTGAAGTACAGGGATTTAAAGAGGTCTGAGCTGGAATTATGGATTTAGAAATCATCAGCATACCAGCCGGAAGTAATTGAAGCCTTGGACATGAATAACATCAAGGGAGGCTTGATTATGATCCCTAGACAAAACAGGCTGCAGTCAGGGCCCTGCCCAATGCATCATGACATTGTCCTGCACTCTTAAGAGCAAACCCCCACCTTGGCTTGGTAGTATCCCAGTCTCTAGAACTCCACTGCCTGAACATCCTGGTCCTAAGGCTCAGGCCCCTGCTCTTGGACTAGCCAAGCTGCTATGTTCAGGCTCTTCCTGGGGCATGGTCCTCTGCTACCATCTACTGATGGGATTCTGACTGCTTCAGCCTTTCTATCTTTAAGCTCCCTCACAACCCATAGCTACATGCCACACGGCATCTAGGCACACAGGTGAACCTCTTGGCACCATACCCTGACCCAAAGTTCATCTTGCTTCCCCTTTACATCTCAGGTGCACAGAAAACTTTATCCTAATTCCATAATCCCCCCGTGAACTCTGACTTGCAGACCCTCCAACCTCCGATCCCAACCTAATGAAGCCTGTACCTTATTCTACCACTAGATGGAAGCAGACGAGGTCACAGAAGAGCCTCAAACAGCCATGGATGCAGAGGAACACCCCTCTTCAAAGGACCCCTCTGCCAAGGACTCACAGGAGCTCCCTGGCCCTGAAACATCCTTTGAGACTTCCATCCCTGAGACCCCTTTAGAGCCCCACACCTCTGAGATCCCTTTAGAGCCCCACATCTCTGAATCTCATAGGACACCATCTGCTTCCCAGGCCCTTTTAGAGACCCACACCTCTGAAACCCCTTTGGCAACTTACATCCCTGAGACCCCCTTAGAGCCCCACACCTCTGAATCTCATATGACACCATCTGCTTCCCAGGCCCCTTTAGAGATCCACACCTCTGAAACCCTTTTGGAGCCTTCCATCCCTGAGACCTCTTTAGGATACTCTGTCTCGGAGATCCCTTTGGAAACCCCTATCCCTGAGACCCTACTGGAGACTCACATGTTTAAGGTCCCAGAGAAACACCTTTCTTTTCATACCTCATCACAAGGCCGTATCACTGTACCTTCCTCTAATACTCTGAAGGAAGACCTCTCTGAGTATTCCTCCAGTGAGGTCTCACAGACAGGGAGGTCTACCCAGATCTCTGAGTCTGAGATCCTTCAAAAGCACTCCCTTTCAGGCCCTTCAGCCCAGGTCCACCTGGACACATCTGCAAAGGAGAAGGAAGAGGAAGGAGAGGACAAGGAGCAGGTGGATGCCACTGACAGTACCGCACACACAGCTCAGCCTGGACACCAGCTGGTCAAGAAGAAGGGGAAGAAAGGAGTTAGCCGTAATTGTGCCTGCACTTTTCCCCGTTCCCCATTATATATATAATTTATTGTCTAATTAGTTAACATACAGTGTACACAGTGCACTCTTGGCCTAGGGAGTAGATTCCCATGGTTCATCACTTATATACAACACCCAGTGCTCATCCCAGCAAGTGCCCTCCTCAATGTCCATCACCCATTTTCCCTGCCCCCTAACCCCCCACCCCATCGACCCTTAGTTTGTTCTCTGTATTTTAGAGCCTCTTTTGGTTTGCCTCCCTCTCTGTTTGTAACTATTTTTTTCTTTCCCTTCCCCCATGGTCTTCTGTTAAGCTCTTCAAGTTCCACATATGAGTGAAAACATAGGATATCTGTCTTTCTCTGACTGACTTATTTTTTAGCATAATACCCTCCAGTTCCATCCAAATTGTTGCAAATGGCAGGATTTCATTCTTTCTCATTGCCAAGTAGTATCCCATTGTATATATAAACCACATCTTTTTTTTTTTTTAATTTTTTAATGTTTATTTATTTTTGAGAGACAGAGGCAGCATGAGTGGGGGAGGGGAAGAGAGAGAGGGAGACCCAGACTGTGAAGCAGGCTCCAGGCTCTGAGCTGTCAGCACAGAGCCCGACGCAAACCACATCTTCTTTATCCATTCATCAGTTGATGGACATTTGGGCTCTTTCCATAATTTGGCTTTCCGTAATTTGTTGAAAGCGCTGCTATAAACATTGGGGTACATGGGGTACATGTGCTCCTATGAATCAGCACTCCTGTATCCTTTGGATAAGTTCCTAGTAGTGCAATTGCTGGGTCATAGGGTAATTTTATTTTTAATTTTTTGAGGAACCTCCACACTGTTTTCCAGAGCGGCTGCACCAGTTTGCATTCCCACCAACAATGCAAAAGGGTTCCCCTTTCTCCACGTCCTCTCCAGCATCTATTATTCCCTGAATTGTTAATTTTAGCTACTCTGACCAGTGTGAGATGGTATCTCAATGTGGTTTTGATTTGTATTTCCCTGATGATGAGTGACATTGAACATCTTTTCATGTGTCTGTCAGCCATTCAGATGTCTTCCTTGGAAAAGTGTCTTTTCATGTCTTCTGCCCATTTCTTCACTGGATTATTTGTTTTCCAGGTGTTGGGTTCGTTAAGTTCTTAATAGATTTTGGACACTAATCCTTTATCTGATGTGTCATTTGCAAATATCTTCTTCCATTCCATTGGTTGCCTTTTAGTTTTGTTGATTGTTTCCTTTGCTGTGCAGAAGCTTTTTATCTTTGGAGCTCCTGGGTGGCTCAGTCAGTTAAGCATCTGACTTTGGCTCAGGTCATCATCTCACAGTTCATGAGTTTGAGCCCTGCATCAGGCTCTGTGCTGACAGCACAGAACCTGGAGCCTGCTTCAAATTCTGTGTCCCCCCCCCCCCCTCTCTGCCCCTCCCCTGCTCACTCACTCACTCTCTCTCTCTCAAAAATAAGTGAACTTAAAAAATTTTTTGAAGAATCTTTTTATCTTGATGAGGTCCCAATAGCTCATTTTTGCTTTTATTTCCCTTGCCTTCAGAAACATGTCAAGTAAGAAGTTGCTGTGGCTGAGGTCAAAGAGGTTGTTGCCTGTTTTCTCTTCTAGGATTTTGATGGTTTCCTGTCTCACATTTAGGTCTTTCATCCATTTTGAATTTATCTTTGTGTATGGTGTAAGAAAGTGGTCCAGTTTCATTCTTCTGCATATTGCTGTCCAGTTCTCCCAGCACCATTTGCTAAAGAGGCTTTTTCCATTGCATATGCTTCCCTGCTTTATCAAAGATTAGTTGGCCATATATTTGTGGGTCCAATTCTGGGTTCTCTATTCTATTCCATTAGTCTATGTGTCTGTGCCAATTACCATACTGTCTTGATGATTACAGCTTTGTAGTAGAGGCTAAAGTCCGGGATTGTGATGCCTCCAGCTTTGGTTTTCTTTTTCAACATTACTTTGGCTATTCAAAGTCTTTTGTGGACTTTTCCCCATTCTCATCACTGTCTTACACCTGTCCCAATAAGAGGGGATTGGGTTACTCTTTGACCTGGCCCCTTCTTTTAGTTTTAGGGACTCCTTACTTCCCTTTGGTTACTCAGCCTCTCCCTTCCCAGGTTATGCGGTCCAACCAGAGGTCCCCGCTCAGCAGACAGAGATGGTGGAAGTGGCTAAGGCAATGCACAGAAAGAAGTTCAGTGCTCAGGCAAATTATCTTTTCCAATGGGAGAAGAATGCAACCCTGAATGCCATCCAGACAGGTGAGCCCAGGAAGCCCTTGAGAGGCCTGTGACAGGCCCATGGCCAACCTCCAATCCAACTATATCAGGGAACCTGCCCTGAACAATGGAGAGCTGCTCCTTGTAGAAATGGCAATGCTGCCTGCCTGAAATATTGGAGTGGAGCAGGCAGGTGGGCCAAAGTGGATGGCATGGGTGCAGGAAAAAAGTGAAGATATTCATATAAAACCCAGGTAGGGACAGGCAGCTAAAATGAAGTTGTTTAAAAAAAAAAAAAAGCAGGGCCACAGGCCGACCCCACATCTAGGGCTCTAATAGCCTACACCAAACAGACCTTAAAGCAGAGATGGCCCAGACCTTGGATAGTCCAGGAGACTTGGTGCTCTGACATGGCAAAAGGCCTTGGTCCCCTTGGTTGAACTCCATTAAAAGGCTGTCACCCTGCATGCCAGACCGAGAATCACCTGGTACCCAAAAGCCATGAGTCTCTCCACCAAAAAGGAGAGTTGTACCTCCCAGCCCTGTCAATTCCAAGTCTCAGCCCAGAATTAGTACTTTTCACAGCCCCATTAGTGGCTTGCTAGCTTATCTAGTCGGCATATAAAGGGTGTGCAGATATGCTAGGTATACATATGCCATCCAGTGTGTGAGCATGTGTACCTGTGTTGCTGAACTTCATGTCTACAGGGAATACCTTCAGAAAGAAGGCCACCCTGACCCACTCTGCAGATTCTGGGGTTTCTAGACTGAATTAGATAGACATCACTGTATTTATTTTTGTCTTTCATACTTCCTTTCCCCTTATGATAGGAAGAGAGTTATGTTGAGACTAGATGGGCCTAAGATAGAAAGACAGCCAGGTAATTCTATGTCCTTCTCCCTTCTCCATGCAATTTGCTTTCTTCATTCTCATGCAGGGCCCCTTCCCCCTCCACCCCGGGCCAAGAAAGTCACAATGATCTCATTTGGGTCTCTAGAGAATCCATGTATGTTCTGTGTAGAGAAAGAGCAAGTGTAAGCTTTTCTTTTATTTATTCAGCATTTATTGAGCACCAACTATGTGTCAGGCATTGAGCTAGATGTGGAGGTAGTGGTTGGTGGGATTTCAAAAACAAAATCCCTCAAATAATTTGTACTCTAATGAGAGACACCAAAAAGTAAAAGGATAATTGTAATTCATTCTAATAATTGCTGTGACTGAGGTTAGCCCAGAGTGCTGCATGAGCAGAGATAAGAGGCACCCAATCTTGGGGGCTCAGGGAATAAGCCTTGGAAGGGATGACTTCTCAGCTGAAATCTGTAAGATGAGTAAAAAGAGGTGGCCAGGTAAAAAGTGAGGTAAGGTGAGACATGACAGGGCAAGGCACCAGGAGGAAACTGCAAGCAATGTTGGACAGAGCTTGGCTCTGGACCAGGAGAATTGTACAGGCATTTCTGTGGCAAAGGTCAAGAGTTGGGACTATATCCTAAGGGCACGTGAGAGTCACTGCAAGATTTTAAATGGGACAACAACACGACCAAATTTGTGTTTTTGAAAGACCACTGTGTCAGTAGCATAGACTGGAGAAAGATACGACTGGACGTAGGAAGACTACATTTGGCCCTGGTAATAGTCTGGGTAAGAAGTGAATGGGTATAGGTGGATGAAGTAGATTCAAGAAACGCTGAGAAGACAAAACTGACCTTTGGATCTTTGGATGTGTAGGATAAGAAAGAAGGACATGCCTGGAATGACATCTAGGTGTTTGGCTTAAGAGACTGATTAGATGATGATGCCATTCATGAATGCCTAAAACAGAGTAGATGCATAAGTACATGTTGGATGAACAGAGGACAAAGGATGAGGGTGAGGTTCGGAAGGAAGAATTGAATTTACTGCATTTGAAATGCTTGTGGAACATGCTGGTAAAAGGGTCCAGTAGGCAACTGGCTGTATGGGTCTGAAGCTCAGGAAAGAAGTCTGGACTAGAGACATCCTTCATGAAAAGACATATGTTGTATGGAGATATTCTAAGCAAAAAGAGATGTTATCATGCAAATGTGAGTATGTGACCATGGAATTGACTGTGTTGTACCTTGCCTGGTATTTTCACAGTAAGCATCTGTGCCGTAGACCTCTTTGCCACAAATATTATTCTGCAAAGTTAACTGACCATAAGGCAATTTGCCGTAAAAGATAAAAAAAATAACTAGTTGACAGTTTGGACAGTTTGTTGGTTTTATCCACTGTTTGGCAGTTTGGTTTCATTTCTCCACTGACACAGTACTCCCATTTATATATATATATATATATATAGTATAAATCTTAGTCCTCATAATGGTCTACACTGTGGCAGAGTTTTGAGCTCACATTTCCCATACAACTTTAGAATGTCTATCAATGGACATGTGACAATATGTCAGGAGCAAACAACAGTGTAGGAGGCTTTCACAACACAATACACAGCTCAGTGGCAAATATGCATCCTAGTATTTGGAAATTGATACCTCTCTTAGTGAAGGAGGAAATTTTAGCAAAAAAAGAAAAAGTGAGATGCTGAACAAGGAGATGAGTCAACAAGCAAAAAAAAAAAATTGTATAATGCTATGAATGAAAGACTTTGAAGACAAGTGCTTAGGGTACAATCCACAACATAAAATCAGTTATTCACACAGAATGGCCATGAATCTACACTATGCATTTTAAATTCAAATATTTGGATTTTGCAATAAGGTCATATTTAATTTTGATATTCATTTTCCATGTTTAACTATGCCCTCTTTAATGAATGTCCTTTTATTTTTGTGTGATTTTCTCTTTCGTGGCAAAATTGCCTATGGCCAATTAATCATGCAGTGGAAATGTTTGCAGTGAAAATGCTTGGAGCACAGATTCTTAAGGTGAAACTACCTAGAACCACCTGGTACACCGTCAAAATGGCATTCCAGATAATGTCTCCTCCCCCTACCAGTCCTTGTCCACTTATAACAGAAAGACAGTTTGGAATCAGAGCAGAGAGTAGAGGGTCCCACTCTGGACTATATAGCCTGATGTCAATTGTCCTGCTTTAAGGGCACTGACACTTATAATGGAGTCTGAGGTATAGTTGCCAGTCTCTGTTTAAACTCTAGTCTGCTTCATCTAAAGGCGGGGCACTGACTCCCATATCAGTGCTTGCACTTGACTCTCCCAGGCTTTCAAAGCGGGACCTTGATATGTGGGCACTGACCCTTGTTCACCTCCACCTCTCATCTGTTCACCGAGTGTATCCTGCTGCTCTGGACAGAGTTCAGAATTCCGCTAGTGGAATCCTGGCCCCCACTCACTTCCATTGTGACTCTACCTATATACCCTGCCCTTTCAACAAAGCCTCACTGCTATAATGGGGCACTGACACTTCAGGCTGGCAGGATCGAGACAGAAGTAGCAAAGCCAAAAGCCACGCCTGGACAAGCTTTAGACCCTGAAAGATCATGGGTAAGGCAAGAAAAACTAGACTGACAATTAGGCACAGAATTGTGGATTGTGGCCCTGGCCAGAGTCAAAGACCAGAAGACACAAACTCTTTCCCACCCTCCTTATGGAACTTCAGTGTTAAGCCTAGAATACTGGGTCTCTCTTCTGTCCTGAAGGAGTTTGCTTATTCATTTAGTCAGTCAAGCTGTCTGTGCTCTCTGAGCACCTATTCTGGGCCAGGCCTTGTACGAGGACTAGAAATATAGGTGAAAACCTACAGTCTAAGAGGAATACAAGTGAAAAGTCCACTATTATGATGCATTGTACTGTGAGAGGAGTAGCAAAGGAGTCAGAGAAACAAAGAGGAGGAGCCCCTAGACAGGCAGAGGAAGTCAGGGACAACTGTTTGGTGGAGGTGACACTTCATTGTAGCCTTTAAATGGGAATGAGTCCCATAGCTGAAGGTCCCACTCCATAAGGACTCATACAGGATTCTTGCCTAGAAGTTGGAGTAGTCTCAGGTTTCATGAAGGGTGAGAAAATGAGTGGAATGTGCTCTCTGGTTCTCCCACATTTAAATGGCTCCACTCTTGCCTTGTAGTGAGATTGACCATGAAGCCAATTTCAGATCCCACTACTGAAACCAGGCTCTCAAGGATTGTGGCATCTTGCTGGTGCCTATTCTCAGGGATACTTCCTAGCCTCACAAGCTTCTGTTTCTTGGTCTTCACCACTCATGACTTCTGGCCTACCCCTTTCTCCTGATTCTTAGAAAACTATAGGCAGCCCTTCTCAAGTTCATAGATAGCATCAGTTCAGGAACACCAGGAACATAAAGGGAAATAGGAAGGTGCCAAACTGGAAAAGTGAGGAAAACCCTCCTCCTGGTCCCAGAGCTGCCCAACCTCCTCCTCCTCTTCTTGTCCCTTTAACAACCACATTTTCTTAGGTGCCAGTCCTCACCATCTATTCTATACCTGGCCAATCATCTTCCCTTTCCCTCAACTTAGACACTTCAATGAAACAAAACAAAGTGAGGCTCTAATGTGGGAAGGGGAGGAGATGAGAATCTTAATAGCCACAGAGAACTCAGCAAGATTCGTGTTCGTCTTCAAGCAAAATTTCATTTCGAATCTTCCTGCTCAGAAACCACTTCAGAAACTGAAGACTGTCTTCAGTCATTTCTGACAGGCTAACAGAAATGGAGTAGATCCTGGGGTGGGAAAGGAGCTGAAACACTTGTGGGATACTGAGAAAATCCGATGGGGAAGATGTCTCAAAGGGTGGAGATCATGGGTGGAGTGAATACACTGGGGAAGAGGTGAGACCACAGGGGCTGAGGGGGGGTGCTTAGGCTATTTTTCCTTCTCACTCTTCCCTGTTAATTCCTCCACACTCAGGTCTCCATATTGGCTGGCGCTGCCCCCATTATCTATGGGACTGTTTCCAAATTGGAGATGAATCCAAATGCTTTTGTGGACACTTGTTGAGAGAGCACCAGATCGTCTCAGGTAGGGAGAACTGACCAGCCCCTGTCCATGGGAAGGGAAAACTATACTCGGGCCATGTGTTGGGATGTATGAGAGAAAGTGTGTGTGTATTGGTATGGGGGAGGGGGACTGGCACAGGAAGGCTAGGCCCTATTAGGTGCCAGTCTAATCCTCCCATCCATCCCCATTCCCACAGACATATCTGTGCCCTGCAATGTGGGCCAGTGCCGCTGCCTCATGTTCTGCTTTATCCCATCACGCCCAGAGGAGGTGGGTGAGTTCTGGCTTAAAAGACGAGCTACCTTTGACCCTAAGGCCTGGAGGGCCCAATGTCGCTGCAAACACAGCCATGAAGACCATGCAGCTACTGGGTCCCATTCCTGCAGGGTGAAAGGTAATTTCTAGGGTGAGGGGAGTACAGGGGTGGGCATGGGTAGGATGCACATGGTTTGGGGATGAGGATGGGGGAACTGGTAGGAGAAACTTGGGTTTGTGGTTGGTGAGGAAGAGAGGAGAACGTAGTCAGCCCGTGGGAAAGCGCCAATTCCCTATACTTGTCTTGGCTTCCCCCTTGCCCTAGGCTGTTGCTGCAACTGCTTTGAGTCTAATTTCCTCTGTGCGGCCTGTGACCGGCGCTGGGAGGAACATGAGACTTTCTTTGAGACTGAGGAGACCCGGCGACGAGGAGGGAGGCCTCACGGTAAGGGGGCAGGGGCAACCTGGAACGGGACCATTCCAGGACCATAGTCAGAAGGCCAGGCAGGAAGGTGCTCCCACCCTCAGTCATTCCATCCTGGACTACCTCTCTCTCTCAGCGCCTGCATCCCAAACTTGCACCAGTCTCCAACCCCAGGAGCAGACTGTGTGCCTTTTGCAGAGATGCCTACCCTCTGAGAAGCCATCGTCAGGAATTCTGACTCTGAGGCTTTACAGACACAGGGGCCCTCCGGCCATCCCAGCACCCATCCCAGACCTCCTGGGCTCCCTGGCCCACACAACCTGTGGCCTGGCCCTAAATTTGACCCCCATACCTGACCCTTTCACCTCTGCTTTTCCCTCCTCCAGGGACAGACACTGTCAACACCTGGCGCAAGCCTCTCTGAGCCTGGCTCGAATCAGCAATAAAGAAAGGGGAAGCCACTGGAATCTGGCCTGCTTCTGTATGGGGTGGGCAGAACCCAGCCCAGTGACAAACACCCTAGGACCTTAGAGTTGGTACCTGTTGGGAACAAGAGAGGGCACCGCACAGGAGAGAGGCTGGATCAAAGCATCTGCCTCCACCACACCCACACTCAAGCTGCTAGCTCTGGCATCAGAAGGAGAGTGGCTTCAAGGAAGCCAAGGAGGGAGGGGGGTTTAAGAAGGATAGAGGAAACACTGATGTTAGATGCAGTTGGGGACTCCAGTAGGATAAAGACTGAAAAGTGTCCATTGGATCTTACAATTAGAAGGTCTTCATATAATGTAGTTTCAGTGATGCAGTGGAGGTAGAAACCAAGTGGTAAGTTTGAAAGAGTTTCTTTAAGAAGCTTGGATGAAAAGAGCAGGAGAGAAGTCAGACAATATCCAGAGGGAGATGTGCAGTCAAAGAAGCATTTTTTAGGAGGGAAAAAAGGAAGGGACCAGTAGAGAAAAAGATTTTGAAGATGCAGAATAAAAACAGAGATACCTGGTGAGACAAGATGCCAAAGATGGAGGGAGGGAATGAGGTCAGGGCAGAGGTGAAGGGATTTGTTCTACACAGGAGAAACACCGCTTCCTAAGACCAAGAGGAAGGAAGAAAGAAAAGGATGGGGACTTCCCTGAGCTGCAGGGAGGAGGATCTTGAAGTTCCCCTGCGAAGTAGGAGACAAGGTCAGTTGCTGGTGGGGGAGGAGAGGGATAAGAGTGGGGAGTAGGAGATGGGAAGACAGAGGCGAAGGTGTGGGAAGGCTAAGGTGGGGAACTGGAGAAAAACCTGATCAGTGGATAGTTGAGGATTCAGGGACAGCTGAAAGCAGGAATCTAGTTAAAGAGGAAGAGAGAAACAAAATAGATTGATGGTTGGTGATGGAAGGTATCAGGGAGGATGATCAGGAAAATAAAGCAAAAAAGAAGGCTTGAGGATGTGGAGAGAGCTGACCATACAAATGGAAAGAAAGTGAAGCCAGGAAGCAACTGACAGATTGAATAAAGGAACAGTCAAAGGACTAGAACGCTCTAATAAGGTGCAGTAGCAGATGTAGTGGTAGGGATCGAAGCATAGGAGACAGTGGTCAGAACCTACAGAGAGTTGCAGCTCTCAGGTGAGAAAAGCTGCCAGGGATCACAAAGTTTGGAGTAAAAACTGTAGGCCAGGGGCCAAAATCAGTGAATCATAGATTATTTTTATGAGGAGTGGGAGATTCTGGCACTAATTGGTTCTGTGATCCTAGGCATATCATCACTTTCCCTCTCTGGGCCTCAGTTTCTGGATCTATAAAAGAGGAATAATCTCTGTGCTACTTGCTCTCCCTGAGAACCTAAAGAAATCACCAGTTTCAAAGTGCTTTGTAGTCACCTACCCTGCCTGGCTGGTTTCCTTCCTCTTCCTAGATCCCAGCTCTTTTTATCTCTTGAACTTCTCCAGAGCAGCTCTAGGGGTTGCTGCTGTCTCAGAGGCACCAGGAGAACTGCATACAGCCTCTAGGGCACAGAGAAAAGACCAGTCAGTCTACATATCCCCACATTTGGGGAAGCTATCTGTCCTTCCAAAGGAAGGAATGCAATCTGGACTGCTAGAACTCCTAGGGGAAATTACAGGGTCAAATGTCTGCCCATTGGAGGAAAAAGGCCTTTCTAACAATAATATGGCTATACAAAAGATTATTCCTATCTCCAGAAGTAGAGTTCTTCTTGACTGGTGATATGCAATTAGTGCCATAATGACCATTCACTGAAACGAATTCAATAGTCAACAGTAAAGGAATGGTTACTGTAATAAACTCATTCAAGGAAGTAATATGCAGACAATACAAAGTATATTTACATAGACTATGTAATAATATGGAAAACTGATTGTAAGGGGCAGAATAGGAATATACATCCAATACATATGTACTTTATATAATGAACGGAAATGAAACACCAAATGTTATTCATTCCACAATCACTGATGTGCTAAAACAACAACAACAACAACAACAACAACAACAACTACTACAACAAAAACCACCTAAAGATACAGTGGTGGCTTTTGTCCTAAGTGTTAACTGTCAGGCTAAACCTTGGTTGGATAAGTATATTAGCATTTTGTGACCCCTGTTCCTTAGGTCAAAAATATATATTCCAACAAAATGAAATATACTTCTCACCCAGCAATGACACACTCCCGTTGTCCCTCAAACCCGACTAACTGAAAATACCAGGTACGAGGCTGTTTCATACACCATTTCTGATTAGAAAAGAACATTGGATACCTACTCCTTTGCTTGTTAGTCGTGCGCAAAGACAGGTCACTATCGCCGCCTCCCGTTAAAAAGAAGAAGAAGGGGGGGGAGGGGACGGGGAGGGAGAGGGGAGGGGGAGGGGGAGGAGGAGGAGGAGAAGAAGAGAAAGAAGAAAGCAAAAAAAAAAAAGTCCTGAAAACGAACTGCAGAATCTTCAATGTTGGAGTATGCACACAAGAACATAAACAAGGGACTGCCCTTAGATGAGTAAGTTAAAAATCTTTGAAATGCTCAAGGGTCTGAAATGCCCTCGTGGGGAAAACGCTGGCTATCTTATCCCTCCAGTTAAATACAGAGAACTGAGGGTTGATGGGGGTTGGGGTGGAAGTGGGAATGGCCATCACTGGCATTGAGGAGGGCACTTGGGATGAGCACTGGGTATTGTATGTAAGCAATGAATCATGGGAATCCACTCCCGAAGCCAAGGGCACACTGTATATATACAGTGTAGGCTAGCGAACTTGACAATAAATTACAAGGAAAAAAAAAAAAAAGATAAAAGGACCGGCCTCAGTTCACCTTCAGCCTCACAGGGCAGGCATTCCCGCCCCCTTCTTCCGGGACTCCTAGAACCTTGGCCTCCAGGGGTTGCGGTGATTCCCGGAGCCAGCCAGCGCCGAGTGCCCGCCCTCAGAACCCGCCCTCCTCCTGACCAATGCGGGGAGAGGGTCTACGAAGTCAGAGGCTCGGCGCCGCACCAATATTGTGCAGCAGAGCCAAACGGAGTTAAATCCCACGTCTCTTAATCCTTCCAATGGAGTGAGAAAGTCTCTTGGGGAAACACTTAGGGGGCCCAATGGCAAAGGAACTTTCACTCTGACCAGAAGTCGAAGCCAATGAAGTGGAAAACTAGCCCACGAGCTGGCAGAAGCAGCCAATGGGATGAAAAGATTCCGCCCCCACCGTGGAGGCGGAGCCAGTGGAGTGAATGACACCACCCTCTGGTCCAAAAGACCTCAAGAGAAGCCCAGGAGCGCGGCCAATGGGATGGCAGGGCTCGCTCGCGGCCTCCAGCGGAGCCAATGGCCGTCGTTTGCCGGCTCCGTGGCGGCCCCACCTCCGGCGACCGCGGGGCCTGCGTGCTGGCCTGAGGAGAGATTCGGCGGCTGAGGGCAAGATGGCGGCGGCCCTGGTGCTGGCCGCCGGGCTGCGCGTGGCGCGCGGGGCTGTAGCGCTGGTGGGGCCGCGGGGGGCGCAGGTGAGGAGCGGCCGCTGGGGCGCGGAGGGCGTCCCGCGGGCTCTGCCGCCCTCCGGGGCCGGCGTTCTCCCCCAGGCGCGTGCAGCCCATTGGCCTCGCGGGGACGGAGCCCGAGCGTCTGGCAGGGAATGCTGCCTCTCCTGGAGGCGCAAGCTCCAAGGCCGCTTGGCGAGGTCAGGCTGGTAGTCGGCGGCAGCCTCTCGGCGGTGGCTCGGGAGTCCAGGTGGCGACAGGGTCGGTGCGTTGGCTGCTGCCTCCTAAAACCGAACGCCTGTTCCGGGCAGCCTCCTGAGTGCCCCCTGCAGGAAGTGAGGTTTGTCTTCTCGGAGCCAGTCTCCTGCCCGCCTCAGACCCCTGGCCTTCTGAACACAAGTGTTAATCTCTCATCTTCCCCATTTACCAGAGAGGTCAGGTTCATCCCAACTCTTTCTCCCATAGTGTGACAGCACTGACTTGAGCCTTCTCTGAGCCCCTGGAAACGGGCATCCCTACCCTCAGTCCCCTGCGGCTGTCGTTGCTGAATTCACTTAACTCTTCCTTTCACTGATTCAAGGAACTGGAGTTAAAATTCACAAAAGAGCTCAGATGTAACACCAAGACATGTTTGTGTCAAACAGGGAAATTGTGTGAAAACCTGAATAAAACAGGTAAAATACCTTAGAGATTAGATAACAAGTAATGGAAATAAGTGGAAACTTAGTAACAGGGCTTGAGTACAGGGAAAGAGCTCCAATGGTCTTAAAAGATGATGCAGAAAACTTTATATTTGAAGCCAAGAGGAGGGATTTATCTAAGGTAATTCTGTGATAAAAGAGGAACCAAATCTTAAGTTTCCAGTTCTCATCCTGTGTCCTTTCTCCTGAACAGTGCTAAATTTACTAGACACTTTAGGAACAGGAATCAATTGCAGTACTGAATCCTGTATTGTATCTAACCAGGCTCAGCACTATCTGACCCTACTCTCTACTGCTGACACTCTGAAATTGAGGAAATTTTCCTTAGGATGGGAGCCACTAATAGGTTCTTAGAAGGGTGAAGTTAATGATTATCAGAGCCCGGCCTCTGCCAGCTCCTGACTATATGGGAGAGGTATTGTCAACCCCCTCCCTTGGGTATGTCTGACCCACCTTCAGGTCCGAGGAGCTGCAGGTGTGACCGATGGAAATGAAGTATCCAAGGCCCAGCAGGCAGCTCCTCAGGGAGCAGCCCCAACTATCTTCTCCCGGATCCTGGATCGAAGCCTCCCAGCTGACATTTTGTATGAGGACCAGCAGGTGGGGTGCCCTTAGGACCCATCCCCTTGGGAATTTAATAGATACCATCAGCCTGTTGAAGTAACAAGGTGGCCTCTGGCCTTTCACTGCTTCCAGTGTCTCGTATTCCGTGATGTGGCCCCTCAGGCTCCTGTGCACTTCCTGGTCATTCCTAAGAAGCCCATTCCTCGGATTAGCCAGGCTGAAGAAGAAGACCAGCAGGTGGGAAGAATAGAGCCAAGGTTTGGCTTTGGGGGGAACCCTGGACTCAGCTAGAGGTTTTGCTCCCTGTGAATGAAGCCACCCATCTCCCTCCCTTTCCCTCTAGCTTCTAGGACACCTTCTCCTTGTGGCTAAGAAGACAGCAAAGGCTGAGGGGCTGGGAGATGGATACCGACTTGGTGAGTGACTTTTGGCCATTGAGCCCCTTGCCTATGAATTCTCATACCTACCCTTCAATATGATCTTTATTCTTTGACCTTTCCCGTGATCCTGACCCCCTAACCCCAAGCTCCATTTCAGTGATCAATGATGGGAAGCTGGGCTCACAGTCCGTGTATCATCTGCACATTCATGTACTTGGGGGCCGACAGCTCCAGTGGCCTCCAGGTTGAACCTTCCAACTGACCAAGAACCCAAGACCTGGATTCTTGGAGGATGGGGGAAAAGGGACCCTATGATGCTAATAAACTTGTTCTCCCTCAATTTTGGATCACTGTCTTAAATATATAAAGATTTATATCACAAATAGAAAAGAAAACATTAAAGATAGTGATTCTGTGGTACCTGGCTGGCTCAGTTGTTGGAGTATGCAACTCTTGATCTTGGGCTTGAGTTCGAGCCCCATGTTGGGTGTGGCGATTACTTAAAAATACAATCTTAAAAAAAAAAAAAAAAGATTATGGTCTTGACTATGGTCTGAGTGAGAGACATTAAGGAGGTCCATCCTGTAGTGAAAGAAGCATTTGCCTATAGATTTGTGAGTCCTCATGACAAATGGTCCACCTGGGTCAAGCTTCTAGAAAAACAGCAATAGAAGTAAGCCTATATGAGTAGGGAGAGACTGAAACCCAGGGGTGAGACACTCAATCCTGGCCCTTATTCAGATGCCAAGACAAGTTCTAGGGTGGTCTGGGAGGAGGATGGTTAACGTGAGGGTCTTTTACTGAAGGAGAAGTAATCACACACACACACACACAAAAAAAAAAAAAAAAAAAAGCTGCCACTCTGATCCCCATGTCTCACCATTTTGCTTTTTAGTTGTTTGATGTATTTTAAACCTTAAACTTTTAAAAGACTCCCTGCCCCACCCCATTTTTTAGAATGAACTGCTGGTAAGTTACTGTTGCCCCTACACAAGTACACTGTCTGATACTAAAGCCCTGTGCTTGTCTCCAACACAAAGAACCACCTTAGAAAGCCTCAGAAAGAATCATGCTTAAGTGTAGAAGGCAGAACCCTAGACTAGCGGAACCTTAAGAGCTGGGCTGAGGCGGAACGGAGTCTGAACGGAAAGCAAACTTCCTAGACTTCCCCAGGTTTAAGACTTCCGCCCCGCAGAGAATTTGTCTCCACCCCCACCCAGCACTTCCGCCCAACTCTAGTCCTGCGCAGTCTCCTGGAATTATTTGCCGTCTCTATGGCAACCCGGTAGCTGGAGACTGAAGATGGAGACCGCGCAGTCTACCAAGGGATCGAGATGTCGGTGAGAGCGGCAGCTTTGGCGGCTGGTGTAAGGGGACAAGAAAGGTCAGCAGACTTACACCGCTTTTGACAACTTTGTCGCATTCGCTTTCTTTCAGATCTTTAGATGTACAGCCTGGCACTGAAGGACTAGGGTCCACTTCAGAACCATTTTCTTCGGATGGCCATCCTATAACGGCCCTGGCAGCCGCAACTACAGCAGCTGCGGCCTCCTCCACCGACAAAGCGACTATGTTATCTGCGAAGACCCCAGCGTGCTACTCTGAGCCGAACCTTCTCATGAACCACTCCTCTGACAGTCTTCTGGGGGATCCCTGCACTGGAGCCAGCTTTACCCACAGCATTGGCCATGGGAAACTTGGCATTGAGCCTATCTATGTTTCCCATATTGCTCAGGATCCCTGTACTGCAAAAGACCTTAGCTCTAGTCCTGGCCCTATTCTTGGCTCCAGTTCTGGTCCCTGCCATGGCTCTGGTCAAGACACTGGTCCTGATTCTGGCCCTGGTCCTGCTACTGATGCTGGGCCTAGTCCAGGCTGTGGCCATGACCGTGAGCCCAGCCCCTACAATCTTCCAAGTTTCAGAACCCCCCAAGCAGATCTGGTCCCTAATTATGCCTCCTGGAATCACTACTGCCACTGGGAACCGCGGAAACAACCCTGGAAATTTTTGCAAGTCTCAGAACCTGGTGCCCGAGGGCATTGGAAGACCCCTGAGGTTGAAGGGAAGTGTAAGGTTCCCAATGAAACATTGCCACGGGGCCACAGCCTTCTCTACAACTGGGAGGAGGAGGTATTAAGGTTTTGACCTGCTCCCTTTTCCTGAAGACTGTCCCCAATTTCCTGGGGGAGGCAGTAGTTTATGATGAGGGTGGGTGCCATAAAGGACATCCTGGTCACTCAACTTGGGGCCCACAGAGAGCCACCAACCACCTGGATCAAGTCCCAAGCATGCAGGATGGCTCTGAGAGTTTCTTCTTCCGACATGGACACCAGGGACTGCTGACCCTGCAGCTACAGTCACCCATGTCCTTCAGCACCACTCAGAAAGACTCATACCAGCCCCCACGAAACTGCTATCAGCCAACTCGAGGTGTGAAGCATGAGAGAATGGGCCAGAATGAGCAATCAGAGATAAAAGAGAGGAAGGAATTTCTAGTGGGACTATGGATTGTTTAATGGGTACAAGGGTAAAACCCCATGATTTTCCTTCTTTTCTCACATTTGTTTCTTTGGGCCTGCTTGTTAACCAGACTCTCCCACTCTCTCCACTCCCTGCCCTCCTACAGGAAAGCGTGAAGCCATGCTGGAGATGCTCCTGCGCCACCAGATCTGGTGAGAGGCTGGGCGAAGGGTAAAGGGGAGGCGGGGAAGACAAAAATCAGGGAAGAATGGCTTTGACGCCCCCAGGACTATACAGTAAAGAGGTGCAGGCAGAGCAGGAAACCACAAGGAAGCAGTTTGAGGTCGAGTCTGTGACACACCATGACTACCGAAAGGAGCTGGTGCAAGCCGGGCCTCCTGCCCCAACCAAGGTGAGAACTTATCCCACCCCGCTTGTACGGCTGGGCTCTAATGGGCTGTGGGAGAGAGCAGCAGAGGTTAAGAGAGGGAGCTTCAAACCAAGAGTTTTTCAGTATCTTTCCCTTCCAGCCTCACGACTACCGTCGGGAGCAACCTGAAACCTTCTGGATACAGAGGGCACCACAGCTACCGGTGTGTGAGGGTGTCAGGAGTCGGGGAAAACAAGGAGGGGGAAGAGGCTGTTCTGTTCTGGCTTGGTGCAGAGCGGGATCTGTCCTCATTCTGGCCTTCCTCCAGGGTGTCAGTAGCATCAAGACTCTGGACACGCCATTCCGGAAGAACTGCAGCTTCTCAACACCAGTGCCTCTGTCTCTGGGGCAGCCTTTGCCCTATGAACCTGAGAATTATTCCCACCAACTGGGAGAAATATCTTCCTTTGTCTGTCAGGGAGGAGGACAGGGAGGTGGAATGGGTGGAACTACTATCTAAGGGTTGAGGAGGGAAGAGGGATATGGACTATGGAATCGATTTCTGTCTGTACTGGAGAGGTGGAAAGGAAGTGAATTCTGTCTGTACTTGGTGAAGAGGCTTCGCATAAAGGGTTCTCTCTCATCCTGAGACTGCTAATTCAGTGATTCTGTGAGTAACCATGTTCCTTGGATTTGCCCCTAACCCAGACTCTGACACCATGACATTTTTTGTTGTTTTATATTTGGCCAAAATATTCTGGTTTAGATACAGATATTTACAGAAGGTAGGGAAGAAGGGAACCAGGCCAGAGGGAGGCAGGTATATGTACAAGGCTGAGCTGCAAAGGGCAACGACTTCCTTACAAAGTAGGGTTTTTGTGCACGTTGGTTTCCATCTTACATGACAGTGTCCATTTCCGGTGTATAGAGAGATGGTGACTGCTGCCCACCCAGGTACCAGCAGCAGGAGATTGTCTCACTTAGGAAGAAGTAGGGTTTACAGGAGCCCAGCAGGGCCTTTCCGCTCTCCTAGGAGCCAGTAAGTTCGCATCTTTCCTTTTCCCTGGAAGTGGGGGAGTGAAGATAATTCAGATTCTTCTATGTTATTCTTTTTATCTCTGTCTTTTCCCCATGATCCCCATAATTGTTTTCATCCTCCCTTTCCATGACCCCTCCCCCATGGCCTGCCATCACCTTCATCTCCACATCCCCCCGAAGCTCTAGCTGGAAGCATCCTAGCTCATCCAGGGCATCCTTGGTGGTAGAGGAGACATGGATCTTCAGGGCTGGGGTGGGATGGGGTGCCGGGATGGTGGAAAAATGAATCAAAGAAAAGACAATAGAAGAGTTGGCAGTACTGGAGAGAGCTTTACCAAACCACCACCCCTCAGGAGGCTCTCAGTCTTCCCGGGGCACATGCACTAGAACCAAAATATGTCCAAGAATGGGGCGGTCAGGAACTGTGGTCTCTCAGACTGAGAGATTTGGAAGAACTCTGAAAAGAAGAAAAGGGCACCACAAATTGAGGCTGAGGCTGGGGTGGAGGGCTGCTGTTTTACCTTGACCATTAGACTCCATTCGGGAGGCAGTGTTCACCGTGTCTCCAAAGAGACAATAGCGGGGCATCTTCAGGCCAACAACCCCAGCACAGACGGGCCCTGTGAGAAGAAACAGGTTGGGAGAGCCTGGGAAAAGCAGATACGAGGGACAGAGTGAGAGTCAGCCTTACCCGTGTGGACCCCTATGCGTAGCCTCAGCTGGTCATGGGGTCGGTGGCGGATGCGGAAGGAAGAAACTGCATCCAGTAGTGCTAGAGCCATACGAGCAATTTCTGGGGCATGACGTTGACCATTTCGGCCTGGGAGACCAGACACCACCATGTAGGCATCTCCAATCGTTTCTACCTGATTGAGATGGGGTTTAAAAGGTCACCTCTATGTGTATCAGTGGGAATGGGTAAGAGCAGAAAGAGACAAGCTGGACACCACTATGAGCCGTCCCAGCAGCCTGGGAGGCCAGAGCATCGACTGGAAAATGAGTGCTGTGGTGCTGAGAATCAGGGGTGGGGTGCGGGCAGAGTTTCAGGGCGTCTTTAAATCCTCCCACAACCACCCCTGTACCTGGTGAACACTCAGTAAGCGTTTGCTGAGGGAATGGATACCCTGTCTGCAACAAGATGTGAACAAATAGGCTCTGCTGTCAGGAGGTGGGAAGCAAGGAAACAGGCCTAACCTGAAGAGCACAGAGGCCGGTGAGGTCAGGCAGGCCCAGTGAAATAGGCCTCAGACAGCCTGAACTGTCCAAGGTAAGAAAGCAGACGCTTGGCTGTGTTAATTGTACTGAAGCTATACAAAAGAATGTCCTGTTTTTAGGAACTAGACACTGAACTGTTTAGGGATAAAGGGGCACTATGCCTGCAACTTACTCTCAAATGGTTCAAAAAGTAATTAGGTTGATAGATATATTTTTAAAAAATGAAGCAAATGGGGGTAAAGTATGAATAACTGGTCAATCTGAGTAAAGGGTTTATTGTCACAGTAATAACAGACGTGGTAGAGTAAGTCCAAATAAAGGGACAGGAACACATACGTACTGTTGGTGTAATGTTAGACATTTCCACAATAAATCTATTATTCCCATCTTCTAGGTAAAATACCTGAGGCTCAAGGAGCTTTACAGTTACTTGCCCAAGGCCACACAGTCACAAAGTCAACACCTAAATCCTGATGATTTTTACTGCCAGGCACAGTAAATAAAGCCCACGCCGTGCCAACTCATGACTTCGACAAAATTTTTTACAAGGTAGCTTGTTCCTCAGCCCCATAAGTCATTCTGTACCTACATCCCATATGATTCGTCCATGTCTAGAGAGAATGGAGGGAAGAGAAAAGACGACACAATATTTATACCCCTAGGCAAAAAGTGGCAGATAGGCTCTAGATCCTGTGATGGTTCCGATTAGGGCAGCTTGAGGATTCACAAGAAATTAGAGTAGGATGTACAGTTAGAGTGCCAGAGCCTCGTCTGTCTACAAAGGGCACCCAGTACTAGGGTGCTGGAGACCCAGGAGGGCAAACTGCCAATGGAGCAGGTAGGTATGTCGGGTTTGGGGAGACTGGGTTTTAAAGGGGTCTCAGTAGGAGGGTAGCCCTGGCTCTCACCTTGTAGACGTCAAAGTTGTCAATTATGGCATCAAAGCAGGTATACAGGTCATTAAGAAGTGTCACCACCTAACAGGATGGGAAAGTAGAGCCCCTGAGACCTGTGCCTAACTTTCTAAGAATTCTTAACCCATAAGCTAGAACAAAATATGGGAACTCCAGAACAAAGGAATCTCCCCTATTATCAAGGATTCCTATGCCCCAGTGAAGTTCCCCAGATCCCTATCCCACCCCCTACTTCTCACCCATGGCTCTCACCTGCATGGGGGTGCTCTCTGCTGACAAAGCTGTGAAGCCAACAATGTCACTGAAGTAGATGGTAACACTGTCAAAGGCCTCAGCCTGTACAGTCTCTCCCCGTTTTAACTGCTCTGCCACTGAACTAGGAAGCAAGGGTGCAGTATGAGCCAAACTGAGAGAAAGAGGATGAGAGGGGGAGAGAAAAGGGGTATATGGTTGAGCAGAAGAGGAGTTATGAAAGCTAAGCCTGGTAGAAGAGGAGAAAGGTGGCTGGGAAGACATTACAGACTAGCTCAAGTAAAGCATTTAAGTGGTGGGGGTTGGAAGGGGACCCCAGGGATGGGCACTAAGTGTCTCAAGTTGGGATTGTTCTACATACACTTGCCGGTGCAAAGGCATGGTAGAGCAGTGTCCTAAGAAGAAGGGATAGGAATCAGAGAGAAGGCAGCAAAGCTCATTTGAAGACAAAATGAAAACACACTGTGTAAAGCCAGAAAGGCTCACTGTGTCAAGATATAACAAAGCAGCATTCTAAGAGTTGGGAAGTGAGTTCTCAGGAGCTTGATCAGGCAGAACTCAACAGAGTAGAATATCAAAGGAAGGTTGGGGAAGGGTGACAAATTCTCACTGGGGTAGAATTTGGTAGAGCAGAGCCTCAGCCTTGCGTTTCTCCTCCAGATAGGCCTGTGTGCGCTCCTCCACCAGCTTCTCCAGGTTATTGGCATACTGCTCCATGCGCAACAGCAGGTTGTCCAGTATGCTCGTGCCGCCCTCCCTGGGGGGAGGCCAGAATATGGTACCTGCTCCCAGATTCTCAAGACTCCCAGGACTTCCTACCCAACCCACCTTCTTGGCCCCACCAGCCCCACACACCTCATCCACCAAGACTGATGAGGCTTCTATCCCTGGGGAGCCCTTGCCCCCTAAGTGCCCTCTCACTTGTTAAAGCGGCGAATGAACCCCTTAATTTGTCCAAAGTCTGGCCGCTCAGCTGGTTCTTGGGCCCAACATCGCTCCATCAGCAAAACCAACTCTTCATTCAGTTGGGTCCGGTCAATGCTCGGCCGGAAATATGGCCGTTGACCATTTCGGACCTTCTGGACAATCTCTGAGGGTGATAAAGGGTTTGGATGAAGAACAGGGTCCCCCAGGTAGAGCAGTCTGTGGGTAGTAGATTGCCTCTCACCTTTGGGGCTGAGGTCCAGGCCCTCCAAGTAGAAAGGACCACTGCGAAGTGCTATCTCCTGTAAGATGATCCCAAAGCTATAGACATCAGCCTTCTGCATGCCTGTGGTTGGCAATGGGTTCCCACCAAGCAGTTCTGGGGCAGTCCACAGCTTCTCTAAAAAGAAGGAACAGGCTGGCCAGGTCCTCAAAAAGAGCCCATAATACTCCCCATGTTCCTGTCATTCCATCTCCCTCTCCCACCCTCCCTAGGTGGAAATGATCAAGGCTAGAGGAGCTATATAAAAGTGAGTTGTGGGGGAAGGCCTCACTGGCATAGAGGGCGTGGCTGTCATCAGGTTCAGCAGTTGATCGGAAGCTGGCCAGGCCATAGTCTGTGATTTTGAGCACAAAACGACTATCCACCACACAGTTGGAGGACTTGAGACTCCCGTGGGATGCAATAATGCTGTTATGGAGAAAGGCCATGCCCTGCAGGATACAGATCAAGTCATGGGTTTGGATCATATATGGCTTAGGATACCCCCTCTCTATGAGATGGGCATTAGCTAGCTGTCTGAAGATCTTGGGACCATAAAAACCATAAGCTACTTTTGGAAAGCATCCTTTGCAGTTTCTACCCAAAGAAGCAGGCTGAATAGGCCAGTTCTCCCTTCCTGGTACCATAAACAGTATATTGGCACCTAGGCACCAGGGACAGAAGAAATGTTTAAGGGGAAGGACAAGGGGAGCTATCAGTTATTTACCCTAGAAAGAGCAGTCAGTCTTCTGAGTAGTGAACAGAACTAGGAGGGTGAACTCTAAGACTGATGTGACTGACACCCACGATGGCCTCAAATGTACAGCCACCACTAGGAAAACCTAGGAAGGCTAGAGACTCAGCTATCCAGAGTACCCAGATGTACCAAGACTAACCAGTTGTCAACTTTAACATATAACCATGTGTAGGCAGGCAAGTCAGGATGGAGGAGGAAAGTAAGGGCCAGAGAGAAAGTGGAGAAAATAGTAAATTAGTAAAACCCTGGAAAATGGACAAAAGTAGGAGACAGCTGCCAAGCCAACACAGAAACCAGACATTTCTGGCCCCGTGGGTCCAGACAGGAGAAAACCTTTGCATATGAGGGACCATTAGGCAGGTCCTAAGAAGGCAGAGTGATGCTTCCCAAAATGAAACCCTAGGAGCCCACCCACGTCAGTTCAGGTGGAACAGAAAAAGGATGCACTGTTCTATATGCTAACCAAAACAACTGTGTCTAAATACTTAGCTCTGGACATAAACAATTCATAATTCCAGTCTCTGTGAACTCCTCCTTTTTATTCCTTTTGATATCAACAAAACCTTTGGGAGTCACCAAATTTGTGAATACAGAAAGGATTAATCAGGCTTCTGGCTTTGTTCTAAATCACTTTTCCATCAAATTATTGTTCTCTCAAAAGTCATATTTTTCTTATATTTAATGTCACAGCCAACACATCAACTTTACCTAATATTTCATCTCATTTAATGGCAAACTTTCACACACACACAAAAATTCTAAATAACCTCATGAGAATTAAACAGAAAAGCCAAAGCCAGCTTCAGGTACAAGTGACCCACTGGGCTAACTCACTGGCTGCAGCACTTGCTCTAAACACCTGTCCGACCCATGCAAGATTCAAATTCATACCTCTCTAAACCCACAGGCCTCTGGGTCACTTGAAAATAGCTAAAACCTAATATATGGGAAGATACTACAGGTTTAGGATAATTTTCTTTGGTTTCTCTTAGTTTTACTAGTAAACGTTCTTTATAAAATTTCAGTTTTTCTGGGGGCGCCTGGGTGGCGCAGTCGGTTAAGCGTCCGACTTCAGCCAGGTCACGATCTCGCGGTCCGGGAGTTCGAGCCCCATGTCAGGCTCTGGGCTGATGGCTCAGAGCCTGGAGCCTGTTTCCGATTCTGTGTCTCCCTCTCTCTCTGCCCCTCCCCTGTTCATGCTCTGTCTCTCTCTGTCCCAAAAATAAAAAAATAAACGTTGAAAAAAAAATTTTTTTTTTAAATTTCAGTTTTTCTGAACAAAAGAGCAGATATGCCAAATATTGGTCAGAGAATACATGATTCTATGTTTGATGACCTCATTCATTTTTTTCCTAAGAAATCTTAATATAAGCTCGTGGAGGTTTAAAAACAAGCAAACAAAAAAAGATGATGGCAAGAGATTAGAGATATTTAGGGCAGGAACACAAAACTTCTTTACAAGTACAGGACTCATTGTGGCCAATACATCTCCCCCAATTAAAAACTCCAGACCCTTTATTTACCCATTATTGCCCAACCAGAGGTATAAGGGGAACTGGAGAAAACGGGACTTTTAGAGGACTAGGAAGGAGAAGCTGAAAGCAAAGATCAAGAAACAAAGGCATTTTAAAGCAGATGAACTCTTAAGGAAGAGTGGGGAAGACTCACCTTAACAAGGTCATTAATGAGCGAATAACGAAACATCCAGTCCAAGTTGATGCTGTCATTTTCCAGAATATCCTGGTAGTGACATGGAACAGATTATGTGACTATCCTAGTAGCACTATCTATCACAGTCCTTTCTCCCCTGCCCCTAGAATCTCCACCTTTCCCTTACCTGTAAACTCCCACGAGGACAATACTCGGTGACAATGCAAATGTTGGGAGGGTCAATGCAGGCACCAATGAAGCGAGTGAGATGGTTGAACTGAACATCTCTCATCTAACAACAATAACAACAAAAGGTGAGGGGGCGGGAGAGAGAATTCAAAGAGATACAGAAATCTACCACTGCATGAGAGAGCCTTTCTCTTAATTGTACCTGCAACTTAAAATCACTTATAAATAAACCCCTTGACCTCCTAGCCAATTTTACTATTCCCCTCTCTTCTTCCCCCTTTCCTCTTCTCCATCCCTTTTTACCCTGAACCCTGAACCCACACACCATTACATACATGTTTGAGTTCAAACAGAACCTGCCGGGTCAGCTCAATGCGCTTCTTATTCACGTGTTTGATGGCAACAACATTTCCCTGATGGCGGGAGTGAAAGAGGAAAAGGGAAATTAGTTCCTGGGTGCTGGGAAATACTGGAGAACTGTGGACATCCAGGAGCTCAGCTGGACACAGGAAGGAAGGTTATGAGGGGCAGAGATTTGTGGGAAGAGGTGATAGATGGGGATGAGACAGGATGAAATGGTGGGGACCAGAACAAGCGGATGACTGTTCACCTTGAAGTGACCGGTGTTGGCAAAGATCTGGTATTTCCCATGGGCTGTCATGAGCGAGCCGTAACTGGATCCCCGCTGGGGCCAAGGGCAACATGGAGGCGGAAGGATGAAAGGAACATTAGATGATGGTGGCAGTGCAGGGGCTATCATTACAGGCCAATGTGCTGGGAAAGGTCCAGGGTACGAAAGGACAGGAACTCAGAGGGAAGCAGAGGGACAGCTGAGACAAGGGCTCACCAGCGACAGTGTGAGGCGACTGCCTGCACCTTTATGATATCGTTCTGAATTGCCAAATTGCAGTTCTTCCCAGCGAATGCGCCACAACATGCTAGCCAGCTCCTTCTCCAGCATCAGCTTTCTGTAAGGACTGCACATCTCAGTTGACTGGCAAGCCCAATCCTGCCACCCCGTAAGCCAACAGTGGGGTTTCAGCGGCTTCCCTGAAGCTCCCGATGCTACAACTTTTATACCTGAGGCGGGACTCGCTGCAGGACTGAGACAGAAGGATGCATTCTCTACATAGGGGATACATGCCCTATGCTCACTTGAAAACACAGAGGCTGAAGGTAAAAGTTCTTTCTTAATATGGTAGCATTCACGGAAAATTCACCTTTGCCCTTATAAAACCCCACTCAAAATCCCTAGTTAGGACACCCAGTCTAGAACCAAAAGTGGGAAAACAACACCTAGGCTAAAAGACAGCTTAACGAGAAAGGCTAGAGAGGAAGACGTTAGGCCTAAGAGGTAGCCATCAAACGAAAGATACCCACAAACCCCCAGAAAGCCTGGGCAGTGGGAGGGAGGGAGCAGGTCGGTGGGAAGGCCAGAACTCACCGGAAAATGAGGAAGCTGGAGACACCAAACATGATGAAGGTGATTCCTGTGCCCAGTGCCACAATCGCCAGAGTTGAAAGCGGAGCTGAAGGAGAGAGGGGACCCTGAGAAAGACTATGTGGAGCTGAGGACAGGGCGGGGGTGGTGCTCAGGGTGTGAGAAGCAGACAGATTTCTGGAGGGAAAGAAGTGAGGAAGGGGTATACAGTATACAAGTCAAGGAAAACAGAGCTAAGGATGGGGAGTTAGGGAGGGGAGGTGAAAGAATGGGAGGGAGGGGAGGAAGAATTACTCCCAACCCCTGCACACACCCACTTTTATCACAGGATGGGTCGTCCAAGTCAAAGGCACAGGGGGGATTGTCCAAGGGGGGGGCCCCCTTCACCCAGGGGATAGGCCGTCCTGTCCACCAAATCTGCTTCTCGGCTCCTGAGTAGTGAGCTGCAGGCTGTGAGGAAGGAGAAAACTGGGCCCACAGGCCTGCTCCCACCAGCCTCTCTCCCAGACCCCAGCTATTTGGCTGCTTTTCTCTCCCAACTTCCCACCTACCCAGCATGCAGCTCCAGCAGAGAAAGTAAGTCCCTGCCTCTACTACCTTTGGTTCTGCCCCACTGAACCTCTGAAAGCTGGATATTCAGGGCCCACATTCTCCTCCCTGCTTCTTCCCCCATCACCTGGAAGTCCCCAGAATCCAGATCTCCCATGGCCCACAGGACAAAATCAGTCTCTCGGTCATTGTTCTTGTCCATAACAACCAGTCCAGTTACACCTAAGATAGAAAAGAGTAACCCTTACTTTGAGATCTACTCTATGCCCCTCTCCTATGCCCTGATTCCTCTAATTCCTTAGAGTCCCTCCCTGCCCCTGTTCTTAATACACGCCCACCTCTACCACGTTCTCTGACCTCCCACTAACTTCCTCCTGCCCCTCGTATCTTGTGTTTTCTTCTGCCTACTCCACTCCCAGGCCTGAGAGCAGCCCTCTGGTCTCCTCCTGGCCTTCTTCATTACCGTGGTATCTTCGGCCCTGCATCTTCTCCACTATTCGAAGTCCATCTTCCCGGGTGCCTCCTTCCTGTATTGTCTCGTTCAGGACTTCAGCATATAGCAGGATCCCATCATAGAAGCAGCCAGCAATGAGGTTCATCTAGGGGTGGTAACTTCAGCAGTGCTCTCCAAATGAACTGCCAGGCCCCTCCCCAGCCCCCTTTCCCATCTCTGGGGTCTCCCTCTACCTCTTCTCTCTTCTGGTTTGCTTCCTTCCTTTCTCTCATTCCTAAAGTGCCAGCCCTACCTCACTTGACAAAAGGGCAGAAAGAAAAATCCTGTATAAAAGCAGACAGTTCCCATGTATGGCTGGCTCCACGGCCAAGGCTTAATGCTGAGTTAGGGAGAAGAGCCTTTCCTCAAAGCCTGGCCTGACTCTCAGGAAAGAGAGATCTACTTACCAGGGAGGGGGCTAGCTCCACACCAAAATCTTCCCGGGCTCTTATCAGCAGACGATTCTGGAATTCCTGATACTCAGGATTTGGGGGTTCTCGGTATGTGATCACCAATACTGTCTGTACCAACAGCACATGGGGGAGAGTGAAAAGGATTCAAGATAGGCATTGGGAAAGAGAGGAAGCAGGATAGGGAAACTTGGTGAAATACACATGATATGAAATATACACGGGTGAGTCTGAAGGCTGAGAGGATACTAAACTCTGTGTTGTGTGTGCCCCTGTGTGTGTGATATATGTATGGAATATGTTCAATACATCTGGGAAAAAGTGAGTGGCACTCCTCCATGAAAGGTGCATGGTTCTGGGAAGGTGGCAACTAGGAAATAGATGAAATCAACTCCATCCCCAAGCGTCTCCACCAGCCAAGCCTTCCTGCCAGGCTGCCACAGCACTCACAGCTGCTCACTCTGTCCCTTCCTATTCACTATCAAGGACAACACTGATAAAACAGCTCCTCTCTGAGGTCTTAATCACTGTTAATGTTATCAGTTAAATGTTTATATTTTCAAAAAAAAAAGTGTTTATATTTTCATTTGGGCCACTTGGAACGGTGCCTCCATTCTAGTAAATAAAAGAGATTTCAGGTTCTATGACAACTGGGGGAAATACTTGGAGACAATGATTCCATCTGTGAAAAGTTGTGGACCCATTCATTTAACGTGTGGAACACCTACCATCAGCAACACTGTCCTGCATAGTGGCATGGTCCTATATGTCACTAAGTAGTAGACATGTGTCACAGAGAAAACATGTAGTCATATGCCCACACACATTTCACAGACGAGCAAATGACATATGTGATCTCAGCCACACCCACATCTCACTGGCCTTAAGTTAGCACATCTCTGTCTCTCACTGGGGTGCCCATGTGACTCCCACCGACCTTACACATTCTCCCTTCCTTAGCTGATGGACACACTGGCCTCTGCCTACACCTCAGGCCTACCCAATCACTGAGACTAGCCTTTGTCTTAGATGGGAAATTGGCATCGCAACCTCAGGGAAAGACTTCAGATCAATGTATTTTATGAAATGTGACTTTGTGAACATAACATCTACGGACTTCTACCAGTTCTGTTAATTCCTATCATTGAAAGTACATGTGGACATAGAGATACTAGATAAATCACATATGATTTATTACATATAAATTCATTCTAGGTAGGAAATAATAAATTCAGTTTCTAATATGTATTCATTACATTAGGCTAGAGTTTGCTTCATAATGTAATTATTCTTACTGGGGCATTTGGATCCTTGATCACATACTTGTAATACTCTCCCACCCTCGGGCAAAATTTAAAAGAAGGGGGCTGAGGTGGAGTTGGGAGGGTTTGTTCAGTAACACCTGTTTCAAGAATAAAAGAAAAATAGAAGGGTAGGATATTGTTGACAAACGATGTAAAAAAAAAATCAGGAAAAGAGCCCCAAAAGATCATGCTTAACACAAATTATATTTCAATACAAAGGCTGATAACAGGTTTTTAACACTTTTTAAACACATCATAATTCTCTAGGTTTATCTGTTTGCTAGACTAGCAGTTCTCAAACTTTTTGATCTCATGACCTCTTTATACCACTAAAAATTACTGAGGACCACAAAGAGCTTTTGATTGTTTGGATTACATCTATCAATATTTATGTTTTAGAAATTAAAACTGACAAACTTTTAAAACACAAGAATATTCAACTACCCCTTCGACAGCTGCCAGAGTGATAACAGCAGCACGTGTCATGTAGCCTCTGGAAAACTCCACTGTGCAATCGTGGAGGAGTAAGAGTGAGGACGCAAATAAACATCTTAGTATTATTTCTTAAATAGTTTTGACCTCATGGTCCTTCTAAGAGGATTTCAGTGACCCCCAGGGTTCCAAGACCACATTTTGAAAACTGCTATGCTAGACTGTTTTGCTGTGGTTACTAGCTACTAAAAAAAAGAGCAAGAAAGAAGAAGAATGTCCAAAGAATTTCTATGCTTGCTCAAGGGCTAGAGAGAAGCAGGTAAAGGGAGGTAGATAATGGTGTCCCTTTTTTCAGCGGACTCCAGGTGAGGAAAAAAAAACAAGCAAAGGCTGCCAAAAACAGGTTTAGCTGTGAGTGAAGCCAGATGTACACCTAGGCACTGGCGTGTGCCTTGAGACCTACGTTTGAGGCCCCCTCGGCCACATCAGGAGGCGCTGTCAGCAGTGGCTTAAACAGACAAAAAATTGTCTCCAGAAGAGATTCTGTCTTACGCGGCCCTCGGTCCAGCCCTGACTTCCATTCTAGCTGCTGGTGTCCCCTCTGTAATGCAATCTCATGCTGGTCACCTAGGTTGAGACTTCTGTCTAGGTTTGACCCTATAGTCCTCAAATGCACAGCCTGGGACCATAGAGCCTGGTCATTTGCTTATTTAGCTCCATTGTGTCTACGTATTCTCTGTCCTGGCTGATCATCTTGGTTTATAGTACCTGCCGGCTCTACTCCTCTGCAGACGAATTCTTAGTCGTGTCCCCACTTCTTCCCAACACACCCGGTAATTCACTTTAACAAGTATGTGCTAGGCATATGGAATACAAAGATGAGCATGATCCTTGCCCGCCAGTAGCTATAGCTCAATGGGCGAGAAAAATCATATCAATATACTTAATTTCTGAGCCTCTCCCCCAGTAGACCAGGTATCTCTGGTTAAGGGCTCTCTGCTCTTTCATCCTTGACTGGAGCTGACTACCCACTTCCCTCGCCCCTTGCCCTGCTTCAGCACTGGAACAACATGAGTAGTTTTTCTAGAAAACACTTCATTACTCCCTTACCCTCATCCCACCCCAAAGCCTTGATTTCCCCCTCAGCATATTCTTGACTGCCTATTTCCCCTTCTTCTGTGTCATAGCAAAATCCCTCTTTGTTTTTCTGAATAATGCCTGCAGTAAGTGGGAGAACTGAGAATTAATTTACCTAATTGTTAGCTGACTAGATCTCATTTCCCCCTAAGCTAAGTGCTGGGGCCCCTTGACTGGTAGGAATTCTCAGACAAGAAAGAGAGATATTCCTTCCACAAAAAAGAATACAGCCCATAAAGCTATGGAGTCCTCCCACCCAGGAGAGCCACAGAGATCTTCCTTGACCACACTAGCTAGAGTACAATTCCCTTGCCATTCCCTTCTCATGAGAAGCGCTTTTTTTTTTCCTGGTTTTATTTTTTACGGGGTTTTTAGTAACACGCACCGCAAGTTGTCCTATGTTTGTATTTATTTGCTTATTTAATGTCTGTCTCTCCTACTAAATGTAAGCTCCAGGCAGGGGCTACATCTGTTATGTTCTCCACTGCATACCAGTACCTCGCACAGTGATTGGGACATAATAGGTGCTCAACAGACACTAACAGAATGAGCCAATATTCAAATGACTCAAACATTGACTGATAATGTGGTTAAGCTCTACAGGAGATGGAGTTAAGCACAAGAATAGGAAATTCAGTCCAACCTGGGGATTCAAGGATTGTTTCCTCAAAGGAAAAATAACTGATCTGAGCCTTAAAGAATACACACACATTATCCAGACAGACAAAGGTGAGAAGGTTGTTTTAAGCAAAAGTGACAGCATAAACAAAACCTGTCCTGCCACTGCCCAGGTTCAAGTGTGACAGTCATAGACTCATACCAGACATGTCATTCACAGATACCACTAAATATATAATTACAGTCACACAAAATTTTACTCATTAGAGAAGATGACCACCCAAGTCCAGCCCTTGTAAAGATCTACTGAATTTTAGATTCAGAGAATCCCAGGGTTGAAAAGTCTTTAAAGTTACCCTACATGCCACTTAAAATCCTTTTTCAGAAAAAGGAGAGATAGTGAAAAAATTGGTGGAAGAGTCAGGGAACAATTCATGGGTGTGATTTGCAGGGGCAGAGATTTAGCATGAGGGAAGAAAGAACATTCTAGAAAAATAGAGCAAAGAGCACAACGGCAAGGGGGCAGGGAGGCCCAGGGGTTGGGGAACTGAGAGAGGTCTGGTTGGCTGGAGTACTGGGCATGAGGGGCACTAGGAGGCAAGACTGAAAACCTGGGCTGAACACAGACTGTAGAAGGTCTGAAATGTCATGATAAGGAGTCAGGACTTTATTCTGTAGGAATTTAGTCATTGAAAGTTTTGAGCAGAAGAGTGAAATGAACAGTCATGTCAATTTCCCCTGCAAGTTGTTTCCTAAATTCATTTCTTTCCATTCCTACTACTGCCACTGTCCTTGAAGCCTATATCACCTCACTCCATTTGACCTGAATACAGGTGGTCTCACTGCCTCTAACCTCCTCCTCTTCTTATCCAACCAGAATTCTGTCTTTATATTTCTCTTCACAAAAAAATATCAAGGACCCCACATCCAAGTCCAAGCACCTTAATTTTAGCTTCAGAGCTCTCCTTAATCTGACTATATCTTTGCAACATTATTTCCTACATCTGCTTCAAGCCAACCCTTCTTTCTTGTCAGGTCAGTATCTTCTTGGTTTCCCAAACATGCCCATTTCTATCTTTTATCTCTTTGCTCAGACTGCCTAGATCCTCTCTCCTGCTGAGACTAGGACTATGGCATCTATCTTTCAAGTCACAAAAGATTCTCATCTTTATAAAAAAGCTTCCCTAAACCCAGCTCACATTGACTCTCCCTCATCTGAACCCCAAGTTCTTAGTGTCTGTTCCAGGACACATAATCATATTCTTTCTCGTATTTGTATCTAACTGTACCTCAATCATACCTCGCCTATCCAGAAAGGATGGAAGTCCTCCCAGGGCCCAGGACCAGGTCTTTTCCTGAACTTTTCCCCCTCACAGTAAAGTCTACTAGTGGGACTTAAGAGAATGTTCCAGGATCTTGGGAGGTAGCCTTAGTAATGAGAAAAGAGTCACAAAAGTGGGGAAGTAAGGAAGAATGATAGGAGACTCAAAAAGCCTCTGTTAATTTCACTCTTGTAGCTCATAATTCCTGCCCTGTTTCTGGGGTTTCTGTGGGTCTTATGACAGAGAATCTCCAAAGAAGTTTCCTTTCCCCCTCCTCCACTTTTGGCGCAAATGATACCTGAAAAGCCTCTCTGAGGGCCTGGGCCTGTTCCCGGGTGCGATTGTCCTGCCAGGGCCGGCCTGTAGAGCGTGTGGGGCCTGCACGAAGACTCTCCCCAAAGACGTCCAGGTAAAAGAAGACATAATCCCCATTGGTCAGGTTCTCCCTCTGGGCCTGGAGCAGGATCTCATGCAGCATCTCCAGAGGGCCACAGATATACACAACTGGGAACGAGTATAAAACAGAGGAGCATTCTGAGAAAGTCCCCAGTCCCCAGGCAGCCCCCTCTCTGAACCATCTGCATTTCCATCTTCAGCAAGGAAGAAAGTGCCCTAACCTATCAACCACCCAACATATGCTCCCCATCCCTCCCCCTTGGAGTCTATGTCATAAGTACCTTGGGGCTTTATGGACCATCTGGCAGAGGTCAGAGTCTGACTCCAGACCCCAGAGGAAGGGAGCTATCAGCCTTTAAGCCCCTCCTCTTCCCAGAGCTCTGACTGCTGCGCCCCACCCAGCCCTCCTCACTGCCCCATTCGGCCCTGCCTCTCCCTAGGCTCAAAGGCACTGACTGCTCAAAATTACTGTCAGTGGCAGTTTTACTCTGTCTTTCCCCAACAAATGCGCTGAATCCAAAAGCCCATTTATGGAGTCCTTACTATTTTTCTGCCCTGTCTTGGTGCCCCGTCTGAGAAGTCTCTGCTCACAGATGACACTCATTCTGGAGTGGCCATCAACCACATCCCGTACTCTAGGGCACTCGTATTGCTCCCGAAAGTCAGTTTCCCCCCAATCCCACCTTCTTCTCTGACACAGGCTCCACCTCTCATGCTATCTTATTCCTTGTTTATATCTGCCTATGCTGTCCACAAGCTCCCCTAATACAATGGCTTAGCCTTCTCACAGGTGCTCTCTCCACATGTGCTTCTTGACCCCAACCACCACATACATCTCAGTGCCCACCTCCATCCACAGTTTCCCAGTGCTGAGCTGCAGGGATACAGCAACCCTCCTCCCCTGACCCTAAGATAGCCTGGGCCACACTCACTGCGCCCGTTGGCCCGGATGAAGTGGGTGGCCTGCTCAGGGCCCCCTGGCTCACGGGCATACACCTGGTGCTGCACACTGAGGTTGCTGCCCTGCAGGGCCTCAAAGACGCCCTCGATGGTGAAGTAGTGAGGCCGGTCATCTGTGCGAGCATCCAGATACAGCAAGGCAGCACGGGCAGTCCAATTGAAGTGCCCGTGTAATGTCACTACAAACTCACCCAGCTTGGGAGCAGAGGGGCCAGTGCGCACCAGAGTACGATAATGCTCATTCTTAGCTGCAAAACCAGAGGCCACAGCACCCGCAGTCAGCAGGGGAAGGCGCCAATGTGAGGCAAAGCGGGCCACAGAGGCAGCGGGGTACACGCAACCGGGACCCAACAGAAGATCGGGGTCGTGGTACAGCTTGAGGTCCACAGCGCGCAGCGGTGCCAGGTACTCAGAGCAGGCGCCATCTAGTTCCGAGCTGACAAACCTCAGGTCCACAGGCAGTGCCCGGCCCAGCGCCTCCACGGCTAGTGCCACAGCAGGACCCACCCGTGGCCAGGCCCAGGCATAGCTCAGGTTGTGTTCTGGCAGCACCACCGCCAGAGTCAGGTTCCGCGCCCCTGGAGGACGCACCCCACCTGCCAGGGCTGCCACCAACAGCAGGAGTGATGGCAGTGCCATAGGGAGAAAGCAGCGGCCCCACCACCCCCAGAACCTGGTGCCACTCTGGCCTACGGAGGAGGCACAAGCACCACCCAGCCTGGAACCTGGGGAAGATGGCCAGGGAGAGAAGTGAGGTGAAGCTAGGCAGGCTGCGACACAGAAAGTGGTGGGGACGGGTGAAGAGGAGATGGGAGGAAGCCCCGGGGGTTGGGTAAGGAGTGGGTCCACCGGTCTGGGGCAAGGACTGAGGGCTGAGTAGGGTGGCAGGAGAAGGTAGGGACCAAGGGGGCCTGTGACTGGGATGGGGACAGTGAGAGGCGAAGGAGCCTGATGAATCTTGAGCTTTAGCTGAGAAGGAAAAGGGGATCCGAGACTGGGATGGGGTGGGGGTGGGGGGGAGGCTGGTACAAAGGAAAGGCCTGAGGGGACCTCACAGCTGAAGGGGCTAGGAGGGCTGAGAGCTGCGAAAAGGAGGACCAAGGGGGTAAGGTGGGAGGGGGCCCGCGCCGCGGAAGGACCGGGACCATGGGCGGGCGGGGAGCGAAGCGAGGCCTGGGCTGGAGCAGAGGGAAAGGCAGGGGTAAATCTCCCAGTGAAGGCTTCTCCTGAAGCTCCTGCTTGGACTAACGGGCCCAGGGCGCTGGTCCCATCCGGAGCTGCGGCGGCCCCGCCCGTGTCCCAGCTCCTCTCTGCTCCGCTCCTCCTGGGCCCGGGCGGCCGGCGCTGCCGGGCGCTTCCTCCCGCCCCCCGCCTGGGCCCCCGGGCGCGCCGCTTGTCCAGGTCAGGTCGCCGCGGCCCGGCCCGTCTCTGCTCGCTGCGCCGGCGGCGGCGGCCGAGTGTGACTCCCCGGGCAGGCCGCCCGCCCCCGCCCCCGCCCCGCGCCTTCCCCGCCCCCTCCCCCGCGGCCCCTCCTCCTCCCCCTCAGGCCCCACCCTCTGGCGCCTGCTGTCTCCCCCCACCCCCTACCCTGGCGCCCAGGGACATCCCAGGTCTCAAACCCACCCAGTGACAACTCGGGGGCTCCGCGCCAGGGGCTCTCAGGCCGGTGAGGTTCCTGGTCGTCTTCTCACTTTATGGGCCCAGCCCTGTCTCCCCCAAGCCCCTGACCCACCCCGCCACTGTCTCTCCATCTTGCACATTGCCAAGAGCCCAGAACTTCTCCTCTCCCCACTTGCGTATCCCGCTGTTCTTAGGGTCCCCTCTCTTAACTCCCCTGAGTCCCTCCAACACTCCAGTCTCCAGGAAGCAGTCAGGAATCCCCAAATATTTGGTATCCTCACTAGTCCTCCACCTAGTAAACCATAGCACCCTTCCCATTGCCAGGAACCTCTCCCTCCTTCACCAGGAAGAGGTGCCTGCCACCTGGAAGACTGGCCCCTCCAGGACCAAGGGGCTCCAATGCCTGGTTTTTCCTGAGTCCTTACAAGTCCATGGGTCTCCTTCTTCCTTAGAACTCAGCCCCCCACCCTCCCTCCTCCTTCCCCATGCTCCCTTCTGTGCCCTCCCATGTCTTCAGAGGCTCACCATAGCCCACTGGGCCTCTACCACACCATCTGCTCCAGGGACCCAGCCCAGGAACAGCCTCTTCTCTTCTGTCTCCCTGCACAGCCCAGGATTGCACCTGATAACAGCTCATGGACTGACTGAGCAGAACATTCCCCCAGCAATGCGAGCCCATTGTATCCCCCTTGGGTTCCACCCCGCTCCTAAGCCTCCAGCCTAGAAGGCTATCCCCAGATACTCTGTATCTGGCGTGCCAATCTGATCCTGAGAATAGCTTAAGAGGGATGATACCATGGTTGCTGGGAGGGGACTGCTATGGGACCCTGGGGAGTTTCTCTCAAACTATCATAAAGGAGATACATATAAACCCATTCTCCTTCAGAAAGCCACAGTTTCTCTCCCCCTTCAAGCCTCTTCTCCAGAAATCACCGTGCCTAGAAGCTGAACGCTCCTAGAGTAGAGGGAGGGGTGTAGGTGTGCAGGGAGAGAGGAGGGGCCTACTTTCTCTGAGATGAAGGCGACACCTAGTGGTTTCGGGGGGAAATTAAGGACAATGCCATTTTATTCTTAGGTATATTTCTTTATTGAACACTGGCTGACTTGCACAGCTGTAAGGGTGAATACAAGAAAAGGTGAATAATACAGCCCTTACCTTTGAGGAGCATGTAGCTGGAATCCATGTCAAAGGCAAGACCCCCGACAACATCTCTTGCCCCAAGTCCAATAGAAATAGCAGCCTTAGGACTTCTTCAACACAGAGGGATGGTAATTTCAATTCCAGCTCCCAACGGCTAGTAAAAAGGGATTTTGTCCTATCTGAGCAAGAAAGCAAAGGATAAAAAAATCAAAAGTGGATAACCTGAAAAGACATGGTTCTAACTTCAGACCATGTCAACCAAAAATATGTTGTAAGCAACTACACACAGCTTAATAAGGGAAACAAATCCAAAATGACACAATATCTGCCAGAATCTGTGAATTTCAGGGACATGAGGAATCTTACAAATATATTGTTCAATTCCCTCATTTAAAGATAACTGGAAACTGGCGTCCAAGGCCAGCTCAGTCAGTAGAGCATAGGACTCTTGATCTAGGTGTTCTGAGTTCAAGCCCCATGTTGGCTATAGAGCCTACTAAAAAATAATAATAATAATAACAACAGAAAACTAAGTCCCAGAGAAGGAGACCACTCCCCCCCAACCCTAAATGGCTTTTTAATAGTAGAGACTGGAATCCAAGTAAGGCTCTGTATAGATATTCTCAAAGATGGGGCTCTGTACAAATACCCTGCTAACTCATGAACTTAGCACATGAAGCTGTGCTTATAGGGTAATGGCCACCAAAGACCCAGACAGGTCTCTCTGGAACACCTACAGACCCCAGTAATGACCAACACCACTGTTGCCCAGACTCCCAGACAAGTTCAAGTACATGATATGTCATTATTCTGAATATTAACGACAACTGTAAGTTATGTTAGGGGTTAAACTTTCAATCATCTTGCCCTTTCCTTCCTCCTTCCAACTGGCCACTAATACTAGAAAGTGGGAAAGGGCAGGAAAATAAAAGTTAATTACTTAATGTAGTTTCGTATTAACATCCAGTAAAAGGTCTTGTTTGTTTTTTCTTTTTGAGGGTAGGCTGAAAGTACTATGTAAATGAGAACTTTGGTTATCTACATATTCCCATTATCCAAGCAATCACTGCTCTCATTGATGTGGACAATAAGATTTGGGCTGTATTTGGTAACCCCACTGTAATTCATACAAAACCTGAGAAATCTAAAGACCCTCCTGGTCTGAGCAGCACGCAGTAGGGTCCATCTTTCTCTCTGTAGGGTTGGTATGGCCTCCTACTACTTCACAGACACCACTTATCATTTCTTCTAGGATAGGGCCAGCCCAAACACCTCATTTCTGACCAAGAACTAAACTGTTGAGCATCAAATCAGCTAGCTGCTATAAGCCGCTGTGGTTCCCAAGCTGCCCTGTTCCTTAGTGTAAAGAAGTCCTACCTCCAATCACACTCAGGCTCAAGACCCTTGCTGGGTTCTGGGACCACCCATGGGATCCAGGCTCATGCTAATCCACTCCATGGCAGGGCCTGATGCTCCAAACTGACTTCCAGTTCAGCACTGACCAGTTTTACAATTTACCTGGTTTCACAGCTAACTCTGAACCCTCAGGTTTGCCCCCCACCAGACCATGCCTCCAGACCTACAGGATTCCAGCAAAACAAAAAGCAAAACAAAAAAACAAAAAAACCCACACACCTTCCAGTCTTCTCTCTGCTTGAGTGATCTGACCTGCAAAAAAAGAACTTTAACTATATGTGATTCTCTCTTGCACACAAGACAGACAGGTCCAAAGGAACCTGCCAACAGAGGGCAGGGAACAGCCACGGAAAGCAAGATAAAATAAGGCAGAAAAGATACATTTCATATGCAGCATTTCAGTAAAGGGAAAGGAGGAAGCAGTGTAAAAAGAGAAACACAATGAAACATATTGAAGCAAAGAAAGAGTTTATAAAAATTCTGCATTATTTCTTTCAGGCCCAGTGGGAGAGACAGAATCCTGAAAACAGGTCAAACTCCAGTTCACCTTCTCATAATATTCAATATCCTCAAAGAGGAGCTATTATTGTTTAAAAGGTCAAAGGTTTATACTTTGAGTTCACACATCATTTTCTTCTATAAGTTAAAAAGGTTTTAAATTTAAAATATTTTCAGATCAGATCCCTGCTTCTAACTTACCTGTCTATGTATGTATTTGGAAAGTTGAACTGGACCATACCCTGAGGGCCAGAAATACTGGTTTTGTGAAAAGACAGTCCATGGGTAGTTCTATGGATTCTTAAAAAGAAGTTGAAGAATCGTCAGGAGAAGCAACTGCATATGATTCAAGTTCCAGGTGAACCTTTTTTTTTTTTACTTGTCTGCTCCATCAAAGCCTAGACCAGCACATGTATGCATGACCAGTGGTGTCCATTGTTCTTCCTCACTTAGCCTGTTTCCCAGGTACATTTACTGCTTCTCTATGCTCCTAATACCACCCTTCACCATTATTACCAACCCCGGTAATTACTTACCATCCCTTGGGAGTATCTGATAGCCTAAAGTCTCATATAGAATATTCTCGGTTATATTTCCTTCTCCACTCCATTTAAAAGTCTACTTTTTTGGGGGGGCGCCTGGGTGGCTCAGTTGGTTAAGCATCAGACTTTGGCTCAGGTCACGATCTCATCGGTTTGTGAGTTCAAGCCCCATGTCCAGCTCTGTGCTGACAGTTCAGAGCCTGGAGCCTGCTTTGGGTTCTGTGTGTCATTCTCTCTCTGCCCCTCCCCCACTTGTGCCGTGTCTCTCTTTGTCTCTCAAAAATAAATAAACGTAAAAAAAAATTTTTTTTAAGTCTACGATTTTTTCACAGAATCTTTCACTGAGAAAAAGAGGCCTATTTTCCCTCACCCACAAATACGTCACATAAAAAGAAGCAAAGGAAAGATGATCACAACAGCTTCTAGAGAATGGAAATGTATTCATCACTTCTTAAATCTTTTGCTCTATTTAGAATTTCCCAGAGAAGCCACAGACTGGGAAGAGGAGGAGAAATCTGAAGCAAGATCTGACCAAACTGTACTCTTTTCTGTGCATGGTTGCAATATGTCATGAAAAAACAAAGAAGTAGCTAGCTGTGGCAATGTAGGCAGACTAAAAGCAGGAAGACCATTCTGAGGCTCCTGGAGAAATTGGAGCATGAAATGCTAAGTGCCTTATCTAAGATGATGGAATAGTAATGGAGAGAGAGAAACAAATATGAGATAATATGAAGGAAGAAACAGCAGGACTTGGTGGCAGCCTAGGTCTACAGGATGAAGAGGAAGGAGTCAAAGGTTACCCTAAGGCAGGGGTCACACAGGCAAAGGCCAGGTGGAAAATGTCAATGTGAGAAGCAGCTGAATGGGGAGGAAGCCCCATGAAACCCCAGCTCCAACTAAAGTGGATGCCCCCACCCTGGGACGGAGCCCAGAGCTGCCGGCTGTTACAGTTTTCCCTCTGGACTGTTTGAACAGCCTCTGTGACAAGTCTCTGGGCCTCCCGTCTCACCTCCCTCCAAGCCATCCTCCACAATGTGTTCGGATGCCAAAGTGGCCTTTTGAAACAAAAACCTAATTATGTCACCTCCCTGCTTAAAATCCTTAAATGGTTCCCCATGGAAAATGTGTTTTTCAAACTGTTATTTTTAGCAGCAAAACCCTTCTTCAAATAAAAATGCAAGTGTAAAACGGAAGTGAAGCCCAGCTGCCTAGATGAAGTAGTAGTGGCAGGCCCAGAAACCAGTGCCCCCTGACCTCAGTGCCTTCTCAGACCGGGCCGCCAAGCCTCTGAACCTCTACCCTTCAGACAGGGGGAGCACAGATTTTCCACAGTGTACGTAGGTAAGATGGTTTCAAGGAATCCATTTCCAGATCCTCGTCTTCCCTCCTAAAACGGACCTGCCAAAGAATGACCTTGTGCTCACACAATCCTCCTGCTTTATAAAAGACAGACATGTCCCTCGCTCATGCCAAATCTAATTATGATGAATTGTTCTAGGGTGTGAAAACTGCTGGGACACCAAGCAAAGGGATATATAAATAAAGATATTGATCTAGGCAAACTTTTAAAGATGAATCAAGGTGCCTTAAACTAATAGGGCTTCCTGCCTTTTCCCACCATACACATATTTCTGTTAAGGGTATAACAACATTGGAAATGGCACATTTAGCCCATGCTGGGATTCTCTACAATCAGCACAGACAAAGGAGGATACATTAGTGACCTATTTTGTCTTAAAAGTAACTGGAATACACTTAAAATAGCTAGATTTTACTGTATATAAATTATATCCTAATAACTTGACTTAAACCAAAAAAAGTAGCTGGAAAGTTCTGCAGGCCACCAAAAAATTCAGATACACTAGGGGCACCTGGGTGGCTCAGTTGGTTGTGTCCAACTCTTGATTTTGGCTCAGTCATGATCTCACAGTTCGTGAGTTCGAGCCCTGCATTGGGCTCTGTGCTGACAGCGTGGAGTATGCTTCGGATTCTCTGTCTCCCTCTCTCTCTTTCAAAAATAAATACATAAACATTAAAAAAATTCAAATACACTAAATAAAAACCATGGATAAAGTTAAGTAACTTATTTAGTATTTAGTGTGCTTTATTTACAAGATAGCTACAAATCTTACTTACAAATCATCATGAAATATTTGTTCCAATTACAGTCAATCCTCAGTTTATTCCAACTTATAAAATGATCAATATATTCTATCTCCTATTAACAATACATAAAGGCACCTGGGTGGCTCAGTCAGTTAAGCATCCAACTTCAGCTCAGGTGATGATCTTGCAGTTCGTGGGTTTGAGCCCCACATCAGGCTCCGTGCTGGCAATGCTTGGGATTCTCTCTCTCCTCTCTCTCCTGCCCCCTCCCACTCACACTGTCTCCCTCTCTCTCTCTCTCTCTCTCTCAAAATAAATAAATAAACTTAAAGAGAGAGAGAAGCTTGGGTAATAAATATGCGATTTCAGCTTAAAAAATTGTGTGAGTAGGTTATTATTATTTTAGGGAGCTCATGAGCAAAGAAAAGTTGGAGGTCTGTGGCTCAAAATAACACTTTGAAGGGTGCCTGGCTGGCCCAGTCTGTAGAATGTGTGACTCTTGATCTCAGGGTTGTGAGTTCAAGCCCCACATTGGGCATAGAGCTACTTAAACAAATTAAATGAGGGGTCCCTGGGTGGCTCAGTCAGTTGAATGTTAAACTCTTTTTTTTTTTTAATATTTATTTATTTTTAAGGAGAGAGAGACAGAGTGTGAGCAGGAAGGGGCAGAAAGAGAGGGAGACACAGAATCCAAAGCAGGCTCCAGGCTCTGAGCTGTCAGCAGAAAGCCTGATGCAAGGCTCGAACTCACAAGCCATGAGATCATGATCTGAGTCAAAGGCGCTCCAGTTGAGCGTCCAACTATTGATTTCAGCTCAGGTCATTATCTCACAGTTTCATGAGCTCAATCAAGCCCCCTGTCAGGCTCTGCACTGATAGTGTGGAGCCTGCTTGAGATTCTCCCTCTCTCTCTCTGCTCCTCCCCTGCTCGCATTCTCTCTGTCTCTCAAAATAAATAAACTTTAAACACTTTTTTAAATTAAATAAAAAATAATAAAATAAAATAAAATAAAATAAAATAAAATAAAATAACATTTGAAAATCAATGGTTACATAGTGACTCCCAGTCCTACCAGATGTTAGTCTCCCTTCTGCTAACAATTTTTTTTAATTTTTTAATGTTTATTTACTTTGAGAGAGACGGAGACAGAGTGTGAGTGGGGGAGGGACAGAGTGAGGGAGACACAGAATCCAAAGCAGGCTCTAGGCTCCAGGCTCTGAGCTCTCAGTACAGAGCCTGATGAGAACCTCAAACTCACGAGCCGCAAGATCATGACCTGCTGAAGTCAGAAGTTTAACTGACTGAGCCACCCAGGTGCCCCATCCCTTCTGCTAATAAATATTTTAAATAACAGCACCTTTACTAACTAAAATGAAATTCATAGATAATGTAAGCTATCTATACACATAATTTCAAAACATCAATAAAATGTCCTAACTATAATATAAAACAGAAATAAAAGACAATAGCTGGTGGTAAAATAATAGGTATTTTAACACACAAATAGTTGGACATAACTATGATAGAAGACTCAAGGAAGCGCTCAGATGTTTGCATCTAATTATAAGGAACGAGTAAATTAGGATTTAAGAGAAGATCAGAAGCCATTCCATGAAAAAAAAAAAATACTAGATTAAACACTAGTGTTAGGATAAGTAATAACAGACCGAATTATTTACATAGGATACCCTATACAAGTGTTTGATGGAACATTTGAGAATCACATTGAACTCAGGAGATCTAAATCATGCAGAATTCAGGGCTTTTGACAAACAAAATTTATTGCCAGTGTTGAAGTACAAAGACTGACAATATAAATTCTTTCTCTTGTGGAATACATAACCTAATAGGACAGGTAGAAAAGTAAATACCTACTTTAAAATAATATTCCTAATTACGTGTATCTGTTCTCACACTGCAGTCTAGCATCTGTGGCCCGACTACAAAACCTCCCATCACCATGGCAATGAAAAATGTCCCACAAATGTCCAGAATGCCCCTCCACAAGCAGTACCACTGCCATTCAGAACTGCTGGCCTACAGGCTAGAGAACAAGCTCATTAGCGTATCAGGACCTGGCCCCAGCTTTTCTTTCCAGCCTCCTGTATGGCCACAGTGCCTAAACTAGATGTCTAACATCTATCTACAACTATTTGTAGTTCCCTAAGTTGGTTTTTCCAACAGGCTAAAAGGTCTCCTCTTCCCTTGCTTTCTGACTAACCACTCATCTTTGAGGCCTTGCAGGCCACTTTTTATAACCCTTACTACATTGTTTTTAAAGTGAGTAGCTACTTTTATCTGTCGCACTAGACTTTACCTCTTTACCATGAGGTAAAGAATTCCATCATATCTAATACTGGATTATTATTATATTATTATTATTATTATTATTATTATAAACACTAGAACCAGTGATAGGTAAATTTAACTTCTTTGTTGAGCACCGAACTCATTTGGGCAGAAACATAACCTCCCACCCTATCACAGTCTTGATCTGTGCCATGGCAAATGTCTCCTTCCCACTCAACAGCATGGACAGATTCTATAACTCTCTGTCCCCTCCAGTTTTGCAAAAACTCAATCCAAGCCAACTGGCTTAAAAGCTCATCTCAGGTCCAATGAGAACTCATCTCCTCCCTTCTTCCAGCCCAAGCTTGAGCTGTGGCTTAAGGAACCTGAAGCTGGGAGGACAGTATGGTCCCTTCTATGGTTTCTCCTTCTCCTCTGCTAGTTCTCTAGAAGGTTCTCTAGAAAGGTTCTAGCTCCTCAGGGGCTGGGAACCAGGAGGACAGCAGAGAAGAACACTAAACAAGGTAGTTATTGCAAACCACTGCTGGCTGTGGGTGACAGGCCATTCCAGCCTGTTCGGCAGAGAGCAAACTGCCACATCTCTTATGGGGAGCTTGTCTAAATTCTCTAAAAAAACATGTTTTTAATGTTTATTTATTTTTGAGAGAGAGACAGAGTGTGAGTGGGGGAGGGGCAGAGAGAGAGGGAAACACAGAATCCTAAGCAGACTCCAGGCTCCAAGCTGTCAGCACACAGCCCGACATGGGGCTCAAACCCATGAGCCCCGAGATCATGACCTGAGCTGAAGTCAGCCACCCAACCGAATGAGCCACCCAGGTGTCCCTGTCTGAGTTGTTTATAAAGTCCTGTGAGGCCTTTCCACTGAGCTGTGCCCTAAAGTAGATAATCCTCTTCCAAGTCACTTCCTTTAACCTTTCTAACTTCTTGAATGGGCTACCAGTAAGATGGCTGAAGCCCAGCTATCCTTTTCAGGGTCCCTTTGACCACAAGAAACGCATATATCCTTGCTAAGCCAAACAGAAGGAATACAGGCTTCTCAAATATATGCCGAGCTGAACAAATCCACTGTCCAAACAGATAATCTAAACAGGAAATGAGAAATCAGTCTCTCCTTTATGTAGACTCTCTTTGATACCTTCTTGCTTAGTTTGGGGGCAAAAGGAGGGCTAAGTACACCCTGCTGGGCTCATGACTCCCTCGCTTGAGTCATCTTATATCTTAACATAGACTGCGAATGAGGTGGGGTGATAAGGAATGGGTAGAGTTAGTGGTTGGAAGTACCAGGGCCAGATTTGCTACCTCTCTGTAAGCCCTGGAGAGGGTGACTGACCCCAATTATTAGCAACTCTCTCTAGAACGAGTGTTACTTAGTGTTTCTTTGTCCCCATCTTTGGACCCTAGTCACCAATTCTGGGCAAAAATAAAGATTCAACTCAGTATCTTCTACAATATGCTGAAATGAACCAAAGCTTATATGAAAAGAAGCAGCTCAGCTGCATTCCAAAAAGAGGAGGCAAGGTCATCTTCTGAGCGAAAGAACCAGCAATTAAAAGTCTAGGTGGAATAAAGAAGACAGAATCAGACTGTGGATAGAACATCAGATAAAAGCCATGGGTAATTTCTCCCCAATTAAAAAAAAAAAGGGCACATACACATATATCACACAAAAGTTTGCATAACATTTCAGGGGCACATGGATCCCAGCTCTTCTACAATATCCGAAGGAGCCAAAGGACCCCAGACTAACAAGTTTTAGGCTAAGAGAAAGCCAAGCAAGGAGGTAACAGTTCATTGTTTGTATGTGTAGGAAGGAGTGGTATTTAGGCAAATACTAAAGGTCAGACATTTAGGGACATGCAGACACCCAGAAGCAGTCCATGCCAGATGCCAGTTTTCTAAATGCCTCTTTTAAATGTTTAGTTATTTTTGAGAGAGAGTGTCAGTGGGGGGTGGGGGGAGAGGCGGGCGGGGTGGGGGGGAGGGGCAGACAGAGGATCCAAAGCCGGCTCTGCACTGACAGCCATGAGCCAGATGCAGGGCTTGAACTCATGAACTGTGAGATCATGACCTGAGCCAAAGATGGATACTTAACTTACTGAGCCACCCAGACGCCCCTCTAAATGCATTTTAATCCAAACTATTCTGATTATTTAACACAATTCAACTTATTTTTCAGTATCATGCCATGATATAGCCTTCTATATAGTAAATATAACAAATAATTGAGGGAGTTCAGAAAAAGGGCCAAGTATTTAATTATGCCTTAAAATATAGATATTGGACTAGAAATTAGTAACACTGATTGTCTCCCTATGGGTAATGAGGTATCTAAGGGACAAGATGGGTAGGAGATTTTTTTTTCATTATCTACCATTTGTACTTCTTTAACTTCATAACATGTGCAAGTATTATTCAAAAATTTTACTTGAAAATTCATAAACAAGTATAAAAAATATAATATTGATATAGGTTGCTTGATATTTTGGATGTTTTAAAGGAAGGCAATGGGACATCAAAGAGAAAGATGGCATTTCCTTAAATAGGTAAACCCACATCATAAGTCCCTAATAACTGCACTAGGAATTTTTTAAATATTAGAGGGTGGAATGGTGACATCAGAGCTGCTACAGACTAAATGTTTGTGTCCTCCCAAATTCATACGTTGAAATCCTAACTTCCAAGGTGATGGTATTAGGAGGTGGGGTCTTTGGCAGGTGATGAGGTCATGAGAGTAAGCCCTCATGAGTGGGATTAGTGTCTTTATAAAATAGACCCCAAAGAGCTCCTTCACCCATGTGAGGACACAACAAAAAGACCACTGTCTATGAGGAAGCAGGTCCTCACCAGACATGGAATCTGCTGGCACCTTGATCTTGGACTTCCCAGCCTCCACAACTGTGAGAAGTAAATTTTTGTTGGTTATAAGCCACCAGGCTAAGGTAGTTTATTATAGCAGCCTGCATGAACTAAGATAAGAGCTAAGAGGCTTTTCCTGAAAACCAGTAACTTGGGACAAAAAGATAATAATGAAACATTATAGAAAGTATAATCCAAGATGAGCAGATCAGTTAGGACTAGAATATTTTATAAGGAATGGGTATCAAAAAAAAAAAAACCTCTCCAAACATGATTTAGATAATTTGACATATAATGTGATAAAAACAAAGCTAAGATCGGTTGGGGTATCTCTGGACCAAGAATAAAGTCATGAAAACAATTTGATTTTCCACAAAGCAAATCCTGACCAAACACCAGACAAGATGAACTGTAAGGCTGATTTAGAGTATTCCTTGAGGACTGAGGCTGATTATTAAAACACATACATACATACATACACAGTCGGATGAGACTAGTGCTCTAAAGACAACAAGTGTGATATGTATGACTGCAAGACCTCCATGTAAGTAGATGAGTCAGTCATTGTCCTCAAACACCTGCTAGGTCCCTGAAAGAGAAAAATGGAGTGGTAATGTGATGCCAGCCTCTCCCACCAAATGACAGCTGAGAACATCTCTCATCGACTCTGAGAATAAAACTGTCTAACAAAAAGGGCACAGAAGGTTGCCTAACATCTAAGTTTCAAAAGAAAAGAAACTGTTTTTCTTTTTAATATATTTTTTTAAATGTTTATTTATTTCTGAGATAGAGACAGAGCATGAGTGGCGGAGGGGCAGAGAGAGAGGGAAACGCAGAATCTGAAGCAGGCTGCAGGCTCTGAGCTGTCAGCACAGAGCCCGACGCAGGGCTCGAACTCACGACCCGTGAGATCGTGACCTGAGCTGAAGTTGGGCGCTCAACTGACTGAGCCACCCAGGCACTCCTGATGTTTTTCTTTCAAATCTAAACTTTAACACTAAACTGACAGGGGTCAAATAAACAAATTCCAGAATCCCCAGATCAAAACCTACTTATAAGGAAAATACATGTAAATTGTACTTTGTAAATTATAAAACACTGTATAAGTGTTAATTATTATGATAATTACTAGGGATATTTCCTACCCAAATAATGAACTAGCCCCCACCATCGGCAGTTTGAGGTCATATTCTGGAAGGTGAAATGTTTTAAAAGAATGAGTATGGGGCGCCTGGGTGGCGCAGTCGGGTAAGCGTCCGACTTCAGCCAGGTCACGATCTCGCGGTCTGTGAGTTCGAGCCCCGCGTCAGGCTCTGGGCTGATGGCTCAGAGCCTGGAGCCTGTTTCTGATTCTGTGTCTCCCTCCCTCTCTGCCCCCCCCCCCCCGTTCATGCTCTGTCTCTCTGTCCCCAAAATAAATAAATGTTGAAAAAAAAATTAAAAAAAAAAAAAAAAGAATGAGTATGTTTGTTTTTATAACATTGTGCAAAGGTTTTCAAATTTTTTCTCTCTTCATTGAAAAGAATGAGAAGAGGAGCCAGTCAGTGACACATAACTAAAAAGAGTTCAGAAACTGTTAAATTCAGTTCAATATAACACATATTTATTGAGGGGCCCTCAAAAGATACAGTTATGTCAGAATGTAGTTCCCCGCCTCACCCACCCTTAAGAAGTATACTAACTAGGAAGAGACAGACACCCATTCATGTGGCAAAGTGATTATGTGATTATGTGAAGTAGGAATGGATGTGCGAGCAACCCCAGTCAGTCTGCACTGTTTCTTATCAGATCCACTCCTCTCCCTTTCCAGTGAGGCTGGCACTCACACATTGAGTCCTCAGCATTGAGCCCCTGCTGAATTCAGTCAATGAGAGGCACTGGCAGAAAAGATGGAATCAGAAGGAAGTCGGAAGCCAAAATTTTCTTCCCCTTCTCCTGGTCTCGGCCAGCACCTCTGACAGAAGCTGTGTCATGCTAATGACCCCAACCGCCCTAGGCTGGCCCTCCAAAGTTTCAGCTTCTAATTTATCCTGGCCTCTGGGGTTCCTCTCCTTGTTCCTTCAACCTAGGGATGACAACAAAGTCTGGCTGTTGTTAATCTCCGGATTGCCTCACCTTCCCTTGAATGGTTTCTCAGCTCCTCCTTCACTTTTATAGCTAATTCTCTGGATGAAATTCTCTCTGGTTTCAGCATTTAGAGTGATTTCCATTTTCCCAGCTGGACCCTAAATGTGGCAACTAAATCAAAAGTGAATTTACTAGTGCGTGCCTGGGTGGCTCCATCGGTTGAGCATCTGACTCTGCTCAGGTCATGATCTCACTGTTCCTGAGTTTGAGCCCCATGTCTGGGTCTGTTCTGACAGTTCAGAGCCTGAAGCCTGCCTGGATTCTCTGTTTCCCTCTCTCTCTCTCTCTGCCCCTCCCCCACTTATGTTATGTCTCTTGCTCAAAAATAAACATTAAATACAAAATTTAAAAAACAGTTTACTAGTATTAAGAGCAAAGACCAATTCCAAAATCTGCTAAATTCAAAGTTGACTACTATCAGCGTGAGTCCAGATGAGTTATGTAAAGAAGTGCAGAGACAGATTGATTTTCTACTTTTACCTAAAGAACACAGGAGAGAAAAAGAGTTTGGGGTAAAGAGAGAGAAGAGAACATTATGGATTTCTTACTTGCCTGTCCTCCGGATCATATGGAGAAGGGGATGTTGATAAGGACCAAAGTGAATCTCTCCTTAAAATCTGGGATTAAAGAATGGACCTGCACAGGGCCAGACTAAGGCCTTTAGAAACCCAAAACACTGAAAGATTATGGTATTCCTTCCCATGCCAAAATAAATAAGATCAATCCTTTACACTTACAACGTAAGTGTATTTTTTTAAGTTTATTTATCTATTTTGAGAGAGAGAGTGAGAGAGAGAAAGAGCATGAACAGGGGAGGGGCAGAGGGAGAGGAGAGAGAATCACAAGCAGGTTCCACACTGCCAGTGCAGAGCCCAATGTGGGGCTCAAACTCGAGAATTGTGAGATCATGAACTGAGCTGAAATCAAAGTCAGACACTTAACCAACTGAGCCACCCAAGCACCCCTCAATTGTAAGGAAGTATAATAAACTCTTATTTTTTTCCAAAGTAACTACTTTCACATTTAAAAAAAATATATCAAAATCCTAACCGCTATTCGGTGGCCCTGCTTTGCTGGTACAGGAAGCACACATTTAGTCTGCCCTTTGGGTCATCCAGTGCAGCCTGCCTGGTCCAAAGCTCCAGCGGCCAGCCTCTTGGTGATGGTGCATGTGTTTCTGTGTGGGCGCAGGGTGTTGAAGGAGGAGTCTCCTGAGGACCCAGGAGTGGAGAAAAGGGACTCTTAGGTTCACATGGGCCCAGAGGAGCTGTGGGATTTAGAAGTGAAGGTGAACTAGTATGCCAACCCTAAGAGTCTCTGAAAGAGCAAGAGAATGCAAGGGTCACCTCCTAGTGGTGAGGTTTACGGTGGATATGTTTCCAAGGGGTTATCATGTATGGAAAAAGCTAATACACATCCATCAAAATCATCATCCATCAAAACCACCACTGGCCATCATCTTCTTAGAACCACCTGTGCAGGAGGAAAGAGCATGACAAGCTGTTGCAGAGAGAGGAAACCACTAAGATGAAACCAATAACAAGATTACAAACCTCCCCTATAAGGAGCGAGCTGTGTACAAGTTCTGACAGAACCAAATAGGCAGGGAACAGGCAGTAAGCCCAGAGATGGAGCTTCGAATTGACCTGGGAGTTCTAAATCATGAATCATAGTTTACACACACACACTGAATTGAACCAAATATACTTGAAAAGTACAACATTAAGTTTTCTTCTATCAGTGGGAGGAAATGTCAGTTGTAAAAGCAAAAGCTAAAATCTCTGCATTTCCAAATCTGTGACTACATGATTATGTATTTATCCACTTTATGATTTCAGCTAGTGTCTAAGGTTATTAATGCCTACATTTCCATGTCCAGCTTTACTTGTCTTCAGGCTTAAGTGATTGATTCCTTCTGCCAACAATACAATCTCCACTCCTATCCCATATTTCGCATATTCGAATCCTAACACTTCAAGGTCTGGTTCAAGTTCTGCCTTCTGTAGAGAACTGCCTTTCACTTGAACCTTCATGGTGTTACATCCATCTCTACCATGGAGGCTTTCACTTTCTGCCTCATATACAAGCAATATGGGTATATCTCATTCTTCCTGCTAGGCAGTAAGCTTCTTGAAAACAGAAGACAGGGATGCCTGGGTGGCTCAGTCGGTTGAGCATCTGACTTTGGCTCAGGTCATGATCTCGCGGTTCGTGAGTTCGAGCCCTGTGTTGGGCTCCGTCCTGACAGCTCAGAGCCTGGAGCCTGCTTCGGATTCTGTGTCCCCCTCTCTCTCCGCCCCTCCCCTGCTTGTGCTCTCTCTCTTTCAAAAATGAATAAACATAAAAAAAAATTTTTTTTAAAAACATTTAAAAGAAAACAGAAGACATGCTTTATTCATTTTTGGATCTCCTTGGCACCTATAGTACTTGTTGATAGAAAGAACACTATCCTTCAGAGTCTAGATGATTACTTCTAAAATGATGCCTTTAAAAACTGTTCCTGAAACTCCACTTAAAAAAAATTTTTTTTTAATGCTTTTTATTTTTTTTGGTGGGATGGGGCAGAGAGAGAGGGAGACATAGAATCTGAAGCAGGCTCCAGGCTCTGAGCTGTCAGCACAGAGCCTGACGTGGGGCTCGGACTCACAAGCCACAAGATCATGACCTGAGCCAAAGTCGGATGCTTAACCGACTGAGCCACCCAGGCACCCCAGGTGCCCCTTGAAACTTCACTTTTGATGCTGCCTGCAATCAGTTTGAAAGTCACTCAAGAAAATCAGTCTCAAAAAAAAAAAAAATCAGTCTCACCAATAATTATTGCTAATATTTATTTTGTGCCATATGCCAACTACTGGGCCTGAACTTTGCATCTAGTATCTCATTTAATCTGCCTAACAGTCCTCTAAGGCTGGTACTATTATAGTTCCCATTTGGTAAAGACACTGAGGCCTAGAGATATTAACCAATTGCCTAAGACTACCCAGTAAGTGACAGAGCTGGGATATGACTACTTCAGAGTCACAACTACATTCAACCGAAAACAATGTTACCCAGGGGTGCCTGGATGGCTCCGTCAGTTAAGCATCCAACTCCTGATTTCAGCTCAGGTCATGATCTCACAGTTCGTGGGATCAAGCCCCATGTAGGGCTCTGTGCTGACAATGTGGAGCCTGCTTGAGATTCTCTTTCCCTCTCTCTCTGCCCCTCCTTTGCTGGCATTCTCGCTCTCAAAATAAATAAATAAACTTAAAAAAAAAATCATAGATTTAGTTTCAAAGATGCCCAACATAGCAATGTTTATAATAATAGAAAATCAGTAAAGATCTAAATTTCTAATAGGGCATTGAATAATTAAATTATGTTACATATACATTAAAATCAGTCCATTAAACACTGTTTCAGAGATGTATGGTATCAAACACTGCTCACTGCACATAGGTAAGTGAAAACAGAAAGTTGAAACATCTATGTCATGAGCCCAGTTTCATTAAATACACACACACACACACATACACACACACACAGAGTAGAAACCTGGAACAATATAAATCAAATGCTGAGAATGGCTATTTCTTGGAGATAGTATGGTTTAGAATTTTATATATCACTGTATTTTCAATGATATGTATTACTTTTGTAATTAAGAAAAAAATTGAGATTTAAAAAAAAATTTTTTTTAATGTGTATTTATTTTTGAGACAGAGACAGAATGCGAGTGGCTTAGGGGCAGAGAGAGAGGAAGACACAGAATCCGAAACAGGCTCCAGGCTCCGAGCTGTCAGCACAGAGCCCGATGCGGGGTTCAAACCCGCGAGCTGTGAGATCATGACCTGAGCTGAAGTCAGACGCTCAACCGACTGAGCCACCCAGGTGCCCCGAGATTTTTTTTTTTAAACGATGTAAGAGATGGAAGGATACCAAAAGATTTGTTTTGTTTTGTTTTTTAAGTAGCCTTCACGTCCAGCATGGAGCCCAATCCGGGGTGTGAACTCACAACCCTGAGATCAAGACCTTAACTGAGATAGAGTCCAATGCTTAACCAGCTGAGCCATCCAGGTGCACCCCTCCCAAAAGATTTTTTAAAATCTCACTGAAATAGGTCTGCAGTTTGCATTTAACAAATATACCAGTCAAAATTGATGGAGTTTTTATGTATAAATTACCAGTTTATTTATTCAAAACACTTAATGCCTCTTTTATACAATGCTACCACAGTTCGTGTAGAGATCAATAAATAATTGTTGAATTTAATTATCTAGTGTAAGATTTTTATAAATGATTAGGATGAGGTTGGGGCGCCTGGGTGGCTCAGTTGGTTAAGTGTCCGACTTCAGCTCAGGTCATGATCTTGTGGTTCATGAGTTCAAGCCCCGTGTTGGGTTCTGTGTTGACAGTTTGGAGCCTGCTTTGGATTCTGTGTCACCTTCTCTCTCTGCTCCTCCCCCACTCGTGCTCTCTCTCTCTCTCTCTCTAAAATAAATAAACATTTTAAAAAGGTAATTAGGATGAAGAGAAACACAGAGAAGTTCCTGCTAACCACCACCTTGCTCTTGAAACTCTCATGACTTTTGCCACGGCTCATTTGCCTAGTCATGCTCCCATCTCAGTGTCTACTAATCTATCACTGTGGTGAAGGTCCTCTTCCTCCTCTGAACTGTGAGCTTCCTCCCCTCTCCCCACGCCCTGGTCCTCAGCTTTCTGCATTCTTCTTTCTATGCTCATTTCCTTGGTGAGTTCACCCCTAGTCATGGCATCATCACCTGTCACCTCAATGTAGATAATTTCTGCTGGAACATGACCTTGTTTCACTGGGTGTGGGCATGTGTGCTGTCACTGTTACATATATAAGGTATTTTAGCATTGCACAACAGTAATGATTAGAATTTTACACAACTCACCATGGAAAAGATTGCTTGGCGGATTTGAGGAAGAGTTGTTGGCATTAATGACGGTGAACTCTTTCCCCCACCTCATAAAGTAAACCAAATAAAAATACATAAATAGAAAAAAAAAGTCAGCAAATCAGGTATTTAAAATTTGCAGGTTAATGGTATACCTTTGTTTGGAGAAGGAATAAACTAAGTAAGTGAATTAATTGGCCAACAGAAGAATTTTTTTAAGGTTCCACATTTATAAAATTCACTTAAATGAAGAAAGCACACATTTTTATCAATCACATCTTTGTTTTATTATTTTTCTGGTAGTCAGTCCTAGTCAGCTGATCATATTACTCTTGTGGACTCAGCTTCAAGACAAATCTTCTAACTGCCTCCCTCCCCTTCCAATCAGATTCCTGCTCTTAAGCTTCTCCTATATGAAACTGTAACCCACAGGAGTCTTGCAAATTCATTATTTAGACCCAGGGTATGTTAATCATAGGTCCTGAAATAGGCTAAGGGCTACAGACATTCCTCAGACCCAATACCCAGAGCAAAGAGGTTACAGGCTTTTAGAATAGGAAGATAGAATTTTTAAATTAATTTTTTTAATTTTTTTTTTAACATTTTTTATTTATTTTTGAGACAGAGAGAGACAGAGTATGAACGGGGGAGGGGCAGAGAGAGAGACACAGAATCGGAAGCAGGCTGCTGGCTCTGAGCCATCAGCCCAGAGCCTGACGCGGGGCTCAAACTCACGGACCGTGAGATCGTGACCTGAGCTGAAGAGTCGGACGCTTAACCGACTGAGCCACCCAGGCGCCCCAAGAATTTTTAAATTAATTTTTTACTAATCCTGGCAGGAAGGAAAGAAAGAAAGCACATGGTAGGAAGTTCCACAGAATATTACTCCATAGGAAAGGTCATCAAAACCCTTAAGACCACAAGCAAGGCTAGGCCCAGATACCACCAGCTCAGAATAATAGCAATAGAACCCAAAATTCACTGAAGGGTAGAACCAGCCTTAACATCTAGCTAATAATAACGCTCAGACAAGCAAAACAGGAGAAAAGGAGATGACTGAGGAAAACAAAAATTCTAAGGCTTAGAGTCACTAACACCTCTAGATACCTAGGCCTATAATCCTGGGCCATACTCTGTGGTGACTGCTTATTAGGTACATAAAGAGTCAGCTTTTGCAGCTTGCCAGCCATGCAGAGGGGTTATTAGAAGTATGTATATATGGGAGTTACTGCTCAGAAAGGGAGAGCTAGCCAAAGTAAACCAAAGATCAAGAACCAAGGGGAATGAGTTAGGCATCAGAATCAGAGTGGCAGAGACAGAAAAAAAGGGTGAGCTGCTAGGAAGTGGTAAGAATGTAACCAAATTTGTAGGATGGCTCAGGTCCACAAACTGGGATTCACTTGCATCTTGCTGAACCTCACCAGGTTAAAGGCAGAGCTCTGAGGGTATCACATCTCTGTGGGAGCCTTCTCCATCCTCTCAACCCCTGCTACCTCCTAGAGTCCAAGTTTCTTCAGATTTGACAGGCAGAAGGCTGCCACGTTATTAGTGGTCTGGGAGCTCCAGGTCTGCTCCTCTGATCCTCTGTAGCCCACCCACCCTATCAAATATTATAGGTAACTTCAGCAGCACCAGGAGTCCAGCCAAACACTCTGACATCTCTCTACAATAGGCTGTAATGGTACACCTTCTGTGACACCATACTGTAGCTTTCTCCCAAACCACCTGGCAGCTGTCTCTTACTGACTCTTCCTTCTCTACCTGTCCCTTGGGTTGATTGGTATTCCTTAAGGCTTTATTCTAAATATTTTTTTCTCCACTCAGCTTTCTCAATAATTATATCTATACCCATGCATAACTCCAATAACTATTTCTATGTGCCAAGCATGGATTGCCAATCCATTTCCATCACCTCCAAATTAATATATTCAATTGCCTACTGGACCTCTTCACTTGATGGAGTTGCAAGCACTTCAAATTCAATGTCCAAGATCAGACACATGATTTCCCCCCCAAAATATCTTCCCACCCCAAAGTTCTCTTGCTCAGTAACTGGCACCATCATCCATCTACATGCTGAAGCCCAAAACCTCAGTCATCCCTGAATTCTCATCTCCCTCACTGTCCACATCTAAGTCTTGCTGGATACACCTCCAAAATATGCCCTCAAATCCATGCAATTCTCCACTGTGCTACTCTATATAGTGCAAACCACTATCATCTTTCACCTGAACCAATGTAACTACCCTTTAACTTGTCTCCCAGACTCTAGTGTTGATCCTCTCCAATCTGCCTATAAAACAGCCAAAATGTAGTGCTGGCCAAGTCACTCCTCTGCATAAAACCCTTGACTTGCCTCCCCTTTAATTTTTTTTAAGCTTATTTATTTTTGAGAGAGAGACAGAGTGAGCGAGCAGGGGAGGGGCAGAGAGAGAGGGAGAGAGAGAATCCCAAGCAGGCTCCACATTGTCAGCAAGGAGCCCAACGAAGGGCTGGATCTCACAAACCATGAGATCATGACCTGAGCTGAAACTAAGTGTTGGATGCTCAACTGACCGAGCCACCCAGGCACAACTGGCCTCCCCTTTAAAGGATGAACTATAAACACCTTAACATGGATTTCAAGGTGCTCCTTGATCTGGCCCCTGCCTACCTCTTCAGCCTTATCTCACCTCACATCCCACCCCCTCTTCATGCTCCAGATACCCTGAACTTCTTTCATTCCTTTCCATTCTCTCCCCTTTGCACATACTGTTCCCTCTATCTGAAACACTTCCCACCTTCCACACAATCACCTCAAAATCAGTAAGATCACTGTGTAAACATCACCACTTCCTTTACAGACAAGGTCTCCCCCCAAATATGTATAGTCCAATAATACTCTGTTCTTTCTCCAGAATATTTTTTAAATGTTTATTTATGTATTTTGAGAGAGAGGGAGGGAGGAAGAGAGAATCCCAAGCAGGCTCCACACTGGGGGCTCAATCTCACGAACTGTGAGATCATGACCTGACCCCAAATTAGGAGTTGGATGCTTAACTGACTGAGCCACCCAGCCACCCCCCCCTCTGTAATGTTTTTTAAACTTCATATTGTTCAAACTTAATTATACATATTTATTTGTGTTTATTCCATTTTCTCTACAAAATGCTGTATCCTCAGTGCTTAGGACAATGTATGGTATAACAGACTCTCAACATCAGAATAAATTTAAAAAATGAGTAAATGACAAAATCTAGATAATTTGGATGGCTCCTCAAAAAATGGGTTCTTAAAAACAAAGTGGGTTCCTTAGGATGAGGAGAGATAAAAGAGGGATGCTGAGGGAAATAGCAGACTACAAGAATCTGTCCTCACAGGTTTGACAAGGCCAGCGGTAACAGATGTGTTTCAACCATATGCTTTTCTTCCAAAACTGAAACAGGAAGAAATAGAAACTTTGAACAGACCCATAACCAGTCAAGAAATCAAATTAGTAATAAAAAATCTCCCCCCAAAAAACAGGAGTCCGGGGCCAGATGGCTTTCCAGGGAATTCTACCAAACATTTAAGGAAGAGTTAACACCTATTCTCTTGAAGCTGTTCAACCATATGCTTTTCTTGGCAATGAGTGAGTGTAGCCAGCATTGGGGCACGGGTGGTGCTGAGACATGGATAAACAGTCCCCCTGAAGCCAAGTGCACTGAGCTACCTGATCAGGTAGGCCACATGCCTCTGGCATCTATCCTAACCTACTTAGATGGGCCCAATCAGCCCCTCTTGGCAACAGGTACACAGGCCTGCATCATTCCACATGCAGTCTTGCCTTACCTCATCAAAGGTAGTGGATGACTTGACTGGCACCCTCTATTCACATGAAGGTTTTATACATCTTCACAGTTGCTGATACCACATCCTTCAGAAGTGCCCAACCCATTTAAAATAGATCTGATCATTTAATCTTTAAGGTACTGCTCAGACTCTCTTGAATAAAAATTGCTTGGTCTCTTAGAGAGTCACCTCTCTCCCACTTCTCTGAGATGAATTTGGATGTATGAGGGGGAAGGGGACTTTGTAGCAGCAAGAAAAAGTTGGGACTCCTTGAGTGAGTGGGCCTCTGGCTTCCCAGATCTCCAGAGCAATGGATGGATTACATTGCACTGTCTTCCCCTGGCGCTATTTTTCTGAGTCTGGTTATGATGCTTATCACACCACACCCCTCAGATGCTTGTACATTCAGCACAGATGCAACAGAAACCCTTCATAGTCTCTGCACCAAGGACTTCCCTACTGCACCTGGGAAATGCCCCATATCTTGACCTCCTAGGTCAGACATTTTCACAAAGTCTCACTGATGCCTCTTTTACAATATCTCTCCATTTAATGTCTACATTTCTCTTCCTACTATCTAGTTCCAGTTTTACCAGCAAGAATGAGTTCCATGATGGATTAATGATGTCCACTATAAACAGACAGGGGAGTCACACCATGAATGACGCATGTACTGATCCTTCCTCTTGTCTTCCTCAAATCCATTAATCCAAATCAATCTGCCCTGTTTGTATATATCAAAATCTTACTCATCTTTCAGAACTAGTTCAATCCTTATTTCTTCTATGAAGGTTATCCTCAGCCATAGTGATCTCATCCTGCTCTGAATTAACACCACTTGTTATTTGGTTATTAACATTTGTACTAGTTTATTAATGTTAATAGTAAATAACACTTATTACTGATACTTGAGGTGGCTTGTAGAATGGTGGTATCATTAACACAAGTAAAGTATGACTGGCTTTAAGGAACATATGATCGGTTAGTTATAGGAGATATCTAGTTCTCTGGTTATCAGGAAAGAGAACTAGGAGTTCTGTGATGATACTAACAGCAAACTCTTTTGGCAAAAAGATATTACCAAAAACAGGATTAGAAACAAAACCAAACTGTTTTGTATAAACCAAAGTCTGGTCACTACATCTAGTGACAGGAGCATGAGATCACTTACTATGATTTCGTGAGTTTGAGCCCCACATCGGGCTCTGTGCTGCCAGCACGCAGCTGGATGGAGCCCACTTCAGATCCTCTGTCTCTCTGTCTCTGTCTCTTCCCCACTCGTGCGCACACGTGCAAGCATGCACTCTCTTTCAAAAATAAACATAAAAAATTAATAAATATTGCATGAAGACAACAGTACACACAACAAATGTTTAAAATCTATTCTACGATATATCCTTTTCTGAGAGGTAATCACCTTTATTTCAGATTCTTCCTTTCCTACCGTTTTTGCTATACAGTGAAGAAAAGCTAAAGAAGTGATCGAAATGGATAGTTAGCACAAAAAGACCTAGGTATAATAGTTAAAATTATAAAATTTCTTCTAGATATAGAAGAAAACACAGGAGAAAATCTGTGACTTTGTTGTAAGCAAAGATTTCTTGTGCAGGGCACAAAGAGCACTAACTGTAAAAGAAAAAAAAAGTAAGAAATTAGACTTCACCAAAATTCAAAACTTCTGCTGTTCAAAAGACACAAGGAAAAATGGCAAGCCACTCACTGGGGGAATATTTTCAATTCATATACTCACATATACTCACAATTCATATACTCACTTGTGTTTTGAATATATAAAGAACTCTTACAGCAATAAGACCAACATTCCAATTTTTTAAATAGGCAAAAGGTTTTTTTTTTTTTTTAATTTTTTTTTTCAACGTTTATTTATTTTTGGGACAGAGAGAGACAGAGCATGAATGGGGGAGGGGCAGAGAGCGAGGGAGACACAGAATCGGAAACAGGCTCCAGGCTCCGAGCCATCAGCCCAGAGCCTGACGCGGGGCTCGAACTCCTGGACCGGGAGATCGTGACCTGGCTGAAGTCGGACGCTTAACCGACTGCGTCACCCAGGCGCCCCTAAATAGGCAAAAGATTTAAATAGACTTCAAATATGAGATATTGGTGGCAAATAAGCACATGAAAAGATGCCCAATATCATTAATTGCCGGGAAAAAGCAAATTAAAACCACAATGAGATATCACTACAAACCTTGGGGCGCCTGGGTGGCTCCATTGGTTGAGCATCCGACCTCGGTTCAGGTCATGATCTCACAGTTTGTGAATTTGAGCCCCATGTTGGGCTCTGCACTGACAGCATGGAGCCTGCTTTAGATTCTGTCTCTCTCTCTCTCTGCCCCTCCCCCATTTGTACACACATTCTCTCTCTCAAAAATAAATAAACATCAAAAAAGATTTTAATAGAATGATTTTAAACACTGACAATACTAGGGGTGCCTGGGTGGCTCAGTCAGTTACGCCCCCGACTCTTGATTTTTGGCTCAGGTCATGATCTCATAACTGGTGAAATTGAGCCCTCCGTCAGCTCCGTGCTGACAGCACAAAGCCTTCTTGGGATTCTCTCTCTTCTTCTCTCTCTGTCCCCCCTTAACTTGCACACGTATGCATGCACGCACACGCACACTTTCTCCTTCTCTCTCCCAAAATGAATAAACTTTTTTTAAAAAGTAGAAAGCAACCTAAATGTCCATCAGCAGATGAATGGACAAACTCAATATCATTAAATGCTGGGGAAGTAATTGTGGCATATCCAACAATGAAATACTACTCAGCAAAAAAAAAAAGGATAAATTACCGACATACACAAAAACATGAATGGATATGAAAAACGTAATGCCGAATTAAAGAAGCTAAGAACAGGATACATACTGTATGATTCCATTTATATCAACCTCTACAATAGGTAAAACTAATCTACAGTGATAGAAATATAGTCAGTGGATGTCTGGGGTGGGGTGAGGGGAGACCGCAAAGGGTAACGGGGGACTTTGTGTGTGTGTGTCGGGGGGTAACAGAAATGACTAGTCTGGGAAGATGATTATATAAGTGCAAACATCTACGTTGTACACTTGAAAACACATACATCATCTTGCTTGTAAATTATATTTCTATAAAGTTGAAAAAATAATTATTTTGCAACAGTTAAGGAGTTAAACTCTTTTTTATTACCAGCAGTGGCTGGCCAGCAAATCATTAGAGGTTTAGCAGCCCATATATAGTATAGAATTATCCTTTACCAGTCAGCCTTCTGAAACACACCAGAGAAATGGGTTCTGTCCAGTGGAAATGCAGTACCTTAGAATTTGTTTTCTAATTCACAGAAGTTAGTGAATTTGCACATCCTCTCCTGATTAACCTAATTTAATTTTTTAAAAATCAGGCTTAGGGTGGGGTGTCTGGGTGGCTCAGTCGGTTAAGCTTCCAACTTTGACTCAGGTCATGATCTCATGGTCCATAGATTTGAGCCCCACATTGGGCTCTGTGCTGACAGCTCAGAGCCTGGAGCCTGCTTCAGATTCTGTGTCTCCCTCTCTCCCTTCCCCTCCCCAACATGGGCTGTCTCTCTCAAAAATAAACATTAAAAAATGGTTTTTTTGATAATAATAATAAGAAAAATCAGGCTTAGGGTGTCTGGGTAGCTCAGTCAATAAGCACCTGACTTTGGCTCAGGACATGATCTCACAGTTCATGAGTTTTGAGTCCCATATCAGGTGAGCTCGAGCCCTACTTTGGGTGAGCACAAGTCCGTCTTTGAGTGAGCCCTGCTTCTTTGTCCCTCCTAGGATTCTCTCTCTCTCTCTCTCTGCCCCTTGCTCACTTGTGCCCTCTAAATAAATAAATAATAAAAAATAAAATAAAATAAAATTAGATTTACTTAAAACAATAAAAATCAGGCCTGTCCTCCTGGGATTCTCTCTCTGCCCTTGCTCACTTGTGCCCTCTCTCTAAATGAATGAATGAATGAATGAATAAAATAGATTTCATTAAAAATAAAAAATAAAAAATCAGGCCTAAGCAAGAATAACAGCTGAAGAAAGCTATTTTTTTTTTATGTTTATTTATTTATTTTTGAGAGAGACAGCACATTCAGGGTGAGGCAGAGAGAAAGAGAGACAGAATCTGAAGTAGGCTCCAGACTCCAAGCTGTCAGTGCAGAGCCCAATGTGGGGCTCGAACCTACAAACCATGAAATCATGCCTGAGCCAAAGTTGGACACTTAACCAACTGAGTCACCCAGGTGCCCCAAAGCTATTTTTTATCTACACCTCCATCTTAGACGTTTCTTTACTGGCTTAGTTCAAGTCCTGTGGTGTGGTTTTAACATTTACTAGGGATTGAGGTGCATTGAGTTAAGAGGATGAGAGAGTGCAAGATAGAGCAGATAGGGAGGGAAGTGGCAGGTTGTATTTTTGCTTTGTGTCCTTCCTGTGCTTAGAAGAAAGCTGAGGGGGCACCCCCCAACAAATGAGGGGGCAGGTGGAGAGGGGCACCTGGGTGGCTCAGTTGGTTACGAGACAGTCTGACTCTTGATTCCGGCTCAGGTTATGATCTTGCAGTTCATGAATTCAAGCCCCACGTCATGCTCTGTGCTGACAGTGTGGAGCCTGCTTTGGATTCTCTCTCTCTCTGTTCGTCCCCACTTGTGCTCTCTCTCTCTCTCAAACTAAACTTAAAAAAAAAAAAAAAAAAGAAATGAGGGTAGGGGTGATGAATTCAGTGGACATTTGTCATTTCTAGTTCACAGCATCCATGCTCACTTCCTAAGAGTACTCTGATGTCATTTCAGGCAATTAACTCCCCCATTCTATGTACATGTTTGTTGGGAGAGTAAAATCAAGTTTTCCCTCCCTCCATTGAAACCAAGCAAGATAGCTGAGCAGCTCTTTCTCTGTCAGTTCCAAGCCTGGTTCCTTAGGTCTCCCTTCCATCCTGTGAGGCTCTCCTCAATGGAGAAATAAATCTTTTAAGTCCCCTCTTCCTATGCTCTCTGCCATTGTTTTTCAATCTCCCTCCTTAGAGTCAATGTCTGTTATAGGGGTGCCTTGGTGGCTTAGTTGATTGAGCGCCCAACTTTGTTTCAGCTCAGGTAATGATCTCACAGTCCCCCATCAGGCTCCGCGCTGGCAGTACAGAGCCTGCTTGGGATTCTCTGTCTTCCTCTCTCTCTGCCCCTCCCCTGCTTACCCTGTCTCTCAAAAATTAAACTAAAAAAAATTTCTGTTATCAGTTTGGTGTATTTTCTTCCAGATGCTTTCTATACATCTCATTCTTGTTTGTAAACAACTAACTGTATGTGTCACATAAATAGGGTATTATACATATTGTTGTGCAACTTGCCGTTTATGAGCTGTAATCTTCTATTTCTTTTGTATCTTTTCATCATGCCTGATTAAAACTCTCCACACAAAAATCCTGCCAAAAGTGGTGTCTAGAAGTAGGGTGGGACTCAGTTAATCTCACTATTTTATATAGCCCTTTAATTACCCATAACAGGATGGACCTGGGCAAAAGTTCAGCTAGGTGAACAATAAGGATCCTAAAGAATACTAACAATGTGTCAGGCTGAAAAGTCCTTCTAGGCAATACAGAGAAGGTTCTTCAGCAGGGAAATCTCATGATAAAGACAATGCTTCAAGAAGTATAACATGGCAGCTGTGAATATAATATAGACCAGAAGAAAGAGAGATTGGGTAGCAGAGAGACCTGTTCAGCGGCTAACAGGGGATAGATCTGAAGAAATAAAATTCTGGCTTATAGTGGAGCCAGAGAAACTTATTACTGAATTATAAGAAGTTAGACTAGTAGATTTGAAGCCTGGAATTAGAAGAGCTAAATTTGAATTCCAGCCCTGAAATGTATTGGCTGTGTGACTTCTGGCAAGACACTTCTCTGCTCCGTATCTTAGTTTCTCTGTCAGTAAAATGAAGAACTTAGGATATCAGGGCTTTTACAATTTTTTTCCAGTAGAACCCCCCGCCCCCTTTTTTTTTCGGCGGGGCGGGGGGGGGGGGGGGAAGGCAAGACTCCTCTGGCTGAAGCCTAGGGAAAAGGCTCAGAGCCTCAGCTGTCCTTCATCTCACTTCTCTCAGCCACCTCTGTGACATTCTTGAGATATCTCCAGAGGACTAGAGAACATTTGAGAAATTTCTAAAGACTCTACTACCAACTCTAATATTCAATGACTCAGGGGGGTAAACTTGGCAGAGGTGCCTAGGAAAACAGTAATGACTTTAAGAGTTGCCACAGAATCATGTAATAGAAAGGGTAAATTGACCTCCAATAAATTTCCCTGCTTTTCTTCCAGGCCAAACTCAATTTAATGTCCCAAATCTCATCCAAACCTTGTGCAATCAGTACTCTAACCTCCATATAAACAATACCATCACAAATAATTCACTAACAGTTCAGCTCATTCCAGTCTGAGGTCAGCCAATTAATCAAACATTCTTCCTTACTGAACCGAAGTCTGTCCCTCTATCACTGTCATCTGAAATAAAGGTGTTTATTCTACCTTCTGGAACTAAAGCAAGTAAATCTGACCCCTCCTCCACAGGAGAATCCTTCAACTACTTGAAAAGAGCTATCAAGTCAACCTTATCACCCTTTATTTCCTCTTGCTCTCACCTGCCATGATGCTCCATGGAGGTGGCCTGCTCCAGTTCTGGATCAATTCAACATTTTCTAAGCATCTAAGTGTCCATATGTGCAAGCAAATTTTCATTTATTCATGGCTTTAGAGACTTAATCAAACCAGATGATCTACCTTAAAACAAAGACTAGCTTTATAATGAAATGTAAATAGAACTCAAACTCATTATCTGGTAACTATTCTTTTCTTGCTAAACGTTAGCTGTCCTCAGTTTATCAGATTGCTAAATCTTTTGACCCAAAGCTAATTGTGAAAACCTCTATCCAGGGATCCAAAAAGATTCAAGACTCAAGGTTCACTGAAGCAACTATAAATAATAGAAATAATATTATGCATCCTGATTCCAAAGCCTGTAATCACATCAACTCTCAGGTGAATATAATTCTCACCAGTATAAAAATTCAATTACCACCAACATGACACGGAATATCAATGGTGTGAGTAACAGAGCTTCATTTACCCTTCTCCATTCCACCCATTGTAGATTCCACCACCCAGTCTGTATAATTAGGATCTGTGGATTGGGCCTGGGTATCTGCCAGTCTGGGTAGTTTGGGAATGGGGAATAGAAAGTATGACTGAGCCCCCAAGAGAAATCAAGCCAGCATAGCCACAGTCCATGATGCCTGTAGGAGTTCAGAGTCTTTACGGTTTCCTGTGCTCCAGTTGTCCTGGTAACCTGAGGCCTCCTTATTTGTGTTGGCATCATGGGGCCAAGAGCGGAAGCAAAGCTGGAGCACCAGCAAGATTTGCAGGAAAAAAATGTGGGTAATGCAGCAGTTATGCCACAGGAGGGTCAAGCCTAGGGCAAAAGAATTACCTGGTTAGGGGAGAAGAGGGGGTAGCGTCTTGTAAAAATCAGATTTACAGATTCCACTTCCAATGTTTCCGATTCAATAGGTCTAGGATGAGCTCAGAAACCTGCAGTTTTAAGAAGCTACCTCCTACCAAGTAAGACAAAGACCGCACTTTCGAAAACCCAGGCTAAGCAAACAAATTGGCAGCTGGAGAGAAAAAGTACAACCACCTATCCATTTCAGAAAGCCCATATTACAGCATAGTAGTTCTCAACATAGGCAGGGAGGGTAGTGGTGGATTTTGCCCTCCAGGGGGACATGTGGCAATGTCTGGAAATATTTCTGGTGGTCACAGTGGAGGTCAGGGATGCTGCTAAACATCCCACAGTTCACAGGACTGCCCCCCAACAATAAAGGATTATCCAGTCCAAAACATCAGCGCCATGGTTGAGGATATTCTGCCCCTCAACCCCATCACCTCCAATCCACAGAAATCAGTGCTACATACACAGTTTTAGGTCACGGCACAGAGAATTGTGTGAGGACCTCTGGAAAAAATGAGACCCCCAAAATCATTTTTAAAAATAGTAAATGTTATTAAAGATATGGATAAAGAGGAGACTGGAGGAGAGGGAGGTAGGTATGGACAATGATGGTAAGCCAAAGAAAAAATCAAGGGAGGACGAGGCATTGGGTGACAAGAGTGGGAAAGGAATGCCATTCCCTCAATGGATACAGCCCCTCCCTATGTAGAAGACAGGTAAAGAGAAGATAAATCTATTAAAAATAACATAAGTCAAAAAAAAAGAGGGGAGGCACCTGGGTGGCTCAGTCGGTTGAGTGTCTGACTTCGGCTCAGGTCATGATCTCGCAGTTGACAAGTTTGAGCCCCGCATCGGGCTCTGTACTGACAGCTGGGAGCCTGGAGCCTGCTTCGGATTCTGTGTCTCCCATTCTCTCTGCCCCTCCCCTACTCATGCTCTGTCTCTGTCTCAAAAATAAATAAACATTAAAAATTCTTTTAAAAAGAAGAAAAAAGAAAGAAGTAAAGAAAGAAGGAAAGAAAGAAAAAAGAAAGAAAAAGGAAAATGGGTAAAGGAACTGTGAAGAAGGAGCTTCATTAGTATGTGTCAAGCATAGACATGGAATGAAAGAAGACAACAGAGATTCTTATGTAAAAGAATGCTAAGTAGAAACTCTTCAGCAATGATAAGAAAACAGGAGGACTCCTAGGAGGAGGTCAGGAATTATGTGAGAAAGGAAAAGAAAAATTATTTATGACACTATAGCCCTAATCTCTCATTCCCGAGCCCCTAGAAAGATAGGTAGGGGGAAAGTTCCTTGATTTTCCCAAGCAGACATACTAAAAGGGAAGGGAAGTTGAAGAGGAGCACAGCTAAGAACTCTCCTCAAAGGAGAAGAGGGTGGTACTCAAAGAGAATAGAGGAGTAAGGTTCAAAGAGGAGAAAATATATTTTGGGGAAAGAAGGAAAAAGAGAAAGGAGAGATTTGTTAGCCACTTGAGGGAGAGGGACTTCAGGGACTCTTTCTCTTTGGGGAAGAGATTAAATGCAGATTTCTCCCCCCTTCCCCCCCCCCTTTTTTAATGTTTATTTGAGAGTGAGCAAGCACGAGAAGGGGAGGGGCAGACAGAGGGGAAGAGGGAAAGAATCCCAAGCAGGTTCCACACTGTGCTGTCAGCAACAGAGCCTGACACAGTGCAGGGCTTGATCTCACAAACTGTGAGATTGTGACCTGAGCTGAAATCAAGAGTTGGACGCTTAACCAACTAAGCCACCCAGGCGCCCTGAGAAATTTTTTCTTAAGCATTGCTTTTGGTATATGAGAGATGAGATTCTAACCTTCATCTTTTACCCCTTCAATAAAAACTGACATTACTCATCAAGGCTTTGGGTTTGTGTTGTTTCTCAGCTGTGACAACATAGAAGACTGGCCTTTAGGCAGACCAAGAGCCCAGTTACACACATTTTTACCATTTTTTGAAATGACCATAAGATTTATGGAGTAGCCAAAAGACAGCCATATGACAACATACTAACTCTGAGTTTAGAGCTGTACTAACACAACAGCCACTCACCTCATATGGCTATTTACATTTAAGTTAATTAAAATTTAAAATTCCAGGGGCACCTGGGTGGCTCAGTCGGTTAAGCATCGGACTTCAGCTCAGGTCATGATCTCACGGCTAGTGAGTTCGAGCCCCGCGTCGGGCTCTGTGCTGACAGCTCAGAGCCTGGAGCCTGTTTCAGATTCTGTGTCTCCCTCTCTCTCTCTGACCCTCCCCCGTTCATGCTCTGTCTCTCTCTGTCTCAAAAGTAAATAAACGTTAAAAAAAAAAATTTTTAATTTAAAATTCCATTCCTCACACTAGCCATATTTCAAGTGCTCAAAAGCCACATGTGACTAGTGGCTACTGATTAGCCAAGACAGGTAGAGAACATTTCTATCATCACAGAAAGTTCTATTAGTGCTAAAGAAAAAAGCTTAGACAAATAGCTAACAAAAAACAAACGCTTTTCAAATCTTTAAAGAGCTGCCGCACTGAAAAACAAGTCGATTTCTTCCATATCATTTCAAAGAGCAGAACTAAGGGGGAAAATGAGATGCTATAAGAAGCCAGATTTCAGCTTAACAAGCCTCTAGTACCTAGAGCCAGATAACAGAAGGGGTGGCCTCTGACTACAGGAGGAAGTAACCCATTTTATTCAATATAGAGAAAGCAAAGATCAACTTGATCATCTTTCAGAGACAACAAAAAACTAGATGCCTTCTAAGTATCTAGTTTTGAGTCTATAATTTTAAGAAGAGAGCAATTTATAAATAAAAGTGAGTCATAAATAGAATTTTAAAAGTCACTACTGCCATAAATAGATTGTAGAGCAGGCAGGAACAATGAAAATTTATAAGTAGCCAGGTAATTTGGTCAAAATTAATGGTGGTTAGCTAGGGGCTAATTATTGGTGGTAGGGGCTATCATGAACGTAATAGTTCGTAAGGAGAAAAAATAAATGATAAGAACTTGTTAAGAATGGTTCAAATGGCACAGAGACAAGGTAAAAAATTCAATATGGGTTATTAATGGAATCTTGATCATAGTTGAAACCACTACTACAACCAGACAATCTTTTCTATTCTCTGCCAGAGAGAGTACCCAGCTGAGTATAGGAATGTTCTTGGACTCTGGCCCCTCTACCCCATCCTCCTGCCATTCACCAAACCCTTGCTTGTCATCTCTCAGAACTCCTGAAACTCAGCCTCCTTCGTGTGATCTCATCTGTATAGGAATGGCTTCACTCATCTTTCTCATCTGAATACAGAATACCAAAGGATGATGTCTGTTAACCTTCTATCCTAGCTATCAACTTACCCATCCTCATCTTCTACCCCAAAATACACTTACCTTGATTATAATGTAATATCCTGAACATATATTCATACACACATACTGACTTGTTATACTATCTGTGCATTTTAGCATATACACGAGAGAATTCACACACACGCATGTGGTAACATCTACTGTTGGCAATTGCTGAGGAAACTGGTGCCAGGATTGTGAAATTCACTATTCAGTGCCTAGCACAACATCAAGCTTAAGTGGAGTCACTCAACGGACTTTACAATTGACCATGTCATGCTGCTGGATGCAAAATGTTGGAAGAAGAGGCTGAAGTCGATGTAAATTTGAAAACCTTTTTTCCTTGTAGGAAAAAGAGTGGAAACATAAGCGTATTCTGCTGTACCTAGAGGAAGAATGCTTAATCACAACGGGAAGTTTGAAGCATTGGTTAAAGCAAGCATAACAGGGTTTACAAACAGCCCCAAATCAGAAAAAGGTGAGAGAAGAGGAAGGAAGACAGATCATGCAGAATAAATAATAAATAAAATCCAATCTTTTAAAAATCTACAGTCTTACCAAACAGAAAGGAGGAAAAAGAGAAGATTTCAACAAGAGAGTGTTAAAGATGGAAAAGAGCCAGAAAGGGCTGTAGGTTTAAAAAAAAAAAAAAAATCAATGAAGAAGTAGTGGTGTACATTGGCAAAGAGAAGTGTAGAATTGAAGGAAGGGAGAGAATTTATGGTAGAGGAAGTTGGTGTGAAGTTTTCCTCTAAAGATGCCCCGCAGAGCAAAGAAGGAATGAAGGCAAAAGCCACTGGGAATAAGGTAGGGCTGGGACTGAAACAGCACAGGAGAAAGCAGCAGGGCCCAATATAGTAAATCATTTTCTTTTTTTTAAATTAACTGACCCAGATTTTCTTGTTTGGGGCCAAAGGCAACTGTAGGATTTAAAGATCTTTAAAATAAATTATTAAAATCCTAATTCTTGGAATTGCCTTCAGCCCAAGATAAAATAAAGATCATGATATGATAGAATGAGCATCAGTTTCTGAGACAAATACCATCATAGAGTTGATTTTAGAAATCAGACTAATAAGTACTGTTATATAAATACTACTGTGAATAAAACAGATTTAGCTTTCTCTCTCTTTTTATCAGCCACAGGCTAAACACAGAAACTCCACAGTTACATACATGTGCACAGAAGATAATAATATAATACATATGTAAAGCTGGGTTATTTGTATACTGTAGCCCAGTGCCCACTCCAAGAAATGTTTTACTTGGTTTGGGTTATAGGGCAGTTTAAATGGCTGCACAGAAGAAAGTTAAGGTTAAAAATAAAGACCATAAGATGAAGGAGGGGAAAACTAGAAGGATTGTGCTGATACAAAACTGAGGCACTAGAAACAGAATTCACTCAGGTCACTGCGAGAAAAAGGGGCACAAAAGCACGATAATGCCATGTAACTAATCCTGATAGCCTCAACTTTGGGTTTTAAATCAAATATTGAATCAGATTTTTCAACTTTACTATTTTTAAAAATCCAACACTTAATCGTTTGATAAATGCAGTTACACAGTGTTAAATGACTATAAAAATTAGCATATCCATGCCTAATTCTTCAGCAAAGACGGAATGGGAGGCAGTAATGTTACACACAGATAACCTTGCCTTTAAGTCAGTCACTACTCTTCTTGCTCAGAGGCCGTCATTGCCACCTGCAAGGCCAAATCCAAATTCCTCACCCCAGCATTCAAAGCCTTTAATGACTTGGCTACAGGGTACCTACCTAACCTTAAGTCCCACCACCCCCTAAACCTACCTTCCACTCTCCGAGCACACAGGCCTCTGGGCAGACCTTATGTCTGGGGTCTGGCCATTTCCACCTTCCTACCTGATACGAAGTCTCCTTTCATCTACAGGCTGTGGCTCGCCAAGGCCTACACTGGCGCTGTGATCCTCCAGCACTCCAGTCCACCGTGCTCTCACTCCACAGCCCCACACTCCTCCCCTCCCCAGACAGTCTCACCCACTTGCTGTTTTGCCCAGGGCCCCTTTCCCTTCCCACACGAGCTCTCTGGGGCCTTCTCCCTGCCCCAAGATTCTCCCAAGGGAGGCTCCCTGCCTGCCTCCATTCAGTCACGGGCTCTGTATTCAGTGTCTATTAGGGGTTTCGCGCCTGGGGTGAAACCAGGACCTCGACCCCACAGGACCCTTCCTCCCTTTACTCTCCCCAGCGCTACGGTAACCCTGAAGGGGTTCCCCCCACCACCACCCTCAGGGGCTCCGGCCACCCAAATCTCCCCTCTGCGGCCGGTCCCTCCTATCCGGCAGCGGGCCGCAGGGGTCGGCGGTGACTCACCGGAGGGCCGGCGGCCGGGGGGCCGGAATGCGCTCACTTCCTCGCCTCGCGCACCTGCCTGCTGGGCACTGCTGGAGCGCCGCCCGGCCGGGCCTCCGGCGGATGTTTTTTCTGTCCCAGCGCGCGCGCGCCAATCACCCCCTACTGGCCGCGCCCCCCCCCCCCCCCCCCCTCCGCAACTGGCATTCCCAACGGCCGCGGCCCCAGGAATCAGAGTTGGGCCCTAACCACTGACCTCTTCTACACATAAGCATACACACAGCAACCACAAGCGTGGCCTCGGGGCCCAAGCAGCTATAGAGACGCACACAAGAACGTGCACACCAAAAGGAATGCAAGTGGATTCAACCAACACCTCTCCGACACGCCCCCCTCCCCCAAATTCTGTGAGAAGGATCCCGACTCAGCCCCCGGCTTTCTTTCTAGAAAGAAGCCCCCTACTCCTGCCCATATGCCTACCTCCTCTTCATTATAGGTGGCCCCCACTTCTGTCCCCATTACCTCACACACACACCAATCCCTACTGGGCCCCCTTTGCCTGCCGGCATCATCACCACCTTCAAGCTTCCTAGCTCCCCAGTCGTGTCTGCCCCCTACTGGGTCGGCTCCAGGTTGCAGGAGCAAAAGGCTGTGCCCCAGATTTCCAGGGTATCAGCAGGGCCCCCCTTCCCCAGAAAGGTAGCGGCAGAGCTACTGACCACTGACAAGATTTCTGGGCCCTTGTGCTAGAAAGGACTCCTAATCCACCTGCTCCAGCCAAGAGAGCAGTCCAGGGTCATGTTTCCCACACACCAGCCTACATCAAGGCACCCAGCTTCAACCATGAATTTTCTTTTTTCTCTTGGCACTCCTCTGAAATAGAAAAGGTATCAGACCTGACTAGGGTGAACATGTGGTACATATAGTTGGCATCTCCATCCACTTAAGCCATTACTTGGAAGAGGACAGATAGGGAGTCTGAGGTGGACAGACGAAGTTGTTTCTGAATGAAGAGGAGAGAGGCAGGGTGGCCCTCTAAAAAGGTCAGCCAGAAGTAGTTGTATCTGATCCACTGGGTGGCAGGGAATGAGACTCTTGCAGTAAAATGGACTGGAGACTTAGAAGGAAAAACAGAAGGTCAAAGTGGCCCTCCAGACAGGAAAGGAACAGCTAGAAAAAGGTCTTTGCAGTATGGCAAAGCGAAAGAAAGGTGTCATTAGTACCAAAGAGATGGCTGGCATTAGAGTGGTCAAATAGGAGAACTTGAGAGTTCACATGAGCGGGGATGGGAAGAAATGGATCAAAATCCTAATGAGAAAAGCAGGGGTCCCGATGTTACCTGGAAGGATGAGAAACTGACACCTTCTCCCAGGGCAGAAGTGAGGGTACTGACTGACCTAGGAAAAGTGGGTTTACCCCCAACACTTTTTTCTCAAACCAGAGGTAGTAAGGGTGACATGGAGCATGAATGCACAAAGGGCAGAAGTCTGTGATAGGAGATAGCAGCCCCCGACAGAAGTCCTCAGCTGTGCAGAGCTGCTCAATACCATTCAAACAAAGGAATGTCTCCCCATTTTATCTGAGCTTTAGCACCAACCACAGCAGCTACCATTTCCTGAGGCTCATGTGCCAGGGACAGTGCTAAAAGCATTACACGCATCATCTCATTTAAAGCCTCACAACAACCCTGAGTTAGTATTACTATCCCAATTTAAAGATAAGGAAAAGGGCCTAGAGAGTTGAAGTAGCTTGCCCAAGGTCACACAGCTCTTAAGTGGAATCAGGATCTGAATCCAAGTAGTCTGACTCTATAACCTACAGTCTTAATCACCCATCTTGGGGTTCTCCAGAGCCTGCAGGAAACCCAAAAGAGGACATCGAGGACTCCTCAATTCTCGTTCTTAGAGGAAACGGGGGCACCTCTGTGAAACCGGAGTGACTCATACCAGTAGAGTATTTAGAGATGTCCCTCTTTAAAAGAACTGTCCCCAGATAAGGGAAGATCTTGCATGTGCCGTATGTTTGGGGGTACCGAGCAATGGAAAGCGCATCCCCAGTAGGCTTGTGCAAAAGAGACACCCACCTCCTCATCTCGGAGGAGCACCCACAACTCTAGCATACTTCAGGGAGACTCTGCCCTAGGGTCTGAGAGAAACATTCCCCACTCCAGGTGTCGGTTCGCTCTCCTGGAGCCTCTGGCTGTCGCACCCTACTGCAGCTCCTGGGTTTGGCTGGAGCGCAGGATTAGCCATCCCCAGGAAATGCCTCCCTCCGGTCCAGGCAAGGATCCCAGCACACACACCCCTGGTGTGTATGTGTGTGTTGGGGGTGGGGGGGAATGCTTCCTCCTCTCCAGGTCAGGGAAGAGATGTGGGGACCACCTGGGGGCCCTTACCCCTCCCACCTCCTTGCTGGGGAAGTGCCCAGTCAGTGCCCCTTCCATGGCCACCTCCCTCCCCCTCGCTGTGCCGGGGCATGAATCAGCTCTCACAGCTTGTTAAAGCTAGACCTCTTGTTTTCATGCCCTCACCTCAGGAAACAGAGTTACAGCTTTTCCAGCTCTGCTCAGCAGGGGGCCAGGGTCCTCACTTTATAAACATCCCAAGCCTGTGAGAGCAGAGGGCAAGGAGATGGTGTGAGACAGGAGCCCAGGGGAGAAAGACAGAAACTAAGACTCAAGGAGAAAAACAAAGAAAAGCCAAAGAGACAAGACCAGAGTAGTCTGGAACAGAGGCCAAGAAGGGATCGAGAGGGCTGTGCTGCAGGAATGACCCTAATGATGCTCTGGTCTGGACAGGCAAAGGGAGTCCTGGGAAGCTGGGGGATCATCTGCTTGGTGATATCTCTGCTCCTCCAGCAGCCAGGAGTCCACAGCAAGTGCTACTTTCAAGCTCAAGGTAAAGCTGGGGGAGGTATTTGGAAAGGCCGAGGACAGAGGGAGTTGGGATGAGGGGGGCTTAGAGATGACCCTCTAACAGAAAACCCAGACTCCCTCCAGCTCGGAAATTGGAGAGACTAAATATGGAGGTGATGTGTACTTACTTTCTCCCACTGCAGACCACAAGTGATTTTTGTCTGCCACTACCACTCCCACACACACTAACATCTCCTGTTCTTCCCTAGCCCCCTGCCACTATGAAGGGAAATATTTTAGCCTCGGTGAGTCTTGGCTCCGCAAGGACTGTTTCCATTGTACCTGTCTGCATCCCGTCGGTGTGGGCTGCTGTGACACGTGAGTGACCACAGACTGCCAGGGTATAACCAGACTGTTGTGGTGGGAAAATGAACAGAATAGAGGTATGAGGCTGGCTGAACCTGAAGGTACCAACAAGAGTGAGAGAAAGAGAGAAGGCTGCAGGCTACGAAGTGAGGGATGTAGGGGGCGGTCTGGAGAGAAAATATTTCTGCTATGAAACGAAAAAATCCATATATGGCAGGCCAGGGCTTAGTCACAGGGAACAAGAGGGCACTAAAGACATGGGAAGAATGCTGGCAGAGAAGGAAAGCAGGGCAGGGATAAAGGGGGCCTTCACCATGCTGACTCCTTTCCCATGCTTTGCTTCCCCAGGTCTCAGCATCCCATCGACTTCCCCGCGGGGTGTGAGGTACGTCAGGAGGCAGGAACCTGTCAATTCTCCCTGGTGCAAAAATCTGACCCTCGGCTGCCCTGCAAAGGGGGAGGGCCTGACCCCGAATGGGGCTCAGCCAACACCCCTGCCCCTGGGGCCCCTGCTCCCCACTCCAACTAAACTCAATCGATCACCCTTCCGCTAAGTGCCCACTGCTGCTGCCACTTCCAGGGAAACCACTAGCAGCTGCCAATTTATTCTGAATAAATAAATTAATGCTACAGCTAAAAGCCTGCCTCTCATTGTCCATGCCACTGGACCCAGGTGGGGAAAATGGGCCCTACTATAGAGTCCAGGTGCTGAGTTCTCAGTATCCTGAAGAAAGATAGCGTCGTGGTGAGTCAGTTTCAGATGGTTATGGTGCTGGTGCTGGGGCCTGGGGCTGCATATGAGGCCAGGGTAGGGCTTGTGGGCAGCACCTTGATTGGAAGGTCCCAGCTGAAGGTGTCTACGGGCACTTGCTCAGGCCCTGTCCAGGTGACAGGCTCAGGCTGTTCCAAGGGAGGTAGGAGCACCAACCCTGGTTCTCGCGATGTTACAAATTCAAAATGCAATCTCCACTTCAGGGACACTGTGGAAAAAAACAGATAAAGGTGGGGAGGCATTAGAAGGCAGGAGTAAAAACCAATGCAGGATATGGTTAGCAAATGGGGGGAAAAAGTGGTATTCAGGAAGAAGAGAAAAAGTCACAGAGCTAGGATCAGGGATTTCTCTAAAGAAATCCAGTGTTAACCAGAAACATGTCAACAGGATAGCAAGGTCAAGCATCTAATAATCTAAGTGTGGAACAGTCAAGACTTGGTAGATTAAAGTAAACACGCTGGGGAATCAGAGATCAGTGCATCATAGGGTCTCAGTGGGTAGAGGCAGTGAAGGACATCTGTAAAGCTCTTAAGAATTTAGAAGTTAGTGCATCTAGGAAACAGACTGAATGTCTGAGAAAGTGTTACATGTCGGAGGCTGGGTGTGGGTATGTCCAGGAGTTTGTTAGGAATCAGGACCCATTACACTCTACCTAAATACAGCATTTTACTCCCCCCCCCCGCCCCCCCCCCCCCCCGCCCCCGCCGCCGATGATGGTCTGGGTCTCACCAATGGCTGTGCAGAAGCCTGGGGTAGAGCTGAGAGGGATGGGGAGGGAGAAGCTGGTTCTGGTTGTATGTAGGCAGGACTCCTGGTGCCGGGCATGAGTCACATGAGAGACAGAGGGGATACCCCCCGTCCTGCGGCGCCTCTGGTATTCAGGCTGTACACGTTCCTCAGTCTGTAAACTTACTGAAAACTGGGAGCAAGAAGAGAAGTGGTTGCTAGCAGGCACTTGAAAATAAGGACTCTAGGTGAGAGGCTTGAGCCCAATCTCAAGCTATTTTACCAAAAGGACCCTGGGTGACCACACTATTCACTTCTACATACCACCCCTCTTTATGTAGGCCCTTCCTCCTTCCTCCCTAGCCCTCCAGGCCCAGCACCCCAAAATCCCCTTTCCTTCTCACCTGCAAACAAGCTACAGTTCCTTCCCCTAAGTTTAAGGTCCCCACCACATCCTCGCCGAGTCTGTATACAGATTTGAAGATGCCAAATGTCCCAACTTTTCCTCGGCCATCACTGATATTGTATAGATCTGGGAAGAATGGGACACTATGAGCCTGGAGTCCACACTGGGGAGTACCAAGGGCTGGGAGCCAGAGGCCAAGGTGGGGTTTTTCTTTATAATGTGGGATGAGTATCAGTGAATCCTCAAGAAGCATATGGCAATTAGAAAAATCTGTCAGAGACAGTAATAATATGGGGGTATGGGGGAGGGCAATTGTGAAAGGATTCTCACGGAGGCTGCGGCAGGATGTGGCAGCCATGAGACGCTCCCCAGCCAGCTCTGCTAGCCATGAATCCTTCTTCCCACCTTCATCCTCCTCCAAGAATGGACTAGATGGGGCTACAGCCTCATCCTGGGGAAACCGGATATCTTGAAGGCCTACAGAGAGAAGAGATGGAAAGGTAGTGCTAGGAGGGAATAGACAGTAGAGGTTAGGGTTTTAGACTCCAACCTGTGACGGCTGACGTTAAGGGGAGTCACATCCCAGGTACACATTTCAACCTAGTCTCCAGAAACCGCCCCCCACCCCCCAACTTGCACCTTTACTAAGACCAGGAAGCTTCCCTCCAGCCCCCCTCGCAGGCCCTCTACAGATCATTTCTGCTTTGGTGAGGTTCTTCCCCAGCCCTTCCCTCCAGGAATCCTTACTTACCTGTCAGCACAAGAACCCTCAGAGGGACCCTGAGTAAAGTGATGGGTGAGTTGACACGCTGGCAGCCAATGGTCAGTTTGTAGACATACTTGACTGACTGACCCCGAAAGGAGGGTGGTCCCTCTATGGGCAGCACTTCACTGTAGGAGTCTGGTTGGGAAGTAGTAGTCAGGCCAGCCAGAGGCAGCCAGAGAAGTCCTCCCTCCAGGAGCCTTAGAAGGCAATCCAGGGGTGGGAAAGAGATAGGCACTCACATGATTTGGACTCTCCAGGATCTAGCCTCAGATCACAGAAAAGGATTTTTGGTGGAGTGGAAAGGATACACTGACCCCTCTCACCTGAAAGAGACAAGAAAGACTGCAATTTAATGACCCACTGTCTAGGGGCGCCTGGGTGGCTCAGTCGGTTAAGCATCGGACTTCGGCTCAGATCATGATCTCATGGCTAGTGAGTTCGAGCCCCGCGTCGGGCTCTGTGCTGACCGCTCAGAGCCTGGAGCCTGTTTCAGATTCTGTGTCTCCCTCTCTCTCTGACCCTCCCCCGTTCATGCTCTGTCTCTGTCTCAAAAACAAATAAACATTAAAAAAAAAATTAAAGGGGCGCCTAGGTGGCGCAGTCGGTTAAGCGTCCGACTTCAGCCAGGTCATGATCTCGCGGTCCGTGAGTTTGAGCCCCGCGTCAGGCTCTGGGCTGATGGCTCAGAGACTGGAGCCTGTTTCCCATTCTGTGTCTCCCTCTCTCTCTGCCCCTCCCCCGTTCATGCTCTGTCTCTCTCTGTCCCAAAAATTAAAAAATAAACGTTGAAAAAAAAAATTAAAAAAAATTAAAAAAAAAATGACCCACACTGTCTAGTACTAGGTGAAACTAGCACAGCAAGTGGGGGCAGCCCAAAGTAAGCTACCCTTATTTTCTTGTTGTAAGATACAAACAGTCATATACCCCCAAAACAACAATTACATTCCCCAACATTCCCAATATGACAGAAACTATAAGGACCCACTAGAACAACTTAACAAATTCACTCTCAGGTGACAATGACTCCACCCCCTTCCAAAGGCAAATGCCCATCTTTAACCTCGGTGTGGTAGAAAGACAGTCTGGCTCTCAGGCTGGACGTCTGGCTGACTGGAGTCAGGGGGAGGTAGTGCTACTCGACTCTCACTGGCATGGAACTGGCAGTGGATTTGGGCACTGGCCCAGGCCAAAGCCTCACTATGGGAAGAAGAAAAGAAAGCATCAGAGGGGAGCTCCTGACCTCACAAATGCTCTCCCAAACTCCCCCCCCCACCCCCCACACCATCTGAGGAGACCAACATGGTGAAGTGGCTGTCTTAGGGATCGGGGAATCCTGAACCTCAAAGAGAATCCATTAAAAAGAAGAATACTGTGGGTAAAATGGAAATGGGGAAGGGGAGAAGGGAGCGTGGAGGGCTCTGTCAACCACACGTTCAGTTCAACAGCCCTTTCCTACAATGAGAGCGCAATGAGCCAGAAGGTGGTGGTGTGCTACAGGGCAATCTGAGCTCTGGCTTAGCACCATAGAAACCAGGCTTCCTCCCAGAACAACCACCTCCTTCAGTATCTGCATCCCCACCTGGATGCAGAAGTGGCTGTGGGGGGCAGGGGGTTGGTGACTGTCACCACACACTCCAGCGCCTCCCCCGCCAGAAACACAGGACCTCGGCTCAGCTCTGCTACCACTTCAATCATGGCAGCTCCGGAATCAGATCTAAAAGGAAACAAGGGGGGTCAGAGGTCAGTACCATGGCAGGGAGGGGCGTCTGCGGAGAACCTTGGGGCCAGGACAGAGGAGACCAGCGGCCACCAGCACGGTGTCTAAGTGAAGCGCCTGGCTTTGGGGTGCGGGAAAGTGGATGGCAAGTACGGGTGGCAGCTGACCCAGCAGGGGGAGGACGTCTCTCTGGGTTCCAGACCCCCGCCCCTCTCAGTACCGAGTTAGTCCCCCTACCTCCCGGAACCCCCAAACCAGCCTCCCCAACCTCCCTCCAGGCTCCAGGTCCCAGCCCAACGCCACGACCGCCCGTCATCTCGTGCCCTTAGCCCGGGCACCTCACACGGTCGAATACCCGGTCTCGGCACACCGAGGCCCTCACCTGCCCGCCTTTCCACGACCGGGCCAAGTGCGTGGCGGCGTACGCGGCAGAGGCGGGACTTCCCTTCAGCCCCCCTTCCCCACCGAGCGCCTTCCTACCGGAAACGCCCGGCTGATCGGACCGGAAGGGGCTCGGGTTGTCCCGCCGCCTTGGGTCACCTTCCCACAGGCTGGCACCCGGGCGCAGGCGCTGTCCCAGACGCCAACCGGCGGGACCCGGCGCCCTACCCAGGGCGGGGTGGGGCCTGGCGCCACGGCCCGGAGACGGGGCTCAGGCGGCCGCAAGCTCCCAGGCCGGTCCCGGGGGCGGTTCCTTGCGGGCTGGCCCCCGGGGCTCCTCCCCTTTCCGCGGGCTCAGTCGCCCTTTGGCTGGGCAAACTAATCACCGCGGCCCAATGACGACGAGACCCGATCCTTCCCTCCCAGGACCCAGAGAGAAGACCGAGGGGGAGCCCGAGGCGGCTTTATTGCTGTCGCCGCCAACGCCGCTGCAGCAACAGCTCCCAGGCTCCACGGAAACACTAGCTCACCTCGGCTTTCCCCAGCGCCTGGCCCTCCGAGACGACACCTAACAACCACCGCCGCCCGCATCTGGACTTGCCTAGAGAGATACTTTGTACCCAAAGACTTGGGACCCGGGACCATCGAGGCCGTGGGGACCCAGGATCCTGAGAACATGGGAACCGGCGTCCCAGCCTCGGAGCAGACTAGCTGTGCCAAAGGGGACCCACAGGTTTATTGCCCTGATAATGCTGGAGGCACTGAGGCTGGGCAGGTTACAGACTGCGACAGCCCTGAAGACAATCGGCCCCTAAGTGAGCCGGGCTGCAGCAATCCGCAGGACTGTGGGCAACTGATGGCTTCTTATGAAGGCAAAGCTAAGGGCTACCAGGTGCCTCCCTTTGGCTGGCGCATCTGCCTGGCTCATGAGTTTGCAGAGAAGAGGAAACCCTTTAATGCCAACAACATCTCCCTGAGCAACCTGATAAAGCATCTGGGCATGGGCTTGCGGTGAGTAGATCCCATTGCCTAGAGTACTTTAGGTTTCACTTTGTTCCAGCACAAGATTTCCAGCAGAGGTGAGAAAGGGTGAGAAAGCAGGTGGGTGCCTTGTTCCAGTCAGTTGGCCCCTACCCCCAACATATTCTAAGCCTGTGGTTTGGAGCGCCGGTGAGACCGGGTCACATCTCTGCAACCCCCTTCCTCCCAGAAACTTGTCTATCTAGTAGGAAAGAGCAGGAACATCTTGGGCCTGCAGTCATCCTTTCCCATTTAGGCTCCATCTCACTCCTTTTCCAAAGACTTCCCTTTGGCATTTGCTATACTTTGTAGCAAGGCGGGAAAGGATAGTCTGTCTACTATGGTACAGACACAATGTTATTTTATTCCTTATTCCAAAGGGGCGAGTTCTCAACCTGATTCCCCTGAGTAACTGGGGTGTTCTGTCTGCCTCATTTAAAAGGCACACCACATTACAGTCCCAACACCCATTGGTTTCTTTCAAGCTTTAGCTCTAGGGAGTGGGTGACAGCCTGCCCGCTCTCACCCTAAGGAGAGGGGTGTGCTGTTCACTTTATTCTGAGATAGACAATCCCTGATACAAAAAGCAGAGATCTCTGGCCAGAGAGGCACTGCCATAAGTGTCCCTAGAGCTCTAAGTAATATAGTCTTCCAAGGCCTGCTCTGGTACCCCTTCCCCCAAGGGTTGCAGACACCCCACGAGCTTATCCTGAGCTGTAGAACTCCTTTAGATCCTTACAGATCCCCACTGAGTTCAGAAGCTAGTGATGAGAAGCCAAGACCTATTAACAGGAACAGGTGGATATGAGGACAGAAAGCATCACCCTTAGGTCATTCTGAGTCAATCCACAAAGTAAACACAGCTGGGGATGGCGGAATAAAGGTTAGAAAACCCAGCTCTAACAGCCTCTAAAGTAGGGGACCCTTCCCTTTCAGTCAGTGCTGTAGGGCTGGGTTGGGAGCACATTTACCTTACCCCAGCCCAGCCCTAAGCAGTGGGAAGGGCCTGACGCTGCCTGGGTATCTGGCTCCTCTGCTAGTTCCTGTGGGTGGCCTGTACTAAAGAACAATCATCCCTCCAGGTTACTTCAGAAACTGACTCAGCCCAACTCTGACCCCCAGAGCTCTGGGTCAAAATAAGATCTGAGGGCTAGAGTACTGAGAGAAGCACAATGGGATGCATGTGGTAGGACACTGAGATCAAGAACGGGTAGGCCTCCTAGCCCCTCGGCCCCTAAGTGTGAGCTGAGTCAGAGGCCTGAAGCTGTGTTCAGCCCCCTGAACCTTGGCTCCACATGCCAGGATAGGGTGGAGATCATTGTCATGGGGCTTTTGGAATGGGATGAGGTCCTGCACTGAGGAGAAAGCAGGGGTGAAACAAGGAACAATTAATTGTGAATGATAATTCTTAAATTGGGGCTGAAATAAGGGAGAAGGCCAAATGGGTCAGGAATGGCCAGCTGCTAAATTAGGGGAATGAGAGATGAACCCTAAGAGGAGACCAAACTGGAGGTTTGCTGATCAGGAGTTGCAGCAAGCCAGAGTTCTCTTGGCCTCATTGTGGTGACTCAGTTTTGATTGCTCTCCCTTCCAGCCTGAGTCCATTCATTCAATACATGTTTACTGAGTGCTTGTTCTACACCAGATACTCTTTTGTTAGGCTTACCTTCAGATCTTGCATTTCTCCCTCACTGCCCTAATCCCTGCTATAACCTCCCCCCCTTCTCCATTCCTTTATGGCCTCTAGTTTCAAAGTCCAGTTCCCTCTAAGCTGGCAAAGAGGACCTTCTGCTTTCCCATCATCTCATCCTTTGTCTTCCTCCTTCCCCCCCCTTCCCCCTTCTCCCAGAATGTACCCTCCCTATTCTCTAATCACATTTCTCCTCCCCTTGCTCCTCTTCATGTTCACCTGTGTAGTGCCCCACTGTTTGTACATTCACTGGTAAGTTCAGCAAATAATCTACAGACTGCAGACCATGTGCCCTGCCCTGTGCTTAAAGCTGTGGTAATAATCAGCTAGTCTTTGTCACTATCCCTTTCCCCAAGAAATTTAAAAGTGTGTCAGACTCGTGTGAGAAACACTGAAAGAACAAGACAGCATCTGATTGGGAGTTCAGATAGCGTATGTGCAAGTAACAGTAATACCTGACACAGGTACCCTATGGCTTTCCTATTTATAATGTTATTTGCTCTTTCAACCATTCCATGAAATAGGCAGGGCAGGAGGTACCCCATTTTGTAGATGAGGAAACTGAGGCTTAGAGGAGTTGTTTACCCAATTACATAGTTACAAGTGGTGTGCTTTGAACAGTAGGTATAAAATGGCTGGCTAGGGAGGAGAATAGAATTGGGAGAGTCTGGTGGGACAAGGGTCGCTTAGTGATGACCCACTCTGAATGGGAATCTGTAGGACTTAAGATTGGAAGAGAGGCTGAAACCAATGTCAGCGCCTTGAATCCCAAACAAAACCATTTGCTTATTGGATATAGAGCTATGACAAGACCAGGAAATCCCCAGGTAGGGATTTTTAGGCTTTACTAGGATACTATGAGAGAGCAACCTCAGAAACCTTACTATTTAAATGCTGAAGTTTTAAAGACGACTTAAAAGGTTATGCCCCAAAATGTAAACACTGGTTGTCTATGGGTGGGATTTTTTCCTCTTCCATCTAGTATACTGTACAAATTTTCATCTTTCACAATCAGGAAGAAAAATAGTCACTTTAAAAAGAAGAAAGTGGGGTGCTTTGGTGGCTCAATAGGTTGAGCATCCAACTCTTGGTTTTGGCTCAGGTCATGATCCCAGGGTTGTGGGATCCAGCCCCATGTTGGGCTCTGTGCTGAGTGTGGAGCCTGCTTGGGATTCTCTCTCCCCCTTTCTCTCTGCTCCTCCCCACCCTCTAGAAAAAAAGAAGAAGAAGAAGAAGAAAGTTATCACAGCAGACTGTTCCCATGGTGGGCGGGGGGGCGTAGTCAGGGAAACAAAACTGGCCCCCTCAGCACCTCAGGCAAAGCTCCTGAACTAAAGCCAAGCAGTGGTAGTGGAGTTACAGGTGAGGCATGGTCAGAAGCTCCTGAGGAGAATAAAGAGGAGAAACAAAGATAGTCCCACGCTGTAAGCTGGGGTGACTGAGAAGAGTAGGGGACCTTGAACTGTAGAGAAGTGAAAAGGAAAAGAGATTTGGAAGTGAAGGGAACGGTCCTTGGCAGCCATGTAACTGGAAGTTACAACTGGGTGACCAGAGAGAGGCAGGGGATTGCAGCCCAGGAGATACCGCCCACTGCCCCTTCCACTCACACTGCCTCTTGCTCCTCAGGTATTTGCAGTGGTGGTACCGGAAGACCCAGGTGGAGAAGAAAACACCTTTCATTGACCTCATCAATTGTGTACCCCTGAGACAGATCTATGGTGAGTCTACCCCAGCTCTGCTCTGCACAGAGAGGGCCCAGCCTCTGGGTCTACTGCAGAGCTAGGCAAGAGGCGTCCAGTTTTTGCAAGTTGCACAGCCCCTTTCCCTGGGTTTTTTTTCCTCCAGCTTTACTGAGCTATACTTGACATAAAACACTGTGTAAGTTTAAAGCATACAGTGTGTTGATCTGATATCCCCAGGGTTTTTAGAGGAACTCATCTTTATAGTCTAGAAAGTGAGGAATGGGCTTCTTTTCCTCTTCCCATGTCCCACTAACCATCCTGATTCTATCTTTAGGTTGTCCTTTGGGTGGCATCGGGGGAGGCACTATCACTCGAGGTTGGAGAGGCCAGTTCTGTCGTTGGCAGCTCAATCCTGGAATGTACCAGCACCAGACAGTCATTGCTGACCAAGTAAGAACCAGGAGGTGAAGGAGAGTCCAGGACAGTACCCCAGACCAGGAAAAGCCTCTTGGCCAGTGTAGGATGTAGAAATTAGATGTGCACATGATTCAGTCCAATAAGTATTTTCACGATGCTTCCCATGTGCCCACCCTTGTGCTAGGATATACTAGGAATGAGATACTCCCAGAGCACATGTTTCTTAAAAGAGTAAACAGCCCCAGCACCTTCATGCCCTCTATTTCTCTAGTAAATGGCTCCTATCTACTTTGCTGCCCCAGCTCCACTAGCTCAGCCAGTCCCCAGCCAGGGGGAGCGGGGAATTTCCAGATCCCTTAACCTGGTTAAAAGAACATTCAGTAGTACCAGAAGGGAAAACAAACCCAAAAGTTTATAAATGCACGGGGAAAAAAGATGTGTAGGGTACCTACTCTTCACCCTGATTGGCTAGCCTTCAGCTAGAGGTCAGCTCCTCTGCTGGTGATCACTCCTCTGGTGGTCTCCCTGGCTGAGGGCCTGGGAAGTCCCTCCTGTCTCAGGCATAGATCTCCTTTTTACCCTTTTCTGAAGCTTCATTTCTTTTCCCTCTGTTCCTTCATCACATCTGGACCTTCAGTTGCCAGAGGCATCTAGTCTACCTTTCATCATCTCTCTCCAGCAACCTTATATGTGCAGTTGTCCACCACATTCCCATTTCCTGTCTGAGGGATGCTTCCAGCTTTCAGCTCATCTTCAAAGAAAAAATGACTAGCAGACCTTGAGTCCAATTAATGGCAATGCCCTTCCTAGTTCAGGTTTACCAACCCTACCCAATGCCCCAAGCTTCCTCTCTGGCTCATCCATTAGGTATCCTGAGGGGAAGTGCCTTCCGGAATCGTGACTCGAGTTAAAGTAATTATTGCATGCTTAACATGTACTAGAGATTGTGCTATGCATTTTGTATGATATTTAATATTTAAAGACAGTCCTACAAGGTAAGAACCATTATTACACCCATTTTATAGATAAGGAAACTGAGATCCAAAGAGATTTAGTAACATGCCCAAGGTCACATGGTTGGTAAATGGAAGCTCTGGGATCCAGAACCAGCTCTCACTGTGGTTCAAAGCCCATAGTCTTAGCCACTTAGCCAATAATTTGTGTACAAATTATTGTACACATACATTAAAATTTGTCAGGCATACTTTGAAGCAAGGGAAGAAAGATTAACCCCTTATAGCCCATATACTCCAAAAGCTTAAATTTTTTTAGGGCAATAGGACTTTGAGAAAATGGAGACTGTGAGACCACCTAAGAACCAAAATAAGAGGGATAGATAGTACGCTGAGAAAAAAGGGACGTTGCTCTAGACTTTCCTCATGCTCTCCCTACATGTGCCAACTCTGCCTGTCTCTGATGTGGAGTCATAATTGGAGAGGGGGACCTCAGTGACCTGGAGAGGGCCCTGCCTTCAAAAAACCCACAGAGCAGTCAGGGAGTCAGAATGTAAACAAAACCATTATAACATGCTAAACTAGAGGGGTAGGGGGACACACAGGAGAATGACTCACTGCTTGCGGAGAGGAGATGGCATTTGACCTAGGCCTTGAAGGATGAGAGGTTTCACCAGATGGAGAATGAGCAGGAGCAAAGGCATGGAGGAGGAAATGTAGTTAGTGTGTTCAAGAAACAGTGAGTATTCAATATGACCAGAATATTAAGTGCTTGAACAGTAATGAGTCTGATAGGCAGGGAGAGGCCAGATCAAGAAGGGCCCTCAAAGCCAGGAAGAAGAATTTAGACTTTAGCCTGAGGCCCTGGGGAGTCACTGAAATATAAGCACAGACTAACATGTCTTGATTTGCCTGTAAGAAAGATCCTCTGATACCAGATGGCAAGAGGCAGAGCATAAAAGCAGAAATGGTGAGGGTGCTAAGACCACCATAGTAAGAAGGGAGAGGAAGCCTGGGAGAAGAGAGGAGGCAGGACTTGGTGGTGACTCACCACTGGGGGAGAGGTCTGGGGGATGAGTGAGGCTGTGGTGCAATGATAACCACTGCAGGCTCTGAAAGGGGACGGGAGACTAGTTTGAGGTGCCTGTGGTTACCCCATCCAGCCTATCTGCCTTCTTGGTTTAGTTCACAGTGTGCTTGCGTCGGGAAGGGACGACTGTGTACCAGCAAGTCCTGTCTGTGGAGCGCCCAAGTGTCCTACGCAGCTGGAACTGGGGCCTGTGTGGGTACTTTGCATTCTACCACGCCCTCTATCCCCGAGCCTGGACTGTCTATCAGCTTCCTGGCCAGAATGTCACCCTTACCTGTCGCCAGATCACACCCATCTTGCCCCATGACTACCAGGTGAGGCTCCCACTATGTTTCCTCCATTGCCCTCCCTTCCCTGAGATCTGTCTTTGCTGGAAATTCCATGATCTGTGAAAGACATCATGCCGGTTTTCCAGGATCTCCGCTCAGTTGGTAAGACAGCCTGCTGGAAATCTGGGGAGATGCAAGTGGAAACAAAAGAGAGTCTACTGGGGGCAGGGAGTAATATTTGAGCCAGGTCCTTGGTACGGAGGAGTGGGGCCAGGAGGCGCTACACTGGGACCATCTGAGTCTGATCTTTTGCTCCCAGGACAGCAGCCTGCCTGTAGGAGTCTTTGTGTGGGATGTGGAAAATGAAGGGGATGAAGCCCTGGACGTGTCCATCATGTTCTCCATGCGGAATGGACTGGGGGGTGGAGATGATGCCCCAGGGGGATTGTGGAATGAGCCCTTCTATCTGGAGCGTGATGGGGAGACTGTACAGGGGCTGCTGCTGCATCATCCAACTCTTCCAAACCCCTACACGATGGCTGTGGCTGCACGACTCACGGTATGGAAGAGCCCGCCCTAGACCTTAGTCCGCAAACCCCTACCCTCAGCCTGGCCCCTGAGCCCACCCCATCCCGCCAGGGTCTCTTCATTTCCTCATTTCCTGAATCCCATCCTCACTACAGCCCTTAAGCCTCTAGAACTTGGAGGTGGGAATTATAATGGGAACTGGAGAGTTAGTCCAAAGCCAGCATACTTGTGGAGCTTCCCCTCAGTCTTTGGCCCCCTAACAGGCGGATACCACGGTAACCCACATCACAGCCTTTGACCCTGACAGCACTGGGCAGCAGGTGTGGCAAGACCTACTTCAAGATGGACAGCTGGACTCCCCTGCTGGTGACGGGGGCGGGTTTGATAGGGAGGTGGTGGGAAGAGAGGTTGTCCCTGTCTTGGGAGGAGGGGTGAGAGCCCTGGTCATGAATAGGCCTTATTCCCATATTAGGGATCCTTGGGGCTGAAGAGGATGCCTATGCCAATTTCTCTTGTGCTTCCCTCAGGCCGAAGCACCCCCTCACAGAAAGGAGTAGGCATTGCTGGGGCTGTGTGTGTTACGGGCAAGCTGCCACCTCGAGGCCAGTGCCGCCTGGAGTTCTCGCTGGCTTGGGATATGCCCAGAATCATGTTTGGAGCTAAGGGCCAGGTCTACTACAGGTGAAGGGATCAAAAGAATTCAGGGATCCAAGGTGCTGGAGCTCTGACCTGGAGCCTGAGTTCTCATTCCTTCCCTTTCCATCCCAGACGGTACACAAGGTTCTTTGGCCGCGATGGTAATGCAGCTCCCACCCTTAGCCACTATGCATTGTGCCGATACACAGACTGGGAAGAGAAGATCTCAGCTTGGCAGAGCCCGGTATTGGACGACAGGTGTGAATGGGGCCTCTCTTACCCTTCTCCTGGGCACTCACACTCCAAATGGGACTCCTTGGTTCAATCTCCACCCACCACAGTCAGCAGAGTTGGGCTGGGATTCACTTGGTGCCCCCCACTCTGCAGAACTCCAAAATCCTTCCCTTCCTTGGAGGTCCACGTTCATTAGAGCATTCCCTCCTCCTGACTCCCCAGATCCTTGCCTGCCTGGTACAAATCTGCGCTGTTCAATGAACTATACTTCCTGGCTGATGGAGGCACAGTATGGCTGGAGGTTCCTGAAGACTCCTTACCAGAGGAGCTGGTGGGAAGCATGTGTCAGCTCCGCCCCATCCTCCAGGAGTATGGTCGATTTGGCTACCTTGAAGGTACAGGCTGGTGGTGGACTGCAGTACAGCAGGCCGAATCCATGGGGCCAGTTAGTGCCCTGCCAGAAGGCAGGATGGTGGGTTTTGCCTCCCCCAGGGGATTGGTTGGAATGAGGGGCTTAAGTGGCGGGTGTGGAGTATGACAGTGCCCCATCCCCAGCTCAAGGACAAGCTAGGGAGGGGACTTGGAGGGGAAGCAGGAATTCTGGAGACAGTGTGTCTCCCTCCTTCCTCCAGGCCAGGAATATCGCATGTACAACACATATGACGTCCACTTTTATGCTTCGTTCGCCCTCGTCATGCTCTGGCCCAAACTCGAGCTCAGCCTGCAGTATGACATGGGTATGGGTCCCTTTTGTTCCCTTTCTGCCCTTTTAGCTCCCCACACCCACGAATCTTTTTGGTCCCTGAGATTGTCTCCTTCCTCCTCTCTACCCAACATGTCCACATCCTGCTTACTGGTTCCCCTCTAGGGTCACAAACAGTTCTGTGCCCCACCTCAAGTCTGCCCATTCACTACTCCCGCCCCCAATTGTATGTCTGCTCCGCCAGCTCTGGCCACGCTCAGGGAGGACCTGACACGGCGACAATACCTGATGAGTGGGGTAATGGCACCTGTGAAAAGGAGGAACGTCATCCCCCATGATATTGGGGACCCAGGTAAAAATTCCTCCAGCCCTGAGTTTGCTTCCCTCCCTCAACTTTTGTACCCTCTACCCAACCCACCAATGCAAATCAGTCAGGTTTCCTCCCCTCCCACAGATGACGAGCCATGGCTCCGGGTCAATGCGTATGTGGTCCACGATACCGCTGACTGGAAGGACCTAAACCTGAAGTTTGTGCTGCAGGTTTACCGAGACTATTACCTGACGGGTGACCAGGGCTTCCTGAGAGACATGTGGCCTGTATGTCTGGTAAGACATGCATGGGCAGTGGCCAGTGTGCCCAGGGCATGACTGGTGTTTGGGGAGAACCCAGCTGGCTATTGTGTCGCTCCTTAGTATCCATTTAGGTCTTCAGTATCTTGGTCCCTCTCTAGGCCGTGATGGAGTCTGAAATGAAGTTTGACAAGGACCAAGATGGACTCATTGAGAATGGAGGCTATGCAGACCAGACCTATGATGGATGGGTCACCACAGGTCCCAGGTTGGAGAGTAGGGACTTCTAGGGTACCTGAGGTGGGGAACTGGGCACCAAAGAATTGTGGGCTCAAGGAAGAATGACTCATTGCTTGTTATGCATGGGAGTGGCTGGAGCTGCCAGTCTGACCTCCAAATCTGTGTCCCTGATCAGTGCTTACTGTGGAGGACTATGGCTGGCAGCTGTGGCTGTGATGGTTCAGATGGCTGTCCTGTGTGGGGCACAGGATGTCCAGGATAAGTTTTCTTCCATCCTTAGACGAGGTCAAGAAGCCTATGAGAGACTACTATGGAATGGTGAGTTGGATGAGCCTAAGGAGACCTAAGGCAGCTATGGGGACACAAGGAGCCTTATTTTGTCTTCCTGTACTCCAGGCCGCTATTACAACTATGATTGCAGCCCTCCACCTCAGTCCTGTAGCATCATGTCTGACCAGTGTGCTGGCCAGTGGTTCCTGAGGGCCAGTGGTCTAGGAGAAGGAGACACTGAGGTGAGAAAGACTAGGAAGAGGAGCCAGAGAGGAAGTTGGTTTTTTTTCTGGAGGTGGGAAGCAAATTTAAGGAAGCCTGTCTCTGCCTTTACCCCTCTAGGTATTTCCTACCCCTCACGTGGTCTGTGCTCTCCAAACCATCTTCGAGTTCAATGTCCGGGCCTTTGCAGGAGGAGCCATGGGGGCTGTGAATGGGATGCAGCCCCATGGTGTTCCTGACAGATCCAGTGTCCAGTCTGATGAAGTCTGGGTGGGTGTGGTCTATGGGTTGGCAGCCACCATGATCCAGGAGGTAATACACTCCCTTTCCATCTCTCTACCATCTGTACCTTGGGCTGGCAAACTTGATCAGCCATCAGACCTCTGTAGGGCCTGACCCATCTGGAAGACCTCTCCCTTTTCCCTGGCATGCCTTCCATTTCCTGCCTCAGTCTTCTGCCTACGGATCATGTTTGTTTCTACCACAAGCTGAGAACTCCCTGAGGGGAGAGACCCTACTGTCTCCATCTGTCCAGCTTAAGTGGCTACTCAGGGATTGCCGAGTAATGTGACTGACATCTCTTCCTACAGGGCCTGACTTGGGAAGGTTTCCAGACAGCTGAAGGCTGCTACCGAACTGTGTGGGAGCGCCTGGGCCTGGCCTTCCAGACCCCTGAAGCATACTGCCAGCAGCGGGTATTCCGCTCATTGGCCTACATGCGGCCGCTGAGCATCTGGGCCATGCAGCTGGCCCTGCAGCAGCAGCAGCATAAAAAGGCCTCCAGGCCGATAGCCGAACAGGGCACAGGACTAAGCACAGGGCCTAAACTTGGACCAAAGGAAGCCATGGCAAACCCAAAGTGAGCCCTCTGAACTGTCGGAGAGAGGCTCTAAGAGCCCAGCCTCCAGCCTGGCCTTTCCTCTTCACCCCTCACCCCACCAATCTCCTGCAGCCCTGAGCCACCAAGACAATCATGCCTCTACCCTTCTCCCTACCCAATCGCGCCAGTAAAGAGGGGTCGAGGGTGACCCAGGAGTCAGAATCACTTATTTATTTCTTCCCTCACCCAATCCCCTCACTGCATGAAATGATTGAGGAGGTTAGTTGACTCCCCCAGGCCCATTCATGGGGTGGCAGACATACATGGGTACAAATAAAAGACCCAGAAAGCCAGTGAAGTGTGATGTGTTTGAACTCCCAGGCTTCCTGACAGGACACGGGGGCTCAGGCTAGCCCTCTCCCATTCCTTTTATTTGGACACAGACTAGGAACTCTGGGCTCTGGCTTAGCCCCCCCCCCCCCCCCCCCATATCCTCACATCTAGCCTGAATATCTGCCCTGTAAGATAACAGATGTGGGGCTGTGAGTAGGGAGCCATCCCCCTTCTCTTGTGAAGTTTGCGGGCAGGGGAAGGACTGGACCTGAGCAGGGGGACTTTGGGGAGGGGACAGGAAGTGGCAATGTCAAGGCAGGCTCGGCACCAGGAGCCTGAGGCATCTGTCTCAGCACACAGCAAGAGTTGCCGAGAGCCTGGAGCTCCTGGTCTGAGCTGTCCTTTGGTACCTCTGACTGCAGGGCAGGCAGCTCCAGCTGGTGAGGATCCTCGCTGGAGAGGGCACGAAGCTGGCGGGACAACACTAAGGAAACAAAGACTCTTAAAAGGGCAGGCCAGGCTTTCCCCCAGCCCTTCTTTAATGGCATCCTCCAGCCTCTCACCTCCATGCTCAGTTGGCAGGCTCCCCCTTGTGTCAGAGGAGTACATAGCAGGTAGGACGAGGAGACAGAAGGAAAAAAGTAGGACCTGGAGAACAGGAAAAAGAAAATGAAGAAGAGCTCTAGGTTGTACCCCTATGGCTACTGCTGAGAAAGGAATCTCTCCTGCCGTCACCATCCTCACCAAGACACAGGTGCTGCTGCTGCTGGTTTTGTTGGATATCTGAATCACCATGGCCTGGAGTCTCCTCAGCTGGTCCAGAAGGGACCTAGAAGGGGGGCGAGTGGGGGGAGACCATGAGCAGCCCCTGGCTGGGCACCCTGAGATACAATGAAACCCTCCTTGTTAAGTCCACTCCTCCATCTGCACCAAATTGTCCCTTTTGCTTTTTGTCCTATTTTGCAAATGACCTCTTCCTCTCTGTGGACAAAATGCCTGAAATTCCTCATTAAACACCTTTCTGGGGCACCTAGGTGGCTCGTTTGGGTGTCCAGCTCTTGGTTTCGGCTCAGGTCATGATGCCAAGGTTGTGGGATCAAGTCCCATGTTAGGCTCCGTACTGAGCATGGAGCCTGCTTAAGATTCTCTCCCTCTGCCCCTCTCCCCTGCTCACACTCTCTCTCTAAAAAAAAAAAAAAAAAAAAGAACATTTTGATTTTGGACAAAAGATAAGCCCCTTTCCGTCCTGCCCAGACTTAAACTCCTTTGCAGATACATTCAGTGGTTCTACACTGACTGATCAGCTATGCACATAATCCTCACCAGGCATTCTATGTTCTCTACCTTCTGGCTCAACTTCCTATGTTAAGGTTCCAGCCAGACTGAACTATGCTGTGTTCTTTCTGCCTAGAATGCTCCCTACCCCCACCCCAGAATCTTACCTACTATCAAATGTGATCTGTCCCACAGGGTCTTTCTTACTCCTTCCTCTCTCTTTTTGGATACTTATCCTTAGTTACTTGTGAATTTGTTCCCTGTTACTATGAGCTGCTTGGAATCATCCACTTAAGGGCAAGCACCAGACCTTGCATGTGGGCACTGCCCAGTGAGAAATCCAGTGTGGAGCAAGGGAAAGAGTACAACAGCATAAAACGGGAGGAAGAAGGAACTGATGTTAGAGAGTTGCTTACGAATTCTGTTCCTCCAGGAGCTGTACTTTGTTCTGTAGCTCCAGATTCTGGGCTGTATATTTCAAGACTCTGAGGGAATAACAGGATATGAGGACATGGACTGTATCCCCCCCATCTTTGAACCCCAACACTTCCAACTACCTCTGTTCCCACCCCTTGGATCCCTCTCCCTTTTGTACCTGCTTTCTAAGCCTCCCATATACAGCCGCTTCTTCCTGCGGCTCTCTTGAGCAGACTTTTTGTTTCTAATCTTCCTCCGCACTCGTGTCAAAATTTGTTCCTCCATCTAAGAGAAGACAGGGAAAAGAGATCTCATCAGAGGAACATTGGACCAAAGAGTTGGAAGGCAACTAAGTTCAGTCTTTTCAATGCAGGAATCCCTTCTACAGCTTCCCTGGCCAATAGGCACTTGGCTTCTGTCTGAATGCCTCTGAAGACCTAGGGTTAACGCCCTCACAAGCCAGACAATTTTTAACAATTTTATTAATTAAAAAAAAGATCTTTCTTATACTAAGCCAACATCTATCTCTATAGTTTCTATCAACTGGACTTACCTAGGATCTACCTCCGAGACCAGAGAGAATGAACAGTCTTTAACTGTTTTAAGGCATTTACTGTTTCTTCAGAGTTAAAAAAAAAATCTGGGCAAAATTTAACTCATCATCTTCCCTCAGGATGGACTGCATCTTCTTAATATATGTCAAACATAGGTTCAAAACTAGACACTAAAACGTGCTCTGGGGGTATAAAGGAGAGCAAGATGGTCACTGCCCTTCTAGAGGCAACACCTCCATTGATAGAGCCTTCAAACCCCACTCACTCTCTTAGTCATCTCAAACTGGTAACTCTTCTTGTACTTTTAAGAAATTAAAATTCTCGGGGCGCCTGGGTGGCGCAGTCGGTTAAGCGTCCGACTTCAGCCAGGTCACGATCTCGCGGTCTGTGAGTTCGAGCCCCGCGTCGGGCTCTGGGCTGATGGCTCAGAGCCTGGAGCCTGTTTCCGATTCTGTCTCCCTCTCTCTCTGCCCCTCCCCCGTTCATGCTCTGTCTCTCTCTGTCCCAAAAATAAATGTTGAAAAAAAAATTAAAAAAAAAAAAAAAAAATTAAAATTCTCAGGGAAGCTGGGTGGCTCCATCACTTAAACATCCAACCTTTGTTTTCAGCTCAGGTCATGATCTCACAGTTTGTGAGTCAGAGCTCCGAAATGGGCTCTGCACTGACAGCATGGAGCCTACTTGGGATTTTCTTTCTCCCTTTCTCTCTTCCCCTCCCCCGCAAAAAATAAATTAAAAAAAATTTTTTAAGAAATTAAAACCCAACCTTTCTATCAATGAGTGTTGATTTCACAATAGTACTATGGTACTGTGCTTATAAAGTTGACCCTCATCACTTAAAACTTAAAACTTGGGATTTTACAATTATTCTCACCATACTACTTCATCCAGCCTTGAGGAATTCTTGATGAATTCTAAAACTTAATTCTGCCATTCAGCTATCAGTGGGTTACCCTGAAGCCAGTGAAATCCAAGTGTCAGGGCCCCTTGCTTGTACAGTCCTTTCCAGGTCCCTATACTAATGTTGCACTGATGGTTTTGAATTCTTCTCTGTTAAAGAGAACACCAAAGAGCAGCTGGGTGGCTCCCTCAGTTAAGCTTCTGATTTAGGCTCAGGTCACGATCTCATGGTTTAGGAGTTAGAGCCCCATGTCGGGCTCTCTGCTGTCAGCACAGAGCCTGCTTCAGATCCTCTGTCACCCCCTTGCTCTGCCCCTCCCCTGCTGTTTTTTTCTCTCTCAAAATAAACTTTAAAAAAAGGGGGGGGGGCGCCTGGATGGCTCAGTTGGTTAAATGGCGCAGGTCATGATCTTGTGGGCTCTGTGCTAACAGCTGGGAACCAGAAGCCTGCTTGGGATTCTGGGTCTCCCTCTCTCTCTCTGCCCCTCCCCCACACACTCAAGCAAGCAAGCACACGCGCTCTCTCTCTCTCAAAAATAAACTTTGAAAAACTTTAACAAAAAGAGGGGCACCTGTGTGGCTCAGTCAGTTGGATGTTTGACTTCAAGGTCATGATCTCACGGTTCATGAGTTCAAGCCCTGCATCGCGTTCTGTGCTGACAGCTCAGAGCCTGGAGCCTGCTTCAGATTCTGTGTCTCCCTCTCTCTCTGCCCCTCCCCTGCTCATACCCTGTCTCTCTCTCAAAAAGATAAACGTTAAAAAAATATTTTAACTTAAAAAATTTTTAAAAAGAACACCAAAATTTGTGAAAGCCTCACAAAACCAGGATGTGACTCTGCATCCACCATATTAACTACAGGCTCCAGCCTCCTATTACCAACAAATTTGCTAAATTTTCTAATCTCAGTCCTTCCTGATATAAAATTAACAGAACCAGCCTACTTGGGACTCACAACCCCCACCTCCAGCCTTCACTCCACCAATGGGAGTCTTACCTTAGTAAGAGGAAGTGTCCCAGGCAGAGTAAGCCCCTCCTTCTCCAACAGCCTCTTCTCCTCATCTGTCAGTATCAGCCTAGCAACCCCCTGGGGTTACCAGGAGGTGGGTAGCAGAGTTGCAAGGGGGTGTCAGAAAGGAATGTGCAATGTGGGCATAATCCCGCCGGTAAATCAAGTCAAGTACCTGTTCCGCCGGCTCCTCCACATGGAGTGGAGTCGTCTGGGCCCCCTCTTTTCCATACTTCCCACCATCTGCAAAAGGGAAAATATAAAAAGCCAGGCCTACGAATCCTCCCCTCCCCCTAAACTTCATTTATTTCAGACTCACCTACATCTATAGAGACATGTTGCTGTGGGAGAGAGTAGGTGTGATCATGGTGGACAAGACAGGAATCAGAGGAGCTGAAAACGTTCAACGACGTTGGGGGACTCAGCAGGGAGATCAGGAAATCCTCTACCTCCCATTCATTCAGTGCCTGCACAGGGTTCAAAGGAACAAGTCTTGACCTATCACTACCTCCTGCCTCATTGACGTCCTCCCCACAACCTCCCGCCCGCCCCGCGCCAACCCGACTCACAGCTCCCACCCACCTCGGAAAGCGGCTGCTCTGCCCCCAAATCTCCGCTTTCTTCTAGCAGGAAGTCCAGCAGCTCCTGGTCACCCAAGTCCAATGCCAGCTCCATACCGGATATCTACGGGGATGGACAAAAACACAAAAGCTCACCCCTCCACCTGTCCACAACTCCGGACCCGTCTCTGTCAAACCACACCAGCCCCCAAGACTCGATTCTCCCCAACTTCCAACACAACGGAAGTGACGTGACTACCCCCGAGGCATTCGGGATTTGGAGTTTCCTTTGACGCGGAAATGGCATGGAAGCTGCGCACCACGTCCCGGGAGCTATGCAAATAGAGGGGACGTCCCTGCTGCCTCCTCACCCCCTCAGGGCGGGCATTCTGGGGAACCGGCTCCGCCCTGACCCCCGGCCGAAAAAAGGAAGGGTTAGAGACTAAAAGGGAACTCGGGCGCAGTCGGACCTTTTCTCCGAATTGCGCCGCACCCTTGCTTCCTGCCGAGGAGGGGCAGGAAGCCCCTCTTTTCGCCGGCTCCCGAGCATCGAGAGCTGGGGCCAGAGCAGCTTCCTGCAGTCCCCGCAACCATAGAGCGCGGGCCCAGGGCGCCGCCCGCGGGTGGGGGACGTTTCGGGGACGGAAGTGGCCGCGAGAGTGTCGAAGGGAGGGCGAGGCCGGAGCCCGATTGCCACCCGGAGAACGAGCGGGTTAGCGGGCCGGCGGGCGGGGCACAAGCCGGGCAGCGCAGGTAGGCCGGACCGGGCCGAGCCCGAGTCTCAGGGTGGGGTCGCGAGGCCAGGCCCGGGAAGCGAGCGGGCGGGAGGCCGGGCGGGGCCCTTGACTTCTCCTGCGGCTCCTGTTTCGGGTACTGTTGGAGTGGTCATCGTCCAGTGTATCTCGGCCTGGGATCGGAGTTAAGTAGGCCGTTAAGGGTGCCAGGCCCTTCCTGGGATCAGTCCTCTGTCTGGGAAAAGTTTTGGGGAGGGTGACGAGTGGGGTGGCAGTGAGGCGCAGGGCGGGGATCGGCTTTGAGGTTAGCTGATAGCGGGTATAGGGGTAGGGAGGGAGCTTCTGGTGAGTTTGGGATTAGGTGGAGTTGGGTTTAGGAATCAAGGTTGGCTTTAGGAGATATAATGGTGGAGTTAAAATTTAGAGTTACTGGCCTGAGTCAGGTCCGTTTAATGTACGTAAAGTTTGGATTAGGTCATTATTTTTGTTTTCTAGCCAACCTAAGTCAAAGTTAGGGTTCAGGGCCAGGTTAAGGGTCAGCACAGGAATTAAATTAGAAATCTAGTTTTAGAGGTTACAAAACATTAGGACAGTACCGGGGTAAATAGCGAAGGGGATGGGTCAGGAATCAAGTGACAAAGGAGTTTTAGGCTTAGGGATCAACATTTAGGGTTAAAGTCAGGGAATTTGGTGCTAGTGGTAAAAATTAGATCAATATTAGGGATCAGTGATTGGATATGGGTGTCTGCTAGGAAAGGGATGAATGTCAAAGCCAGTATTGGGAACAGGAAACAAATTAAGGTCAGGGTTAATGTTAGGAATTAGGATTAGTTTTAGGGGGGTTATGGTTGAGGTCAGGGTAGTTAACCTCAGATAGATAAAATTTAAGAGATTGGCAGTACGTAGGCACTCTTGTTTTGCGGGGAAGTCTAATTCCTGCATGGTTGCAGAGGTCCTTTAGCCCAGAGATATGACAGACTAATTTCAGGTTAGGGTCTGGGCTTCTGCTAGATTTCAGGCATCTGAGATTCTAGCTTCTTTATTCTGTTCTCTAAACCCAAGGCTCTTGATGTGGTCACCACAGTTGAGGGGCAGGAGTTTCTGGACTATGTTGTTTACAAGGTAGGAGTTGGGAAAGGGACTGGGACACAGGAGATGTACAAGGCCTAGTCATAAGAGGAGGACTGCTTAGGGAGAAGGGGCTATGATTAAGTAGCAGCCCACCAAGGAAACACTGCTGCCATGGAAGAAAGAGATGACTGAATCCTCTGACAGTTCAGCCCCACTGCCTCCCAGATCCCTCATTCTCTAGTTATTAAGTCCTCTCTCCAGCTCTCCTCCCTGGCCCTGCAGTTCACACCTCCCTGCGTACCCCCTTTCTGCAAGCACAATCCTGCATACAGAATTCTCCCCTCACTGGTAATTTTCCCATGTTGTTCATCTTACCACCGGTTCCCAGCTGCCATTCTGCCTCCCTTCCTACCCCTGAATCTTCACATCCTACCATATTTTGCCCTTTCCCAAATCTGAGCTTTCCCATCCTCTTAAAACACTCTTCCACATTTTCACTCACTCACCTACCTGCATACCTCGTGGTCATCTCCTAATACCCCACCCCCAGCCCAATATAACTATCCAGTACTCCCAGGCCCTGCTATGTGCCAACCCCTGGTTCTAAGCCTCCTTAATTTCTTGATCCAGTTGTAGATCCCCTTCCCCCACTCCCCAAACAGAAAAGAGGAAACGAGACCCAAAGAGGAAACTGGGTCTTGCTGATCTCACGCCCAGCCAGGCCACTGACCACACCTCCATTTCACTCCCAGCCTGACCCTGCCACTGACCACAGCACTATGCCCTACCCAGCATGACCCAGCCACTGGCTGTGCCCTATACCCACCCCACCCCCCACTAACCCCAGCTTTGCTTAGACACTGCTGGTGTCCCTTCGCTCTCCCCCCATCTCAGCCTTATTTAGCCACTGACCACAGCCCCACCTCTTCTCAGCCTCCTGTATCTTGCTCTGGCCTCTGACCTCATTCTTTCATTCCCTGACTTATAATTATTTTTCCCCTTCCCCTAGCCGGATCCAGTGACTGGTCATATATGTATTTTTCCTATCACCAGCTTCCCCAGCCTTTCTCTACACCTTGTATTCCCCATTTCTAGTCCAATACAGTCACTAACCTCATCCTTTCTGCCCATGCCTGGTGCTAACCACCTCCCCATCCCTTGTGCCCCAGAGCCTCATCTTCATATACCTAGGTTGACCGACCCTTTCCTTCTTCCCTTCCCAACTCCTTACCCACACTCAAGCCACCCCAGTCACTGAAAGGCTACTGGTGATAGAAGCTATGGGACCCCAGTCTAACTTCGGGCTCTGGTCCCTGAAGGTTGATAGGACAGATTGTCATCGAGTCCTCTTAAAACTACAATTGACCAACATCCTCCTCTCTACCATTCTAACTACTGACAACGCCTCTCACTTGTGCTAATACAGTGTCTTTCTGACTAATCTCCAAGGTAACCGCTAGAGTTATTTTCCAAAATCCAGTTCTGGTTATGTCCCTTCTGTGCTCAAAGCCTCCCTTGACCTCCTGTTGCCCTTCAGTAGGTAAAATACTCCTTTCTCTCTAGTCCTCTCCTTCCCTTTCCACACTAACCCTGACTTCCCCATCACTGCTCCCTTGCAGGTACCCTGTGCTTTAACCAGCCTGCCTACTCAGTTCCCTGAATGCTCCTCCGCAATTAGCTGCTTCTCCATCTTTGCTTATGCTATTCTCTCTGCCTGGAATGCTAACCCTGACTCACCTCCGGCTGGCATAGAGAGCTTGGGCTTCAGAGTCAGAGAAGCATGTGGATTCAGATCCTGGCTTCACAACTTAATTAGCTGTATGACTTTGGATAAGTTCCTCGCACAAGTATTTAACATCTTTGCACCTCAATTTCCTAATCTGTAAAAATGGAAATAATGATACCTACCTTGCCAAGTTGTTGTAAGGATTAAATGAAATTATGTATACGAGGAAAGTGACATAATGGTCAATAAAAGATCATTATGATTTTTTATTACCTTTAATAAAGTCCTAACTTCAAATGACACTTTTCACAGAGACTTTTTGGTCCCTCTTCTCTGACCTAAAGGGATCTTTCCTCTGAGGACGCATCTCTGGACTCTTACCACATCCTGCCTTGTATTATAATTCTATATTTAGCTTATCCACTCAACTAACTGGGAGCCCCTTGAAAGCGAAGGCTAAGGCTTACTCTTCTTGCTTCCCAGTCAGTGAGAGTTTAGCCCAGAGCCTTTTCTACAGCAGACCCTCAGAAATGCTTGTTGGATGAATGGAGGGAGAATGTGTAATGGGAGATGTTGGGGCAAGTTGTTCACTTACCGATAGAGGTGTGTTTGTGGGGAAGCTGTGTGAGTGGGATGGGGTCTTTACGGGAAGATAACGTGGTTGTGATAGGGTCTGTGTAGGGACTGCGTGTTTGAGATAATGTGTGTGGAGACAGTGTAAGTAGCTTTGTGAAAAAGAGCTCTGTGCGTAGGCTGGGGTGCAGTTAGGGAGGGTGAAAATGCATGGGTAGGGTGTAGGTGGTGAGGGGCTATGTTGAGGGAGATCAGGTCCAGCCCTTCAGCTGCCCAGTCCAGCCCTAAATGAGCCTCCAGCAGCCTGAGGCCGGATATGTCAGTCTCACCCACAGTCCTCCCCCCCCTCCACCGCGGTTGCGGACTCAGAGGCCAAATTTGGTAACAGAGTGAGTGTTACTCCCCCAACCCTCATACGTTCTGACTTTGTCTTCAGCTTTCTCTCTCCCTTGTACTTCTCTATAGCTCCCTGTCTTCCTGCAGCTCCCCTTGTGGGTATCTGCTCTGACTATATCTCCGTGTACCCCCAATTCTTTACCACCACCACCACCACCCCACCCCCCCGCCCCGTACATTGACATTCCATTCCTTGCTGGGATTTGACCTCTTGTCCTCCATTCCCCCCCCCCCCCAATTGCCCAACTCCTCTGGAATGCATCTCAGGAATGTCTTGAGGGAGGAGGAGCTCCCTGGGAGGGGGGTATGGGGGGCATTGTTGCTGTTCCATAAAACATGATGGAAACGGGAGCAAAGTTCTCAGGCCAGAGCAGGAACTGGATAGCTTCTCCCCATACTTCCAAGGGCCTTGTTCTTTGCCCTCATCACCTCAAGTTCACTCTTTAATTCCCTTTCCTCCCTCACCCTCTGGTAGCTGTATGGGTGTCCACTCAGTACCAGCCTGGGAATAAGGGTAGGCATGACTCATCTCCCTTATCGGGGTGTCACCAGAGGTTTCCGTGAAGAAGATGGGGGCGTCCATGTCCGGAGGAAATGGGGGAGACATGCAATTTCAGGTTAGGGTAGAGGGTCCTTTCAGTCCTGCCCTCAGCTCCTCTGACTGCTCTACTTCACTGACCCTCCAGCCCTCCAGCAACCCACAGCCAGGTCTGTCAAGCTACTGGGAGAGGTGGCCGAGGAATGGGGAGGTGGGCAGCGAGCTGGAACTTGGGAGACTGGAATGGTCCTATCTTGTTTGGAAATAAAAACAGAGAGTGAGCTGTGGTTTCTTCTCTTGTGAGACTCTGGACTGTTTATAAGGTCAGAAACGTCTATCAGATTCCCTGATCCACACCTTTCCCACATCTGCCAGCCTCCTGTTTCTACTTAGATTTCCAGTCCCCTTCACCTCATCCTTCCTAACCTCTTTATTCTCCAAATACATCTCTCTTCCCTTTTCCTGGTTCTCAGCTGGCTGCTGTATCCCAGCACCTCCACCTCTTGTTTTCAACCTTCCCCCGAGCCCAGCTTTTCCCCTTTTCCCCACCTGGGGCCAGCAGTTTGCCGGGGTGGGGGGATCGGCAGCCCGGATTTGCTCATTCTCTTAGTTGAGAGGAACCAATCCCCGTACCAAACTGGGTCACATCATCAGCTGCCAGGCAGACTGGTCCTCTTGTGCACTGGGTGCCACCTGCAGGGGTTCCTCCAGCCTGCTGAGAGGTGGTGCCAGGAGAGTGGGGGAGGTGAGCATGGGACTGATATCACAAGCTACACTGAAAATACCATCAAGGGAGGCAGTGAGATGGAGAGCAGAGTATGAGGAGGACTTGCTGAAAACCAGAGAGCATGAGAGGTGTGGTGAGGACTGGGTATTAACTTGGTGACTTGGAGCAAGGACTGAGTTAGAGGGACAGGGCTCTCTGTCTGACCTGCCTTGAAACTACCCCACCTGCCCCACCATGGTCTGATATCCATTCTGCAAAATTGCGGAGTTGACTAGGTAATTTCTGAGATCCCTCTGGATTAGAGAATCATAATTCTACCTTGACTGCCAGGGAAGCCAACCACGGGGCCTGGCTCTTTGGGAAGGCCCCCACCATGTGAGGTTAGAGGAAAACCGGGACAAAAGTAGGCCTAGATAGCTTGAACCACCAGTGTTTGGTCTTCCGGCCGGGCTAGGTCGAGTCAGTGTTTGCAGGCTTCAGGAGCTCTCGGGAATTCTCTCATATAACATCCTCATTTTGCAGAGGAGGCTAAAGCTGTCAGAGGGGAGGTCACATGATGAGTCAGGACAGAGTTCTGAAAATCCCAGACAGGAAAAAGCTAGCAAGACATAGTGGGAAACAGAGAAAAAAAGACTGAACCAAGACAAGATGAAAACAAGGCAAAGGCAGGCCTGGGAAAGGAGCAGGGATAAGGGGCAAGAGAGAGACACTTGGTAGAAAGAAGGGAGGCACAGATTCTAGTGGTAGGGATGGGGCAGTGTCCTCAGGGAACACTACATTTCAGACCTGCTGTTGCACCTTGCAGACCAACTCTCCTTCACTTATCTTAGATGGGTAGGGTTGGTTCTTTTGGTATAAATAATCTTTCACGCTTTAAAATTCTGAAATGAAACAAAAACAACCGCATTACTATCTGCTTTGGTAAGTCCCTTTCAAAAACACGGCTCCCTGGGGCACCATCTGAGGGACCTCCTCTCCTCTAATGATGGTGTGCTCTAATGCCCTAACACCACGGACCAGGTGTAGCCAGGCTGGAGAGGAGAAGCTGCCACCATGGTTGCACTTTCGCTGAAGATCAGCATCGGGAATGTGGTGAAGACGATGCAGTTTGAGCCGTCTACCATGGTATACGATGCCTGTCGCATCATTCGTGAGCGTATCCCAGAGGCCCTGGCTGGCCCTCGTGAGTCTGAGTTACCTCGGTGGGTGGGGTGGGAGTCTTCAGTCCCTTCTTGTTCCCAGGCTCTTGGCTTTAAGGGATGACCCCATCGTCCCTCAAGGCTACTCATCCCTCACGCCTGTGCTCCGCGGTTCCCTCTCTCCCCTTTAGGCCCGCAGTCCCTGGGGAAATAATAAGGGGCAACAATGCAGCCATTCAGCCACACTGGGGTCCTCATAGGTCTGAGGTGATCCATCCTCTCTTTTAGCCAGCGACTTTGGGCTGTTTCTGTCAGATGACGACCCCAAAAAAGGCATATGGCTGGAGGCCGGGAAAGCTTTGGATTACTATATGCTCCGAAATGGGGTGAGTATCACTTCTTCAAGGACCACCAACATCCTCTTCCGTCAGCTTCCCCACTCCACCTCCTGTTTTCAGCACCCACATCCATTGCCTCTGACCCTCTCCAGACTATCACAGGCAATCAAAATACCCTGCTTTTGAGTGAGCCATCGTCATCTTACCTTCAGTAATCTTCTTTCCTCCCCTCTGGCCATGGAAAAAGGAAGTAATACCGCTAGCTTAAAGTAGGCTCCTACCTCCTATTCCCGCCCCAATAGGACACCATGGAATACAGGAAGAAGCAGAGGCCCCTGAAAATCCGTATGCTCGATGGAACTGTGAAGACTATCATGGTGGATGACTCTAAGACTGTTACCGACATGCTAATGACCATCTGTGCCCGCATCGGTAAGGGGTCCTGGTGGGGCTGAGGGCTCGGGGATGGAGGCTCCAACTCTACCAGAAAACACAGGTGCAGTGCCTGGGATGCTACCAACCCCTCGTGCTCCCCCAGGCATCACCAACCATGATGAATATTCACTGGTTCGAGAGCTGATGGAAGAGAAAAAGGAGGAGGTGACAGGGACCTTACGAAAGGACAAGACACTGCTACGAGATGAAAAGAAGATGGAGAAACTAAAGCAGAAGTTGCACACAGACGATGAATGTAAGCAGAAATAGAAAAAAGAGGGCACTGGAAAATGGGCAGGGGGCCAGGGGGCAGCTGTTTATTTGTTAGTTATTGACTACCTGCTTTTGTAAGATGCCGTTTTAAGATACAGGATGCATCAGTAATAAAGTTCTACACTCATGGAACTTATCCGTGAGAGAAGGTAGGAGATAAAGAACAAACAAACAGAAAGCCAAAGACCAGGCAGCACAGGCGCCCTGGGGGCTTAGCATTGAGGGGACTCTCTGTGTCCCAGTGAACTGGCTGGACCATGGCCGCACACTGAGGGAACAGGGAGTGGAGGAGCATGAGACGCTTCTGCTGCGGAGGAAGTTCTTCTACTCAGACCAGAATGTGGACTCCCGGGACCCCGTGCAGCTGAACCTTCTTTATGTGCAGGTGTGGAGAGGATTTACCTGGGATGAGGGAGGTACAGAGAGGGGGGCAGAAGCACAGCGAGGGGTATTCCCGCACCCCCACACAACATTCACCTCCTTTCCTTGTGCTCTCCAGGCACGAGATGACATCCTCAATGGCTCCCACCCTGTCTCCTTCGACAAGGCCTGTGAGTTTGCTGGCTTCCAATGCCAGATCCAGTTTGGGCCCCACAATGAACAGAAGCACAAGGCTGGCTTCCTCGAGTGAGTGACCCACATCCCACACCCTGTCAGGACCCAGGACTCCCTGCCATTGTGACCCCAACAGCCCTGCCCCCATCCCGGGCCTTCTCTCTCCATTTCCTCTTCTGAAGTACCAGGGTTTGACCCACATGGGTACCTGTTTCGCTGCCATCAGCCATTTGTTTCCTCACTGGCCCCCTGTGGAACATGAAGGTAGCCTAGAATCTGCCTCCACCCCATACCTCTCAGGCAAGCATGTAGCTTTTTGAGATTCTCTGAAGAATTTTACCGTAGTGGCTAGAGGGAAACGGTACATTTTTCCTCATAGGGAACATTAGACTTAGAAAGCTTCACAAGTCTCATCCACTGAGAGTTCTCAGAGTGTATAGAGTTCGGCGCCGCTTGCTTAACTTCCTACATGCATGGTCATCCTTCTACCGAGCTCCTTCTGCTCTTGGTTCCCTGCAGTAGTGCTCTAGACTCTTTCCCTCAGGGACTGGGCCTGCAACTCAGGTTCCCTTGTCCCTTTCCCTGCAGGGAGAGACGCAGGCTGCACTCCAGAGCTAATGCTAAGTCATCTCGATTTCATGGACAATCCAGACTCTATTCCCTCGAGCTTTCCCTCTCCCCAAAGATAATACTGTCCTAGACATTTCCTCACGCCCCTAGGCCCACAGTCCATGGCCCACATACCCCCGATGCTGTCCACTACATGCTGACCCTCCCTTTTCTGGTGTAGCCTGAAGGACTTCCTGCCCAAGGAGTATGTGAAGCAGAAGGGAGAGCGTAAGATCTTCCAGGTGAATGGGGGCAGGGGAAAGTGTTTGGGATGCCCCGGGAGCTTTGCTGCTTAATCCTACTGACTGAATGGACCCCCGGCCCCTTCCTTGTCTCCTCCCACCCCGCTTCCACCTGCCAAGCTGTTCTCCCACCTCTCCTGTGCCAAGAAAGCGGAAGACCTGGGCTTTTCATCTCAGCTCCATCACTGCATTTGCTGTGGAATTCAGTTCAATATTCTTGGTTGTTTTTTTCTTTGCATCTAACATGGGATGACAGTACCTGCCCGGGGTAGGATTGATAGGAAAATCAAATGAGATAGTATGCCTGAAATTACTATGAAAAGTGTATCTTTGTACAGACATAAAGTGTTATCCCCATCTCTTGAATATTCAGCCCCAAAAGTCTTCTATCTGACCTTCTACTTTCTATCTGTTCACGTCTCCAGAATATCTGCAAATTCTTTAACTATATTCCTTGAATTGTTGCTTCTGCATATCCTTTGTCAGTCCTCATCCCGTCACCCTCACGTTTCTCATACCTTGCACCCCCTAACCTTTCCTGTGCCCCCCACAGTACGCTCCCATCGTAGTTAACGTCACAACTCCTTGTCTGTGATGCTGTCCTCCCACGTTTCGCTAAACATTTCTCCATTTTCTACTCTAAGGCACACAAGAACTGTGGGCAGATGAGTGAGATCGAGGCCAAGGTGCGCTACGTGAAGCTAGCCCGTTCCCTCAAGACCTATGGTGTCTCCTTTTTTCTGGTTAAGGTGGGTTACAGACCCTTCTCACCATCCTCCTTATTTCCACTCTTACTCTTTCCTCTCAAAGTCAGGCCCTGCCCTTGGTTACACTTTCCACCATCCCTACAAGTCCCATTCTCTCTACTTGCTCTGACCTTGTGAAAACTTGCCCTGTTGTCAGCCCTCTGCCACCAACTTTCCTCCAGACCCTGCCTTCTCCCTAGTGGAGCTTGTCCTGGGTCCATCCATAGACACCCAATTCAGCTCTCCCACCCTCCTCAGCACCCCCTTGTGGTCTAGATCTGATCTGCTCATTCACCTCTCTGGCACTAATACCAACAACAATCTGCCTCACAGGAAAAGATGAAAGGAAAGAACAAGCTGGTGCCCAGGCTTCTGGGCATCACTAAGGAGTGTGTGATGCGAGTGGATGAGAAGACCAAAGAGGTGATCCAGGAATGGAGCCTCACCAACATCAAACGCTGGGCTGCCTCTCCTAAGAGCTTCACCCTGGTGAGTCCGGGTGCCCAGGAGGGAAAGGGCTTTGGAATTTCCAGACGGGGGCAGCTGAGAGGTCTCTCCCCTCCCCTGGGATAGTGCACTGAATGTGACTTCAGAAAAAAGGAGGACTTTACAGGACCCTGGGGGTCAGAGAGAAGGAGAAGCTTTGCTGGAGAGTTGTGCTTAAATGACACAACGTTTGCAGTCCACAGAACTTAACTGTAACCAGCAAACTGAGCTCACAGGAGACTTGGGGAGAGGGAAGAAAAAGGTGAAAGAAAGAAAAATAAGCCTCCCCTCTTTCAGCAGCAACTATACAATAGTTTTCCCCCTGGCTTTATATTTTGGTATTAGGGATTAGAAACTGATACCACCTCAATGAAGTGCCCTATCGAGGGGACGAGAATTTACTAAAGGCTATTTTTCCATTTTGGATACTAGTGCTAACTTTCCATTATGGTCATTCAATGACAAATGTTTGTGTCTTCCCAGCTTTATTATCAGGGTGAGAGAAAAGCTGTTTCTTAGACAGCATGCATTTGAAACTATGTAGCATAGAGACTGCTCCTCAGAAACAAAATGTTGCCCTCCAGGGAGAAAAATAAAGAAATGGGAAATTGAAGAAGGGTAGGCTTCTCTCTAGAGGGCTGTTGGCAGGGGAAGACACCCTCACCAGCTTGGCCTTGGGGCTCCCATCCTACCCTTTTCCATCGTGGGTAGATGCAGGCTCTCCCACTGAGCCCCCACCTTGTCACCCTAGGATTTCGGGGACTACCAGGATGGCTACTACTCAGTACAGACAACGGAAGGGGAGCAGATCGCACAGCTCATCGCCGGCTACATTGATATCATCCTTAAGAAGGTGCCTGCCCCAGCCTTTTCCTTATCTTCCCTCACCTTCTACCCAAGCCAGTCCTTTAGAAGTGAGGACCTAGGTTCTGGAAAAAGGCTGAGTAGGGAAAGAAGAGGCTGCTTTTTCCCTGCCTCTCTCTTCTTTAATTCTTGTTCCTTTTTCCTTCCTACAGAAAAAAAGCAAGGATCACTTTGGGCTGGAAGGAGACGAGGAGTCTACTATGCTAGAGGACTCAGTGTCCCCCAAAAAGTACGAAGGTTGCTGGGCTGATCCCATCCCCCAGGGGCAGGGAAGGCAGGGCTTGACTCCAACAACTGTTGAGGGGTGGGGAGTCCCTAGGATGGTTCCTTAACCGGTCACAGGCTATCACACATCCCCCTAGACCACAGGACCTGCAAAGGTAGTACAGCTGGGTGGCAAGGGGGTCAAGACAACAGTCCTCTGAGTGCCGCCCCGTGTGTCCCCTCTCTAGATCGACAGTCCTTCAGCAGCAGTATAACCGGGTGGGGAAAGTAGAGCACGGCTCTGTGGCCCTGCCTGCCATCATGCGCTCTGGAGCCTCTGGTCCTGAGAATTTCCAGGTGGGCAGCATGCCACCTGCCCAGCAACAGATTACCAGCGGCCAGATGCACCGGGGACACATGCCTCCTTTGGTAAGAGTGCTTCCACTGCCACCACGGTACCAGGCCTTCCTCCCCATATCAGCTGTTTGTCTTCCCACGTCCCTGTTCGTAGTCCTGTCCCCAGCCCACCTCCTCTTTCCTCTAAGCGTTCTCTGTTTCTCCTCCCCTTGTCTTGTAGACATCAGCCCAGCAGGCACTCACTGGGACCATTAACTCTAGCATGCAGGCTGTGCAAGCCGCCCAGGCCACTCTGGATGACTTTGACACTCTGCCCCCTCTGGGCCAGGATGCTGTGAGTATGGGACGGAGGAGAGGCCAGCGGTGCTGAGGCTGGGACTCACAGGAACGGGATCGGGGTTAACCGGACCAGAGCAGATCCTGAACTTTGCCTCTCTCTCTCTCTCTCTCTTTCAGGCCTCTAAGGCCTGGCGTAAGAACAAGATGGATGAATCAAAGCATGAGATCCACTCCCAGGTAGATGCCATCACAGCTGGTACTGCCTCCGTGGTGAACCTGACAGCAGGTAGGCCGGATGCCAAGTCCTATCTGTATGTGGTGGGGGTGGGGGAGGAGGAGCACGTGCAGGCGCCAAGTGTGACTGGCTCCGGGTGGGACTGCCCCTCAACTCAGGGAAGAGACCGTGTCTCTCTCGGCACACGTTTGTGACTAACGCCTGTGATTGCCCCTCTCTAGCCCATTGTCTGGCCTGCTCGCCTCACGTGTGCTCCTCTTCCTCCCTCAGGGGACCCCGCGGAGACAGACTATACGGCAGTGGGCTGTGCAGTCACCACGATCTCCTCCAACCTGACGGAGATGTCCCGCGGCGTGAAGCTGCTGGCCGCCCTGCTGGAGGACGAAGGCAGCAGTGGCCGGCCTCTGCTGCAGGCCGCGAAGGGCCTTGCCGGGGCGGTGTCAGAGCTGCTGCGCAGCGCCCAGCCAGCCAGCGCTGAGGTCAGGGGCCACGGCTGGCACTAGGGAGGAGACCCCAAAGGAGGAGGGGGCAGTCCAGATTGTGGGATGGAAGTGTGGGACCTGTGGGCAGCTTCTGACCGGTGTCCACTCTCCACAGCCCCGTCAGAACCTGCTGCAAGCAGCTGGGAACGTGGGCCAGGCCAGTGGGGAGCTGTTGCAGCAAATTGGGGAAAGCGATACTGACCCCCACTTCCAGGTTAGTGACTTACCCAGCCCCTAGAACGGAAGCTTCTTGGAAGTAACCTCTGACCCTGAATCCAGCTCCTAGTCCTGTTACTACAAAGTGACTTCTCAGCGCCAAACGGAACATCTGTTTGCAGGGAATGACACTGGGAACCTCCATTCCCTTTTGAGGGCATGAAAATTTAGAACCCCTGAATCCAAACTGAATCTACCAGGTCACCCTTGGCTGATGATATTTTGTAGTCGCCTGCCATCTTCTCCTTGTCTTCCCCATATATAGCCTGTGTCCCAACTCGACATCTTGAAGCTGCCTCCATACCACCCTGAGGACACTGTTCCTCTAGCTCCCCCTTCCCCACCCCATGCCAGTTTCCTCACCTGACTTGTCATCCTGGATTTCCCACGCAGATATGTGCACCCAGAGGGGCTGGGGTTCGATCTCCCCCCGAACCCCCCACGGTAATGGCCTCTGGCCTGGGCCTTCCCAGCTTTGTTCTCTCTGAGCCGCATACACTCGCTCTGCACCTCTCCCCCAGCCTCCTCGGGGGGCAGAACATGATGGAGATGGGGAGGCATGTCACAGACAGGACTTGGGAAAATGGGATCCGGGAGGGTTGTATGGGGTCTTGTACTCCAGGGTGACTGCTTCCAACCAAGATTGAGAAGAAATGGGGAAAAAAAGCTGGGGGTGGGAGGGACCCCAAGAGGTACCTCTCTCCATCCCATTGTAACAGCACCGCCCCTCCCTCCCCATTGCGGTACGAGTGTATCCGCCTCGTGAGTTTCTCCCTCTGGTGTAGGCTCTCTTTCTCTCGGTGTGGGTTTGTTCCTTGGTGGGTATTCTGTCCTACTGGGCGCTCAAGGCAGGGGCTTGGGGTAGCTTCTGGTTGCTTCTGCATACACTATCCAGTGATTGGAGTCAGTGGGAATAATGAAACCGCTCATGCCTCTGAGAAGGGTCCATGGATCCCAAGCTCGATCTTAGGCCATGCTGACAGTGCTTTTCTCACAGGACGTACTAATGCAGCTAGCCAAGGCCGTGGCAAGTGCTGCAGCTGCCTTGGTCCTCAAGGCCAAGAGTGTGGCCCAGCGGACAGAGGACTCAGGGCTTCAGACCCAGGTCATTGCTGCAGCGACACAGTGTGCCTTGTCTACCTCCCAGCTGGTGGCCTGTACCAAGGTGAGCCACAAAGGTTGCATTAGCCTGTGCTGAGGGGTGATGGTGCCACACACAGGAGCCTCTCATTTCACCTCTCTGGCTCCTTCTTACCGATTCCGGTGGCTGTGGGACTCCTCACGACTCCTTTCCGTTGCCTTCATCTCTGACACTTGCTTTGCCCACAGGTGGTGGCACCTACAATCAGCTCACCTGTCTGCCAAGAGCAGCTGGTGGAGGCCGGACGCCTGGTGGCCAAAGCCGTGGAGTGCTGTGTGTCCGCCTCCCAGGCAGCCACGGACGATGGGCAGCTGCTGCGGGGGGTAGGAGCGGCGGCCACAGCTGTCACCCAGGCCCTGAATGAGCTGTTGCAGCACGTGAAGGCCCATGCCTCAGGGGCTGGGCCTGCTGGCCGTTATGACCAGGCCACTGACACCATCCTCACTGTCACCGAGAACATCTTCAGTTCCATGGGTGATGCTGGTAAGGACACCACTCCTGGGAAGACAGAGAACCCTGTTGAGGCTCCCCGAGCCCATTGGGCATTCCCTTGCAGACCTGCCAGTCCCCGCTAAGGACTCAGCAGAGTAGACCATGTACTTATTAACCTCTCTGAAACTTCCAGTTTCTCATCTGTAAAGCAGGAATGTGATCCCCGTTCTGCCTTCTTTGGTATTTTTTGGAGAATATACAAAAGCATACACAAACGTAGCTGGAAGTTGGAAGGTGGCATTAAGAAATAGCCTTCTCCACTCCACCCTACCTGCTCACTCCCGAAAGGAGTGCACGCCCTCACAAGGAGTGCAAGACTATTTACTGAAAATACTTGTTAGAGACTGTCTTCTCTCCCATAAAAGTTCACCAGGAAATCTGTTCCTCTCCAAGATCTTCAACCCAAAATACAGTAACTCTAGGGGAATCACTTTGAGAACCTTTGTGTCTCTTTAACTGCCCCCCAAGAGCCCTATCTACCTTGCCTGCACCCCTTTCCCCCACCCTGGCACCCTCGCAGTGTCTCTGGCTTCCTTACCTGATAGTGCTCTGTCCTCTCAGGTGAGATGGTACGACAGGCTCGCATCCTAGCCCAAGCCACCTCTGACCTGGTCAATGCCATCAAGGCTGATGCCGAGGGGGAGAGTGATCTGGAGAATTCTCGCAAGCTATTAAGCGCTGCTAAGATCCTGGCCGATGCCACAGCCAAGATGGTGGAGGCTGCCAAGGTATGAGCCTTCTGTGGCCAACTCCCAGACTGAGACCTGAAGGGAAGTAGAAGGGTCCAGATGGTCACCCTTTTCTGATGGGAGAGACCCAAGAAAAGCAGAAAATATAAGAGCACTCAGGAAGTAAAGGCACCCTCAGCTTCAGGTGCATAGGGGCCCAGGCTTCCAGCCACGGTGACTGCCAGGGTACTTGGTGACCGACATGCCCTTTTTCTTCCTCTGAGTCCACGCTCTGCTATCCTTACTTTTCCCTACTTTGTTGCCACCACCTGCCTGCTTCCTGGATCCCTCTGCTTCATGGCCTGTCCTGGGAATGCATATAAGCACTCAGTCCTGGGGCCTCTGCTGCCAGCAGTACAGAGAAAGACAGGCAGTGGGATACACGGTGCAGACGACCGTCGGGAAGAAGCCGAGAGGTTCTTGCACTCCCCGGGGCTCTGGGGCTTTCCAGTTTGCAGGAGTAACCAGCTCCCCTGCTTTGGTTTTTGAAATCCCTGCTCTAAACTGAGTCCTCCTTGTCCCAAAGAGCCTTAAACACACCCTTTTGCCAGTGGCATTTAGGGGGCAGTAGGGAAAGAAACATGGCTTCTTCCCCCAAAAGGGAAAGAAGAAACGGTTCTACCTAAAAAGGGCCCATAGGGAATCTAGGGGCCCCCTGATTCCCCTTTGCCTGCTTGAGGCAGCTCATCTCAGCTGTGATTACCTTTCAGTGGGGACTTTAGGAAAACATTTGAGTCTGGAGAGGTCAGAGCAGAGCTTATTTGGGGCGCACAGGGATGCTGGGTGAGGACCGTCTCTCCACTTCTCTCAGGGAGCAGCCGCTCACCCTGACAGTGAGGAGCAGCAGCAGCGGCTGCGGGAGGCGGCTGAGGGTCTGCGCATGGCCACCAACGCGGCTGCGCAGAATGCCATCAAGAAGAAGCTGGTGCAGCGCCTGGAGGTGAAGCTAGGAAATAACCCAGGAGCGGGAGTGTGGGTGCTGTGGGAGGAATGAAACTGGGAGGGTTGTGCAGAGAGAGACTCTGTCACTGTTTCCTTGTGGGATAGTGTGGCCAGGGTGAGCCAGGGACTGGGCAGGGGAGCGCCTGGGGCTTGTCCTAACTACTCTGTCCTCACAGCACGCAGCCAAACAGGCTGCAGCCTCAGCTACACAGACTATTGCGGCAGCCCAGCATGCAGCCTCCACCCCCAAGGCCTCTGCTGGCCCCCAGCCTGTGCTGGTGCAGAGCTGCAAGGTGAGACTTGGTGGGAAGAGATGTGGGACGAGTGGGACTTTCCCCCAGTCTATGGGGAGGTGGCTCTCATGACATTTTCACCCACAGGCTGTGGCAGAACAGATTCCACTGCTGGTGCAGGGCGTCCGAGGGAGCCAAGCTCAGCCCGACAGTCCCAGTGCTCAGCTGGCCCTCATTGCTGCAAGCCAGAGCTTCCTGCAGGCAAGGCACCCTCTCCCCACCTCTCAGACGAGACCCTTCCCACCCTTCTAAATCCCCTAGATCACCCACAGTTTGAAGCTCTAGCAGTAGCCTCCTTCCCAGACTGAGCTGCGGCACTCAGTGTCCAGACCATCTTTAGTCCCTGTACCCAAGCAAATGGTACATTCATCTGCCCACCTGTTCCTCAACAGCCAGGTGGGAAGATGGTGGCCGCTGCAAAGGCCTCAGTGCCAACAATTCAGGACCAGGCTTCGGCCATGCAGCTGAGTCAGTGTGCTAAAAACCTTGGCACTGCATTGGCTGAACTTCGGACCGCTGCCCAGAAGGTAAGGGAGCTGGCCATCTTTGGAAAATGAGGGTGGAGTTCTGGGATGATGGGGAGTCTGCAGAATAACCTAAAACAGGGATAATTGTATAACATGGGACATTAGTGGGACACAGCAGTACCTCTTGTACCCAGACTTCCTTGTTATTGTAGGCTCAGGAAGCATGTGGGCCTTTGGAGATGGATTCTGCACTGAGTGTGGTACAGAATCTAGAGAGGGATCTGCAGGAAGTGAAGGCAGCAGCTCGAGATGGCAAACTTAAACCCTTACCTGGGGAGACCGTAAGTATTCTTAAGACCTTTTTTTTTTTTTTTTTCAATGTTTGTTTATTTTTGAGAGTGAGAGTGCAAGCAGGGAGGGGCAGAGAGAGAGGCAGACACAGAATCCAAAGTAGACTCCAGGCTCTGAGCTGTCAGCACGGAGCCTGATGCAGGGCTCAAACCCATGAACCATAAGATCATGACCTGAGCCAAAGTCAATGCTTAACTGACTAAGCCACCCAGATGCCCCTAAGATCTCATTCTTTTTTTGTTTGTTTGTTTTGTTTTTATATTATTTTGGGGAGAGCACAAGCGGGATAGGGGCAGAGAGAGGGGGATAGAGGATCTGAAGCAGGCTCTGCGCTGAGCCAAAGTTGGACGCTCAACCAACTGAGCCACCCAGATGCCCCCCTTAAGACCTCGTTCTTAATCAGACTCTGAGGTTTTCTTTTCTGCCTGCACCCCGGAGCTGCCCAAAACCTTCATTAAACTGCCAGCTGACCTCAACTAGTTTCTTAAGTTCCCTTTTCCTGGTTCCTTCTGCACCTGAGTCTCCTGCTTCTTCCCTAGATGGAGAAATGTGCCCAGGACCTGGGAAACAGCACCAAAGCTGTGAGCTCTGCCATTGCCCAGCTGCTGGGGGAGGTTGCCCAGGGCAATGAGAATTATGCAGGTATGTGGGCAGGGCTGGGAATGGAGCTCGGAGCAGGAGCTGAACGAGGGATAGAGCTGATGGAGAAAGCCACTGGAACCAGGGCCTGGCAGTGAAAGCCCCTTTTCCCTTCTGTCTCCCCAGGGATTGCAGCTAGGGAAGTGGCAGGTGGGCTGCGGTCATTGGCCCAGGCTGCTAGGGGTGTAGCTGCCCTGACATCGGATCCTGCAGTGCAAGCTATCGTGCTTGACACGGCCAGCGATGTTCTGGATAAGGCCAGCAGCCTCATTGAGGAAGCAAAGAAGGCAGCTGGCCACCCAGGGGACCCTGAGAGCCAGCAACGGCTTGCCCAGGTCAGGTTTGGGAAACAGACCGCTTCCCCGTACGGCCCACCCTGACTGGAACAGAGTCTCAGCCACACTGACAGACACCTTCTCAGGTCTGCTCTTGACAGCTGTCTGGATTCCACCCTTTCCTTCAGTCCTAGTAGAAGTGTCTCAACCTGCAGCAGGGTTTAGCTGAACGCCAAGTGTGGGGCAGTGTGGTCACTATCACTTGAAACTCTAACTTCAGCCCCTTCAGCTACACACGCCCTTTCCTCCTCACTTTTAGAGGCAGTAGAGCGCTTATTTCCCAGGTCCCATGAGTGGAGGAGGTGCTCTCCCAAATGGTTTCTTTTTTGGCAACACCCGTCTCCTTTTCTACCTCAGGTGGCTAAAGCAGTGACTCAGGCCCTGAACCGCTGTGTCAGCTGCCTGCCTGGCCAGCGAGATGTGGACAATGCCCTGCGAGCGGTGGGAGATGCCAGCAAGCGACTCCTGAGTGACTCGGTAGGAAGACCAGGGGTGTGGGGGGCACGTAAGAGCTGAAGACTCCAAGCTTCTCTCCACGTCTAGACCTCTCCTTGACCTTGACTTCCCAGTTTTACCCCCTTTTGTTACTCCCAGGCTCAGTGCCCACCTCCCAGCACTCCTTGACTAGACTCTCCCTCACATCGTCCCCCATGCTGGCTTCTGACTTTCTTTCTGACCCCGCAGCTTCCCCCCAGCACTGGGACGTTTCAGGAAGCTCAGAGCCGGCTGAATGACGCTGCTGCTGGGCTGAATCAGGCAGCCACAGAACTAGTGCAGGCTTCTCGGGGAACCCCTCAGGACCTGGCCCGAGCCTCAGGTCGATTTGGACAGGACTTCAGCACCTTCCTGGAAGCTGGTGTGGAGATGGCGGGACAGGCACCGGTATGCAAAGGCACGGGGTCTGTTTCAGGGGTTAGACAAGAGGTGCCTGTGTGACTGCATGGTCCTAACCTCTGCCTGGCTCCCCCCCACCCCCCACCCCCCTCTAGCACTATTTGAGTGTCTAGGACACAGAGCCTTTTAGAGACAGATAAGAAAGGACTGACCGGACAACATGTTGACCTTTTCGCCTTCAACAGAGCCAGGAGGACCGGGCCCAGATCGTGTCCAACTTGAAGGGCATCTCTATGTCTTCAAGCAAACTTCTTCTGGCTGCCAAGGCCCTATCCACAGACCCTGCTTCCCCCAACCTCAAGAGTCAGCTGGCTGCAGCTGCCCGGTAAGTAGGAGCTGGGAAGCCCAGCCCTGGAATGTTGAAGAGACTGGGGACAGGACATGTCATGAGAAGTCCCAGCTTAGGAACGGTTACAGATGAAAGAGAAATAGCTAAAGACTTTCTATGGGTATAAGACCCAAGAATGATGACCTGTGCATGCATTCACTCAACTCTGTTCCTCCCAGGGCGGTGACCGACAGCATCAACCAGCTCATCACCATGTGTACCCAGCAGGCGCCAGGCCAGAAAGAGTGTGACAATGCCCTGCGGGAATTGGAGGTGGGTGCTTGGCAGGCTAAGTGCTGTGAGGTTAAGGAAGGTTCTCTGGGTTTGGGGGTCAAAAAGGTGTCTTGAACCTTACTTTGTCCTCCCCCTATACAGACAGTCCGAGAACTCCTGGAGAACCCAGTCCAGCCCATCAATGACCTGTCCTACTTTGGCTGCCTCGACAGTGTAATGGAGAACTCAAAGGTAAGTGTGGCAAGGAACCCGGAGGGCAGAGGACAGGAAGATGGAACTAGGGACTCCTCTACCCCTCTGAGGACAGGAACTGGCTCTCCTGAAACCCTCTGTTTCTTAGGTACTGGGCGAGGCCATGACGGGCATCTCCCAAAACGCCAAGAATGGAAACCTGCCGGAGTTTGGGGAAGCCATTGCCACGGCCTCCAAAGCCCTCTGTGGCTTCACCGAGGCGGCTGCTCAGGTTATTCCCCTGCGACGGTCCCTGCAATACCTCTGCTTTCTCTACCCCACCTCCTCAACAGCCGGGCACTTGAGTAGATAATCAAGAAGTTACGTTTGCAAAACCAACTCTGTGGAAACCAGTTCTTTCCCCTTCTGAGTGGGGGTGTTTGTCAGCAATCATAGAATACCAACAGTTCTGGCTGCTGTCACCCCTGAGCCCCTGATACCTTGGGTTATGATTATACTGTCTAAAGAGGGGGCCTTTTCCAGCCCTGGCTTTCTTGGTATATGCTAATTACCAAGTGCAAGTCATTTTTCACATAGTTACTACTTTATTAAAACAGTGCCAGTAACTAAATTTCCAGTTATTTGAGTCACCGCTTAACTGTGCCTTTTTATGCAGTTATGAAGTATAAACACAACCCATTAGCTATGAGACTGTTTTGCTTTAGTATATGAAGCCTTAAGACAAACTGGCTTGAGAGTTCATCTCAGAGTGTTTCTCTGAAAGCCTCAATCTTGCTTCCTCAATCTCCCCTATTGCCCTTTGCCCTGTTCTGTTGGGCGGCCTCTTTTTTATGGTATGAAAAGCATAAAGAGGAAACAGAAGAGCTACAATGTGTTAAATGAAGTATGAATCAAACCTATGATGGTCTTCTAATCGTAAAAATAAATTTGGCAATCGTTATACCAACCCTTCCCTCTTTCCAAATCTCTGAAGCTTGGAAGTGTTATAAATGAAAATGATCCTAACAACCTTCCCAGTATTGGAAGTGTTTCAAAGAGACTTTGTGCTCATGCACATGTGTGTGCACATGTGTGTGGCAGGGTGGCTTTCAAACCTTTTTTTATTTCTACGTAGAGTAAGCAGTACTTTTTTCCTTATGATCCAGCAGATACACATTTCAACAGAAGTTTGATTAAACTTTGTGTGGTTTTTCTTTTTTTTTTGCTTTTCGTTTTTTGTTTCTTTTACTTTTTTAACCTTCTGAAACGTTCAAACACATTTAACAAAACAGGAGCGTTTTTTTCTTTTTTATAACGTAATTATTATTTGTGAACATACTGCCACTCACACAGAACCCTGGATGCCAGACTTGTCCCTACTATCCCTGTTTGATCCCACGTGGGGGATATTCTTGATTTCTCACCCCACCCCCAACCCCAACCCTTCTCTCTCTCCAGGCTGCATATCTGGTGGGGGTCTCTGATCCCAATAGCCAAGCAGGGCAGCAAGGACTGGTGGAGCCCACACAGTTCGCCCGTGCAAACCAGGCGATTCAGATGGCCTGTCAGAGTTTGGGGGAGCCTGGCTGTACACAGGCCCAGGTAACTTAAGGGAGCAGGTGCTGTGAGCGAGCCTGGGAGAGGGTGGCGGGCCAGGATGGACCGGCCCCATGAAGAGAGAGGGAGAGGTGAGATGTGGGGAAGTAGAGGCTGGAGACGCATCTGTGACCTTCCACACACAGCTTCTCTGCGGGTGATTGTCTTCTCCTGCCGTGTTTCTTGTCACTCTTAGTTACTGCTAAGTTCACAACTCCTCTGTAGGAGTTTGAATCCACTCTCCTACTTACCCTATTATGGGTTCTCCATCAGTGTGTCTGTCTCTCATTTCCCCTGCCCCATACCGTTCACCTTCGGGTATCTGTCTCTCACATCTTCCCTTTTCAGGTCACTCTGTCCTTCCTAATTAGACTTCCAAAGGTACCGCTTTCCATCCCCAAGCCTGCAGGGGCTCTCACCTGGGTGTGGAGACTTCCTTCCTGCCCTCATCGTGGCTCTTCCACGTGTCTGTCTCCTCAGGTGCTCTCTGCAGCCACCATTGTGGCCAAACACACCTCTGCACTGTGTAACAGCTGCCGCCTGGCTTCTGCTCGCACCGCCAATCCTACCGCCAAGCGCCAGTTTGTACAGTCGGCCAAGGAGGTGGCCAACAGCACAGCCAATCTCGTGAAGACTATCAAGGTTGTCAGTGTTTGAAATTCCCAGCCTCCCTCTGACCTGTCCGGTCTTCTCTCCCCTGGTCCCCCCATCAGTCCCTGAAGCCTTCTACCAAATCCCATCTGCCTGAGCCCAAGCCCTATCCTGTCCATACTGCTCATCACCAGCCTCTCCTCACCTCTGGCCCAGGAGAGGAGAGCCAGGCGTCACTTTCTTTGCCTACAGTCAGTCCTGAGGGCCTGTCACTTCCACTTCCAGGCGCTTGACGGAGCTTTCACAGAGGAGAACCGTGCCCAGTGCCGAGCAGCAACAGCCCCTCTGCTGGAGGCTGTGGACAATCTGAGTGCCTTTGCATCCAACCCTGAGTTCTCCAGCATTCCTGCCCAGATCAGCCCCGAGGTGAGGCGGTGTGAAGACAAAACCGATGCACCAGCTGCCCCCTCGTCTTTGCAGGAGTCTTGAGACTCACCCCCCTGCCTCTTCTCTCCCCAGGGCCGGGCTGCCATGGAGCCCATCGTGATCTCTGCCAAGACAATGTTGGAGAGTGCCGGGGGACTGATCCAGACAGCCCGGGCCCTAGCAGTCAATCCCCGGGACCCCCCGCGCTGGTCAGTGCTGGCTGGCCACTCCCGTACTGTCTCAGACTCCATCAAGAAGCTTATTACAAGCATGAGGTATTGAGTGGGTAGACAGCCAGTGTGACCAGGGAACATACTTGTAGCAGCGTGGGGCAGGGACGAGTAGTGCAATGAGGTGGGATAGTGTTGGAGGGCCCTTGTTGTCCAAGAATCGGGATACGGGGAAAGATAGGCCAGCCTGTTTTAAAGGGATCTTCTTGGTGTTGGAGCCTATGATGTATCTATAGGGACAAGGCTCCAGGGCAGCTGGAGTGTGAGACGGCCATTGCAGCTCTGAACAGCTGTCTGCGGGACCTAGACCAGGCTTCCCTCGCTGCGGTCAGCCAACAGCTTGCTCCTCGTGAGGGAATCTCTCAAGAGGTAAGGGGGAACAGGGTTCTACAAAAGGTTGTGTCCGGGAAGAGAGATGGCAGACTCGAGAGGATGGGGTGTCCAGGTGTGTGCCTCACAGAGACATCAAGGGTATGGGAGGAACATTCCAAGGGGACTCCGTCAGTTCGGTATGGAAGGAAGGGGAGGGTCCTGTTCCAGCTCACAGTTAGGGCTAACGTTCACTTCCTCCCCAGGCCTTGCACACTCAGATGCTCACTGCAGTGCAAGAGATCTCCCACCTTATTGAACCGCTGGCCAGTGCCGCACGGGCTGAAGCCTCCCAGCTGGGACACAAGGTACCTGGGAAGACATGCGGGTAGTCCCAAGGTAGGGCAAGCGAGGGTTCCTGGCCCAGCTGACCTTCCACTCGAACCCCTTGCCACAGGTATCCCAGATGGCCCAATACTTTGAGCCGCTCACTCTGGCTGCAGTGGGTGCCGCCTCCAAGACCCTGAGCCACCCACAGCAGATGGCACTCCTGGACCAGACTAAAACCTTGGCAGAGTCTGCCTTACAGTTGCTGTACACAGCCAAGGAGGCTGGCGGGAACCCCAAGGTACCGAGGGCGGGAGGGAGGGTCTGCTAGTAAGAGGTCAGTGAAGCAGGAACAACAGAGCCCGCCTCCACTCACTCACTCTGTCCCACAGCAAGCAGCTCACACCCAGGAAGCTCTGGAGGAGGCTGTGCAGATGATGACAGAGGCCGTAGAGGACCTGACAACGACCCTCAACGAGGCAGCCAGTGCTGCTGGGGTTGTTGGCGGCATGGTGGACTCCATCACCCAGGCCATCAACCAGGTTAGAGTCTTGGGGTGCCTGTGGTCAGTGGCTACCCTGGGCTAGGGTCCCCGAGCACTGTGTCAGACACTCTGATAATCTTCCTACTTCCCCCATCTTCCCCCCTCAGCTAGATGAAGGACCAATGGGTGAACCAGAAGGTTCCTTCGTGGATTACCAGACAACTATGGTGCGGACAGCCAAGGCCATTGCTGTCACCGTTCAAGAGATGGTGAGTTTGGAAGAGTATAAGATTACCCCCGGAGAGCTCAGTTTGGAAATAACTTTACTTCTTCTGTTATCATCAGGTAACTAAATCGAACACCAGCCCTGAGGAGCTGGGCCCTCTTGCTAACCAGCTGACCAGTGACTACGGCCGTCTGGCCTCACAGGCCAAGCCTGCAGCTGTGGCTGCTGAGAATGAAGAGGTAAACACGGGGGCAGCTGCCGTGAATATCTTCCCCCAGGCCCTCACAGAAAGTCACAGGGGCGTGTCCCTTGTCCCCATCATGTCAGCCTCTAGGGCTGTCCCACCTTTACTCTGTCTAGTCTTCTATAGAAAAGGGAACACACGCTCAGGACCACTCCACTAAAGAGTGATCAGGGGCGCCTTGGTGGCTCAGTCAGTAAGCATACGACTCTTGATCTTAGGGTCATGATTTCAAGCCCTGCGTTGGGCGTGGAGCCTACTTAATTAAAAAAAAGAAAAAAGTGATCAGGGCTGTGTAGGGACAGGATCAAAGTCACAGGGATAAAGGAGATAGCCCACGATCTAGAGATTTCCTGGTCTGCCGCCATTGCCTCTGTCGACACTCCTGCTGTCCTGCAGGTCTATAATCTCTTCTTAGTTCCTCCTTGTTGCAGACCCATGAAGCTCTTCCTTCCCTAAGCTCCTGGCTTTCCAAGAAAGCAAGTAATTGGATCTTAGCATGACACACCTAATCCCCAACCCCAAACCCCTCCCTTACCACATACGACCAAATTGTAGTCCCTGGCCCTCTGATTCACATCCCCCAGCATAAAGGGCTTCTCCTCCACCTCCTCACTTTGCTTCACATAATCCTCACCAGTTGGTGCCTACATGCTATTATTTTCCGTGTGTAGGAGGTGGCCTCCCGCCTGAAGGACATGAAACAGGGAATCTGCACGCTGGGCACTTGTTCTCACCACCCTTTAGTCTACGATGCGTGTTTTGTTAGGTCCTTAGTGACTCCTCCAAGCACAGTTGGGGGCACCGTGAGTGTCTTGTAAAATCCATGTCCCTTTCCTATCTGCTCACAGATAGGCGCCCACATCAAGCACCGGGTGCAGGAGCTGGGGCACGGCTGTGCTGCTTTGGTCACCAAGGCAGGCGCCCTACAGTGCAGCCCCAGTGATGCCTACACCAAGAAGGAGCTCATAGAGTGTGCCCGGAGAGTCTCCGAGAAGGTGACGGTGCTCATCCCCATGGACTGGGGGGCTGGCTCCCCCACCCTGTAGCCTCCCTTCCCATCCTCCTCCAACCTTCCCAGCCCTCTCCTCCGTCCCTTTTCCCAGGCACCAGTGACCTTTCCCTTCCACGAGGCACTGACCAGAGTCTCCATGTGACTTTCCTCCCCCAGGTCTCCCACGTGCTGGCTGCACTCCAGGCCGGGAACCGTGGCACCCAGGCCTGCATCACAGCAGCCAGTGCTGTGTCCGGCATCATCGCTGACCTCGACACCACCATCATGTTCGCTACTGCCGGTACCCTCAATCGCGAGGGTGCTGAAACTTTCGCAGACCACCGGTGAGGAGGGAACTGGGCCTCACAGAGGCAAGCGGGGGAGTCGGGGGAAGCAGAAGAGGCTGGAGGGGTTGGAGGAGGACTGAGAAGGGCTGACTGGGCTGGGCCCTCCCTCAGGGAAGGCATTCTGAAGACTGCAAAGGTGCTGGTGGAAGACACCAAGGTCCTGGTGCAGAATGCAGCTGGGAGCCAGGAGAAGTTAGCACAGGCTGCCCAGTCCTCCGTGGCCACCATCACCCGCCTTGCTGATGTGGTCAAGCTGGGCGCAGCCAGCCTGGGAGCTGAGGACCCTGAGACACAGGTATCCATTTGACACCCCTAATTCTGGCCAGAAACACTGCCTGTTCCCCCTTTCCCTCCCACAGACCAGAGCCTCTGCTCTCCCACGCAGGTAGTGCTGATCAACGCAGTGAAAGATGTGGCCAAAGCCCTGGGAGACCTCATCAGCGCAACAAAGGCTGCAGCTGGCAAAGTTGGGGATGACCCTGCTGTGTGGCAGCTCAAGAACTCTGCCAAGGTTGGAGGGAATGAGAGAGGGAATGAGGGGCCAATCGGTGCACTTTCTCCTGTTCCTTAAAACGCCCCCCTCTCCAACTCCTCTGATGGCCCCAGGTGATGGTAACCAATGTGACATCATTGCTCAAGACTGTGAAAGCCGTGGAAGATGAAGCCACCAAAGGCACACGAGCCCTGGAGGCAACCACAGAACACATACGGCAGGAGCTGGCGGTGAGCGAGGGTCTGGAGCACTGGGGACTTGGGTTAGAGAGGGATCGAGACAGATTGTGAATCTGTATTTCACATATATTCACGGACAGAAATGTAAAGAGTCGCACTCATTGTCCGCGCTCACTGCCCGACTTCCTAAGTGAGCTGCACTGGTGTCTTTCCCTCCCCCACCTACTTAGTCCTCAGCATTTCACAACTGCCTTCCCTCACCCTCCCACTTTCCCCAGTCACCAGTGCCCCTTAGCTGCCACATTCAGTGCCCTCTTCTTGGCCTTCATCTTCTTCAAACATTTCCAAAACATTTGACTTTGTTAACAAGCCTCTCTGGAATCTTTCTTCCTTTGGTCCTCCTGACACTGGCTTTGCTCTTGCTTCTCCAGCATCTCTTCTGTAGTCGTCATCAAACCACCTTCAACCTAGTAAACGTGGAGGCCGGCCCAAAATGGTGCAAATCGCCTGATTTCCCTGTCCTCTTCTTTGGCAAGTTTAACCACTTTCACGATCGTTCTCTGGCAAGCTGACTTCACCTCTGAGTTTAGTTGTTCTCAACTGCCTGTCTGACATCACGACCAAGAGGCCATGCCACCCAGCTTCTGGCCCCCAAGCGACTTCCTCTTCCCATGGTAGCAGCCTCCATCACCTGTGACTTCCCTGTCTTCTTCACCAAATCCCGGCCACTGCAAGTCCTCCCAGCCACCCGCCCTTCTCTTCTTTCACCCCTCCTCTCTCTGCCCCGTCAGCACCCTGGTTGGGATCTTCATCCACTCTCCTCCACTTTGATTGCTGTGTTAGTTTTCTGCCTCATCCTCCCCTCTCCCTTCAATCTCTTGTCACTCTCGTCTCCTTCTCTTCTTTCTCATTTCCGAATTCACCTTTCTGACCCTCTCCTTGGAGAGGAAAGTTAACTGAAATTCTTAATTTTCTGCCTCCCAAACCTTATCTTTCACTCATCTTTCCTATCTTGGTAAGTGGCACCTTTTAATAACTCAGCTTCTAAAGCCAGGAACGCAGCTGTAATGTTGTTCTCTCGTTCCCACATCTGAGCGCATCAGCAAGACCTGTCAGTGCTCCCTCCACGCGGATCTCATGTTCTCTCTTCTCCATCACTACCACCTCCAGATCATCCCCAGTCCTTCCATGCTTCTGTGTATTTGTGCGCTAGCCTCCATCTGTTCTCCCTGCCCCGACACTCACCCCTCTGATGCATTCTCTGTACACTGTAGCCGAATACACTTTTGAAAATATAAATTAGATTGTGTCACTTTGCTTAGAACCCTTTAGTGACTGCCCTGCCATCTTTGGTAAAATCCACTCTTGGCCGCCACTTCCCAGGCCCCTGCCAACTTCCCTAGTCTCATTGGTCTTGCTCCTCGCCCTTCCCCAGCCCCAGGCCGCTGCACTGTCACTCCTGCTGCTGCAGGCCCTTGCACTTGCTTTGCTTCAGCTTTTTTAACATCTGGCTCCTTCCAGTCCTTCAGGCTGAAGCTTAAAGTCCTCTCCTCTGGGTTGCCTGGCTGGCTCAGTCCATAGAGCATGTGACTCTTGATCTCAGGGTTGTGAATTTGAGCCCCACATTGGGTGTAGAAATTACTTTAAAAAATAAAGTAAAATCTTTAAAAAAAAAAAAAAAAAAAAAAAAGCCTCTTCTGAGAGAGGCTTCCCTGGCCATCTACCAGAGAAAGGACCTCACTTTTGTTTCTCAGCACAGCACCCTCTTTACTTCCTTCACAGCCCAGTTCAGTCTCTAGTTTTTCTGTGTGTTTACCTATTTATTGTCTGTGTTCAAAACTATAGGGTAAACTCCATGAGAACAAGGACTTTGTCTCCTTTATTCCCCATTGCATTCCTAGCACGTCACACAGAATCTACCACTAGCCGATTTTTAATAATTTGCTGGATGAACACATACATCAAAATATTTTTGATTTTTATATGTTATGTGAAAGTCCAAGTTCCTTGGTCTGATAGTCAAGGCCCCAAAAACCTTTTCTTCACCATCCCTGTAATTCTAGAACATTTTTTGGTACTCTCTCACTTGACATTCTGGTTATTCATGCCCCCGTTTACCTAAAATGCCTTCCTGTTATCTATGTCTTTTAAGATGCAGCCCCTTGCCCCCACTCTGCCACTCACCCCTTCAAGGCTTCTCTGTAGTTGAGGAATAAAAACTCAGCTCAAATAACCCAGCTGTGATGTGTGATGTGTGAATGTCTCCAAGGACCTGACCTACAATAAGTACTCATTGAATGTCTGTTCTTGAACACATGGATGAATGAACCGGATTATACAAGTAGAGTGCTACGCTGTCTTATGGTCTCACACACTGTACAATTTTTCTTTTTGTCTTATCTGCAACAGGTCTTCTGTTCTCCAGAGCCACCTGCCAAGACCTCTACCCCAGAAGATTTCATTCGCATGACCAAGGGTATCACTATGGCAACAGCCAAGGCTGTTGCCGCTGGCAACTCCTGTCGCCAGGAGGATGTCATTGCCACAGCTAATCTGAGTCGGCGTGCTATCGCAGATATGCTTCGGGCTTGCAAGGTAAAAACCCTGATAGGCAGAAGCCTGAGACGGCGCAGCAGCTTTGGGGCAAAACACGGGAGGGGCGAAACTGCGGGGGCTTGGGCCTGGAACTCTTTGGGATCCTAAAGCTAACTGTATGGGATAGGAAGCAGCTTACCACCCAGAAGTGGCCCCTGATGTGCGGCTTCGAGCCCTGCACTATGGCCGGGAGTGTGCCAATGGCTACCTGGAGCTGCTGGACCACGTGCTGCTGGTAAGGAAAGCGGGTGTTGTCTGCTCCTCACACTGGCCTCCCTGAGTACACAGTCCCCTCCCGTGTGCCTCAGTCCCAGCTCTCGATTCTTTTGTTCAAATCTCCTTCCCACTCCACCTTCTCTTTCCCAAATCTGTTCTGATTTCCAAGTCTCCCTTCCACTGGGGCCCCATCATTCTTAGCATCTTTGGTTTTCCCACTCACCTCTTCCTCTTGGTTTTTCTTATCTCTTCTCTTCCCACCCAACCTCCCCCTTCTCTACCTTCATCGTCTCTTCTTTCTTCTCATTTCATCATTCTCCTTGCTCCTTGTCAGCCGGTGAGTGACACACAGCCCCTGTCTTCACCCTGTGTACAGTGTGATGCCCAGGGTGCACCTGCCCAGGGTGCACCTGCCCAGGGGGCATGGTGTTTGAGGGCTGTGGTGTGGAGGGGTCTAGGGATGGGGTGGGGGGTCACGGTCTGCCCTGTTTCTTACCTCTGGTAGGAGCTCAGATCTGATGCTTTCTGCTCCCTGCCCGCCCCCGACCCCCCCCCCTCCCCCCCCCCCCAGACTCTGCAGAAGCCAAGCCCAGAACTGAAGCAGCAATTGACGGGACACTCAAAGCGTGTGGCTGGTTCAGTCACTGAGCTCATCCAGGCTGCTGAGGCCATGAAGGGTGAGAGGTGACCAGGGACAGGGAGGGAAGGGAAACCTTTGTCATGGGGAGATCTCTGCTTCCTGGTTGGGCTGCTCTAAGTTGGCCGCTGCCCACAGTCCCCACAGGTGCCAGGGGCCAGTGATACTAACCATGCTGCCCAGTGCTTCTGACATCCCTGCTCTGCCTTGGCCCTTTTCTTCCTCCCTTTGTCACACCAGGAACAGAATGGGTGGACCCAGAGGACCCCACAGTCATCGCTGAGAATGAGCTCCTGGGAGCTGCAGCTGCCATTGAGGCTGCAGCCAAAAAGCTGGAGCAGCTGAAGCCTCGGGCCAAACCCAAGGTCAGTCCTCCTGCCTCCTGTTCCCTACCCTCCCGATGGCAGAATGTCCCTACCTTCATTTTGCATCTCTCTCTACAATCTTTCTCTTCATTTTAGGAGGCAGATGAGTCCTTGAACTTTGAGGAGCAGATATTGGAAGCTGCCAAGTCCATTGCAGCAGCCACTAGTGCCCTGGTAAAGGCTGCATCAGCTGCCCAGAGGGAACTGGTGGCCCAAGGGAAGGTAAGTACTTGGATACCCAGAAGAATGGGGACAGCTCTGCTGTCCACACTCGAATGGATCCCAGGCATTTACACACCTACGGCGAGCACAGGTCTGAGTAGGCTCTCCTCTTTCCTCCACAGGTGGGCGCCATTCCAGCCAATGCACTGGATGATGGGCAGTGGTCCCAAGGCCTCATTTCTGCTGTGAGTGCACAGTACCCACTAGGTCCCTCAGCTAGGAGACTAGAGGGGAAGGACCAGGGCAATAGGCATATGTTAATCTAATCCTCCTCACTTTAGGCCCGGATGGTGGCCGCAGCCACCAACAATTTGTGTGAGGCGGCCAATGCAGCTGTGCAAGGCCATGCCAGCCAGGAGAAGCTCATCTCATCAGCCAAGCAGGTAGCTGCCTCCACAGCCCAGCTCCTTGTGGCCTGCAAGGTCAAGGCTGACCAGGACTCGGAGGCAATGAAACGACTTCAGGTGAGGAACCGTGACCATCCTGCTGTACCTTGGGCTGTGCTGCTTTAAACTTTTCCCCCAAGATGTGCTTTTCTGTGAGGGAGTAGAGGGACTCTCTCTCAGCTGAGTTCCCAGCCTCACACTGCTTTCTCTGCCCAGGCTGCTGGCAATGCAGTGAAGCGAGCCTCGGATAACCTGGTGAAGGCAGCACAGAAGGCCGCAGCCTTTGAAGACCAAGAGAACGAGACAGTGGTGGTGAAGGAGAAGATGGTTGGGGGCATTGCCCAGGTGAGCTTTGCCCCGGACACCCTTAAGCACACTGCCGGCCAGGCAGTCACATTGCCTGTGCCGGCCCCAACGGCCCTGTACCCTAATGCATATACTTGCTGAACTGAGTCACCGATCTCCATCCCTCAGATCATTGCCGCACAGGAAGAGATGCTTCGGAAGGAACGAGAGCTGGAAGAGGCGCGGAAGAAGCTGGCACAGATTCGGCAGCAACAGTACAAGTTCCTGCCTTCAGAGCTTCGAGATGAGCACTAGGGCAGCCGCTTCTATTTAATGCAGACCCAGCCCAGAGACTGTGCCTGCCACTACCAAAGCCTTCTGGGCTGTCGGGCCCGACCTGCCCAACCCCAGCACTCCCCCAAGTGCCTGCCAAACCCTGGGCCTGGGCCTGCCCAGTCCCGCTGCACATCCCCTGTCCCCTCCCTGACTCCAAGTGCCTTCATGCCCTAGGGCCCCCTAAGTGCCTGCCCCTCCCTAGAGTATTAACGCTCCAAGAGTATTATTAACGCTGCTGTACCTCAGTCTGAACCTGCCAGGGCTCCCGCCCGCTCCACCCTGCCAGCAGCTTCCAGCCAGTCCCCACAGCCTTGGCTCTGCTCCTTTTTTGATACTGTCTACCCCTACCCCCAGCTACCTGTGGGGACCGCAGGGTTACAAGCCCCAAACAGGTCATGCTCCAATAAAGGTGATTCTGCCTGCAACCTCTGCCTGGCCTTGTGAGGAGATGGGAGATTCCCCTCAGACAAAGAGAATGTGGGGGAAAGAATGGGATTCAGTTCTGTCACCAGCTTCATCTGGCTCAGAAATGGGAGTGGGGGCACACTGTGGCAATCTGCCCCCCGCCCCCGCCGCCCCTTCCTCCTCCTTGCACCCAGATCCCCAAAGTCACCACGGTTGGGAAGCTGAGAAGGCCTGTTCCTGTGGTCCCCTATCTCACTGGCCAGCGCCTATGCCTCACCAAGTGGCATCACCCTGCTGCTGGGACAGCAGCTGCCAGTGCTCTTTGTGACTACCAGGGACACTCGATCTTCGTAACTGTTCGGAGTATTTGAACAAATCCAATTCCTGGCCAAATTCAAATTTTCAAAAGCAGCTTTGCTAAAAAGAATAAGTCGATAAGATACAAGTGTCTGAGCCTCAGAGAACTATGGCCACAGATTTGGTTGAGGGTCCTAACAAGCAAAATACCCCCTGAGGCTGCACCGGCTAGGTTCTATTGTTGATGTGCTGGGGGACTTCTGGGCCCTCCTGGGCCTGTTACTCCTGCCGAGAACAGCGCTGGAAGAAAAAAACTGAAAAAGCTTGACCCGGGTGTCTTGGTTAGCGGGCACAGCTCCCTGCTACTGGCAGCCCTGTTCCAGCTGCCATGCCTGTCTTTGAGGTTAAGCAGAGGGAGGTGGTCAGGGAGGTGGGTGTCGCTTCCCCTCCCGTCCACATTCACCACCTCTGCCCACACAGCGTGGACCACATGGCAGTCCTCGGGCCTGTCGCTATTTTCATGCGTGGTTCTTTAACCAGCCCTGTTGCCCAGGAGGTTAATTCCTTGCCTCCCCCTCCAAGTAAAACACAAACACCACCCACTACTACTCTAGGCACCTTTCACCTCCTTGAAGCCGTGACATCTTCCATTCCCACTGCATTAGAATAAGTTTAAAGTAGATGCAATTGCTTTGCCCTCCCCAGGGCAGCCCATATGGAAGGTGCCAACTTCCTACCATCACTCCTGTCACTTGTGATTAATTCATTCAATATTTACTAAGCCATGCCCAGGCTAAGCACTGGAAAATAGAGATGCATTATCACCTCTGACGCAGAGACCTGGCAACTCCAGTACATATCACTGTGGCCCCCTAACCCCAGATTCAATGTCCTAGCGTTGTGACTTGGGAACCGTAGAGATCAAATCCCTTCCACAGCCTCCCCAACGAGTGGTAGTCCAGACTGTCTGAACTCCTCCAGCTATAAGCCCAGGGCAGCTGCTTATTCCTTCCACCACTTCCCCGCCATGTCCTCAGGAACTGTGACCAGTCACATACCTCTCACTAGTGGTACAGCAGGGAGCCTTCTGGGGAGAGGCTCAAATACCCATTAGACCAGCAGTTCTTAAAATGTGATCCACCTAAGGGTGCCCAAGACCCTTTCAGAAATCCTCAAGTTCAAGTTTATTTTCATAATACTAAGGCATTTTTCTCCTTCACGGCACCCAACATTTGTACCGACACTGCAAAAATAATGGTGGGTAACATTGCCTTAGCACACGTCAAGGCCCTGGCCCAAACCGCACTAACAGTCACTGTGATTCTTCACCACCATGCACTAGCAATTCAAGAGGTAAATGCCAGCTTCACTTAAGAATGTCCTTGGGGCTCTTGGGTGGCTCAGTTGGTTAGGTATCTGACTTTGGCTCAGGTCATGATCTCTCAGTTCCTGAGTTTAAGCCCCACATCAGGCTGTCTGCTCTCAGCACACAGCCCGCTTTGGGTCCTCTGTCCCCCTCTCTCTCTGCCCCTCCCCAGCTTGTTCTTTCTCTCTCTCTCAAAATAAATAAATAAACAAAAAAATGTCTTTGATGAAACAATAAAAAATTATTAACTTTATTCCATGTAAATCCCTGAGTAACAAGTCTTCTCAATATTCCATGTGATGAATCGGGAAGCTGCACACCAAAGTACGGTGGTGTCTGGAGGAAAGCACTTACACAATCATTTGAGTTGTGAGCTGAGCTAGCTGCTTTTCTCACAGAAGACCACATACACTTGAAAACAACCGGCGGACAAATCAGGGCTAGTGGACTTTGGTGTCAGGCAGAACTTCTCTCAAAAAGGAACAAAGTGACTCCATAATATCAGGGAAAAACCAACAGTATTTGTTGCCTAGGAATGATACAATTTGAGCTTTCAAGTAAGGATTCTGGAAAACTTGGGTCTGCTACCATGAGCTTTACAGCTTTCCCTAACTTAAAACTTGGACTCTTCTGTTAAAAACAATCCTCATATTAAGGAATTTGATTTCTTTTTATAATGTATAATGAAATGTGTCAATATCCGGAACATTTGCATAGTTCAGTGAATCAGTATTTTCCAAATGACCACTGCATGATATTACATCATTCTCCCTGGGTAAACGATCCAACCACAGTGCAACACAGACCAATGGATTTTAATGTAACATAGTACAAAAAAGTTATTGATGTAGTTTCAGATTCCACATTGCAAATAACCCTTAAGAAACAACCATTTGTCCAGTTTTCAGGTAGTATTGGAGAAGAATACACATGATTACCTGAAAAGGCTAGAAATATGCTACTCTCTTTTCCAGCTATATATCTGGGTGAGGCTAGATTTTCTTCACATACAGTACTTCAAATAAACCACCACATATCAATAGAAAGCACAAGTAGATTTTGAGAATCCATACATCCTCTATTAAGCCAGATATTAAAGAGATTTATAAAAAATGTAAAATAACTGCCATCCTGTCACTAATTTAGGGAAGTGAAAATAGTTTTCATTAAAAATTTTTATGTTCAAATAGAAAACTTTTGGGGTGCATGGCTGGCTCAGTTGGTTGAGCTTCCAACTTGGATTTCAGCTCAGGTCATGATTCCAGGGTAGTGGAATCAAGCCCCGCAGCAGGCTTAAGAGTCTCTCTCTCCCTCTGCCCCTCTCCCGGCTCGTGCTCTCTCTCTAAAAGAAAGTACAAAAAAATTTTTTTAAATTATCATTAAAAAAAAAATAGAAAGATTTTGCACAGCAAAGGAAACCGTCAACCAAAGGAAAAGGCAACCTACAAGGGTGCCTGGGTCAGTTGAGCACCAGACTCTTGATTTCGGCTCAGGTCAACATCTCATAGTTGTGAGATGGAGCCCACACAGAGCCTGCTTGAGATTCTCTCTCTCTCTCTCTCTCTCTCTCTCCCTCTGCCCCTCCCCTACGCACATGTGTGTGCACTCTCTCTCTCTCAAAATAAATAAATAAACAAACAAAAGGCAACCTAATGAATGGCAGAGGATATTTGCAACTGATATATCTGATAAGAGGTTAATATCCAATATATATAAAGAACTTAAACAACTCAACACCAAAAAAATACAGTCTGATTAAAAAATGGGCAGAGGACCTAAGTAGACATTTTTTTCCAAAGAAGACATACAGATGGCCAACAGACACATGAAAAGATGCTCAACATTATTAATCATTAGGGAAATGCAAATCAAAATCACAATGAGATATCACTCCACACCAGTCAGAATGGCTAGTATCAAAAAGGTAAGAAAATAACAAGTGTTGGCAAGGACGTGGAGAAAAAGGGACCCTTGTGTACTGTTGGTGAGAATGTAAATTGGTGCAAATACTATGGAAAACAGTATGGAGTTTCCTGAAAAAAATAAAAATAGAAAAACTATATGACCCAGTAATTCCACTACTGGATAACTACCCAAAGAAAATGAAGATTCTATTTCAAAAAGATGTATGAACCCTACCTTTACTGCAGCATTATTTACAATAGCCAAGATAGGGAAGCAACCTAAGTATCCATCAACAGATGAATAGATAAAGATGTGATACTCTGCCATAAAAAAGAATGAGATCTTGGGTGGCTCAGTCAGTTAAGCATCTGACTCTAGATTTTGGCTTAGGTCATAATCCCAGGATCATGGGACCGAGCTTTGCATCAGGCTCTGCACTGACACATGGAGCCTACTTGGGATTCTCTCTCTTCTTTCTGCCTCCCCCCAAAGCACATGTGCATACATGTGCTCTCACTCTCAAAATAAATAATAACACTGGGGCGCCTGGGTGGCTCAGTCGGTTAAGCTTCCGACTTCGGCTCAGGTCATGACCTCACGGTTTGTGAGTTCAAGCCCCATGTAGGGCTCTGTGCTGACAGCTCAGAGCCTGGAGCCTGTTTCAGATTCTGTGTCTCCCTCTCTCTCTGACCCTCCCCTGTTCATGCTCTGTCTCTCTCTGTCTCAAAAATAAATAAACGTTAAAAAAATTAAAAATAAATAAATAAATAATAACACTAAAAAAAAAAAAAAAAAAAGGAATGAGATCTTGCCATTTGCAACAACATGGATGGACCTAGACAGAGGGTATTATGCTAAGTGAAATAAGTCAGAGGAAGATAAATACCATTTGATTTCTCATATATGTGGAATCTAAAAAACAGATGAACAAACAAAAAACAACAATAGACTCTTAAATACAGAGAACAAACTGGTGGTTGCCAGTGGGAAGGTGGAAGGGGATAGATGAAATAGATAAAGGGATAATATTAAGAGATACAAACTTCCAGTTATAAAATAAATGTCATGGAAATGAAAAGTAGAGCATAGGGAATATAGTCAATAATATTGTAATAACATATGGTGACAGATGGTGACTACAGTTACTGTGACAAGCTTTGAGTTGAGTAATGTATAGTTGTTGAAGCAATATGTTGTACACCTGAAACTAATATAACATCATACATTAGTTATAGTTCAATAAAAAAAATGTATGCTAACAGGGTTAATCTGTAATGGGTTTACTTGTTATTTTTAATGAATTAGTATTTAAAATTTTTGTTTCCATTTTACTATGTTAAGTATTGATAGATATAATCCACTTCAACAAAAGCTTTTTGGATCTTCAAAACCCATTCTTAATTTTTAAGAATATAAGGCTTTTGGGGCACCTGGGTGGCTCAGTTGGTTAAGTGTTTGGCTCTTGATTTTGGCTCAGGTCATGAACTCACGGTTCATGAGATCAAGCTCTGTGTCAGGATTCTCTCTCTCTCTCTCTCTCTCTCTCTCAAAATAAATAAATAAACTTAAAAAAAAAAAAAGAATGTAAGGGGTTCTAAGGCCAAGTTTTAAAGAAAAAAAAGTTTAAGAACTGCTGCACTAGACCATGAGTCCCTTCAGATCCACACAGCATTAACAGTTTTATATACACGAAACCTGGTGCATAAAAAATATACCCAGCAAATGTTTATTAAGTGCATACTCTTATGCCTGATGCTATGCTAGGCATTGGGGATTCAGAATTGAAAAAGATGGTCCCTGTTCTAGAGGACTCACAAGCCAGTGGAGGAGACGCACAGGTAGGTACAAGAACAATTATAACAGGAACTATGAGGGGAATTATAGGAGCCTACACCAAGAACACACATCTATTAGGTGGAGGGAATGAGAGGGGCAGTGGCCAGGGAAGGGTTCCCAGAAAAGCTATCATTTGAACTGAGTTTTTAAGGCCACAAAAATCAGCCAACAGAAGAGAATTTTAGAAGGAACAGAATGCATAAAAGGTGGAAGTTTTAAGAAAAGTATGATCATTTCCAGGTCCTGCATGTAGTTCAATATGAATGCAGCATGAAGTATATAAGTCTGTGAATTGGGGGTGAGGTTGGGAATTAGAGATGAGGCAGAGAGGTAGGCAAGGGCCAAAACGAAGGACCTTATATACCATATTAAGAAATGTGGATTTTCATCCTCAAAGGAGGGAGGGAATAGGGAGGGGTTTTTGGAGGATTTTAAGATCTTACTCGCATCAACTTTGGTAACAATGTCGAGGTTCAGCTGAATGAATATATGCATTGGGGAACCAGGACTGAGACCCCAACAGACACAGGAAGGAGGTACTATAAGGAGCTACCCAAGGCAACCCCCTGAGACTTGGAGGAACCTCATGTGTAGGAAGTAGAATCCACAGGAATAAGTGGAAGTGGGAAGTGAGGAACAGGGGAGCGCTTGGTAACTCCCTGGGGTTTAGCACTGGCTACTGGGAGGGTGGAGGTGTCTTCCTTGAGTCTGGGGAGAACAAGGAGATGGTTGGAAGGAACACTGCGAAGGTCAGATTTGTTCCACTCGTAGCAGGCAGGCAGCTAGGCAAATCTAAACACATTTCCGCACCCCCTCCCCCGCGGCCCTGGCCCGGGGCCCACGGTTCCCACGGTTCCCACCCCCACCAGCAAATCCAAGCCTCCCACCCTTCTGCCCCGGGGGAGCTAGGCATAGAGCTCCCTCCTAATTTCCTTCGCTTGGTCACCCCTTCCCCCTCCGCCGTACCGGCTCTCCACTTCCTCCCCTCCCCCCCGAAGAAAAACGAAAACAAACAGTCCTGAGCCCCGCACCTCACACTTTCCGACCCCAGGACCCGGCTGCTCCCGGGGCAACTTCTAGCGGCCTCGGTGGGAGGAAGCATCTCACCCCCGACTCCCCGACTCCGGGGGCTCAGTAACTCTTTCCCTCGCCCTCCGCCTTCCCCGTCCCAGCCCGGCCCCGCCTCCCCACGGGGAAACAGCCCAAAAAAGGGCAGAAAAGAAATTTTGGCGTAAAGTTGGCCTGCAAGAGGAGACGGGAGAGTCCGCTGGGAGAAGGGGAGGGGAGGCAGGGCGCGCGGGGCCACCACTGTGAGAGGAAAGCGGGGTGGGGTGGCGGAGGGGAGGGCGAGAGGAGGGGGCCGGAGAGCCGCGTCCTGGGGATGGGGGCGGGGAGCGCGCCGGGTCCGGCTGGAGCCGCGGGGAAAATATGCGGGGCACGTTGGGGGGCAGGGCGGGCGGGGCGCGGAGCCGGGTACCTAGCCGCCCCGTCACGGTAGAGGAGGGGCCCTGGCTCCACCGGCTCGGGCTGGACGGGGAAGCGAGGGGAAGAGAGGTCAGGCCCGCCCTCGGGGGCAACAAACTGGGCCTCATTCCGCACTGGACCGGGGCTCTGGACTCCCCTCCTGGCTCAGTTTCCCCAAGTCCCTGGTGAAACTCACCGTTGTCACTACCACGTTGGTAACGCAGACCCAGAGTCTGGGACTCAGGGTAAACTGAGGTACTCGAACCACGGAGGAGCCCCGCCTCCCAAGAGACATTTAATCCAGGGGGATTTACAGGAAACTTCTAAATTAAGGGCAGCGGCTGCTGCAGCTGAGGGGGGCACGCGGGACCCAGCGCCCGCGCAGCTGCCGTGAGCTCACGCCCCGAAATAGCCCCAGGGGCCCCAGTTGCAGCTGCCACTGGGTCGGGCTGTCACTCAGAGTAAGAGCAGAGCCCCCAGCCCGAGGGTCCCCTCCCCTCCGCAGGGCCGGGGTTTTTCCAGCCGACCGTCTTAGCTGCTTTACCTTCCGACGGCTGGGGGCGGAGGGAGGGGCCTCGAGGGGGGCGGTCCCGAGGGGGTGGGCACAGGGGGCGGCCGCGCCCCCCCTCACCGGGGTGTGCTTCTGCCCCTACAAGGTTTGGGCCGCGGTGGGGGAGGGTCCCGGCCCCCGGCTCCGCCCGGTCCCTCCCCGCCTTTTAGGCGCCCGCCCGGCTGGGACATCCCAGTCCCGCTTGGTCCTCCTCGCCGGCCACCCGTGCGCCCAGTTCGTCCAGTCCGCACTGCCTGCCCGTCGGCCCGCCCCCCACCGCAGCCATGGACGCGATCAAGAAGAAGATGCAGATGCTAAAGCTGGACAAGGAGAATGCCATCGACCGCGCCGAGCAGGCCGAGGCCGACAAGAAGCAGGCTGAGGACCGCTGCAAGCAGGTGGGGGCACCAGACCCAGTGCAACCCCCTCCTCCCCAACGAGGGAGGGGTAGGCCCTGTGCACCCAGCCTGAGGCCTGCTGTCCCAGGCTCTTGTGTCCAGTGGGGGGGGGGGGGGGGGGGAGGGGGGGAGAGGGAGGGTAGACCTTCACAGTACCCTCAGGGACCTAGCCAGAGCCACACATAATCTCTCATCCACCATACCTGGGGAGCTGCAATCCCCCAGTTTCCACACCTGCCCCCTGCACATCAATGATGTGCCCAGCTCCTCGGGGCTGGAAGCTTTCTCTCTACCCTCACCAGGTCCCTTTAACAGCCCTGACTACACTGTCCGTCCTCTGCTATCCTGCTTCCTCCCTGACAGCCTCTAAATATCTTCTTGTACCCCCCCTCGCACACACCCCTGCCTCCTTCCTGGGTCCCTGGCCTGACTAACCAAGGCCTCTCTCTCCCAGCTGGAGGAGGAGCAGCAGGCCCTCCAGAAGAAGCTGAAGGGGACAGAGGATGAGGTGGAAAAGTATTCTGAATCTGTGAAGGACGCCCAGGAGAAACTGGAGCAGGCTGAGAAGAAGGCCACCGATGTGAGTGTGGACCTGCGGTAGGGTGGGAGAGTGCACTGGGAGGGGTCCCAGACCTGGGGATGAAAGAAGGAGGGGACCTAGACATCCCCAGCACCAGGACAGAAATCGTTTCCTCTCAGAAACCCAGGCTAGGACAAGCTTGCACAAACAATCTAAGGCAGCGGGTAAATCAAAACCACCTACCACTTCCCCTAGAGGACACAGCCTTGTAACTCCATTTGGTTCCAGTTCTTAGAATGTACAGTGATCAAGCAGTGAGTCATCCTGGGGGGCGGGTGGTACAAGAATTTACCATCTATCTTATTAATCCTCTAGATGGAAATGGGAGAAGAGGCTGCAACTCCATGTGCGGGTGTGGGGTGTAGGTGTAGATACTGTTGGGCAGGAGGAGGGAGAGGAATCCAGAGATGGGGCCTGACTTGAGTTACACCCCCGGGGGGCCATTAGAAATTCCCTGGCTTTGACCTCTGGCTCCAGCAGCCCTCCTGTGCACTGGAGCCCAGCTCAGGTTCTAATGACCCCTCATTTACCCTCATTAAGCTGTCAGCCTTGAGACCAAGCCAGGCCACAGGGCAGAGGGACAGGGCTACAAATGCCAAGGCAACCACCTTAGCAGGTCCGGTTCACTCAAATTTCTCTGCCCACCCCACACCCACTAACTAGACTTCTCTGCTTTCTGCCATTCTCAACCCCCACCTTGGTGTTGGAGAATGGCCATATGACTTTGGATATGATACTTGAACCATTCTCTGCCTCAATTTCCCCACTTGCCTTCTATCGAGGATTAAGATGAGCCTATGGTTGGAGTTATGGAAGGATTAGAAAAAGCATGTCTGAACATCTGAGATCCGAGATGACATTACTGTTTATATTGACCATTATCCATGTTCCCCAACGCACACCCCCTGCCCCCCGGCCCCAAGGTTGGTTTCTCTGACCTCTAGGCTTGGTTTTGGTTCTCCATCAGCCCTGGCACTTGGGAGGGAACTGACCTGCAGCTGCTAGCAAAGACAACCCTGGGCATCTGACGCTCTATAAATAACTAAGGCCCGGTGCAGCTGGAGGCAGGACTGGAAACCCAAGGAGCTGGGTGGGGGCTGGAGGGGAGGGGAGGACAGGGACAGAGCTGGGGATGCAGGGAAGCAGTGCCAGGAGCCGATAGCAAACACTGTCCAAACTTAATGTATGACCTTGAACACAGCACTTCACTTACATGGTGCCTCAGTTTCTCCTTTCTCTCTTCACATTTATCCAGTGGGGACAGTAGTGCCTGTCCTGTGGTTGGAGAGCAGCATCCATAACTGGAAAGAGCTTGAAAAGCAGAAAATGGCAAATATCAGTCCTGTGATGAGGACCCCAGGACTTCCCAGACTCTTCAGAATCATTTGTCACTCCACTATCACGAAGAGAGTTTTCCTTTTATAGAGTTCATCTCTCTCTAGAGTAGACCCCTAATGTCCCCCAGAGTCATTCTTCCCAACCCCCAGTGCTGTCCCCAGAATCCTTCCACACTGAGTCATCTGGCCCCCTGCCCGTGAGGGCCTTTGTCACTCTAGGTGGCCTCCAGCACCTGGAGGACAAGCTACTACTTTCTATATATGGTGCTGTGTTTCCCCTGCTGCAGGTTACCTCCCAGGACCAGTTTTCTACCCACTCTGCCCCCAGGACTGCCACCCATCCCTTCCTTCTTTCACTTCTTCCCCTACACTGGCCCTTTCTCCTTTCCAGTCTTAAATCTCATGGTCTCTACGATAAGTTTCTGAGGGAGAGACAGGAACAACCTAACATTTATGGAGTGTGGACTCTGCAGGCAATGTGCTCAAGTGCTTTCTACATATTATTTTACTATTTCCTGAACTTGGCTTATCATCAGAATCACTTAGAAGCTTAAAAAAAAAAAAACATTTTTTTTTTTTTTAAAGATTTCCAAGCTCCTGCCCTGGAGATCTCATTTCAGTGGATTGAGCCTGGAGCTAGCGAGCCTGTTTAGTTTTCTAAACCTCCCACGTGATCCTGTTGATTGAGTCATTATGTCAGAACAGCCCACAGAGGAGGAACTGCTTGTGTCAACTCAGATTTAAAAAGGAGGAGGGGCACCTGGATGGCTCAGTCCATTGAGCAACCCACTCTTGATTTCAGCCCAGGTCATGATCTTGTGGTTCGTGAGTTTTAACCCCACATCAGGCTCTGCGCTGACAGTGCAGAGCTAGCTTGGGATTCACTCTCCCTCTCTCTCTGCCCCTACCCCTCTCTCAAAATAAATAAATAAAGTTTAAAAGGAGGCATCTGAGGCCTAGAGAAACTAAGTAAGTTGCTCAAGGTCATACAAGTGCTAAATGGCTGAGGGTAGCTCACAATGGTCTGACTCATAGCCCGTGCTCTTAACACCAAACTGTACTGCTTCTCTCATTTTTCTTTTTGGGGGCCCTTCTTGCTCTGACCTCATTTTCTCAAGGTATCATTTTCAATGGACCATCCCCCAAAATACCTCCATGGTTTTGCCTCTGTATTGCAGATCAGGGGATGAGTATGTGTCACTCACACAGCCTTTGGCAAGAAGCCCCTTCTTATAGGCATGGACGTCCCATAGAGGCCTGGCTAGCCTCCTGAGCCCCTCACTGGGAGACTGACTGGCAGCCAGTGACATCAGGGATCTTGACTCTGTGATTGGCTATTTTTAGCAATGGTGAGGTCTGGTTGGCCTGATGTGTCCCTACCCTCTTACCTGGGCCAGGCTTTGCTGTGGAGGAATCCCAGCTCCTCTGACCTGGTCCCAGCACTTATACTGCTTTCAGTGGGTACAGAAAGACCTGCAGATAACCATTGGGAGACTAATTATGCACCATGTTAGAAGAGGCCCTGAAGCAGGGGAGTGGAGCCTGTTAAGAAATGCATGTTTTGGGCCTCAATAGACCCTAGACAAGATAGCTGGTTAGGGGGAAGAACGGGTGGAAAGTCTGGGAGCCAGGAAACAGATTCTTTCTAACAAGAATCTTACTATCCTCTGAAACCTCTCTGATCCTCATTCAAGGTAGACAAAGCCCCCTCTGACCTCTGGCCTTTACCCCACAGGCTGAGGCAGATGTGGCCTCCCTGAACCGCCGCATTCAGCTGGTAGAGGAGGAGCTGGACCGGGCACAGGAGCGCCTGGCTACAGCCCTACAAAAGCTGGAGGAGGCTGAGAAGGCAGCTGATGAAAGTGAGAGGTGAGCAGGGGGCCTCCCCAGGGGTGGGCCGGGGAGGGTCTGGGAGCCCGTCTCTGCTGGTCTTGACACCACTTCCGCCCCCTCCCTGCCATTCAGAGGAATGAAGGTCATTGAAAACCGAGCCATGAAGGATGAGGAAAAGATGGAGCTGCAGGAGATGCAGCTGAAGGAGGCCAAGCACATCGCCGAGGATTCAGACCGCAAATATGAGGAGGTGATAGCCCTGTCCCACTTCCTTCTCCCCCCCAAACCCCAGATACTCCCCGTAACTCACCCAGGCTCTGCTGCTTCTCTCCCTCATCCCCCAGGTGGCCAGGAAGCTGGTGATCCTGGAAGGAGAGCTGGAGCGCTCAGAAGAAAGAGCCGAGGTGGCTGAGAGGTAAGGGTACCCTGGGCGGCAAGTGAAACTCAGCCTGGTCCCGTGGCTGAGGGGCACTCTGGACAGTGGGAGGCAGTTTCCCAGGCTTGGGGCCATAGGGACAGGTCCTGTCCTCTGACTCCTAACTGCTGCCCCCAGCCGAGCCAGGCAGCTGGAGGAGGAGCTCCGAACCATGGACCAGGCCCTCAAGTCCCTGATGGCCTCAGAGGAGGAGGTAGTGACCTCTCTGGACCTTTCTGGGCAATGGTGCCTTCTCTCAGCTCACCTTTCCCCTGATCTCAGGCTGTGCTCTCACCTGCTGGGGGTCGGGAAGAGCCTGGGGCCTTCAAGTTCTGCTCACTGTCACTCTCACAACTTTGCTCTTCTCTTCTCTCCTCCACCCCTTCCCCAACTGTGCCGTCTTCACTGTCTCCCACACTATGCCCTCACACCCTCCCCCTGCCACACACCCCCTGCAGTAAATGTGGGGACCTAGAGGAAGAGCTGAAAATTGTTACCAACAACTTGAAATCCCTGGAAGCCCAAGCGGACAAGGTAGAGGGGGGTAGAGGGGCAGTGAGGATGGGGTCCTGCAGGGGAGGGAGGCGATGGGCCCAGGCAGGGAGGGGCTGGGTGTTCCCTGGAGACAAGATCAGGAGCAGCCTGTGGACTCGGTGGAGCGAAGGATTTGTGGAGGCGATCTACTAATGGCGTGTATATGTCCCTAAAAGTATTCCACCAAAGAAGATAAATATGAAGAGGAGATCAAACTGCTGGAGGAGAAGCTAAAAGAGGTGAGAGTCTTAGGGCACCTGGTAACTCAGTCGGTTGAGCATCCGACTCTTGATTTTGGCTCAGGCCACGATCTCGCAGTTGGTGTCGGGCTCCATGCTGACAACGTGGAGCCTGGTTGGGATTTTCTCTCTCCCTCTCTCTCTCTCTTCCCCTCCCCTGCTCACTCGAGTGCACACATGCTCTCTCTCTCTCTCTCTCTCTGTCTCAAAATAAATAAATAAACTTAAAAATAATAATAAAGTAAAAGAGGTGAGAGTCCTTCCAGTCCCCACTGTCCCCTCAAGTCCCCCATCCCCTCCAGAGACAGCCTGTGGCAGGGACTTTGGAAAAAGGGATGGAAGAGGAGGTTGACTTAAGTGAAAGTATCTGGGAGGCCTAATCTTTGTCATTCTCCCGTCTTACCTCAACTCCCAGGCTGAGACCCGAGCAGAGTTTGCCGAGAGGTCTGTGGCAAAGTTGGAGAAGACCATTGATGACCTGGAAGGTAAAAGGGATACTCCCCTGTATCCAAAGCTTTTTAAGCAGGTCACACTCCCCATGACTATCAGTCTGTCCCTTATTTTCCCATCCCATAATACTTGCCACGGATAAATTAGTGTTGGATCACCTGGGATTCCACCAGCTCCCAGGGTGTGACCCGCCATCTGAGGAGTTGTACCTGGTTGCAGTGTGTCAACTCCAGTGCTCCTCAAACATGAGTGTGCATGAAAACACCTCGGAGAATTTTTAAAACACAGCATCCTGGGTCCTAATCCAAAGTAGTTGCTGACTTTGGGCTGGAGAATTTGTGTATCTAACAAGCTCCCCGGCAATGCCAATGCTACTGGTCCTCAGACCACACTTTGAGTAGCACTGACCTAGACAATCCTGTCTCCAAGTGCAACATAATAGAGCTGTGTCATAGAGACTTCTTTATTAAATATGGAGAGATTTGGTTTAATATCTAGGTTTTCACGACATTAATGGAAAATACTGTTTTAAGCTAGATTTAGTGAAAACGAACATCTGGGTATTTGCTAGTCTGTGACTATTTCTCATTAGTATCAAGAATGTTGTGCCTAAACTGTATTTTCTTTTTATTCTATAATAACCGTTTCACCTTCATAATTCCCACTTCTCATGCTTCCAGGCTTTCAGGCAAGCCTCAATTTTATCTCCAACTTTAGGACCTTAGACCCTTCTGGCTCCAGCACCCTCCCCCTGAATCAAGCATTCCTGCTTATTCAAAGCACTGTACCCCCATGTCCCTGGGGGAGGTAGGAGCTCCAAGGGGAAGAACCAGTTTGGGCTACAGAGAAAAACAAGAGAGACAGGGATACAGAGAGGGGAGGAGGGAGCCCTGATGGCTGTCCAGCTTGTTCTCCAGCCTATTTCTCTCACTCCATCTTTGTCTACCTCTCTCTGATTCTTGTTCTCTTTCCATTACCCTCTCTCCTTCCTTTCCTCTTTCCCTCCATTCCCTCTTCCCACACTCCCACCTGGTCCCCCTCCCCATAACCCCCCCCCCCCCAGACGAAGTCTATGCACAGAAGATGAAGTACAAGGCCATCAGTGAGGAGCTGGACAACGCACTCAACGACATCACCTCCCTCTGAGCCCCACGCCAGTGTGGCCCCTCAGCCCCTTTTCTCCTCTCCTTTCCACTCTCTTTGTGGGGAGGGGGCAGTCAGGAGGAACAAAGTTGTCAGCATCGCACAGCCAGGCTGGGCGCAGCCTCGGAGAAGCCCCACCACACCTGCCGCCCACCCTGGCACTTGCTTCATCCTTCTATCCAACCACTCACTCCACCCTCCAGCCTCTACCTCTTTCTGCTGCTTAATAAACTCAACTTGGTCTCCATGCTGTCTTCCTGCCCTCCAGAGAGCACTTCTATCATCCCCACAGAAACCCTGGCTCTTACAGACACCCCCAATCTTGTGCCCCCTCCTCCCCTGCTGAGCTCACCCACAAAACACTGTGGCCCATGCCAGAACCCCCTCCACATGGCACTCTCAGTCTGTCACCATGTCACGGCTGCATGTGGGCATGCATAACCCCATCAGTCACCATGAGCCCTCTAGTGCCTCTGACAGACATGCTCTTCGGCAGACCCAGGTCTGTCACTAACCTCCAAGCATTCAGCTGCAGTTCCGGGATTTAAGGGAATGACTGGAAGGGAAGTGGGTGGGGAGGTGCCAAGGAAGCGCAAGAAGGTTGTGAAAGGTCTGGCTGGGGTAAAGTTTGGAAAAATGTCGGATGCCAACAACATGGGGCTTTCCCTGCAGGTCTGTTTTCTGCCTCAAGTCTATCTGTCTGTCTGGTCCTTCCTTTTGTGGTTCAGTCTTTGTCTTTCCTTCCATTTCTAACACTCTTAAACCTTCTAAAGAAGGAGGATAAATTAGTTCATGACTCAAGCCTTCCCATCCCACCCCCATGACCCTGAAGCCTTGAGTCCACGTCCGTCTTGGTCAGTCCATCCATTTGCCCTTGGCACCGGGTCCTCAGACCTCTAAGTGCTTATGTCTTCCTATGCCTCCAACCCACACCAAGTCTATTTGTCTCATCCCCCATCTCCCCCCATGTCTCCCTGCCCTTCCTCATGTGCTGCTTCCCCTCACAGAGACCTTGGCCAGTGCCAAGGAGGAGAACGTGGAGATTCACCAGACTCTCGACCAGACCCTGCTGGAACTCAACAACCTGTGAGGGCTGGCTCTGCCCCCCAGCGGGGCGATAGTTGCTGTCCCAACTCAATAAAATGGATGTTACCTGCGTCACAGGGCCCTTTAAACCTTTCTTTGGTGTTGGCGACGGTGGTAGTTTTCCAAAGTGGAAAAGGCTAAGAGGATGCCTGAGGGGAGCAATGGAGTTGGAAGGCCCCCTGACTGAACAGGGCCTGAGTCCAAGCTCTACACTAGGACTTCCTTTTCAAAGGGAGCCAAGGGGTGGGGGCACCGGGCTCATTGAGGAGGGTTATGAAGAGGCTGTGTGAAACAGAGAGGCCCCACAGGGCTTGGGGGGAACATCCTGGCCCTACTACCCGCAGGGCAAAGGAGCCCGCTGTCCGCAGCACTGCCCCATTCTAGCAGGCGGCTGGGCCAGACAACACAATCTGAAGGCAAAACTGCAAAGCTACACAGATTTATTTGAGCAGGGTTAAAGACCAAAAGCCTCACTATGATTTTAAGCCTAGAGGCTAAGCCTGCCCTGCCCCCCAGACACATGCACTGCTGCGTGTGTGCGCACACACGGCCATTCTATTTCAGTCACTTCCACCCCCTTCCTGATAACATCTGTGGTAGGCAGATAATGCCCCCCACCAAAGATGTCCACACCCTCATCCTGTGAAATATGGCCTCACACGGGAAAAGAAATTTTGTGATTAAGGTAAGGATTTTGAAATTGGGAGAGTATCCTAGGTTATCTGGGTAGGCCCAATGTAATCACAAAGGTTCTTATAAGAAGGAGGCAAGGTCAATGGCAGAAGAGATGTGAGGGTGGAAGCAGGAGGCTAGAGTGATAATGAGGAAGGGGCCACAAGCCAAGGAATGTTTTGCTTCTAGAACCTGAAAAAGGAAACCCTCCCCTCAAAGTGTCCAGAAGGAACCTGCCCTTATACCTTGACTTCAGCCTATAAGATTCATTTTGAACTTCTGACCTCCAGAACTCTAAGAAGATAAATTTGCATTACCATAAAGTGTGGTAATTTGTTAAAGGCAGCAATAGAAAATGAATACACCATCCTGATTTAGAGAACAAAGCTGCCTTCCATATATTTTATTAGAAACTTTTATTTAAAAAAATATTTGGACCTTAAAAAGGAAGTGATGTAAAGGGTAGGACAGGACAGTCTCCAGCTCCCCTTCAGATTCTTCTGGCTGGCTTCTCTGCACATTCTCCAAGTTCCAAGGACTCTAGGCAACAGTCTCGGTGACCTCTGCTGGGTGGTAGCTAACATTCCCTTTGGTCCCACTTCGGAGTCTACACAACACAAAAGCCTAGTCAGAAAACTGCCCCTCCAGATGAACTCATTTGCACACAAAGTACATGAAACGTCTGGACTCCAGCCAGGGAGGTGGGGCAGTGCCTGAGGAAGAAGGGCGCAAGGAAGCAGGTAGGTATACCTCTGCTGCCTTCTCATTTGCACAAGGAAGGCGATGCAGGTGACGGCAAAGAGGAGGCCAAAAACCAAGGCCAGGATGTCACCTGGAGGGAGAGGAGAGGCCGCCTCAGAGTGAAGAGTCTAGGATTCAGCCCGCTTCAGTATATTTCCCCCCTGCCCCCCAGGTTTTTCAGCTGCCCTCAGTGTCTCAGAATCCAGAAGAAGCCCTCAAAGGGATGGGGGTAGATACACAAGAACGAGTAAGATAAGCACCTTTTTTACCTAAAAGCAAGTAAAAGAGGTTGTTTGGGAAGGAGGATGCTAGATTTCTGGGGCTTCTTTCTAACCAACTTTTGCCCTGGGGACAACAGAGGAGCCCCCGCTCTTGATCCGACCCTCTTTCTTATTGGGGTTGGAGGTCTATTCTGCAGAAAAGGAGAAGGGGTACAGGTGGCCCTAGCCCCTGAGGCTGAACAGTGCCAAGGGGTCAGGAGCTAGAGAAGGGGCACAGACTCACCAGCAGCAAGGCAGGGATTCTGGTGGACTGAAGAGAAAAAGGAGACATTAGAACCAGGGGCTGTGACTACCGATGACAGACACAGGCACAAAGGAAGACACATGGGACGATGAGGGACCTGTGGCCAGGGGGGACATGGCAATATGGGTCACCACCAAGCTGCACCTGGCTCAACGGTCCTGGGGCTGCTCTCCACTCCAGCCGGGAAGGAGGCCTCGATCATTCGCCCATTCAACGGCTGCGTCTCTCGGAAGTTCATCTGTAGCCGAGCATCATCAGGTCCCCACAGGGAGGCAGAGAGGGTATGGAGCTAGGGAGGTCAGTAGACAGGGGGGTGGGCTCATGACAAGAAAATGAAAGGTTCACAGGCCTACTCACAGCCAGCACCTCAGGGCTTCAACCCCTTTGTCCCCTCTTCCCCCATAAGGCCCCCTCATCTCCTTATGCATCTTGATCTCATCCTTATACCTCTTTCCCCCACATCCCCTATGTCACCACCATGCCCCAGCCCCACCTGCTTAGCACTCAGCCTCACTGTCTGGTTGAACACAGTCCAGATGACCCCCTGGGCACAGGGGGGTGTGGTTAGAGACCCCTCATAGCGGAAGTAGCGGCTGAGGTCAGAGGGCAGCAGTGCAGATACATCCAGTCCTGGGACCCAAGTCTCTGAGTCTGCGGAGAGGACCTGTGCTGGAGTCCCACCTAGATTTCTCCCCTCCAAAGCTTTTGGGTGCAGGGATATAGTTTCATCTCCCAGAAGCCAAGCGGAGGCAAGTTCCTGAGAGCACTTCTTCACCAGGTGTGTCCCTTCCCATAACTCAGCACAAGACATAACTGAGAAAAAGATAAAGGGCTGAGGGGCCTCCCAGAGTGAAAGAAGGGCTCCTTAGGTGCTCCTTCTGACTCTTCACTCTTACTTTGCATACTATGACAACATGCTGGACTACAGGTTTAAGCCCAAAATGAACGAAAAGGGAAAGTGAGCTGAAGAACTTAGATGTTTGAAACTATAAAAAAACAGACACAAAAACTCAAAAAGCACAGTTCCTTCTAGTTTAGTAAAATCTAAGGTCCAGTAGTGAGGTTTAAAATGACCCAGAGTGGCTGAGAAGGGAAAGATTTCTAACAAAAGTACAAATTTAAAATATTTGATGCTTGTGAAGGAGAACTAGACAGTTCTCAGAAAACTTTTAGCTCCCCAGACTCAACCTCTTAAGTTCCAAACGCTATTTTATTTTTGCAGTCTTTTTGTTGTTGTTGTTTTGGCTCTTATTTTGTTTTTTGTTTGATTTTGGGTTGCTGGGTTGTTTTGTTTTGTTTTACCGTAAAGCCTGTGGGCAGCAGTATGGTTGTGCCTGTTAACCTCTTCTCAGCTTCACAGTTATTGTCAACACCATAGTCAGTCAGCTCACATGTCGGTTCCCTGCCTGTGGGAGGGGGGCCATCTCCATCCTCTCACCTGAGGCTCCCCCAAAGGTAACTCTTCATGAACAAGAGTACTGAGGGTAGTGGCCCGACTAACAAACTGACCTTCCTCAGCAATTTCTTCCAAATGTGACAGCAACTGCTCATAGGCGCTGTTTTCTTCTGGGCCCTCCTGGGAAATAACAGTACAAGACAAGCTCTTACAGGTATCTAGGGCCATGGCTAGAGGCCTGAAGATGAGGTAGGCTTCCCTTAGCCCTCCTCCACTTCTCAGTTCTGAGAATGCTGGGGAACACAAAATCTTATGTATTACTACTCAATCATTTTACTTCCACTTTGCAAACTAACCTAATATGCTTGGTGGGCTGGTTTTCAATGGCAAATTGGAAGAGAAGGAAGATAGGCCACTTTACTAGGATAGAAGGCTCTCAGTGATCTGGATCCTACTACCTTTACCAGTCTCATTGAGCCCACCTCCACCTTTACACTCCATGGTCTCCCCACAGAAAACCATAATAACCTTTGTATTCTCATTACCTCTGCATTCACCTTAATAATTCATGCGTTTGACTTTTGTAGCAAGGACATGCTATTTCAGTGGCACTTTTCTGAACTTTGTGCTGTCAGGGTGGCATTAAGTAGTCAGTTAGGCAGTGACTGAGCCTAGAAGGTACCTCACCATCCCTCCACTTTACTAGTCTCTTCTAATCACTGTGTATGTAGCCTTGATCACTACAGATCCAAAGAGGTCACTAAATGTTTCTTTAGGCTTTATCGCATTTCACAAAGTGGAAATTAAAGGAGTAAGCAAGAAATCACTCTTCCTGGTGTCCTGTCCATTCCACCTGCCATTCCCTGAGTGGGCCATATTCTTAGTCCACATATACTGTTGGCTCTGTGTGGAATATCTCATTTTCTTTCCCACTAGTGAAGGCTTCCAAGTTTCACCTCCTCTGTTAAGTTTTCCCTGACCACCTCTCTTACTATGTGTCCTTTGTATATGTCTATCATTTCAGCCTCTCCCACTGGTGGTGGACTCCTTAGAGACCGGGAACCACAGTTTCTGACTCCTTGGTGTGGCTCAACTCCTGGCTTACGGTGGGTAGGTGTTGAATGAATTAATCAGTAAGTGAATGAGGATTGCTGGGTGCCAGGGTGAGTGTGCTAGGATGGGGTGTCTGGGGTCAAGATACACTGAGCTCTGGGGTACGGGGAAGCAGGGAATAGGGGTGTCCAGGGCTGGTACCTGCAGAAAGGCGGCCAGCACGGCTAGTCCCCCCGGGCGCCCCAAGGCATCATCAACTTTGGCAAATGCAGTGCTGAGGTGAACCACGTGGATCTGGAGAGGAACAGAGGTTAGGAGTGGACAAGATACCCCGCCCAGCGCCCCCCTTCGCCTCTCCGCTGCGCGCTCACCTCGGCAGGGAAACGGTGGCCGTCAACCGTGTGCTCCGAGCCCGGGCGACCCGCAGCCCCCCAGTGCAGATGCAACTGCAGGGCCCGGTACTCCCGCCCGGGACCCAGAGCCATTTCCAGCCCCGGAGGCAGGGTCAGTTGCACTACGAGGGAAGAGCCCAGTGAGCCCGGAGAGCAAGCCTACCTAGGAGGGCCAGCCAAACTCCTTAGCACAGCCCCCACCCGCCTTCCATTATAGGCCAGGTTGCATCCCCAGATAGCCTCCGCCCCTTCCCGGAGGCTCCCCTCACCGGTGTGGCCATTGTTGCGCAGGCGCAGTTCTGGGAGAGGCGGGAGCTCAAAGCCTAGGAGTTCCAGGGGTTGCAGGGCGGGGCAAAATGCGGCGAGCTCCGGGCGGATATCTACCGGCGATTGGAAGCGGCCTGCGCAGGCTGGGGACACCTGGGGCCAGGGCGGGTCGGCTGGAATGAGAGAGTGTGGACTGGAAGTCTAGTGACAAGACCAGGAACTGTTAGGGAAGCAGGGTAGAAAAAGTGAGGGGGTGGAGTGAGAAAGAACGAGGCGGGAAATAGAAATCAGGGATGTGGACCGACACAGGCAGCGGGCGGCGGTGTTGGGGACTCGCAGTCGTAGATGCACTGAGTGGGACGCACAGGACCAATGTTCGGGGATAGCTGGGGGTTCAGATCAGCAGAGCAGGATGCCCAGGTTGGGTCTGTGCAGGGGGTAGGTGTCTCACCTCCATAGCGCCAATGACTGTGGTCATCTCCTGCATAAATGAGAAGGATGAAAAGCCTTTCTTTAAGCCCAGTCCCTCCCCAGCGTCCAGCATGAGGTGGGTCCCCCTCACTAGTAGGGGTTCTCCAACTCAGATGCCTTACAAAGGCATAGCAGGTAAGGCAAATGCCTTAAGTGGCTAGGTATAAAGCACAACAGATTGCAAACAAACATAACACCATAGCTTGGTAGCCCAACGATCCTACTGGCCCCAGAGATACTAGTTTGCAACCACTGTCTTAGAGTCTCTAAAGTGGGCCAGGGCCTCAGTCTCCAGGCCCAAGTCAGTCGACCCTCTCCCCTTTCTCCCTGTGTCCAACTCCCTTCCCAAAGTTCCTGGGTTCTGAGTCAAAATAGCAGGATCCTCTACTTGCTATTCCTTCTTCCTAGGTCTCAGTTTCTTCAGAGGAGGAAAGATGGGGGTGGGGTAGCAGAGAAAGAGCAGGACGGGTCTGTAGAGATCACCTCATCTGCAGTCTACAGACCCGTCCTGCTCTTCCTCTGCTACCCCACCCCCATCTTTCCTCCTCCCTCATATTCTTATTTCTCTTATGTCTTCTCTCTTTCCACATTCCTCAACTTTCTCCTCCCCAACCATACTCTTTCTTCTTTCTCATCTCTTTCTGTTTCATCTCCTATCTATGCTTTTTTTGTCTCCATTCATCCCCTTCTAGCTCTGAAAGGGGGAAGGGTCTGGTGGCATGAGATCCCCCAAGAATGGAAAAAGCTACTGTCAGAGTATAGGTTCCTCCCCTTCCCTGAATAATCCCTGCCTGGGTTGGGGTTTAGTGGGGGGAGGAAAACCTCCTGGAACCTAGATTTGGAGGGCTGTTGACCACTTACCTTTGTTGTGCCTGTGGGCATTATTCTGGGAGCCTTGAGTATCCCTGGGTACCTCAACAGTAGGTAGATCCTCTAACTTCAGAGAGTCCTCTTCTCCTGGTTCAGTCTTCATTCCAGATGGGTCCTCTCCAGGTGGGTCCCCCTCTCCAGGTGGATCCTCCTCTCCAGGTGGATCCTCTTCACTGGGTGGGTTCTCCCCATCCAGTTGATCATCTTCCCCAGATGAATCTCCTCCCAACCCAGGTGCCCCCTGCATCCGGGGCAGGCTCTGGGGATGGGCAGGCACCAGGAGCAGCAGTAACAGCAGCAGTTGCACAGCAGGGCCCCGGGAAGGGACCGGGATCCACAGAGGGAGCCAGGGACTAGGGCACAGGGGAGCCATGCGGCTGACTGTGGGGTGTCCCAGACACAGTGTGTACGGGCTGTACGTGCATCGGAAACAGGAGCTGGGTGGGGGAGGAGCAAGCCTGGAGGGGAGCAGGCTGACTCACAGAGGGCCCTTTTGTAGAGATGGAGCCAAAGTCCTGTGGGTCTGCCTGGCCCTATGCCCCTTCCCCGATACCAAAGCCTGGGTGGGGGTGGAGTGAGGGGCAGGTATGTGCACAGGCAGGAGGTTATCGGGGTCACAGGCTCAGCCTGGAACCCAAGGCACCACCTGGCACAGGCTCCCCCTGGCACCGCCCAGCTGCTCACCAGCCAGCCTCAGCTAACCCTGGCCTGCTTCCCAGCCCCAGGCAGAGAGGGGGAAAGACAGGGAGCTGGGGCCCCCACAGCTTCTGGCTAAGAGGGGAAGCAGCCCATGTATATCTCCCTGGCCCAGACAAGGAGCAGGTAAAGGGGTAGGACAAACTGCTGGGGAGGCCTGGGGTGCGTGGACAGATAGGCAGGTGGGAGGCTAATCTGAATATAAATGGAAAACTGAATACATGTAGGAGAGGGACTCTGATGGGCTGAAACTAAATTTATTTATCATATTACACCTCTGCTCAAAAACCTTCATTGACTTCCATCTGTCCACCTTCTTCTTCTAGTTGACTTCCAAGTCCCTTCAAAATCTTACCCAAGAAGCCTTTCCATTTTATCTCCTACTACTCTCCCTCATACTCCATTCAAATTAAACTATTCATTTCACCCTGCCCCCCAGACTTTTGACCACCTTTGTTCATCTAGTGTCACTCTTATATTTAACAGTTATTTAGCATCCACTATGTCCAGCACTGGCCTATGGACTAAAGGTACAGAAATGAATAAAACACAGTCCCTGTCCTAAGGAGCTCACTGTCTAGTGAGTGAGGGCAAACACTATCACAATATTCAGGGGAGAGAGATCAATTTTGCCTCAGAAAGTAATACAGGAGTAGGCAAAATTTGATCAGGACTTTGAAGAAGTAGAAATTCAATTACTAAAAACAACGGGGAGAGTGGTATTTTGTGCAAAGGAAAGGCATCAAGTATCTTGTGCAAGAGAATGACAGAATCCAAGTCTCATACTAGGTTGTGTTGATGGCTAGTGTGCAACATGGGTTGGAAGGGAAGAGTGGGTGCAAGGAGATGAAAAGTAAAAGGACCCCAAGACTTGGGGTTCCCAGTCTGCCTACTCATTTGAGAAACATTTATTAAGACTCCTCCAATTCTCCAGGGACCATTCTAAGCCCTAGGGATACAGCATTGAACTAGAGAACAGCCTCTACTGTTCTGTAGGTCACATTCTTTTTTTTTTTTTTTTTTTTTTTCTTTCTGTAGCTCACATTCTAATAAGGTTTCTATGGCTTCAACAAACCAGAAGAGAGTCAGGCCATCTCAGGAAGTTCGTATCTGGGGCTACCATTCAGCACATATGTACCAGTTTGGTTGTATGGATTAGAGAAATATATTGAAGTATTTCTAACCCTGTTGAGAACTAGCCCCTAGCTTCCGGGTGCTCTGCTACCTCACTTCTTCCTGGGGACTCTAATGATCTCTTATCTAAAGAGGTAACGCCTGGGGGCGCCTGGGTGGCGCAGTCGGTTGAGCATCCGACTTCAGCCAGGTCACGGTCTCGCGGTCCGTGAGTTCGAGCCCCGCGTCAGGCTCTGGGCTGATGGCTCGGAGCCTGGAGCCTGTTTCCGATTCTGTGTCTCCCTCTCTCTCTGCCCCTCCCCCGTTCATGCTCTGTCTCTCTCTGTCCCAAAAATAAATAAACGTTGAAAAAAAAAAAAAAAAAAAAAGAGGTAATGCCTGGAACAGCAGAGGCCCAAGGACCCCATTTGAATGTCCCAACCAGCTTCTAGTACATGAATCAGTACTTGTGCACCCACTACCCTGTTAAATAGTTTTACTCTCTCGTCTGTATACCTTCTGTGGTTCAAGACTCAGCTCAAAGGCCACCTCCTCCACTCTATACCACAGGAAGAGATTTCTGGTGCCTCTGAACCACCCCGGTTCTTTGCGTGCCCTTGCTAATTACCTTGCCCACCATCCAATTTATATTATGGTGATTTATTACATTTTATCTGGTCTAATAGCCTTGAGTTCCATAAGGGCAGGGTCCAGTATTTGATTAAATCTTTTATTCACTAACCATTATTGAACATTTTTCTCTCTGCAGATCAGCTTGCCAGGACTTGAGAAAAACCAAATTGACTAAGACGCCTTCCCTGCCCTCAGGGAGCTCATTGTCAATGACTTGTGTTTGTCAAACCACAACTGTTCCAAGAGCATGACATTGCATTTTTATAGCACCCCAAATTATCTGCCTTGTCAGACTGTCATACTGTACACCAAAACTTGCACAGCTGAACAACTGCTGTCCTCCAAGGAGGTGGTCAGCCTAGCAATCTAGGTTGCTATTTCTGGAGCCAAATTGAGAGCCATCTACAGAAATCTGATCCAGTGTGTAATGTGGAAGGTCAGCTCATTGTCTGGGTTAGCTGTGATGTCAGCACCTTGGTTAGACACTGACACATGGAAGGTACATGTTAGTATCTGAATTGGATGGACCTAAACAAGATAGAATGTGGTAATGACTTATCTAGTTGAAGTGGAGAAGGTCATGGGAAGCACAGAGGACAGAAGCACCATGTTAACTGGAGTCTCGAGTCTGTATGTGTGATCTTTCTCTCACATACATTCCAGCTTTACTTCATATTCCCTCTTTCCAAATGTTCTTCATATTTCCATTGTTTTCCTTTCTAGGTCTCTGTCAGGATCCCCTGGTACACTGCTCTGCAGTGCTCTATATAATTACACACATCTCCCTACCATCTCAGTTGCTTTTGGCCAGTTGCTTTTGGCCAGCCTAGATCTGCATCTATGTGCAGGTCTCTCTCTGTTTTGGTGTTTTATTTTTTTGTTTTTTAAAATGTTAATTTATTTTTGAGAGAGCATAAGCGGGGGAGGGGCAGAGAGAGGTGGACAGAAGATCTGAAGTGGGCTCTGTGCTGACAGGCTGACAGCAGCAAGCCCCATGTGAGGCTTGAACTCACCAACTGCAAGATCATGACCTGAGCTGAAGTAGGACACTCAACTGGCTGAGCCACCCAGGTTCCCCTCAGCTTTTAAATTTAATTAAATTTTGAATGTAATTCCCCATGGTGCTATCTTTCTTAAGCTCTTTGTTTCTGTGTGTGACTGTGTCTCTGGTGTGGGTGGGGAATGTAGACTCTGACCCTGGATCGTGTCTTTGCAGCTGGGAGTCTGCCAAATCCTAAAACAGGTTTGAGCTCCCAGAGTCTTGTTTCCTGAGCATGTCCAGGTTGGGATATGGCATACTCAGGACCAACTGGCTGGGGCACCACCTGCCTGATTCATGACCTCTCTGTGGTGTTTAAGGCCAAAGTGTTTGGTCATTAGGGTCTGTGTCTTCAGACATTGAGGGCCACGTTTCTGCTCATCCTATGGTTGCAGAAGAGACTCATGGTGATACTAATTACAATGGGATTATCTGTCCCCTTCTACTCTTGAACTCTTAGTGTGGACTGTCCCACATTCACTGGAGACAGTGTAAACAGTCCTCTACCTATATGGTATCACCAGTTTCCTTGCAACTGGAGTCCAAGGCAGTCTGACCCAAACTTTCTCTTTCCCCCATCCAACCCTTCAAGTTGTTTTCCCCTGATTTAAGTCCAGCATATCTCTTTGGAATTCTTAGAATGTCAGAGAGCTAGAGGGGACCTCAGAACCCTGACAGTACCCTGGTTCTTGGTTTGGAGTCCAAATTCCTAGGAGTCCACAGTGGTAGGAATGGGGTCTGAAGGTTTCTTAACATTTTGGTCTTTAACAGCATTTCTTTCTCTAATTAAAAAGTAATGCATGTATGCTCAAGCAGAAAACTTGGGAAAAGGAGAAAAACAAGGGAATTTTAAAAGACCCCTATATTTGAATTATTCACCCTTTTAACCTCAGTGATCCAGTGCCTGGCACAGATTAGGTGCTTAAAAAAATATTTGTGGAGTGCATTAACTTTGATCCGATCACTTAGAGATAACAACCACAATTACCTCAATTGTTTATCCTTCCAGTCAGTCACATATATGCTATACATAAATGGGATCATATTGTACAAGCAGCTTTGTAGCATGCTTTGTTTGGTCGTGGCAATACACTATATGTTTTTCCATATTGACAGGTTTTTTTTACATCATTTTAAAAAGTTTATTTATTTATTTGGGGGGGGGGGGGTGGGCAGAGAGAAGAGAGAAAGAATCCCAAGAAGGCTCTGCCCAATGTGGGTCAGTATAGAGCCCAATGTGGGGCTCCATCTCATGAACTGTGAGATCACGACCTGAGCCAAAGTCAAGAGTTGGATGCTTAACCGACTAAGCCACCCAGGTGCCCCAAAGCCCCCACCATTTTTAATGCTTTCATATTATTCCTTAAATAGCTGTACCATAATTTTCCTAGCCAATTCTCTACCACTGGATATTTAGATAGTTTCTAGTTTTCTGTTGTTATGAACAACACTGTACCACCCATCCTGGTATACATATTTTTGTCCACATATCTGTTTCTTTAGGATGCATTCCTAAAAATGGAATTGCTAGGTCATAAGAGTAAGCACATTTTAAGACTTCTCATACACACAAGACGGCACTGCCAATTTACCCTCCAGGGCTACTGCCTGGTCTTTTTTGAAAGACCTAAGTAAGGAAAATCTGGTCCATTTTATCTTTGACTAGGTAGCACCGACTAATCAACCACAAGCTTTAGCCTTTAGCCCGAATTACAGCAATTCGACCACCACGTTGGTTATTGACATTTGCTGACCAGGAGCTAATTGGTTGTCAGGTTTTGGATCTGTATGAAAGGAGAAAACAAGTTAGTAACTTAAAACCTACCAACTTTTGTCCGAGGGGGGCAAAATATTCAATCCTTGTGACCCATGAGGTTTCCTAGTAGTGAAAAGCACTGGGGACGACTGTGCCCTAGTGTCTGGCACAGGCCCAGGGCAATATGTACCATAACTATTGTCCCCTACCTTATTTACTGATGGGACACTGAGGCCCTGCCGGTGTCCTACCTCAAGGTCCAGACTGCTGCCTCAACTTCGCATAACTCAGAGGAGGGCCACCTACCTGCCTCACCCGACGCTGCCCGAGCCGGCTTCGCGCGCCTACAGCGCCGCCCTGGCGGTAGGGCGAGGCCGTAATGGCAGAGACTGGATGCGGTTCGGTGGCCCCCGCTGGTGCTCTGTCCTGTGCGGAGCCTCCCGACGCCAGGGGGCGCATTCTTCTCCTCGGCCCTGCCCCAGGAGCCGTTGGAATTTGAATCACCGGCGGGCTGAGGCCGGAAGCATTGACCCCCTAGCCAGGCATGGAGAGCCCGGGAGCCAGTGCTCGGTGCCCCGTGCAAGAGCAGCGTGCCCGTTGGGAGCGGAAACGCGCCTGCACTGCCCGGGAGCTGCTGGAGACCGAACGGCGCTACCAGGAACAGCTGGGGCTGGTGGCCACGGTGCGGGCTGCGCACACCCTCCCGTTTGCGGCGGGGACCCCAGGGTATGGGAGGGTCTCCGCGAGGTCCCTGACCCCGAGTATAGTGGGCCTTGGACTGTCTCTCCTGCATAAAGGGAGCTCAGGCATTCTGCAGTTTCTAGCTGCGGCTTGGCGTTAGCTTCGTCTTCCTACAGAGTATATACCGGTATTCTCCTCCTGCAGTACTTCGTGGGGATTCTGAGAGCCAAGGGCACCCTGCGACCAGCGGAGCGCCAGGCCCTGTTTGGGCCCTGGGAGCTCATTTACGGCGCCAGCCAGTGAGTAGAAGGGGCGTGGGGAAAGAGAAGAGGGAGAACCCTGGCCTCTGGCAGTGCACGAAGCTTGGAGGGTGACCCGAATTCAGATACGGACTCTGCCAATTAACTCACCTGTGGTCTTGGCCCAGTGCCGTAACCTGCCCCGATTTCCCTCTGCAAAATGGGGTAATACCACTACCTCCGGGGCAAGGTTATGCGAATTAAATGAGGTGGTGCTTGCGTAGTTGTTGGACTGCTCTTTTACTGTCCTCACCCACGCAGAGAGCTGCTTCCCTACCTCGAAGGAGGGCACTGGGGACAGGGGCTGGAAGGCTTCTGCCCCCACCTGGAGCTCTACACCCAATTTGCTGCCAATGCAGAGAGGTCCCAGACCACCCTGCAGGTAACCTGAAGATGATCTCAAGTCCTTTCCCTCATCCCCTCTTGCCCCATACATTGCCTCTTCCTCTGGAGATACAAACTTCATTCATACTGTTACTACATTTATAGGGCCCTCTGGGTGCCCTGGTCTGTACTAAGTTCCCTGTAGGGGTTCTCTCAGGAGCACACAGCTTACAGAGGGCTGGGCACACAGATGGGTACAATATAAGGGGTGGCTTCTCCCCCTGCTGCCAACCCTTTCTTCATCACTCCAGGAACAACTAAAGAAAAATAAACGTTTCCGGAGGTTTGTGCGACTTCAGGAAGGCCGCCCTGAGTTTGGAAGCCTGCATCTTCAGGACCTGCTCCCTCTGCCTCTGCAGAGGCTGCAGCAGTGAGTAAATTCACCTTGACTCAGCCAACTTCTCTGAGTCTGTATGACTGCCGCTCTCAGCTTTGTGGGGTCTTATGGCTTCTGTCCCACTGTCTCTCTCTCTTCTGGGACAAACTGCTCCTAAGAACCTCACAAGAATACATGTGAACCCACTGGAGTACCTGGGGTCTGCAGCCTCAGGCCCTTAGCTGGGAATGTGGAACTCTACATTGAAGTGAGGGGCCTGTAATAGAGCTAGTGACACGGTATCTGGAAGTTTGTTGAGATGAGAGGTTGGTCTAGCTTAGAATTTCTGTCCCTGGGGATGTTAAGAGCATATAGTGAGGTTGTCTGTAGCATCCTCCTTGGGTTGATTAACTTCATCATGGGATGTAGACTCCCAAATTATGCTCAGTCTGCTCCTGACTCTTTGGTGTGGGATGGAAGAGGGCCATGGGGTATGAGCCTGAGTCCCAGATGAAAGGGTGGGGCAGGGGGACACAATAATCTGAAGTAGATCTTTCAGCCTTGAACTGAAGTGTGTGTAGGGGGTGATATGTAGGTCAGGCAGAGGGAATTTTGCCCGCTCTGCTTCCCCTCATGGACTTCCACCTGTCTAACTCCAGGTATGAAAATCTTGTCATGGCTTTGGCTGAAAACACAGGTCCCAACAGCCCTGACCACCAACAGCTCACACGTATGTTCTTGCTCCTCTGAAACACAGGCAGGAGGCTGCCTCTCCTGTATCCCTTTCTGGTTCTGACCTCCAACAATATCTGGTATGCTCCTATCTTCCACTGACATGTACACAATGTCCCTGTTGCCCTGCCTGCTCTTCAAGCGGTTAGACCCTAACCCCAGTCCCCTCCAGAATAGCCTTTCACCACCATCAGTCACCCACAGTCAAAGCTGTACTGGGAGTAGGGCTGGGGATGTTATTGCAGGGGCTGCCCGGGTGATCAGTGAGACTGCTCAGAGAGTCCACAGCATTGGTCAGAGACAGAAGAATGACCAGCACCTCCGGCGTGTTCAGGCTTTGCTCAGTGGCCGCCAGGCAAAGGGGCTTACCTCAGGTAGTCTGCACACTACTCCCCTTCTTCCCCCACTCCTCAATCCTCGAACTGCCCTTTTCTGACCCACCTTTTTCTGTATTGCCAGCACATACACCCTATTTCCTCAGCCTCCCCTTCCCTCTGTTCCCATGGATCGTGGTCCTAGAGCAGCACCAGAGTAACAGCTCTCCCACCCCTCAGGTCGCTGGTTCCTACGTCAGGGCTGGCTACTGGTAGTGCCTCCCCGTGGGGAGCCTCGGCCCCGAATGTTCTTCCTCTTCTCGGATGTGCTCCTCATGGCCAAACCTCGACCCCCACTGCATCTGCTGCAGAGTGGCACCTTTGCCTGCCGTGCCCTCTACCCCATGGCCCAGTGTCAACTCCACAGGGTCTTTGGCCACTCAGGAGGCCCTTGTGGTGGACTGCTCAGCGTAAGTTATAGCCGGGAGCCCCAGGTAAGGTAGGAGAGGCTCAAAATAGACCTCAAACACCTGTGTACCTAATTTATCTCCTGGGCCTGGGCCCCCTTCAGAGGAACTAAGCCACCTATATTGAGATAACAGGAGTTTGGGGTTCATAGTTAGTTCTCATCTCAGCCTGAAATTACGTCCATGGAAACAGCAAGGCCTTCACCTTTAGCCTGGACCTTTCTGAACTGTGCACTAAGAGGTGATTTCTCCCCAGCTGTCCTTTCCCTGTGAGAAGCTACTGCTTATGTCCACAGACCAGGAAGAGCTGTTGCGCTGGCACCACAGTCTGACTTTGGCCATCAGGTAAGTTGTGTCTTCCCTCAGGAAGACCCACGAGGTAGAAATGAGCAGTTCTAATCCTATCTCATGTCCTCCATCTGCTGGGCCGCCCGCACCCCCAATGCCATGAGGGATTTTGTCTTAATAGAGTGCTCATGCCAGTGCCTGAACTGACCATCTTCTCTCCACAGCAGCCAGAAGAACTAGAGGAATCTTACAAATTCCAGAACCCAGGATACTTGAGGGATAGATCAGAGTCAGGAGTACAAAGAAATCTTCAGTACTAACCAAAACACAGAACCCTTCATGGTTTGAGAAGGGTCATTTTGTGTTTGTTTGGGACCAACCAGCCTCTAAGAATAAGGAAACAAAGTCCGACCCAATTGAACCTCTGCTGAACCACCCCCTCCAATACAGATGAGGGGCTTTGGGACTGATAAGCCCGGTGCTGTGTTTATAGCTGGTCGTTCATCAAGACTACAGCTTTGTAAACGTGGATGTTTTTATGTTGTATGCGTTTCTATAATTTATTTTCCCATTGGATTTTAGTAAAGTGGTTTGTTTTTGTTTTTGTTTTCCTTTTTGGAAAGGCCTCTCTATCTCAGCTCTGGGATTTGAGAAAGAGGGTTTTCTGTGCCAGGAAGGCTGGCATGATGGTGGTGGCCTCAGGAATACAAGGAAAAGAACTAGAGCTCCCTCTGTCTATCAGCTCTCACACTGGAAGGTGGCCTCGTTTTGTCCTAATAAGGGAAGCTTTTCAAGAAGGCCCAGTTGTTCTTGGGCACCTAGTATGGGTGTGTGTATGGCCAGCTGGAATGGAAAAAGCACACAGGAATATCCAGTCACAAGAACAGACTTTGTTTTACTAAACCTTCAGCTGTCGTTCCTCCTCCCAGGCGGGGATTGGGGCCGCGGCCCTTCCCACAGCCTTGCTGCATCTTCTCCTTAGCCCCTGCTCCACTTCCCAGGGAGGAGCTAGGTTCCTTGTCTCTGTGCTCCAGTTCAAGGGCTCCTCCCAGGCCTGACTGTCACCAGCCTCCTCCTCCTCTACACATAAGTCCTCAGGAAAGGGTATGCTGGCCTCTGTGAGGGGAAAGATTGGGAATATTCCTGTCTCAGAAACGGTCGCTACCTCCACCAGACTCTCACCTCCCAACCTTTTACCTGGTTCTGGAACCTCCACACCCTTGTTTGGCTTGCTCTCTTGTAGCAGCTGGTGGATGGTCTGAAGCTTCATGTTCAGAAGCTCCTGCTGGGCTCCAGCCAGGGTAGTCACACTGCAGAAATATCCACTCAGAGGCTACCCAGTACGTGTCCCCACCTCTTCCACCTATCACAAGTTCCTCTGGCCACAGGCTCATTGCTCTTCTTACCGCTCAAAAAGGGGGTCCAGCTGGGCCATCAGATTGTTCAGGTGTTGCTCTGTCTGGGCCAGCTGTTGTGTCAACTGGGCCAACTGTTGCTCTGGGGGTAAGGGAGAAAGGAGAGCAATGGTTATTTATGCCTTCTGCTGTCCCCTGATCCCCCACCAAACACAGACTTGTGCAAAACCCACCTGACTGCAGTGATTCTTTCTTGCCTGCCTCCTCTTGGAGAAGAGCATTCTCCTCTTTCCCCTGCTGTAGAAGAAGGAGAGGGCTATACTGCAGCAACAAGGTTCTCCATCACCTCAGTCTCCAAAGCCAGCGAGACGTGGATAATTTGTAGAGAAAGCTATGGGGTCTTTACTTCAGAGAATCACAATCACATCCAGTCAAGCTCCTCACCTGTGACCTGAAGCAGGTCAGTATGCCCCCCCTCCACAGTCACGGAGTCTAAAGAAACACCTCCGGGAATGAGCAGCTGTCTCCAATTTGATAAAGCTCTGGTTGTTAGTTTATATACAAAACCAAAAATTGTCCTTCATGTCTCTTCTTTCCATGGTGCCTTCCAAAATCCTGTCTTTTCAACATCATAGCCACTCAGGAATTGGAAGACCATCTTCCTTGCCCACCGCCCTTCCCCATTGTCTTCTCTGGGTTAATAATGCCAACTTTATTCAAATGAATTGGTGCTCATTTGACATGGTTTTCTCTGGTTGCTCTACTGAGCACATAATACTCTTAAGTAGCACCTTGAAGAGAATAAAATTCTCCAGGAGTGTTGTGAGCAGAAGATACAGTGCAATACCTTGTTGCTAGCTTTGATTTGGGAAGTGGTAAGTTGTTACATCACACAACTGAACTTTATTATTCAACTAATGAACTCCTAACTTAAGTTTCCTCCAGACAGTACGTGGGTCCAAAAATAGAATATATTATCATTTCTAGTTCAATGTCATCAGTGAATCCGGTCCCTCATCCTAGCCTGTCCATGATTCTATTTGGAATCATGATTAGCTATCCTTTTTAATTTCGTATCCTCTCCAAATTGGTTCAGCCCCCTATTTCCCAATGCAAATAAGTAATAGGGCTGGGGTTGAACCCTGGGAGGTACTACTTTCCATTTCAACTATTTCAATACACCAAAATGTTCTGTCAGTTCACATTTCAGGGCCTCCTTTCTAAGGTGAACATGAAACTGCTTGGTACCTTGAGCGCTGGCTACAGCAATCCACACCTTGTGTCAAGACTGGAATCCTACCAGGAGCCACTTTTGTAGTATGGACATTTAGCTGTTGGGCTCAAATCCCAGCCCTACTAGTTACTACTTGCTCGGTAAGTTTGAGCAAGTGACTTAATCTCTTCATTATATTGTCAGGAGGATTAAATGTGGTGGTCGTTATTTACAATTTACCAAATGCCCTTTACATCCGCTACCTCGATGGGTGCTTAAAATAACCCCATAATGTTGGGAAGCCAAGGAACTCTACCATATTCGTTTACAGACAGAAAGATGTGTCTTGTTCATGGTACCATAGCGCCCTCATGGGAAATTCAGGCCCGGGATATCCCCACCCCTGGTCGTCCCGCACCTGCAAACACTTGTACAGCACAAAAGCCACGACAGCTGCGGTGTACAGCGCCCCCAGAGGCAGAGCCCCGGCCCGGGCCCGCTCGCGCTGGTCCTTGGGCGGCGGCCGTCGCCGGGGTTCCGCGGCCTCAGGGCCGACCTGGAAGGGGTCTCCTGCGGAGGAGGGCAGAGGCGGGTCAGTAGGGCTGGGGCCTGGGACCCGTGGGCAGTCCTAGCCTCCCTCCAGTAGCCCTCGCTGATACCTGGGTGTGCCCGGAGGTCGGGGCTGGAGCGGTCTCCGAGGACCCCGGGCAGTGCAGACACAAGTAGCAACCCCAGCACACCCACACATGAAACCGAGTCCGCCATTGCAGACCACAGAATGACGGCCCCGAGCGGCGCCAGTGTTGTCCGGGAGCACCAGCGCGCATGCGTACACGGAGCAGTGTGTGTGGGTCCTGCTCGCGGCTGCACTGGGAGGCCACGCCCACTCAGCGTGTGGGCGGGGCAGACTTATTAGCATAGGACTTTTGGCCTGCTTTCCTAAATTAATTCATTTCTTATCTAGTTAGGAATCCTATTAATCAGAAAGCTTCTAGAAGTGTACAGTCTTGTAAGGTTATGCTGGAAAGTCGTTTTTATTTCTCATGCTACCAATCTATTCACCCTAACCAGTTGATGAATAGCGTCTTGGACCTATAAAAGAGTAGAGCCTGTACACCCTTGCATAGTTCGTGCTGAAGGCCTGTTTCCTAGGCTACAAACGGGGGACTTGTTCCTTATTAACGCCTAGGGGAAAGTCCCCGGACCGCGGGCAGAGAGTGCCACGTGCGTGCGCACGTAGACCTTCCCTGTGTTTCACTGTAAAGTCCGCCAAGAAGCGACCACCCCCCCCCCCGGTGTACGGCGGTGGGGGAGCTGAGCGGCGTGTTGCAGGGGTGTGTCCTCAGTCAGCTCTCCTAGTTACGCAGGCAGTGCGTTTGTGCGCACCAACCACACGGGGCTCATTCTCAGTACGGCTGTAGTTTTGGTATATGCCACGGACATTTAGACTTTAGCTGGGACGCGTTGGGGATCACCCTGGCATCGTCTAAGCCCCTCGGCAGCGCTCCTGCAGCCATTGAAACACCACTTCCTCGTGTGACTTAACACGTTTAACAAAAAATCTTTAACACTGAGAGAGACAGGGGAATGGCAAGAGAGAAGAGAGAGAAAATCCCAAGCAGACTCCCTTCGATCAGCGGAGAGCCTGAGGCTCGAACCCATAAACCGTGAGATTATGCCCTGAGCCACAATGGGGGGGGAGGGCGGACACTGTTTTTTTTTGTATCGCTATTATATATATATTTTGCAATTCCCTTTTCTTGCCACGGCCTTTTCTTCTCTACCCTCTCCAATGGGCAAAAATGCCTGTAATAGCCACTATTTATTGTGTACCATGGCACATAGTAGAATGTGGACTGATAGCCTGGACTAGCATCCTGCCTCCCCTATGAAAGCTAAATGACTTTGGTCAAGTTACTTAATTCTCTCTGTGCCTTAGTTTCTACTCTGAGGAATTTCCATTCCTCAGTGTGATAACGTAGTGATAACACAGATTTATCTCACTGCTGTTATGATGATTAAGTGGGATAATTCAAGTAAAATGCTTAGAATCGTGCCTACTTACTAGTGATTTTAACTTGAGCAGCTGCTTTGAGTCAGGCACTTGAAATTATAACTCCTGGGCACCTTCCACTGAGACTTACTTTCTGTACAGTCAATGACTATATGTACAACCTTCAGATCTCAAATTGTGTTTCCTTCATTCAGAACCCTTAACTTTTTTATTTTTTATTTTTTTTAACGTTTATTTACTTTTGAGACAGAGAGAGACAGAGCATGAACAGGGGAGGGGCAGAGAGAGAGGGAGACACGGAATCGGAAGCAGGCTCCAAGCTCTGAGCCATCAGCCCAGAGCCCCACGCAGGGCTAGAGCTCACGGACCGCGAGATCGTGACCTGAGCTGAAGTCGGACGCCCAACCGACTGAGCCACCCAGGCGCCCCCAGAACCCTTAACTTCTAATTTATTCATTAGTGCAACTATTGTGCTTTCTTCAAACTGATGAAATTTGAAGTGGGGTTCATGAGAGAACAGCTAAGAAAAAAATTCTTGAGACATTTTTGGTGCAAAAAGGTGATTTTATTATAGCATGGGGATGGTGCAGAAAGAACTGTACTGGGATTGTTAAGGAGTGACTTGATTATATACTTTTAAGTTTGTGGAGGGAAGGGGCATAGAGGTAAAGTAAGTTTCTAAGGAATTTTGAAGCAAGGCTTTCAGGACCTTGAGGGGCTAGTTGCTGTTAAGTAAGGTCACTTTTAGCGTTTAATAAAATATAGACTTTAAGGCATTAAGGCAGCTACGAGTTCTTTGAGGAAGGTCACGCTCTGCATATTTCAGGTATCTATCAGTGGGCTTGCAAGCTGTAAGGAAATTTGAACTACATTTTTCTTGCCTTTGTTTCCCTGATCAAAACCACTATCACATGTCAATTATATCTTAATAAAATTGGAAAAAATCCATTTGTTTATTAAAATCAGTTAATTAAAAGTCAATTATTCTATGAAAATTGCTTATAAAAAGAAAATACTGCTAGACTGTTAATTGCAGGAGAGCAGGGGCCATATTTCTTTTCTTTATCATTTTATCCCTATAGCTAAGTATAGCACCTGGTGCTAGCCGGCACTCAATGAATCCTTGTTGAAAGAAATATGATCCCGGGTCATGATCTCACAGCTTGTGAGTTCGAGCCCCACGTGAGGCTCTGTGCTGACAGCCTGGAGACTGGAGCCTGCTTCAGATTCTGTGTCTCCATCTCTCTCTTCCCCTCCTTCACTCACGCTCTCTCTTTCCTTCAAAAATAAACATAAAAAAATTAAAAAAAAAAGAGAAAGAAATATGACCCAACAGGTAAATATAATTAAGCTCTTTTAAAGAATTATGAAACAAAGGTTCAGGAAGGCTGAGTAAGTTAATCAGGTACAATACAGGTAAGAGGCAAGTCAGAGATTCCAACTCTTTTCTGTCTCCCTATCAGGCACCTCATATCATCCCAACCCCCAGCTCTTCCACCCAGGACTTCTCCAGGCAGACTTGGGTAGTTTCCCTGTGTTCCACGCTGACTTTTAATTGTCTGGGATACATAGGGTCGTGTTCCTAATTAGATCAAGAGCACTTTGAGGAAGAAAACCATTTCCCACTCACAATTTTATCTCCAAAGCTTGGCACATAAGCAAGCAATCAGCACGTGTGACTTAAATGAATGAAGTATATGTATGTTAATGAAATGAATGGAATAAGAGTGTATCTTGTTCTTCCAGAAAGGTAAGGGGCAGGGTAGGGAGGAGAGACCCACACTCAGGGGAGTTGTCATAGTTTAGCTGATGATCAGGAGGCAGCCTGGTTGCAGAGCAGTGTAGTCCAAACCTTGAACCTAAGCCAACTGGCACAGTCAATGTAAACAGGTGGTTCAGGCCAGGTATAATATAATAAATGGTCCTCAACTGATCATTGCCTTTAGGGAATTTGGCCAGACATATCACTGACCTCTGGTCTAAGGAACTTGAAATCCTTCTTCCCATGTCAATAGCATCCCATGTGGTTGGTCTGTATCTGGGTAGGGCAGGTACTCTACTCCCTGAAGTGAACAAGTGCAAAGACATGGCTCAGTTTCCCAGGATAATACTGGGGCAGAGGTTTCTTTAATTCAACTAACTTTTGAGATTGACAGTTCTTAGGGACAGTTTGGATGAAGTGGGTCTGGAGCAGAGAATTTAAATTTCTTCTATCCCCTAAACTATTATACCAGTAATAATAAGAATGACAATGGTGATCTTATCCCCTATAGTCAGCCTTAGGGTGTGGTGGGATTGTAGGTATCGGGAGGCCTCCCCGTCCCATTCCTCTTTGCAGCACGCTCGGTGAGGAATACATTCTCTTGCATGGGTCTCAGAGTTGGAGAGAAAAGGCAGACACCTGTGGCAGAAGGGAATCTCTGTCATAAGGTGTGGCTTCCTTGTCTTGTTGGTCCTGCCTCATGCTACTTTGTCCCCTGCGAGTCTTTATGGGCTTACCTGCACAGCGGCACAGTAATCTCAGGCCTGCGTCTCCTCTGGCCAAAGGGGGTACAGGGCCACAAAGGGTGGGGGCGGAAGCCTGGAAGCTGCTGGGTGGCGCAGGTGCAGGCACAGGGCGGTGTCTTTGTTCTTGCACTCATCCATCCCCTCCCCCTTCCTCCCCGGAAACCAGTGACTCTGCCACCACCAGTATTGGAGATGCTGAGCTGTGGGGGCCAGGCCCAGGGAGGGGTGAGAGTGAAGGGGCCTGCAGCGGCTATCAGGTCATAAACCAGGCTGACCCTTCGGCACAGGACTTGCAGACTTGGCTCCCACATCAGCAGTCATGAGGAGCAGATGTGACAATTACACTTCGGATCAGCTAGTGCCCGGTGAGCTGGGCGGGGCAGGGGCAGGGGGAGGGGTCACATGGTCCGAAGTCCCACTTGCTAGGACCTGGAGGGTTGCGTTGGGCAGTAATGCCTTCCATCCTCTGGCATCCACAGGAATCCCCTCCATTGCCCAGGCCTGGGGACTATGGGCCCTCTCAGGGGCTGTGATGCTGCTGCTTCTCATCTCACTGGCTGCGCACTTGTTCCGATGGACTAGTGGCCGAAGCCAGAGCCACCCAGGACAGAGACGGTGAGTAGGGGACAACAGAGATAGGTGATCAAGAGTTCCTCCTTACCAAGAAGTCCCCACTCATCCTCTAATCTCTGTCTTGCAGCCCTGGAGGGTCTGTGGAAGAGGTCCCTCTGTATGGGAACCTGCATTATCTTCAGACTGGTAGGAAGCTGACAGAGGGGAGGGGCACAGAGGCCACGCACGTCCTGGGTGGGTGGGATAAGGGACTGCAGGAGGAGGAACAAGAAGTAACCAGATCACTACTGTTCCCTGTCTCAGGTCGGCTGTCTCAGGAACCAGGGCCAGATCAGCAGGATCCAACGCCTAGAGGCCCCAGCACGGTGAGTCATTTGTGGTGAGGAAGAGGGGAGGGAAGGAAGTGGGGGCTTTTCCAAGGGTCCAGTGAACTTCTAACAGCTTTGAATCTCTAGGCTGCAGAGGAAGTGATGTGCTATACCAGCCTGCAGTTGCGGCCTTCTCAGGGCCGTATCCCCAGCCCTGGAACCCCCATCAAGTACTCAGAGGTGGTGCTGGATTCTGAGCCAAAGCCCCAGGCCTCAGGCCCTGAGCCTGAGCTCTACGCCTCAGTGTGTGCCCAGACCCGCAGAGCGCGGGCTTCCTTCCCAGACCAGGCTTATGCCAATAGCCAGCCTGCACCTAGCTGAGATGGAGGGCCTGGCAGAGTGGGGCAAGCATCGCCCCAGCCTCCATTAGCCTACTGCTACCCTGTCCCTGGAATGACTGTTTCCCAGCCACCCCTCACCCCCACCCAAGACATGCAGCCATTGCCCAGTCACAGGAGGTAACGTTCCCCAAACTTCCTATCTGAGCTATGAGGGAGACATCTCAGGGGAACAGTAAGTAGGTCCCCAGTTTCTTGGGAAGGGAGGAAACAAAGGCAGTGGCCCCCTCTCCATCCACCTCCCCCCATCTATTACTCTAAGGCCCCAAGCTCCTAGGTTCTCACTTCCTCCTCCTTGTGGATTTTAACCAGATCCTCTCCACTCCCGCTCCTTTAAAGTCTACCCCTAACACTTCAGTGTTCCTTCAGACACAGGAAGTGGGCAGTGGTGGAAAGGGGAACAGCCTGAGAGGACAAGGATGGGTATACTCCTCAGGAGCCCATAGTCTGGAGGGATCCTGGAATCTAGTGACCTGAGGAACCCAAGCCTGGCTTCTTATCTGAGAACACTGGCAGGAGAATACCAGTCCACATCCTGCTGCCTCTGTTGTGTCCCCAAGTTTTCAAATAAAACTTCTACGTCTCAGAAAGTGTTTAGATTTTTATCTAGAGGGCTACAGACCTGCAACAGGCCCCACATTGTAGGCGTGTGAGCTTTGCTGTCTGCACAGAGCACTTCCGGGGGCACCTAGCTGGGGAAGATGGACCAAGAGGGTCGGTGACATCAACAGTGCCAAGGGTGGGTGCTGGGGTGGAGGCAAGAGCCCTGCTCCTCAAGCTGCTGCTAGAACATTGCCAGGATGTGCAGTCACCCCACTCCCATCACCTGGAGCTCACCAGCCCCCAACCTACTCTCCCCATGGCCTCTATGACTGCGTTGCCACCAGCCACAACCTCAGGTCTACCACAACCCATCTTCCTACGGCCTCTGTAGAGGCAAGTGTGGCTTGACAGACCTTTCGGAGGTTTCACGGGTAGAAGACAGTGGAAGCCGAGGCTTCTACTTCTGAAATTCTCTCATTCCCCCACTCACAGTCTCGGAGAAAAGCAGAGGAGAGAACGGTGCGCCTGAGCCCAGCCTGGTGATCCCAATGAGATGGGGGACCCTCTGCACACACACAGAATAACCCAAATGCCCCGGGGTTTCTGGACCTCTGAGGACCCCAACATGGACCTCCCCCAGAAGAGGCCCCGGTCGGGTCGCGGTAAAGAGCAGGCAGCTGAGGCTGTGTGGGAGGGAAGGTGGCTTCCGGGGCCTGCACTGGCTGCAGGGAACCACTGGCAGCGGGGTGTGGGGTTCTGAGAATTGCTAGTCTGAAGACTGCTCAACGTGTCCGCGGTCTGGGGTACGTGAGAGCCTGACTCTGTAAGAGAAGGGATTTGGGGTCCCCCAACCTCTGGGACGAGCCGGAAATTGCAGCCGATCCAGTACCACCACCAACCCAGGCCTTAAACTCCGCCCCCACACCGGCTTCCCTTGTCTGCTGAGGTCTCCGCCAGCTCACGACCGAACTCCGAGCGCCCCCGCCAGGCACCATGCAGGCCTACCACGACCTCTGCGCATGCGTACAGCTGCCCCTCCGCGGCATGCTGGGAAATGTAGTCCCGACAGTTCCGTTCCCCACCCCCCATCCTCCCTATCCAACCCCCCCACACCCCCCGCGCCGAGTTTAGCCCTGAACTTCGCTGAGCGCCAAACTTGCGGTTCCCTGATCCCTACAACCTTTCAATTTTTCTCACTGTTTTGTCTATCACCGAGGTTCGTGCCCTAGCATAGGCCCTCAGGCCCTCAGGCCAGGGCTGTGGCAACTTACTCATTGATCCCTGTATCTGGAAAACATAATTTGGGGAAGCCGGATCCACCTCAGACACCGTCCGACGACTCCCATGCCTCATCTCTCTAGCTGGTCAACTCCTTTCCCAAATACCTGGTAGTTCCCTCCCCTTCTGTAGCTCCAGGAGTGCATTCCTTAGTGGCCTCCCTTCCCTGACTGGTTATGATTCCAGCCATAAGAAGTGCCCTGTTCCTGGCAAATTCCCAGGGGCGGATCATTAGGGAAGCCACTTTGGAGCCCCAGCTTTCTCCCTCTTCCTGAAATTCCAGCTAAGAGGATAGAGGATAAGCCTAAGATCTGAAGAGGAAGGGTTTTTGGGACGGCCAAATGCTCAAAGATTGGAAGTTCTTAAGGAATTACTTATAGGTGGGCGGGGCTTAGGAAGCCATCCAGCCAAGACCCCTCCCATCTTTGGCCTTGCTCTGTACTCCGTCAAGATGAGTCTAAACTTCCAAGCTTGTTCTGGCCCTAAGGAGGGAAACAGAGCTGGGACATGGAGAGAGACCAAGTCTAAATGACTTCATTTGAACCTTGGAATCAGACATGACCAGAGCTAGATCTGCCTTCTGAACTTTTTGGTTATGTAAGCTAATGCATTCTCTTTTTTTTGCTTAAGTCATTCTAAGTTAGATTTTCTATCTCTTGCAACCACGAGTTCTGACTAATTCTGTGGGGGGAAAGACCAGCACACCAGGGCCAGCGGAAGATGCTGAACCTCTGAGATCTTCCCTTATTGCTCAACTCCTCCACCAGCCACCCTCCTCTGCCTTACTTAAATGTACTGTTGTTCCATTTGACCCTAAAATATTTTGCCTAGTGTGTGCCTCTTTCCAGGTTTTTAAATATCTAGAATTCTATAACTGGGAGGTGGCTGACAGATCTGGCCCAAGCTTATACCCACTGCAGGAACCACTCTACCAACTTCTTAAACATTTCCAGAAATAGGGACCTCGCTACCTTACAAGCACTCCTTTCCAGTCTTTCTTTTTGAGAGAACTTTTTTTTTTTTAATTTGGAGCCAAAAGCTGCCCCCTATTATTTTTGTCATCAATTCTGCCTCCTGAGCTACAATCATACAAGCACACTTCTCCCTCCTGTACATGACAGCTCTGATGGATGGCCTAAGTTGTTTTTTCCCCCACCTTCCCAGGAAAAGCTCTCTAGAGTTCCTTTTACAGACCTTATGTGAAGTCTACTCATCATTCCCACTGTTTTGCTTGAGCAGAGTCTCTCTTTTTTTAATTTACTTTTTATTTTTTTAAGAGAGAGTGTGAAAGTATGAACAGGGAAGGGATAGAGGAAGAGGGAGAGAGAGAATCTTAAGCAGGCTCCATTCTTAAGCAGAGCCGGATGTGGGGCTTGATCTCACAACCCTGGGATCAGGACCTGAGCCAAAATCAAGAGTCAGATGCTTAACCAACTGAGCCACCTAGGTGCCCAAGCAGAGTCTCTCTCAAAGTATTATGCTAAGAAGTGAATATAGTACTGACAGCACACAGTGGAGAACCCATCTCTCCATTGGGCACTAAGTCTATGGGCTTTGTTTGTAAGGAATACACTCCTTTAGCCTAGCTTAAAAGTGAAGGGGTGTTTACTTTTAGGACACCTGGGCAATTAACAAGCTGAATGGAGTGGGAATCACCGAATAGTGGCTATTGTATGTTTGGGCATCTGCAGACTGTTGTTATTGGATTTCAGATCTCAGATCTCAGCATCACTGGGGACCTTGGAGAAAGGAGTACATGGGTCTTCCCACTCCTGCTCCTCCTGTCCCATAACTCAGATACTCTCTCTGACAGAGTTTCTGCTTCTTTTATTTATTCCTAATTTTTTCCCAGTTTGCTAACTTGCTTCCTCATCTTCTACTATAAATTCTCTACTTCTTGTTTTTGCTTCCTTCACAACAGCTTCATATTTTCTCCCCTATCTCATGATCTCAGCTAAATGTTTAATTACTGAGCACTGAGCAATAGTGCTCAGTACTGCACTGAGTACTGAGCAATAGTGTGAGCACATGTGTTATAAAAGTCAAATAGAATCGAAAGGTATACAACAGTGGTTCTCAGACAGAAGTGATTTTGCCCCTCAAGAGACATTTGGCAACATCCAGAGACATGTTTAGTTGTCACAGCTGGGGAGCGAGTGCTATTGATATATAGTGGGTAGAGGCCAGGGATGCTGCTGAACATCCTACAACACACAGGCCAGCCATTCATCATACAGAATTTCTGTCCCCAAAAGTTAAAAGTGCTGAGATTGAGGGGCACCTGGGTGGTTCAGTCAGTTGAGTGTCCAACTTTGGCTCAGGTTGTAATCTTGCAGTTTGTGAGTTCAGACCTTGCATCGGGCTCTCTGCTGTCAGTGCAGAGCCCACTTCAGATCCTCTGTCCCCCTCTCTCTCTGCCCCTCCCCTGCTCAAGTGCACATACACTCTCTCTTTCTCTCTCTCTCTGTCTCAAAAATAAAGAAACATTAAAGAAAAAAAAAAGTGCTGGGTGCCTGGGTGGCTCAGTCAGTTAAGTGTCAGACTTCAGCTCAGGTCATGATCTCATGGTTCCTGAGTTTGAGCCCCACATTGGGTGTATGAGAGTCTGGGTATATGGAAACCCTCTCCATTCCACAATCCCTGATGACTCCCAGCTATAGAGGACGAACTTTAAATGGGCTCTTCTGAGTTCCTGGCAGAGAGAATTTCCTGCAGACCAGTTTCTGGAGGACAGCCTCAGAGCCAAGAACAAGGACCTTCAGGAAGGCAGCAAGTCCCAGAAACAGCCGACTTCCCAGGAACAATCAGTGGCTTTGCTGAATCTCTCCAGCTCTCTGAAAAACTAATGGTGGGTTGAAATTCTCGGCCTTTGAGGCCAGGAGAATGCAGACAAACCAGAAGGCAGAGAGACCTGCTGGAGGGAACAAATGAATCTCTGACTGAATGAGAGCCTGGAGGAGATATGTGTGAAGGTCAAACACAAAAGATTTCCCTGAACTAGAAAATGTGATATCAGAACTAGAAATTTCCATACATAAATCAAAGGAGAGGATGGTTACTCCTAAACCCCAAAAGAGGTCCAGAAAATTAAACAGATGAAATATCTCAAAACATGTAACAAAAATATGGAAATGCAAATTATGTGGTGAAAGATGAGAGCCTGAACCAGACCCAGGAGATTTAGCCTGCAAATTCTGTGAGTTCCAGGAGAAAAGGAACAGTAGAGAAGAGGTTATGATTAAATAATAGGTGAAAGTTCCCTGAGCTGAAGAAAGACAGCCCTATACAGGTTAAAATTCCTGAACTCTAAGGATAAGGGAAATCTTACACATTTCCAAGCAGAAAGAAAGTTCTTTCTTCTTATGCAACCCTGGAAGTTAAAAGACAGCAAAACTGAATGTGAGTTAATGGAAGAAAAGGCCTTCAACCAGGGCCTAGCTAAAGGAGGAAAGAAAGGTATTTGAAGATTTACAAAAATTAGTCAGTATCTCATCTGAGAAATACTTTTAAGAAAAGACTCTAATGAAACAACAAATGAATTAGAACAGACTTCAAGATAGGGGAAGGTCAAGGGAAGAGGAAAGAAAACGGTGGAGTGCAACGAACCATGATCTATATATTTATATCTATATTTCTATATATGTATAGTACATCATATAAATGCTAAAACTCTTGAAACAGAAGGAACACGTACATTGTAAAGGAACTTCTAATAGGGACTGAATCATCTCAAGAAAACTCTGGAATCAGGTGGTGAGGGTAAGTCAAAGGTAAGTGTTCCAAGGATCTGGGGTGGTGGGGGGGGAAGGAGGAGGAAAGGTAGTGAAAGTAGTCTAAAGACCATTTCTTATTGAGGTGGGGAGGAAGTAGAAGATAAGTAAAGTATGATGGAAATAGTTGTTCTGTTTTCACATACTAGAACAATCATGTGCATCTATTTCAGAGAACAAGGCAAAAGATGGTAACTATTAATAGAACGACAAACTCCAAATTAACAAGGAGAAAATGGGATGAATAGCCATTCATTCAATCCAACAAAGGTAAAGAAGGGTTCACAACAATGTTTACAAATTCAAAAACAAGTAAGATGGAAATAAATCAAATATATCACTCAGTATAGTAAATATGAGTGGGCTGAATTCTTCCATTAAAAGACTCTAAGACTTTCTTATAAGTCAAAATCTGGTCAATGCTACTTAGAAGAAACATACTTCTTCTAAGCAAAGTGATCAAGGGGCACCTGGGTGGCTCAGTGGGTTAAGCACCCTACTTGGGCTCAGGTCATGATCCCACAGTTCGTGAGTTCAAGCCCCACATTAGGCTTTCTGTTGTCAGCGAGGAGCCTCCTTCAGATCCTCTGTCCCCCTCTCTTTCTGCCCCTCACATGCGCTCTTTCTCTCTCTCTCAAAAACAAATAAACATTAAAGAAAAAAAAGGCAAAGTGATAAAGATTCAAATTAAAGATATGGGAAAGAGACACCAGGCAGATAAACAGAAAGCAGTGGTAACACTGGTATCCAACAAGGGGAATTTAAGTTACCAGCTGGAAGTGGTGTGAGGATTGCTTGCAAAGAGGTAGGAGGGAACTTTTAGGATGATGGGAATCTTCTGGATCTTGATTGTGGTGGTGGTTACATGACTGAATACATTTGTCAAAACTCATAGGATTGTACACTTAATACTGATAAAATTTATTGCGTGTCAATTACAATACAGTAAAGCTGGTTTTAAAAAAGAACAAAATTATAGTATTTACAAAATTTAAATGCTTAATGAAAAAATAGTGTAATACTGGATGCCATCTCAATTGCCCTGTATCATATATGCCCCAAATGCTATAAAGATAGCAAGCTTAAGAGAGAGAGAGAGAGAGAGAGAGAGAGAGAGAGAGAGAAAGGGGAGTACTTATTTCAATAGATTACAAAAAGAACAAGAAACCAAAAATAAGCAGGAAATGTCAAAAGCTGACATGAATGAAATGGAGAACCAACATAAATACTAAAGAGCATACACTTTAAAAAGTTCTTTAAAAGGGCTAATAAAGGGACGCCTGGGTGGCTCAGTCGGTTGAGATTCCAACTTCAGCTCAGGTCATGATCTCGAGGTATGTGAGTTCGAGCCCCGAGTCAGGCTCTGTGCTGAGAGCTCGGAGCCTGGAGTTGGCTTCAGATTCTGTGTCTCCCTCTCTCTCTGCTCCTCCCCCATTCATGCTCTGTTTCTCTCTCTGTCAAAAATAATTAAACATTAAAAAATAAATAAATAAAAGGGCTAATAAACCTCTTACAAGCATGCACACACACACAAAGAAAAAAGGAGTAAAAATAGACAATATTAGTTAGAAGAAAGAATTAAAGAATTATAAAAAGGTGCAACTTAAAATTCCTCATCAAGGCACCTGGGTGGCCCAATCAGTTGGGCGGCTGACTTCAGCTCAGGTCATGATCTTGCAGCTTGTGAGTACAAGCCCTGCGTAGGGCTCTGTGCTGACAGCTCAGAGCCTGGTGCCTGCTTCACATTCTAGGTCTCCTTCTCTCTCTCCCCCTCCCCTGCTCATGCTCTGTCTCTCTCAAAAATAAATAAACATTAAAAATAATAATAATAAATAAAATTCCTCATCAACTAACTTGAAAATTTAGAGGTAATAGATACATTTTAGGAAAAATGTAAATTACTAAAATTGGCCCAAGAGAAAGAAGAAAGCTTGAATAGCTCAACTTATCTTAGAAAAGACTAGAATAAAAAGGTGATTATAGACCTACTTTTAGAAAAGATTGCATTCAAATGACACCAGAACTAAGTTTTATCTATTCTTAAATAATGATAGCTTCCATGCCATTTAATTTAGTCAAAACTATAGGAAAAGAAGAAAAGCTCCCATATTTAATAGTTAGAGCCAGCTTAATTTAATATAGTTCCTTATAAAAATTCTATGTAAAAATGAAAAAGAGGAAAACTGCTGAAATATAATGAAGGCTTTTTACTAAAACTTAACAGCAAACATTGTTCTCAAGGGTGAAATACTAAAACCACTTCCATTAAAATAAACATTTAGTGGGGCACCTGGGTGGCTCAGTTGGTTGAGTGTCTGACTTTGGCTCAGGTCATGATCTCACAGTTTGTGAGTTTGAGCCCTGCGTCGGGCTCTGTGCTGACGGCTCAGAGCCTGGAGCCTGCTTCAGATTCTGTGTCTCCCTCTCTCTCTGCCCCTCCCCTACTCACGCTCTGTTTCTCTCTCTCAAAAATAAATAAACATTAAAAAAAAAAAAACATTTAGACAGAGATGCCTGTTATTATTCTTATTATTTAACATATCTTGGATGTTTTTACTAAATGCAGTAAGTCCTTAACCACATTTACATTTTTGTCAAGTAAAGTAACATATTCACAGATTCTGGGGATTAAAGTGTGAACATTTTGGAGAGGCCATTATTCTGCCTACCATGCTCTGTCTATAAATTAGAGCCTCCCAGAGCCAGTGGACTAAAGTAATGAAGTTGGATACAACCTGGTTTTCAGGGTCTCAGAAGCCTTCCTTGACTTCTTGATGTGGGCTGGACTTCACCAAAATTTATACAGATGAGCCCCTTTCCACACAGCAAATTCCTCATTTGCTGTCCTCATCGCTGGGCTGCCTCCTGTTATCTACCTTTACAACCGAGTCCCTGTAACAAACAATGGGGAGGCCAGGAGAGAGCAAGAAATGGGCTTTGGTGTCTGTGCTCATATGATATAATGGTTATGGAAAAGCTGAAATGCACAGCACTGGCTTCTCAGCTCTTAAAAGGCCCCAGGCTCTCCTGACATTTGGGCAAGTGGAGGCACAGTACGAGTTTCAGGCGTCCTTTCTGATATCCAGTCTTGAAAGGTAATGTGAATGTCAATATTGCAAAGACACATGTGGGGAAGAAGGATCCCTCTCTCACACCCTATTCACAAAAGAAGGCATCGGAAGGGAAAGCAGAATGTCATAAGGAGATGTGTAACCATCCCCACAAGAGCTAAGGAGGACAGAGACACAGGCCAAGACTGCTTAAGTTGTCTATGCCATTGTGGATGTGCAGTTTAGCTCACTCCAGGTGCATTTGGGGACCTTCTCTCTTGAAGCCTCTCCAAGGTCCCATTTAGGCAGCATATCCATTGGTTCTTTTTTTGAGCACATACTGGAAACTTGGTTTGGTATTTCACCTGGCCTCCAGGCCTTGCTCGCTTGTGTATTGGTTCTGAAAATGGGGATATTATCTATAGTTTATTGAATTCCTGCAGATGTTCCTGCAAAACGGATCTATGTACACACTGCCCCGCCCCCATACACCACAGATACAAGTACCCTGACAGCCCCCACCCACCCATGCCACCAGCTGCTCTATGTGCTCCCACTCACTCTCTTAGGCCCCACAGGCCCCCAGGGAGCCACCAACACACACTGTCCTCTGTTATCTGGAGGAGGTCCTGATAGGGTGACTGGGGGAGGGGACAAGGTTGTTGGAAACTTTAGTTAAGCAAGGACGGTTAACAGCTGCAGGGACACCTTAGGAAACAGTGAGTCTTAAAAAAGAAATACTTCTATAATCTGTCCCCATCACCTTTTAAGACTTTTCTGAAAATGGCCTCTCATTCCCTGCCATGGAAAAAACTAACAGCTCTCACAGGCACCCTTCAGCCCACAGAATCCTCAGAGCTTCGTCCTCCCAGCAGCCCTTGACATAGATGCTCACCTCACACAGGTGCACATCCTGCAAAGACCCGGGGATGCATGTACACACGTGCACACTCACACACAGGCAATATGCCTGCCTCTCCTCAGGTGACAAATGTGTTTTTCTACCTCAGTGGGCCCTTTGTGTGGGTGGGCTGTGGGGTGCTATTGGGCAGAGCTCTCAACAGACCCACAGGGCCCATCACAGCACTCCTCCACACACTACTAGTCATACACTACGGCTGTTAGCATGTGGTGAGGACCTCCTTCCCCTTCCTTTTTCCTCCCCACAGAGGTGGCAGTGTGTGAAGAGGTTCTGCGGGGGCAGATGTCACCCACTGCAAGTGGGTTTTTTCCCACCTACATACCTTGTCTTGTTCCAGCTTCTTCCCACCTGTGGAAGTAAGCCCTTTAGGGTCACATCCTGGTAAAAGAACATTAGGGAGCACCTTTGAACTACTGTTCGACAGCCCCTCCTCCCCCACTGGTCTCCCTCTCAGCTAGGCCCTTGGCACCCATGAGGGCTTCCCAGCCCCTGCTCTTCTCCCACGAATGCCCCCTTTTTCCTTGGGGTTGGGTGTAAAGGGACAATGTTGAGACTCTTCTTTAAAGGAAGACCTTTAGAAGGAAAGTAAGAGAAAAAAACTAAAACCAAAACAAGAAAATATCAAAACCTCAGGTTCAGAGTCCGTGCACTCAGGACCCAGCCGTGCTTTGTTTCCCTGCCTCCCTTCTGAGAGAAGCTGCCGCCCTTCTTCACCGCCACACTACTCCTTTGTTCACCTGCTCCCTGACCCCCCACAAGGGAGTATATATGGTCCGTGCTGCAGGCTTTTCCCAAAGTGCACAAGCTGTGGGTTGTCCCTCATCCTCACCCCCAGCCCAGGCGTATCCCCAAGCTTCTGCCTCCTGGACTCAGCTTGCTGGATCCAGCTCAGATGTCCCAAGTCCAGCAGGGGGCAAGACGGATGGGGAAGGGGCTGATTGGCCAAACATGTAGTCCGAAGGGAACAAGGGTCCAGAAGGCCAGGGAGAGTTTGTGAAAAGGAGTCTGGGGGAGTTTATAGAAGAGAAGCAGTGTGGCCCCAGATCCTCTGCATCCTCCAAAGGCTGCCACATTCTCAGGAAGGGCTTTGGAGTGAGAACCTTCCTATGTGTGAGATCCTCAGAAGCCCTGTAGGACTACAGCTGGAGGGGAGCTGAGTCTACCCTGAAAGCCCCCAAACTGATAAGGAAATGAGCCCCACCAAATCAAGGGCCTCTTTCTGGGAACCTACATCTGCTAGGAACCGCAGGATGAGGAGGAGCACGGGCTCCAAAGTAGGATACCCCGGTGTGATGGAGAGGATGGAGTTCCATTCTGGAGCAATGACTGGGGACATCTTCTGTGTTTAGTTGGGCACAAAAGAGCTCTGACAACACATAGATAAGCCCGTGCACAGAGCAGCCAAGAGAAGAGCATGGGGCAAATCAGGGTAGATGATCAGGAGGATAGGCATTTAGAGCCCAGTACTGCCAAAATGGGTCTGGGATGCATGCAGGGGGAGCACAGGCAGGACACAGGGACAGGCCTGAGTAGTGAGCCCTGACACCTCCAGCCTCTACCCACATGTTCTGGACCTCAGTTTCCCAGGCTGTCCCTCTGGCAGAGGCTTAGGGATGCCATCTGCTTCACTGAACCCATCTGTCTGAGACTTGCTCACATCTTCCTCTTTTGTAACTGGAAGTCACAGGGTAAAGCACTAAGCTGTGCAGTCACCGAAGGAACACAGAGCCTAAGAGTGTGAAGGGACAGAGGGGAGAGTGTCAAGGGAAGCTTGGGGCCAGTGGAAGAAGGGGGAGAAGGGTGGGAGCAGAGGTGCTCTGGGCCATGGCTGAGGCCATCACCTATGCAGACCTGCGGTTTGTGAAGGCTCCCCTGAAGAAGAGCGTCTCCAGCCGGTCAGGACAGGGTAAGGGTGGAAGAAGCATCTCCTTGATTTTGCAACTTTATGCTCCCTCATGACTCTACCCCACCTCCACCTTTTCTCTCCTCTCCTGCCCCAGAGGCTGATGAGGATGAGGAACTCACCTACGAGAATGTACAAGTGCCCTCAGTCTCAGTCTCAGGCGGGCCCTTGAGCTTGGCCTCTTCTGGAGTAGGGGACAAAGCAGGTACGGAAAGCTCAGAGCCTGTCTGTTTGGCGGGGGGGGGGGGGGGGGGGGGGGGGGGTATGGGGGTGAGGAGAGCTGTGTCTCGAGCTGCAAGTCCACAGTATTCTTGGAGGAGGGGGGGGGGGAACAACACCCTTGGAAAAGGAGGGGGTGCTTAGGAAAGAGAAGACTGAACACTGGATAAATGGGAGCCAGGGAAAAATAAAGCTCCCCGGGGGTAAGGTGGAGACAAGGGATCCGGGGAGGGGTCAGGGCAGCCCTGTGGGGAGAGGAGTTCGAATAGGAAGTGGGGAGTCACGGGACAGAGAAGAGAGGGCAGGGGAGGGGGATGGACGCGCTTCCAGGAAGAGGATTTGGGGCAGGCCGATGGGGGGGTGGGGGTGGAGAAGGCTGCGGAAAACATAAGGGGAGACCCAGGAGGGAGAGGAAGGGATCCCCGGGGAGAGGTTATAGTAAGACCCAGGAGAGACACAAGAATCCTGGGGGAGAGGCAGAACTCCAGAGAATGCTAAGCGTGTCCCAGAGTACTCTAGCGTGTCGCTGAAGGCTTCTCGGCGCGGTGGAGAAGGAGAGAGTGGAAAGAAAGGAATTTCCCGGGGCTTCCCATCTTCAGACTGGAGTAGCCACCGGTCCGCAGTGCTCCAGGCGGAGCAGCCAACTGCGTCCTGGAGCTCCGTGGCGTCACCAGCTGCCGGGAGGATTCTCACTGGTGAGTACGGAGCCCTCCCCACCTGCGCGCCCCGCCCCCCCTCGCCGCAGGGCTCGCGCTCTGGCACGCGGCGGGGCCTCCGGCTGGGCAGCCGCCCCCACATCACCCACCCGGCGCTGCCGCCCCGGGAGGTGTTAGCGAAGTGAAGTGCTGGCGGGGTCCCAGCTGGGCTGGTGCCTTGCCCGGCGGTGTGCGGGTCTGGTACCAAGAGTTTGCCGGAACAGCCCTCCGGACTGCGCGGGCAGCCCCGAGACCCCCTTTCCCGTCCTTTTCACCCCCAATATCCACATATATCTTTCCCACAGGTTGACCTAGATCCTCCCGTCTCCCCCCGTTACGATGGTCCCCACTCCTATATCCCCGTCCTCTGTTTCCGTCTGAGATTTAGTTCCCATCTTACCAGGTAGCGCCCCTCAATCCTTACCAGCAGCAATCCCAGCCCTTATTCTGGAACATCTTCCCTCGCTACCTGCGGAAACCCACTACCCGACAAAACCCACCATGCCTGCACCACGTCCTCTGAGGGATGCCCTTTCCCATGAATACCACCCACCCAGCCAGCCCCTCAGGCTATAGACTTTCGTGGGGGTCTCTGCCCTTCATCCCACTGTCTCCCTAAGGCCGCGCAGCCTGCACGCTGTACCTCTTTCTTGGCCTGCTCCTCGCCTGCCTGCTGTTAGGGGTGGCCGCCATCTGCCTGGGAGTGCGCTGTGAGTATGGCCGTCTCCCCTTTCCCACTTACCCCAAGCAATTTTCTCCCCTACTGTCTCCAGCGGCTGCCCTTCTCTGGGCAGGGCCCCCAGTCACCACCACCTCCTTAGCTTTTGGTCTGGTTTCCAGCCAGGTCTGTTTTAGAGTGCCGTGTCTTCCCAAATTGTCCTTACCTGATCCAGTACCTCCTTAAGCTTTAGGCAGTCAGATCCTATATTTCAGCCTGTTATGCAAAAATTTGCAAGAGCAGACAAAAGACTGATGCTGAAGTCTCAGGGCACCAGAGCATGGCTGAGGAAGATGTCCTCCAAATCTCATTATGGCTGAACAGATCTGCAGGTATCTCAGCAGCTCCAGCAGATGAACAGTGTTCTGGAAGCCACTAACAGCAGCCTGAGGCAGCAGCTCCACCTAAAGATAACCCAGCTGGGGAAGAGGGAAGAGGATCTGCAGGGGTCCAAGAGGGAACTAGCCCTGAGTCAGGAAGCACTACAGGAGGAACAGAGGGTTCACCAGGCTACCCAAGAGCAGTTACAGGCCTGCCAGTCTGACAGGGAGAAGACCAAGGAGGCCCTGCAAAGTGAGGAGGTGCAGAGGAGGACCTTGGAGCAGAGGCTAAGCCGGATGAAGGATACAATGAAGCCCTTGTTCACATGCCCCTTATCAGGTATCTGCTCTGGGAGAGGAAAGATGGGAGGGTGTGCGTGAGGGACAGATTGAAATGAGGACACACTCGTGGCAGGGGCAGGATCTATCTATCAGGGGCCGTATTAAGTTGTTGAGGAAAGGGGTCGCAAATCAGAGTGGTGGCTGACACAAGCTGTGCAGCCTTGGCTAACAGAGAGGAGGATCAAGTTGCATACTGGATTTAGGGCGACTCACCCAGCTCTAAGGCAGATCCTCCAGGAGAGGAGGGTGGCAGCCAGCAATGCAGATCTCACTGTCCAAAGCACCAAACTCAGGTCTCATGTGGTTTGATATCAGAGTCAAAGATCTGGGAACCCCCTGAATTTGGATGTGAAACTGGTTGTTTGCACATTTTTCTAAAGAGAGGGTCTATAGCTTTATTTCTCACTACATATGAGATTCCTCAAAGGTTAAGAATTAGTGATTGATGAGGGGCGGTGGGGCAAAGTAGTTGAAGCTCTCAAGTGTGGGTGGCACTCATAATGAGGTGGGGGTGGGTAATGTGGGGTAGGGAACTGGGGTGGAGCATTCATCTATTTTGAAGGCAGGAGCCCAGGCAGTGTGTGGGATTGAGGGAGGGGGCCACATAAAAGGAGAGAGGCGGTGCAAAAAGCAGGCTGAGATTAGAGGTGCCAGGGCCAAGGCAACTGGAATGTTCATGGACTGGTGACCTATGGTCCAGGTTAGGCTCTGTCTAGTTTAGGGGGCATCTGGATAACTCCCCCAAGGCTTAAGATAGTAAGATTATGTGCAGACACACCCAGTCCTCATTACTTTAGCCTTCTTATTCTCTGTGACTCTCAGTTCCGTGCAGTGCTGTCACCCGTTCCCTCAGCTACACCCTAGGTCCCAGCATCCTAAACTGCTCTTCCACTAAAAGGCTGGTTTCCGATCTCAACTCCAAGATCTGTTTTTTGTTTGTTGTTTGTTTGTTTTAAGGTTTATTTATTTATTTTGAGAGAGAGAGAGAGAGAGTTCAAGCAGGGGAGGGGCAGAGAGAGAGAGAGAGGGAGACAGAGAATCTCAAGCAGGCTCTGCACTGTCAGCACAGAGCCGGATGTGGGACTCAATCTCACGAATTCTGAGATCATGAGCTGAGCTGAAGTCAATAGACTCTTAACTGACTGAGCCACCCAGGTGTCTCTTTATGTATGTATGTATGCATGTATTACTGATGTAATTGCTACCCCCTATGCGTGGCTTGCATTCACGACCCTGAGAGCAAAAGTTGCATGCTCTTCCAACTGAGCCCGCTAGGCCCAGGCTCTCCTTCAGACCTCCACTCTGACCACACCCACCTCCTCCAAGCTTTCCCTACACATCTTTAACCCCATTGAGGCCTCTAACCCACTATCTCTCCTGTTTCCTTTGCATCAGCTGGCACTTCTCTATCCATCACTTGAACCACTCGCTCCTTTGTTCCTTTACACCTTCTGGTGCACCAGAGTTGATCACCTGATGAACTCAAGTGCCCACCTGGCGCATGCCTGCACCCACGTGTGCCATATTGTGCGGTCATTCTGCTTGGTGCCACCAGAACTCTAGTCTCCATCCCAGCCGGTCCCTCAATGCTGCCTGGCAGCTGTGCAGTGGTGGCTTGCCCTCCACGATAGCTCCTTACCCCACCACCTTCTCTGTCACTTTCAGCAGAAAGTGCCCGAGGGTCAAGTGCCCGACTCCGGCGGAGGAACTCCCTCCATTTTCCACCCCTGCATCTATACTTTCGTTCACATTTTTGCCCACCCCCATCTTCTGCAACGATAACTGTGGCAGCTTGCTGCACTGTTTTTCCTAAACATCCCTCCACACCTCCCTCCCCCATCCACGTTTCATGTTGCAGCCGGGGTGATCCTTTAAAAACAAAAATCTGATCATGCCATTCCAGTTAATTAATTACATCAAAAGTTATGCAATAAATACTATATGTCCAGTGCTGTGACCAAGCACTTGGGATACAGCCAGTGAACAAAACTCCTCTATGTAAAACCCCGTGTTGACTTATTCTTCCTTGTAATATAAAAGTCCTTCACCTGGCTACCAAGGTCTCTGCCTACTTTTCAGCATGACCCTTATCCTCTCAGCCTCTTCCATGGTGGCCACACTGACTTTTTATTCCTTTTAGTTGCCATGGGACAGAAATGCAAGAGAGTAGCTAGGTGGGAACATGAGAAAATGTAGACAGAAGAGAGGGAGCGAGTGGGGAAAGAGTGATCTTTGAGTGATGGAGGTAGGACTCATGGAACAAAGCTGTTGAAGAAAGAGGGATGTTTATTTCTTATGATCAGGAACAGAGGAGCAGGGAAGAGACAAATTTTGGGGTGGAAGAGAAGGAAATGGAGAGAGTTCACATCAAGTGTCTTGACAATTTCAGCAGAACAGGAACGAAGGTTATTACTTGTGGAAGAGTGGGGAGGAAAGGGGAGGTGGCTAGCAGCTTGAGGGGTATGGGAAAGTTTTGAATATGCAGTGAGGAATGCTTAAGGACCTATTGAGATGAATTAGAGCCTACTGAACACTTATGGGGGGCCCAGGTGAGGTTAGCCAAGGTGTAGGGGGGAGACTGCAATCATTCAGAAATCGGTGGTAGTAACATGAGCCCTATGAAAATAAAGCTCCCAGCCTGTTAAGGAGTGATGTTGTTGAATACCAAAGGCTTTTCCTAAATGTGTGTAGGAATGGAATTACTAGGGGAGGCCGAAGAAAGAAAGATCGCAAAGATCAAGTGTTAGAAGTCAGTAAAGGTGCCGAGATTAGACTGAGGGGGACACTGTGAGCAACCAGGTCGCAGAGTCCTCACTTTCATCCCAAATGGGGAGATCTCCCTCTTGGGTTTGGGCTGTGCTGTCACATTCTTTCTGGTTTTTAGATACCTGCTGTCCCTCAGGATGGATACTGAGTGAGAAGAGTTGCTTTTACATCTCACTTACTGCAAGAACTTGGGATGAGAGCCAAAACCACTGTAAATCTCTGTCCTCTGACCTGGCCACCTTCAATGACATTTATTACTCAGTAAGCATACCCTCATTTACAGACCGTAGTGGGTAGAGGGATCTATGCCGTCAGTTAGGAATGGCAGTGCACATGTGGCACGCGTCCTTTTTCCGTGCAGCTTCTCAGCACAGTGCTTGAGGTGGCCCCTACCAACTGACTGGAGGTGGCATGAGAGTTGAAGCTTATGAACCATCTTTACTTTAACCTGTTTCTCATCTCAGCTTTCTGCTCAGCTCTCAGTGCTGCTTAGTAGCTTCTTTGAATTTCAGGCAGAGAGGTCCCAAACTGGTGGGCTGGATTGAAGGGACTGGCTCCTTGTGAACAGAGCAGCTCATGGAATGACTCCCCTTCAAAGGCTGGCAGAAATTCTTACCCAGCTGGGAGGTGAACTGAAGGGTGAGCCTCTATCTGCATGGTGGCTTGAAGGCTGCAGGGATAGGTCACTGATGAGCTGATGTCATGCACCAGTCAGACACAGTCCTCTTGGTCAAAGCTCATAGGGCTCCCTGTAGTGTTCATTTTCTTCCACTGGCCCATTCCCTCCCCTACCTCCCCTTACGCCCCCCCCCCCCCCCCCCATATTGGAATATTTCTCATCATTTTCCACATACCTCTCATCTCTCTGAATCTCCCCTCAGGGTAATTATCTCAACAATGCGAGGAAGATGTTGACAGAAGTTAATCCTCCTGGTTCATTTTGGGCTATCTCCAACTATATTAAGATGTGGCAGCAGGCTGATAGTAAAAAATCCTCTGGGTAAGTCTGTTAGGATTCCTGGGCATGTCCAACTCCATAATTCCTTCATAAAGACATGGTATTGAGATTCCTCTCCAGTTTCTGCTCCCAAAACTCTTTCATAAGTCAATATTGTAATTGCCTATTTGTGCATTTTCTTTACTTAATAACTTCTTAGGACAGTCTTATTCTCTGTCCCCTCCCCAGTACCTAGCAGTCCCTGGCACTTTTTTTTTTTTTTTTCCAAGTTACTAGGTGGGGACCTTTTTTTTTTTTTTTTTAAGTTTATTTATTTGTGAAAGGGAGAGAGAGAGAGAGAGAGAGAGAGAGAACCCCAAGTAGGTTCTGCACTGTCAGCACAGAGCTAGATGTGGGGCTTTGAACCCACAAACCATGAGACCATAACCTGGGCTGAAGTTGGATCTTAACCGAGTGAGCCACCCAGGTGCCCTTAAGTTACTGGGTTGGGACCTATGTCGTCTTTCTCTCAGAGGAAGAAGGTGAGGCTTTAGCTAGGGCTTCACAGCTGATGAACCCTGGCATCTAACTTCCCATCCCTTGACAAGGCTACCAAAACTGAGGTGGCACTTTCTCCATCAGGACCACTTGGCACTAGAGTTGCCCCAGGAAGTAAGAGAGCAGTGGGATAACTTTGAAGATCAACTCCAGGGACCCTGAAACAGGGTAGTCATCATCCATGTTCCCTAACTGGGGTTTCCATCTTTAACATCTTGGGTGATTTTTCCCTCCCCTGGTCCTAAAGCCTCTTCGGGTTGGAAAAGACATCTGTCCGTGAACCATGCCCAGACGTGGCCTTAGGCAGGCAGGGCAAGCTAGGACTTCATTGTATTTAATGCAGGGCAAGGGGAGAGAAGGGAGTGGGGGTGGGGTGAAATGGGGTGGGGTGGGGTGGGAGGGGCAGAATTTTATCCCAGTTCTACTTCACCAATCTTTAGGTATTATGGTCGAAGCTCAAGATGTTACAAGGTACAAACCAGTTGGCCAAAGTGGCAGCAGGAGGACTGCACTTCTCATCTTCCCTGCATCTGTGAGATGGCAGCTTTCGGGAATCCAGATAAGGACTACTCTTTGCCCTGAGTTGGGTAAGCCTGAGGGATGGGACTGAGGGATGGGACTGAGGCATGAGAGTTGGGGAGGGAGGAGGGAGAGGATCTCAGAGCAGGGGCTCAGAAGTCAGGGGAAAAACTTATTCCTGAGAGTGACAGTCACCTCCACAGACTTCAGGGCCTTGGTCTGCTTATGTAAGGGGGGGTTGGGCAGGGAAGGCCTGGAACTGGAGGGAGGCTTCTTGGCTGTCTGAGAAGATGGGATGAGCTGGATGAGCATTCTTAATAACAGTGAATATGGAGCTCACTGATGCTTCACTCTTACAGGTACACGTGCCAACAAGAGCCTGTGCCCCTCACCTGTAACTGCAGCCTGCAGGCCCTAAGATCATCTCCCTCCAGTGTTCTTTCACTCTTCTGTGGGCAGTGCCCAGGCAAGGGCTGATCCATGCCCAACACTTCTAGCCAGCCTGCCGCCTGCTTGAAATCCTGTCCCAGAAACTGGACTGTTCCTGGGAAAGTGGGTGAAGAAGTCTCTAGAAGAGATTTTGGCCTCCCCAAGAACTTCCCATAGTGGAATTGGGGGCGGGGTGGAGGAGGGCGCATGGGCTGAGTGGATAGTGGCAGCCCGGAGCCAGCCAGGCAGTTTTATTGAAATATTTTTAAATAATTTGCACGTGTTAGTCTCATGTGTCAGCAATGCTTTGTCTGGTTCAGTGATTGCCCACAGGAGAGCAAGCCCAGGGGCTAGATAGGAAATGTTCTGTCCCTTGAGTCCATGCTGAGGTTCCCCTACACGGGGAGAAGAGCCAGTCAGCCCATCTGGGGCTGGCACTGTCCAATATGTGTGCTCTGTCCTCACAGGGCATCCTGAAGGCCAAGGTTGGAGGCCAGAGACCACAGGCTCTACTGCTAAGAGCGTGCCCCAGGCAGCTGCAGGCCGGGTGTGGGAGGCTTGGCATGGTGCCCTCGGTGGCAGAGGAGACTGCCCGCCTCACAGTTCAGGTTGCGGTAGCGGGCAACAGCTGGTGTGGGGCGGGGGCACATGGACAGGAAGCCAAAGCTGAACGGGCCAAGACAGCAGCCAGGGCAGGGCAGCCCCTCATCAGACTCCCGGGGAGCTGAGGGGGGCGGCGAGGGTTCTGTCCGCTCCAGGGCTGCTGCCCGGGGCAGGCTATGCTGGGCCCGGTTCCAGGGCTCCCCAGCCCAGCCTTGTGGGGAGTTCACCACCACAGCTGGGGGGTTGTTGTTAAGGGTAGGTCCTGATCTAGGGGACCAGGGCTGGGAGGCTGAGGAACAAGTGCTGATGAAGTTGTCTGTGGCCACGGCCAGGGGCAGCTGGGGAGCTGGTCCTGGGGGTTCTGGCTCAGGGCTACTGCCCTCACACTCCATTCTTTCTTCAGCCGAGGGGCCCACAGTGGGGGGGCCAGGTCCTGGCAGTGCTGTCTCCATACGTCGGGGAAGTTCAGGGGATGATGGTAGTGAGCGGCAGCGACGGGCAGGTGTCCCAGGCTGGACCAGGGTCTCTGGAGTGGTCACCAAGGGCAGTTGGGTGGAGGGCAGTGGTGATGGTGGTACAAGGGGCAGGGGGGTGACTGGCTTGCTGGGTGTGTCCAACAGCTTGATCTTGCCTCCCCTGAGGTCTTCCCGGAGTGAAAAGGGGTTGACTCGAGTCAGATTGTCCCCCCAGTTGGGGGGTGATTCCGGTGATGGGGGCAGGAAGAGGTCTGACCGGCTTCGGGAAAGCCGGGGGTCTGGCCTAGGAAGTGTGGCAGACGGACCCCCTCTTGAAACAGACCCTGTAGACAGAGAAGTGTGTGGTTACTGTTCTTAGCATTGATCATAGTTCCTTGAGGCCTCATTATTCACCAGGAGGCTGGTGGGACTAGAGCTTACAAAAGGGAATTCCACTGGGTACTTTGGAAAGGGGGAGATGTCACCTCTAGCCCTCCTTTACCTCTTCTTTCCTCCTTCTCCTTCCTTGGCTCTAGAATTTGAAAATATCTTTTTTTGAGATGTCCTTTCACCACCACCCACCCACAGACTTCTCAGCTAATAAATACACTTAGTCTTCCCCAGACAATTCCCTCAGTCCTAGGGAAGAGACACAAAAGGACTTATGTTGGGTCAAGGTCATGCTCACTTACTCTGATTGTGTGTCAGGGGAGCCCTGGTGAGGGGGGATGGCTCAGGCAGCTGCTCAAGGATCCATTCCAGGTGCTGGGTGATTTCGGTGAAGGGAGCACGAGTGCTGGGTTCCATCTGATGGGGAGAGAAAGGGGCAGCTTCATTCATTGCTCCAAAAGAGGGTCCCTAAGTTTTCCTCTCACCACCTGGGACAGGAAAGCCTTGCCAGCTGATGGATGTGGGTGGTAGGCAAGGAAAGGGAGTGAGGATCTTACACTGCAGCAGTGGATGGCCAGGAGCAGGAAGGGCAGTGGGCAGTCATCCCCTACCAGGGTCTGGAAAGCAGGCACATCCAGGCCGAAGTCCTGCGGGTACAGAGAAGAGGGGCCTTCAAGTCAGCCTTCCTTGGGTTCTCCTTCTGCCCCCCAGTCAGGACCTCAACCTCCAGAGAACCAGTCTAGAGCTCCTCCTTTTCAAACCTGGAGACATCATTCACCTCAGTACGGGGTAGGTAATCTGGGTCAGCAGGTACTCGTGCAATGAGCTCACAGAGGACAATCCCAAAGGCAAAGACATCAGCCTGGGGGGGAGGAGAGAATGTCAGTGGAAGACACTGACAGTTTTCATGTCAGAATTTTGTCAGAATATGTCAGAATTTGGGGGGAAGTCTTGATAGTTTCATGTGCTGGAGGGGTGCCTATGAAGGAGAAGGGAGATCTTGGGGGTCTCCTAAATATTCAGTAGGGCTGTTAAGGAAATTGGGATGGGACCTTATAAAAGTATCTCGAAGGTCTATGGAAGGCCTTGGGTATCTGAAGGATTGATGTCTTACCTTCTCATCATACAGCTCACCCCGCAACACCTCTGGAGCCATCCAGTATGGGGAACCTACCACAGCCAATGGCTCCTTTCTTGCCCCTTCCCTGCAGGGGTAGGGGCAGAGTGGTCAGAAACAGCTCACTCAGATAACCCCCGTAAACAAAAGGGGATGAGGTCAGCCCCCTCCCCACTCCAAGGGAAATGTCTCTGGAGGCTTCATTTAGATAGGGGCCTTCTAGAAAGTTTAGGGAGCACAGGGGCATTCACCTCACCTATACACAGGAATCTTTTCAGCCAGCCCGAAGTCACCCACAACAGCCGTGAAGCCTTGGTCTTCCCGTCGGATCAGACAGTTCTGGCACACACATAGCATCCCCATACACCCATCACCTTCTGTTCTCTTATCTCCCAATATACACCCCAAAGCCCTGTCACTCCAGAAGAACCCCAACCCTCTCTGATCTACCAGTTCTCTAATGCACCACAATCTTGCAATTTCATCTATCACTGCATAGGCTGGTACCCAGCCCCTTAGAGCTCTCCTTCACCCCAGTCCCCCGTTCTCCAATGCTTTGCTACCCCAACATCCTAATATGTCTACTATCCACATTCCAACATCCATGGGTCAGTTACAGTGTAATAGTTTCAAATCCCCTTTCATGCCTCCATCCACCTGGCCAGCCTACCTTGGATGTTAGGTCTCGGTGGAATACACCTTTGGCATGCAGGTACCGCAGGCCGCGGGCAATGTCCAGAGCCAGGTGGAGCCTGACAGGCCAGGACAGGGGTTCCGGAGAGCTGAGCAGCTGTTCAAGGGTTCCCCCATTCATATACTGGGGCATAATGGGAGCAGAAGGGGAATGAATGTCAAGGTTTCTGCCTGTACTGTATGTCTCCTACTTATAAGCCAGGGGACACTTAGGAGGATTGCAAAGGTCAGAAGGGTGAGTCTGTGCGCTAGGATCTCCTGCTTATATTCTAGAGCTGTCCTGTCCAAGACCTGTGCAACTATTTAAATTTAAATTAAGTTTAAATAAAATTAAACATTCAGCTCTCCAGTCACACTAGTCATATTCCTACTGCTACCTACCCACATGTACCTACAGAACATTTTCATCATTACAAAAAGTTCTATTGGACAACATTGTTATAGAGCATATAGGGGATGTGACCAACTGAGGCCTTTTATTTGTGGTTAGCCCAAAGGGAAGTTCAGGAAGCCTCCCATGGGAGGAGGTCCTGCTGCCTCTCATTATTCCTCTGTAGATGCATCGGGCGCTGACTCTCTCTCCCCATGGTGATGGTGGGGGGTCCCCTCCTTCCTGGCCCATCCTCACCTCTGTAAGAGCGTGCAGCTGCCCCTGGTGCACACAGACCCCCATGAACCTGGAAGAGGATGGGGAAGATAGGAGGGTAGGCTGTAAGAACCCAGGCCCCTCTACAGTTCCCACTTTTCCCGCGGGATCTTTCCTCTTCTCCCAGCAAGCTTCTCAGCAAGCGGCTGAGGCCGCTCACCTTAGGATGTTCGGGTGTCGGAGCCGGTTCATCAGCTGCACCTCCCGTAGCGTGTTTCCCCGGTTACTGGGGAGTCTGTTCATTTTCAGCACCATGACTTGCCCTGACTGTCGGTGCCGAACCTGGGGGCGGCATGGGCCGGCGAGTCCCGTGCAGATTCGCCAGGTCGCGAGTGTCGTCCGGGTCTGGGGCCCCTAGTTCCAGCCTCCCGTCTAAGGCTCGGTCCCGCCCCTCTGCCCTCTCTGCTGATCCTACCTTGTAGACCTCAGAGAAGAAGCCGGCCCCGATCTTCTCGGCGCAGTGGAAATCGTCCACGCGCGCCAGGCTGGACACAGCGCTGCGGAGAGCCCGGTAGGAGGAGGGGCGGCCCCGGCCCGGGCCTCCACCCGTGCCCCCCGGCCCCGGGGGCCCCTCCCCCGGCGCCTCACCGGGCCCTGGCCCAGGGCCCCGCAGTGGGGGCCGTTCCCCGGCCATGGCCGGGCCCCCAGCCCCGGCCTGCCTCACATGGCAGGGTCCCCGGGGCCCGGGCAGGCCGCGCTTGCCATGGGCGCGCGCCCAGCCCGATTCGGGACGTAGGTGCTCCCGCTCCCGCCCGGGAGAATGGAAGATCAGCGGAAGATCCTGGGCCCGCCCCCGCCGCGCCGGCTTGCAGGGCCCGGGTAAACGCCGCTCCGCTTCTTTCGGCGCAGGGCCTGGGCCTGGGCCTGGGCCGGGCGGTGGCAGTGGCTCTCCCGGGCGCCGGCGGGCAAGCGGGCGGACTCCCCGCAGGCGGAGGCGGGCTGGCTGGCGGGCGGGCGGCGGCTGCTCCGCTTCGCCGCTGGGGCTCAGGCTCCGCGGCCTGCCAGGGGCGGGGCTGAGCCGGGCCTCCGCTTAACTCCTTCCAGCCCGGCCCACCGGCAGCGGCCACGCCCCCTCAGGTACGCAACCCCTAACCCGTGGCAGCGACACCCTGGGCGAGAGGGTCTGGGACGTCGGGGCCAAATAAGTTCAGGCCCGAGCTAAATAACTGAAGGGAATTATGGGCTGATTGTGCGTCCGCGCAGCTCAAATACCTTTTAGCTGCCCTGGGTGTCCTTTCTCTCCTCCCACCCTCAGTCCACTGTCTACAGAGAGCCGAGCTCAGGAAGCCGCCGGATTCCTGGGTTCCGTGGGCCAGCAGGGCAGAAAAGTAGACACTTCAGGTCTAGCCACAATCGGAGGTAGCCCAGCAACCTGCCTACCTTTCCCGCCCGCGCTCTGTTCCAGCCTGCCCATTTCCCAGGTCTCGACCCTTACACCCCTGGATTCCCTGACACTTTCTCCCTTCTCGGGCGGTTGTATCGTGAGCCTGTGGCCAGCCCGTCCCTGATGTGGCCCACACCTCCTTACTCCATCCCGCCTCCCTCGAATAAAGTTCAGAGGAAGAGAGGAGTATCCGTCCAGTGACTACCCAGCCTCAACCTCCTACTCTTTCCTCCAAATGACCCTATCTCTCGGCAGAGAAGCCTCCACCTGCCCGGAAGCCCCTCCTTCCGCGAGATCCCACCCCTCGGCAAAACCCCGCCCCTCCAGGAGCCCTTTCCTTCGGAGACCCCTCACTTCCTCAGTGAGACGCCCCCTTCAGAGGGACGTTTCCCCAGTATGATACTGCCACCATCAGTGTGTATCAGAACCCCTCAGTGAGATACCCCTCCTCTGTGTGTTCCTTCCACACAATGAGACCCCACCTCTCAGAGTGACTACACCGGTCATTGTGACCCCCTCCTCTCAACGTGACTCCTCCCCTCAATGTGGCCCAGCCCTTATCAGTGTGACCCCTCTCTGGAGGTTCTGCCCTCCACCTTGTAGGAATCCGGTCTGCCCCCTCAGGCTGGAGGAGGAGCTGCAGTCTGCCTCTTTTAAGTCGGCGCTGAGCCCTGAATGCGCACGCACTGTGCACTCACCGAACCCAACGCTTCCGGTTCTCTGCTGGCTCCTCCCCCCGGGGGTCGGAGAAATAGCCAATTAACGCCAGGGATGAGTGACGACGCTCCATCCGGAGGACGCCTCCCAGGCGAGCGTTTGCGGGCAGCTGTGAGCAGCTTGCCACCTAGCGGCGGAATGGAGGGTGGCGGGAATGAAGCCTGCAGGTCTCGGGAGCGAGAGGGCTTGAAGAAGGCAGAGTTCTTTAAAAAAATTCTCAAGTATTGCATTTCTGTTTCTGTGGTAAGATGAAAAGGAAATTAAGGCAAGCACATTCTGCGTCCGTGTGCGTGCTCGCCTTCTAACAGAGTCCTGTCCGGTGTTTATGAGAGTTGGAACCAAGTTCTATTTAATTGTCCAGGGCTAATGAGAAGAGAAAAAACTGTCTTAGATTATAAACGTTGCCTTAGGGTGGAGAGAAGACCGGATGCTGTCCCGGTGCAGCGTACAGCGGAAGATTTCGCACAGGTTTGGAGACAGAATGGAAGAGATTCACAGCCCTTCCAGAGCCAGTGAAGATAGGCCAGTCTTGAGAACAACCTATGCCTGGGCCTTGTGCATCATGTAATTCTTCCAGAGGCAATTTGATCTCAGCGAAACAAACTCATCACGTTAATGTTCATTTAACACCCACAACTATTTAATTTGTAAATGTGCTTCCTATAGTTGTATGAGATCTGTAAACACTAGGAATTTATGCATTTTGTTAAAATATTATTATAATAGATAATGTAATTGACATATATCTGACCTTTTATCCAAGTTTGAGAGTTACCGTTGTTGGCGGTAGTAATTCCAAGCAGAGGAGCCAGGATCCTGTTTTAGAAAGATCACTGTGGTGGTTGTATGGAGGCAGGGAGACTGATTAGAAAGGAAGTTCTGCTAATGTTTAGTCAGGAGAGGATGAGAGACTGAACTAGGATAGGGATAATAGGGAAGAAGAGGAAACATTCAACCAGTCTGGGAAAACTTGATGATTGATTTAGTATCCGAAGTCAGTCAGGTCAGTGGAGAGAAAGCATCAGCCAGGATCATTTTTAAGTTTGTAGTTTAGATGACTGGTGATATCAACTGAGATAAAGAATCCAGGAGGAAAGGTTGGGTGGGGGAAGTTGGATGTTTGCCTCAAGTAAAGGTGTGATGATAAAGGAAACCATAAATGTGGATGCCATCATCCAAGTAGAGTGTATAGAGGGAGAAGGCTGACAAGAATCCTGGGAATCACCAACATTAAAAGGGTGTGTGGATGAAAAGAATTCCGTGAAGGAGACTATGAAGAATCAAGCTGAAAGATAGGAAGAGAATCTAGAGAGGCTGGTGCCATGGAATCCAAGGAATGGGGAATTTAGGGAAAGTGAAATAATGAACAGCATTAAGTAGTACAGAGGGGTCTGCTAAGATAAGTTTTAAGTATTCCTTAATTTAAGCTATTAGAAGATCCTTTTGTGGTTGTTTTTCAAACTTTTATGATGGAAAAATGTCAAATATGAAAAGAAAGAACAAACAATAAAACAATGAATGTTTATTTACCTTGGGTAAGACCATTTTGTTGGAGAACCTTGTGCAAAATCACTTGTCTATGCCTCATTTGTTCTGTTGCCATAAGTGATCTGACCGAGGTGAAAGTACCTGCTTTCATGTACCTACTATGCTAATGATTCTCCAATGATAATTCATGGCCAATCTTGTTTCATCTAACTCTATACCCTTGCTCTCTCCTTCCACTTAATTATTTGGTGTATATTTTTGATATAGCATTTCATCAATAAATATTTCAGTATGTTACCTTTGAAAGACGAGGATTCTTCTTTAAACCAAACCACAGTACCATGTCACACCCCAAAAAGCCCGATAATTCCTTAATATCAAATATCTATTTGCTCATATTTCCCCCATTATCTTATAAATGTTTAGTTTAAGAAATTGTTTGGGGCACCTGGGTGGCTCAGTTGGTTGAGCATCCGACTTCAGCTCAGGTCATGATCTTGCAGTTCATGAGTTCAAGCCCAGGGTCAGAGCCTGACAGCTCAGAGCCTGAAGCCTGCTTCAGATTCTGTGTCTCCCTCTCTCTCTCTCTGCCCCTCCCCTGCTCGTGCTCTATGTCTCTCTTTCTCGCTCTCAAAAATAAATAAACATTAAAAAAAAAAAAAAAGAAATTGTTTGAACCAAAATCCAAATAAGGTCAATACATCACAGTTGATGTATCTCTTAAATCTTTTTAAATCTTTAAGTTCATCCTCTTTTATCCCTTACTGTTTTTGTCTTTTTAAAGTTTCTTTCTTTCTTTCTTTCTTTCTTTCTTTCTTTCTTTCTTTCTTTCTTAAAGTAATCTCTGTATCCAACATGGGTCTTGAACTTACAACCTTGAGATCAAGAGTTGTGTGCTCCACTGACTAAGCCAGCCAGGAGCCCCGGTTTGTTTGTTTGTTTTAATGTTTATGTATTTATTTTGAGAGACACACACATCATGAGCAGGGGAGGGGCAGAGAGAGAGGGAGAGAGAGAGAATCCCAAGCAGGCTCCTTGCTGTAGGTGTGGAGCCTGTGGGGCTCAATCTGGGGACCACAAGATCATGACCTGACCTGAAATCAAGAGTCAGATGCTTAACCCCCTGAGCTACCCAGGTGCCCGTTTTCTAAAGAAACCATGTCATTTGTTCTGTAGCGTTTCTCAAAGTCTGAATTTTTCTGAGCTTCTTCTGGTAAATTTATCATGTTTCTCAGTCCCCTGTATTTCTGGTAAATTGGTAGTTAGAGACTTAATCAGATTTAGATTTCATTATTTTGGCAAAACTAATTCATCAGTGGGTTTAGTATTCTCTCTCTCTCTTTTTTAGTACTCTTATCAGGAGGCATACAGTGGCCTGTTTGTGAGGTAAATTATGATGTTCATTGTCTAGACCAGTGTTTCTCACACCTGGCACTACTGACATTTGGGGACAGATAATTCCTAATTGTAGGTGGCTGTCTGTGCATTGCAGGATGTTTAGCGACATCCTTGGTCTGTACCCACTGGATGCCAGTAGCAACTCCCCCAGTTGTGATAATCAAAAATGTCTTTAGACATTGCCAGTTGTCTCCTGGGGGACAAAAAATTATCCCTGATTGAGAAGCACTGCTCTAGTTTCATTAATAAAGGAGTTAGAAAATAATATTCTCATTCTGTTTTTCCTTCTTTGTTTAGTAGGTAGAATACCTCTATAAAGAGAAACTTTTCCACAACAGCTTGTTACCCAGAGATATATTTCATGCAGGAAGGGCAAGAAAAATGGTTGTTTCTCTTTTATTTTACCAGCTTTTAATGAGTTGGTTCCCTTGCATTCTCCAAAAGTGACCAGTGAGGTTTTTTTTATGGTATCATTATGAACTCATAATTTAATACATGTATGATGTGTCTCAATTGTTGGTTGTTTTTATCATTTTTATTTTTTCATTAAATTTTTTAATGTTTATTAATTTTTGAGAGAGAGACAGAGTGCGAGCCAGGGAGGGGCAGAGAGAGAGGGAGACAGAATTGGAAGCAGGCTCCAGGCTCTGAGCTGTCAGCACAGAGCTTGATGCATGGCTTGAACTCAGGGACCGTGAGATCATGACCTGAGCCAAAGTCGGACCCTCAACCGACTGAGCCACCAGACACCCTTTTATTAATTTTTTTAACATTTATTTATTTTTGAGAGACAGAGCGTGAGTGGGGGAGGGGCAGAGAGAGAGAGAGAGAGGGAAACATAGAATCTGAAGCGGGCTCCAGGCTCTGAGCTGTCGGCACAGAGACCAACGCGGGGCTCAAACTCACAAGCTGTGAGATCATGACCTGTGTCGAAGTCAGACGTTTAACCGACTGCGCCACCCAGGCACCCTTGTTTTTATCATTTTAAAATTGTCCTATTTTGACCAGTTGGAACTTATTCAGGTTGGATCCTGAGTGGGTTTTTTTGACACAACCTTTAAGGTTTCTTGCTATTTAATATAGTAAAATGTTCCATGCTTATTTTGTGTATTCCTAAACTAGAGCTGGTATCAGCTATTTTTCCCAAAGACTCATAGTTCCTTTTAGTTGGAAATGGTATTTATTTATTTATTTATTTATTTATTTATTTATTTTTTCAACGTTTATTTATTTTTGGGACAGAGAGAGACAGAGCATGAACGGGGGAGGGGCAGAGAGAGAGGGAGACACAGAATCGGAAACAGGCTCCAGGCTCTGAGCCATCAGCCCAGAGCCCGACGCGGGGCTTGAACTCCCGGACCGCGAGATCGTGACCTGGCTGAAGTCGGACGCTTAACCGACTGCGCCACCCGGGCGCCCCGGAAATGGTATTTAGAGACTGTAATCTGGGATATAAGATTATTTGACTTTAGGAAGAGCAGTTTCATGAAGATAGTTGATTACCTATTGTTCTCAAAACAGTCCCCTCTACCATCTCTTTATTATGAAAAATTTCAAACATGCAGAAAAGTTGAAGGAATGCACAGTGAAGGCCTGTGTACCTTCATCTAGATTCAACAATTGTTAACATTTTGCTGTTTATTCTCTTTGTGTGTCTCTCTCTAATGTGGTATGATATGATAAATGACCTGATATAACATAATAAATTTTTATTGTACCATTTGAAAATAAGTTTCTGACATCATGGCATTATTAGCATTATCCTCTAAGGTCATTTCCTCTATAACCAAAATACCATTATCACACCTTGAATTACTTCATTTGGTTTCTTGATTCTCATATTTTATTGGCTCTTTCTTCTAGGTCTCTTTTGCTGATCTACTACATCTTCCTGACCTCTAAACAGTGGCGTACCAGGGCTCCATCACTGGATCTCTTCTGTTCTCTCTACACACATGCACAGCTGGTCATTTCTCTTGCTTGAGACCCTCAGTATAATGTTGAGTGACTTAATGACAGTAGATACTTGTATCTTGTTCCTGATCTTTAAAAGAATGCTTTTAATTTGTCACTGTTTTTTTTTTTTTTTATAAAGTCTATTTATTCATTTTTGAGAAAGAGAGAGTGCAGGAAAAGGGCAGAGATAGAGGGAGACAGAGAATCCCAAGTAGGCTCCCTGCTACTGGGGCAGAACCGGATGTGGGGCTCAAACTCACAAACTGTGAAATCATGACCTGAGCCAAAATCAAGAGTCAGACACTTAACTGACTGAGCCACCCAGGTGCCCCTTAATTTTTCACTATTAGGTTTCATGTTTACTGTGGGATTTTTTTGTAGCTACCTATTCTAGTTAGTTCTTATCACATTAAGTGGCATGTAACTAATCACATCAAAACCCAGTGGCATAGGGGCACCTGGGTGGCTCAGTCAGTTAAGTGTCCAACTTCGGCTCAGGTCATGATCTCACGGTTCATGAGTTTGAGCCCTGCATTGGGCTCTGAGCTGACAGCTTGGAGCCTGGAGCCTGCTTCGGATTCTGTGTCTCCTTCTTCCTCTACCCCTTGCCTGCTCACCCTCTTTCTCTCTCTCAAAAATAAATAAACATTTAAAAAAACCCAGTGGCATAAAACAAGTACTTATTCTCATAAATCTATTGATTTGAGTCAGCATTCTAAACTAGAATTGGCTACAGTGTTTGGCTATATGCCACCTGTCTCTTGTTCTTCCTGGGACCCACTGATAGCCTCAGAATGTTCTTCTCATTATGCTAGAAGGGTAAGAAGACAAGTACGGTTGTGCAACTGCTTTTCATGCCTTAGGGTCATGTCATGTCTGTCAACATTCCAGTGACGAAAGCAAGTCATATGGCCAAGCCCAAAGTATACTGTCTATAGTAGGGAGAAAAAAGATTTCTAAACAATGATACATTACTTTAATTAATTTTCTAAAATTAAACCAACTTTGCATTTATAGAATAAACCTAACTTGCTCTTGACGTTTTTCTTTTTCTTCTTCTCCTTCCCCTCCTCCCCTCCCCCACTCCTCCTTCTACCTTATTAGATTTGGGTTGCTTTTTAGGGTATTTTACAGTTTTATTTTTTATCAGTTTTGTATTGAAATATAATTCAAAGGCCATATAATTCACCCATTTAAAGTGTAAAATTCAGTAGTTTTTGTTATATGCACAATTTTGCAACAATCATCATAATTAATTCTAGAATATTTTCATCATTCCAAGAAGAAACCTCATGTCCATTGGCAGTCACTCCCTATATCCTGCCCCACAGTCCTAGGCAACGGTTAGTTAACTTTCTCATTGTATAGATTTACCTCTTCTGGACATTTAATATATGGAATCATGTAATATATGGTCTCTTGGTATCTTGTTTTTTTCACTCAGCATAACGTTTTCAAGGTTCATCCATGTGATAGAATGTATCCGTACTTCATTTTTTTTTATTGCTGAATAATATTCCATTGTGTGAATGTACTGTGTTTGTTCTTTGGCTGATTGCCATTTGGGTTGTTTCCACTTTTTAGCTATTATGAATGATGCTCCTATGAATATTCACGTACAGGTTTTGTGTGGACATACGTTTTCATTGCCTCATGTTCCTCATGTGTTTTGTTCCTCTATTCCCCCTTTACTACCTGTTTGGTTTAAGCTAATATCTTTTAGCATACCATTCTGGTTTTCCTATTTGCTTTTTTTAAACTTACATATTTTAGTTACTTTCTTGGTGGTTGCTCTGTGGATTATAATCTAGTCAAATTGTTGAAAGGTAAACACACAATTAATTACCTAAACCTTATATAGTTGATTTGCTTTGGGTAATTGCTGAAGAACACATAATCTGCTATAATGCTGGAGGTGGAAGTCCCCTAGCATGTTGTCTAATTAGTAGTGCTGGCTAGTAAGAAAGCTATTGATAGTGCAATTTATTGTTCATGTCATAAGCCATCTTATACTCCTCTTATTCTCATTGTTTTTCAGTGGCTTCTTAGGGGTTTACAGTCAAGCAGATATATTTTTCTTCTTTTCCAACACTTATGGGTCTTATTACTTGTTTTGGTTTCATGCACTGTCTAGACTGTCTAGAATAATGTTGAATAATAAGGGTGAAAATGATCAGTTTTGTCTTGGTTCTGACTTCTGTAAGATTGCCTAAAGTGAAGGACTGTCAACTCTACACGCTGGCATCCAGCTTATGCCAATGGCAAATGTAGCTAATCCTTAGTATTTTTTTTTGCTAAGCCACAGCCCTTTTTCAGAAACCTCACAGTAATATTCCCATAAGTGACTAGTTAATTGGAACTGGTATGATGAATGAGATCTGTTTGCCAGTTCTGGCCCTGGATTTTCTCTTGGATGTAGTTTGATATTGGCTGTTCATTTCAAATATTCTTTATCATGTTTCTATTTCTGGTTTACTAAAAACCTTTTTAAAAATCACAAATGGGAGCGTGCCTGGGTGGCTCAGTCAATTAAGCGTCTGACTTTGGCTCAGGTCATGATCTCTTGGTCTGTGAGTTCAATCCCCACATCAGGCTCTGTTCTGACAGCTAAGAGCCTGGAGCCTGCTTTGGATTCTGTGTTTCCCTCCCTCTCTCTACCCCTCCTCCACTCATGCTCTGTCTCTCTCTTAAATAAATAAACATTAAAAAAAAAAAAAGCTTCCAACTCTTGTTTTTGGTTCAGGTAATGATCTCAGGGTTTGTAGTTTGAGCTCCTCATCAGGCTCCACGCTACTGGTGCAGAGCCTACTTTGGGTTCTCTCTCTCTCTCTGCCCTTACTCCCTCTGGCACACATGCTTTCTCTCTCAAAATAAATAAATAAACTTAAAAAGTTCACAAATGGGGGGGGGCGCCTGGGTGGTTCAGTCAGTTGAGTGTTGGACTCTTGATCTCAGCTCAGGTCTTGATCTCAGGGCTGTGAGTTTAAACCCCATGTTGGGCTTCACACTGGAAGTGAAGCCTCCTTTAAAAAAAAAAAAGGATCTTAAAACAATTTTTTAAATGTTTATTTACTTTTGAGAGACAGAGAGAGACACAGAGTGCGAGTGGGGGAGGAGCAGAAAGACAGACAGAGAGAGAGAGAGAGAGAGAGAGAGAGAGAGAGGAGACACAGAATCTGAAGCAGGCTCAGGCTCTGAGCTGTCAGCACAGAGCCCGACAAGGGGCTCATGCTCACGGACTGCAAGTTCGTGACCTGAGCCGAAGTGGGACGCTTCAGTGACTGAGCAACCCAGGTGCCCCAATAATATCTTCAAAAAAAAAAAAATCACAAATGGATATTTAATTTTTTAAATGATTTCCCCATGTCTGTTAGAGTGATGAAATGGCTATTTCCTTTGGTGTATTCATGTTAATTACATTGATAGATTTTCTAGTTTAATCATTGCTGTAATCCTAGAAACATGACATATATTATTCTTTTACAATATTGCTAAGGGCACCTGGGTGGCTCAGTCAGTTAAGCGTCTGACTTCAGCTCAGATCAGGATCTCATGGTTTGTGAGTTTGAGCCCCACTTCAGGCTCTGTGCTGACAGCTCAGAGCCTGGATCCTTTGGATTCTGTGTCTCCCTCTCTCTCTGCCCCTCCCCGCTCATGCTCACTCTCTCTCTCAAAAATAAATAAACTTAAAAAAAAATTTACAATATTGCTAGATTTTTTTTTTATTATTATGTGCCAGACACCAGCGCTTCATGCTAGAGATACAACTGTGAACAATATCGACAGATAAAGTATCTGCCCGTATTGAACTCTCAATTCAGGGATGATAAAGAACATTTGCCAGCTCTCCCTGACGCTGTGCTTTTGGCAGAAACCACTCAAGATATGCCGTCTTGCAGAGCCTTGAGAGGTCCCAGAAAGAGGGCTGCGATCATTTAGTGGTATTTGCCACTGGATTGGAGGAGAGAAGACAGTGATGGCAAGCATCCTGCTATTTGCTATCCCTGGTTTGATGTTTTATTTAGGATTTTTCATCTGTATAACTTGTGTGAGGTTGTTAGGTCTTAGTAACTAATTTTGTAAATTGAGTGTAATGTAGGTCTTTTGGTAGGGGGCATCTATTCAACTGCTTTTTCAGTTTCTTCTGTGGCTATTGTCTTCTTCAGGTGTTCTGTGTCATTTTGGGTTGATATTCATTTATATTTTCCCAGACAATATTAATTGCACTGAGATTTTTTTGGTTTAGTTATATGAAGTTTCACTTAGTATTCTTTTTTTTTCTTTTTTAATGTTTATTTATTTTTGAGAGAGAGTACGAGCCTGGGAGGGACAGAAGAAGCGGGAGACAGAAAATCTGACCAGGCTCTGCACTGTGTGGGTTCAGCTTTTGGCTTTGTCCAACAAAGCTGAGGATGGCAGAAAGGATTACTCAAGACTCCATAAGAGAGGTGAGAGGGAGGCTAAGGGAAGTGTCCCTGAGCTGCTCTCAACCTCCCGTATTTATTGAGCATACATCTAGGGTAACTTGTGCAATACGTCAGTGGACTACATGTGAGTAACAACGTATAGAAAACGTGCAGAAACTCACATGTGGAACTTGAGAAACTCAACAGAAGACTATGGGGGAAGGGCAGGGGCAAAAATAGTTACAAACAGAGAGGGAGGGAGGCAAAATAAAAGACTCTTAAATACAGAGAACAAACTGAGGGTTGATGGGGCTGGAGAGGGAGAGAGGAAAATGGGTGATGGGCATTGAGGAGGGCACTTGTTGGATAAGCAGTGGGTGTTGTAGGTAAGCAATGAATCACGGGAATCTACCCCCAAAACCAAGAGCACACTGTATACACTATATGTTAGCCAACTTGACAATAAATTTTATATATATTCATATATAAAAAGAAATGTGCAGAAAAACAAGTTAAGACAGGATCAAATATTCCATGTGATAACATGGTCTAAGGAATTTATGAGCATAGGCAGGACCTAATCCCTAGATACACATTAACTAGATAAGCTAAGCATGGTCTGCTGTTTTCAGCAAGGCCAGAAAGCAGTGTTCTGCTTTGCAATGTATTCCCTATCATCTTCTAACCCAGGATATAGCTATTTGATTTCCCACAGTGCACTGTAGAGCCTGGTTCGAACTCAGGAACCGTGAGATCATGACCTGAGCCAAAGTCGAAAACTTAACTGATTGAGCCACCCAGGTGCCCCTAGTATTCTTAGATAGTTAAAAAAAATTCCTGTGTGCCTGTGTTTTTAGCCATTTCCTCATGCCACCTGGAGGGCTTGTGTAATCTTTTTCTCTTGGCTAGCTGTGCCAGTAGTTGGCTTATTTGCTTATTTATTTATTTGTTTGTTTGTTTGTTTATTTATACAGCTCCTAGAATAATCATTTCAATTGTTTTTCTGGTTTCTGGTTTATTGGTGTCTACAGTCAGCTTCATAAATTTTTCTTCTTTTCCTTAGCTTATGATATTCCTCTTTTCCTAGCTTCTTGAGTTGACTGCTCAGTTATTTGCTAGGCAACTTACGTAGTTAGCTGGTTTAAAAAAATTTTTTTACGCTCGTTCATTTTTGAGAGACAGAGTCCAAGAAGGGGAGGGGCAGAGAGAGAGAGACAGAGAGAGAGAGAGAGAGAGAGAGAGAGAAACCGAAGCAGGCTCCAGGCTCTGAGTTATCAGCACAGAGCCCGATGCTATGCTGGAACTCACGAGCTCTGAGATCATGACCTGAGCAGAAGTCAGCTGCTTAGCCGACTGAGCCACCCTGGCGCCCTTAGGTAATTAGTTGGTTTTAGATTTGTTTACCTGGCTAGCCCTGTCTGCAGCCTATTCTGCTGACGTCCTCACAGTCTGCAGTGCATGACCTCCTGCCCTCGCTAGGCACAGCTAATTGGTAAGGGTAGCCAGTTCATCTGCTGGGAGACCAGGCTTCAGAGACATGAATGTGGTATAGATAGATATCAGTGTCCATCTATATCTGCTTCTCCTTTCTTCATTGGGCATGTGGAATCTCATACTTCCAAGCTGCAAAATGTTAACAATTGGTAAATCTAAGTAAAGGTTATATTTTTATTGTGATTTTTCTGTAAGTTTTTTTTCCAAGTTAAAACTAAAAAATATACCAGTGCCCTAATTCCCAGAATAACCTGGATGGGGCCAGCCATGAATATTTTAAAAAACCACTCTAGGTAATTCTGAAGCACATTCCTGCTTAAGAAATCACTGTTGTAGGGATGCCTGGGTGGCTCAGTCAGTTAAATGTCTGATCTCCACTCAGGTCACGATCTTGCGGTTCATGGATTCCAGCCCTGGGTTGGACTCTGTGCTGACAGCTCAGAGCCTGGAGCCTGCTTTGGATTCTGTGCCTCCCTCTCTCTCTGCCCCTCTCCTACTCACCATGAAAAGAGATCCAGAGAGTTTACTAATTTACCCAAGGTTGTATAGTTAGTAAGTGACAGATCCAGAACTGAGCCTATGTCCTTAGTCATGATGTCAGTATGCACTTGAGGCTAAAACTTGCCTCAATAAAGATTTGATTGAGTTCTCAGTTGTTATTTATCTCTAAATGATGGTATGTAATCATACTTTTTTTCTTTTGCTCCAAGAATTATTTAAGAGGGCATTTAAAAAATGTCTTAGTGTTGTTTTTTTTTGTTTGGTTAACCTAATTTTTATTTTCCGTTTACAGGTTTATTGTGTTTGTGTGAAAAAATGTGGCTTATTTTGTGCTTGTTGGAATTTTTGAGATTTTTCCTTGTAGCTTAAGGTAATTTTTTTTTTTAAATCTCTATTGTGGCAATTTATTGTATTTTGACTTTCTCTGTATCTCTGTCTCTTCTTTAAAGTTGTAAAATCACTGTGGTTAGGAATTATGTCTAATTCATTTATTCATCTCTATATTGACCAGAATGTAATTGCCTGGCAGAGATGTTCAATAAAAGTTAGTTGACTGAATAAATTAATATTGATCCTTGTGGATTTTAAGAATACTATACATATAAAAATGCCAGAAGGAGGGGCGCCTGGGAGGCTCAGTTGGTTAAGTGTCTGACTTGATTTTGGCTCAGTTCATGATCTCATGGTTCAAGAAATCGAGCCCAGAGTTGGGCTCTGCGCTGGCAGCACGGATTCTGCTTGGGATTCTCTCTCTTTCCCTCTCTCTCTCTGCCCCCCCCCCCCAATAAATAAATAAACTTTTAAAAAAAGCCAGAAAGAGACTGTACCATTTCCTTTCCTTTGATCCATCCTCTGTGATATTGATAGTGGTCTATTTTCAGGACAACTAATAGTTGAATAAGATTCAATTGAAGCTGCATCCTAAGAGGAAAATGCACATTTTAAAGATCATTGAAGCACATGAGATTTTACAAATATAGTTGCATTTAGGAATTACTCTGAGAGCATGCCAAAATTTCTATTATTTTTTAAAAAATGTGTTTTTTAAGCCCATAAAATATTTTCACTGGTAAATAGATAAGGGAGTTAGAACTGGGAAGGAATCTTTTTTTTTTTTTCCTTTAAAGATTTTATTTTTAAGTAATCCCCACACCCAGTATGGGGCTCAAAGTCACAACCCCAAGATCAAGAGTCACATGCTCCACTGACTGAGCCAGCCAGGTGCCCCAGAACTGGAAAAAGTCTTAATAGCCATCCAATGCATCTCTTTCATTTTACAGATGTGGCTCAAAGACTTTAAGTAATTTGCACAGACCTGTATTACCCATCCCATGTTCTAGTTAGGACTAGACTATATGACCAGTTTTTAAAGTCCCCTGTGTATAGTTAATAAGTCATCCTTATTCATATTCTGGTATTCCTTTTTAATATTTTGACTTCTTGAGTTACTAAAGACAGAAAAGTATATTAAAGTCTTCTAGTCAATACCACCATTTCTGGTCGTTTCTACTTGGATTCCTTCCATCCCCACCCTACCTCTTGGATGTCAAATGCTAAGATTTGGGTTATCATAATCTTTGGTTTATGATATAGTCTCATCATTTATTGATGCTTTGATTGATTTCTTCTTAATGTGTAATAATAAGAATTTATGAAACCACCATCCCAAACAAAAACTGGGATCTTGACATTAACGTACATCTCACTGTATGGTCTCCTCTCTCACTTTGTCTCACTCCATATGAGGTAAGCATCTGAAACTCATGCCCATCATTACCTTGCTTTCCTTTTTATGTAGGTTTATTGCATCTCTCCCTCTCTGTATATTTCTTTTTGCCTATTTTGCCCATCCCCTCTGGCAACCACCACTTTGTTCTTATGAGTCTGTTCATTCATTTGTTTTGTTTTGTTTTTTTGATTCTACATATAAGTGAAATTATGTGGCATTTGTCTTTCTTGGTCTGACTTACTTCACTTAGCATAATACCCTCTAGGTTCAGCCAGGTTGTTGCAAATGGTATGATTTCTTTTTCTATGGCTGAGTAATATTGCATTGTGTATATATACACACCACATCTTTATCCATTCATCTTACCGACAGACACTTAGGTTGCTTCCGTATGTTGGCTATTATAAATAATACTGCAATTAACATAGATAGGGGTGCATATATCTTTTGAATTAATATTTTCATTAGAATTATTGGATCATTTTTATCTATTTACTTGAATTTAAAAAGGGTTTCATGTTGTCTGTAATCTTTTGGAGTTTATTCTTTTCACTTCTTGTTTCACTTTTGATGGTCTCTTGATCTGAGAAATTTTTTTCAAAGGCCCCATGATTTTCTTTCCATTTATCCTCATAGAGGGGATTTATGCTTGCCCGTATTGTCTTACAATCAAATGACTGACCTGGGATCCATCTGAAATTTTTGTTTGATAAATATTCTGATTGATTTTTAAAAATTGAGATATAGTTGACATATGACATTATATTAGTTTCAGGTGTGCAACATAATGATTTGATATTTGTACTTACATGAAATTTTACAGCAATTCCTGGTCAGGATCAAAGGCAGAGCCACAGAAAGTTATACACTGCTGTTTTGGAGACCTAACAGGCTGTGTGGAACAGGCAGGGCACTGATGTAGCTTTCCTAACTGGACCTTCATTTCATGGATGGGTGGAATCCTAGTGAAACATTCTCTGCACCAACGCTGGGTTTGCAGTGTCCACCAGGAGCAAGTTGTGGTTGGGTTGCCATGACGACCGTCCCTTGGAATGGGGCACAGAGGCAATGAGCATTCCTATGGGCCCCTTAGCTAGTTCTTTCACTTCCTTCCCAGGTTAGAACACCTTTCTGATCTTCACAGATCTTAGAAATATTGTCTACACAGATGGAAACAATAATAGTTACAGGCCATTTCACCAATAGGAGTAGACTGCTTCTTCACAAATCTAAGACTTCACACAAATCTAAGACTAACTGTATGCAGTATGTATTAACTCACACACTGATTCTAACTGCCATGGTCTGTTCTACAGAATTTGTTCTAGTCTCTACGCTTTTTTTTAAAATAAAATTTAAAAATATTATTTTTGAGAGAGAGAGAGAGAGAAAGCCAGCGGAGGAGGGGCAGAGAAAGAGGGAGACACAGAATCCAAGGCAGGCTCCAGGCTCTGTGCTGTCAGCAAAGAGCTCGATGTGGGGCTCGAACTCACAAACTGTGAGATCATGACCTGAGCTGAAGTCAGACGCTTAACTGAGTCACCCAGGTGTCCCTAGTCTCTACATTCTAATGTATACTCCAACTTAAGTTTGAACTTTCATTTTCTCAGCTTCACACTCCTTCCCCTGAGCCCCCAACCTCTGTTACTGTTCTCAGCTCTTTTCCTGTCTCCCATTCCCAACAAATTCCAACCAAACACTATGAATTGCTGTTTAGTTAGCACTTAACATAAGCATGGGCCAGTTTCTCTTTTTGTATCATCTCGTGCTACTATCTTGTCCTGTTATCTATTTTGTCCTACTCAAAGAAGAAGTAACAGTAATGTCCTCATTTTATGGATAAGAAAACTGAGGGTTAATGAGATGAATTTGGCTATGGTCCATATCTCTAGAATTTGAACTAGTTTTTTTTTTTGTTGTTTTTTGTTTTTGTTTTTATTTTTACGTATGATGCTTGGGCTCTAAGTAAAAGAAAACTTAAACTGGCCTTAACAATAATGAAATTAATTATTTCACATAAAAAGATTGGTTAAGGGGCGCCTGGGTGGCTCAGATGGTTAAGCACCTGACTCTTGATTTTGGCTCAGGTCATGATCTCATGGTTCCTGGGACTGAGCCCCTTCTAGGGCTCCTCATTGACAACACAGAGCCCCCTTGGGTGGGATTCTCTTTCTCCCCCTCTATCTGCCCCTCCCCCACTTATGCTTGCTCATTCTCTCAAAATAAATAAACATTAAAAAAAAGGTTGATTAATTCAGTAGCTCATCAAGGACCCAGGCCTTTCTACTTTACCACCCATCCTTGCTGTATTCAGGTTTTGTCCTCAGATTAGCTTTGCATTCCACAAAGTTTCATGATGCCTACCAAAGTTCTGTCATCATGTCCATATAATTTCTAGAGGCGGGAAGGGACATTATTCCTTCTTGTCCATCTCTCTTTCTCTAATTTGTCATGCATCTTTTTTTTTTTTAAGATTTTGAAAAAACATTTATTTATTTTAAGAGAGAGAGAAAGAAAGAGAGAGACAGAGAGCATGTGCACAAGCAGGGTAGCAGCGGAGAGAGAGGGAGACACAGAATCCAAAGTAGGCTCCAGGCTCCGAGCTGTCAGCACAGAGCCTGACGTGGGGCTCGAACTCATGAACTGTGAGATCATGACCTGAGCCAAAGTCAGACACTTGACTGGCCACCCAGGCACCTCTGTTATGCATCTTTTTAAACAGCATTTTACATTGCTTACTTTTCTTGGGACCCTTTCTCATCCTGGCTGACTTCCCTTTATTGTCCAGAATGCCACCAGCCCATGTCTAACTAATTGCCGGCAAGGGGACAGGATCACTATTATGGACTTAGACTAATTAAGACTCATTCCCAGGGCTGGCTCCAAGCTTCCCTGAAGTTTCTGGCTGCTCCACAGAACAGAATTAAGGTTCTGTTAGGAAGAAGGAGATGGGAGTAGGGAACAGGTACGCAGTGTGCAACCAATAGTTGGGTTGGATTCTGTTAGGGAATCCCCAAGTCCAGGTTGTTAACCTTGACACACTGTTACTTTTCTGGGCTCTCCCCTCGGTTCCCATCCCCATCTAGCGTATTTCCTTAATAGTGAGTCAAGTCCCCTACAACTCTAGCTCTAAAGGACACATTCCAAGGCTGTCTTTGCAGAACAGCAAGGAACGTGAAATGTATTCCTTGGGGCCCAGTGTTCTTGTGTAATCCCTAGGTCAGTGACATGTGTTTGGTCAGCCTGGGCACTGTCAGTTGGGTAGGGGGAAGAGCAGAGGCTCTGCCTCCTGGAAAGGTGTACTGACCTGGCCCTGACTCAGCCCCAGAGCTGAGTTCCAGTCATGCTCCCTTCTGAGATCTCCTTTATTTAAAAAATTTTTTAATTTATTTTTACTTTTTTAAATAAAAACTTTTTAATGTTTATTTATTTTTGGGAGAGAGAGATAGAGACAGAGCACAAGTGGGGGAGGGGCAGAGAGAGAGAGGGAGACACAGATCTGAAGCAGGTTCCAGGCTCTGAGCTGTCAGCACAGAGCCTGACACAAGGCTCAAACTCATGAGCTCTGAGATCATGACCTGAGCCAAAGTCAGACACTTAACCAAATGAGCCACCCGGGCACCCCTGAGATCTCTTCTTTCTGGTCTGTACTCCTCTTAGAATTCGAATTGTTTTCCCCCTCCTTTTTTTAAAATTAAAAAAAAAAAATTAAATGTTTATTTATTTTGAGAGAGAGAGAGTGAGCAGGGGAGGGAAGAGAGAAAATGTGAGCAGGCTCTGCACTGTTCGATCCCATGAACTGTGAGATCATGACCTGAGTTGAAATCAAGAGCTGGACGCTTAAAGAATTGAGCCACTCAGGTGCCTCCCCTACTTTTTTATAGTTTGTATTTATTTTGACAGAGAGGGGAGAGAGAGAGAATCTCAAGCAGGCTCCTTGCTGTGTCAGTGCAGAGCCTGACACAGGGCTTAAACCCACAAACAATGAGATCATGACCCGAGCCAAAGTTAAGAGTCGGATGGACACTTAACCAACTGAGCCACCCAGGCACCCCTTCCTTTTTTTTTTTTTTTTTTTTAAATATGCTCTGCAGCCAGTGTGGGGCTTGAACTCATAACCCTGAGACTAAGAGTTGCATGCTCTACTGACTGAGCCAGCCAGGTGCCCCCTGAATTGTTTTCTTAACAAATTCTAATTTGTTCTTAAAACCCTAGTCTTAAAAACCCAACATTACTGTCGTATCTCCTTTCCGTGACCTCCCACATTAGGAAAACCAATATCTACTGAATTTACTAACCAGTCACAGATCTCCCATATGTGTTAGAAGCTTTGAGAAAGTATTAGACAACAGGGAAGAAAATTAAGTTTTAGTAGCTGTGTGCCAGGTGCCTGGGGTAAATTCTTTCCCACACTGACTTTATCCTTAACAGCATCCTGATAGGTTGGGTTATTTTAACTTTCATGTTAGAGTTTAGGGAATTCAGGTTTAGAAGTTAAGTTGCCTGCTCACAAAAGGTAAGGTTGGCTCAAGGCCACAAGCTGTTAGGAGCGCATGACTGCGTGACCTCATGCCCATGCTCTTTCTCCTACCCTTCCCCTCTTCTGACTTCATGGTCTTTACTATTACAGAACACATTTGTATATATTAATTTTAGCCTCACAACAGTAGCAGGGTGAGTCCTAGTATCTGCATTTTGTAAATGATAGTGGGGTTCAGAGACACTAAATGACTTGCCCAAAGTCATGTGGAGTTTAGCTCTTCTGACTACAGAATGTGTGTAGGAAAGCATGGCATAATTTGTTGAATGATGATCCAGATTATGGTGGGTAATCAATAAATAATTCATCAGATTAAATTACTGAAAATAAACAATGTCACTGCTTTGAGGTCCCTAGGTTCCTTTTTCTCCCTGTGACCTCCCCTCTGGGCTTCCCTCAGAGACCTCTTTTCCCAGGAACTCTATCACCTCCAACCAAGACTCACAAAGAGTAGCACCCACATGTCTTCAGGCAGGAGGCTTAAGAAGGAAGGGTCTTCTTTTATGATAGAGCTGAGTGGACCTAACAGTTTTTGTTCTTTCCCTTCCCACCTTAGGCCTTCCTGGAATGGGGAGGCCCTACTCAGACTTTTCCCTGCCCCACTTGGCCGACTGCATTTGTTCTGGAGTAGACAAACCAGTGAGTCCCTGCTCTCCTGTTTCACTGGCCTTTGCCCTGGCAGTTATCAAACTAATGCCTCCTCCTCTCTCCTCCCCTGGCACTGCCTCCTGCCTCTGGCTCCACCCCACAGCCCTGGACACAGTACACAGAGCCCAGAGTTTGGGCTCCAAGGGAAACAAAAGGAACTGCCTGGATCCCCATGGCTATGGCCAGCACCTTCATACCAGGGCTGAACCCCCAGAACCCTCATTATATCCCAGGGTAAGACTTCTGCTTGTTTCTGGAAATAGGCATATAGGGATATGGGAATTGTGCCACTTAGATCTTGGAGGTCAAGTAGACATACTGGTATTTGGGAGGCCCAGGGCTGGGATATTTATGGTGTTTGATGGAAAAGGAAAAGCAAGGCAATAGTGGTAGCTGGGCCTGCCACAAAACTCTGTTGTTTTCTCTATGGTAACAGGGTAACAGCAAAGGGGAAGGGTTGAAAACCTAGAGAACTGAGAAATGCCTGCTCCAAATAGGCACACAGCTGAATCCAGAAAAAAAAATCAGGGCTTCAGAGGTCTCTGTGTCTATCTCTGGGGGTGATGGAGCAGAGGGAGACTGGAGGTGAGTCGGTGGGGGGGTCCTGTGCTACAGGTACACTGGACACTGCCCACTACTTCGGTTCAGCATGGGCCAGACCTATGGGCAGATGACTGGTCAGCTACTTCGAGGAGTTCCTGGCCTGGCCTGGCCCCCTGCCCATCGCACACTTCTGCCTCCCATCCGGCCTCCACCATCTCCTGAGGTTCCCAGAGGAAGACCACTTGTCAGGCGTGGACATGAAAGGCTCAGTTCCAGCATGATCCCAGGGTACACAGGTATGTATGTGTGGTCTGAATAGGTGTCCCTGTCCCAGAACATGTGCCCCAAACACTAATCGAAATCCTCCTTGCCCCCTCCCACCCAGGTTTTGTACCCCAGGCACAGTTCCTCTTTGCTAAGAACTGTAGCCAGGTCTGGGCTGAGGCTCTGAATGATTTCACTCAGTGGTCTGGGGAACAAAGGAGTCAAGAACTGCCGAAGGAAGCCAAGGAAGAAAAAGACATGGGGAAAGACCAAGAACCAAAGCCAGAGTCAGAGCTGGAGGCAGAGAAGGAGCTGGAGCCGGGGCAAGAGGCAGAACAAGTGAGACCAACAAGGCTGGAGAGAGTGCAGGGGGAGTTGGTAGTGTGACCAGGCCTAGGGGTGGCCATGAGTAGCATGACTCGGTACAGGGAGTATGGGCCTGACTGCCAGCTCCAGCTCCCAGGGAGCTTCTGGTAGAGCACAGGAGCTGAATTTGATGCCCTTATTTTTTCTCTATCAACTTCCCCTCACAAGGCTTCCCCCTATTCCATGGATGACAAAGATCCTCGCAAGTTCTTCGTGCCAGGTGAGAGGAAGTGGGTAATGATCAAAAGCATGGGGAGGCTCCCAGGAGGTCCTGACTCAGTATCCCCATCCCCCTAGGCTTCACTGGTTATGTGCCCCGGGCCCGCTTCCTCTTCGGCTCCAGCTTTCCTGTGCTCACCAACCGGGCACTGCAGGAATTTGGACAGATGTATTCAAGGGGCAGATCCCAGAAGGATCCCAAACATCTCCCCCCACTTTCTAGGACCTACCCTCAGAACCTGGGCCTGTTACCTAACTATGGGGGCTATGTGCCAGGTGAGGATAGCCCCAGAGGGAAGCTTCGGGGACCAGAGTATTTGTACGTGTGTGGCACGGGTGGAGGTGGTTTGGGGGGTTGGAACTAATAGATATGGAGGGGGGGCTTGGATCACGTGGTTCAGCTTACCACTGCGCAGAAAAGGAAACAGAGGTAGCCCACAGTGGAAGGTGGGACAAGATTTTGGAGGGCTTAGGCACTGGCTGAGAAATAAATGGCTTTTCCATGCCACCAGCTACAAGTGACAGACTGTCTTGTCCATATAGGGTATAAGTTCCAGTTCGGTCGCACGTATGGGCATCTCACCCATGATGCACTGGGCCTCAGCACCCTCCAGAAGCAGCTCCTGGTATAGGTACCTGGACTTCAGGTTCTGTCTTCCCTTTCTTCCTATCCCAGGCATCCTTTTGCAAGGAAGAGAGGTGGGCCGCAGGGTGGGGGGAGGCACAAAGAAAAATGGTTTGGAGGCCGAGCACCTTTTTTATTAATAGGTGTAATAAATAAATAAATAAATACATAAACAGAAGTCTGGGCTCCTCCTCCCTCTTCTGACCACCAGGCACTGGCCACAGCCTATTTACATTTGGGGGCTTAGGGAGCTGGCCCCAATACTGTCACCCATCCTCCTCACCACCTGGCCTAGGGAACCCTGCAAATGGGCCTCTGGTCACCTCCCTCCATAGGGACATGCTTATCTGTACCTATGGAAGGGCCAGCCCAGATGGCCGGGGAAATCCTGGCAGCCCAGTGCTGCATCCCTTCCCTCCTTTTCGGGGTGGAGGTCTGGATGAGGTCACTGGGACAGTTAACAGGGAGTAATTAATACTGAGCACAGGGATGTATGGCCCCCAGCTCTTAGTCTGCTCTCTGTGGCCAAGCCAGAAGGCTTGGGAAGGGCTCTCAGGCTCTGAGTTGGGGGTTATGAGGGTCCCTGAGGCCACCAACATGCACAAGGCCTCAGTTTTGGCTGCTTCCAGGGGTTGGACTTGGAGTTGGGGTCAAGGTCACATAGGCCAGTGGCACCAGGCCGGTGTCGGGGCCGCGGCTGCAGCGCAGCCAGTCTCCTCCAGCTGGCCCCAGCACCCGGAGGATATCTCCCTTGTGGAAGCTCAGCTGTCCAGGGCCTGTGGCCAGATGATGGCACAGTGCCTTCACCTCGCTGGGGAAACAACAAATGGAGGTCAGAGAAACCCCATCCAAACCCAAACCCAGCCCCCCAATCCTGTCTCCCAGGGCTTACCATGGAGGCTTGGAGGGCAGAGCTGGAGAGGGTGGCTCCTGCAGGCTCTCCCTGGGCTCTGGCTCCCGGCGGGCACCCACTGTCTGTGCCACTAGCTGGAACATGGACTTGTCCAGGCTCAGCCAGTCAGAGGGTAGCCTAGAAGAGAGCAGCTAGAGCTCTGGCTCTGTCTGTACCCTGGCTTAGAGAGGGTCCCCAAATCCCTCCGTCTACACTATGGGATGCTGCTCACCTGTTTGCGGGCCGGGTCTCACGCTGAGCCTTTCGGGAGCCAAAGAGGTGGCCCCACTTGATGCCCCCAGGTGAAGGTTCTGAGGCTCCTTCCTCATTTTCTGCTGAGGGGGCAGTGGACCCTTCCCTCTCCCGGCTGCGCCTCAGCTCAGCCAGCACAGAATCAGGTGGGCTCCCCATCCAGAAGGGCCAGCCCCTATCCCGGCCAAGGGTCTCCTCAGGGGCAGGGCAGGCCTCCGCCCCCTCGACTACTCCCTCTCGAGGGGGTGGCCCCCCACTTCCTGACCCTTTCTTTTTCTCACTGCTGCTACTGCTGCCACCACGGGGGAACCTAGAGCACTCAGCTGAGCCATCGATGTAGACCTGGGAACTCTGCATGAGCTGGTACCACCAGCCGGCCTGCCCGCCTCGGGCCCACCTGCCACGCCCTGGGCCCCCAGCTGCCTCTGCCACCTCTTCTGTCTCCTCTTCCTCTTCATCCTCTCCACCTTCTGAGGCACCCACACCCTTCACCCGCTCCCCATGGACTGCCCTGTCCGTGTCTCCAGGGCCCTCCTGGCCCCGAGCCCGGGCCAGCTGCAATGTTGAGTGGGCGGAGAGCAGTAGGTCCTGGGACACCCGCAGCAGCTCCTTGTGCTGCCGCTGCTGCTGCCCACTTTGCAGCAGCCGGTGCTGGAACAGCAAGTCAAGGCTGAAGGGCAGCAGGGCCAGGGGCTGTAGCAGCAGCAGCAGCTCCTCAAAGAGGCTAGGGCACACAGTGTGTGCTGCACTCAGGAAGCCCCACGGCTGGTAGTGGGTCTGGATGATATCTAGGGGAGAAAGAGAGAGGCCTGAGCCACACAGAGAAGCACAGCCTGGCCTGGGGTGGGCCTTTAAGAAGCAGCCCTGGCAGAGCCACCGCATATGGCCACACAGGCTGCGTACTGTGCCCTCAGATGCACTCCAGTGGAAACGATGCCACCTCAAGTTGTGCAGGTCGCGACCTCCAAACCCTAAGTGGCAGCCCCAAGTTCAGAGTGGAGGTGTTGGGGTTCCTAGCCACCCTGACTTCCACACTGCCTGAGTATCCTGCTGACTCCAAGGCTCTAACACAAGTAGAAGCTGGGGGAAGTTTTGGGCAGAAGCCCCGGCTTTGAGGATGAAAGTTTGTGGGGTTCCCTCCCCACCTCTAGAATCTGTAAAGAGCTGTGCCTCCCTCTTTGAGCCTCTGAGGTCTGGCCTATATTGAGTTTGCAAGAGAGAACAGTGTTCTGGGCATTACCTTCGTGGTTATAGAGGTGGTTAAACCAGAACTCCAGGGACCGGATGCTGTAGGGAAATAGGTGAAGAGAGTTGAATCTTGTGTGGGTATAGCCAGATGATAAGGTACAAAGGAGATGGACATCAGGTCAGACATAGAGCAGAGGTATAGGCTGAACACACCCCTTCTATGGCTACCTGGTTCATTTCATGTAATCTAGTTCTGGAAAGTCAGCGGGGACGTTGGGAGGGGGTGAACATGTGATTCACAAGCCAATTTCTTCCCTCTAGAAAGGAGTTGGCTTGCATAGGACCCAAGAAGTCAGGGCAGCTACTGAGTGAGAGTACAGGGTACACATCCCCAAGGGGATGGCCTGGGCCCATACTTGAGAAAGAAAGATACTAGGATGTGGATCTCAAGATGGATTTACGGGCAGGCAGGATTTGGAAGTAGTGCTGGAATGGAGTGGATCAAAGTTTACAATATCCAAAGAACCAGATTAATTTCCAAATAAGCCAGATTATGGATTAAAAACCAGATTAAAAGCAAATGACCATGTTGGTGATCAGTGCCAGGGGGTTGTGGGTGTGGTGGGAAACCAGTGACCTACTGAGAGAGGCTATAGCTAGATGGGAGTGGTGAGGGAAGGAGGAAGGTGAGCCTGAGCCCTGGCCACAGATCCTGTGGATCCACCTGACTGTCTCAGTCGAGGGAGTTGGTTCCTCAGAAGTGGCGGAGCCTAGGGGAGAGGGCTGGTGGTTTGCAGCTCTTGTTGCCCCACACACTCACTTGAGCAGGCCAAGAATGAAGGCGTTGAAACGCATGGTGTGACTGGTGAGCTCTGGGAATTGGCTGACTTTGTTGTAGAGGCCATGCAGGACCTTGGTAGACGGGCCTGAGAGGAAGCCAGAGTTAGCAGTCACATGTCCAGTCTCTGGAACCTTAATCTCAGCCTGGAGTCCCCATTTGCCACCCAGCACTTACCCAGCTGTGTGGAAGCCTCAACCACACTCCACGGCATGTTCTTACGTTGCCCAATGATGACATCTAGCACAAAGGCCTTGAGCCCATCCTCCAGCACAGCCTGGACCGCAGGGCACAAGTACTTCAGAACCAGGTGGCCCACATTGGGGCTCACAGAACTATTCCCCAGCTTTGCCTGTGGATGCAGTAGACAAGTACAGAGAATCATTTGAGGCCTGACCTTGGTCCTTTCTGACTCTCTTAGGCCTGAGCATGCTTCTCTTGAGATCCCCATCCCGAAGCTCCCAACTCTGGGTTCTTGGTGCAAGAGAGCAGGAGGAAGTGGTCGCACAGAATGGGTGAGGGTCAGCCGGGTAGAGCTCAGCTCTTCAGTTTCTTGCCTACCTTCACCCCAGGATCCCGGCTTGTGCCAAAATGGGCCACAATGAGGTCCACAGCAGTGTTAACTGCTTTCACCAGCCCTGCAAGTAAGAATTTGATGTGTGACAGGTTCCTAAGCAAGTCCCTGGGCAACGTGGCTGAAACGGAGCCCTCTGTGGAGAGAGGGAGGGGCTTCCACTCTTTCTCTCTGTCTCTGCACACGGATCTCAGTCTCACCGAGGACCAGTCCCTGGCCCCTTCTTGTTTTTGCCCAGTTCTCAAGCCCTGCACTGCTTTCACCACCAGTGGATCCATCTCACCAACTGCATCTTCAAGACCTTCTTACTCCATATCCTAGATCAATCTAACTATTCATCTTCTCTGCTATGAGAAACCAGGCTAGTGGCTGCTGGAGAAAGTCCGGGGCCACTCATAACAGTGATCGACAAGGGCACTTCTTGGATGTGCGTCTCGTGGTACGCTCTGCTATCCTTTCACATTGCCAAATCTTTACCCCTCTTCTCAAGCCCTTGATTCTACTTCACCTAGAGAACAGAGGTGACTGGTCATGAATTCCACATCCCTGTCCATCCAAAAGACCTAACTACATTCTACCTAACCTCCCCCAGGGCCCACTCACTCTCCATCTTGTTCAAGGTTCTTCCCTCTTCCTAGGTTTGAATCTCCCACTCTTCCTCTGCAAGGGACCTTAGCTTCATCTTTATTCCTTCTCACAGGCTCCTTCCCTTCAGCCCACAATGATGTTCAGTTCTTTTTGCATCATCTCATTGAAGCAGCTCTCTTAGTCCAGTGGTCCCTTATTTGCTAAATAGCTTAGTAGATGTCACCATTATGCTTACCGAAGCTGTTAGTCCCTGTAGTACTTGAACTGTCCCCAAGAGCACATGGCCATTTATTTATGGCAAAGTCTCCCTCACTATACGTAGCTCTCCAAGGCAAGAGACTGAAGCCCGATTCTTAAGCATCTGATAAATGACCCTTGCGTGCTCATGCACACACACCATACACAATACACAGACTTCTACCTCTTGCCCCAATTCCTGTGCTAATTCTTTCCTAGCATGTGGAGTTCTAACATAGGGAAATAATCTGGAAGACTAGACAGTAGGGCAATGGGCACAAATAGGCACTGACAACAGAATTCCTGGCCTGAGCTGGGGGTAATATTCACCTTTTTTCTGAAGTAGGTCAATGGAAATGGCCTCTGAGTTGCCATCTGGGGACAGACAAAACTCAGCTGGAGGCTTCTCAGTCAAGGAAAAGGGGTCTTGGAAGTCAGGGCAGGTCAGTGGTAATGGCTTTACTACTTGACCTGCAAAGAAGAGAAAAATCAGTCTCAAGCAACTCTCCTAAGAGTTGCAGCTGGGTTCTGTGTTCCTTTGGGGACTGACCCCTTCTCCAGCCCTGCCAAGCTGTGGTAGAGCCTGCTCTGGGTATACTGGGGACCTGGGCCACACACCATTCATCCGGCAGTTCAGATGGCCAGCAGCACTGAAGGAGCCAGGGAATTCAAAGATGGGGTTCCTTCGGGCCAGTCGAGCTTCCTGCGGCCTTCGGTCTAGGCTCCCTGACAATCCAGGTGGCCCTAGTGGGTTCTTCCTCCTGTATTCCCGCCACTTGAGTGCTTGAGGGGACAGGTGGTTGGCTGAAAGCAGAACAGATTAGCAGAAGAGACAGACAAGAGTTAGCAGGAGATAGCACTTCATATCCACCCAGTGGGCCCATATAAAATATGAGGGCTGGGTGTGTGTGTGGATATTATCCATAGATAATATGGGGAAGGACCCCATATTAACCCCCCCCCATTATTTAACCCCTGACCCCAGGCTGGAGTATAAGAAACCATTCAAAGGGGAGGTAAAGATGCTTGGGGTGGGGGGTAAAGCTCATACCATTATTGGGCCTGGAGGCCATGCTGCCCTCACCACCTCCCCGGGCTAGACTTTCTGCTCGACTGAGGCTAGATCTCCAGGAGCCCAGAGGAGGCAAACTTCCTGTTCCATGGAGACGGTACTCAGCCAAGGTCAGTATCTTCTGATCCTCCTTCTGTGGCTGCTGCGAGGTGGCAGGCCGGGCAACAGGAGGACAGGAGTGGCTCCATGGGGGTGAGCTTTCTGTGGCTGTGGCCTGCTCTGGAGGAGGGGAGCACGAGGTGGAAGCAGAAGAATCGGTGCTGGGCCCAAAGGGGCCAGCACTGCGGATGGGGGAGTAGCTACCCAGGGGTGACGGCCGTGAGGTTTCTAGCTCAGGACCAGCTTTCCTGGCACCTCTGTTGGTGGGTGCCTGTGACTCCCCTGAGGGAGCTAAGGCTGGAACTTGAGCAGTGGGGGCAGCCAGTGGGGCAGGCTGCTGTGCACGGCCACAACCAGAGAGGCTGTAGAGCTGGGAAAGGCTGTGGAGGGCTCGGGCCTTGGCCAACTGCTTGGGGAAGTGGTGCTGGAACACGAAGGGCTGGATGGGCAGCGTGGTAGGCCTCTGCTCCTTGCTGTAGCGAAGGACTGGTCGGCTCTCAGCACCACCTCCTGTGGCAACAGTGATGGAGGAGGAATCAGACAGATATGCCCTGAGACCCCCATGAGAGGAAGCAAAGAAGCAGACAGATGATGCTCACTGGGGAGAGGGGAAGAGACAGACAGGACCTGAATTGTAGGAATTGAATGGGGTAGGGGTAATCCAAGTGTGGGAATTTGACAATGCCCCTCCCATCTTTTGTAAAACTTTCCCTATTGTCTTTATGATAACTGAACTCTCTTGTACTCTTGGCTATTCACCCCTTCTTCATTTTCTTAACTTCAAGGGTGAATATATCTTAAGGCTCCATTCTTTGATCTCCCTTTACACATTCTCCCCTGCTTTGTTCAAGTTCAGACATTCATACACATGACTCCTGAACCTTCAGCTTTAGCCCCAACCTTCCCCTTGATCTCTGGATCATTCTGCTTTAGGATTCTGCTTTCACGTATTTTTTATTTTATTTTATTTGAGAGAGAGAGAGAGAGAGAGAGAGAGAGAGAGAGAGAGAGAAGCAGAGGGAGAGACAGAATCTTAAGCAGGCTCCACTCTCAGCACTAAGCTGAAATCAAGAGTTGGATGCTCAACCAACTGAGCCACCTAGGTGCCCCAAAGATTCTGCTTTCACTTAATAATTGCTATTTTAAAACAGTTCATCTCTCGCCTTTCTCCTGATGACTTTCATTTCAGTCAATGGCAGAAACACCATTTCCTTTGTTTCGGAAGCCTAAAGAGTTGGAGTCAGAGTCACATGATCTTCAGGGTAAGATATTATTTACTTCAAGCTTTTGCTCATCATCACCTTTCTCCGCTAAAGCTGACTCATTTCATTCTTAAGCAAATCTAACCATAATATTTCCTTATTTGCAGCTGGGATCAGACTCCTGTCACCCCTATCCACCCCATTCCCACTTTTTCATAATCCTGGCATTGGAGCCTCACAGTCTTTATTTGCTCCCTCTACACAGAACGGTGGTCTCCAAGACTGATCCTCTCCTGTTCTTTCAGCCAATCTTCACGTCAGCGTCTCTCAAGACATAGGGCTCCGAACTAAACACAGAACTCCAGGATACTGTATAGCCTGATGGTCTTTGTGTGTGTGTGAGCTACGCTTCTAATAAAACACTGCGTATACTGTAAACATCTGGATGAACACAAGGTGGCGCTACAAGCACCTACAAAGCCTAAACCCCTGGGTGTGGCTCGCTAGCACAACTCTGGCCGCACAAGTCTGTGAGATAGGAATTAATATCCTTACCTGACAGATCAGGGTATTGGAAATTTAGAGATTAAGTCATTTGCCCAAGGTCATACAACTAGGAAGTGGCAGAGGTAGAACTCTGCCTAAGCCAGAGTCTGATTTAGGGGCTAACGTTCTCTTTATCACATTGCACTACACATGAAATGGTAGCCCTCATCTTTTCCCATTTATTTATTACTTCAGTGAGTCTTAAGGGGACAGTGATCACAACCCCATGGTGGGGGGGGGGGTTAGAATCATTCCTAAGGGACGTGTTCAAAATGTACCCTCTAGTAGTCATCCCCAATCTGTGCTAAGAGCAACCTTTGTCATTCTCCCTTTGCTTACTGTGCTCCAGCCACACTTCCTGCTGTCATTAAACATGCCTAGTTCATTAACATCTCAGGGTCTTTTGCACTTGCTGTTCTGCCCCAAATCTTCTCATCATTCAGGCATCAGCTCAAACATCACTTTCTCAGTGGCGACCACCCCAGTCACAAGTCACACTCTATCTCATTATCCTGTTTTATTTTCTTTTTAACATTTAATCACTATCAGAAAGTAATCTCATTTGTTTATTGTCTATTACTCCTCATGAGGGCTCCAAAAAAGCAGGGTTTCTGAATTGTTCATTGATGTATCCCCAGTGCCTAGAATAGAGCCAGGTATGTAGTAGGTACTGAATGAATATTTGTTAAATGAATGAATCCCCACTGTCTCCCTTGGTTCAGTCTAGTCTCACTGCATCCAGATCTTCTTACATAAATCAGACTGCTTCCTAAAATACCAATTTTATCCCATGGCCCTACTGCCCACAGAATAAAGTCTAATCTTCTCAAACAGGTGTCCATACCTGCCACCAATTAGGCTGCTCTCCCCTCAAACTTCCACACCTGCCATTCTCATTGACACCACTCTCCCCACTCTGTCCCCAACTTTAAGCACACAGCTTTCCCTCCTGGGAATGCCTCCCTCCTTTCCATTTATTTAAATATCAAATTTCAAGGCTGAATGGACCCTGGTTATCAGATTAGGTATTCCCAACCCCAGCTTTATTATACCCCCTATATGAAGTATGTTTGTATTAGACTGTTTATTTCTACTCTTTAAAAATCCTCCCTAAGTCCCCAGGATAGGATTTGAGGCAGGGAAGTAAGCTCAGAGAAGAAGGAGGAGCCTAACCTGGGGAGTGGGTCTCAGTTATGTCCCCAGGGAAAACAGACTAAGGCTTCACATTTTTCTACGCGACAGCTCTTAAAAAAACTGGAGTCAGGGGCGCCTGGGTGGCACAGTCGGTTAAGCGTCCGACTTCAGCCAGGTCACGATCTCGCGGTCTGTGAGTTCGAGCCCCACGTCAGGCTCTGGGCTGATGGCTCAGAGCCTGGAGCCTGTTTCCGATTCTGTGTCTCCCTCTCTCTCTGCCCCTCCCCCGTTCATGCTCTGTCTCTCTCTGTCCCAAAAAAAACAAAATAAAACGTTGAAAAAAAATTTTTTTTTTAAATAAAAAAAAATAAAAAAAAGAAAACTGGAGTCAGAGACCACGTTCATCCAAGTCTGCTGTTCTATAGGTGACATAGTCCCAGTCCCTCAGTTCCTTCTTAAAATGAAGCACCTAGAACTTCCAGGTGAGCACTAACTGGTGCAGGGAGTAGAGGACTATCAGCTTCTCCCTTCTGGAGTCTATCAATGAATCCAGTCATTTTAACTTTTGGAAGGAAGCCCTTCCAAACTGCTGACTCATTCTGAGTTTGCTATCAGTTAAATATCCCAAATCAACAGAAGTACATACAGCTCACCTGTCAAACTTCACATTGTTCCCTGCTTTTTTAATTTTGTTCTTTCCAGACTTGGTAAGATCTTTTTGAATCCTGACTCTGCTGCTCAGGATCTCAAAGAGATCTCTGCTTCTTTTGTTATTCATGAATTCTTTTGAATAGTCACTCATAGCAAAGAATCGAGAGAAGAGACCTGTGGTAAGTCACTGGAGACTTATGGAACAGAACAGCATCTCTATATGAAAAGTCTTACCTGATAACAAAACAAACAACACTTTTAATGCATCTCTCACCAGGATTGGTCTTGCCCTAAGAATGTCAGCCACAACATCCCCTGTGCCTAGAGACACCTGCCAGACAGTACAGTCTTAGAAGGGAGTAGGTTCCAAGGGACTCTGGCCAATCTCTGCTGTTTCTGACCCCCCTCTTCCCTAGAGACCTCCCTTTCCATCCCACCCCAAGAACAGCTCCTTTGTGTATGTTTAGGAGTGTGAAGTCTTCTGATGGGCTGTGATCTCCCTAACAGCAGAGATAAAACCATTTATGTTTTTTTAACCCATTTCCTTTGAGAAGCCAAGGGACCCCAACCTGAGGCCACAGCACAGCACATTCCCCTTTATCTCCCTTTCCCCTGCTTTATCTCCTCTTTCTTTCCAAACCCTCTGAGATCTGGCTTCCACCCTCACTGCTCCCAAATGTTGCTTTCTGGATTCTTTAGCCTTAATGTTAGCAATTTCACTTCAAATTTTGTTGAACTCTTTTTGAAATTTTCTCCTCATTTAGTGCATGTACCTTCACTCTCCCCTGGTTTTCCTCTAATATCCTAATTCTTCTCAGTCTCCTTGGGATGTTGCTCTGCTCACCCTCAAATCATTGTATCCTCAGGGCTCTCTGTCCTTGTTCCTTTTATAACTCCACACATTCTCCCTGGATACTCTCATCCACTCAAAGCTTCAACTACCTCTTTTTTTAAAAGTTATTTTTAAAATTTTAATTTAATTTTATATGTTTTTAATTTTTTCTTTAAATCCAAGTTAGTTAACATATAGTGTAATAATGGTTTCAGGAACATAATTTAGTGAATCATCACTTCCATATGACACCCAGTGCTCATCCCAACAAGTGCCCTCTTAATGCCCGACACACATTTAACTCATTCCCCTACCCACCTCCCCTCAGCAACCCTCAGTTTGTTTTCTGTATTTAAGAGTCTCTTATGGTTTGCCTTCTCTCTGTTTTTATCTTAATTTTCCTTTCTTCCCCTTTGTTCATCTGTTTTGTTTCTTAAATTCCACATATGCAACTACCTTTTTTATTCTGACGACTCTGATCATAGCCATCCCCTGACTCCCAGGATATCCTTTCCAATCTACCTTCCACCCAAACAACCAGTGATCTTTCTAAAACGCAAATGAAAACATGCTACTAAGCTGTTAAAAACAAACAAAATGCCACTTCCCTGATTAAATCCTTCAAAAGTTCCATCCACACCCCACCATGGCTATACCAAATTATTTGCAGTTTCTGGAAAGCATCAAGTTATTTTGCACCTTTGTAGTTTTATACAGACTACTGTATGAATCTAGAATGTTCTTTCAAGTCTCCACAAAGCCTATTCCTAATCATCCTTCTAGACTGGTTTTAAATATAAATTATGTTAGCAGTCCTTTTCTGACATGTTAGTCTGGATAGCCCTCTCATAGACCAGTACCATACTGTCATCTCTGTGTTTTAATTATGTTTCCTTTTCTGTTTTCATCCTTAGTCCATATTCTTTGAGGGCAGAGACTGTCCCTCATATCTATCACCAGCATTTAACACAGAGCCTTTATAAAATATTTAAATGTAATAAAATAAATAGGAAAAGAGAGGACCCAGGAGGCTTTAAAGGTCTAGCGACTGGTTTCAGACTCTTTGATGAGTGGCAACAATCACTGATCAAAGAATGGACTTCACTGACACCCAGTATGGTCTGCCTATTGGACATATCCCTTAAGCACTGTAAATTCCTAAATGTCCAAAACTAAACTCGTGCCTTATCCCTTTTCCTATAAATCTACTTTAGTGTTTGAGGTCTCTATCCACGTACCCTCATCTTTCCAGTCATCCAGGCTTACAATCACAATCTTCTGTGTTACTTCCTTTCCCAATATATCAATTTCTAAATCCTGACTTTATCTCCTTAGTGTATTTGTTTATCCTCTATCCCTCCTTCCCCCGGTGACAACTGTAGGACATGACCTGGACTGGAAAGATTAATCTAGGCTGAGGAACCTTTAGTGGTTATGGATGGGGTGGTTGTCAGGGCCCTATCACTGAGGAAGCCATGCATATATCTTCATATTCTCCAGCTAGGTTCCTTACCGTCAGCTCTAGCTCTTGCATCCTTCTGTGTATGGCTGTTGGCTGGGCTCCCTGGGAGAGCAGGCCCTGGATCCATCAGCTGGGCCAGGGGGCCTTGCCCAGCAGCTCTGAGGCCAGTAGGTGGCATCTCATTGGACTGGGGGCCCTGACAGACCTGGGTGGACCAGGGCTCTGGGCCAACTAGGTCCATGCCTGGCCCCGAAGGCATGGGTGGTAGGCTGTGGCTACAGCGAACGCCCTCATCCAGTGGGCCCACCCTATCTTGTTGGGCTTCTTGGATGGGTGAGAACTCCTGGGAGGAGTCTCCGATGCTCAGTCGAAGTGGCGGAGAGCCAGAGCCTGCAGCTTTCTTCCGGCCTTTGGCGAGCTCGGCGAAGGAGGTGACCCGCCTAGGCGGGGAGCCAGGCCCAGCGAGGGCTGTAGGACCCTCACTCAGGCGCACTGGGCAACTCAACATGCGTTCCAGTGAGCCCAGGCGGACAGGAGGGCTGCGCGCCAGTGTGCGATCACAGCTTCGAGAGCGCTGGCGTCCAGTGCTAAGGTTGGGGGGTGAAGTGTTAGTGTACACTTGCCCCTCGATCACAGCGGGGCCCACAGGAGCTGCTGCTTCCACTGAGGAACCCACTGCTTCTTGCTCCTCTGGCTGGACTTCTGGCCTCTGGAATAGGTAATACTCAGAGGGCTGGCTGGGGCCAGGGTCTGGACCAGGGCCTGGTGCCGGGCTTATCTTGGTGTGTTCCTCAGAGCAGCTGGTGATGGAAGAGCCAGCTGGGCTTGGGGATGATTGGGAGGACAGGTCACAGGTGACAAGTTTATAGTAATTCTGTGTGGCCACAACAAGACGGGCCTGGCTCTGGAAGCAGGCTGTGAGGTCAGCCACAGCTGGGCAGGGCTCACAGTGTGGGCGGTAGGAGTTGCAGTTGGCATCAAGCTCAGGAGACGAGGCATGAGGACAGCCATAGCTCCCCTCCCTTCCCCCACTGTCGGGGTGGTGGGACTCACAAGACATCTTAGACTCAGCTGGGGAGGGCTGCAGGTCCAGGTAGAAGGCGCCAGGGTCTGAGTGGCTGCAGAAGGAAGAGTTGCTGCAAGACTGTGGGGCGGAGTTGAGATTGGCACGGGAGTTGCCATGCATCTTGTTGTAGAGGGTGCTGAAGGTGACCAGCACACCGTCTGAGCTGTTGCAGGAGGAGTCACTCACATAGCCCATGGACTGGTCAGCCGCCTCAGACTGACTGGATGTGCTACTGCAGCGGCAGTGCTGAGGTCCTGAGCCTGAGCATCTTGGGTTCCTTGGGGATTCATCTGAACTGAGTTTCCATTCGTGATCAAAGGAAAAGCCAGAGGTATCACTGGCTCCACCCCCACTGCCACTCCCACCAGGCCCCCCACACTCATCCAGTTCCATGGTCTCCGCTTCCAGTTCTGGCCGGCAGCAGTGGCTGGTGCTGCACTGCTGGGTATCCAAGGTGGCCACTGGCTCCTGCTCCTGCCCTTCCACTACTCCAGCCCGACTACGTGTTGCCCCCCATGGCCTGCTCACTCTAGGGCCAGGTGGTGGCAGCTGGAAAGGGGACAGATGTAAGGTGGGCTGACCAGCCCCATGCAGGTGGAAGGACTGCTGGGTGGCACTATCACCAGTGCTGTCATCATATAGGTCACCAAGTCCTGGCTCAGCCACACCTTCCTGTAGCAAGAAGGGATTGTGTCGTTTAGGGGCCCCGGGGCCTCTTCCATCCCGTACCCTACTCTTCGTGCTGTCTGCAGACCGCGCAGATCCCCCCGGAGCAGAGTGCAGACTGTTGTATAGCAGCGAGTCAGCTTGTCCTAGGTCTTGATCAGGCTGGGTGATGCCCAGCTCAGGTGGGCAGAAGGGATTGGATCTTGTGCTCCCACTACCCCCACCTGCCCCTCCACAGCACTGTCTGTCTGGGACTTGACAATGCACCAGGGGGATGTGGTGGACGATGAGGGTCTCTCCAGTCAGCTTTGGGGGACTATCCATTCTGGAAATTTCGAACAAGGGCATCAACAGCACCAGACACTGCCCCCGGAGCCCAGTGGGGCAGAACACATTTCATCAGGAGAGCTTGGCACCTGGAGAGAGAGGGAAAGAAAGGGAACCTAATGTCACCTCCCTGGAAGTCAGGGACATGCCCTTCCCATAGCATTTTTAGGTGGAGAAGAGCCCAAGCGGAGAAAAGATTCAGAGTCAAGATGGAGCTTGATAACACAGCCCAACAGGGCAGGGGTACCCCACCATACTCTGGACTGCACAGGCCCAGCTCTTGAGCACCCCCTTCATTTTAAGTTGGCCATGCATCCACTTGTGACCAAAGGCAGAGCCCCTTTTAATGCCACATACGAAAATCTCGGGGTTCTCAAGGGCAACACTTTCTCGTTTTCTTTCAAGGATGTGGTCTTAGCAGTAAATGATGACTAGTCCTGAGTACAGAAAAGTATGAGTAGTGACATAACTAAGAAAAATCATCTAGGATGACTGAAAGGGTGCTCAGCACTAAGGGGGATACAGAGATGACTTAGTCACAGTTACAGCTTGCAAGCTTTCAGATAAGGGGAAAATCATGAATACTATATTATGTACTCACAGCAGTAAGCTATAATTTTGCAAGAAAACTATTTTTAAATATTCTCTATCATTTGCCCCCCTATGTCATCTCATTTTCTCTTCCTCTGAGCCCCAGAATGTTTATCCCTCTCTCATGGCTGTGGGCTAAGGATCCTTGCTCTCCTTACTACTGTTCTGGAGCTTCTTCTTCTTTTTTTTAAAGATTTTGTTTTTAAGTAATCTCTATACCCAACGTGGGGCCTGAACTCACACCCCCAAGATCAAGAGCCACATGCTCCACAAACTGAGCCAGCTAGGTGCCCCTGTCCTGCAGCTTCTTGAATACAGAGACCAAATTGGGCATCAAAGTGACTGAAAGTATGCTAATCTCTTCCTTCTCAATGCAGGGCCAGTGTCTATTTCTATCTCTTTTGTATCACTCAGGCACAACATCACATAAGACCTAGCAAACATGACAGCCATAATACATTCTTGTCCAGCTCAGGGTACAGATCTTCTGAAGTGCCCAAATTCTATCCAGTTTCAGCTCAGAACTTTCACTGTGGGGGTCTCCTAGAAAGTCTTCTCTTCCCAGTTTTTCCTCTGATAGGCTAAGGTAAAGTTCTCTCTTGTTCAAGGTCTCCTGGCCCCAAGGACACAGAGCCCACTCTGAGCTTCTCTGGTCTGTTGGCTGGACTGTGGCAGAATGGCTTCCTCAAATTCTAGTCTTCTGTGCTATCAAGTTCAATCCTAACAGTCCTCACTTGCTCAGATGCCTCATATCTAATTTCATTCATTTCTCTTCCTTCCCTTTTTATTCTTGTCATTTTCCTTCCACCCACTATGAGTATAAATCCCCCACAACCTAAGTTCTCCATCATTTAGCTGAATGCTTTATACCATCAATTTTTAAAATTTTAACTCATTTAGATTATAGGATCACAGCCCTTCATGTGGAGTACAGAAAAGATCTAGGCAAGTCACATATACTCAAGGACATGAAAAGGCAATAATAAATGAAAAAATTCAAGTGGCTGATAAATACATTTGTGAGGGATACAGTTTTAAAATATCATTATTTACAAATTAAATTACATCAAAATTAAAAAGTATTTACCCTCTTTTTCCCCCTTTCCTTTCAGAGAGGAAGACTTTGTTGGACTTCCAATCCTTTGTGAGTTGACTGGGGGTAATAGATATGGGGGTAGTAGATACGGAGAAAGGTGGAAACTAGACAGACTAAACTGAGCTACAAGGTTTGAGTTATAGAAAACAGGGGAATAAATATTTTTTACCTTGGATTAGGTGATGGTTTCTTCGCTATGACACCAAAAGCACAAGTGAAAAGTGAGAAAATAGATAAGGTGGATGGACATTATAAAAATTAAAAACCTTCACGCGTCAAAGGATACCATCAAGAAAAGACAACCCACAAAATGCGAGAAAATATTTACAAAGAGACTTCTGATCAAAATATATGAAGAACTCTCACAACCCCACATTAAAAAGACATATAACCCAATTAAAAACTGGGCAAAGACTTGCCTAGACATTTCTCCAAAGTAAACACACAAATGGTCAATAAACACATGAAAAGATGCTCAACATCATTAGTCATTAGATAAATGAAAACCACACTGAGATACCACTTCATCCCCAGCATGATTCCTAAGATAAAAGACAGACAATAATAAATGTGTGAAAATGTGGAGAAATTGGAACTCTCAAACTTTGCTGGAGGCATTGTCAAATGGTGCTACTTTGGAAAAACAGTCTGACAGTGCCTTAAAATGTTAAACATAGAGTTACCATATGACCCAGCAATTCTACTCCTAGGTATATACTCAAGGGAAATGAAAACACATGTTCACACAAAAGTGTGTATATGAGGGGCACCTGGCTGACTCGGTAAAGCATGTGAGTCCTGATCTCAGGGTTGTGAGTTCAAGCCCCAATTGGGTATAGAGCTTACTCTATCTATCTATCTATCTATCTATCTATTCATTTATATTTTATTTTTTAATGTTTATTTATTTTGGAGAGAGAGAGCACAAGCAGGGGAGGGGCACAGAGAGAGGGAGACTGAGGATCCAAAGTGGGCTCTGCACTGGCAGCAGTGAGCCCCAATGCAGGGCTCAAACTCATGAACTGTGAGATCATGACCTGAGCCAAAGTCAGATGCTCAACCCTCTGAGCCACCCAGGCATCCCTATTTATTTATTTATTTAATTTGGTTTTTCTTTTTACTTTTCTTCTAAGATTCTATTTTTAAGTAATCTCTTCACCCAGTGTGGGGCTTGAACCTATAACTCTGAGATCAAGTGTTGCATGCTCCACTGACTGAGCCAGCCAGGCACCCCAGTGTAGTGCTTACTTTAAAAATAAATAAATAGGGGCACTTAGGTGGCTTAGTGGGTTAAGCATTCAACTCTTGATTTTGGCTCAAGTCATGATCTCATGGTTAATGAGACTGAGCCTTGCATCAGGCTTTGCGCTGACAGTGCAGAGCCTGTTTGGGATTCTCTCTCTCCCTCTCTCTCTCTCTCTGCCCCTCCCCTGCTCAGTCGCTTACTCTCTCTCCAAAATAAGTAAATAAACATTAAAATGAATAAATAAATATATAGATAAAGCTGCACCAAAAAAACGATGTTAAAAAAATAATGTGATATATACATACAATGGAATACTATTTAGCAATAAAAGGAATGAAGTGGTGATCCATGCTACAACATGAATGAACTTCAAAAAGTAAAAGAAGCCAGTCATAAAAAGCTTTTTTGTATGATGTAGGATTCCATTTACATGAAATTTCCAGAACAGACAAACCCACAGAGCAGAAAATAGATTAGTGGTTTCCAGGGACTGGGGGACTGGGGAATGGGGAGTGACTGCTAACAGGTATGGAGGTTCTTTCTGGGGTAATGAAAATGTTCTGAGATCAGACAGTGGTGATAATTATGAAAGTCTGCGAGTAAAATCAAAACTACAGAATTTTATGGTATGTGAATTATACCTTAACAAAGCTGTTATTTAAAACCTTTTTTAAAAATACACACACACAAAAGGTTAGGAGTTATGAGGTCAGGAGGGGTGAGGAAGGGAACCAGTGTTGAGCAGTGGAGGGGATGGGGCATTTGCAGAAACAAGTTGAGAACAAGAAAAGAGAAAGAGAGCTGCCTTAAAGTATGGGATTTTATAGAGAGAAATAAAGAGGATTTTTAGGAAGTTTAGCTATGAGGTACATGAGATAATTTCTCTTTGCTCCTTCATATCTCTTCCTTCACCAAGAAAACTTGGGTTCAAATATATATGCCACAAGGATAACAGAAAGTTGGAAACAACCTAAAATTCCAATAATAATCAATCAACAAAAAAGAAAAGAGCAGGGGTACCTGGGTTGCTCAGTCAGTTAAGTGTCCAACACTTTTTTTTCTGAATTTTTTAATGTTTATTTATTTTTGAGGGGGGTGGTGCATATATAGAGGGAGACACAGAATCGGAAGCAGGCTCCAGGCTCCGAGCTCTCAGCACAGAGCCAGATGCAGGGCTTTAACTCACAGGCCCAGAGATCATGGCCTAAACCAAAGTCGGACACCCAATTGACTAAGCCACTCAGGCACCCCAAGTGTCGCTTGATTTTGGCTCAGGTTTCTCTCAGTTGGTCAGATCAAGCCCTGTGTTGGGCTCTGCACTGACAGTGTGCAGTCTGCTTGGGATTTTCTCTCTCCTCTCTCTCTGCCCCTTCCCTGTTCATATGCTCGCACTCTCTCTCTCAAAGATAAACTTAAAAATTTATTTATTTATTTGTTTGTTTGTTTGTTTGTTTTTAAAGAATTTTAAAAATGATTTTATTTATTTTATTTTTTTGAGAGAGAGGGAGATGCACAGAGAGAAGAAGAGAGAGAATCCTAAGCAGGCTCCACGCTGTTAGCACAGAGCCCAACACAGGGCTCAAACTCACCAACCATGAGATCATGACCTGAGTTGAGATCAAGAGTCGAATGCTTAACCGACTGAGTGACCCAGGCACCCCTGGAAAAAAAATTTTTTTTAATAAAAAAGTAAGAGCAGAGTAACATTAAAATATGTCAATGTGACCACTGACTTGGGAAAACATTCACAAAATATTAGGTGAAAACTGCAAACTACAAACAGTACGGTATGACACCATTTTTAAAAATAAATATATGTCTATATGTGTCTTAGTCTGTTGAAGCTGCTATGACAAAATATCTGAGACTATGTGGCTTATAAACAGCAGAAATTTATTTCTCATAGTTCTGGGGGCTGGGAAGTCTAAGAACAAGGTGTCAAAATGGCTGTGTTCTACCCTCTTCCTGGTTTATAGCTGGCACTTCTAGCTGTGTCCTCACATGGTGTAAGGGACAAGAGATGTCTCTGGAGCCTGTTTTGTAAAAGCAGTAATATCATTCATGAGGGCTTTGCCCTCATGAAGTAATCACCCCAAGGCCTACCTCTTACTATCATTACCTTTGTGGGTTAGGGTTCAATATATGAATTTGGGGGGACACAGACATTCAGACCATAGCAATATGCATGAAAGAAAATCTGAAACCATATACAACAAGATGTTAATAGTTCTTATCTATGTTGAGTGATTTTAGATTATTTATAATTTTACCCTTTTGGTATTAACTGTATTTCCTAATTTGTATGTAATATATATCTATTATGTATGTAATTTAAACGGTTTTATTTCCTTTAAACACGTAGATACCACAGGTTCAGGGCTTGGAGAGGGGGTCTTCCCCTTATAGATAGTACTAGGTTTCCCCAAGGTCCAGGCTATCATCTGAGGTCTGGACTAAAGGAGCTATCTTGTACATATAGCAGTAATTTTAGGAGTACCTATGGGTTACAGCCATCACTTGATCTTCAATGAATATCCAGCCCCCCTATATTTTTTTAATTTAATTTTTTTTTGAGAGAGAGAGAGAGAGAGAGAGAGAGAGAGAGAGAGAATGCACATGCGCGTGAGTGTGTGAGAGCAGGGGAGCGGCAGGAGAGGGAGAGAGAGAATCATAAGCAGGCTCCATGCCCAGCATAGAGGCTGACCTCAGGAACTGTGAGATCATGACCTGAGCCGAAATCAAGAACTGGACGCCTAACCGACTTAGCCACCCAAGCGCCCCGACCCAACCACACCCCCCTTTCAAACCACCATTTTCAAGCGGTATTCACAAATATACAAACATAGAAACTTGTGATTCTGATCCACAAAACTATTATTGAGTCATACATGCTTTAAAATGGAAAAACATAGTGATACACAGAGTCTAGAAGGCTGATCCTCTAAACCAGAGATAAAGAATAAATGGATAATGGAAGATGATGAAGAATCTGTACCTGGAGGGTGCAGAGAGTTATATTATACTGTTATGTTTACATATCTGTCCCCCAGGCTAGAGTGTAGCTTCTTGAGGTCAAAACCTGTGATACAGTCAACTCTGTGTCCCTGGAACTTATACACAGCGCTTGGAACATGGTAGGTGCTCGGTTATTTGTGGACTTCTATTTTACCCATTTATTTTTTTTTAATTAAAAAAATTTTTTTCCTAATGTTTATTTATTTTTGAGAGAGAGAGAGTGCAAACAGGGAAGGGCAGAGAGAGAGGGAGACAGAATCTGAAGCAGGCTCCAGGCTCCAAGCTGTCAGCACAGAGCTGGACATGGGGCTTGAACTGACAAACCATGAGATCATAACCTGAGCTGAAGTCTGCCACTTAATGGGTTGAGCCACTCAAGTGCCCCTATTTTACCCATTTAAAAAACTGACTTGTCTTTTTATTATTGAGTTGTACGGGCTTTTAAATTTCCTTTATCAGACACATGTCTTGAGAATATTTTCTCTCAGCCTGTGGCTTGCCCATTTGTTTTCTTTAAAAACATTTTTTTAAATGTTTATTTATTTTTGAGAGAGAGAGAGAGAGAGAGTGTGTGAGTGGGGAAGGGGGTAGAGAGAGAGATGGAGACAGAACTCTAAGTGGGCTCCAGGCTCTGTGCTGTCAGCATAGAGTCCAATGCGGGGCTTGAACTCACGAACTGTGAGACGCTTCACCGACTGAGCCAGCCAGGAGCCCCTGCCCATTTGTTTTCTAAATAGCGTTTTTTTTTTTTTTTTTTAAGTTTATTTATTTACTTAGAGTGCATGTGCAGGGGAGGGGCAAAGAGAGAGAGAGAGAGAGAGGGAGAGATAGATAGAGAGAGAATCCCAAGCAGGCTCCACACTGTTAGCACAGAGCCGGACTTGGGGCTCAAACTCACAACCATAAGATCATGACCTGAGCTGAAATCTACAGTCGGATGCTTGACTGACTGAGCTACCCAGGTGCACCTTCATGGTGCTTTTTAATTAATGGAAGTTTTTAATTTTATAAAATCCCATTTATCTTTTATGGTTAGAGCCTTCTGTCCTATTTAAAAAATCTTTGCCTATCACAAGATCATAAAGAAATTTTTCCTTTTTTTTTCCCCTCTGAAAGCTGTATAGTTTTAGCTTTTACATTTAGGTTTTGTTGAATCCTATTTTAACTGTAAAGCTCTATCACTGTTTGATTCATTTTATATTTTTGTATCTTAGAAAAGGTCTTATTCCTTTCTGATTTCCACACAACCAAGGGGGATGCCTGCCAGTATTTCTTTCACAGACAACTCTAGCTCAGTCAACTGAGGTGACGTACTGCAGGCATCCCATGAGATTTTGTATTCATGCCCCCTTTCCTGAACTTGCACATTTTTGTAAAGCACATTTTTTTTTACATGTCGCCTCACTGATCCTCACAACAACTCACGAAAGTAGGCAGAGACACTTCCATTTTAAAAAACAAGGAAATTGACAATCAAAAACAAAAGGACTTGTCCAAGATCATTCAGTGAATAAATGACAATTAGACAGGACTCAGGATAACTTAACTTTTGTTAGTTAAGAATGTAATGAGAGTATACTATACATGTGACTTTATTTCAAACACAACACACACCTCTTAGACTTCTTTCCTGGGAATGACTTGTTCTATAACAATACAAGTTTAATACTGTGGGCCATGAGCTCTAATAAACTTGAAAACAATAGGGTAGAAGAGCTCATTGCAGATCCCCTCTGCACCCTGATTAAATGGAGAGACATGGGAGATGACGATGGGGAAGGAATAGAGAATCCAGAATAGGAAGAGAGTGAAAGAAAGCTCTCAGAAGACGGGCCCAATAGCTATGCCTAGTAGGAAGATAGTGGTTGGGTTTAGCCAGCATAAAGTTATGAAGTCTAGCTCTCCAGAATCAGGGAAAGCTTTCCATGAGTGCCCTTTTCCTGGCCCCCATTCCAAATGGATGTCTCTTGGCCTAACATAATAATACTATTTATTAGTGATCATTCACTGAGCTCTTACATGCCAGGTGATTTACATATGTCATCTCTGGTTCCACTATGATCTTTTAAAGTAGGCACAATCATTCCCACTTCACAGATGAGAAAACTGAAGCTTAGCAAGAGTAAATCGTTTGCCCACAATTACACAGCTGAGATGGAACAACACAAACCCAGGTCTGCCTAACTCCTAATTCTTCCTACTACAACAGCCTCCCAAAGAAAATGTTCAGGGGCCACACCCTTTTCCAAAAGTACCGGCATTTATTCTGCTACTACAGCAGCTGCTTCCTACCTTTCCTGTACAGGCCCACACTTGAACCTCCACTTACATAATTTGGATTTACCCACTTCTCTATTCTCTGAACCGACAGTCCCTTTTATATTACCACCTCAGTAATATGAGTGTTATTAAACACTCTTCAATCCACTCCTGTCTCAGTTCCCAGCCCTCATCTTCCTGCCCCATTCATAGTCCCCAAGGCCCCTTTTCCCTGTTCTGTAGTTCACATTCCTAGATGCTTCCTGGGAACTAACACCCTCCCTCCCGCAACTTCCCAGTGTATTTGCCATAATTGCACAATGTGGAACTACTGACTGTATGTATGTGCCCATATTTGCACAATGTGGAACTACTGACTCCTTTTAGCATATGTATTTGAATCATTCACCAAGGTGGTCAGTGGAAATGGGAATTTAAGGAACTCTTTCTATCTGCTCAGCAATAGGTCAACTCTGGGCAGGAGAATGTTCTAAATTCCAGAAGAAAGGTTTCCCCTGTCTTTGGTCATCAGCAGCTTTCTGCCAGTCATAAAACTCTTTCCCTCTTTTCTTGGCCTCCTGAAGGAAGACTGGGAAGACAGCAGTATTCAGTTGCTCTTCTCTAACAACCTGACCTTGATCTGTGGCCCGATGAGGAGCGTCAATAGCACTGATAACTTTTCCTGTCTGAGTCTTCTCTTGGGCACGACTGAAGGGAAGAGACAAAGAGGGTGGATTTGGGAGGACCAGCTTATGCTTAGGTCTCTTCCCGATAGGAATCTAAGTCTGTATAAGGAGACTGATTATAACAGGTCAGGTGCTGTAGGCATTACAGTGACTGACTCCTCACATTCCCCCTCCCCCAATATACTATAGAGCCTCTTGGTCAACATTCTTTCTTATTCCATCCTTACCTGCAGCCTGGTGGCTCCATGGCAACAGAAGATATGGTATGCGTGTCTATGGGCATGTATGTTTATGTATGGAGGAAAAGAACGGGTTGGATGCTTCCCAGCCCTTCCTCTTGAGAGCTGCTTGGATCCCAGCATATTCTCCATCATAAACTTACAATAGCTTTAGGGGTGTCTCCTCCCATTAAGTCTTTGTTCCTAGATCTGACCCCCCTTCACCATGACCCATACTACAGCAGCCTCATTAGAAACGCCCAGAAAAGAGGGGATCTTCTGTTGCTTGACAAAATAGCATTAGCCCAAGCCTCTGCACCACAGCCCAAATGTATGCATGGACGAGCTCATCTAATGTTTGCTCTCATGCTTGCACTCTCTCTCTCTGTGCTCTCTCTTTCTTTCGGAAGGACAAAGCCAACCCTCAGAAGCCGGGGTCCAAATGTGCTGATCGGTTATCCTAGTGTCTCTACCCTGCCCCTCCCCCAGCTCCGCTAAGCCATACCTCTGTAAGGAGCCTTGAGCTGTACCCGGAGGCTTCTGTTCCTTTTGCACTGCAACCAAGCTCTACCTCGACAGTTCCAGCTGAGGCATTGTTCCACGGGACCACACAGGGGGAACTGAACCGATTTCCTAAGATCTGATTTCTGCTAATACAATGGCATCGTTGCTAATGCAGGGAGGCTGCGCAATCCCAGCCCCAGTATCCTTGCTGCTGCCGCTGCTACTGGTGCTGCGGTGACGTTGCTGCTAAGGGAAGGGGGAAGGGAAAGGAGCAGGCATGCCCACAGTACAGCCACTCAGCCTCCCTCCCTGTCAGTCCCTGTGGGCCCTTTAGCCTAGGGAAGGGGGAGGGGAGAGAAAGCCACAGAGGGCAGCCAGGGCTGGAAGACTGAGAACTCTGAAGGCAGCAAAGAAAATTAGACCAGAGAGCTGGGTCTAGCTTCTCTTTTGCTCTTAGGAGTCTCAGGGAAAAAGTCTGGGCAGAGCCTTAGAGCTTCCTTCCTTCCTTTAGGCCCCTCCTTTTAGATCTTAGCCAGAAACCTCTCCCTCCTCTCTTCACCGACTCTGAATGACTCCTTGTTTTCCAGCTTTTTCCTTTCACTAGGATTCCAGACTAGCCTCAGGGCAGAGCAGCCATCCTGGGAGGGGGTTTCTGAAACCTTGAAGGGAGGTTTCAGGGACCAGGCATCATTCTGTCAGCAGGTAGAGTCTTTGTGTATCCCAGCTAGATTCAGCACTAGGCTTTCTAGGGTGTGCCTCTTCAGAGAAATGAGGTCTGTCTCAGAAAAAAGAGAGACTGGGCCATAGGCAGGCTTCTATACACAGGGTGGTAGTGAGCCTTAGGACCGGGTTGAGCACAGGTCCCTTCCTAACACAGAGTCTGATTCAGTTCCCTACATCTTCAGAGGTTCTGTTAGTGTGGGCGGAACAAAACCTTCTCCCTTCACCTGCATCAGGTTTTGGTCAAGTGGCGTCCAGCTGAGCCAGTGGTGAGGCAGAATCCATTTGACCAGGCTGAGGGGCCAGGAAGCTTATTTTCCTAGGGAAAGGAAGGCTAAGGAAAGGGAGAGGTCTTCCCTCTGCCAGAGAAAAATCTCAGTTCTGCCTGTAGGTCTACAGAGCCCTTCACCCCTTCCCAGCTCCACTTTCCTCAGGTTCTGGGCCAGTTCTGTGGGAATCAGTAAACAGTGGAGAAGCTACAGCCAGAGCCAGTTGTACAGTAAGCAGCAGCACTGTCTGTCTACTTCAGGTCACTGCCCCCTGCTGCCACCCTTGATGGCAAAGACAGTCACAAGCTGGGGACCTATCTAGGTCTCCTCTCAGTGTTGACTAGTATCTGGATCCCTCAGCCAAGCCCCTGGATTTCAGGTCCCTAGAAAGAAGACTTGGGTCCAGTGGCCAGGACCACAGCAACTACCACTCAGGATCCACAAGAGATATAGTTTCTTTCCCCTTATTGCTTCTTCTATTTCCTATGTGACCCATGAGTCTACAGATGATATGCTAAAATGAACAGAGTTGCACAGGGAACAGAGAAGTAGGTAAAGTTCCAAAAACCCACCTCCAACCTAAATCTGTTTGAGGGGCAAAGGCACCTTGATCTCATAAAGCAGGAAACAATGAGGAAGAGAAGGAGAGAAGGAGGCTGCTTCATAAAACTGACCATTAGTGGTTTTCACAAGGAGACTGAAAGCAGCAGAAATGGTGTTGGTGTCACTGTACATGCATACCTCCTTGTATGGAGCGTCACTTTGTTATGTTTTCAGATACTGCATTGTTGTTGTTGTTTTTGTTTGTTTTTTGGCAACACTGTGTGGAGCAAGTCTATCAGCGCCATTTTTCAAACAGGATTTATTTATTTTGTGTCTCTGTGTCATATTTTCGTAATTCTCACAATATTTCAAACTTTTTCATTATTATTAAATTTGTTATGGTGACTTGCGATCAGTGATCCTTAAAAAAATTTTTTTTAAGTTTATTATTTTGAGAGAGAGAGAGAGAATGTGCACGTGCATGTGAACAAGTAGGGGAGGAGCAGAGAGAAAGGCAGAGTAAGAATACCACATAGGCTCTGTGCTGTCAGCTCAGAACCCAACACGGGGCTTGATCTCATGAATAGTGAGATCATGACATAAGCTGAAATCAAGAGTCGGAAACTTAACCAACTGAGCCACCCAGGCGCCCCATGAATAGTGATCCTTGATATAACTATTGTTAATTGTTTTGGGGCACCATGAACCATGCCCATAAAAGATAGTCAACTTAATAAATGTTGTGTGTGTTTTGACCGCTCCACTGTCTGGCTGCTCCCCTCCCTCTCTCCTTCCCCTTTGGGCTTCCTTATACCTTGAGACATAATAATATTGAAATTAGGCCAACCAATAACCCTACAGTGGCCTCAAAGTATTCAAATGAAAGGAAGAGTTGCACATCTCTCACTTTAAATTAAAAGGTAGAAATGATTAAGCTTAGTGAGGAAGGCATGTTTATTTATTTTTATTTTTATTTTTTTTTAATATGAAATTTATTGTCAAATTGGTTTCCATATAACACCCAGTGCTCATCCAAGGAAGGCGTGTTTAAAGCTGAGATAGGCCAAAAGCTGGGCCTCTGTGTCAAACACTTATCCAAGTTGTAAATGCAAAAGAAAGTTCTTGAAGGAAGTTAAAAGTGCTACTCTGCTAAACACATGAATCATAAGAAAGCAAAACAGCCTTATTATTGATATGGAGAAAGCTTCAGTGGTCTGGATAGAAGATCAAGCCAGCCACATTTCCTTAAGCCAAAGCCTAATCCACAGCAAGGTCCTAACTCTCTTTAATACTGTGAAGGCTGAGAGAGGTGAGGAAACTACAGTAGAAAAGTTGGAAGCTAGCAGAGGTTGCTTCATGAGGTTCAAGGAAAGAGGCCATCTCCGTGACATAAAGTTGCAAGGTGAAGCAGCAAGTGCTGATGTAGAAGCTGCAGCAAGTTATCCAGAAGAGCCAGCTAAGATCATTAACGGAGGTGGCTACATGAGACAACAGATTTTCAATGTAGACAAAACAGCCATATATTGGAAGATGTCTTCTAGGACTTTCATAGCTAGAGAGGAGAAGTCAGTTCCTGGCTTTAAACTTCAAACGATAGGTTGACTCTCATTAGGGGCTAAGGCAGCTGGTGACTTTAAGTTGGAACCAGTCAGTGTTCATTCATATACCATTCCAAAAATCCTAGGGCATTTAAGAATTATGCTAAATCTACTCTGTCTGTGCTCTGTAAATGGAACAAAGCCTGGATGACAGCACATCTGTTTACAACATAGTTTGCTGAGTATTTTAAGCCCACTGTTGAGGCCTACTGCTCAGAAAAAAAAAAGATTCCTTTCAAAATACCACTGCTCGTTGACAAGGCACCTGGTCACCAAAGAGTTCTGATAGAGAGGTACAATGACACTAATGTTATTTTCAAGCCTGCTAACAAAACATCCACTCTGCAGCCCATGGGTCGAGAAGTCATTTCAACTTTCAAGTCTTACTGTTTAAGAAATACCTTTCATCAGGCTCTAGTGCCATATATAGTGATTCCTTTGATGGATCTGGGCAAAGGTAATTGAAAATCTTCTGGAAAGGATTCACCACATCTGGTGCCATTAAGAACACTCATGATTTATGGGAAGAGTCAAAATATCAACATTAACGGGAGTTTGGAAGAAGCTGATTTCAACCCTAATGGATGACTTTGAGGGGTTCAAGACTACAGTGGAGGAAGTGAGTGCAGATGTGGTGGAAATAGCAAGGGAACTAGAATTAGAAGTGGAGCCTGAAGATGTGACTGAATTGCTATTACTGTCATGATAAGATTTTAATGGATGAGGAGTTGCTCCTTATGGATGAGCAAAGAAAGTGGTTTCTTGAGATGGAATCTACTCCTGGTGGAGATGCTGTGAAGACTGTTGAAATGACAGCAAAGGATTTAGAAATTACATAAACTTAGTTGATAAAGCAGTGTGGGGTTTGAGAGAATTGACTCTAATTTCAAAAGAAGTTCTACTGTGGGTGAAATGCTATGAAATGGCATTGAATGCTATAGAGAAATTGTTTGTGAAAGAAAGAGTCAATAAATGTGGAAAACTTCATGGTCTTATTTTAAGAACTTGCCACAGTCACCCCAACCTTCAGCACCCACACCCTGATCAGTCAGGAGCCATCAACACTGAGGCAGGACCTTTTACCAGCAAAAAGATTACAACTCACTGAAAGCTAAGATGATGGTTAGCATTTTTTAGCAATAAAGTATTTTTAAATTAAGGCATACACCTTTTTTAAGACATAATGCTATGGCACACTTCACAGACTATAGTATAGTATAATTGTAACTTTTATATGCATTGGGAAACCAAAATAGTCATTTGACTTGCTTTATTGCAATATTCACTTTATTGCAGTGATCTGGAACAGAACCCACAACATCCCTGAGGTATGGCTGTACTTCCCTCTTCCCTGAAACAGACCTCAAAGTGGGTTGGATAAGGAGCTTTAGTGTAGGGCAAAGCCAATCCCCATGACCAAGCATAGAGTTCTAGCTTCTTACTATAAGAGCTCGAGGGCCATGGTCTTTGTCCCTGAGATTTCTGTGAAGCTAAGCCATGCATTGTACTGGAGAGCCACTACTTAGGAAATGTTTGTAGTTGCCTATAGAAGGTGGCAGCTTTCACATTTTAAGTGCTTGGCTTACTTCACCACACCATCACCTATCTTCTACCCACTACTGCCAAAGATCTATAGTGTTTTTGATGAAAGATCAAATTATTTTCCGGTTAGAAACAAAATACAAATATTGTCACATTATAAACCCCAACTGGCTCCTAATTAGTATTCTCACCTGCAATTTACCTTCCAGTACTACCAGATTCATCTCCTTAAAGTACCATCTTTCTTCCATATGTCGCTCCTTCTACCTCTTTTAATGGTTTCCCATTATCCAGAGAATTAAGTTCAAATTCATTTTGGCTTTCAAGGTCCTCCATCTTTGCTATCTATCTACTCCCTCTCTATACAACCCTACTTCCCATACTTCATCATGTAGTCCTTCAAACTTGTTTCACTATCTCATTTCCATTTTTAAAAATTAATTAATTAAATAATTAATTTATTTAAATGTTTATTTTCAAGAGAGAGAGACAGAGCATGAGAGGAGGAGAGGCAGAGGGAGGGGGAGACACAGAATCCAAAGCAGGCTCCAGGCTCTGAGCTGTCAGCACAGAGACCAATGTGGGGCTTGAACCCAGAAACTGTGAGATCATGACCTGAGCCAAAGTCAGATGCTTAACCAACTGAGTCACCCAGGCACCCCTATTTTTTTTATTTTTAAATATAATTTATTGTCAAATTGGCTAACAAAAAGTGTTTACAGTGCGCTCTTGGTTTTGGGGGTAGATTCTCATGATTCATCGCTTACATACAACACCCAGTGCTCATCTCAACATGTGCCTTCCTCAATGTCCACCACTCATTTTCCCCTCTCCCATCAACCCTCAGTTTGTTCTCTGTATATAAGAGTCTCTTATGGTTTGCCTCCCTCCCTCTCTGTAACTATTTTTTCCCCTTCCCTTCCCCCATGGTCTTAAGTCTCTCAAGTTCCACATATGAGTGAAAACATATGATATCTGTCTTTCTCTGACTTATTTCACTTAGCATAATACCCTCCAGTTCCATCCATGTTGCTGCAAATGGCAGGATTTCATTCTTTCTCATTGTTAAGTAGTATTCCCATAATCTCATTTCCACTCTGCTGCCTTTGTTCAGATTCTCCTACCTGTTACACTTGGATCTCTACTCAGAATTATTCAGAATCTACAAGGCTCAGATCAACTCATCCGCCAAGTCTTCACTGATCAGCCCAGAGCCAGAAATTATCTGTCTTCTGAACCTGTGGCTACAGGCTGTGAGTTTTACAGACAGGAAAAAAATCCCATAAAACTCAGTAGATCAATATGGGATTGCCAATTTCTTACATTGCCAAGTAGCATCATTAAAAAAACAAAATAGGGGTGCCTGGGTAGCTCAGTTGGTTAAGTGACCGGCTCTTGATTTCAGCTCAGGTCATGATCTCATGGTTTGTGCTCTGCACTGACAGTGCAGAGCCTGCTTGGGATTCTCTTTCTCTCCCTCTCTTTGCCCCTGCCATGCTCTTTCTCAAAATACATAAATAAACTTAAAAAAAAAACTTTGCATCAACTATCATCATTTCATAAAAATAAGCATATCATTACTTTTCTCATTTCATTGCATACTGATGCAAAATTCATGAAAAAGTAGCATTAGTCCACAAACAGTTTTGATTAAGTAAATCATTTGTCTTTTGATGCGTTTATTGTTCTTTTTTTCTTTTTTTTTTTTCCAACTTTTATTTATTTTTGGGACAGAGAGAGACAGAGCATGAGCAGGGGAGGGGCAGAGAGAGAGGGAGACACAGAATCGGAAACAGGCTCCAGGCTCTGAGCCATCAGCCCAGAGCCTGATGCGGGGCTCGAACTCACAGACCGTGAGATCGTGACCTGGCTGAAGTCGGACGCTTAACCGACTGCGCCACCCAGGCGCCCCATATTGTTCTTTTTTTCATATCCACTTTAATGTCTCTTTTAACTGCAAAGTCCAAGTTAAATTCATCTTTGCCCAATATCCAGCGTATAAGACAGAATTTTTATTTTGTGTTTCCCACAAAACCTAGCACAGTGCTTGGGCAGATAGAAAATGGTGAGTCCAAGTCTTGTTGAACACGCGTAGTATAAAAAAAGATGAGCCTTGAGTGTAAATGAGAGTGAGCAATAGACAGATCTGACTCAAACGGCTTAGAAGAGAAGACCCCTGTTCATGTGGGGGTAAAAAAGATCTGTTAAAAGAAAGCTTTAAAAAAAAAAAAAGGAGTAATTCTTCATAACCTTGAGTCAGGCAATATATTCTTAGATACAATGCCAAAAGTACAAGTGACAAAAGAAAACATAAAGTGGACTTCATAAGAATTTAAAGCTTTTTGCTTCAAAGGATACAATCAAGATAGTGAAAAGACAACCCACAGAATGGGAGCAAATATTTGCAAATCATATTTCTTTCTCTTTTTTAAACTTTTATTTATTTATTTTGAGAGGAAGGGAGAGAGAGAGCGAGAGAGAGAACACGAGCAAGGTTGGGGCAGAGAGAGGGAGAGAGAATCCCAAGCAGGCTTTGTGCCGGCAGCACACAAGCCCCAATGAGGGGCTTGAACTCATAAACTATGAGATCATGACCTGAGCTGAAACCAAGAGTCAGATGCTTACCCAACTGAGACACCCAGGCACTTCTGCAAATCATATTTCTGATAAGAGATTGCTATCCAGAATATATAAAGAACTCTTAACAACTCAATAATAAAAAGATCTATAACTCAATTAAAAAATGGACAAAGGATTTGAATAGATATTTCTCCAAATAAGACATAAAAATCGTCAATAAGCACATGAAAAGAATTCCAATGTCATTTGTTATTAGGGAAGTGCAAATCAAAACTAAAATGAAATACCACTTCACCCTTCTAGAATGGCTAAAATCTAAAAGATGGACAACAACAAGTATTGATGATAATGTGGAGAAATCAGAACCCTTATACATGGCTGGGAGGATTGTAAAATGGTGCAATCACTTTGGAAAACAGTCTGGAAGTTCTTTAAAATGTGAAATATAGAGTTACCATATGACCCAGAAATTCTACTCCTAGAGATATTCCCAAAAGAAATGAAAACAAAAATTCACACAAAAGCTTGTATACAAATATTCACAGCATTATTCATGATAGCCAAAAAGTGGGAACAACCAAGTGTCTTTCAATAGATGAATGGATAAGTAAAATGTGATATGTTCATAAAATGGAATATTATTCAACAAAAAAAGGAATGAAGTACTGAAACATGTTACAACATAGATGAACCTTGAAAACATTACTCTAAGTGGAAAAAGCCAAATATGGAAGGTCACATATGATTTGACTGCATTTATATGAAATGTACAGATTAGGCAAATCTACGGAGACAAAAAGTAGGCTAGTGGCTGACAGGGACTTGGGGAACGGGGAAAATAGGGAGTGATTGTTAACAGGTATGGGATTTCTTTGTGGGATGATGCAAATGTTTTAAAATTAGATTGTGGTGATAGTTGCTCAACTCTGTGAATATGCTAAAAACAACTATACTGTATACTTTAACTGGTGAAACATGGTACATCAATTATATCTCCATTAATCTGTTAAAAGGAGTAAGTTGCAGCAGCAATCAACAGTGTTGCTCAGCTCCACAGAGACAGAAGTCTTTGAAGTTTCTGCAACTGGGTAAGGGTGATGGAATTTCAGGTATACAGAAAGCAGAGGCATTTCTGGCATCACTGGCATGTCAACCCAAGGGCCTGAGACAATAATACCCTCTTTCTCCTGTTTTTTTCAACACAAAAATTCTTAAAAGAATAGATTATGTTGGGGTGCCTGGGTGGGACTTTGGCTCAGGTCATGATCTCACCACTTGGCTCATGGGCCCACATTGGGCTCTGTGCTGACAGCTCAGAGCCTGGAGCCTGCTTCGGATTCTGTGTCTCCCTCTCTCTCTCTGCCCCTCCCCCACTTGTACTCTGTCTCTCTCTCTCTCAAAAATATAAAAAAAATAAAAAGAATAGATTATGTTAACTTTATTTTCTCCCTAACCATTTCTTAACTACCTAAAGTCTGTCTGTCTTGTAATATTTGGTCTGAAATAGTTTAATTTTGAACTTACATTATTTAAATTTTTTTATTTGACTATTTTTTCCTATTGAAACCCTCTTTTCCCTTTGGCTTTAATCTTCCTAGTTCTTCCTCTTAGATCATTCTTTCTTCATGGTTTAATAAACCAATACCTGGCACACTTTTAAATGTAGACTTATAGGGGCGCCTGGGTGGCTCAGTCGGTTAAGCGTCTGACTTCGGCTCAGGTCACGATCTCGCGGTATGTGAGTTCGAGCCCCGTGTCGGGCTCTGTGCTGACTGCTCAGAGCCTGGAGCCTGTTTCAGATTCTGTGTCTCCCTCTCTCTCTGACCCTCCCCCGTTCATGTTCTGTCTCTCTCTGTCTCAAAAATAAATAAACGTTAAAAAAAAATTAAAAAAAAATGTAGACTTATAGTCAAATATACTCAAATTTAAAAATTTTACAAATAATGAAAAATAATGTAGATTTACAGCAAGGCTCAGATGTGAAGTCTTTTCAACTTGAGAAGTATTTGGCCCTTCCCATTATGCCACTGATTTCCAAATCTTACATTCTTCCAGAACTTCCAGAATCAAATCTCTCAGCCTTCTTTGGACTATCAGTAACAAACACAAGCCTGAAAACACTGAGAGTTATCTGGACTCTCTTTACATTCAATCACCAAGTCATGCCGAATCTTTTTTCAAATATTTTCGGCATTGATCTAATAATTTATTGTGCTTTACTATATTCCAACTATTATGCTAAGCACTAACTTACATTATCTCATTTAATCCATATAACCACTCTCTAAGCTAAGTATTATTATGTCTATTTTATGGATGAGAAATGAGGTTCAGGGATATTAAAAATCTTCCTAAGATAACTCAGTCAGTAAATATCTGATCTGAGATTCAGATAAAGAAATGTCTGATTCTAAAGTCAGTGTTCTTATTAACCACTTGTTATATTGCCTCTCAAATTCCCACTCTTACTCCCAATCTTTCTAATTCAGATCTGCATTACCTCTCCTTTGAATTATTATATACTTTTTCTACTAGTTTCATGCTTTCTAGTGCTTTCATTCCATCTCTTTCCTCCCAGCTATCCTATTTAATGACACAAGATTAATCTTCCCAAAGCACAGCCTTTAATATATCACCTTATTACTAAAAAGTCTTCAATGGCTCCTTACTGCCTACAGGATAATCCAAATTCCTTAATGTGACATTCAAAATTCCTTCCTACTTATCGAACCATGTTCCATTACATGCCAAATTTATTCTGAATTCTGAGTTTTGGGTTACTCCACTGGGAAGATATCTGGAATACTCTCTCCCTATTTCTCTTTTCTTTTCTTTTCTTTTCTTTTCTTTTCTTTTCTTTTCTTTTTTCTTTTCCTTCCCTTCCCTTCCCTTCCCTTCCCTTCCGTTTCTTTTCTCTTCTCTTCTCTTCTCTTCTCTTCTCTTCTCTTCTCTTCTCTTCTCTTCTCTTTCTTTTCTTTTCTTTTAAAGGACCTAGCTCAAAGCCTACCATGTCTGGACGCTTTTCTTTCTTCTCCTCCTCCTCCTCCTCCTCCTCCTCCTCCTCCTCCCCCTCCTCCTCCTCCTTCTTCTTTTTTTTTATTTAGATCCTCTTTAATTCTTAATTCTTTTTTTTCAATATATGAAATTTTTGTCAAATTGGTTTCCATACAACACCCAGTGCTCATCCCAAAAGGTGCCCTCCTCAATACCCATCACCCTTCTTTTTAAAATGTTTATTTTTGGGGCGCCTGGGTGGCGCAGTCGGGTTAAGCGTCCGACTTCAGCCAGGTCACAATCTCGCGGTCCGTGAGTTCGAGCCCCGCGTCGGGCTCTGGGCTGATGGCTCAGAGCCTGGAGCCTGTTTCCGATTCTGTGTCTCCCTCTCTCTCTGCCCCTCCCCCGTTCATGCTCTGTCTCTCTCTGTCCCAAAAATAAATAAAAAAAACGTTGAAAAAAAATTTTTTTAAATGTTTATTTTTGAGAGAGAGAGAGAGAGAGAAAGTGTGAGCAGGGGAGAGGCAGAGAGAGAGAGAGAGAGAGAGAGAGAGAGAGAGAGAGAATCTGAAGCAGGCTCCAGGCTCTGAGCTGTCAGCACAGAGCCTAACGCAAGGCTTGAACCCATGAAGAGTTGAGAGATGGATCATGAACTGAGCCGAAGTCAGGCACTCAACCAACTGAGCCACCCAGGTGCCCTGGAAGCTTTTCTTAATCACAGGAATTTTCTCTTGAACTTCAATACCAATCGTCTGCACAACTCATTTGGTACCAAACCTTGGCCAGTTTATTTTGTTATTTATCTCTTCATGACAGCACATTTTTGCAGTGTGGGGCTGTGTCTTATATCTTGATAGGTAATTATTAGCACAAAACCTTGGAACTTAGTAGGGCATCACCAATGTTTATTTGATAAAGCTACTGGATGGCAAGCCCAGCAGGCTAGCTGGACCCAAGATAACTTTTGGGAGCTTAGCTTAGCCTGAGAACAGCACATCTGATGAGAAGGAGGAGAGGAAGGAAGGAAGGAAGATAAAAACCAAAAAGCTGAGACTTAGTAAAAAAATTCTCAGTGCCAAGATCTTAAACTCTTAACCCTTCATTTCTCTCCATTTTCATACCACGGATGGAAAGATGACTAAACAGCTGTGTCTTCAGTCAGCACTTCCCTACCATTTATTCCCAGTCATGATCTTAGAGCATATGTTGCAAAGTGACAGCGTGACAGTCACATCTTGTGTGTCAATAGGTTTTATGTGGCTTGCACCTAAAATGCCATCATAAGAACAAAAATTTTGGAGGGGCACCTGGGTGGCTCAGTTGGTTGGGCGACTGACTTTGGCTGAGGTCATGATCTTGCAGTTCATGAGTTCGAGCCCCACATCAGGCTTGCTGCTGTCAGCCTGACAGCACAGAGACCACCTCAGATCCTCGTTCCCCTCTCTATGTCCCTCCCCCACTTGCGCTCTCCCAAACATAAATAAATATTAAAAATAAAAAAATAAATATATAAAAATTTTGGAGATTTCTAAAAAAAATAAAAAATAAAAAAAAAATCTGGATTTCAGTTTGTCTTGCTTGAAAAAACTGACCATGTACCAGGCCCTCATTTCCAGATAGTAACAACTGGCTGGAATTGAGAAGTGGCTGCCCTCATAAGATAGGCATGTGCCCTTCCGTTTGACATGTTCCCATCACTCCTCATGGAGTTTTGTAACTAGCCAGGTTCACTTTATTCATTTGCATTTGCATTATTTTCCTTGATCCTATAAAGCATTTGAGATTGCAACCCTTGCCCAGAATAACAGGTATGCTTTCTCTTTCTATCCTCAACCCCAGATTTACCTGACATTTCCACAATCATGGTCACTGCAGTATTACTTGCAATAGCAAAAAATTAAAAAAACATTCTAAATATCAAATTCTATTGGATATTTATGAAGGCTAGTATAGAAAAAGGCTTAAAAGCTAATAAAAAAAAGTAGGATATCAAATTGTATACAGTAATTTCTGCTTCCCGAATATGGTGAACAAGATATTAAGGGAGACCCTTCTACTGCAAAAAACCTAGATCCTATATAACATACACCTTTTAAAGCATTTCAGGACTCAGGTAAACAGAAGAAATCTCTAAGGCTACTCCTCCTATCCCCCCAAAAGGAGAAAAATCATGAGCTGTGGAGTAAGCAAGGAGGAGGGCCAGGGTTCCTCATGGGCCAGTTCCCAAAACATTCTGATTGTGGTCAGAATGACAAGCCTTTGGACAACTAAAAGGTGAGGGAGTTAAACCTGAGACTCCTACATTAAGCTGAGACCTTTGAAGTACGTTCAAGTGATCCAGGGATGGTGGTTCCCTCCAACTTTTGGGAGAAGCAGATATATATTTTCACTGGAGGAAACTACCTCAGCTTAAGCAGACAGGATTCTCAAAATTAAAAAACAAACAAAAATTAGTTAATATCAAAGATCACAAATACACATGGAAGCACCATATATGAATAACAGAGAAAACAACAGATTTAAACTGCAAGGACTTCAGATATTAAAAATGTCAGATACAGAATACAAATCAGCTATGTGTGAAATGTTTTAAATAAAGGATGAAATCTCAAAGATAACCAAGTAGCAAGAGATTATTAGAAAGTCTAGGGATCTGGGCTGACGGCTCGGAGCCTGGAGCCTGTTTCCGATTCTGTGTCTCCCTCTCTCTCTGTCCCTCCCCCGTTCATGCTCTGTCTCTCTCTGTCCCAAAAATAAATAAACGTTGAAAAAAAAAAATTAAAAAAAAAAAAAAAAAAAAAAAAAAAAAAAACTACTTAAAAAAAAAAAAAAAAAAAAAAAAAAAAAAGAAAGTCTAGGGATGGTGAAAATAAAATGTTTATGAATATAACCACTGGCTACTAAGCATTCCTATTCCTGGGCCAGGCTGTTTTATGGGGAATCACTATGGTAAAAACAAAAAAAGGATATGAAGGCTAATGGGAGATACATTATACACCCCATTACAGAGGTGAACAGTAGCCTACTCAAAACAGTGTGTGAAAGTGCTCCATAAACTATAGTGTTTTTATAGAAATGTAAAGCATTGCTATTACTCTTTAAAAATGCTAGCATCCTTGGGGTGCCTGGGTGGCGCAGTCAGCTAAGCGTCTGACTTCAGCCAGGTCACGATCTCGCGGTCCCTGAGTTCGAGCCCCGCGTCGGGCTCTGGGCTGATGGCTCAGAGCCTGGAGCCTGTTTCTGATTCTGTGTCTCCCTCTCTCTCTGCCCCTCCCCCGTTCATGCTCTGTCTCTCTCTGTCCCAAAAATAAATAAAAGTTGAAAAAAAAATTAAAAAAAAATGCTAGCATCCATTGATGATTTTTGTCTGAATCAGCTATTATTCTTTCTACGTTTATTAGCTGGCATTCTAATACAAGAACAACTTCTTTTCTTTCTCCCTCCCTCCCTCCCTTTCTTCCTTTGGTATCTGTATAGACTCTTGTAGACTCCTGGGCTCTTTTCTTTCTTTCTTTCTTTCTTTCTTTCTTTCTTTCTTTCTTTCTTTCTTAATTGAATGGGTCATAATCCACTGTTGGTATTACTGATTTTGATGCTCAGATTGTCCCATATTTGGCACTATTTGACTTTTTTCATTGTGAAGACCTTTACTGCTGTGTATAAACTTTTAAAAATTGACTATTTATTTTGGAATAATTTTCAATTTTAGAAAGTTATTTATTTTGAAATAATATTTGAACCATCAAAGATAGTTCAGAGAGTTCCTGAATGTCCTCCAACCAGTTCCTATTACCATTTTACATAATCCTTGTACATTTGTCAAAACAAAGACATTAACATTGTACACATTACCATTAACTAGATTTGCAGACTATTTGGATTTTGCCAGTTTTCCTACTAACGTACATTTTCTCTTATTTGGATTTTTATTTTTATTTATTTTTAAGTTTATTTATTTTGAGAGAGAGAGAGAGAGAGAGAAAGAGAGTGTGCATGACGGGAGGAGGGGCAGAGAGAGGGAGAGAGAGAATCACAAGCAGCCTCTGCACTGTTGGCACGGACCCCGATCCAGGGCTCGAACCCACAAACCGTGAGATCATGACCTGAGACAAAATCAAGAGTCAGACACTCAACCGACTGAGCCACCAACGTGCCCCTGTTATTTGGCTTTTTAAAAAACTAAATGTATATATAACTTTCATAAAACATGTTAGTTAAAAAAAAATAAAGCCAAACCAAAAAAATAAAGAAACAAACCTAAAAAAGATATTCAGATGTGTTTATATTGAGATAAATAGCATGGATATTATTGTTAAGTATAGCTCAGTGAAGAAAAAAGATCTGCATTTTCCACAATCAAGACACTGAGTAGTTGTGGAAACTATCCAGGCAGGTAATTTTTAGTGAAAGCAAGCAGTATTAAAAAATAGATAAGACTATGTGATCCTAGTAGACTTCTGTTCCCAGTCTTTCCCAATAATTTCTTTGCTTAGCTTTCACCTCAGGAAACTCTTCTTTGGAAAACAACAGGAGTACATTTGTTTGTGTTGACCTAGGTCAGATATCCTGTACACCAAAAACAACCTATAGTAGGTAACACCTCTGGCCATGTTTTTACCACAAATTGTAGACTGATTTCAGTAGGAAAAGTCAGAGTGCTCAAATCATAACAAATCAAATAAACTCTGAGATACTATAGTAGTCTTCCTTTATCTGCAGGGGCTATGTTCCAAGACCCCTGGTGGATGTCTATAACCACGGAGGGCACTGAACCCTATATATACTATGTTTTTTTCCTATACGTACATACATGTGATAGTTTAATTTATAAATTAGGCACAGCAAGAGATTAACAGCAATAACTTACAATAAAACAGAACAATTTTAACACTATACTATAATAAAAGTTATGTGGATATGGTCTTCCTTAAAATATCTCATTGTACTGCACTCACCCTTCTTGTGATGATGTGAGATGATAAAATGCCTCTGTGAGAAGATGAAGGGAGATGAATGACATAGGCATTGTGATGTTGTGCTAGGTTACTGACCCTTTGACAACTGTCGGAAGGAGGATCTGCTTCCAGAGGGACCATGGTTGAATGTGCACGGGTTAACTAAAACCGTGGAAAGTGAAACTGTGGATGACTACTGTATACTTCTCCCTGATCTAGAAGCATTCCGAGGCTATTAATTAATATCATGTGAAGAGTTAGTCAATCACTCAAGCAAGCAATCAACCCACAAGCATCCTACTATGAAGCACTGTGCTGGAAGTTCAGGGGTAAAAGCCCAACTTGAGGGTCTCCTAATTTTGTTAAAATCATTGCCAACATGTCTGTGGAAAGGGCTAAGGCGGCAAGAAAGACATTTCAGGATAAGTGTTAAAGCAGTGGTTTCAAATTTTTTTAGTCCTAATACATAAAACAGAGCTACTCTGGTTGAAACAGGGGAGGCCTAGAGCTCCATACACTCCAAATCCCTCTCTCCACTGTGGGGGTCCCCAAAGGCACTTCTAGGAGAGCCTGTGCCTTAGTGGGAGAAATTCTGAAAACCTCTAGGCAAAGGCAAAGGCAAAGGCAAAGGCAAAGGCAAAGGCAAAGGCAAAGGCAAAGGCAAGACTGTCCAACATGTTTTGTTGGGTTGGGGAAATGGAGAGTGAAACAAATGATTAACTGATAGAAATCATCTCTTCTCTCTTTCTTCATGGCTCCCAAATCAAAGAGGTGTGGAAAATAATAGATGCGCTAATAGCAGAGTTACTTCTGAGGGCAAAAATGAACTTTCTACATTAATTCAGGAAAATCAATTTGTGTCACTACCCTCCATACCTGCCAAGATCCTATGTCTTTATAGGCCTTCAGATTTAAAAAAAAATATTTACTTATTTTTAAAGGAGAGAGAGAGTATGAGCAGGGGCGGGGGCAGAGAGAGAGGAAAACACAGAATCCGAAGAAGGCTCCAGGCTCTGAGCTGTCAGCACAGAGCCCGATGTGGGGCTCGAACCCATGAACTGTGAGATCATGACCTGAGCCAAAGTCAGACGCTCAACCGAGTCATCCAGGCGCCCCTAAAGGCCTTGAGATTTGATGGAGATTTTGAATTTCTTACAAGATAAGTGCCTCTCTTTGAAATGTGTGAGAGATGCTGAAAGAATTTGGAGATTGAAGAACTGGTGGTAATAGTGATACCCAAGCGTGTCTGCATGGAGTTACAAGGAAAGAATAAACAGAATGTTAGATGCTTAAGAGCACCTGGCTATGGCATCAGGAGTCCAATTTCACAAATGAAATAGCAGCCAATAATACCCAGAGCTCATCTGTCTTTCCTCCTGGTTACATGTAGCTGCTCCTAACTGAGGAGGCCACTGCTCTGAACTGATATTATGTTATTTTGGATTCCAAATGAGACCAGCCAGCATGCTGGGAGTGTGTTGGAAGAGGCCTGAAGGGTTGTCCCAGACACACCCAACTGCTTCCTTACGAGGACTCCCTAATATAGAATCCTCTTTCTAAGCACAGAGCTTTGCTTTGCTTTCAGCTTTTCAAATATGTCACAGAAAGGTTCAGCTCAAAGTGCACTCCCTAAAGTCAAATACAAACACTATACAAAAGGCGTGGCTCTGAAGTAGAATGGGCTCTTTCCTAGGACTACCTGGTATGGGCAGATCTTCTTTTCCTCAAGTCTGTCTTCCCTTGTGACCTGGAAATATGCAGGCATCTTTCTTTAATGTAATCAAAGTAGCTGACAGAATATCCAGGTGGAACCTGGTGGAACCCCTAATAAGCCTAAGCCTTCACCTCTCAGGCTCAGCTGTACCTGACGCTCCCAAGGCTCCAATTCAATGAATGGAGATTGTAGCACTGGGAATTATAGCTAGGAAAATAATAAACTAGAAGCCACTGATCCTCACTGACCTATAAAGGGTTGCTTTCCTTTATTCCTTACAAATCTGGTAATAATAAACCTAGTTGTCCCAGAGTCTTTCTCTGCTCAAAAGAGATTATACCTAGTAAAAAAAAAATTCTTCTTTTCTACTCATTCAGCCATCAAGAGTATAGCTTTCTCTAGTAGGTCAACTATTTGATTCCTTCCTTAGTTCAACTCATAGCACCTGTTTGGAGGCAGCAGGCTGAATCACATGACCTCTTAAGGTTCCTTTCAGCTCTAATTACAAATGAAGCCAAATTAAAACCTGGAGCCCAAGGAAAGGTTCCTATGCAGAGTGCTAGTTAACGTCCTTCCACTCACCGTCTTCTTGCCTTTCAACAAAAATACACAGACACACATGCACACCCACACTTCCAGGTGCCTGGCTTCTAATTGCTACAGTTAGAAGTCTCCAGAGATTGAGAATTTGCTATAAATCCTATCTCTTTAGAGGATGTAGGTTGGAGAAAGAGAAGACAACTATAGAGAATTAGGAAAGATTTAGCTCCTACCTTGACAGACCAAGTTCTTCAGCTGAGGGTATGGAGGAGGAAGATGGAGAGATTAAGCCTTCCAATGCTGGGTGTAGGTGAGCAGCAAAGGGAGGAGTAAACCACCAAGACCAGAGACAGTGTGCCAGATGTGGGTAGTCCTAGGCCCAGCTCGGGGTGCTCTGTTAGGAAGACAGCTCTCAAGTGTGTATTTGCAGCAGCAAGTTGGCTGGGACAAAAAAGGCCCAATGTGGTCAACCCCTTGTTTTTTCTTTAGCTGTTCCTTTTGGCCCCTAGCCTCCAGGAAACAAGGCCAGAGTGTTCTCCGCTTCCCCTCCCCCAAGGCAGTGGACTGAGGCACGCAGGCTGGTAAGCTGCTATCCTTTCAGTCTATCAAAAGCTGTAAATAAAAGGCCACAAGTGCACAGTGAAGTAGACTATGAGAAGAATCTAGATTGAATTACACAAGCCAGTTGTGGAGAAAGGGTGGGGGAGATAGGAGAAAGAAGAGACAGAAGTCTAGCTGCCCTTCAAGGAAATATTATCATCCAAGCACATGCCTCCCTTAGCATGACTGCTAGAAGCCATCAAAGCATTGCTCCCCTAGGGAACCAGTCTCCAGTCTGGCCTTTTTCTCAGCAGAGGGGTCCTAGTTTCTGAGAATTCTCCATGAGACTCAAAGCCTTTTCCCAGAGGTGACTTACCTTCTGATAGACTTTAGAAAATAGTCTCTTCAGTCCAGCTTACCATGCTTGGTAAGAGCACCAGGACTGCTTCAATAGCAGGTGGCAGCAAAGACCATTTCTCTGTACCAGATACTGTATTTGCTTTAGTTATAAGACTAAGATGAAAATAAATTGATGTATACTTAAAAAAATGTCTAAAGCAGGTGGCTAAGGTCTGGCCTGAGTCCTGAGTATTCAGGAGCCTCAGTTCTGTAATGATTCAGAGCATGGATTTTGGTGTTGACAGTTCTGGATTCAAATGTGACACACTACTTGCTAGCTATGGACTTTGGGAAGTTACTCAACTTCACCAAACTTCAGCTTCCTCATTTGTAAAACTGTCATATCTTCCTTCAAAGGCTTGAGGTAGAATTAAATAAGATATTGCATGTAAAGCGCCTGACACAAGATATGTGCTCAGTCATGGTCATTATTATTATTATATTTTTGGCAGATGATCAATGGAACCTTTCTTCTCTTCTTTCCCAATTTTCCAGAAAATCTAAAGGCTCCAGGTCTAGGGAACTGGTAGGCAAAACCTCTTTAAAATATTGAAAGGAAATGGAAAGAGTTATGTTGTTTTTTTCCCCTCCCCTGCACTAGAACTGAACCAGTCAGCCTGTGCTGATTATACTCTGGACTGGCAGTCTGGCCCTGGGAGCCTAAGGCTCTCCTAAACCAAAGATACTATTCCATCTCTAGTATTACCTGTTGTGGGGCATGCTCCCAGACTGATGGTGCTTCTCCAGGGGCCCCAGATCAGATCCCAGTAGATGTAGGAAAGAAACAGTCTGATCCCAGGCTGGGAGGATAGGTCTGTCCAGGCTGTTGTCTGCCCATCACAGCTGCCTATGAGGCCTATGGGTTAATAATAGCAACTCTGATGCCAATGGATTAAGACAGCACTGTAGGAGGTGTTTATTTTTACACTCTGGCGTCAGTATCAAGTTCTACTGGTTACTGCCCAAATCTAGGACAGCTTCCTGCTATAAGAGTGGCCTCAGGCTTCTCCAGGATGCTAAGTTGGATTCTGAGGGAAGTGAGCCTTGTTGAAAACAGTTCAGAATTCACAGGGGACAGGGAAGGGGAAAGGGAACAAACAGACCTGTCATGTGTCCAGCTGTCTGGTCCCAAATCTCTGGGACCAGGAGAATTTCAGTTGAGAGCTGTTCTTTATAGCATTCTCCAGAGTCAGGTAGGCCCTGGACAAGAGACCCAATACATTGTTTTGGAAGGGTGTACACATACATACACATACAAACAGGCTGCACTGAAATGATCTGAATAATGACAAAGATCAAGAAAAGACTTCTCTCAACTAACCAGAAGCTTGGCCTTATCAATCACAAGTTCCAGATTAGCGCAGTGAGTGCTGACATTACAAGACAAAGATATCTAAAACAAAATATGGTTAGGCTCGTCCTTAATTGATTTGCATAGTGTCTTTAGCAGGTAGATCAAATTCCTTGAAAATTTATTGGCCAAAGCTCTTCCTAGACATAACATAACAGGATAGAAACACCAAGAAACCAGCCCTCATCTTTCTGGCCTAGAGCCAGTGCCCAGAAAATCTTTCCTGAAAACTTCTTTATCCCTCGGGGCCTATAGATTGGGGTCCCAGGGATCTTGCACTTTGACTACAGTATCTAGAACTCTGTGGATAGATATCCCACTCATCTCCCTGAAAGGCAGCTCCTAACACAGATTCATCTTGTTCTATTAGGCAGACAGGGATGTGAAAAGGTTGACAGCTGGACAGATGATGTAAATAACCTACTAAGGGGCCATGTGCACAGCAGACTGCTGTGGAATGACAAAAATGTACCACACATTAGGTAGGAATGCTGAAGTGCAAAGAAAGCAGCCAATCAGCCAAGCTCACGGTAACAGTGACTCCATCATCTTCCTGCCTGTGGCTGACTCATAACCGTCGTCAGTGACACGACATATCATTCTCTTGAGGAGCTAGAGTGCTGGCAAGAAGGTAGGCTGGTGAACCACTCATTCAATACATTTTCCCCCCTGTCTTTCAAGGCTTATCTACCTGGTCATCAGAACAACAATGCAGCCTCAGAAACAACCAGATTTGATCACTAGAGATATGGGGTTTGATCTCAGCTCCATTTGGAAGCTACCCATGCCTAGGATTAGTGGCAGGATGCCCAAGGACGGGAACACTGCTTTCATTCTTGGCTTTTTCTCTGACTTGCTGGGTCATCTAGGGGCAGGGTACCTGTCCTCTCAAAGGTAAAGGGGCTAATTGTATCTATCTTCTGGTGTTGTGGCAAGGAAAAATATTCGAAAAATTAAAATAAGTAGCAACAAATGTAAATGCTATAAATTCTTTGGACCAAAGTATTTTAGAAATATAACTGTCATTCATACATATAGGTGTGGAGCCCTGGCCTTTTAGGTTTTCCTTACAGGTCATGGAAGCCATGTTGGGAAGAGCAGTTCCTTTCCTTCAGGTTTATAATCCCCACTTCTGGTTTGAGGAACAGTCGAAATAGTTAGGAATCTGCTTACCTAGACATAAGGTATTAGTTTCCACTAATGTGTAAAAGAGTGAAAAACATGCAAGCAGAAAGAAACACCTCCACTCACCCACTTGCTCCATCCACAAACCTACTTCTCCCCAACGCCTGAGCCCAGGACACTGATTGGAGGCTTGTATCTCATTGATACAGCATTTAGCAGCAGTACTTACCAACTGGATTTAGCCTAAAGGCCTGAGAAAGCAACATTAATGAAAGGATGTATTCCATTGCTCAGTTAGAACAAAGGCAACACTGTGTTCTAAACCCAACACAAGCCTTCTAGCCCAGCAATCCCTCGCTATGGGGTTAGTTTGCCAGGTCTCCAGAGCTCATGGAGAGGAGAAACAGAAATCTATTCTTCATTGATGCTGACACTTCTTTTTCTGCAAGTGCCTACACTGGGATTCAAAACAGATGTTCTGACATCCTGCAGCTACTGGTGAGACCCACTCTCCTTGCAGCAAACTCTATCTGTAAATATGTAAAGGGACAAATAGGAAATATTTAGGCTTCATGGGCCATGTGTGTGTCTAGGTGTATTTTTTTTTTATATAACTCTTTAAAATTGTAAAAACCATTTTCAGTTTGTGGGCCATAATTTGCTGACTCTAGACCTTAAAGGCCCCTCTTATTCAAGGTCTGCATCTCAGAATTCTGGCTCTGCTGGGCTGGCCTAGAGATCCTCATTCCTCTTCCTGTGGGGCTGATGCATATATTTCAGAGGCAGCTCCCCTCTAAGGAGCCACTGAGGAATGTGAAGGAAGAATTTTAAGGTTATTTGTATTGCAGCTAACCAGACAGGCTAATTCCCCTCATATAAAGCACTTAAAAAAAAATCTGTGGAATTTAGCTTACTGCATTATCACTCTGGAGTGCAGACTGAGCTATAAACAGTCTTTGTCTTTCTATTTCTGCTTAATAATACTATGCCACACCTCTCTACAAGGCCCCTTCCCCTCCCCTGCTCCCAGTTTCCAAACTCACACTTGAATTGGCTCTGGTCCCAAGTCCCTCTCTCCTCCCCATCCCTCCCACTTCTATATGTGGTATGGTTGTGGATAGCAAGGAAACTATCAACAGTCAGATGGGTTTGGACGCGGTAAATATGGATGAGAGGCGTGGGGGTAGGGATGAGCTCATTTTGAGCAAAGATTTAGGGCTGACTGTGAATCTAGGCTCTGTCACAAAAGTTACATGTTTTATAAACTGGATCAAACTGCTACAGAAACAACTTAAGAACAATGTGCACAGGGTCAGGAGTAGTTGGAGTTATACCTCTCACATACCATGGATTAGAAAGACATAAATGTCTTACAGCTAAAGACTAAAACTTCTATCTAATCTTTACAATGAGCCTTCAAAGTAGAGATTATCATCCCTATTCTGCAGTTAATTAAGGAAACTGAGGGTTTTGTTCTATCTAAGATCACAGAGCTAGAAGGTAGGGGAGTTGGGCTTGGAACTCTTGTCTGACTCACTCCAAAGCTCTTGCTTTTTCCATTGTAATACACTACTAGTATTCTTGGTGGAGAAGAACAATAAGCAAATGTCTTCATTTGGATCTTGTTCAGATTTTGTTTTAATAGCAGCAATTTGTTGGTCTGTTCTCACCCCCCCTTTTTAAAATTAATTTATTTAAGTAATCTCTATACCCAATAAGGGACTTGAACTCATGACCTGGAGACCAAGAGTCACATGCTCCTCCTATGGAGCCAGCCAGATGCCCCGGTTTGTTCTTTTCAATAGTTTGAATATTAATGAATGACAAGGTGCTTAAAATCATAAGCATGACAATTTTGTGTGATAGCAATTCAGGTCAAATCAATACAGCAATATTCACATTTAAGCTGGGGCCTTATCTGAGCGAACACTTGTTTATTCTTCAACAAGAATAAACAGAATTTTAATGTATTAAATCTTTGTCTAGTTGCCAAATAAGTCTCTTTTCAATAGTGGTATATGTGTATGTATGTATGTATATATATATATATATATATATATATATATATACACACACACACACACACACACACACACACACACACACATATGTGTATGTGTGTGTGTGTGTGTGTGTGTGTGTGTGTGTATCTTTGTGTAATCAATGTTACCTTGTAATCAATTTGGCTGAGTTGAATTGTAGTACGCCACCTTCCCAGGCCCGGATTGTTAGTTACCAATCAAATATCCATTCTCCCTTTCTCTTTCAAATTAACAGAATCTTCCTGATATTCAGGTGGGTACAATGCTTTCCAACTAATGGAGGTAGGAGTGACCAATGGACTAATTGTGGTAAAAGTGCTGTGAGAATTCTGGGTTATCTGTTTGTGATGAACACGGTGCCTCCTTCTTCCTCCCTTCCTCCATCCTGATGCTAGGAAGGTAGGCATGATGGCTAGAACTACAGTAGCCATCTTGAACCAACATGGCTTAAATATATCAGAGCAAAAAACCAGAAGGGTTCTGAATCTCTCATTTAGACTGTGGGGCTGCCCAGACCAGCCCAGGAAAGTCTTTGCATTTTTGTTGTTACTGAAAAATAAACTTCAGTGTTATTTAAGTCCTCAGTTTTGGGTTTCTGTTACTTCTATCTATTTCCACTTTATACATCCAACCAAAGTCCAATAACCACTAAGTCTCATTAATTCTATCTACCCATCTCTACCCCCAATGCTACTACCCACAACCAAGCTATATGTATCACGTGTCTGAACTACGACATCAGCCTCTAAACTGATCTCCCTTCCCAGCACCATCCTTTGAAAATGAAAACTATTTACATCACCCTTTTGCTTAAAAACCCTTCAAAGATTTTCCATAAAATCCAAACTCTGTACCCTGCCTTTCATGACTTACCTTTCTGGTCTCATCTTTTGCCAATCCTACCTTGCCCTGTAGTTTGTTATACCATTACCTCTCTACTGACTGGAATATGGCCCCTCCATTTGTCTGGCCAACTCTTAATCATCCTTCAGGTTTTTAACTGAAACATCTCACATTCAATGGCCTTCCCTAGATCACATTACATGCCTTGGATATATGCTCCCCAAGCACCTTGAACTTCTCTGTACTGTGTTTTAGTTGTTTATTTAGCTTGCAATGCTAGATAGGCAAGCTCCATGGGATAGGTATCTTGTCCATTACTACTACTAGTCTATCCCCAGAAACTAGGGCAGAATCTGGCACACATAAATCTTTTTGAATGAATAAATGAAATTTTCAAGAGGCAACTAAACAACATGCATCAGAGTTTAAAGTAAGTATTGTCTTTAGTCTACTTCCAGGAAATAAATTTAAAATAAATAACATGATAAAAGTACATAAGATATATACATAAGGATGTTCACTGAAGCACCATTTATAGAAGCAAAATTTAAAAAAAATTCTAAATGCTCTCTCATTAATTAAATTATGAGGTAGCATTGAATTACTCTAGATAACATTAAAAATATTATTTTAGAATAGTTGTTGAGATGAAACTATGTCCATGATACAGTTTTTAAAAAATAATTTATAAGGTATAATTCATGGCATGATCCCATTTTTATTTGTAAAAATGTATACATATTTAGTTCTTTATCTGTATTTTGAGTTTTCTGGCAGTAATTGGGCTGATGGATTCTTTTAGGCAACTAGGATCCTTATAGGCTGGAAGGTCTGGGCCTCATCGACCAAATCATCATAGGAGACATGAGGGACCACCCATTTACAACCCCAAAGAGGACAGACACCTGTACTGGGGAAACAAGTACTTATTAAGTGCCTAACACCTATTTCAGGGAAGAAGCAAAAGCTACAGGCATGCTCTAGGGCAAATTATAACTGATTGAGCAGGCTATCTGTCATAGTAAAGATTCAAGTTATATTCAAAGTTCTAAATGCCTTATAGTAGCTCGAGAAAATTATGGAAATAAAGACAAGGGAAGAATATTCTTCAAACTTGTGCCTGCCCGTTTCATTAATAATTTGGTAAAATAACCGGTCACATCTGAAGAGGGGAAATTTTCTTGTATTTTTACCTTGAATTAGCTAGGACATTCATTCACAGATGGGCATAAACCTGATGGTTATCTTTACAAGAGTTAAGAAAACAAGAATGACATGAAGTACAAAGAACTATAAAGCAAATAAGTGTATTATAACTATTATATACATTTTCTCTTTCCTCCTTGGTTGCATATTAAGGACAGGGGCTGTCTTATTCATCTCAGTAGTTATTTACCCTAGTCTAGAGCCTGGCACATATCTTAAAATGTTCACTGAAATGAACTAAGGAAGAACTGAATCTTCACCAAACTAAACTGGAAACATTTCTTTTTCCAAGTAGAATTTGGTTCATTACAGCAGTGGACCTATTTACACACTAGTTCTAGTTTTTCTTGCTGAGGTGTGGGTGCTGAGAGGATCACCCGAGTACAGTGGTTGGCTTCTGGAATGAGCAGGGCAGATATGCCTGGGTATAATTCCTCTCCCGGAGTTCCCTTCACACTCACCACACTCCCTCTATTGCTAGTGGGAGCTGAAGCATGAGAACCAGAACAGCGTGTTCCAGCCAGAATGACAGACTGCACCCCCCCCCCCCCACCCCTTTTCTTCATCTCTCCCCACTTAACCTCACTGGTCTTCAACTCTGTCCTATGAGCTGCTTCCAGTGGGGCTGCTGAGCATTCCGCAAAGAATGCAGGATGTGTCTCAAAGAGTCCAGCACTAGCTGAGGAACAGTTTGTTTTTTCCTAAAAATGGGCAGTCTATAAAGTTACGTAAGACCCAGCTCTTTGCTGGGAGGCTTTCCAACTCTAGCTGGAGAGAGATTCCTCAAGCTATTTAGAGTTTCAGGAAAAGGGTTTGGAATTTCCTGCCTGGCCAACCTATACTGGAGACATCTCTGTGTAGGGATGGGAAAGTTCCATCAGAGAAAGTAGTAACTGAACTCCCATTGCCCCTCAGGGGTGGACCCACTGAGTTCTAGAAATAGTCTGATCCAATTTATAGTTAAAATCTCAGAACAAGGACAAGCCCCAAGCCCCACTGCCAAAACCAGAGCCCAAATCGAATCAAGCCTTTGGGGCTCACTCAAAGGATGCTGGGCCTGGGAAATCTAATAGCCTGACCTAGAAGCACACCAACAAGGCTCTGGAAGGGCTTCCTTTCCTACTTTATGGAGGAATTTGTGGCCTGAAGAACCTCAGATGCCAAAGTCTTACACAAGGACTAATCAGTCAGTCAATATTAACTGAATACCTATGAAATGCCTGATACTGTATTATGTGACAAAAACAGACCTGGTACCTGGTATAATGTACAGTTACGAAAAGGTTGGTATGTAATTCTGCTCTTAAGGATGAATTCTGTAGCACAGGGCAAGTTATTTGATCCCTCTCAGCCTGAGTTTCTTCAGCTGTAAAATGGGGATAATAATACCTCTCTTACAGGATGGTAGTGGGAGTTAGAAGATACAGAAAACATCTAGTGCAGTGACTGGTATCTAGTAAGGGCTTGGTGAATGGTAACTATAAGTGTGAATCAGGAATTTCTTCTTTTCTTGAACATCCTATTGCCTTTTCAAGACTGCACTACTGTTCAACTTACAACAGGGAACCTTGTCACCATCATACCCATGTTTTTCTTTTCAATAGGCACACCACCTCAAATTATTTAACCTTTCTTCATGGCTCTGTTCTTTATCCTCTGTAAGTTGTAAAGTGGCTCTGCCCCAGAAAACATCTCATAGGAATATAAAGAAAAGAAGGTTAGAGTAAGTTTGCAACTTATCTGTGAATCAAGAATTTCCCATCCAGTAAACACAGTGAATTCAGGCTCTTGACTACCTAAATCATTCAATGTCAGTCAAACATGGTGAAAGCAAGTCCTCTACATAAGCTCCTGGGCTGACAAGATTCTTTTTGAAAGGTCTAATTAGTTCCAGACATGTGCACCATGTGACACTCCCCAAGTCCTATAGCTTCTGTTTTAGAAAAGTCTTTCTAGGCTATACTCTCTTCTAATTCCTACAACTATTGCTATAATTCTAGGCTCTCCTTCAACACCATTTTCAAGGGCTATCAATTCAATCTTTGGGCAAAGGTTCCCAAGGGGCAGGAATTGAGACTATTTCTGAGACAGATGATAGTTTGGCTGTGCATAAAATCCTAGGCTACCAGTAAACTCTTCTCAGAAACTTGAAAGCATTGCTCCATTGCTTGCTAATTAGATTCCATTATTGTTCAGTCCAATGCCATTCTGATTCCCAATATTTATACATAATCCTTTTTTTAAAAGAATTTTGAAATTTCTCCATATGTCCAGTGATACAAATTTTGACAATGAGGTACCCTTGGGTAGGTTATTTCTATTTGCTGTATTGGGCACACAGTGGGCCCTTTCAATGGAGACTCATGTTCTTCAGTTCTGGAAAATGTACCTGTATTCCTTCTTCCCTCCCTCCCTTCCTTCCTCCCCTTTTTCCTCCCCTCCCCTCTCCTTTCCTTTCCTAATTTCCTTCCCACCAATGTTGAAGATTTAGAAAAGAGAGGGATTAAATGATAAGCAACATCCTGAGAAGCAGTCGTAGCTCCAGAATTTCTATACAGGTTGAATTTAGGATCAGCAAACACATCAGAAGGGGTGGGTAGGAATGGGATGGCATTAGGGACTTGTTCTGAAGTTCCATTTGTATAGCAATCACAGTGTTTTTACTCTGGATTTACTTGGGGTAGCTTAAAATGTATATCATTTAGGTATGATACTCTGCTGTATGGATATAAAAAACAATCTCAAAACAGCTTAAGCAACAGAAGAAGTTTATTAGCCATACATATCAAGAAGACCAAAGATAGAATTCTGAGGGGAGAGTTAATTCAGACCCTCAGCGTGTCACTCAGACTTTCTATTAGGTGATAGGATGGCTATTACCACCGCAACCATTACATCCAGATATGTTAATATTCAGAGGCCAATGGGGAGGAAGGTGGATAAACTCTCCTAAATAAACTGTTTGGTTTCAATGGGAAAGTAGTTGTCGGGCAGGCAACCAACTGCAAATATTTCAGGGTTCTACCATGGCTGAAAAGATAATGTAGGAGGAAATGCAATCCAGTGCACCAGGGAGGGATTAGCCTTTGTTGGGAGCTGGGATATTTCCTCCATTCCAACTAGTAAAGAGAGGATGTCTGTAGATACATTTGCAGGTTGGTAGTAGAAAGTGAGAGAGTTCATGTTTTATGCCTTTTTTCTTTCTGAAGTGCATGAGTAATAATCATCAACAGAGTGCATGGAGGGAAAAAAGGAGGGCAGAAGGCAATGAAAGTATAAAATATTTGTTATAAAGAGTGGAGGAACAACTTTGTTAGAAAAATATAGTAAGATTCATGGCCAACATAAATCTGGTGATGATGAATTTCAAGTGGTACTAAATATGCTGGGCTGTACAATTTTCTCCAGCAATGCGTAACTATTTGAGTATAGACAGGGAAGATGAGGGATTATGTTCTTTTAGGGTTAGGGTTTTATGAGATGAATACATTTTTATTTTATTTTTATTTTTTAAAGTTTACTTATTTATTTTGAGAGAGAGACAGAGTGAGCAGAGGAGGGGCAGAGAGAAGGAGAGAGAGAGAGAATCCCAAGCAGGCTCCACACTGACAGTGCAGAGCTTGAACTCACAAATCGTGAGGTCATGACCTGAGCTGAAATCCAGAATCGGACACTCAACTGACTGAGCCACCCAGGTGTCCCTAGATGAATATATTTTTAACAATGTTTTATTTTCTTTAGTGTTTATTTATTCTGAGATAGAGAGCAAGCATTTGCACATGCTTGTGCAAACAGAGGAAGGTGAGAGAGAGAGAGGGAGACAAAGAATCCCAAGCAGGCTCCACTCTGTCAGAGCAGAGCCTAAAGCAGGGGTCAATTCCACGAACCATGAGATCATGACCTGAGCCGAAATCAACAGTTGGAGGCTTAACTGACTAAGCCACCCAGGAACCCTAGATGAATATATTTTTAAAAGAATGATTATAATGTGAATTAAGTTTTAATTAAGTTAAAGGGCTACCATTGAGGGTACTTTAACAAGTGAATGGAATACACTAAGCCATAAACCATAAAGTCTAAATAGCAACATGGGAAAATGCTTATGAAATAATGTTAAAAGGAAGTGGAATACAAAATAATTTTAATGCTATAATTATATTCCTACAAACTTTATATATACACATAAACAGAAAGGATAGGCAGATGGAATTACAGGTGATTTAAATTTATTTTATTATTATTGTTTTATTTTAAATTATTATTATATACAGTAAAACCTTGGATTGTGAGTATTTTGTTCTGCAAGTGTTCTGTAAGACGAGCAAACATTTCTAATACATTTTAACTTGATAAACGAGTGATGTCTCACAATAAGAGTAGTACATGACGCCACATGTCACAGGATCGCAACTGAGCCAATGATTCTTCTCTCTCTCCCTCTCTGCGGGATTGTGGGTAATTGTCTCCCATGCTTGGATGCTCACTCTCAGACCGCGGTGTTTAGCAGAAATCAGTGATTTTTCAGAATGTAAGCAGGTGCCCACAACTGGCACTACTGTATTTTTTGTCACTTCAAAGCACCTATGGACAGTCCTTTGCTTTTCCATACAAGAGTAAGCTTAGGAATGCTTTGCTTCATTCTCAGTCAGGCTGCCTGCTGCCTGATTGCCAGTTACATGAAATATAGTATATGACAAGAGTTGATTAATACTATACTGTAGTCAACATCCATGCGAGTGTATATAATGGCCCCCATGCAGAAAAATGTTGAAAAGAAAGGTGGTTAAGAAGAAGGAGATGATTACAGTGGAATATAAAAAGGAAATCATCGAAGTATGAACAAGGTATGAGAGTGGCCCCAATTACAAGATTTTATAAGAACTCTATGTCTGCATCTCGTCTGCAGAGGAGGAAGAGAAAAAGGCAGAGGAATCCCTCACTTCAAATGATATTAGGGAGATGTGTAAAATGTGGGAAACAAGTGCAAACTTTTGTAGAAAAGCACCACCCAAATAAGGCTGTAGCACTGCAACTGATGAATTTAACAACAATGCAATGTCACGTTTCCGTGAAATCCTCAAAAGGAGGCAAAAGCAAGTGTCATTGGATAGGTTCCTTGTTAAAGTTGCATGAAAAGAAAAAAGATTCCATTGAGCCAATAGATAGCATTGATTCTCTTAGTGATAGTGAAAGTCGTCCTTCACAATAACCCTAAATAACTCTTGTCTCCCTCATACCAGCCAAGAAGGTTTTCAAAGGTAAATACAGGTTCATTGGTTTATTTTTCTTTATATTTTGTATTTTATTATTTCGTATTATATTACAGTATTTTAGCCATTTTTACATGAATATTTTTGGGTTATGGAACAAATCATCTGAGTTTCCATTATTTCTTGTGGGGAAATTCACTTTGATTTACAAGTGCTCTGGATTACAAGTATGTTTCTGGAATGAATTATGCTCGCAAACCAAGGTTTTTCTGCACTTATTTATTTTTAAAAACTCCTACTTATGATTCAGTTCATGTTTAGCTTGATTAATAGATCTTCTTTTTAAAAGGTCTTTATCTAGTCTACCAGCCATTTTGTCTTCTTTAAAACTTGTTTTATTAAGTTTATTAATTTTGAGAGAGACAGAGACAGTGTGAGTGGGGGAGGGGCAGAGAGTGAGAGGGAGAGAGAATCCCAAGCAGGCTCCATGCTGCCAGCACAGAGCCCGAGGTGGGGCTTAAATTCATGAAACCATGAGATCTTGACCTGAGCTGAAACCAAAAGTCAGATGCTTAACTGACTGAGCCACCCAAGTACCCCTAAAACTTGTTTTATAGGGCTAAAACCAAACTCATCCTGGGGCCAGGCTAAAATTTCTGTGGATGTAACTAAATTCATGGATCTTTGATGAAAGCAAAAATACCTCAGTAATGTACATTTGCTGAACTAGGCTAATTTAAGTCAGTTCGGTTACTATTATTCATTCATTATACAGATACTGAGCTTATACTATCTGTCAGACATTGTGTTAGGCACATGAACATATAGCAGAAAACCACCTAAGGAACAGGAAGACCTTTGGCTCAAGCCTGACTTTCACAAAAGGCCTCAAACTTAGCTTTTAATCCTTATATACAAATGAATTTATATATGTAGTCATTAAAAAATAGCTTTACTGACATATAATTAACATACCATAAATCTTACCTTTTAAAAATGTACAATTCAGTGGTTTTTAGTGTATTCACAGGGTTGGGCAACCATCACCACAATCTAATCTTGGAATATTTTCACCACCTCTAAAAGAAACCCTATACCCGTTGATCTTGCATCTTACAATCTTGTTGAACTCATTTATTATTTACAATAGTTTTTTTGTGGATTCTTTAGGATTTTCTATGTACATGTTAATGTCATCTGCAAACAGAAATAGTTCTACTTCTTTCTTTCCAATCTGGATACCTTTTATTTCTTTTCCTTATCTTATTGCTCTGGCTAGAACTTCAGGTACAATATTGAAAAGAAGTAGCAAGAACAGATATCTTTCTCCTGTTCCTGACCTTATAAGGAAAGTTTTTAGTTGTCTTTCTCCATGAAGTATGTTAGCTGTGGGATTTTTTGTAGATGCTCTTTATCTGCTTGAGGAAGTTTTCTTTTATTTCTAGTTTGCTGAGTGTTTAAAATTTTTTAAAATGTTTATTTACTTTTGAGACAGAGAGAGACAGAGCGTGAGCAGGAGAGGGGTAGAGAGAGAGAGGGAGACACAGAATCTGAAGCAGGCATCAGGCTCTGAGCTGTTAGCACAGAGCCCAAGGCAGGGCTCGAACTCATGAGTCGTGAGATCATGACCTGAGCTGAAGTTGGACGCTTAACTGAATGAGCCACTCAGGTGCCCCTGCTTAGTGTTTTTATTATGGACTTGTCAAATGGTTTTTCTTCATCTATTGAAACAATCACATGATTATTATCCTACATACAGTCATTAAAAAAAATTTTTTTTAGGTTTATTTATTTTTGAGAGTGAGAGAGACAGAGCATGAGTGGGAGAGGGGCAGAGAGGGAGGGAGACACAGAATCCAAAGCAGGTTCCAGGCTCCGAGCTGTGAGCACAGAGCCCAACGCAGGGCTCAAACTCATGGACCGTGAGATCATGTCCTGAGCCCAAGTCAGCCGCCCAACTGACTGAGCCACCCAGGTGCCCCTACGGTCATTTTTGTATTAAAATAAACTAGTTTGTTTATGTAAATATTTAAAATATACCAAAATTACAATAATCCTGCTTTGGATTCCAGTCATTTTTAATATATAAAGAACTTCAAAAAATGGATGAGACCAGGATCTCTTTAAATCTTTAAGAGATCCTGGATTCAAAGACTATTCCTGCATTCAGAGTTTATGGTTAGGTGTTACCTGTTATAATGGAGCCCTAGACAAGGCCAATGGAAGCATAGAAATCATACCCAAGTTTGCAGGGGGTAGTTAGAAAAGATTTCAGAAAGGAGGTCATAAGAGTAGATGCTTAGAGGAGGAGTAGAAATATTCTTGTAGGTCAAGGGAAGGATTTGAGTCAGAACCATATGTATACAGTTCCTCATTATTCGGCCATTGAGAAACAGGGAAATTTTGCCATTTGCAACATGGATGCCTGTGGGCATTATGTTAAGTGAAATAAGTCAGAGGAAGACAAATACCATATGATCTCATTTATATGCAAAATCTAAACAAAACAAAAAAAAACAAGCTCTTAGGTACAGAGAACAGATTGGTGGTTGTCAGAGGGAGGGGAAGGTTGCCTGGTGAGAGAAATGGGTGAAGGGAGTCAAAAGGTACAAACTTTCAGTTATAAAAGAAATAAGTCACAAGGATGTAACGTATAGCACAGCAACTACAGTTAATACTATATTGCATATTCAGGGGTGCCTGAGTGGTTCAGCAGGTTAAGTGTCAGACTCTTGATTTCAGCTTAGGTCATAATCTCATGATTAGATTGAGCCCTGTGTCAGGCTCTGTGTTGACAGTACAGAGCCTGCTTGGGATTCTCTCTCTCCCTCTCTCTCTGCCCCTCCCCCACTCATGCTTTCTCTCAAAATAAATAAACTTAAAAAAATACTATATTGCATATTCAAAAGTTGCTAAGAGAGTAAATCTTCAAAATCCTCATCACAAGAAAAAAACCTTTTTTTTTTTTTTAATGTTTATTGTTGAGAGAGTGAGGCAGGTGCACATATGCAGGCAGGTGTTGGGGAGGGGCAGAGAGAGAGAGAGAGAGAGAGAGGGAAACCAAGAATCTGAAGCAGGCTCTGTGCTGTCAGTGCAGAGCCCAATGTGGGGCTTAAACCCATAAGCTGTGAGATCATGACCTGAGCCAAAGTCAGACACTCAACTGACTGAGCCACCTAGGCACCCCAAGAAAAACATTTTTTGTAACTATGTATTGTGACAGTTGTTAACTAGACTTATTGTGGTGGTCATTTGCAATTTATACCAATATTGAATCATTATGTTGTACACCTGAAACTAATATAAATGTTGTATGTCAATTATAACTCAATTAAAAACATGTGGCTTTCAAGAGCCACTCAATGGTAGGGGCGCCTGGGAGGTTCAAATGGTTAAGCATCCAACTTCAGCTCAGGTCATGATCTCACAATTTTTGAGTTTGAGCCTCACATAGGTCTCTCAGCTGTCAGCACAGGGCCAGCTTCATGTCCTCTGTCCCCCCCCCCCCCCCCGCCCCTCCACCTCTCCTACTCATCACCATGCATGTGCTCTCTCTCTCTCATAAATAAAATGTTAAAAAAAAAAAGAACCGTTCAATAGTATACCTTCATATTATACTTGTCTTTATTATTTAGATTCTCCACAGTGAGCATATTCACCTATATTAGAAAAAAGACAAAATATATTTCAGAAAATATTTTTAAGTAGAATAAGATTTTGCTTTAAGTTTCAAAAGCAAAATGTCACAGTACCTTTCATCTTTCTCCATAAAAATATATTTAAGCTTAAATATTTTCTAGGTTTAAAGCATTAGTAATGCAGCTAATAGCATTTCTTTAGAACTATTCTCCACAATCCTTTAATCTTGAATGAGAGATTTATAATCCTAACCTCTAAAGGGAGAAAATCCAATGTGGAAATGATATGCCCCAAATAACACTCTTCGACAGTGGCAGTATTTGCCTTCAATTCTTGGATCTTGTACATGGGGCCCTCCCCCTGCACCCTCCAAAAAAAAGTCTTTACATTGATTCACTCTGAGAACCACTGATTATTAAGAGGCTGAGATTAGAGTGTGGATCTAACACTAGTTCCACTCAAAGTGTGGTCAATGGGTCGACATAATGAGCTTTATCTGGAATGTATTAGAAAGGCAAATTACTTGGGCTCTAAACTAGACTTACTGAATCAGAGTTTCAAGGGTGATCTAGGTTATTTTTATGCACCTGAAGTAAAGCACATGACTAGAGGAAATTAGGCAGACTAAGGGTACTCAAAGGGAAGGAAAGGCAGAGCTCTCCAATGTTCAACGTATATATTTTTAAAGCATATACATTAAAAAAATTTTTTTAAGTTCATTTATTTATTGAGGGGAGGGGGAGAGAATCCTAAGCAGGCTCCATGCTGTGAGTGCAGAGCCTGACATGGGGCTTGAACTCACAAACCACAAGATCATGACTTGAGCTAAAATCAAGAGTCAGAAGCCTAACCAACTGAATCACTCAGGCACCCCTAAAGCATATACACTATTATAAAATAATCTAAAATCAAAAATTTTTTATATACTATAAACCAGAAAGTATGGCTAGAAAACATTTTCTTGGCTTTGGGCTTGAAAGGGTAAACAAATTAGCACAGGTCTTAGATTAAAGGGCAACAGGGATCTAATTCATTCCTGGTTCCAAGCAGCTTGTTAAATTAAGGCTATTGGTTTCACATAGGAATTTATATGTATACAGAACACATTTTGGTTATATTTCTCTCATATCATGATTGGCTACTGGTGGGTGGTCAACTGAAGATGATGGGATCTCAAACTCAACCATTTATTTGAATCTTTAACTACTTTGGAGTCAGGACTCAGCAGAATCGTCTTTATCAGTGGTTTTCAAACTGTGGTTTACAGAGCTCCCTCAGGGGACTGTGAAAGGGAGGTGAAGGGAACGGAGAGGAAAGGAGGGAAAAAGAATGACCAGGTTAGACTCTACTTCCCCCAACTCCTTGCCTTCAACCAAAACAGCTCAGATTTTACCTTTTTTTTTTTTAAGATTTTATCTTTTTGTATCCACTTTCTTGTGGAATATACTTGAACAAAGAACTCCCTTCTTTAAAAAGTTTGAGATTCTCTATTCTTTACTACAGACCTTCACAAGCCAACACAGAGCCATAGCTGTCTTTTGTTCTCATGAGGTCAATGATCTTTGTTAACTATCTTTTACTACCACTTGTTACTAGAAAGGACTCACAAATGCATAATGAGGCAGGTGGTTCTGCTTCCAGGCCTCCCTCCTCCAATCATTATCATTAGGGATGAATAAACTAATGATATTGTAGGTTGCTGTGTTGGATGTCAAGCAAAGCACATCACATAAATCAGCCAATAAACTGAAATAAACATTACATTATCTAAGAAGTTAACTATAGCTGTAAGTATAAAGTAAAGAGAATAATATTTTAAAGAAGTAGAATAGCTCTTATACAACCAAGTAAAAGAAATCCTTCTAAGGAGTCACCCTGAAAGACTTCATTCATTCCAGTAGTGCTATTAAAAATATTTCTAGAACTCTTCTTTTGGAACTGCATAAAACCAATCTAGCCAATTCACAAAACTATCACTGTTTTAAGCCACTGTGTTGTATTAAAAAAAATTTTTTTTTTATTAGAGAGAGAGAGAAAGAGAGAGAGAGAGAGAATGCATGAGCAAGCAGCGGGGGAGAGGGGCAGAGTGGGAGAGAATCTTTTTGCTGAGTGTGGAGCCCGATGTGGAACTCAATCCCACAACCCTGGGATCATGACCTGAGTCAAAATCAAGAGTTGGATGCTCAATTGACTGAGCCACCCATGCACCCTTAAGCCACTAAGTTTTGGGGTGGTTTGGTATTTAGTAATATATAAGTAGGACAGAAATGTTTATATCATTATGCTTTGGGGGATATTTAAGGGAAATGACTAGCTTTACAGAGAACTCTAGCTATGCAAAATGCTCAGAGAATAGGTTGGTCTAGATAAAGTTTGGCTGTATCCTTAAATAAGTAGAATACAACACTTTAAAAAACAAGGAAATAGGGGCACATGGGTGGCTCAGTTGGTTAAGCGTCTGGCATTAGCTCAGGTCATGATCTCACAGTTCCTCGGTTGGATCCCTGCATAGGGCTCTCTGTGCTGACAGCTCAGAGCCTGGAGCCTGTATCAGATTCTGTGTGTGTGTGTCTCTCTCTGTCCCCAACCCCCACCCCCACTCACGCTCTGTCTCTCTCTCTCTCTCTCTCTCAAAAATGAATAAACATTAAAAAATAATAATATAAAATTAAAAAATAAAAAATAGGGGTACCTGGGTGGCTCAGTCGGTTAAGCATCTGACTTCAGCTCAGGTCATGGTCTCGTGGTCAGTGAGTTTGAGCCCCATGTCAGGATCTGTGCTGACAGCTCAGAGCCTGGAATCTGCTTTGGATTCCATCTTCCTCTCTCTCTGCCCCTCCCCAGCTTACGCTCTGTGTCTCTCAAAAGTGAAAAATTTTTTCTTTTAAATAAAAAATAAAAAACAAGAAAATAATATTTTGTAAGAGAAATCCATGATGAATGGGATCAGCAGTAGGTCCCCAACTTTCTCCTTTTGAGTTTTGGCTTTTTTCCTTAGGGTCACCTGAACTCTGTCTATTCTGACTTTAGGAATACTCTGTTTTCCTTTTTTCCTTCACCTAAGCATGGATAAACATAACTTCCCATTTTTCCCTGAGTATATTAAATATAAGGCTATATTTTCTTTTTTAAAAGAATGTACAATAAAAGAAAGAAGTACAAAAGTATAAAAACAGATAAACAAGTTAAATATAGCTTTTAAGATACTAAGATAAGCAAGTTAAGTATAGACTTTGGATCCTAAGATAACTAAAGTCTAGCCAGAGGTTGGCTGGCCCAGTTTTTCTCTCTACCCTGTTATCAATCCATCGTCCTTGACTATAGGACCTCACACAAAACAAAAACACAGCAGATATTTCAAAGCTCAGTGTCTTATCTTCCTGAAGATAAAAGACTATCCTATTAAATCAAGAATTCTAGAGAACAGAGGATTTCTTCTTGAAGTATCTAAACTAATTTTTAAGGGCGCCTGGGTGCCTCAGTTGGTTAAGCGTCAGACTTCAGCTCAGGTCATGATCTTAACAGTCTGAGTTCGAGCCCTGCATCGGGCTCTGTGCTGACAGTTCAGAGCCTGGAGCCTGCTTCAGATTCTGTGTGTCTCTCTCTCTCTGCCCCTCCCCTCAAAATATAAATAAAAACATCAAAAAATATTTTAAACTAATTTTTAAAAAATTTCAGGTATTTTGATAAAACTTTTTTTTTTTTTTTTTAAATTTTTTTCAACATTTATTTATTTTTGGGACAGAGAGAGACAGAGCATGAACGGGGGAGGGGCAGAGAGAGAGGGAGACACAGAATCGGAAGCTGGCTCCAGGCTCTGAGCCATCAGCCCAGAGCCTGACGCGGGGCTCGAACTCACGGACCGCGAGATCGTGACCTGGCTGAAGTCGGACGCTTAACCGACTGCGCCACCCAGGCGCCCCTTGATAAAACTCTTTTAAAATGTACTTTTTACTTATACACTTTTGTTTTACATATAGTATACAGGTTACAAATTAACGTTTTCTTTTTTTAAAACTTTTTCTTGATGATTCACTATGAACACTAATCAATACACTAGGCTAAAATACAGCATTGTTCTCTGTGTCTATTAAGGATTTGCATACCAAATCATCAAACCCATTTTTATTCAATAGGCAAGAAAAAGAAATAAAAGGCATCTGAGTCTCTGTTTGCAGATGACATGATCTTACAAGCAGAAAACCCTAAAGAATCCTCCCCAAAACTGTTAGAGTTAATAAATGAATCTGGCAAAGTTGCAGGACACAAAATTAACACTTAAAAATCTGCTGTGTTTCTATACACGAGCGAAGAACAATAAGAAAACAATTCCATTTACAATAACATCAAAAAGCATAAAATACTTAGGAATAAGCTTAATCAAGGAGGTAAAAGACTTGTACACTAAAAACTATAAATCACTGCAAGAAGAAATTAAAGAAGACACAAATAAGTGGAAAGATATCCTGTGTTCATGGATTGCAAGACTTAATATAGTTGAGGTATCAAAACTCGTAGTAGGTGACAACATAAATAGACATTATGCTAAGTGAAATAAGCTAAGCATAAAAAGAAAAACATTACCTGATTTCACTCACATGAGATACTTAAAATAGTCAAATTAGTGAATCAAAGAGTGGAATGGTGGTTGCCAGGGGCTGGGGGAGAGGGAAATGGGGAGTTGTTCAATGGGTATAAAGTTTCAGTAAAGCAAGATGAATAAACTCTAGAGATCTGCTGTACTACAATGTACCTATAGTCAACAATAGGGGCACCTGGCTGGCTCAGTCCGTGGAGCATGTGACTCTTGATCTCGGGGTTGTAAGTTCAAGCCCCACGTTGGGTGTAGAGATTACTTAAAAATAAAATCTTAAAAAAAAAACCAAACCAATATATTGTTAAATGTTCTTCCACATTAATAGTAAACCAAAGATAATAATAAACAAAATACTATCCAAAGCACTCTGCAGATTCAATGCAGTCATTTTCAAAATGCTAACAATATTTTTTCCAGAAATAGAAAAATCCATCCTAAAATTCATATGGAATCTGAAGGGATCCTGAATAGCAAAACAATCTTGAAAAAGAAGAATAAATTTGGGAGTCTCACATTTCCTAATTCTGAAACTTACTACAAAACTATGGTAATCAAAAGAGTGTGGTACTGGCATAAATACAGACATACAGACCTATGGAAGAGAACAGCAAGCCCAGAAATAAACTCTGGCATACTTGGTCAAATGATTTTTGACAAGAATGCCAAGACTATTCAATGGAGAAAAGATGGTCTTTTCAATAAATGGTTTTGGGGAAATTGATATTTACATGTAAAAGAATGAGGTTGGGCTTTTGTTGTATACTATGTACAAAAATTAACTCAAAATGGGTCAAAGACTTAACCATAATACATAAAACTATAAAGAAGTTAGAAGAAAACATAGGAAGGAAACTTCATGCCAACTGAATTTGGCAATGATTTCTTGAATATCACGCCAAAAGCACAGGTGACGAAAGAAAAAACAGGTAAATTTTATTTCACCAAAATTGAAAACTTTTGGCTTTTTTTTTTAATGTATATTTATTTATTTAAAAAAATTTTTTTTTCAATGTTTATTTATTTTTGGGACAGAGAGAGACAGAGCATGAACGGGGGAGGGGCAGAGAGAGAGGGAGACACAGAATCGGAAACAGGCTCCAGGCTCTGAGCCATCAGCCCAGAGCCTGACGCGGGGCTCGAACTCACGGACCACCGCGAGATCGTGACCTGGCTGAAGTCAGACGCTTAACCGACAGCGCCACCCAGGAGCCCCTATACTTATTTATTTTGAGGGGGTGAGGGGCAGAGAGAGAGGGAGAGAGAGAATTCCAAGCAGGCTCCATGCTGTCAGCGCAGAGACTGATGCGGGGCTCAATCTCATGAAATGTGAGATCATGACCTGGGCCAAAACCAAGGGTCAGTCACTCAACTGACTGAGCCATCCAGGTGCCTGCAAATTTAAAACTTTTGTGCATCAAAGGGCAATTAACAGAGCAAAAAGGCAACCCACAGAATGGGAGAGTGAATATATTTGCTTATTATATACCTGGTAAGGGACTTCTATCCAGAATAAAGAACTCATACAACTCAACAAAGAAAGACATGTACCCAATTAAAAAATGGGCAAAGGATTTCAATAGACATTCCTCTAAAGAAAATATAAAAATGGCCAATAAGCCCAAGAAAAGATGCTCAGCATCACTAGTCATTAAAGAAATGCAAATCAAAACCATAATGAGATACCACCTCACATCCATTAGTTTGTTATTAAAAACAAAACAAAAACACAGAAAATAAGTTTTGGCAAGGATGTGGAAAAATTGGAACACTTTATACTGTGGGAATGTAAAATGGTACAGCCACTGTGGAAAACAATATGCAGGTTTCTCAAAAAAGTAAACATAAAATTACCACATAATCCAGCAATTCCATTTTTGGGTATACACACAAAAGAATTAAAAGCAGGAACTCAAACATATCTGTACATCCATGTTCACAGCAGCATTAGTTACAATAGCCAAAAGGTGGAAGCAACTCAAGTGTCCATTAACAAATGAATGAATAAATAGGATATATCATATATACCGACAAATATTATTCAGCCTTAAAAAGGAAGGAAATTCAGATACGAGCTGCAAAATGGATGAACCCTGAAGACATTATGTTAAGTAAAATAAACTAGTCACAAATATATGATTTAACTTATATGAAGTATGTAGAGTAGTCAGATTCATAGGGAAAGAAAGCAGAATGGTAGTTGCCAGGCTCTGGGGAAGAGGGAATGAGAGTTCTGTTTAATGGGTATGGAGTTTCAGTTTGAGAAGATGAAAACTTTTTGTAGATGCATGGTGGTGATGGATGGATAACAATGTGAATATACTTAATGCCACTGAACTGTATGTATGCTTAAGAATGGTTAAAATTTCTCCAAAGAAGACATTCAGATGGCCAACAGACACACGAAAAGATGCTCAACATCACTGATCATCAGAGAAATGCACACCAAAACCACAATGAGATACCACCTCATACCTGTCAGAATGGCTAAAATCAAAATACAACAAACAACAATGGCGAGGATATGAGAAAAAGGAAGAACCCTCTTGTACTATTGGTGGGAATGCAAACTAGTACAGCCACTGTGAAAAACAGTATGGCGTTTCCTCAGAAAATTAAAAACAGAACTACCCTACGATCCAGTAATTGCACTACTGGATATTTACCCAAAAAATACAAAAGCACTAATTCAAAGGGATACCTGCACCTCTATGTTTATAGCAGCATTATTTACAATAGCCAAACTATGGAAGCAGCCTAAGTGTCCATCAATAGATAAATGGATAAAGAAGATGTGGTATATGAATACAAGAGAATACTATTCAGCCATTGAAAAGAATGAAATCTTGCCATTTCCAACAACATGGACAGAGGTAGAGAGTACAATGCTAAGCAAAATAAGTCAGAGAAAGACAAATACCATACGATCTCACTCATTTTTAGAAGTTATGAAACAAAACAAATGAGCAAAGGGAAAAAAAGGAGAGAAAGAGAGACAAACCAAGAAACAGACTCTTAACTATAGAGAACAAACTGCTGGTTACCAGAGGTGAGGTGGGTGGGGGAATAGGGAGAATAGGGTATGGGGATTAAAAAGTACACTTATCATGATGAAAATAAAATGATAAAAAAATGGTTAAAATGGTAAATTTTATGTTATATATACTTTGCCACAATTAACAAAAAGAGTTAATGTGGTACAAGAGAGGTTATCCTATGAGTTACACTTTTTTGTTAGAATCTACTCCCCCATCCCACTCTCATTCCCACACCAGCCATCTCTTTCAGAGCCATGTTGATATCTGGCCATTCAAAATAATATGCTTATTTTGCATGACAGACTCATTTGACAGGTACTATAATATCATATGCCAATGTCTGAGTGGTTGTTTTCTGGGTAACCCAAACACTGATCAATCTCTACACAGCCTGCCCTTACCCTAACATGCCATGAGTTGTCTCAGTCAAGAGACTTTTAATAGAGTGCTCAGTCATTGTGTATGAGTAACAGAAGAAAAGGGTGAGTTACTGTCCTAAGTTTGCAGAGAGAAAATTAGAACACATAAGCCTGCCCATGAAGTAGGGGTGCCAGATTTAGCAAATAAAAATACAGGACACGTTGTTGTTTATCTGAAATTCAAATTTAACTTGGCATCTTGTATTTTATCTGGCAACATGCTTAAGTACTGAAAGTTGAAGAGAAAATAAATCAAATAATCCAGAGTGTTCTGGGCTCACTGAGGTCTTACTTAACAGGGAGCCTAAACAGGAAAAAGTAAAAAAATCTCCTTAAAATGTATTGGATACCCCTCTCCCCCACTCCAAAAATAAAAAAAAGTATTGGTCTCCAGACACAATGCCTATGCTTAATCCAACTCAGAAGCCCCTCCCTGCTTTGGGTTTCTATGGTCCAAGACTTACTTTATAAAGATAGATCAGAGGATGGGAAAAAAAGAAAGTGAAGAAGGATAAATCAAAGCTAGAAATGGGTGAGAACATACTCAGCTTCCTGTTAGGCCTGGCCTCAAAAAGGGACTCAGCTTAAAAAAAAAATCAGAGGAAACTGGATTGTGACCTGGCTCAACGTGGAAGAGAAACAATGGTGGTAGGTGTCCTGTGGTCATATAGCAGGAGCACAGTTAACAGAATACCTGGGATAGTGGTGGGCTCTCTCTTCCTTCCCCAAAGCCATAACACTGCCTCCTAAGAAACTCGAATCACTATTTTTACTAATACCCTGAGCCCCAGTTACAATAATGCCCGTACTGGTCAGGCAAGTACTTCTCGGCTTAACAACTCCTACAGCTTCCCAGCCATTTTTCCATCACTCTGCAAAATCATCTACTTCCTCACAGAACCTAGGTCAAAACTGAGGTCTCTGAACCCTGTCTTACCTTCAGGAATCTCAACCTGTTCAGGTTATCCTCCTAAGAATCAACAAAAACAGGTTTCAGGCTGTTCTTTGAGAATGCCATCTTTAAAAGACTCACATTCTCATCTATTACTACTGACCCTGTTCACATAGTGGTAATCCCTGCCTGACTCTGGCCTACCAAGATATAAATGGCCCATATGGCCTGATCATACTACAGTAGAATTTAGGAATCTTTGATATCTATCACACTAGGCCTGCCTGGGATGTCTACCACTTCGGTCCCTGAGAAGTGTGAGTGGGCGTACCCAGGAGCTAAAGGGTAAAATCAACAAGGTCCTTCATTCCTCAACCTGTCCTGAAGCACCAGCTGACTACACTGAGTCAGCTTTAAAGGCTGTGGCTGGTCTCCAGAATTTTTCCCCAGAGGGAGTAGTTAGTCGCTAGGGCAAGAGGAGCAGGTCACTTGGGCAAAGCTCTTTCAAGTTTATCTGGGCACCTCTAAGGTACTTACCAATAAGAATTTCTGCAGCTCCCAGCCCTCATTAATATATATATATATATATATATATATATATATATATATATATATACCCTCATTAATATATATATATATATATATATATATATATATATATATAATTTGTAAATAGAACATGAGTGGAAAACAGATGATACATAGAAGGTCCTACCAGAATGAAATTAGATTCATGAATTCAAAGACTGAATATATTCAGCTTTAGGATCCTGATATGAGCATCACAAGTAATCCCCCAGATGCTCTTCCTTTCCACCCCGCCCCCCTTTCATATAACTGGAGACACCTTTCCCACCAAACCACTCTGCCTCACACCCTCTGCATTGGGCTCATTCATTCATTTATACACCCATCAAATATTTAACTGAGCTGATAACATGTGCCAGGCACTGTGCTTGGCGCTGGGGATACAAATGAATACTGTATGGTCTTTGCCTCCAGGATTGTCCCGAGCCAGCTCTGAGCACGGGATCACCGTGCCCTTCACAGCAGGTAAGTGCGGTGTCAGGGGACTGGCAAAACGTCAGGCCAAACATTTTCTAAGGTGAGAGTGACAAAAAGATCCTATTCTAGTTCAGGAAGATGACAACTTGGGAGCCAGGGGGCCAACGGGGCGGAGGGCACCGAGGACCCTCTGGGACTGGCTATGCGAAGGCCCCTACTACAGTCCTGGGGTCGGGTGCTCGGCGGCTGAGATGCGGGTACAACGATGACAGCCGGGCGCGAGTCAGCTGAGGGGTGTCACCGAAGGGACAGTTTGAGGAGACGGTTGGGGTGGATCTGGGGTGACGCCCAAAGGGATGTTTGGTCCTTGGGGCTTGAGGCTTCAGTGGATGGTAGAGGTGAAGTGTCAGGAGGAAGGAAGGTGGGAGTGGACCGGCAGGGTGGGGATGAAGGGCCACGGAGAAGGGCTGAGGGGAAGGGCGGCGGCACAGAGAGCTTTCCCCTAAGGGATTGTTTGGAACGTGAGGCCAATGGGTCTTCCGGACCCCGCCAGCCCCCAAAGAAACGTCCCTACCTCGTTTCTCTTCTCAGCGTGATCCTACGGTGCCCGCGGCGTTGGTGGAGGCGGCGGCGCGGCCGGCGGCGTCTCGCGCCCCTCTGGGGTCGCGTTGCGGCTGGGACAGGCCGGCGCCCCCCTCCTCTCCAGACGGGTTGGTAATGTCCGGTTCCCCCTGCAGCCGCGGCGCCGATGGTCCAATCTGGGTTGCCCTCATGCCGCCCCTCCGGACGGCGCGTTGGTTCGGTCCTTCGGGCCCGCGGTGTTTGGCCCACCTCCCCCGCTTCCCGCTGTGATGGGTGCAGCGAGTCACGCGCAGAGCTTTCCCGCGAGGGGAGCGGCAAGGCTTCCGCTGTGGCCCCGCCTTCTGCGGCCCGCGCCCCGCCCCTTCGGGGCGGTGCGCGGCGAGGCGCGCCTCGAGTCTTCGGGAACCCAGGTGACCCTGGGCGTGGGCCTAATGGCTTCGAAGACAGGTGTATCTGTGCACCCACTTTCGCCTAAAGCAGCAAGTCTCAACCCTGACACCTCAGTAGACCCTCTTAGGGAAAACGGAAAATGAAAATAGAGCAACAAAACCAAGGCCTGACCTTGGCGGAGACGGCTGAATCAGGATCATTGGGATGGGAGTGTAGTGGTGGTTGGGAGGCCCCAGGCTGTGATATTTTTAAAAGTACCCCATGTATCACCAGGTTAAGAATCTTGGTAAAACCTGGAACTGACAAAGACTCTCTCCTTTGACCCAAACTTTAGGATCCTCTGAGTTCTCTGCTGGACTAGGCCTGACCTTGGGCTTCCCCATAGAATCCAGTTTGAACAAGAATCTTCCTAAGTCAGTTTAGTTAGAATCCCCCACCTTTGGTATCTGACCACCCTTTGTATCTTACCACCCTGGTCTGCCTTCAAGCAAGAATTCTGTTGAGACCCTTTAGCAAGAATTCCCCTTACCCCTGATGTATCCTCTTAGCAATTGCTATCTATAGTCTGAATGTTTGTGTCTCTCAAATTCACACATGGAAATATCCCCAAAGGTGATGGCTCTAGTAGGCTGGGGCCTTTGAGAAGTGGTTGCATCATGAAGGTGGCACCCACATGAATTGAATGAGTGCCCTTATGGAAGAGGTCTCTCAGTGCTCCCTAGCCCAATCCTCTAGGTGAGGATACAAGGGGAAGTCTGCTGCCCAGAAGGGAGCCCCTCACCCAACCAAGCTGCCACTCTGATCTCTGATTTCTAGCCTCCAGAACTGTGAGAAGTAAATTTGTTGTTTATAAGCTACAGAGTCTGTGGTATTTCACTATAGCTGCCTGCACAGACTAAGACGGTAATTTTCTATCCACTGACCCCTATACTGCTACTTGGCTAGAAAATCCCCCCTCTTCTTGTTGGTGTCTGAGTTGAGCTCAATCTCTCCCCCATTTGCAAAATCCCATTTCAATGGTCCCCATACCTGTTGTGATGCCCTTTAAGGTCTGCCTTACCATCTTTAACAAGTGTCATGCATAACTTTTTTCTTTAAGAGAACTCATGCTCTTCCTGTTCCTCACGGAAGGCAGGATGTATGTGGGACATTGAGGATCCTGTTGTCTCTTTCTTCCTGACAAAGGTCAGTGGGGGATGGGGTGGGAGGTGGGCAGGTGGTCATTCAGCAAATAATATAAATTCCCTGGGTTCCATGCTTCGTGAAAGTTAGAGACTGAGACCATATGCATTCACAGGGTTGTTGGCTCACAGTCAAGGAAGCAGATAAATGTCATGCTGTGTAATGCATCCTCAGGCTTCACAGAAGTGGTGTGAACGGAGTTTTGAAGAATGAATGGTAAAGGGTGTGGGGGAATCAGCATGTCCAAAAGAACAGAGGGGCAAAACAACTGATATGCTTAAGGTGTGGGGTATAATGGAGAGAGCACAGCAGATATAGTCAGGGGCTTTTGAAGAGCTTCCTATGATATACTAAAGAGTTGGGACTCATTCTGTAAACAGTGGAGAGACACTGAAGGGCTTTATGCAGTGGGAGGAATGACAAATCAAATTTGAATTTCAGAAATAAAATTCTGGGGGGGGGGGGGCGGTGATGTGGAGAAGGCTAGGACTGCAGGTAGGGAGATTGATGAAAAGTTGTATGCTTGTACAGTTAGGTGGTCCAGGGTAAAGACTTAACCCAAACTAGGCCAAACAGAATCCCTTCCCTGAGAATTTGGAATTGGGGGAGAACTATACCCTTATTCATAGTTGGACTTACAATGGAAACTGAGATCTGTGACCATCTTTTACTTGCCAAATGGCCTGAGTAGCAAAGAAAAGCAGTTTGCTGAGAAGGATCAATCTGTTTCAAAGAAAGGAGCCAAGTGTAGACACAAAGAGGTTCCTGGGGGGCTTTCCAGCAGTGTGTTCCACTTTGGAGGCTCAGCTTGACTTCTACCCTGGGTTCATGGCACATCTTTCTATCATTTCATATAGTCTCATTTTTGTCTTCAATAAGCAAAGATTACTTCCTGTTATTTGTGTTATGAGCTAATTTTTGAAAAGGTAAAATCATGAGTCTTATACAAATATAAAATAAACACGTATTAAACTCACTAATTAGTGAGGGAGCTAATTGAAGAAACTAAAACCAGTTCAGATGAGGATTTGACTTCTATAAGTGTATATTTTCTACCAGACAAAATTAATTTGCATCATCAGGAACAAGAATCGTTTGCATTGTCATGGATAGAAACATTTTGCATTATTACCAGTATTCAAACAGATTTGCACTTTCAAATTTCACTCTAGTAAGAGCATGGATATTGAGTTACAGGAAAGTAAAGAAACCAATTGAGACTCTGTAGTAATTATAATGAGAAGTGAGAGGATCTGAATTAGGGCAGTGGCTGAGGAGTTAGATAAAAGGAGATAGATTTAAGAGAGATTTAGAATATAGAATCAATAGGACTTAATGCTTAATTAAATGTGTTGTTGGGGGAGCCTGGGTGGCTCAGTCAGTTGAGCTTCTGACTCTTAATTTCTGCTCAGGTCATGATCCCAGAGTCCTGGGATGGAGCCAGGCATCAAGCTCTGAACTGAGCATGGAGCCTGCTTTTAAGATTCTCTCTCTCTCTGTCTCTCCTCTTTCTCCCTCCCTTTGCCCCTCTCCCTCCGCTGGTGCCCACTAAAATAAAATTAAGTAAATATAAATAAATAAATAAATAAATAAATAAATAAATAAATAAATAAATAAATAAAATGTGTTGTTGGAGGCAAGGCGTAAAGTTGATCAAATGACTATGATGACTCCCAGGGTCCTCCAATGCTGAGTCTTCTCTAAACCTCTGAATGTATCTTGGATATGTATCTTGGAGCTAGAATTGCAGGGAAATGTTGGAGCTAAGAATTGTGCCCTTGGGGTACCTGGGTGGCACAGTCGGTTAGGCTTCCAACTCTAGATCTTGGCTCAGGTCATGATCTTGTGGTTCATGAGTTCGAGCCCTGTGTTGTGCTCTGCAACTAATGGTGTGGAGCCTACTTGGGAGCCTGCCTCTCCTTCTCTCTGTCCCTTCCCTTCTTGTGCTCTCTAAACAAACCAACGAACAAACATAAAAATGTTTTTAAAGAATTGCTCCCTTGTTTCTCTTCTCCTGGCAGTGGTAAATAAATTATTTTTCCTGCAAGTTCTTAAAGAAAAGGTGCAGGGTGAGCCAGATGGTTCTGTGACCTTGCCCTGTTCCTAAAAGGCTGTAGATGAGGAAAAAGTCTAAACTTGGCCTATATAAACTGGAATTGCCTCTGGGTTTTTGCTATTGGCAAAAACAGGGAAAAAGATGTCCTTATGGAACCCAACTTCAGAAAGCCCCTCATGGGGTTCTTTCCTGCAATGAAATAATATCTTTGTTTCTCTTTGGACATCTGCTTATGCTTTTGCTACAGGCTAAATATCTTGGCTCACTTACCTTCATACAGCAAATCATGGCCACTTTAAAATGGAGGCCCCACTGTTCCCGAAACTGTTCTTATCACTGACTTAGTTTCCCACTCACTAGCTACTGTCCTTATCACTGACTTAGTTTCCCAGAGTTCTAATTCTAATTTCTAGAGAGAGAGAAGCTATAGTGAGTTATATATCCACTCTTGGCCAGTTGTGGCTAGGGGTAGTGGAGTCAACTGGCACCAAACATGACCACCCAAATTCACCCCTTCATCAGGGCTGTGTGGGGAGAGTCAGTAATCCATGAATTTAGTATCCTGCTTTTCAGAGAAGAAGCCATTGGGTAAATCCATAGGATCATTTGACAAACCAGTGCTTGCATCTTTGGTAGCCGACCCATGTCGTCCTTTGAGTCTACCTTCAAAATATATCCTCTAATCATCTACTTATTTCTCCACTGCTTCTATCCTCATCCAAGCCACCACCATGCCATGCCTAGACAACTGTAATTGCCTACTAAATAGTCTCCCTGAGGTCACTTTTGCATCCCTATTGTCCAGAGAGTGGCCTGAACAATCTTCCAAACTGGCTTTAAAGCTCTCCACTGTTTCCCATCATATCTATCAAAACACCCTTCTCTTTGTGCATCATGTTTTGTCTACATTGGCGTCTTTTTCCTACACACAAAGATAGCTCCTATCTTAGCGACTTTTAACTAGCTATTTACTCTGCTTATAATGTCTTTCCACTATATTTTTGCAAGGCTAGATCTTTCTAGTCATTTATGTCTCATTTCACATGCCACTTCTTCAGAAAGGCCTTTTATGACTACTAAATACAAAGTAGCTCCCCCTTCCTTCTCACAGTCCCTCACTATTAAAGTATCTTCATAGCACTTATTATCTGAATGATCTTGTTTACTTTGTTATTGTTTCCCTTAATAGAATGTAAGATCCATGATAGTAGAAACCTTTTTGATTTTTGGCTTTCACTGTATCTCTACGTTGAGAACAGTGCCCAGATCATAGTAGATTCTCAGTAAATACTTGTACATGTGGATGAATGTGATGAAGAGAGAGAGAGAGAGAGAGAGAGAGAGAGAGAGAGAGAGAAATTGGAACCTTGAAAGGATGGGATTTGTGGGATAGGGATTACTATAAAACCATTTTATTTTGTCTTCCACTCTTTAAACCCACTCCATAAGACTGTACACTTCATGAATTTTCTGGTCATTTTCAGGTAGCAACCAGTACTTGTCACTGCTTCACTTTAATAATTAAAATAGCCAGACTAATAAAATAATTCTTTAAACTTCAAACTTTAAAATTATGGCTTTTCCTATCTCTCAGCTTGGCCCTACAATAAATGCCCATGTTTAGTGGGAAAAGGGGGTGAGGATTAGTAAATGTCTATCTTTTCTCCCTTGCTTAGCTTGCTAGCACTCTCAGAGTTTGAGCAGGGTGGAAAGAGAAGAGATGAGGAAGGTTCTTACTTGGCTAATACTACCACAAACTAGTTTTAGTGCTTGACAAGTATCTAAAGTTGACTCTCAAGGAGCCCTTTTGTAGGTTTTTCGGTGACACCCTCTCTGTTGATTGAGCTATTTCTCCTATACCTAGTTACTTTAATATGGGTGAATTCAGCTCTAGTTGGTCACTTACAACTCCTTTAGAAATCTCTAAGAATTAAAAAAAAAACTTTACTTAAGTATACTTTACATACAATAAATTTGCAGATTTTAAGTGTACAGTTTGATGAGTTCTGACAAATATATACACCCAGGTAAATACTTCCAAAATCAAGATATAGAAAATTTACCTCATGTCCCTTCACAGGCAGTCAAACCCTCAGGCAACCTTTTATCTAATTAGAAATATCTAACCATTTGACAACAGATCTATTGCTTCCTTCTGCTGAGATCTCAACTTTTCAGATCCTGTCTCTCTGACAGGATAAAGAAACCCTAATTAGGTCTGTTACATGGCCCATATGTGGTCTATGGGGAGTACCCATGCATCCCTTTGTCCTGAAAAATAATGGGGGCATAGGCCAATCTCACCAGCCACCTCTTTTTGCTCTTCCATAAAAAAGGTAGCTAATTGTTCTCCTGCTTTTTAGATTTTCCAGGTATGAGTTAGGTATGAGTTCTCTGTAACCCCAAACACATTAATCATATCAATTTCTCCAAAGAATTTCCTTAAAACCCTCTCAACTTGAACTGAACTTGGGATGGGACTCAAAGTCCATTAGTAATTCTCTCTAAAGATCCCTTATCAATGTCTAAATTTCTGGCCTTTTTCTCAAGGTGGGTGAGGTGATTAAAAGTTGCACACTTATTTTTCATACCCCCCTTTCCAAGTCTTGCATGATCATCTCACCCTTCAGTTTGGAACGTGGCATGTGCTGTCTTGGATCCTCAGCAGAGACTGAGACTCAAATCTCCCAAGATGCACATAAACCACCAGGAGAGGATGCTGATTCTTCAGGAGCTTTGGGGGATACTATAGGTCCAAATTGTATTCTTACAAATGCCTTATAAGGGAGACCATGTGTGACCATGTTTCATAAAAAGAGACCTCTAAAGTATAACTGAACACTACATACCAAAGGATAAGATTTATTTTGAAAGGACAGGGTAAGAGGCAAGTTTAGGACAAATAAAAGGTAGTAGATTTAATTTACTCATTCACTGAAAAACATTAATAATCTAAGTGCCAGTACTGAATACCAAAATGAAACAGAGTTCTTGTCCTCAAGGAGATCATCATGGCCTAGCAGAAAAGACAGATAAGTAAATCATAATTAAAAGAGGCATGTGAGTGATAATACATTCAAATCTTGAGAACTGAAAATAAGAGAAATATACAAGGTGGTCTAATATAAGGAAGGTCTGGTCCAAGAAAGAGGCACCCAAATCAGAATAGGAGGTTGGGTGTCAGTGAAGGCTCCCAGAGGAAGTGACCCAAAGCTGAGAGTGAAGAGCAGATAGACATTAGCTAGACAAAGGAGGGAGGTGTATTCTAAGAGGAGAGAATACAAAGAGCCAAAGCATAGAGGCTTCTGAAGACAATGGAACCTTTGAGGAATTACAAATAGTTTGATATGGCAGAAATGAGAATAGGGGTGCCTGGGCGGCTCAGTCGGTTGAGCGTCCAACTTCCTCTCAGGTCATGATCTCACAGTTTGTGGGTTCGAGCCCCATGTGGGGCTCTGCGCTGACAATTCAGAGCCTGGCGCCTGCTTCAGATTCTGTCTCCCCCTCTCTCTCTGCCCCTCCCCCGTTCGTGCTGTCTCTCTCTCTCAAAAATAAACATTTAAAAAACTTTTTAAAAATGAGAGCATATGCAGCAGAAATTGGTGATGAAGCTAGAGAGGTAGGCAGCACCCAGGTAGGAAAGCTATGATGAGTCATTAAAGGTTTTTAAACCGGCAAATGACATGATCTGATTTGTATTTTAAGAGGTCATTCTCTGTGGTATAGATAATGGATTGGAAACAAGCAGAACCAGAGGCAGGGAGAGCAGAGAGGCAGATGTTGCCATAATCTAGGCAAGAAATGATGACAGCAATGGGACTGGGGAGATTAGTAAGGGACAGATTTGAAGACATTTCTAAGAGTAAATGGAACTTGGTAACAGAATGGATTGGATTAGAAGAATGAAAGGGAGGAGTCCAGAAAGACTTTGAGGTTTCCGGTCTGAGTTAGTGGGTGGTGATGCTGTTCGGGGAAAGAAGAAAAACAGGCAGAGAAGCAGATTTCAATATCCTTTCATTTCATTTGTTCATTAATTCAATAGACCTTTACTAAAGGCCTATTATATGCTTTGAATAACAAGTAAATCAATGATTACAATGCCCTGTGATAAGTGTCACTGAAAGAGGTACACACAGGAGAGCAATTAAATAAATAGGAAGGGTATGTAAGTCACACTGAGGAATTAGGGGAAGCTCTTGGAGGAGACTGCCTAATCTAATCTTTCAAAAAAAAAATTGGGAAATTCACAAAACATACAATTCACCATTTTAAACTATACAATTCAGGGGGCATTTAGTATATTCACAATGTTGTTTGACTACCACCTCTATCTACTTTCAACTGTTCTGAGATTTGAAGGGTGACTAGGAGTTTGTTGGATGAAGAAGAGGGTGAGGGAAAGCATTTTAGGATATAAGAATAGCATGTTTGATGACATGAAGACCAGAAGTGGCATGGCTAGTGTGAATGCACATGGGGGAGTAGTGTAAGACAAGGTAGAGAGGGCCCCAAAATAAAATGTCCCAATTTTAGCTTTATCCAGAAGGCATGGAAAGCCACTAAAAGGTACAAAGCTGGGGTCTGACATGACCAAGTTTGCTGTTTATAAAGACTACTCTGGAAGTGGTACTGGTGATGCTTTAGACAAGAGGAAAACCAGGAACATGAGTTGGGAGATTTTATGCAGTAATCCAGATGAGAGGTGATCAAAGTTTGAACAAGGGCAACGGTGGTAAAAATGGAGGGAACTGAAAACAAGACACAATAAAGATGCAGAATTTACATTACTTGATGACTTATAAGACATCAGACTAGAGGAAGACTATAGGATGATTTCCATCATACTGTCTTGGGTGACTGTGATGAGGGTGATGACATTCTGGGGTAAATTTCTGGGGGCAAAATAATATATGTTGGTGGACTGAGTGTGAATTTCCTAAGATTCAACTAAATGAAGGATTTCAGAATCAGGTTTTTTTTTTTTTTTTTTTAACGTTTTTTTATTTTTGAGACAGGGAGAGACAGAGCATGAACGGGGGAGGGTCAGAGAGAGAGAGGGAGACACAGAATCTGAAACAGGCTCCAGGCTCTGAGCTGTCAGCTCAGAGCCCGATGTGGGGCTCGAACTCACAGAGTGTGAGATCGTGACCTGAGCCGAAGTCGGCTGCTTAACTGACTGAGCCACCCAGGCGCCCCCAGAATCAGTTTAATAAATGGATCTGGATCTAAGAGAAAGAGCTGGTAAATGAAGTCATGCATCTGGATGAAGTCACTCAGGAAAGATACTGGGAAAGATGTGCAGAGAACCTGGTACTGAACTTTAGGAACCAATATTTAAGGTGTATAAAGGGGAAAAAGCTATATGGTTAAAGGATGTGGTCATACTGAGGTATGAAGTGAAATGGAGCTGAAAAAGGAGAGAAAGCGGGTGGGGAGGGAAATATTGAACTAATTTGAAGGGGGAGGGTGGTGGGGACCTGCGAGCCAATGATATTGCTTGGACTATGTTATTGTCACTGGGGTCCAACAGATCATACAAATCTCTCCACTCCAAATTAAGCAATTTATTACTCCATAAACTTCTCAGAAACAATTTCCCAAGTACATACAATTTCTTCTCTAAGTAATTTTATGGAATGAAGACATGTGTTCATCAATTATGACTTATATCCCCTCAAGGCAGGAACCACCTCTTTTTTTTTTTTTTTTATCCAGAAACTCCTTCAGCTTCTTATGACCAGCTTTTCATAACTGCCTCCTTTTGCTACCCAGGGCCAGCAAAAAGATTCACCCTGAATTCCCCAGATAAACCTGAGAAGGGTGCCCGGATGGGATATGTTTGTGTGGGACCCTTGAAGGTTTATGGTTACTCTGGGTATGGAAAACAGAGCCCAAAGTAAGATTCTTAAGTCATATTTTCTTTTCCCTTTCCTATATTGCATCTCTTCACCCACTACTTTCATATTTTCTTGTCTGGATTAAAACTTGGAAGGGTTGGTGGAAGGGAGGCCTGACATTGCTTTTTCTTGAAATGCTGCAACTCTGACAGATATCTGGGGGCTCTTTCTTTTCCTTGCCTTACCTGGACACAGCCTTCTAGGGAATGAAGCCCTTGGAATGAGAGCTAAAGGGCAGGTTTATGCTGGTTTCCCCAGGGCTCAAATCCATCCTTATTAAGTTGTATGAATACAAGGGAGGAAGAGTAATGACTGATTCCTTTGAGATTTCCCTATGGATCTCTACTTTTTAAAAAGAAAGCTGTTTTTCTTGGATAGCCTAGACCTCAATATCTTGCCAGAAGTGATGAGGGCCCCAAAGCCTTGCTTGTGCGAGAATGCATAGGCAGAACGTCGACAGCTTGCATATTTCAGTTTGGTCCGGGTTGGGGGTGGCAGTGGAAGTTTCGTGCAAAGATGAATTCTGTCCATAATCTATAGCCAGAACATGAAGGGCAGTGTTTTTATCCACAGAGGCAAAAGCAAAGAGGGCCATGAATTATATCTGGGTAGATTCCTTGTTCTACTCACCTTGTCCACGTTGACAGGCCAGAATAGTGGTTTGAGAAATTGGTACCCAATCACAGGCAAAATACAGAGGACCACGCTGAGGACAATACTCAGCCACATTTGTGGCAGGTTCAGAGTGTTCCTGGCCACACCTGTAAACAATGAGCCAGGAGGGGGAAAGGCTTAACCAGAGTCTAGACGAAGGGGGCTGTCAGCCAGAACCTAGATAACTCTCCAACCCAAAGAAGGAAGTTATTGGTTTGGAGACCATTTAGTCTCCTAATAACATAAATGCAAAAGAATTAGAGTGAGGTGCTTTTCTACAGGCAAAGTCACTGTGAATTCACATGCCTCTGTCTCCCTCTAAAGGCTGGGCAGGCCAGGAAAGATGGGGGTAGGTTACAGGAATCCTAGAACATTGGCCTAGACACAAAAATGGGATGCAGGGTTTTGGAGGGGGGGAAAATGAGTGGCTTGATGACAGATGAGAGCCAGCCACATCTAATATCTACCCTCTCTATATTTTGCTCCCATCAAAGTAGAGATAAGAGATAGGAAAATTAATGTGGGAGACAATAAGGCAGTATGCCACAGTAGAAAGGATATTGGACTGGGAACCAGGAGAGCTAGATTTGAATAATTTTTAAAAACCTGCAGTCTCTAAAATGGTGCTAATAATTCTTGCTCTTTGTACCTCATAGGATGCTTACAAAAATCAAGTTAGGTAAGAAATTTGAAAATATCTCAGAAAATCTAACAGGGTAAAATATTCCCTCAGCTAGATTTTGCATCCTTTTAGGGCAGAGACCATGTCTTATTCATATCTATATCCACAGAACCTAGCACATAGTAATATGTGCTCAGTGAACATTTATTAAACAAATGTATTTGATTCACACTCCTCAACCCTACCCCCAACCTCCTTGCCACATACTGGGTGGGCATAGCCTTACCTAGGAATTGGAAGAGGTTGGGGAACATTAAGCACAAGCCATCACTGTACAGGAAGAATAAGATGCAAAAGTAGAAACCCAGGCTACCCCAGGTGAAGATGTGGCTTATCATTGTCCAGTAGGTTGTCTCCAAGGCAATCTGAAAAGCACCCTCTTATGTGCAATACTCTACAATCTGGGGCATATCGGCCACCTCCCTTCTCCAGTCCCGTAATGGAGGATGATCACTTCCCACCTTCCCTCCCTCCTTCTTCTTTCCCTTTCTTCCAGACAGGCTCCCCACCCAATCCCCTCCCTACCACCCCCCACCCCCCAACACTGGCCACACCTGCATTGTGACCACCCAGAGCAAGGAGGTCTGCACTATCAGGGAGAAGGACTGGTAGTCGGAGATTTCTTTCCCATCACTGCGCACTGAGTTGTAAATGGTCCCCATAGGGATAAAGAACAGGACGAAGGAACTGTAGATCCCATGCACTAAACACTTCACAAATTCCTTCTTGTTGAAATAGAGGTTGTGCTGTCCTGGCTCATACAGCTCTGGGAAGCGTAGACTCCATGTTTCATTCACGTCCTGGAAGCACCAGAGGGTAAGGAGGAAGGCTCAGGGTCTCTCCATAGAAGTTCCCATCTCCATCAGAGTAGAAGCTTCTCCCCCTCACTGAGTCTGCTGCCAGGCTGCCTAGGAGCTTCCTCATGGATTACTTGAGAAGTGGAACCAGAGAACAGAGCAGTGACCACAGACCCTTCGTGAAGTCCCATACTCTAGGCAAGGATCTAGGTAGTTAAAGAAAGCTAAGAGAAGTTCAAGATGGTGGTAAGGACCTGGAAGCAGTTAGGATTGCAGAGTTAAGGGGGTAATTAGGGTTGGGGTAGCTGGAAGGGAGGACAGGAGCTTGGGATGGGGGGCAGTTGGGACATGAGTCCCCAGTTTTAAGTGATCCCTTAGTTGAATATTTTTTATCAAGAGCCAGTAAAAGGAGAGGGGGAAGCCAGTGGGGACCAGTTAGTCCCATGGAGGTATCCATGTTCTGTGATGCTCCTCCCATTCCTATAGTGACTGGTGAACTCAGGTGACAGGATTCTATATATGGACGCCATTGGATCTTCTTCATCTCCTAAATCTGAAACTTTGAATAACAAAGCTTGGGGCTTGTTTTTGAGAGGTTTTGGGTCCCTAGAATTAGCCAGATTAGTTGAAGCTAGATTGGACACAACTCATCCCTCTAGTTGCTCTGAGGCTAGCAGCTACTTCATGGAGAATTTTCCTTCCTACCCTGATGGAGACCAGGAACCATGATCCCATGATGTCCTCTTTTGGCTATTTTATTCCTCTTTGGAGGCTTCTATTCTATTCATTGTGCCCAAGACTGGAGGTTGGGGTAGAAAAGGAGGGAGAGGTATGGTACCAGGACCCCAATGCCCAGGAAATTTCTGACAGGGATAGATGGTATCCCATAGGCTGACTCCCTAGGACTCAAAATATCATACCCACATTCCCATCCGTGGCCTTTAGGACTCTCACCTAGGCCACCTTGCATTGGCTTATCTTATTATCTCTGTATGGGTCTCTCCTTTCTTGAAGCCCCTTGCTTTACCTAGTCCTGCCCTAATAACTCTATATCCTTTCACTACTGTTATGCACACTCAATTTACTATAAGACACAATTTCCATGTATCTCTATAAAGATAAAATTGAACACAGGAAAACTTGGATTTATAAAACTAATAATTATTTCTGGGGAGAAGGATTCTTTATCTTATGATACCTCTTCAGGTGATGAGTTCCCTTCCTCGCCCTAGAAATTACATTTATAATTGACTTTGTAGAACTCAGCTCTTTTTGTCCTCCCCACTCTTGGGAACATTCCTCAAGGGCCTAGGGGCTTTATCCCTGACTAAGAGGCTTGCTGCTGGTCTTACCTGGTCAAACAGACTCAAGCCCAGGACAGGGAGGGAGGTGTAGACAAGGTTGTAGAAAGTGATAAACCAGGTATCATAAACAGTCTAGAAGAATACCAAGGAGATTTCTTAGATTCCTCTCTTTTCCAAAATCCCAGCTCTACCTCCCAGGTTCAAGAGAGCCCCATTTGCCCCCCAACTACCTAGCACTATACTAACCTAAAGCAGGATTTGGATTTCGGAAATCTGACAGAGAAGGGTGACCCCAATCTCTATTTGGTCATACTCTATTTAGAACCCTGGGTCTCAGGCTGGGCAAGGCCATATCAAGTTTGGTTGTGGCCAACCCTACAAGGTTAATTGGATCAACCCTACTGCCATGACCTGAACGATCCATGCCTGCACAGAAAAGATCCCAAGTGCCTGCTAGGGAATGCTAGCTGGATCCCTGCACTCTCAGGCATATAAGCCTCTGGCGTCTTTTTATCTGATTTATGGCGTTCAGTAGCTTCTATTACACTGGACACTTTCTAACACTAGCAAGTAGAATAGTCCAATGACCCTCCCCCAGCTGGGTGGTCCATCCTGGGGCCTAGAGAGGGCTCCTTTACTAGCCACAAGAGGTCAGCAAAACACATACATACACACACACCTCTCAGAAACTAGAATGGCTTTGCTAGACACTGGGGGTATACAAGTCTACTACTTTCAGCTGACCAGTCTGTTTCCCTCAGAGCCCAAGGTAACAAAGGTGGTAGAGATCTCCCAAGATAATCATTCCTGAGGTTATTTTTCTTGGGAATCCTTGAGAACCCTGAAAAACTTCTCATAGGAAAATGGATTCCTTGTAGAACATAAACATCCAGGTGTCACTTTTCCCCACTACTGTGGGGGAGATTTAATACTCAAATGTGAAATTAATTCATTAGAGCAACAACAATTCATGTCTGGGGCAGGCAAAAGGGGGATCGTGGTGGGGAAGTAGAAGTAAAGGGAAGCTGTGTTTTGAAGTATGGCTACAGGTAAACCCCATAGTCACCCTGTCTGGCAAGTCTTTGAGGCTTAGCCTGTTCCATAAAGATTACTTTGGATGATTAAAAAAAACCCTCCAAGATCCAAGCATTTCCCCATATTATCTATGTTTGGAAACTATGTCTCCATGTAAGGTCAACGTTGAAAATATCTTACAGGAGAGTTTTGAAGGTGAAGTCCAAGTCAGAGCTAAGCCAGAAAAGTTAGGGTATGGAAATATAAGTTTAAGTGTTAAGGTTAGTAGATGGGATCACCATGGATAAGGAACTTTATGGATGGATGGTAGCATATCATACATTGGTCTCCAGAGAAGAAAAAGGGTCTGAGCTGGCTAAAGTGGAAGGTGAGTAGAGAAGACCCAGCTGACCAGAGTGGCGAATACCACCTGACCTCCTACCTGTGCAGAGAACCCGCTGAAGAAGGCATACCAGAAATGCACCAGGGTGAAAGCAAAATTTTTGTAAAAGAAGTAGCTGAGAAACTTGCACATGCGATTATAGGACCAGCGGCCATGGACCAAGAGTAGACGCTGAAGATAGTGGAACTGGGAGAAGGCATAGTCGCTGTTGAGCATGGCTTGCATTCCCTCCTGGCCGCTGATGCCAACCCCAATGTGGGCAGCTGCAAAGAAATCCCAGAAGCTTCTCAGCCACAGAGCTTGTCAGTTGGGCTACCAGCCTGGGAAGTGTAAAAGAAAGTCTGAGATCATGTTGTACAAATCCCTTATTTTACATTTGGAAAACACTGTTAGGCCCAGCTCAAAATGGCACTTAGTGGAGCCTTTTTCTCTTGAGTGGATTGCCCTTTTCCTTTAGTGGATTGTCAGAAAATAGCCCTTTCATCTACACTTTGTTTTGGATGCTGCCACTCAAGAATGCCTGGCATGGCTAGTACTAGAAAGCTCTCCTGGATGGTCTTTGTACCTCCTACAGCCATCTGGGCTCTTTCCTGCTGTCCAGATGCTGAGGTAAAAATTTCTTGTTATCAATAAAAACCACACTCAGATATCACCTCATGCCAGTCAGAGTGGCCAAAATGAACAAATCAGGAGACTATAGATGCTGGAGAGGATGTGGAGAAACGGGAACCCTCTTGCACTGTTGGTGGGAATGCAAACTGGTGCAGCCGCTTGGGAAAACAGTGTGGAGGTTCCTCAAAAAATTAAAAATAGACCTACCCTATGACCCAGCAGTAGCACTGCTAGGAATTTACCCAAGGGATACAGTAGTACTGATGCATAGGGGCACTTGTACCCCAATGTTTATAGCAGCACTCTCAACAATAGCCTAATTGTGGAAAAAGCCTAAATGTCCATCGACTGATGAATGGTTAAAGAAATTGTGGTTTATATACACAATGGAGTACTACATGGCAATGAGAAAGAATGAAATATGGCCCTTTGTAGCAACATGGATGGAACTGGAGAGTGTTATGCTAAGTGAAATAAGCCATACAGAGAAAGACAGATACCATATGTTTTCACTCTTATGTGGATCCTGAGAAACTTAACAGAAACCCATGGGGGAGGGGAAGGAAAAAAAAAAGAGGTTAGAGTGGGAGAGAGCCAAAGCATAAGAGACTTAAAAACTGAGAATAAACTGAGGGTTGATGGGGGGTGGGAGGGAAGGGAGGGTAGGTGATGGGCATTGAAGAGGGCATCTTTTGGGATGAGCACTGGGTGTTGTATGGAAACCAATTTGACAATAAATTTCATATATTGAAAAAAATTTTTCTTATCACTTAAAGCCATTTACATCAGTTGAAGATGCAGCATGGATGTCAATCTAACATAATATTTAATTACCTAAGTTTATTTAAGGAGCTAAAATCCACCTGTTAGGAGGAAATAATGATGTACATACTTTGTTAGTGAGTAGCAAATTCTTTAGGAGGCTTAATATGACTTTTTCTGGATAAAACAAGGATTAGGATTGATGGAAAATGAGACTGAAGTGCCTAAAAATTTTAATTAGTCTACTTAGTGTAGGGTAAACTCACTGATCTTCTGGTATATACCTACTGTATTGCTTAATGGAATAATTGAAACCTCTAAGGCCCTAAAAATCAGAGGAGTTCTAGAAAGTGGGGAAGAGCACAAGAATACTTTCTAGTATTAAAGCCGAGGCTAGAATGTCTGCTAGTGTTTCCTGGATGGGGAGAAAGGTTGGACTAGAGGATCTCTAGGTATTGTCCATATCTCAGAGAACCACAAGTTGCTGGAAGCCAACAACATTCAGCTGAAATTAAAACCAGTTTCAGTCATTTGCTTTTATTGGTCCAAGGCCTCAGTAAGTCTGCTATTCTTCTTCAGCCAGGGGAGTCAGAGCAAGTTCTTGCAAACACTGCTTCAGGGAAGAAGAGATCCCTGCATTGTGCCTCACAGCTAATTCCTCGGTTGGGCAGTCCTGTCTTCTGCCTAACATTGCTCAGGCCTACAGCCTTCAAAAACAGAACAGATTGTGACTCCTGCCCAGGGGTTCTTCATGTAGCCTTTGATGCCATCTTGGAAAGATGGTGTGGTAGTTGCACAACCTGTTGTTCTGTGAATATATGCGTATGTTCTTGTGGGAACCATGTGTATTTGTGTGTGTGTGTGTATGTGTCAGTGCATGAATCTGAATGTTTGTGCATGTCTGCATATGGACTGATATATGCATGTGTAAATAAGTGGGAGCGTAGGTATAGAGGAGGAAGAATGAAGTTGCAAAACATTATAAATGTACAATACATATGATATGCAGGATTGTGAACCAAGAACACAGTGCCACCGAAGTCAGTTTTGTCCCTGGAGGAAGGAAAGGGCAAGCCCATGGTTGAAGGTTACTGCCCCCAACCCTCACATGCCTTTGATCATGCTGACATCATTGGCCCCATCCCCGATGGCCAGTGTCACCACCTTCTTGTACCTCTTCACCATCTCTACCACCTGGGCCTTCTGAAGGGGTGTCATCCGGCAGCAGATAACTCCCTTGCACATGCACGCTGTTCGCACCAGCTCCAACTCCAGGTTCCCTTCCAGAGCATAGGCCTGCAGCATCAGAACAAACCCACATTTCAGGTTGCCCAAAAAGGCTCTCAGGACAGGACCTTTCTAGGCTCTTCCCCATCTCCATACTCTCCTGTATTACTTAGGTCAGGCATAGAGGCTCCTAGGTGCTCCATTCCCAAGGGAGACAAGTGCCCAAGTCAGTTCTAGGCATCCTCACAACTGACACAGCCTCCAATTGGAAACCAGTCAGCCCAGTTGACTGGGCTATAAGGCCAAGTGACATTTTTGGAGGACTTGTTTCTGTTTGCTTCCCACTTGCCCCTAAATGACAGGTCACATCAGTGGTGAAGAATTTGGATAAGGAAGGAATATGCCCTTAGCTTCTCTTTCCTTATTATTCTTGCCTGGAGAAGGATAGGGAAAGGTGTCTATCAGGAAAGGGCATCAAAAGAGAGGGGGAAAAGGGTGACTCATGAAACAGAGAAGTGGTCTTGAAATTTCCCTGAAGTGGGCTGGACCTAGGAGAAGAGTTCTTTGGGAGAACAGAACAGAGTTGTAGCTCTGTGTTGCCCACCAGACTGCAGCCATTGATGATCAAGCCATAGTTGCCATTGGGCACCTCCTCAGGTATTCTGAGAATTTGGGGCTTCGAGGTGAGGTAAATGTTTACTGGGTCTGATTCCAGTAGAGACTCAGGTTTCATCTTGTCCCTGGCTGACCTGAAAGCCAAGAATACTGGTTAATGTCTGACTGGAAGCCCCAGAGTTAGGAAGGAAAAAGTGTCCCAGAATGAAAGTGGGTAATGTGGATAGAGCCTCTACAAAGCAATAGCCAGAACCTCATACTTGACTACCTCCTGAGACCTGCCATTGCCTTAGGTCCTTGACCATCTACACACCACACACCACACTTCTCCAACCTCAGAACTCCAACTCCTTGAGCTGTAATGCTTCTTCACAAAATCATATAAAATATTTTAGGTTTTTTTGTTTTCCCCTTCTCCATTTCTTCTTTGTTACTTCTGGAGTGTGGGGGTCATACTAAATGAACTGTGGCAGTACATTCATCAGATGTACTCAGGTACATCTATCTGTACCTGAGTTCTTGCAGAACAGTCTCATTATTCTTGCCTTCCACGATAAACATCCCATCCATTTCTTCCTCAAATATGTTACAGGCATAGGCAATGTTCACAGCAGTCTCTACAGGGAAGGGTGAACACAGGTCACATTTTGTCTGTGACAGGGTCTTTACAAAAGTGTACACATACGTAGGCTCTAACAGTGGGCAACAGAGCCCATTTGTTCATGTTTGCCATGGATGCAGTCAAAGTGTATCTTTCATGAGTCACTGGAGACCATATTCAAACACACAGGAGACTGTTTACCTAGTACAGACTTCTGAATAATTTATCAATAATTAGGATCATTCTGGCTTAGCCTTTCTTTTTTTCTCATTTTTTAATGTGGAATGCTTCATGAATTTGCCATCCTTGTGCAGGGACCATGCTAACGTTCTCTGTATCATTTCAATTTTAGCGTATGTGCTGCTGAAGCAAGCACCATTCTGGCTTAGTCTTTCAATAGATCTTTCCCTCATTTCTTAAAACAATTCCAAAGCGTATACACTTCTCCAAATAGTCAGGATGTACATCCCTGTGCCTGTGTTTATGCTAGATTTTATGGGGGACTGGGATGTTTTGGTTGTGGTCTTTTCTTTACATCAAGAAATCTGGAATTTGGAATAAATTCATACTAAGGAAAAAAATTTTCCAAAAAATAAATCCTGAACCCTGACTGCAAGCGATATCAAAATTCAGAGGAGAGATTGGAATTGTTATAGAAACTTTCCTGGAAAAAGACTTTGAGGGATGAGTAAGACTTATTTAGGTGAAGAAAAAAACATTTCAAATGGGAAAACAACTCAAACAGAGGCTCTAGAAAAGGAATTTGATTGTTTGGGACATACTAAAGACGATGGTCACTTCAAGTTGCAGTATATGTAAGTAGCAAGAAATTATCCAGATCTTGAAGGCCAGACAGTAGAGTCTGACTTTACCATGAGGAGTTCCTAAAGGTATCTGATCAGAGGAATAACATATAAAAGTAGTATATTTTAGTGAGATTAAACTGATCGTATGTAGGCTGTACTGAAATTAATAAGGACAAGAGACAGAAATCAGTTCAGAAGTTTTTGCAGAAGTTCAGAAGTACAGCAAACAGGGAACAAAGGCTGAATTAAGGTGGTCGCACAGTCAAGGGGATCTTCAGAAGATACGGTGGGACATGGTGAGAGAATGAATCTTTGGGACAACAAAGAGGGTGCAGTCAAAGATAACTCCAAAGTTTTTAGCTTGTGGGTTTCTGGATGACAGGGATCATGTCTGATTGAATCATCTCTGTTTCCTCAATGCTTAATACAGTATCCGGCATAAAGTATACTCTTAACAAACTATGTGCAAGACTGGGAGTAAAGATGTCCTGTAAGGACTTGGCCTGGGTTATAAGGTAATTATGAAATAAATGGCTAAGACAAAAAGAAAATACAAAATAATATAAAGAAATGGCTAAGGTGGGTAAGGAAGAGGATTGGTCAGGCCAGGACCTCCCCTTTACCTTGCTTATCTCCAGTTAAGACCCACATTTTAATTTGGGCTTTGTTCAGGGTGGCGACTGTCTCAGGTACTCCATCCTGCAGCTTGTCTTCAATGGCTGTGGCCCCTAACAGCTTTGAACAGAGATAGCAGTGAGTGAGGAAAAAGGAGAGCATCACAGCATTTAGCTCTACCCAACAACTCAACTGGCACCTCATCACATTCTTATTAAGTTGTCTCTGTCCTGGCATGAGGATCCAGATAGTATAAAATTCAGCACACTCTGCTTCTCAACAGATTTAGCTTTTCAAACACATAAATCAAATTTAAAACCAGAATATTAGGGATCAAAGAGGGAAAAGACTTTCCCAAGTCATACATGAAGCTGTGTGCCACTTCTAAACCATCTGTTTCTCAACACACTTTCCATTCTCTCTTGCTTCACAGCATACTTCCTGGCTTGCAGGGTTGGCCACAGGGCTGGGCACCAGGACTCAGTCTGAGGAACTGACAGATGGACAAACTACTGGCTGATTTCTGCTAGGCCTCCAGAAGGACAGAGTAGAGGTACTAACCTAACAACTGATTATGGAAGGAGATTTGTAAGCTTTGGGATCTCTGTGTTTTCTCATTTGGTATCAATAGTTTCTCTTTTTATAGCAGAGCCAACCTGTATCATTCTGGTAAAAAATACTTTGGGATCACCCTTAACTTCTCTTTCTTTCATATTATAATCTAATCCATTAGCAAATCCTGTTGGCCCTACCTTTTAAAAAATGTACAAAATTCGACCGCTCCTCACCACTTCCACTACTTCTACCTAGTCCAAGCTATCATCATCTCTCACCTGTACTATTCCAACTACCTTCTAATTGGTCTCCCTTGGTCTATGATTGCTCCCCTATAGTATAATCTCAACACAGCAGTCAGAGTGATTGTTTTGAAAGCTATCGCATCACTTCATTGGTTGAACTCTTCAATGGCTTTCCATATCTCATTATAAGTCCTTACACTGGCTTATGAGGGCACTCTACTACTTCCCTGTCTCACGTCCTTTTATTCTCTCCTCCTCACTTAAACTGTACCAGCCAGACTAACTGCACCTTGCTGTTCAACTAACAAGTTAGGCCTGCTCCTATTTCAGGGCTTTCACTCATGCCATTCCCTCTGTCTGGAAAGCTAATCCCCCAGAGATCTGCTTGGCTTGCCACCTTCTTCACGTCTCTGCTCAGACTAAACAACCTATTTAAAATAGCAACTATGTCTTGCCCTCTCCAAGACATACATGCATATGCTGATACTCCCTAGCTTTATTTTCTCCAACAGCACTTTCATTATCTGACATACTACATATGTCACTTTTTTGTCTGTTTTGTCTGCCACTACATGCTCAGGGCTTAAAACAATGCCTGACACATAGAAGGCACTTAATAAATACGTTGAATGAATGAATGAATGAATGAATGAATGAATATTTTGTCTTGATTATTCCATCAATTAGTTGTGGATTATCTAATTTGTGCATTATTCAGATCCTCATTTCTCCCAGATTACTTAGTTTCTGTGAGCAGCTTTGGGATAAGATAAAATTTATAACTAGTGTTTTCCCCCTATTATTTACAGGGGGAAAGATTTAGGACATCCCGAATCAGCTTGGATTCCAGTATCCTGTATCTAGAGAAGCTCGAACCTATTGATCTGCTGGAAGCCACTCTCAGAGATCTTGCTCACTCTGCTGAGTGCCACCCCCAATTCTGCCCCCAATATGTCCCTGGCTTCCTCACACCAACCATCAAATCTTTTTCAATCTCTTCATAGACATTTGACATTTTATGTTCCCGATTCTCCAAAGACAGGCAGGCTTCACTGTGCTTCTTGCTCCAGGCCTGGAAGAATGAGTTATCCAGTTCTCGGTAGGCCACCATCAGGGTGCGGAGGCCTTCAATGGCAAAATCCTGGAAGACATGTGTGTGCACTGAATAGGCCTGGACTGGGTTAGGGCTGAGTTTAGAGATTGGCAGACTGATCCCACTGGCCCATCTGCCTGCAAAATAGGGCTTAATAGTTAGTACCATAGTGCTAGTACCTAGCCTAACCAGAAAACAACTGTTGAGCTTTCTCAGCAAAATGTCCTAAAGACATTTCTTTCTGGGGCAAGGAGGAAAGAAAGAAAGAAAGAAAGAAAGAAAGAAAGAAAGAAAGAAAGAAAGAAAGAAAGAAAGAAAGAAAGAAAGGAGGGAGGGAGGGAGGGAGGGAAGGAAGGAAGGAAGAAAGGAAGAAAAGAAAGAACTTCTGAAATGTAGAACATTCTTTTACCTGTAGTTAATTTGCTGTGTGACCCTGCGAGAAATGAAGCCTTCTAGATTTATTTGTTGTAAAATTGGGATAATAATTCACTGCTTACAGAGAAGATTATGATGTCTATAATATGAGAATGGAGTAATAAAGTGAAAAGGAGTTGTTATAAAAAATAATCAAAGGAGTTACTGTTTTTCACAAGCATACATTCATTTTATTTCCCTGTTTTCCTGCCTTCCTTCAAGCATCCAATGGGTACCTCAAAAGCATACACGCTTGTGTATTTGTCTACAGCTGACTAGCTCAGTTGATTAACCACAGCCAGCAGTGTTAATGAGGCCACTGATGAATGCTCTCTGGCTGAGTTAGCATCTTTTTGCTCCATGGCCACTGATATATCCTAACTAACCATGGCTAACTATCTTGCAAAGTATACTCTTGGTCATAGGAGGTGTGGGTGAAGAGTATGGGTAGTTTAGGGCAGAACTCATATCCAACTAAGGATGGGTTAGAAACAGATTTTATGGGGGTGCTTGGGTGGCTCAGTCAGTTAAGCATCTGACTTTGGCTCAGGTCATGATCTCATGGTTCATGAGTTTGAGCCCCGCATTGGGCTCTCGGCTATCAGCACAGAGTCTGCTTCAGATCCTGTGTCTCCCTCTCTCTCTGCCCCTTCCTTGTTCGCAGGTACATGCTTTCTTTCTCTCTCAAAAAGAAACAAACATTTTAAAAAAGCAGACTTTACATACTGAGAATTGCACACGAATAACAATTTTACATGATCGCTGTCATGAGTTTCAAAATAATTCACTTTGGCATTATAAGAGCAAAGAGAGAAAGAATTTATCATCCTGATATTCTGCTCTTACTTCTGAATGTTTAACATTAGCTGTCAGGTGAAATTAACATAAAACAATATATGTATGGAATGCCATCTCTAAAACCACTGTACTGTGAGCAGATGAAGCTATGAAAAAGAAGCCTGAGGGGCGCCTGGGTGGCGCAGTCGGTTAAGCGTCCGACTTCAGCCAGGTCACGATCTCGCGGTCTGTGAGTTCGAGCCCCGCGTCAGGCTCTGGGCTGATGGCTCAGAGCCTGGAGCCTGTTTCCGATTCTGTGTCTCCCTCTCTCTCTTCCCCTCCCCTGTTCATGCTCTGTCTCTCTCTGTCCCAAAAATAAATAAACGTTGAAAAAAAAAAAAAAAAAAAAAGAAGCCCGAGAGATCTCAGAGACTTTCTTAAGAAGGAAGAGATATGGCAGAAACTGATCTTGCATAGGATACTGAAGGAGGTCTTATAAGCTTAACAATACACTGACAGATTCTTAATCCATTTGATAACAATATAGCATATTGCGTTAAAGTTCTTTCTTACTTACCCCTTACTTGTGTTATTTTCTTTTCTATCATGGTGAACAAACTAGGGCCCTGGGGCCAAATCCTGACTGTCTCTTGTTTTTGTATGACCTGTTTGCAGATTCCTGTATTAGAGCGCCTGGAACTGTGCTTTAGTAGGAGTGAGTTTTTGACTCTTGATTCCTGAATATAAGCTTCACTCTTACAAGTTTATCATCACTGGTTAACAGACTGTAGTGTAGTCAGGTGCCATATGGGTGTCTGTTAAGGTTGGTAGCAGGAAGCAGGTCAAAACATCTGAAACAATTCTATGATCATCTTTGGAGCTGGCCTGTGGAAATGCCCTCTGAGAAGATACTCTAATTCATGTGTTCTGGAAGGTTAAAGGATATGTTTTTCAGACTAGTCCATTTGTGGATGTATACTGTGGTCTCTGGGACACAGTATAGGACATAAGAGCTGTCTTGTGTGGGATACTTCATAGACTTTGTTTAAAACTTGAAATATAATGTATATATCATAAAATTCACCCCTTTATATAATTCAGTGGTTAAATATATTCATAAAGTTGTACAACCATCACTACTATCTAATTCTAGAACATTTTCATTTCTCGCAAAGGAAACCCTGTACCCATTAGCAGTCATTCCCATTCTCTTTCCCCCTGGCCCTTGGAACCACTAGTCTACATGCTTTTATAGATTTGCCTGTTCTGGACATTTCATGTAAATAAAATTACACAATATGTGGCCTTTTGTGACTTTGTGACTGGCTTCTTTCACTTAATATAATTTTTTAAAGGTTCATCTGCATGTATCAGTATGTCATTCTTTTTTGTAACAGTATTTGTTGTTTTGATATACTACATTTTATTTATCCATACATCCATGCCATCCATGATGGACATATGGGTTGTTTCTACTTTTTTCTATTATAGATAATGCTACTGTAAACATATGTGTACAAGTTTTTGGGTGGATGTGTCTATTCATTTCTCTTGGGAATAAACCTCGGAGTGGAATTGCTGGGTGATACGATAACTCTATGCTTAACTTTTTCAACAACTGCCAGATTGTTTTCTAAAATGGCTGCATCATTTTACGTTCCCATCAGCAATGTATGAAGGTTATAATTTCTCTATATCTTTGTCAGTACTTATTATTATCTGATCATCTAGCTATCCCAGTGGTGTGAAGTAGTATCTTGAGGTTTTTATTTGCATTGCCCTAAAGGCTAATGAAATTGAATATCTTTTCATGTGTTTATTGACTTACGTGTTCTCTGACTTCTGATTATGTGTTAATGTAGGGACAAGACAAAATGGATTAATAAAATAGCATTTTCTCCAATCTATTTTTTCTTTAAAATATTTTTTTTTCTGATCTCTCCCTCTCCCATCCCATACCCTGTCCTATTCCCCCAACCCTTAATATATCTGGGTTTATGAGTAGAAATTCTGGAGAGTATAGATCTGTTTTTTCTTTCTAGTGCCAGAAGGAGCCACTCCCTCTCTAAGATACACCTCAAATCCTAGAAGGTGGAAGTGGGGTGGGGTAGGTAAGTGGTATACTTGGGGATTCTAATCCTATGATAACAGAGGATAGTGGCAAACAACAGTCCCCTAAACAGCCCAGGCCCAGTGCTTTCTGCTCCATACCTTCAAAACTGTGTGTTCTCACCATGGTTGGTGAGGTAGGGCCTCCCATATTAGCATGTCCTATTCTGAAGCAAATTCTAGGTCTGACCATGGGACCTCCGAAACCAGGAATTACAGAGAGAACCATTTTGATTGTAGGAAGTGCTCCCACAGATACAATCCTCATCACGCCCAGTCATGCCCCTGAGATCCTGTGCTATCTAAATTCTTGACACAGAAGTTGGCAATGGAGTCTGTAGGAATACCACAGAATGAAGTAGTTTTTATTCTTCCATCAATTAAAGAGACACAGATACTAATATCTTATACTAATATACTAATGTTATTAAGATACTAATATAAGTAACACACAGACACAAGGACATATATGTGGACGCATATCCGCATACAAAGAACCACCCACAGTTTCCTTCCTGGGCAACCTAAACACTTACATCTAAATGTTCCATGGTCACATCTCTGAGGAACCTACAGGATGGATGGAGCAGCTGACAGAGGATGGTGTCTGCACCCTTGCAAAACAACATTACTCGATCTTCAGGTGTCCTCACTAAGGATAAACAAGAAGAGTAATCACATAGGCCCATTGTTACAAGAACTTGTCTGGGCCACTGAGGGATGGCATGAGGCTGTTCCCATGACATTTATTTCTGATCCTTTAGGGGGCTAAGCACTCAGTGAGCAGTCACAGAGGATAAATAATGCCGTAAGGGCCAGTGAGGGTGGAAGGAGACCTTATGGAACCAGTTCTTCCATGGGTTCCTGTGTTCCATGGGTTCTTGTGGAAGACTCTGATTCAGAATCACATTTAGCTTCTCACATTTAGGTTCTAGACCAAGGTCTGTACCTAGTAAGGACCAAGAGTGAAAAATGACCTTCTTCCTCTTCTGTCTGAGGCCAAAACTAATTGAGAGTAAGATAGTATGAATTTCCCTTATATTGTCTGCCCCCATCTCTTATTCCAAGGTCAGGCTTCATGGATTTATTCTCTGTTTTCATCTTGGCTTTGGGGGTTCAGACAAACCACTATCTAGGAACAAGTATATGGTAACAAGCTCTCAAAGAGAAATTATTTGGGTATGTGAGAAAGTAGGAATGGCTATGTGTTTGTATTTGAGGAACAGTACCTTTGAGAAGGCATGTGAGTGGGAGAAAACATTCGTGTGTAGATAAAAGAGAAAGTCAACATGTGAATGTGTATGAAAGACAAATAAGGGGAGAGGACTGACTAGAAGGGGCACCTACCAACAATAGACATCCTCTTGCGCACATTGCTGAAGTCCAAAATAGCCAGCAGTTGGTAGACTTTGGTCTCACCCATTTCAACTACTGCAATTGTCTCAGAGGTACGGTAATGGAACACAAAACCAAAGTTCCTGGCAGCAGTGACAAGGGCACCTTCATCTGGGGACTGAGCCTGGTAAACCAGCTTACCTGGTAGGAGAGAAGAGGGCAACAAGAGCCCGCAGAGATGTGCAAGTGAAGTCAACCCAGAAGTGACACCAAGGGACTTAAGTAAATATGGAGCCCAGACATCTTTCTTCAAACTTCCTCACAAGTTTGGCCCTAAAAGGCCAGATTGCATGACAGGTTTTTTTTTTTTTTCCTTTCCAATATTTTCAACTTATTTCACAGACCTGAATTGGTATTACAGAGGTACATGGTATATGCAATATACACAAATGAACAAACACAATTACTCTCTTATTTTAGTGGGTAAAGATGGGTCAGGAGCTTGTTAAAATGCAGGTTCCTGGGCCCTATTCAAGCTTACTGAATCCAGAATCACAAAATCTGGGAGGATGACCCAATAAATTGAATTTTTAACAAATCTCCTGGGTGAGTTTCAGGCAAGTGGTTCTGCATAAACTGCTTCTACATGAGACTGGCTACACTTTGATGGACACTCCTATAAGATAGGATAATAAGGATAGGATATATAGCATAGGATAATATGATTGATGATAATAAGATTGATGATGTAACAAACAATTAAAAAATACATGAGTATTGTCACCTTTGAAACTCTCACTTGGGGAAGGTAAATGACTTATTCTGGTGAATAAGTCTTTCAATCTCATATTACTCAAGACATTTCTGTATTTAATTTTTTTTACAGTAGAATAAAATAAAAATTTATTCTTTCCCATTTTGTCATTATAAGGTAATTTTAACTTATAGTTTTCAGTGTCCATAGTTGAAAAAATACTTTCCTAGATTGTGAAGAAACACTTCAGAAAATTAACAACAAAAACCCTTTCAGTCCTCAGTTGTAACATGTATTGTTTTTTTCTCATCACAAACTACTGAATTCTAGTAACTGCTTCAGATTATTTTGGTCCCAAAAAGAACTGGGCAAAAAACTGCACTGATCGATGCAAACACTTTAGCATCGAAAAATGTGTAACTCCTCTTTCAAAATATCACTACAACCTGAGGTATATTTTGGATTATTTCTCTTTGGAAGGTCAATTTGATTTTTTATTATTTTAAATGTTTATTTATTTTGAGAGAGAGAGTAAGGGAAGGGTAGAGAGAGAGGGAGACAGAGAATCTCAAGCAGCCTCCACACTGTCAGCATGGAGCTCACTGTGGGGCTTGAACTCATGAACCGTGAGCTCATAGCCTGAGCTGAAATCAAGAGCTGGAAGCTTAATCGACTGAGCTACCCAGGCGCCCCAGGCAATTTGATTTTTAAAAACAGTTATGCATCATCAGAGTCTTATACTTGTGGATAAGTCACACGGGACACATAATTTTAGGTCAGACATAAGATGTATCTATGAAACAGTAAGACTATTTTTCTTGTTTGTTTCCTACTTTGTCACGTAAGGCAATAAAAAATGACAAGTCCAAATATGCTTCAAATAATAGCAACTTGTTAGAATGCCAGGTCTGGAGATACCCGTGGTGGGATGGGATCTCACTGGGCCAAGAGAAATGAGATTTGGCTTCTTATCTTTGCCCTTCTTAACTATAGGATTTTAAGCAAGTCATATAATCTCTTTTAGCTTCAGTTTCCTTCTATAAAACTGGGGTAATTTTTCTCATTATGCTTACTTAAGAGGGCTGTTGTGAAGCTTGTGGAAGATAATATAAATGTAAGCAATTTGTAAAACTAAAGGTGTTACTGGGGCGCCTGGGTGGCTCAGTCAGTTGAGTGTCTGACTTTGGCTCACATCATGATCTCACAGCTCGTGGGTTCAGGCCGGGCATCAGGCTCTATGCTGACGGTTCTGAGCCTGGAGCCTGCTTTGGATTCTGTTTTTCCCTCTGTCTCTGCCCCTCCCCCACTCACACTCTGTCTCTCTCAAAATAAATAAACATTTAAAAAATATTCAAATATAAGGTGTTACTAAGGGTATTACGTTAAAGGTACGTTGTCTTAAAGGATATGATTTATTTGGTTGCCAAAATTCTTGTTTGTTACCAAAAAAATTCTTCATTTTTAATCAGTCATTTCTCATTCATTGTTTGTCAAAGAGGTTTGAGTAAATTCATGGGTGTCACAGTCATATTTGATTGTTAAAGAAACCAGGCTATGTGGGGATACCTTGAAATTATGAAGCAACAAGAGGACAACTCAACTCCTCCTTCAGGAAGTCTTGTTAGAGATAATGCGGCTGATCTTGGGGACAATTCAGATAGATTCTGTGACAGAACATTGTTGAATCTCAAGATTGGAAGCTCCCTAGATAGCATCATTTGACCCCTATCCAATGACTGAATCCTCTTTAAGACCAAGAGGCTGTCTTCTACTTGAATATCTCCAGTGATGAGAAGCTCACTACTTGTCTATCCATCCCATTGCTGGACAACACTCCCTATTAGGAAGTTCTTAGATTAAGCCATTATAAATGATATCAAACCAAACCCACCTGTAGCCATCCTAGGTTCTATGACATATTCTTAGTCCATGAGACCACAGGCCCCTCCTCACCTTCCACTTTCTCTTCTGACATCACGGTATGACACAATGAGAGTGAGAGAAAAAACAAGTGTACCCAGCGATCTCCCTTTTTCACTGCTTCTACCAAAGTCTTGTCATAAAATGAAAACTTAGGATCAGCCAGTTTGTTGTAGGAGAAGTCGACCTTTTCTGTTTCCTGGAACATAGAAGTCAGAACAAACTTCTTAGTAGCAGCCTGACACTTTACAGAAGATCTGTTTGGGGACAGCTTCTGGAACATGATGAGAATTCTTGGGAGGATGGGAGGAGAAAAGAAAGATAAATGGAGGAGACTTTGTGCTGGTTTCTGAGGCCTTTGTGGTTCTCATCATTCCCTTGGACCAGGAAAGATCCATCCCATAGGAGACAAGCTGAGCACGGCCTGGCAGACCCTTCTTGCCCCCTTTCTTCCCCAGCTACCCTGAATGATCAGTGGCCATTTTCACGTTCTATTCTTCTTCTTCTTTTTTTAATGTTTATTTTTAAGAGAGAGAGAGGGTGGGGGGGAAGGAGAGGAAGAGGGAAAGTACGTGTGCACAGGGGAGGGGCAGAGAGAGGGGAGACAGAGGATTCAAAGCGGGCTCTGTGCTGACAGCAGAGAGCTTCTAAGTCCCAAATCCATGATAACCAAACCTTAAGATATGAGGAGGTAACTGCTCCATATTAATAAATGGTATCGGGAAAAGGTTTTGTCTCTGGCTGTCCTCTGTCTGATTTTGGGGGCTGGGAAGGGAACTGAGTCCTAAGTACAGTGACTATCACTGTGTTGCACTATTTCTATTTAATTCTACAGGGGCTAGAGACAAATACTGCAAGATAGAGGCAAGAGTATATAACAAGGAAGCTTCAGTACATACTTGTTTATCACAGACTTAATTTTGAGCCATTTTACTTGATCTGTCAGCATCTCTGTTTCCTTCCTGCTTCTAACCCTCATGGTCATTGCCCTTACCTCAATCTCTGGACCTAATATTCACTAACATTTTCCTGGTTCCTTTAGATATTGACTCTCATTCTCTATTTTGGCTAGGCTTTTGGTGGCCACCTTGGGTAAACATCTGTTTCTGACTTGATTTGGCCTTGAGACTCTTTTACCCCATCCTGGAGTGTGATGTTAGTAACAAACTTCTCCAATCCATACCAGGATTCTCAAGGATACTTTTCCAGTTCTTTGTAGTTGTGGTGCTACCTGTGCTAGGCCCCAATATGTCAAGCACAGACACAACTGTCCTGGTTCGTGCTATGTCAGGGAAAGGGAAGTTTTAGTGAGCTATATTGGCTCTTTTTCTATATCACATCTAGAAGGAGTTTTGTCATAGTGGTGTTAAAGTATGGTCAGGTCCAGAGCCAAGCCCCAGACCTGGCCAACCACAGAATTGTGAGCTCTGGGAAGTCTGCGGTTCCAGTAATTTAAGATAATTCATCATATAGTATCTCCTGAGGCTTTTCTAGAGCTGGGCTCTTACACTGGCACACTCTTTGAACTGGAAGCTGGTGAGTGATGTGAGAAAAGCTGAAGAGGTAGGCATGAGGTAGATCCTGCATTGCCATCTTATAGGCAATAGGGAGTCACAGCAATTTTCTGCTGAAAGTGCATAATTAGGGACGCCTGGATGGCTCAGCTGGTTAAGCATCTGACTTCAGCTCAGGTCATGATCTCTTAGTTTGTAAGTTTGAGCCCCGCATCAGGCTCTGTGCTAACATCTCAGAGCCTGGAGCTGCTTTGGATTCTGTGTCTCCCTCTCTCTCTGCCCCTCCCCCCGCTTGCACTCCGTCTTTCTCTTTAAATAAACATCTCTCTCTCTCTGAAATAAACATTAAAAAAAAGAGAAAGTGACATAATTAGATTTGTGTCAGATAAAGTCCTCTGGTAGCAGCATGGAAGACATACTGGAACTAGCAAGATGAGAAGCAGGGAGATCAGTCAGATCATTCAGTAATCCACAAGAGAAATGATATAGTAACAATAAATATTAAAATAAGGGGATGGTTTGAATATATAGGGAGCTAGAATTATGCAACATGATATGAGGGGTGACAGAGGGAAAGAGTTAAGAATAATTTTATATTTCCTCATTCACTGTGATAGGATACCTGTCAGGAGGAGGTTTCTGATGGACTAAATTGGAGATACTTGAAGCACTAACAGGTAGTAATGAAAGCAGCCATATATAGTTTTGAAGTTTAGGTAAGAGATTTGAGCTAGTTTCTAATCTCCTCCTCCAGGCAAGTAATGTTTGAGAATACTGCACCTGGCTGGGTACAAGCAGTGAGGCAGGGCTGGCTTGGAGCTGCAGTACAGCATGACCTGAGAAGTAGCATTCATGGATAATTCTGAAATTGAAAGCCAAACAACCAGTTAAAAAAGGTTGAAAGGCAAATCCAGGTACCAGACAAAAGGATGGAAACTGGGGATATCAAGTGAAAGGAAGTGGATTCAGAATGGAGGGTAGAGGTGGCAACTGAAGAAACTCCTGGAGATGCTGTGACATAGCTATAATTAGTTTTTATAAAGTATCTTTAGCCTTGGCCATGGGTGGGAGGGAGCTACAAAGGATTCCTCTGATAGATGTATTTGGAGTTCATCAGTAAGTATGTGGTAATTAAAGTCATGTAAATACATGAGATTATTCCAGGAGACGATACAGATGGGGAAGAGGTTCAATAATAGAGCCTTGGAGAACATCAGTCCCTATGGCCAAGTTGATGAGAAAAAGCAGACAGGAAGAAAAAACAAGAACAGAGCTATTTAACAGGAGCCAATGGACAAGAAAACTTTAAGAAAAAGTGGAGTTTAGGTGTTAAAATCTGCAGAGAAGTTGAGTAAGGACTTAACAGCAAGGCAGTCATTAGTGAGCTTGGCTAGGATAGTTTCAGTGGCTATCATAGGACAGAATCTTATTACAGAGAGTAGGTTGAAGAATTAAAGAAAGGTGAGGAGTTAGAGACCTCTGTAATTGCCTGTTTACTTATATGGCTCCTTCTCAAGTCTGCCAACTCTCTGAAGGTAGGGAAAATGTCTCTTTTGTTTTCCCCCAACCTTTAGCATTTACTCAAAGTCTGACATATGGTTGATACTCAATAAGTATTTTGGACTGATGGGAGACAGAGGGTAATACAGGAATGGTTCTAAGTGCTTTTTAAAATATGAGTCAAAATAAAATATAAAAATTTATTTTTAGTGGTTACCTCTGGTTAATGGGCTTAGGGTGATTTTAACTAATTTTTTTAACTATTTTATTTTAAGTTAATACTCTTTTTTAGAATAGTCTTAGGTTTACAGAAAAATTGGGCAGAAGTACAAGGAGTTCCTATATATTTTCTCTCTCTTCTTTCTACTCTGATTTCCTCTATTCACATCTCACATTACTGTAGTACATTTGTTACAACCGACAAATATTAATACGTTATTATGAACTGAAGTATATAGTTTACAGTAGAATTCTGCATCATACAGTTCTATGGGTTTTGAAACATACATATTGTAATGAATCTACCATGACAGCATCACACAGAATAGTTCCACTGCCCTAAAACTCTCCTGTGTTCCGCTCTACTGCTTCATCTCTCTCTCCACTTCTCACCAAGCCCCTGGCAACCACTGATCTTTTTACCGTCTGTACTAATTTGCCTTTTCCAGAATGTCATATAGTTGGAATCATAGTATGTAGCCTTTTCAGATTAGCTTCTTTCACTTAGCAATATGCATTTTAAGTTCTTCCTTTTGTGTGTGTGGCTTGATAGCTCATTTATTCTTAGTGCTGAATAATATTCCATTGTAGGGATGTACTAAGTATTTTTTTTTTAAGGAAGGGAAAATTTGAGCTGAAGGGAAAGAATCACATAAGAAGAATAACTTTCAGATATTAAGAAGGAGCGAATACAGGAATGACTGAGGTTCCTGAAGAAGTAGAAAGGGATGGAATGTAAAATATACAAAGAGACTTGTATTGAAAGAAAACAGGATACCTTTTTTGAGACTGAAGGAAACTAGGTAAAGGTGTGTTCTGAAGTATGTATGGAAAAGGATATTTAGCTGATAGTTTGAATTTTTCTCAGTAAAGTTGAAGGCAATATCATCTGCTGCATATTGGGGACAGAGGGGGATGTAGGAGAAGGCCTGAGGGTGAATTCTAGAATAGCTAACATGCAGAATTAAGTATGACGCTGATCACAAATTAGTAAAAAATTATCCAAATAATATTGGAAGCCTAAAAGAGGTTGGAGTTTCTGAATTTTTAATGAGTTTGTGATCTCCAAAAAGTGCTTGGCACTCTGAGATTAGAACAGAGAAGGATAGATGGCTTGGTTAATTAAAGGTTGAGATTTGGTGAGTGATTAAAGAGAAAAAAGACTAGTAAGGTACTGAGGATATTTATGATCCTGGGTACAGATGGGGGCAAGACAGGAAAGGAAGTAAAGCCATGAGGAATTGACAGACTTGGAGAAAAAGGAGAGCTGAGGGCTTGTGAGTTTTCCAAAGATAAGAAAGCAGGCATATATAGCAGAAGTCAAGTACGAAGAGAGATAGAGAAATAAGGTATGTGACCAGAGATCAGGATGAGAGAGTTTACAATTTCAGAGTAGTACAATTCTAGATAGTGACATGGAAAAGGGTGATGAAGATTTTTTGGGTACTACAGGTCATCTGAAAGGCATATTTTTTCTGACATCTGAAAGCATCCATGGTGACAGATCATCCATAAAGTAGCCAGTACCACCCAAGATGATAGTAGGGATTGGGTACAGAGGAAGAATAGGAGCCAATTTTCAAAGTCCTCAGTGAATGAGATGAAGAAGTCAGAAGATGCATAGATGTCAATGACAGGAAGAGTTAAGGAGGAGCATTGCCAGAAGTCATAAGCATCACAGGAGGAAAAATTATATCAGGAAGAAAAAGTAACGGTTTAAAGTTAGCACAGGATAATGAAGACAATACATTTGGGCTTTTGGTATGCAGAATAGGAGAGATGGAGGAAAAGGGATGTTCTCAGGGAAAGTCAATCAAGGCAGGGAGAAGAAATCATTTTTATGAAGAGATGAGGCAACAGGTAAGCTTGTTTACAAGAGAAAAAAGAGTCCAGTGATCCAGTGGAACACATGTTATGATTAATCAGTAGTGGAAGGAAGAGGTAGGGGAAAGAAACTCCAGAATAACAGTTTATTCCCTATAAGCTATAACTTTGTTTATATTGCCAAAGTCATTTGCAGAGTCTCTAAAAGGGGATTTAAGGGGGGAAAAAGTAGATTTTCTATCCCTTTCCCAATCTCTTTGGATAGATAGGGGTGAGAAAGTAGTTGGGAGCTGGAGTTAGCTATTTGGTATATAAGTCAAGTGGCTAAGGGTTTGGAATTAGTTATAGAAGGAAAGGGATAGGGTGAGGAGTATCATGAAGGTAACAGATAAAGCCCTATGAAGGGATGTTTAATATCAAATCTATAAACAAAAGCTGAGATCCAATACTGGAGAAAATAGTCAAAATGAACCAGCTAGAAATAGAAAGAATGAATAGGAAGATATTTTTATAATTGTGTGGGATACAACTATTCAGTATGTTGCAATATAATGTTCCTGAAGCTATAAAGGAAAAAGACTGACATGACAAATTTGATCACATACATTAGAAACTTCTACACAGAAAAAAAAAAAAAGAAACTTCTACACAGAAAAAAATATAAACAAGACCCAAAAGACAAAAATGGGGAAAGTAACTTTACTGTATGTGCCAAAGGAAAGGTTGTTATTTTTACTTTATAAAAAGTACTTTCAAGTAAGAAAAAAAGGGCAAAGAATATGAACGGGCAACTGAGAAAATAACTATAAACAGGCAATAAAGTGGGAAGGGGAAATAAGCACATAAAAATGATTCAATCTGATAAGTAATCAGAGAGAGGTAAATAACATGAGATGCCATTTTAACCAATTAAATTTCTTTTTTTTTTAATTTTTTTTTCAACGTTTATTTATTTTTGGGACAGAGAGAGACAGAGCATGAACGGGGGAGGGGCAGAAAGAGAGGGAGACACAGAATCGGAAACAGGCTCCAGGCTCTGAGCCATCGGCCCAGAGCCTGACGCGGGGCTCCAACTCACCGACCGCGAGATCGTGACCTGGCTGAAGTCGGACGCTTAACCGACTGCGCCACCCAGGCGCCCCACCAATTAAATTTCTAAAGATTAAAAAATTATTAATACTCAGTACTCATAAGGATATGAGAAAAAAGAATTATTATATATTTTTGGTGGGATTATAAACTGATGCAATCTATCTAGGAGCAATATGGCAATATTAAATGTGCTAAAAATGTGGCTACCCTTTGACCAATCAGTTTCACTCCCAGGAGTTCATTAGAAGGAAATAATTATCAGAAGAAGAGACAAAACTGTAAGTACCAGGGTGCTTACCACAGTGCTATTTATAATAACAAAATAAAATGGAATAAAAATAGGAGATTGGTTAAATAAATTAAGGTACACTAATACAAATGGATATGCCACTCATTCAAAATGATGATGTGGACCTACATTTACTGACATGGAAATGGGACTAGAATATAATGTCAAGTGAATAAAAAGGAGGAAATGGGACTAGAATGGGAAATGGGACTAGAATATAATGTCAAGTGAATAAAAAGGAAGCTGCAAATAGGATACATGCTATGATGCTTCCTCTTTCTTTCCTTTTTCCCTTTGTTCTCTTTCCTCTCTCCCTCCATTCCTTCCATCCATCCATCCATCCATCTATCATTAGATCTTGATGTATATGTGTGTGCATATACACACATGGAAAACACATGAAAGAATATACCCCCAAATTTTACATTGGTTTTCTAAAGGAGATTGAACAATTTTCACTTTCTTCTTCATACATTTCTGTATTGATTGGATTTTAAAACAAATTTATTTTGGAGAAAGAGAGCCTGAGTGGGGGAGGGGCACTGAGAGAGAGGGCTCCAAAGAGAGTTCTGCAGTGACAGTAGTGAGCTCGAGTTCTGTGCAGGGCTCTAACTCATGAACCATGAGATCATGACCTGAGCCGAAGTTGGACGCTCAACCAACTGAGCCACCCAAGCACCCTGACTGGACTTTTTTAATATGAGGAAAGACTATTTTTCAAATAGGAAAAAAGAAAAAAGAAAAAAGAAAGAAAGCTATTTTGATTTTAAAGCACAAACCCAAATCCCCTCAAATAAACATAGGTCATTTATATAATGCTTTCTGATATTATGGGCCAATAAAAGCTTTACTATTTCAGGACTAAGGGACTCTCAATTTGTGTCAAAGATGCTGCTGTTTAGCATGGTCTCAGCTCTCACGCATATCACAGGTAACTGTAATCACTCACCTCAGAGACTTCTACTTTCATTCCCTTTTTGTCATAGACATGACCTGTTGATAAGTAAAGAGAGAAGAGACTTGGCAATGTTTAAATTATTTTTTTGCTGTGATAAAATACATATAACATAAAAATTTAACCATTTGTTAGCATACAATTCAGTGTCATTAATCACATTGACAATGTGGTACAATAATCACCATTATAAATTTCCAAAATTTTTTCAGCATTCTAAACAGAAATTCCCCAGTTCCTCCCTATTCCTAGCCCCTAATAACCTCCACTTTTTGTCTCTATAAATTTGTCTATTCTAGATGTTTCATATAAGTAGAATCATACACTATTTCTTTTTGTGTTTGGCTTATTTCACTTAGTATAAAGTTTTCAAGAATCATCCATGTTGTAGCATGTGTCAGAACCTCATTACTTTTTATGACTTAGTAATATTGCTTTGAATGGATATACCACAATTTGTTTATCCATTCATCTGTTGACGGACACATGGTTGTTTTTACCTTTGGGCTATTGGTGAATAATGCTGCAATGAATGCCAGCATATATCTATCTGTTTGAATCCCTGTTTTCCATCTTTTGAGTGGAATATACCTAGGAATAGATTTATGGGGTCATATGGTAATTTAAAGGAAGGTTAACAGCTTATTGCTTCTGATTCTATCATCCCAGACTTCCCATCAAGCTTCCTTGAATCTCCTCAGGCCACCCAGCCCTTAGTGTCCCAGTAAGCTCCACTCCCCAAGCTAATGGTAAGAGGTCATTTGCTTGGGCCCCAACTCTTCTCCCTTAAGTGTGAGGTGAGGCTGGAAGTTAGTCACTGGATGTGGGAAAGACCTTCTATTTCATGAAGCCCTCCAGTCACAAAAGTTACCTAGAAGAAATATGAAAATAGTGCAAGAATGTTTAGGATTCTTGGCCAGCAGATAGTATAAACAAAATAGCAGTGGAAGACAGTCTTATGTCAAGCATAGAAACAACCATGGCCCTTTTGGGACACCTGGGTGGCTCAGTCGGTTAAGCCTCTGACTCTTCATAGTGTGTGGGTTCAAGCCCCACATAGTTTGTGGGGTCTTCAGAAGGTGGGGCCTGCTTAGAATTCTCGCTCTCTCTCCCTCTCTCTGCCTCTCCCCCACTCATTATCTCTCTCAAAAGTAAATAAACATTAAAAAAGAATTAGAAAAAAAAAAAAAGAAGAAGAAGAAACACCCATAGCCCTTTCAACCTTACTCAGTGTATCATCAGATCTTATAATGAGACAGAGAATTAAGATCTTTACCCAAATCAACTCATCTAAAAATAGGCTTTCAGAGTTTATACATAGGAAAAGTTGTTTGGCAGGGATAATAGGAAATAGTAGCTTTTAAAAAAAATCTTAATCTTAAATTTTAATCTTAAATTTTTAATTATTTTGTAATTGAGGTGAAAGGCATATGACATACAATTAACCATTTTAAAGTGTACAATTCAGAGGCATGTAGTGCATTTACAATGTTGTATTCTACACATCTCTCTAGTTTCAAAGCTTTTTCATCACCCCAGAGTAGAAATGCTCTACCTTTTTAGATGTGATTGCCTTCCTCAGCTAGTTAGTGCATTGGGCATGAATGTTCACATACCTGAGGACTTAACCCTGTCACAAAAATAAGTTTAGGCTTAAGGCATGAAATGAATGAGGAATTGGGCATTGGGGACCCTGCGCAACCAACTTGACTATCCTTTGATGGCTTCTCTCAAGACTGCTTATTGGTCTGAGGGGGAATCAGGAGATTAGCAGCTTCAACAATATCTGGTTTCTCTGTGTGATTTAATATGAGAGTGAACTGACCCCTCTTAAGACATTGGGAATTCCTGGAGGACAGAGATTAAGTCTTGTACATCTTGGTATTTCCAATGTCCAACACAATGGATTACCTCTATAAGGTGTGAAATAAGTGCTTTTTGGTAAGCAACTGAATGGAGTAGGTGATCTTTGTTTAATGAGTAAAGAAGGTTATGAGAATAAGAGATAAATGTGAATTTCAGAGGTATATAGAATTAGAGGCAGATTATTCTTGAAAACAATCTGCAAAGTAGAATTTCCCTAGGACTCAGGGAAAGCAGGAAGACATGCATACCATAGAACATCCCATTAATAGAACACTTATTGAAAACCATGATGTTCTGAGTCAGGGTTCCTGTTTTGTCAGAGAACACGTATTTGACCTGGCCAAGCTCCTCATTAAGGGTGGTGGTGCGAGCCTGTGCTGGTGAGTTCTTTGGTGCATAAAACATCTTCCGATCCCAGTTGATATAGCAACTGTTGCCCAATCTTATTATCTCAACACTATGGAGAAAGCAAGAAAAGAAGCGTCCTGGGTTAGAACATATCAAATACATAATCCTGGTTTCCTTCTTAACAGGTTAGGGCCAGCATCTGAAAATCAGAATATCCTTCTTGGGAACCTACCATGGGTTTTGAAGGACATTCCCACCAGCCAACCCAACGTAAATCTGATCTCGACCATTTTCACTCAGTGCTTTACCATCTGGATCCGGATATACTTCATTAATTTTGCTGAGGCATAGCCCCCTTTCATTTTTTCTTCTTCCAAAACATATCCAGGAAAAATAAAAAGTTTTGAACTTTTGCAGTAATGCAAGGCCTGGTAGAATTATGAACTACCTAGTAAAAGGCTGTTTAGGCTTAATTAGAGGATTACTGTGGCTGTCATGTAAATCCACTGGCAAGGAAGAGAAACTTAAACACTCAGAAACTTATTTCAGAAGAAGGGAAGGATCTGTGAAAATCAGAAACAGGTCATAGAAGCTGACCTGATAAAATTCCTGGCAGGGGCAATCTGCCTGTGGGGTAGCTTCTCCCCCTAATAGTGTCCTCTTCACTTTACCTGAATTTTCCCTATTGCCTTTATCACATTCCTCTTCTGTTCCAAATAATTCATATTATAGATTCTTTATGGTTAACAAGCATCTTCATTTTAAAATAGTTAAGATTTTTAATGGGCCTCCTTCCTATCACCATTTGTGCTTAATGTATATTAGTTTTGGTCACTTCTAAAAGACAACTGCATTGAGCAACATGTTTGTTTGTTTAATTTCAGGTGAGGCAGGAGTGCTCTAGCCCACATTACTGACTCTACAGGTCCTCAAGCACTGAATCTTGATCCCTCCCTTCCTTTGCCATACCAACCAACATAGCTATTTCTCTAAACCCAAACATTTAATCATATCATTTCTTTCCTTAGAAAAATCTTTGCTGCCTTTAGGATAAAATCCAAACTCCTTGGGAGTCACCTGCATGGCTCAGTCAGTTAAGTGTCCGACTTTGGCTCAGGTCATGATCCCACAGTTCATAAGTTCGAGCCCCACATCAGGCTCTATTTTGACAGCTTTTTTGGGGGGGGTTGTATATCATTTTATTTTTATTTTTTTAATTTTACTTTTTATTTTTTAAAATTTACATTCAAATTAGTTAGCATATAGTGCAACAATGATTTCAGGAGTAGATTCCCTAGTGCCTCTTACCCATTTAGCCCATCCTCCCTCCCACAACCCCTCTAGTAACCTTCAGTTTGTTCTCCATATTTGAGTCTCTTCTGTTTTGTCCTCCTTCCTGTTTTTATATTATTTTTGTTTCCCTCCCCTTATGTTCATCTGTTTGGTCTCTTAAAGTCCTCATATGAGTGAAGTCATAGGATTTTTGTCTTTCTCTGACTAATTTCACTTAACATAATACCCTCCAGTTCCATGTAGTTGCAAGTAGCAAGATTTCCTTCTTTTTGATTGCTGAGTAATACTCCATTGTGTATATATACCACATTTTCTTTTCTTTTTTTTTTTTATGAAATTTATTGACAAATTGGTTTCCATACAACACCCAGTGCTCATCCCAAAAGGTGCCCTCCTCAATACCCATCACCCACCCTCTCCTCCCTCCCACCCCCCATCAACCCTCAGTTTATATATACCACATTTTCTTTATCCATTCATCCATCGATGGATATTTGGGCTCTTTCCATACTCTGGCTATTGTTGATAGTGCTGCTATAAACATGGAAGTGCATGTGTCCCTTCGAAACAGCACACCTGTATCCTGTGGATAAAGGCCTAGTAGTGCAATTGCTGCGCTGTAGGGTAGTTCTATTTTTAGTTTTTTGAGGAACCTCCATACTGTTTTCCAGAGTGGCTGCACCAGCTTGCATTCCCACCAGCAGTGCAAAAGAGATCCTCTTTCTCCGCATCCTTGCCAACATCTGTTGTTGCCTGAGTTGTTAATGTTAGCCATTCTGACAGGTGTAAGGTGGTATCTCATTGTGTTTTTGATTTATATTTCCCTGATGATGAGTGATGTGGAGCATTTTTTCATGTGTCGGTTGGCCATCTGGATGTCTTCTTTGGAGAAGTGTCTATTCATGTCTTTTGCCCATTTCTTCACTGGATGATTTGTTTTTTGGATGTTGAGTTTGAGAAGTTCTTTATAGATTTTAGATACTAACCCTTTATCTGATATGTCATTTGCAAATATTGTCTCCCATTCTGTCGGTTGCCTTTTAGTTTTTCTGATTGTTTCCTTTGTTGTGCAGAAGCTTTTTATTTTGATGAGGTCCCAGTAGTTCATTTTCTACTTTGACAGCTTGAAGCTTGGAGCCTGGAGCCTGCTTCAGATTCTGTGTGTCTCTCTGTCCCCTCCCATGCTTGTGCACTCGCTTTCCCTCTCTCTCAAAAGTAAATAAACAAACATTAAAAAAACATCCAAATCCTTAGCCTGACATTTAAGGCTCTCCTGGATAGGATACTGAATTATCATCCAACACTTTAGCCGAGGCTACTCATTGTTCTATGACCACACCAAACCTTTGCACATGCTGATCTTTCTGTTTGCAATATTGTTTTGCTATTTTCTGCGTGATGAATTCCACTCTTCTCTCAAATACCAGTTTGATTATTACTTTTTCTGTAATCCCCCAAGCCTCTCCAGGTAGAACCAACCTGTTCCTTTTCCAGTCTCCCATAGCACTCCCTATATATCTCTCTTACATCATTTTCCATATTCCATTTCCATTCCATTCCATTCCATTTCCATTTCCATTTCCATAATTACTTAAGTATCTATTTCCACAGCTATGTTGTAAGCTTATCTACAGAAAGAGCTGTCTTATGATTTATGTTTCTATTTCTAGCACCTAGTATAGTGCTTGGCACATAGTAGGTGCTGTGCTCAATAAATATTAAACTAATAAGATAATTTAGTCATGCAGGGTGCTTTTCAGGTTGGAATGTCACAGTGCAGGGTTTAGGAAACCTGGAAAGAAGGATATAAAAACGTGTTTGGATGTGTGTATGTGAAAGGGAATGATGAAAATAGAAAAAGGAGCTCAAAGGCTTATTTGACCCATTTCAAATTTTTGTCCATGAAAAGGCAAAGGAAACATCCTTCTTTTCTTTTACAACTTTTAGAACCCAGAACTTAGGTCATAATTACATCCATAATACCATTTGCCACATTGTTTCTGGGGGAAAACAAATGTGAGTTCTGATTAACTGATTTACAAATGTATGTTTGGGACCTATGTCATTGATTAACTAGGGGCTGCCTGACTTATGCTTCAGCATCACCAAATCTGTGTGCATTTTTTCAATTACTGCATGTGTTTCTATGTCTCATTTAGTTACATTATAAGCTATTTGAGGGCAGGGATGGTTTTCTCTTTGTGTAACTCATAGTATCTAGTACAGTATTCTGGATATGGAAACCACTAATACAATCTCTAGACATTTCTCAGAGTGTTTTGTACACTGGCACTGTGGAAAGTAAAGAGTTAAAGAGCATACAGTGTATGCTTCCCAAACATTTACACTCTAGTTGGGGAGTTAAGCAGGATGTATAAAGTCAGCTCCTCCCCCTACGACACAAAGTGGTCAAAGAAGCTTACCTGACATAAAGGGAAATGGGCACCATAGTGTTAAGAATAATGAAGTAGGACCAGAATACGAGGATGGCAGAGACAGCTGATGAAGGGACATATTCTTCCCATGGCAGATAATTCTGGAAGTAGTAGCCTTTTTTGTTTTCCCAAATGCCATGCCCAATTGCTAGGATAAAGCACATGCTGCCTAAAAACAGGAAAATCTGGAAATCAGAAACAGAATTAAATTAACATGTTATCTAAGGCATGTGCTGCTTCATGTCTACTTTTGGACATTTAGCTCTCAACAAAGCTTCTCTCTTTTCCTGGAGGGCAGGGGCATCCTGTAGTTCACAAGCTCTAGGCAGTAGTACAGGACAGAAAACAAAGCCCAGCACGAGCCATCCTTGGAATCTTTTTTTCCTTTCAAATTTTTATTTAGATTCTAGTTAGTTAACATGCAGTGCAATATTGGTTTCAGGAATAGAACACAGTGATTCATCACTTACATACAACACCCTGTGCTCATCATAACAAGTGGCCTCCTTAATACCCATCACCCATCTAGCCCATCCCCCCCCCACCTCCCTCCATCAACCCTTAGTCTGATCTCTATTATTTAGAGTCTCTTATGGTTTGTTTCCCTATCTCCACACCCCCCCCCTACAAATGTCAACATCTGTTTTGTTTCTTAAATTCCACATGTGAGTGAAATCATATGGTATTTTGTCTTTCTCTGACTGATTTATTTCATTCAGCATAATGCACTTTGGCTCTATCCATATTGCTGCAAATGGCAAGATTTCATTCTTTTTGATTGTGGAGTAATATTCCACTATATATGAATATATATATAATATATATACATATATTATATATACATATATTCTACATCTTTTTTTAAACAAGTTTTATACAATTTCTTTATACTTTTAATAATTTTTATGTTATACAAACTGTTCAGGAACACGTGCTTAAAAAAATGTTTCCATCGCATTCTACGAATCTAGTATATATAGTTTTAGCTCTAAAATACAATTATAGCACACCAAAAATAAAATTATAGGTAGTCTTACTAATGAAGAAAGATGCAAAAATGTTAAATAATTAGTAGCAAATTAGATTCTGCAGTATATGAAGAGATGAATATCTTTTGTCTAATTAGGTTTATCACAGGAATATAAAGATACATTAGCTTTACAGAATCTAAGAATAAGATTCAGTACTATTAACAGATTAAAGTTGCATAAAAGTGATCATCTCAAAAGATGACCAAATAAAAATTCCACATCTATAAATACCCTTAGTAAGTTAGGAATATATCTTTTTTTAATTTAACTTTATTTTTTATTTTTTATTTTTTTATTTATTATTTTTTTTTTCAACGTTTATTTATTTTTGGGACAGAGAGAGACAGAGCATGAACGGGGGAGGGGCAGAGAGAGAGGGAGACACAGAATCAGAAACAGGCTCCAGGCTCTGAGCCATCAGCCCAGAGCCCGACGCGGGGCTCGAACTCCCGGACCGCGAGATCGTGACCTGGCTGAAGTCGGACGCTTAACCGACTGCGCCACCCAGGCGCCCCTATTTTTTATTTTTTAAAATTTACATCCAAATTAGTTAGTATATAGTGAAGCAAGTTAGGAATATATCTTTTTTTATTTTTTTATTTTATTTTAATTTTATTTTTTTAAAGTTTATTTATTTCTGAGACAGAGAGAGACAGAGCATGAACGGGGGAGGGGCAGAGAGAGATAGGGAGACACAGAATCAGAAGCAGGCTCCAGGCTCTGAGCCATCAGCCCAGAGCCCGACGCGGGGCTCGAACTCACGGACCGCGAGATCGTGACCTGGCTGAAGTCGGACGCTTAACCGACTGCGCCACCCAGGCGCCCCTATTTTTTATTTTTTAAAATTTACATCCAAATTAGTTAGTATATAGTGAAGCAAGTTAGGAATATATCTTTTTTTATTTTTTTATTTTATTTTTATTTTATTTTTTTAAAGTTTATTTATTTCTGAGACAGAGAGAGACAGAGCATGAACGGGGGAGGGGCAGAGAGAGATAGGGAGACACAGAATCAGAAGCAGGCTCCAGGCTCTGAGCCATCAGCCCAGAGCCCGACGCGGGGCTCGAACTCACGGACCGCGAGATTGTGACCTGAACTGAAATCGGACACTTAACCGACTGAGCCACCCAGGCACCCCGGAATATATCTTGATAAAAGTGAGCTACCAGACTCTATGGCAAACTTCATATTTTATGGTAAAACATTAAATGTAATTCCATTCAAGTCAGAAAAAAAATTGATAGTATCAACATTGTACTAGAGGTGCTAAGCAATGCAGTAAGAAAAACTGCAGTTAAAATTTTGAAATGGCATAGAAAAATGGTCATTACTTATATCACTTCTTTTTTTATCCATTTGTCAGCTGATGGACATTTGGGGTCTTTCCACAGTTGGGCTATTGTTGATAATGCTATGGACATCAGGGTGCATGTACCCTTCTGAATATGTATTTTTGTATCCATTGGGCATCCTTGGGATTTGAAGTGAGCTAAAAGTTATTAAAATACATTAAATACTAATTAAGTGCCAGGAGTTGTGCTTAGTACTCTGTCTATATTATTTATTTAAATATTTAAATATTTTATATTTATAAATGTTTTAATAATAGATGAGGAATTTGACATTAAGAGTAGAAAAGTATTTTGCCTAAAGTCACTTAGCTACTAACTAGGAGAGACATGTTTTTGTTTTTTTGTGTTCAAGTTTATTTATCTTTTTTTAGTAATCTCTACACCCAACATGAGGCTTGAACTCATGACTCCAAGGTCAAGAATTACATGCTCCTCCAACTGAGCCAGCCAGGTGCCCAGAGAGACAGGTTTTGAACCAGTTCCAGAACCCGAGCTTTCAATCACTCCATTATTGAAGTGAGGTCACTGATGGGCAAGTCTTTGAAGACAAGGATGTAAAAGGCAGGAGGAGCAGGTATAATTGAGACCATTCTCAGAAAATAAGATTTTAAAAAGCTTTTTATTATGAAAAATTTCAAACACTGTCAGCACAGAGCCTGACACGGGGCTCAAACTCACAAACCGTGAGATCATGACCTGAGCTGGAGTCCGCTGCTTAACCCAGGGCCACCCAGGCACCCCTGCAATTTCTTCTTCTAAGAATAGTAATAAGAATTTTTCAAAAGTTCTTTTCTTTTCTCTTCCCTGAATTATAATGTCTATTCCAGGGTCAGTTATTTTACTTGTTCACCCTCTTCCTCCTCTTGTGTGTTCCTGTTTTCCCTCTAGTACACTTAAAAATATGAGGAGAAGAGTAGTTTGATCATTATAGGTTGGTTTTGTTTCCTTTGGTTAATTTTGTTTCCCCAGTAGGCCACTCTCCTGAATAGGAACATGGAAGCACAAGTTCTATGTAGGTAGGTAGTATGTGTTATTTGATGGGCCTCACCCTCAGGTACACAAGGAACATGAAAGCACATTTGAATCCCTTAAAATTGAAATAAAGTGGGTTTTACTCTGAAGTGACGACACCCACATCAGAAGCCCTAGCCTTGGGGCACCTGGGTGGCTCAGTTGGTTAAGTGGTCGACTTCGGCTCAGGTCATGATCTCGTAGTCTGTGAGTTTGAGCCCCGCGTCGGGCTCTGTGCTGACAGCTCAGAGCCTGGAGCCTGTTTCAGATTCTGTGTCTCCCTCTCTCTGACCCTCCCCTGTTCATGCTCTGTCTCTCCCTGTCTCAAAAATAAATAAAACATTAAAAAAATTAAAAAAAAAAAGAAGCCCTAGCCTTCTGAGATAATTTTTACATTTCTTTAGAAAGCAGTTCCCTTCTGAGACTGGAAGGCAAATACACTTGTTATTACTATATGTATGCTATACAGGTGTCAGGATGGTATAGGGACCAATTATTGCCCATGTTGTTTTATGGACAGTTTTTAAATTAATTATCTTGACCATTATTCCATATACCACCCCTACTTTTCATACCTGCTAATGTTAGCTTGGAGCTATGATTGAGCTCTACCAGGAAGAATGCATTTGCACTGAAGCTTTCACTACCCTGGTTTGTCTATCAATATAATCTAGGGGCACCTGGGTGGCTCAGTTGGTTAAACGTCTGACTGTTGGTTTTGGCTCAGGCCATGATCTCACACTCTTTGAGTTTCAGCTCCACATGGGGTCTGTGCTGTCAGCACATAGCCTGCTTGGGATTCTGTGTTTCCCTCTCTCTCTGCCCCTCCCCTGCTCACTCTCTCAAAATAAATAAATAAACATTAAAAAGTATATAATCTATCCGCTTTCTGCCTTCTAAAAACTCATCAACATCTTGAGTCTACTGATGGTTCATCCTCTGCCAGGGCTGTTACACATTTATTTCCTGTTTGTACTTCTTTATAGTCATTTCAAGAAGCTTCTCAACGCTCTTAAACTTGATGCCCAAAAGTGAATACAGTACCTCAGACAACATTTCACACTTTCTGAAGGAAAGATTGCATGAATGACCATTCAAATATAGGCATTTATAGCAGCTACTCTACCAGCTCAGCTGCCCCAGCATTTACACTGACCCTCTGTTGCCTCTATCTTGTGAGAACCTAAGCAGAGAACTACATTTTCTCTCTGGAGACCCGCCCCCCCCCCCCCCCGCCCCTGCAGATACCTCTATGGTCCTTCTCTAGGCCTGCTATTCAACTATCATCCTAGGACTTCTTTTCACCCACTTCCATGTTTCCTGGCTTCCTTATCTTCTTTCTTAGTTTACTTTCTTGGTTTGCTTGAGTATACACAATAGGAGCTTCCTAAGAGATTATACAGGATGAATACATTTTTTGAATCTTTACACATATGGATATTTCTTTATACTTGAATTTTATTAACAGTTTTACTAGATTTAGAATTATAGGCTGCAAACAATTTTATGGCACACATTTGAAGGCATTAATATTTACCTTCTGCTGTTGCTGCTGAGGAGGCCAATGCTATTCTGGTTTTTGATCCTGGTATATGATCTTTTATTCCTCACTAGAAGCTTGTGGGATTTTCTTTTTTTGTAATTTATTATTTTTTTAAATTTAATTTCATGTTAGTTAACATAAAGTGTAGTCTTGGTTTCAGAAGTAGAACCCAGTGATTTATCACTTCCATATGAGCACCCAGTGCTCATTCCAACAAGTGCCGTCCTCAATGCCCATCACCCATTTAGCCCATCTCCTACTCACCTCTCCTTCAGCAGCCCTCAGTTTGTTCTCTGTATTTAAGAGTCTTTTATGGTTTACCTCCCTGTTTTATCTTATTTTTCCTTCCTTTCCCCTATGTTCATCTATTGCATTTCTTAAATTCCACATATGAATGAAACTATATGATAATTGTCTTTCTCTGACTGGCTTATTTCACTTAGCATAATATGCTCTAGTTTCATCCATATTGTTGCAAATAGCAAGACTTCATTCTTTTTGATCGCTAAGTAATATTCCGTTCTATCTATCTATCTCTATCTCTATCTCTATCTACCACATTTTCTTTATTCATCAGTCAATGGACATTTGGGCTCTTCCCATAATTTGGAGATTTTATTTTTAATTTTATAATTTTTTGGTATGAGGTCAATCTGCCTTGTTTTTTTTTTAAATTTTTTTTTCAACGTTTTTATTTATTTTTGGGACAGAGAGAGACAGAGCATGAACGGGGGAGGGGCAGAGAGAGAGGGAGACACAGAATCGGAAACAGGCTCCAGGCTCTGAGCCATCAGCCCAGAGCCTGATGCGGGGCTTGAACTCACGGACCGCGAGATCGTGACCTGGCTGAAGTCGGACGCTTAACCGACTGCGCCACCCAGGCGCCCCACAATCTGCCTTGTTAAGCAGGACTTCTCGTGTGTTTTCATTTTGCCTTCCCAGGGAGGCAGCAAGTATAGCAGAAAGAGCATTGATTTTGAAAAGTTATGCCTAGATGGATAGATGAGATGATTAAATAAAATTACATATGTAAAACATCTGACACATATTGATGCACTGCCCCCTTTATACACTTGAGGGCTGCACCCAGATCTTATACATCCTTGTGATTCTCACAACATCTGGCACATACTGGGCACATGATAGATTTTCAATAACTACAAGTTGATGACTTAATGAGTCATAAACCTGTCTTTGCTGTTATTTTCCGGTAGGATTTTATTTATGATATTTATCTTTACTGTGTCTCAATTTGCATATTTGTCAAATGGACTTGCTTATTGTCATGGATGTAGTGAGGCTACAGTTAAGTGAATAACGAATATTCTAAAAAGTTAAAATCACTCTAACAGATGTCAAGTATTATGACTGACCTTCAGAGAGGTAAACAAGTAGGTGACACTTCCTAGGCATATGGGAGACATTTTGTTTTGAAAACAAGCCCAGGCTAAATGACCTAACTTAGTGACTAATGATAGATGTTCCTAATATAGTCAGCGGCATATTTGCCCATGTCACTTTCCTGAATTTTCAAATGTGACTGTCTTCCTCATTAAGAAACCAGGAAATGTCACTTTATTTCTACTGCTAAAAGCTATGCAGGTAGTAGTAGAAAGAAATATAGTGGATACTAGCTTCTGGTCTCAAAGCTGAATGAACTTTCCTAATTTTCTAAAACCCCATTTACTAAATCCAAAGGATTTAGGAAAAGAACTGCAGTATTTCCCATAATAAATAATGGAGAAGAGGCAGTTTATAATTCAGATATTAGTGAGAAATACACAGAAACAAAAGGCATTTTTGAATTGTGAGAGTCTAAGCAATAGAGTAAAAATAAAAAGTCATAGAATTAAGTACAGGCAGCACTGAAATTGCTCAGTCATCCAAAGAAATTGTATAAGTAAAGAAATCAATGTCTATATCTAACAAGAATAAGGACAACCTGTATAGGATAGCAGGGAAATTAGTCTTCAGTTTAAACTTCTGTTATCAAAGCTATTATTATCTATCGAGTGCTTTTCCAATTTCATTTCTCAGCAGCAGGATCTTTATTTTTCAACTGGTATCTTACAGAACAGACAAATGTGAAGCTGTTCTTTTTGAAGTGAGAATATCAGAATGAGGGAGCCAGAACAAAACTCACTTGATCTCAATTCCCCCTGCAGCAGACTCCTCTAAGGAAACAGTTTGAAAATCATCAGTTTAAGTAAGGTGTTCTATTAGTTCAAGTAAAGTTTTATTATAGTATCCATGAGTAAAATAGGTTATGGGAAAATAATTGTGTCAATTTCTAAAGCAGGGTTCTTGATCTGTTCCAGTACCATTAATCAAAGCATCAAATCTTAAACAAATTGTGATCATTCTAACAGGTATAAACTAGAGAACAGACTCCCTTGTCAATTGGCTCTATTCTTTTTTGCTTCTGACATTAGTAAATGGCATACTAAAACTGTTTGAGTCTTTCAAACAACTAAATTCCAAGTTGGAAATGCCAGCTGCTGCTATGGAAGGAAGAAAAACATGTCTACTTGTAAAGAAGTTGAAAATGTCTTCAACTTACCCAGACCACAAGGACATTCAAGAGATGGTCCATGTGCGTCCGTTTAAAGGTGGACTTTCCACAGTTCTGCATTAATTTGGTGTCTGGTCCTAAGTGAAACAGGAAGACCAGCTCTTAGAATCACTGAATACACGCAGAGGATTGATATTGGATTGAAATATACCTTTATGACTACCTAATCAAACCTCTTGCCAAAGCCAGGGGATAAAGCCCTGGAGAAAGGCTCATACTTGGTGCCAATAACTCAAAAAATAAACATTTTGTTTCTAAGGATAATCACAACTATTTCTGCAAAGTGCACCAATCCTGATTCCTCTTTTTTTGGTACCTCAGAGAGTCTAGTTTTTTATAGATGAGTTAAGTCAGAATAGGAGCCACAAGCTTCTTCCTTTTTAAGTTTTTATTTTAATTCCAGTTAACATACAGTGCTATATTAGTTTCAGGTGTACAATATAGTAATTCAACACTAGGAGCCACAAGCTTCATTCTCATCATCATCTGGTTTATTTAGCTTAGAAAAGAGATTTTCTGATAAAGAGATCTCTACCTTCTTTTGAGGAAAACTACTGTTGGGCCAGGCTCTATTTCAAGTTTCTACTTGGGAAAGGAAGAATGGAAAAGGCAATGGCAGTGACTTCTGAGATGGAAGCCGGGGCTTTTCTGGGGCTGAGAGACAGAGATTGTATTTCCTCATGACAGGGCAGATAGTAAACAGAAGTAAAGAGCTTTTAGTGAATATTACTGACCAAAACATAAGCAGTTTAGAAGAAAGTATAAATAGCAATTTCTCTGGCCTTTACCATCTGATTGTTATTTTTACATGTATTCTAATGAAGGAATTTCATTAATGTTTACACATGGGGGAACTAGAACTTCCCTGATAATGTAGGCAAACACCGAGAATGCAGGGCATAAGCTATGCCATTCTTTCCTCTCAAGCATTTCTTGAAGGGCTTGAAGGGATGAGAAGTTTGGCTCAGAGCCAGGCAGCTACATGGGGCAGAATCTTCCAAGGGTCCTTAGAAAGAATGACCTTACCACAAGTTTCAAGGAGGACGTGGAGATCATGGTTGAACCTGGGTATCATGTAGCAGGAAGAGCAACTAAATTCTGCACTGAATACCTCAAGATGCTCTTAAGTGGTTATCAGTTCTCTTCTGCTCTGAGTTTCCCAAAGCCCCAAAAGATTTTTTGCTACCATGTAAACCAAGAGTCAGAGGGAAACCTTAACTAAATTTGTGCTGGTTGGCAACCTCACTGCTATTACTTTAGGGAAAAAAACCTTTTGCTGAAAAATGAGCTTTTTATAAATGGCAATGTATAGGGGTAGCTGCTGAAGTACAGTGAAGAAAATAAGTGTACTTCAAATCTTTGGGGTCAGCCTAGAAGCCACCATTATAGCTCAAGAACCAATGAAAAAAAGTTCTACTAAGGCCTCCCTGGACTCTTAGGCTTCTTTCTATGGCTTGGTTCCAATTATTTTCCACAGAAGTGAGGCATATAGGATCCTCATGTCTAGGAGTGAATTCTCTAGAAGGAGAGCTCTGAGTTGAATAGTATTCACTGTGGTAAATCTTCCTTGATGCTATCTTCAGTGTTCCCTATCTGCTTACTATGGTTGTTGTCATCAATTTCCATTGTTACCAAGTGCACAGGGTAGGTAGCACAGAAGCTTCTTCCTCCATTTTCCTGAACCACCAAGAATAACCCAAGAAAATCCCTCACTAAGCATAAGGGATTATAGTTCTAAATGACATCTCAAGAGGGGCCAATTCTTGGGGTGCTTTGGTGGCTCAGTCGGTTGAACGTCTAACTTCAGCCCAAGTCATGATCTTATAGCTCGTTAGTCTGAGCCCCGCTTGGGCTCTGTTTTGACAGCTCAGAGCCTGGGGCCTGCTTCAGATTCTGTGTCTCTCTCTCTCTCTGTCCCTCCCCCACTCACTCTGTCTCTCTCTCAAGAATAAATAAAAACATTAAAAAATTTTATAAAAACAAGAGGGGTTAATTCTAATGATCCACACTGCTTTTTCTCTGCCATGAATCCCTCACATTTTATTTCATATTCTTCTCCATAATGAACACCGTGTGTATTCTCTCCTGGGAGTAATCCATATATATACTCTCTCCTTTCACATGTTCCCCTTTTACATGTTAATTCCATGTACACTCTATGTGTATACCTTCTCTTGTGTCCAGATATGATCAGAAAGACATAAATGTCCTGTGGTCTTGTAACATAAAGACTTCCTTTAACAAAGGCAGAGCTAATAACATTGGCAGCTCATTGCTTGGGGAAAAAAAAATTTTTTTTTCCTAAGAAAAAAGGTTTTTTTCTTAAATCTTTCATCCATCCATCTACCTCCCTCCTTTTCTATCTGTCTCAAAGCCATAGTGTTCTGATATATCTCTGAGTCCCATATCTACAACTTAGAAACTGAATAAGCACAAATTGGTCATGAATGGAAGTCTGCTGTGACTCTAAGGAGGCATACCAGTATAAATCACCAAGCCATAGCACCAATCTGTATTCCTGATGATGCAGCCTCGGAGTAGCAGCTTGTCATGGTCCAGGGTGAAGTCTTTTCCTTTATAAGTCAGTATTCCTGTGAATTTGTCCAACTTGTTATTGGGAGACTCACACGTCACTTTTCCTGAAGAAAAATGAAGGAGAAAGAGTCCTGGGTCTGTAATCTCAGGCCTTTCCTAACAGGACAGAAAGAGGCTTAACAAACAAGAGGAAAGAACATCCCTCTTTCAAAATACATACATCTTTTTCCTATCCTCTCTTAACTGCTGCCCATTGATTACCAGCTCCCTTTAGAAAGGCGGACAAAGGTTTCTGGGCATCAAAGAAGAGTAATTCTGTATGTGACATGGGTCATTCAGAGAGAGAAAAACCCACATGATAACTTATCACCATCAGTACTACCAGGTAATATGAGCTCTGAATCTGAAGAAATTAAAAAACTACTTAACTTAAAGCAAATCTAGCATTTTTCTCAAAATGAAATAATTTGGCCTTTTCTTGATTACTAAAATAGAATATGTCCTTTTTACAAAGGACATATACATATACAATACTAAATACATATACAATACTAAAAGCAGACAGGAGAAGGTAAAATTGCCTAGAGATAAGTGCTGTTAATCTTTTGAAGTACATCCTTCCAACTTTTTCTATACATGTACTCATAAACATATGTTTCCAAAAATAAGCTTATGTTATATATACTATGCAGCCTACTATAATCGTTTTCTTTCACTTGTTAACATGTTGTGGATATTTTTTCCATGTGACTAAATACCAACTTGCATATTGTTCTTACTAAGTTATGTAGAATTCAATGTATGGATGTGCCATACTTTATTTAACCAGTCCTCTATGGATAAAAATGTGGGTGGGTGAGTGTACTTCCTAACTCACCATCAAAGGCAGAAAGCAGCTCCAGGTTATCTTCCAAATCACTGGTGACTGGGATGGCCTGCTTCACTTTCAGGTTGGTTTCACTATAGCAAAGGACACATAGTCACCAGAGCACAAGCCATACATACACCAGCAGCCTAAGTGTTCTTCTTCTTCGGATTGCAGGAAATAGATATTGCCAATAGAGCTTGGGCTATAGGTCTGAGCTCTAAGAGTGACCCCCACTGTTCTCTCTCTAGGACAGTACTGAGGTAGATGGCTTCACAAGGAAGCTGATCATTAGCCCACTCACTCCCCTACCTCTCTGCTCTCATTCCCTGCAATACACCAGTAATATTTTAACCAATCCAGGAAATCTTGCTGGTCAGGTGCTCTACATGAAGCTGAAGAGACATCACAAAACAACCTGAAGGTGGCACCTGCTCCCTTCAAGAATAAGGAGCAGGTCCTTTTAAGAAGCTTGCACATACTTCCAAGTAAACATACTCCTCACCTCATAAATATTTATAGGACCCATGAAGGAATCCCAATTAACCATTTGCTGATACAGGAATGCATAGAGACAGAAACAAAAATGGAAGCCACATTTCAGAAAGCTTGGGCACCAAGAGGAATAGTTGTAAGAATGCCACTGATACAAAACTCCACAGGACAAGCTCCTGAAGATGGCCTCTATCCTCCTAAGACCTTAGCTTTTGCACGGTAATGAATTTGTAATTTAAATCCTTTAAAGAATGTGGTATTTTATCAGTAAATAATTACCTCCGTACTCATCCTCCCCACCCCCCAAACCTCCACTGGAAACCTTGGAACTCTATTCAGAAATTTTACAGTTCTGTTTACCTCTTTCCTGCTACTCAGCATTACTGAATACAGTGAGAGTGTCTCCAGTTTAGAGATGGAGAATACAGAGTTTATTCTGCACCCAGGGGATGCAAGATTGTTGCTGCTAAGAGCTCAGTTTTAGACTTGAAATCCCAAGGATCTGGCCTCCTATTTTCTCTTATCTGGATATATCTAGTATCTTTGGCACTTCCATCTGAGAATAAAATTCATTCCCTGCATCATTCTCTCCCTCAGTGAGAAATTCTCTAAGCTGGCTCAATGGTCTTAAAATGACCATCAGGAAAGAACACTTACCCATCAAGTTCTGCTGTTTCTATATACGTCAGACTGTAAGGCTCACTGCTAGAGAGTAATAGTATATCAGCCTATGGTCAGAAAAGTCAGAGAAGATAAGGAAAGCAGGAAGGCAGACTTTTAATATTACAGTGGCAAAAAAAGCAATTACCCCAGAAACAGATATTCATCCTAAGAATTTTACAGATATTTGGTTTACACTCTTTGTCTAGGATCCACTGCTGCTACCACACTCACCCTCTCCTAAAGCTAGTCATTCTTTATCTGTAGCTATGGTGGGAGGCAGACAAAAACAAACTTCGTACAGGAGCCGTTCATCTCCAGATGCACAGTGAAGCGGACAGAGGTCATCAAAAGCAGTGGCAGCAGAAGTGCTGAGAGGGTTCCTCTGTACCCACTCAAGTCAAAAAGAAGAAACCACCATGCACAGAGGTACTCACCGTGACAGGCTGATTATTTCTTAGTTTTATTATATCTCCCACTTGAATATTCATCCATTTGTCCTCCTTTATCCTGTAAGAAAATGTGCCTTGAATGCGTGTTCTGAGAATTTCCCCATAGCCCTGCTTTGACAGTCAAGAAAAGAAATAAAAAGAAAAAAGTGGAGATGAAGTCAAGGCTTATAGAAGAACCAAAGTGGTTTGTGATGCATCCTTGCTATAATCAAGAAGGGGGCCCATTTCTCTTGACTTCGGGTTATAAGGATTTTCTAAAGCTCTTTAAAATGCATATGTAGTCATATACACCCCTAATTATTCTTTAACTAAAAGTAATACATGCATATGGTAAAAAAAAATAGTTCAAATAATAAATAAGCATGTAAAAAGAAAAATTCTCTCTCCCCAGATTTTAGTTTTGCTTCTCAAGGTAGCAAATGCAAATTTTTGTATTTGTTTCTAGAAAATATCAATCCAAATGATACAACATATACATTTAAAAGTTATACACTAGAGGGGCATCTAGGTGGCTCAACTGGTTAGGCGACTGACTTCGGCTCAGGTCATGATCTCTCAGTTTGCGAGTTCAAGCCCTGCGTTGGGCTCTGTGCTGACAGCTCAGAGCCCGGAGCCTACTTCAGATTCTGTTCTCCCCCTCTCTCTACCCCTCCCCTGCTCACACTCTCTCTCTGTCTCTCAATAATAATAAATAAACATTAAAAAATTAAGAAAAAAATAAATACAAGTTATATACTAGAGGGGTGCCTGGGTGGCTCAGTTGATTAAGGGTACCACTTCTGCCCAGGTCATGATCTCACAGTTTGGGAGTTCGAGCCTCAGATCAGACTGACAGCTCAGAGTCTGGAGCCTGCTTTGGATTCTGTGTCTCCGGTTCTCTCTGCCCCTCCCCAACTCGTGCTCTGTCTCTCTCTCTCAAAAATAAATAAACATTAAAAAAAATTTTTTTTAAGTTATACACTAAATACAGAATTTGCTGCACTTTGCATGTTTCATGTAATAACATATCTTGCAGAGTACTTATAGAAGATATGGCTCATTCTTTTTGATAGATAAAATGTATATCCTATCATATATGGTTGTACCAATATTATTTACTTATGTTAAAATTGGATTACTTTTGACCCCTCAAATCCTCACTTCCACAAAAGGCAGCTGGCAGTAGGAGCAGATTCTATAATACTACTGGCTCTTTCCCCTTCTGTTTTTTGTACCTCAATTTCCCCAATTGCATACAGCCCATAAATCCTTCCTTTCTGATAAAGAACGAAGCAAGATATACACAGTACCATAAGAATTTTGGAAATATGAGCTACCTCTTTGTAACAATTCTGTTATGCCAAGCACCCAAAGAGCTGGCAAAGAGAAGGCACACCTGAACGCCATTGTATGTTTCACCTTTGAATGAAGCCTTGTTATCTGCAGGCATGACACACATCACCACTTTGCCAGAGCACGGGTTTTCCCAGGACACCTTTACTGGGAAGATAACTTCTTTGAAAAGGGCCAAATTTCTTTTATTTAAAAAAAAAAAAGTCTTTTAATATAAATTCAGTTAGATAATCTTCTTCCACTTCCTGAGTTATATTTCTTTTTTAAAAAATATTTATTTTGAAAGAGAGAGAGAACACGCAAGTGTGAGCACGAGCAGGGTTGGGGCAGAGAGAGAGAGAGAGAATCCTGAGCAGGTTCTGCGCTATCAGCACAGAGCCTGTCTCGGGGCTCCATCTCACGAACTTTGAGATAATGAGCTGAAATCAGGGTCTGATGCTTAACAGACTGAGCCACCCAGGCACTCCCTCTGGGTTATATTTCTTTAAATCTTATTCCAAATTAAATTTTCTCTGTATGTTATAAATGTAAATCCTTGTTGTAAAGCCATTATTTATATATCCTTGTATCTCCTTCTCTGTTTTTTTTTAAATTAAAAAAATACATTTTTTACATTTTTTATTCATTTTTAAGAGACAGAGACAGAGCACAAGTTGGGGAGGGGCAGAGAGAGAGAAGGAGACACAGAATCTTGAAGGAGGCTCTGGGCTCTGAGCTGTCAGGACAGAGCCTGACGTGGAGTCCAAACTCACAAACCATGAGATCATGACCTGAGCTGAAGTTGGTTAAGTGTCCAACTGAACCACCCAGATGCCCTTAAAATTGCTTTAAAAAATGTTTCTATTTATTTTTGAGACAGACAGACAGACAGACAGCATGAGTCGGGGAGGGGCAGAGAGAGAGGAAGACCCAGAATTCGAAGCAAGCTCCAGGCTCTGAGCTGTCAGCACAAGTCCAACATGGGGCTTGAGCTCATGAGCTGCAAGATCATGACCTGAGCCAAAGTCAGATGCTTAACTGAATGAGCCACCTAGGCACCCACTTCCCTTGGTTTCAAGTGTCATCTTTATGCAGATAAAATATAATATGTTTACTTATTTTGTTACTAATTTTCAAACCTGCTATATAGTACTGAAGGGGAATAGCTACAAGAGTTGGAGAAAGACATCTGAATATCTGTTGTATTTTGCTTTACTTTGTTTTACTTTGCACTCTGTCAGCCGTCATTTTCACCAGTAAAACATGGCAAGAAGGGCTACAACATTCTGGCTTCTCCTGAAGAATTAAAAGTTTCTATTTTATGATACAAGGAGCTGTCAAACTATTAGCAATTTGTTCCTGAACATTATAACAATCATGTGTCCCAGATTTAGAAGAGGGGAAGATATTCCTTTCTGATTTAAAATATTCAGTACTGTTGCGCCATAAGCACATTTTTAATTTCCAGGCATTGCATTCTAACTTCTGGTTTAGAAAATATGATCAGAGGGGCACCTAGGTGGCTCAGTTGGTTAAGCATCTGACTCTTGATTTTGGGTTAGGTCATGATCTCACAGTTCCTAAGATTGAGCCCCTTGCATCAGGCTCTGTGCTGACAGCACGGAGCCTGCTTGGGATATTCTCTCTTTCTCTCCCCACCCCCTCCCCTGCTCATGCTCTCTCTCTCTCTCTCTCAAAACAAACAAACAAACAAACAAACAAACAAACAAACAAACAAACCAAAAAATAGATCAGAGAGCTAGAGAAGGCAGTGTTTTGATTCCAGAAGAGATCATTCACATTATATTCTGTTTTATGTGAATGGTACCTCCTGAAGCTCTGTAATATACTGGTACTTTTCCTACTACGAACACTCATAAATGGTAGATATAATAAAGTGAACATTCTTTCCCAAAGCAAGGCTATGTTTACCACAAAGTAGAGCCAGGAAAAAAATTAAAAGGTCAGCATGTTCTGAAGTTCTTGCTCTGAGTGAGCGAAGGGATTGTCAATCTTAATGATTAGCAATTAGTTTTAATTTAGTCCACTAGAGGGATAGGGCATGAAGCCTTAGGATCTTGAGAGGCAGTGAGTTGGAACTAAGGACCCCTCATAAAGCTCTGAAAGGACAACAACATTAGGTAAAAGGGGGTCTAAAAAAAATCAACCCACTGGCAAGAAAGTTTGTCTATCTTACTCTAGAAGGTTGGGGGTCAGAGAATAGAGGACTCTCCCCTAAGAATCTGTAACATTGTGAGGTGTGGGATCCAAATTTACAATTCCTCAAAATTAGGTTTCAGCAGGTGATATCCTTGAGTTACTTGGCAGAAGCAAACACAAAACCCCTCAGAAATGGTACAACCTCAACCCAGGACATTTAGAATTCTCATAAAGAAAATTTTACCAACAATGTGCTTGTAGCCAAAGTTATTGAGAAATGAAAATGACAGAAATCACAACTTGCAAAACCAACTTTTTCAATAGCAGCTCTACTGAAAACCATGTCTTCTAGAAAAGACAAGCCACTTTCTGAAATACAGACTGTTTCAATAACCAGCTTCACTGAGTGAAAAAGTCTAACAAGGCCCTGCTTGTGACCTCCCATCCTAAAACCACTCTATGGAAAATTCTTTTCCAATAGTCTTTCGAAATCCAAGTGCTCAAACTACTTGGGGAGTTCATTTGATGAAATCCATTTGGTCAGTAACTCCCTAGCCTAGCAAATTTCTAATACACTCAGTTTTGTCTTTTCTTTTTATTTCTATTTACTTTCTTCCTTTCTTTAAAATTTTCTTTTTTCTTTTTATTGTTACTTTAATGTTTACTTATTTATTTTGAGAGAGAAAAAGAGAGCATGCAACATGCTCAGCCTGAAGCAGGACTCAATCTCAGGACCGAGAGACCACGACCTGAGCCAGTATCAAGAGTCAGATGCTTAACGGACTGAGCCACCCAGGTGCCCCTTAAATTTTCTTTTTAATCATAATTGCATTTTTTGGTGGCATCTTATGAGAGGCTTCAACAGACCAAAACACTTGAGGGAATAATCCACCATGAGTAAGAATTAGCAGCCTCAATAAATAACAGAATTAAATGCCCAAGAACTTCACATAATAGAATTATATGATTAAAACCATAGCTCCTGGGTATTCTGTAGGGCCGCTGTGAAAAAGACTGGACTTCAATTTTGAATTCCTTCAAGTTTGTACTAATTTGCAGTCATGCTACTGCGCACACTTGTAATTTTTTCTTTTATACAACCTCTATTGGTTGAATTCTTCCCCATCCCTTAAGACCTAGCATAGACTTTACCTCCTCCAGAAAGTCTTCCTTGATTTCTTTAACTAGCTATGATCATTCATTTTTTATTAATTCCTATAACTTCTTGTGTCTCTTATGATAGTCTTCATATTTTGCTTTATATAGGAATTATGTCTGCCTCAATGCTTTCCTGCCAAAGGTAAATTGCTCAAATTTTGTAGGATATCATCAAATATAAACATTTACCTATTGACAACACTTTAGATAGCTATGACCAAACACCATAGTAATGGGGTCAAAACCAATACTTTCTTTAGATTGTTAACACAAGATGACCTGATCAAAGACTATTTAGTAGAATGGCCAATTAGGCATGTCAGAATCTACTGATATTCTAAAGACAGATTTCTATCTCCATGTTCACCACTGCACTAATAATAATCATTTATATGTCATAAATTGTTAATGGCCTTAATATATATTATTTCATTTTCATTTTTGCCACAATCCTCTAAGGTAGAGAATATTATCTTCACTTTATAGATAGGAAATACGAGGCCGAGAGAGGTCTGAGGTCACATGGCAAATTCAGGGTATACTAGCTCTAGAAACAAATTCTTATGTTCAACCCTAGGTTCTTTTCACTGTCCTGAATTACCTTTCCAAAGCACTCAGCACATCAAGCTTTAGCAAGGACAACCTTAAGCCAGAGCTGGTCCTACCTAAACTGATTTCTCTACAACTTACCTGCCATTCATCACCACCATTACAGAACGGTTGTTGACGTGATTGTCATTTTGGTGCCTTTTCTAAAATTACACAAGAAAATGTTCAGGAAATGGGAAAAGAGTAAATTGCATGTAGAAGGTTAATAGTTTAATATTTTGAAATATTACCCAATGTACTTCTTATTTATAATTTTTCTTTACCTCCCAAAGCCTTTCTACCATTAAAACCAGGGTAAGAGGCTGATTGTCTCAGAGAAGATGGGAAGAAGGTCAGAAAAAGAACCAAGGGAGAAGAAAGAGACACAATCTTGGTTTTAAATATCAAAAGCCAAAGCCTGGGGGAATGAGAACAAACAATTTAGTCAAAAGTCACAGAGGAGAGAATGAAAAATGATGGACAGGACTAGAGTCTCAAACACCTTGGTAGGAGCAGGGAAAGTTAAGAATTCTCAAACTTTCCCCCACCATAGTCAACATATAGAAGCTTCTACAGTAGATGCAATAAGGAAAGAGCAACAAAGATCTTCTATTCAAAGACCAAATAGAAGAGGGACCAATACAGAGCATGTACTGATGCTCACATGAATCTTCTACTTCCAATTGAGATTACTCCCTGGGAAAATGGCAGGACTATCAAAAGGGCAGAGAGAATCTTGAATTTGTCAGAATGCTTATCTTAAAGAAACTGAATTCTAACCCAGGAGTAACTGGGTTATCCTGAATTGGCAAATCTAGCTTTCAGCTCTCAATTAAAAAGGTTCGGGATGGCGGGGTGGTAGTTGTGAGTTATACTGAGTTCAGTTATAGAGAAATAAAGTTACATTTTTTGCACATCTGAATTGTGACTAAACAACCACTACATGGCTAATTCTGGGTTTAAAAGAGTTGCAGAGTTAAAAGTCTAAAGAAACATCCCGCTTGCAAAGTTTGGTCTAAAAATCTATTCTGGTGGGGCACGTGGGTGGCTCAGTCAGCTGAGCGTCCGACTTTGGCTCAGGTCATGATCTCGCGTTTCCTGAGTTCAAGCCCCACATCGGGCTCTGTGCTGACAGCTCAGAGCCTGGAGCCTGCTTTGGATTCTGTGTCTCCCCCTCTCTCTGCCCCTCCCCTGCTTGCTCTCTCTCTCTGTCTCTCAAAAAATGAATAAATGTTAAAAAAAAATTTTAAAAATCCATTCTGGCAAAATCAGAAGGACTCTCTGAGGGAAGATGGAGGCAGGTCAACAGGTCTGACTTTCTAAATCCCACTAGCAGACCTGGTACTGGGGCGGTATGCTGACTATTTGATGTTGTAAGGAGCAAAGAGGATGCCAAGCAGCACTCGTTGGAAGCCAGTTTTTCCCTCCAAGGCCAGCAAAGGAGTTGGCCTCTGTTTATGTTGTGAAGTGCTCTAAAACCAGAGAGTTCCTAGCTGAGCATCCCTGACAGAAGTGAAAACTGGAAAGGGAAATAGGGAGAGCTAGAGAGGAGAAGGGGAATGTGGAAAGGGGAGAAGAAAAATAAGAACAGGGCAATGAGGGAGGAGTGGACAGGGAGGAAGGGAAGAGGAATATAAAACTTGGAGAAGGAGGAATGGAGGAAGAAAGATGAGAGCAAACTCAGAGAAAGCAAAGTGAAGGAAGAGGGGGGTTATTAAAAAGGAAATGGAAGGAAGCCCCGAAAAGGGGCTAAATGGTGGCACTGGAAGACAGAGAAAGGCCTTGCACTGCCCCTTTCTGGCCATGCATAGACTATCAATCTTGAGGCTAAGGGAATTACATTTTCTTCTGGGATGGTTAAGGAAGCAAGGAAAGGAAACATCTCTTTTAATTCAGTGCTTCTTCCTAGCACTAGGTAGTTCTGAGAAGTCTCTTTTGACCCCCCAGCCAGACTAGGTCAGTGAAACACTAGAGGCCCAGGAAGCCACTTCACCATGTCATCGATGGCATCCTTCACTGCTGTTATGGACAACACCACCATCAGGGGGATCACAGTTGTGTACCATGCCAAGGAGGAGATCTGGGGAATCAACTGTGAGAGGGAAGGAGGGAGAAACTTAGGTTAGAAAGCTTAAAGGACAATGTATTTCACCTCAGCACCACCCCCACCACTTTCACCTCCACAGGTTCATAATGATTTCAACTATCATAGTTGTTTTTCACTGTTGTGGAAATATAAGTAATATAATATAGGAGTAAATATAAATAAACAACTCCCAAGAAAGGATGAAAGAAGAGGATACAGTAAGTTGCCACCCATCTGTACTGAACTTCACTACTTTTGTCTTGATGGCAAAGGGCTATTTCTCCTCTGATAATGAAGGTTCTGGCAAGGAGCTGTAGGGGCTGGGAGATAAAAGTGGACATCGGAAAACCATATCCCATCCCTCAGCACAAGGGGAAATGAAAAAATCTGTCCCTCTCTCCTAATTTGGGCCGACCCTGCCCTGCTTCCTTGCCCTGTGCTTGTATTCTTATCTTCTAAATCATTCTCTTTTCTCAGAATTCCTCTCTGTTAGCTTTCTGTCAGGGAGGCTGGGACAACAAATGAGGAATGGGGTTGTAACTATGGTTGGGGTAAAGAGTCTGTGGCCTGCTGGGTCAAGCTGAAGTGTGGCCATGCAGCCATGATGAGGGAGCTCCCCTTCCTTGGGATTCAGTGAACTTGTCCTACTCTATAGGACCAGCCTGACATTCCAGCCCATTCATTTGCTGGTTATCCAAAGAGACATTTCTCAGTTTAGGGAGGGGAAGAACTGATTACACAACCAGGCCCCAGAGATACTGATAAAATGCTCTGTGGAAAAGGCCCCCAAAGTCAATACCTGGAGGAACAGCAAAATGAGGAAATATGCATTTGCAAGTCTCTGGAATTGTTCAAATAGGTTTAGGGGCAAGAAGTTAAAGACATTATATCTTGAGGTCTTGATGGTATTGTTCTGCAAGTAAAAGAAAACAAGTGCAATTAGAGGAACAAAAGACTCCACCTCCTAATCTTAACAAAAAAGACCAAAACCACTCCTTGAAACAGGAAAAAGCCATAGTTCCTCCACCATGGGGTGAGTGGGAAGGGGGGAAGAAGTGTTTGTCCCCTACTTTTCTTTGAGACCTAGAGAATGCAAAGAAGGCAAGGCTGATCAATATGGGATTATTCTGAGGCACAGAATTCTTTCTTTATTGATGCTAATAATGATAATAAAATCAACAATAAAACTTACATTTATTGAATATTTACTACATGCAAGGCACTATTCTAAGCATTTTATGTGTAGCAGTTTATTTAATCCTCATAACAACCCTCTGAGGAGAGTACTACATGATCACATTTTTGAGGATGAGGAAATTGAGGCACTGAGGTGAAGTTATTTGCCCAAGACCACATAGTTAGTTGCCGAGTTGGGACTATGCTGTCCCCTGAATCCCATAGACATCCAAATGCCTTCCTTTCATAGAATCAGAGATCCTTTAGTGTCATCTTATGGGTGACTCTCTGGTCCTCCTTAGCCCTAAAAAGCAAGTCTGCCATTTGTATAGAGCTCTCTAATGAAGTTTTTCTAAGCCTGGCAAACTCAGTTTGGTGTGCTTTTACATATTGCTTTCAATGCTGAAGGATGTCAGATGCCAAAAGCAAACTGCTCTTTCAACCTTAGCCCACTGGAGGTTCCTACAGTGGTCCCTATGGGAAGACACTTGCCTTTTACTTGTCCTGAGAGAGTCTGAATAGTTGTGGTTTATATGATTTTGCTGTGTGAAAATGAGAACTTGCTCCCTTCTCAATCCTGATCTCAGGATGTTGACAGGACCATCTTACTTTCTACCTTTGTGTCTTCAATCATGTGACTTAAGATGTTAGAACTTGAATATAATAGCTCAAGAAAAGCAAAAGAATGAGACCAAACAATTTCCTAAGGATAGGGCTTCTCCCTACCTCCTCCATCTATAAGGCCAAAACAAAAGGAAAACCCACATGCAGTCGTGAAGTACAGATATTGCTCAAGTATGAAGAATCTTGCTGGAATCTGCCTTGGGAAAGCACCAGAGGCCTTCTCTTGGAGAATTAAAACCATTTAGTCCTAAGGTCAAAACTTGACCAGCAAGCCTAGATCCATTATTCAGTCAAGACTCACCCATGTATTTCCCTAGGGAAGAGAAGTTTGTCATAGAGCTTAGGAGTTTAGAGATCTTAGTTAGAAACTAAGATTTCTTTGGTGTTTTCTCCATAATTTTCTAGTTAATAATCAGTCAAACACTATAGATTTCTCAAGGCTTGCTCTTTTTATAGCCCTATTCTGAGCTCTACTAGTGGAGGCTGAAAAAAATTAAAGATCTATCCCAGAGAAGCTCATAGGTCTGTCTTGAATGAAGTTCTAATTAAATGATCGCTATCAGCCCTTCTAACCCTGAGAATATACTATTCTAACATGGAAAAAGTTTTCTTTGATCATGAAATACTCGGACTTTCTCAGTGTCTAAATCCAGATGGTTCTGATACTTGGAACCAAAGATCTTTTGATCTTTTGCCTTGCTGTAGCAGCTGGCCTTCACTACCGATTTTCCATTTGATTTTATAGCTGATTAATGTATTTAGGTTTGTACTCACTTCGTAGCACTTGTTTAGCAAACAAAGACAAAAGCCTTGCTGATTCTGTCTCAAGACAGAAATATCAGTACTTCTTTACTAACTTGGTAACTAGAGTATTTTGCTCTACTTTTAAATGCCAGGCCAGAAGTGGTATCTAAAGAATGTAGAACATCTGCTTACCTATGAGTTTCTTCAGTGTTTTGTTTTGTTTTGTTTTTTGTCAGATGTGATAAAATTTAAGCATAACAGAGGTGGTAGATTTTGGTTTGGGCTATTTGGGCAGTGAGACCTGCCTGTTGGCTAAATGGGGGAATAGATAACATAAGGCCAAAGCCATAATGGGGATCAGTAGTTGAGGGTTGAGGAGAGGAAAAGGAGTAGGAATGGAAGAGAGTAGAAAAATAGGAGAAAAATGAGCAATGGGCCGTGGAAATGAAATGGTTGTTAAATATATAAGAATAGGTCAGATCTGCTTATTAATTCAGCATATATGTATCAAATGCCATTATGTGCCAAATATTGCGATGCAAACTGTGGATGCAGAAATGAATGAGACTTATATCCTTTCTTCAAGGGGCTATAGTTTCTTGGACAAAGAGAGTTAACATTCACAAGTATATCTAACTCCCATAACCACCATGTAAGGTGAACATTATCAGGCCCTTTTCATAGAGGGAATTCAAGATCAGAGAAGGTAAAAAAAAAAAAAACATGCCTAAAAATGCAAGGTTAGTAAGGAGTACAGCTGTGCTCAAAAGCAGGTCTGTCTGATGCCAAAACCTAGCTTCACTGCTCTATAGTGCCTCTTATACATGCCTAGAAGGTAGAAAGGTGGGAAATCTGCTTCCATGGCCATACTCTGAACACTGTTATTATCCAGAACCTAACTCAGAAATCATAAACTAAAAACATTGCTTATATAACTGTAAATATCTAGAAACAATCCAAATGTCAATTTGTAAGAAACTGGTAACCTAAACTATGCTAAATCTGCATAGGAAATACTACGCAGGTGAAAAAAGAAAAAAAAGAAAAAGCTATTATGAAAGCATCTTGACAACTTAGGGTTCAGAATAGTGTAAGAAAGGGGCACCTGGGTGGCTCAGTTGGTTAACTGACCAACTTCGGCTCAGGTCATGATCTCGTGGTTTGTGAGTTTGAGCCCTGCATCGGGCTCTGTGCTGACAGCTCAAAGCCTGGAGCCTGCTTCAGATTCTGTGACTCTCTCTCTCTCCCTGCCCCTTTCCTGCTCATGCTCTTTCTCTCTCAAAAATAAATAAACGTTAAAAAAAATAGTGTAAGAAAGTGGATTTGCTTTATTTACACAAAGCACTGAATTCCTAAGAAAGTAATAAAAGTGATTCCCTATAGGGGGCAGATGTGGGCAAGGATAGGTGCTGGTGTATGAATTTTAAATACATAACTTTTATGAGCTATTCATAAATAAATAAGTGAAAAATGAACAGTCCAATAAAAAATGGGCAAAGGTCATTAACAGGTAGTTTCCATAAAAAGAAATAAAAAAGGTTAATTAACATGAAAAGATTATTGAACTCACTCGAAATTAAGGAAAGATAGAGAACAAAATGTTTTTTCATTCAAGAGCCTGGCAAAGATGAAAAAGATTGATAATACCTAGTTGGGCAGGAATATGGAAAAACAAGCAGTCTCTACTGTAGGTAGAAATATAAATGGATATAATCTTTTCAGAGAGAAGTCTGACATTGTGCATCACAATTTTTACTGTGTTTTCTTTTGGTCCAGCCAACTCACTTCTAGGAAATTCTCGTAAGATATATTCATATAAATGTGCCAAAATATACGTATAATGGTGTTCATTCAGATAAATGGTTTGCCATTTATCATAGCAAAACACTGGAGACTATTTTTTGTTTTTTTGGAGGGGGCACCTGGCTATGAATGGAAACATTTTATTTTAAGGTTTATTTATTTTTGAGAGAGAGACAGAGAGAGAGACACACACACAATGTGAAGCTGGCTTCTGGCTCTAAGCTGTCAGCACAGAGCCTGATGGAGGGCTTGAACTCATGAACCATGAGATCATGACCTGAGCTGAAGACAGATACCTAACTGAGCCACCCAGGCGCCCCTGAATGGAAACATTTTTAATGTTCATCAATAGGAGACTGGTTAAGCAAATTAAGGTATATTGATAAGAGTGGAAAACCATGCCACTATTAAATGTATTGGGTAGATCTATATGTATTGTCATAGATAGATGGGTAAGTGGAAAATAAAGTTGAACTATGGTTTCATTTGTGTAAGAAGCAACTATAGCATCTCTTTGCTAGAAGTGACATATGAAACCCCAAATCTGAGATCTATTCTCTCCTGAGCCTGGGTCATTAGAACTAATTTTGGTTGCTCTAAGACCTCACTGTACCAGCCCTTGTTGTATAGGAGTTTGAAAGTAGAATCTATGCTGTAGGATCTACATCTACAATGAATTCATGCCCCACTCACAAAGTGGAATATTAGAGAATACCAGCCCCCTTCTGAAGTAACTGGAGGCCCGATACTCACAGGATATCCAAACCTAGTATTGAATTCTCTGTTGTTGGCTTGCAGAGATCTCTCTTGTTCTGAAAGAGAAGAGAGAAATGATAAGGATAGCCCTCTAAAGATCAGCCTGGGATGCTGACCACCAGTGAAGACTTCACTAAATCTTCACACTTTCTCACTGAGGATTATGTCTACAAATGGAATTTTCCTGGGGTGTCTGGGTGGCTCAGTCAGTTGAGTGTCTGACTTTGGCTCAGGGCATGGTCTCAAGTTCATAAGTTTGAGCCCTGCATCAGGTTCACTGTTGTCAGGGCAGAGCCTGCTTCAGATCCTCTGTCCCTCTCTGCTCCCCGCCCCATCAAAAATAAATACACATTAAAAAAATTCAATGGGATTTTCTTTCTATTTGAAGAATCAAGAAATACAATAAAAATAAAAATCCTTAAGTGTTAAAGTTTTCTGGAGGCAAAATGACAACAAACTTTTGAGGACTTTTCCACCATGAGTGCCTCTAGTAATTCTAGATTTTGTCTCCACAGACAATAGGATGGCCTGTACCAACATCACTGCTAAAGACAGAAACTCAGCCCTCTCTTATCAGTCAGTTCCAGCACCTTATTTTAAGGTATCTGAAGTTCTTCCCAAGGCAGTTTTACCTAAACTTGCTAATGAAATTTAAATCCATAAATTATTAATGAGCATCTATTGCACACAGGCCAGTGTGTCTGAAGCTGTGAGGGGATAAAAAGATGAGTAAGACATGGTCCCTGACTTTTAAGGGACCTGAAGTTTAGTGGGAGTGAGACTGATAACTACAACACATGCCAAAATCATCATATCAACATACAGAGGTGTTACGCACTATTTCAAATTGTGAGCCCATTATTGTTATGAAAACTCTTCAGATAGATTTTATTAATAGATATTTTTTGTCCTGAGTGAAACATTCCTATAGTCTCTTCAATTCTGCATTAGTTCAATAAGCATTTACTAAGTTCTTGCCAGGTGTCAGGCTTCATGCTAGGTCCTAGGGTTACATTATTCCTGATCATACTGGGATTCCTATTCCTAAAGGGGGAAGACAAACATTAAAAAAAATTCAATCTAATGTAAAAGCAGTGATATAGGTTAAGAATAGGGTGTTGCAGTGCACAGAAGAGAAGAAAGTCAAGGAAAGTAGGATATGGAAGTGTTTCTAGAGGAGAAAATATCTTAATTATTTAAATGAATATGGTATGAGTGTTTCCCAATTTTCTTGAGCTTGAATGGTATATATACCAAACAACCCAGAATTTGGCCTGAAGAGGTGACACTGCTGCTAAGCTTTCTACACTTAGTGCTCCTAGAAATTCCCAGACTGTTTCCACAGAATTTGTCTCCTCAGAGAGCGGGTTCTAGCAACCATCTGCTTCCGAATTATACTGAGTATCTATTTTCTTCCAGCCCTCTAATGTCTTTGACTCATGGCTTCCAGAATTACAAAGAAATTTCCTTCTTTGGTTCTCAAAGATTCTTCCTCTAGGCTAGAGACTCCTACCTGACCTTGAATTCACTCACCTCATCCTTTAATAGAAGTCTCTGGCTCCAGGTCCTAGAAACTTAACACTGCAACTATTAAATTTTTTTTTTTTTGGAGATATAACTCACATAAAATTCACCACCTTAAATTGTACAATACAGTGGTTTTTAGTATATTGATGAGGCTATGCAATCATCACCACTAATTCCAGAACATTTTCATCACCCCCAAAAGGCCCCCCAAACCCATACTTCTAAGTCCTTCATTTCCCCAGTCCCTGGCAAACACTAATCTACTTTCTGTCTCTAGGGATTTTCCTATTCTGGATATTTCATATAAAGAGAATAATATGTGGTCTACTGTGACTGGTTTCTTTCATTCAGCATAATATTTTCAAAGTTCATTCACATTACAGCATGTATTACTATCTCATTCTTTTTCATGACTGAATAATATTCTATTCTATGGACATGCTGCATTTATTTATCCATCATAAATATCTGGGTTTTTTCCATCTTTTGGCTATTATGAATAAAGCTGTTATGAACATTTATTTGTGTACAAGTTTTTGTGTGGACGTTTTCATGTCTTTTGGATATATACATGGGAGTACAATTTCTGAGTCATATGGTAACTCTATGTTTAACTTTTTGAGGAACTGCAAAATGGTTTTTCACAGTAGCTGCACTATTTTACATTCCCACTCACAACATAGGAAAGTTATAATTTCTCCACATCCTCACCAATGCTTGTTATTGACTTTTTTTTTTTTAACTATCTGAATGGACATGAAGTAATATCTCACTGTGGTTTATTTTATTTTATTTTAGACACAGAGAGAGAGAGAGCATGAGCAGGGGAGGGGCAGAGAGAGAGGGATAGGGAGAATCTTAAGCAGGCTCCACACTCAGCCACCCTGGGATCATGACCTGAGCTGAAATCAAGAGTCGAACGCTCAACCAACTGAGCCATACAGGCACTCCTCATTGTGCTTTTGATTTTCATTTCCCTAGACTAATGATGAAGTTGAGTATGTTTTCATGTGCTTACTGAACATTTATATATTTTCTTTGGAGAAATGTCTGTTCAGATTCTTTGCCCATTTTTAAACTGGGTTGTCTTTAATAACTCTTAACTGAGTTATAAAAGTTCTTTACATATTCTGCATAGAAGTCACTTATTACATATACAATTTGCAAATATTTTCTCCTACTCTGGTTTTAAATGCCACTTTTAGGGGAGTACCTGGGTGGCTCAGTCAGTTAAGTGACTGACTTCAGCTCAGGTCATGATCTCCTGGGTGTGTGAGCCCCATGCCAGACAGGCTCTGTGCTGACAGCTCAGAGCCTGGAGCCCACTTTGGATTCTATGTCTCCCTTTCTCTCTGCTCCTCCCCTGCTCACACACTCTCTCTCTCCTTCAAAAATAAGCATTCCATAAATAAATAAATAAATAAATAAATAAATAAATAAATAAATAAGCCATTTTTACAATGTACTACATTCTAACATATTGAATGTGATTCCAGGTTTTCTATCATGTTCTACTGTTCTACCCATCTTTTAAATTATATAACTTTTTTTTTCCCAACGTTTATTTATTTTTTTGGGGACAGAGAGAGACAGAGCATGAACGGGGGAGGGGCAGAGAGAGAGGGAGACAGAATCGGAAACAGGCTCCAGGCTCCGAGCCATCAGCCCAGAGCCTGATGCGGGGCTCGAACTCACGGACCGCGAGATCGTGACCTGGCTGAAGTCGGACGCTTAACCGACTGCGCCACCCAGGCGCCCCTAAATTATATAACTTTTAATGCAGGATAGTAAGTCTTCTATTTTTACTTTTTAAATGTTTGTTTATTTTTGAGAGAGAGAGAGCCGGAGAGGGGCAGAGAGAGAGGGAGACAGAGGATCTGAAGTGGGCTCTGCACTGACAGCAGAGAGCCTAATGCAGGGTTCGAACTCATGAACCATGAGATCATGACCTGAGCTGAAGCCAGATGCTTAACTGACTGAGCCACCCAGGTTCTCCACAGGTCTTCTTTTTTAAAGTCTTCTTGGCTATTCTTGTCTATTTTCTCTTCTGGATAAACTTCAGAATAATTTTGTCCAGGTCCCTCAAAACTGGAGTTTTGATTAGAGACAAAGACAGAAAATTGTATTCACCAGAATTCTGGGGATGAATGAAAGTGGGCTATCAGATGTGGCAGAGCTACCCCCATGTGAAAAACAGTCAGGTCTGGGAAACGACACTGCTATTTCTCAGGAGGCTAAGATCATAGACTTTTTTTTTTAAGTTTTTATTTTAATTCCCGTTAGTTAACATACAGTGTTATATTAGTTTCAGGTATACAATATGCTGATTCGGCACTTCCATACATCACCCCCTACTCTTCATAAGTGCACTCCTGAATCCCATCATCTATTTAACCCATCCCTCTAATCACTTCCCCTCTGGTAACCATCAGTTTGTTCTCTATAGTTAAGAGTCTGTTGCCTGGGGTCTCTCTCTTTTTCCCTTTGCTCCTTTGTTTCTTAAATTCCACATATAAGTGAAGTCATATGGTACTTGCCTATCTCTGACTGCCTTATTTCACTTAGCATCTCTAGCTCCATCCATGTTGTTGCAAATGACAAGATTTCATTCTTTTTTTTTATAGCTGATTAATATTCCTGTGTGTGTGTGTGTGTGTGTGTGTGTGTGTGTGTGTGTGTGTATTGCATCTTTCTTATCCATTCACCAACTGATGGACACTTGGGCTGCTTCCATATTTTTGGATATTGTAGATAATGCTATAAATACAGGGGTACATGTATCCCTTTGGATTAATATTTTTGTATTCTTTGGGTACTCAATAGTGGAATTGCTGGATTGTAGGGTAGCTCTATTTTTAACTTTGAGGAAAAGTTTTCCATACTGTTTTCCAGAGTGACTGCAATGGATTACATTCCTACCAACAGTGCACAAGGATTCCTTTTCTCCATATCCTCACCAATACCTGTTGTTTAGAACAGACTTTTGAAAAATAGCTGAGGAGACAGCCAATGATAAGACAAGGACTCTTATGGTTCTTCATGTAATTTCCTCTGTTCCTCCTTTAGTCATCAGCAGAAATTACCAAACAACATGAAGTCATAACATGAATAAAATTTTAAAAAATTTTTTAATGTTTATTTTTCTGAGAGAGAGACAGAGAGAGAGAGACAGAGAGACAGAGAGTGAGACAGAGAGTGTGAGTTGGGGGAGAGGCAGAGAAAGAGGGAGACATAGAATCCAAAGCAGGCTCCAGGCTCTGAGCTGTCAGCACAGAGCCCAACGTGGGGCTTGAACCCACAAACCATGAGATCATGCCTGAGCCGAAGTCGACACCCAACCAACTGAGCCACCAGGCGCCCACATGAATAAAATTTCTTATAGAAAATACCTAAGGGGACAAAGTCTGCACATTGGGCAGTGCAAAAATACAGATTTATGAGGAAGTTCAGGGATTTATATAAATTATGGGAAAGGTGAAACTGGGATGTTTAGCTGCTTTTGCCCTAGGATATGAGAGATTATACAGATTAACTGGGATGAATTGACATTTTTGCACTATTAGTCCCCCACTCAGTGACACACTATATATCCCTGTGAGGAAGAGAGTTGTTGGTGTACCCCTGGGAACCCGCTCTTCTATGCATTGTGATCATACCTGTATAGTTACCTTGCTAGCAATGCATATGAGTCTTCCCTGGGCTAGGTTTACCATCTTTCTATGCACCTTGTAGTATGTTCTACTCAACTAGTGCAATTCTTTCTCATTATTTCATTCCAATGATTACAAGGATTATGTGAATAAAGATGGGGGAAGTTGAAACGGAACTGATAGGACCTTTTGCTGTGCCTTGTTTTGGCTAGTTAGTGGCTTATTTACAACTTTGTGATATAAGACTTTCAGCTAACCATTGTAGCTTAGGTTATCCAAAAAAGTAGAACATGTATGGCTTAGGTAATTTAGCTGCATATAGGATTTAGAGCTGCTGGTTGGCCTATACTATTTGTGCAGGGACATTTTCAGTGGCCCAGATAACTGCCCGATTAGGGCAGAGTACCAGGACAGCATTGGTGTTTCTACTAGTGTTGAGGTTATCCAATCCCTGAGTAGGCTAATCTTCTACTGTGTTCACAATCAGCTCAGGCAGTGATAAGTAAAATCACTCTCTCCCATGCCATGTGCCCTTCTAATCATATCCAAAAGACCCAGCACAGTCTCTCTGTTTATTAAAATATATTTTATAAGTCTTGGGGCACCTGGGTGGCTCAGTCAGTTAAGCGTCTGACTTCGGCTCTGGTCATGATCTTGTGGTTTGTGGGTCTGAGCCCCACATCAGGCTCTGTGCTGACAGTATGGAGCCTGGTTGAGATTCTTTCTTTCTCTTTCCCTCTCCCTCTTCCTCTCTCTCTCCCTCAAAATGAATAAATAAATGTTAAAAAAAAGAAATGTTTAAAAAATATTTTATAACTCTTGATAAAGTTCTATTCTAATATTTTCTTATTGAATTTTGTATTTCTTATTAAATTTAATCCTAGATATTACTAATTATTTTTAACTTACTAAAGGTCTAACAGGTTTTTCCAGCAACTCATCTGGCTGCAGTAAGCTATTTTCTCTAAGCCCACCAAACCCTAAGAGATACATGGAGTCCAGGCTCTGCACAGAAATTTAATACATACCTCCCTCTTTGAGTTTGAGAGTAAAGTAAAGCAGGGGCACCTAGGTGGCTCAGTCGGTTAAGGATCCAACTCTTGATTTCAGCTCAAGTCATGATCTCACGCTTTAGGACTTTGAACCCCACTTTAGGCTGCATGCTAATAGCATGGACCCTGCTTGAGATTTCCTCTCTCCCTCTCTCTCTACCTCTCCCCCACTCACTCACACGTGCGTACATGCATGCATGCATGCTCTCTCTCAAAATAAATAAACTTAAAAAGCGAAAAAAGAGTTGAGTAAAAGAGGTAGATCCCAAAGTTCAGAGCCTGAGCTGGTGGAGACAGATTGAAACTCCATATTGGGGGCAGGATTAACCTTTACATAGTTCTGGCTCATTGATACCGGATCTTCCATGAAATAAGAGAAAGAAGAAAAGAAAGGAGGATTTCCATCAGGAAAGGAAGAGGAATTGAGGGCTAGAAAGTCAGATTTCATAAGACACCACTAAAAAAGGAAAAGCAGGAATGATGAGAAAAGTGGTTTAAAACATCAGTTGGCACAACCATCTAGGAGAAGAAATTCAAAGTCTGAGAGACAGAAGACAAGCTGAAGGAAAGAAAGTCATCTTTGAGATAATAAAGGCAGGAAGACAGTTATCAGACTGATTAATAAAAGATTAATTCAAGATTCTCTAGGGCTTGTGAATACCATTGAGAAAAGACGGGGATGACTAAGTGTTTTCCCCGTTACTTGTTAAGTCAAAGTTCATTTCTGTTTGGCTGAAACAAGAGTGACAAAATGTGAATTATGGATGAGAGGTTAGAACTACAGAAGACCGGAAATTAGCTTAGACAAGGAAAGTCTAAGAGACAGTCTCATTAAAGAGGTTCTGGCTATGGAATTCAAGGAGACAAACACCTAGCCGGACCTCTGGTAACTGGAAAATGTGTCTATCTTTGGTAACTAAAGGGTTAGTTTACAGTCTGTGGATTGAAGGCCTAGTTTCAAAAGGACATGTGCTGAGATGAGAGCTGGACTGTGGGTGGTAAAATAATTGAACTGAAAGGGCCAGAATACTGGTGAAGCCAGGCCACTTGGTATTATAAAATGTGCAGTGGACCTAGAGTTTAAAACTATGGCAGCCTCCAATGACATGAGCAACTGAGGCTGCCAGGGTTCAAATCTCAATCCTCCACTTACCAGCTATGTAGCCTTGAGGAAGTTACTTAACCTTTCTGAGACTCATTTTTTTAGTCTGTAAAATAGAAATGATAATAATACCTACTCATAAGGTTACTGTGAGGATTAATAAGGAATACAAAGCATTGTCTTAGAACAATTCTTGATATATAAAAATGCTTAGAAAAATTTGGCTATTCTAGACTGGGCTTTGTGACTAAACTGTTAAGTGACTTAGGGCAAGTCACTTTCTACTTCTGGGTTTTAGTTTCCTCATATGTAAAATGGGGTAATAAAATCTTACCTAAAACGCTAATGTGAGGGTTAAATGAGAGGGAAACTATAAAGTGCCTATATAATTTCTGACACATCAAAAGTGCTCATTAAATGATATTTTTTTGTCCTTTATCTTATGCTATGTCAAGGAGATTCCATAACCATCACTGATACAGTTGTCTGTGCCTAATGGATTTTGAACTTTCAGCTATCTCCTGTGGATGTACAAAGCTAATCTAGCCAGTAGAGAAAGCCACAGTCCAGTGAGGGGAACTCTACTCAGTCCTTTGGTGGGATGGTAGTAGAAGAGAAGTGTCAAAATAGAAGCAGCCTCCATCTTAATGTTTTGATTCAAATGCCAGGGTGATAAACTTAGCTCTTATGCAATCTTGATGTAATCCAATCTCAGGTTTTAGGTGGTTAAAGCTACAGAAGATTACAGATTAGCCCAGACAAGGAAGTGGCAGAAACTAAAAAGGAAAATGAGCTCTATAAGAGACAACTAGAGAAAGAGGCACACTGAAAAGAAAGTAACCCGGAGGAAAAAGGAGGAAGGGAGAAAAAGAAAGGAAGGCCAGTTGGCCAGGTGGCAAACAGGTTTAGGATGATCTCAGCAAATATCTCCTTGCTCACAGTGAGAACTCAATCACAAATGGAATTTTCCAGCTAAAAGGAACAGTGAGATGATCTTTAGGAGTACAAGTCTCATAGATTAGTTACGTGCTCTCTCCTTACACTGCCAGACTCCTAAATCATTTAAGCCCAAGTGCTAGTGGGAGAAGCTCAGCAATGACCCCTTATTGTCATTCTAGATCAATAGGCCTAGGTGATTTCACCCAAGTAACCTAATGTACGTAGCTGAAATTTTCCCATCTCTAAAAAAGAAGTAAGGATAGCTGCCAGGTGAAGGATAATTGGCCAATTTCTGTAATTTCTGGTCAGATTAGTTGGAGTCAGTTTACTTTAGGAAAACTCGTATTTCTTAGATTTCAAATGATCACAATTTATCCTACTGTAGTCAAATAGCATAATTTGAAACATTATATAGCTACCAGTAAATTTAGCTAACCATATGACTTCCAGTCTTGGCTACACACAAAAATTTTTATACTTCCTCTCTCCAGACTGCATCTCTTAGATATCTGGAGTTTAGCCAACAGATGATATTCCCATCTGAGGAATGGTACATAGATTAGCTAAATGACGTAGCAGAGAGTCACCATAAGCAAGGCTGGGGTCTGTAGTCCTGCAGAATAAGCAGTAGCTCATTTGTTTTCTCATCACTACTTCATTATGTTTCAGGTTCATATTTATTTATAATACCATCTTCTCCCACTAAGCAAAGAGCTACTTAAAGGTGCAGATCATATATTTCCTTTAATTTTGTCTTTAAATCTCTGTATTCCACTACTTAGTTCAGCATTAGGCCTTGGATTAATGAAGATTCATTGAATGAAAAAGGACACAAGTGAATTGATATTTGAAAACATGTTTTATTAAATTGTGGTCAGATTTCTGTCTAAACCCCTCCAATGGAGGATAATCACCTCCTCCTTGTGGGAGTATCTACGTAATCACAGAACAGCTGGGCTGGAAGAGAAACCTCAGCTAATTCTTTGTTGATCTTTCTAGGCTAAGGTCAGCAAACAGAAGGATATTCAGCATGGCTGAAGAGGGTGGGTAGAGTGCAGTGTCAAAAAGAACCTGGAGACTCATACATCCCATAACAGGAAGCCCGCATTTCCTGAATAAGTGGCACAGCATCAGGAATATAGTCAATTATATTGTACGAGTGATGTACCAATGTATCCACATATTGGGACAGACGCAAGCTACACTTGTGGTAAAGAGAGCATGATGTACAAACCTGTCGAATCACTATGTTGTACACCTGATGCTAATGTAACATTGTGTGTCAACTATACTCAAATGAGAAAAAAGAAAGAAAAGGAAAGAAAAGAAAAGAAAGAAATGAAGTTTAAAAAAAAAAAAGAGGTAAAACTGTTGAGGACCTGAAAAGGCAGGGGAAAAGGGAGAACAGTTTCAGACTGGAGGAAGCTGAAGAGCCAACAGGAGCATGTGTTCCTGGAAGGTGCAGTATGTCAAAAAGGAAGAAAAGACTATTAGGGAAGTTGGTGAAATTTAAGTGGAGGTTGAATGATGATGTTATATTAATGCTGATTTCCTAACTTGGAGGATTATATGGTAGTTAAAGCAGCAAAGTATCCTCAATGTGGAGAAATATACACTGAAGTATTTAGGGATGGTGGGGTATCGTGGATGCAACTTATTCTCAAAAGGCTCACAAAACAACTGATTATTATATATAAATATATGTAGTATACACACATACATACACGGATGGAGCAAATGTGATAAGATAATAGCAATTAGGAATCTGGGTGAGGTGAATATGGATGTTCTTTGTAATATACTTGGAATTCTTTTGAAAGTTTGATAATAAAATCACATTTTCTTCAATTAAAAAAAAAAAACAAAAAACAACCTGGAGAGGAAGCTCACTAAAGTCCTGAATGTCATGAAAAGTCCAGTTCTTGAGCTACTATACCTCTTCTGGTACCTCTGCCTCTTCCCGTCTCCTCCATAGCTTCACTAATTCTTGGGTCTGACTTGAGCAGAAATAAGGCTAGAATTGCTCAAAGGACAATCAAATAGTGATAAAAGAAAATGAAATAGTAATAAAACAAATAGAAAAATCAAAATAGTAATAAAAGCAAAAACAAAACAAAACACCCCACCAAGTCCTAATTTATTAACACAGAACATTGGTCAGCTGCTACAATTCAGGATATGATCAAAACTAAAGGCCCTACCCACTATTCCTCTTGTAGACCTTTGGTTTCTTCCCTTTCCTTTCAAGGAAGATATTACTCTAGGCAGATGGAAGTTGGGAATGGTACTTTGCCCCTCTGACATCATTTGCAAAGTTGAGCATGATTTTTTTTTTATCAATAAATCAATTTATCAATAAATCAATTTATTAAAGGTAAAATCAATCATGTTTGATTGAACTGCTAGATATCATTTTCATGGCTTCCTAATCATAAAATCTTCCTGGGATAGGAGATGAGAGATTGGGAAACTTATAATAAAGGCCATTAGTTAGAAACAAAAGGCCATTCACACAAAGCTGGATCTAATTGTAAATCCTGGTAACGCTAAAGAAGCAAGTTCACTCTAAGAGATTCAAAATTAATCTTCTTTGTCTAGGGTTGCCAGATTTAGCAAATAAAAATACAAAAACAAAATATGTCCCAAATACTATATGGGACATACTTATTCTAAAATTTGTTTCAGTTTTTACTAAAATTCAAGTTTAGTTGGGCATCATGTATTTATCTGGCTGCTCCTGTTCCTGAGGTCAGGGAAAGTTCCTAAAAATTAGTTCAATTGTTGCTTTAAATTTTCTAAAGAAACATAATTCTACAAACTAACTCTAAAAACTTTAGATGTCTGTTTCATTCTAAATAATTTTATTGAGCTATACACACAATTCACCTATCCAAAATAAAATGTACAATTCAATAGTTTGTACTATGTTCAGAGTGATGCATCATAGATGTCTACTTTTTGTATTTGTTTAAATGTGGTATTGTATATGATTCTATTACTAAAGCTCTAAATGCCACAGTATCTGCTCTAAATGCCACAGTATCTATCCCCCTCCTCCTGTTTTTCCCATTTTTTTCTGTCCTTTTAACTTCTCTGACTTCCCTTTGTGATTACACTTTTTTCTTTAATGATTTTTCAAATAATACAAAGTAACCCATAAATGTATTTTAACCATAAAAAGTCTAAAATCAGAAATATAAAGAGAAAAAATAAGTTTCCTTTCCCTTTTTTTCCCTTTCCCCAAAGAAACCACCATTAACAGATTGGTGTATATCCTTGGCAGAGTATTTATGTGTAAACATATACATATATACTTTCCAGGACAGAGGAAACTCTGTAAGCACTGTTCTAGGCAGACAATTTAGTAGAACCACACAATATATATCCCAAACAGTAAAGCATCAATTCAAGATAGGATGTAAATAAGACTTAAAATGAATTGGAGAGACCCAAGAGAAAGCTTGGGTCACACAAAAGCTTATACGTGAATGGTTATAGCAGTATTGTTCATGATAGCCCCCAAATGAAAACAACCCAAACGTCTATCATCAACTGATGAATGAATTGTGGTATATACATACATTGGAATGGTATTCAGTCTTACAAAGGAAGGTAGTACTGATATATGCTACAACATGAACCTTGAAAATATTAAGCAAAAGAAGCCATTCACAAAAGGCCAGGCATTATATAATTCTATTTATGTCATGTCCAGTATAGGCAAATCAATAGAGATAGAAAGTAAATTAGTGGTTGGTAGGGGCTGGGGAAGGCAGGAATTGGGAATGAATGCTAATGCGTATGGGGTATCTTTTTGACATGAAAATGTTCTAAAATTAATTTATGGTAATGGTGGCACAATTCTATGAATATATTAAAAAATCACTAAACTGGGGGTGCCTGGGTGGTTCAGTTGGTTGAGCATCTGAATTCTGCTCAGGTCGTGATATCACAGTTTATGAGTTAGAGCCCCACGTTGGGGCTCTTTGCACTGATCCAGTGTGGAGCCTGGATCCTGCTTTGGATTCTCTGCCTCCCTCTCTCTGCCCCTCCCCCGCTCATGCTCTCTCTCAAAAATAAATAAAAAACATTTTAAAAAGTCACTAAATTTTATGCTTTAAAAAGGTAATTTGATGGCATATAAGTTATATCTCAATAAAGCTATTATTTTTAAAAACTGCAGAAAACACTGTAAGAATTCAAGAAGGAAAGATGATGTGGAGGATGGGGGCAGGGGAGGCTGGTGGCTGGAACTGGTGAAAGAAGCTTCATGGAGAAAAACTTGCACTAAACCTGAAAGATGAATATAGGTTCAATATAAAGGTAGGAGACAGGTATCTAGGCAGGAAGAAGAACCTAATGAAAAGTTTGGTACTGAAGCCAGACAGGTTGTATGATAGTACAGAGGTAGGAAGAGTCTGAAGAAAGCAGGAGAAAGGACTGTAAAATCAGGTCTTTAATGTTAGGTTGATGACCTTACCTGAAAAGCAATCCCAGAAAGATTTTGAGCAGGCAAAAAAAAAAAAAAAACAAAACCAAAAAAACCAATAGAGCTGGAATTTCAGAAAATTAATATGATTAATTTACAGAAGAACAGATTGCATTCATAAAATGACTTAAAATATTGCCATAATAGTCAACACTTCAAAATGATGAGAGCCTGAACTAAGAAAGCGGTAGAAAAAATAGAAAGGAGAGGGTAGATAAGCAAGATGCTAGAACCAGTCAATATTCACTCTAGGTACTATAAGTTTTCTAATCAGAAGAGGCTGATAGCCTAGAAAAGGGCAGAGGCCAAATTACTGGGTTTGCCACCATTATTAACTCAAGCTAAAAGGACATCCTAGATGGATCAGTACTAGTTGCTCACTGCTCAAAACAGCACAAGCAGTAACTCTACTATAGTAGATAGGCCTAGCTTACTTCAAGGGATTTAGGCCAGGGAAACTGATTTCAATTATTTGTCACTAGTAAAACTTTGGATGTTTGAAATAACCCATATTTATAAATATTCAAGTTCTAAATTATCTTCTTGAACAACAACAAAACCATCAAAGTTCCTGTATTTTTTTACACAAACATTTACCTAGTGTTTACCATATGCCAGATAGTGTCCTAAGTTCTTTACAAATACTACTTCACTTAATCCTCACAACATACTTACGAGGTAGCACTACTACATATAGCCTGATTTCGTAGATGAGAAGCTGTAGCATAGAGAAATTAAGAGATTTTCTCAAGATAACAGAGTAAGTGGTAGAACTAGGATTCAAACCTAAACAGTATGGCTCCGGAATCCATTCTTGAACCACTATGTCTCCCAAACGATCTTTACTTCATAGCACTTATTGTAGCTGTAATTTTATATTTCCCTGTGCTATTATTTAACATGCTATGACTTAATTCAAGGCTGTCCTTCATTAAAACATAATCTTCATGAAAGCAGGGATTCTGTCTGGTTTTGTTGCCATTGTATTGCCAGCATGTAGCCCGGTGGCTGGCATTCATTTGATGAGCAATGAGTATTTGTTGAATAAGTAAATCAGTCTTTATTGATGATTGCCACATTCCTCATTTGCTTTGAACTTACTACTCCCTAAAGTATTCTGCTCTCTATATTTTCTGTTCATAAGAAGATGTAGGAGAAACTGGTCCATTATTTTGTTTTCCTCAGCCTTCTTTCCTTTAGCAGTTCTGAGAGTAGTAAAGGGCTCCCTGGTTTTTCCCTCAGTTGAGAGTTCCCTAACTTCCTCTTCCTGGAACTAAAGCCTATGCCCTTGGGATGGAACTCTTCTTTCTGGAACTAGGGCTCATGCCCTTGAAATAAGTTCTTTCCAGGAATCGGACAACTGCACAATGACAGAAAGTAAAAAAGGTTTAGTGTGGCCTGAAGTCAGTGACCTAATTTCATTCTCTGCACTTTTTTCGTTCCTCAAAAGGAAGCCTAAATATAGAAATACATTCTGGCTTGCTTTTTCAACATTTTATGTCAGAAAAAAAAATTTTTCATGTCAGGCAGTTCTAAATATAGAACTACATTCTGGCTTCCTTTTTGAAAATTTTATGTCAGAAAATTTTTTTTCCTCATGTCAGGCTTGGGTGTGATTACCTCAGCTCCCTTTAGTACTTGGACTCACCAAAGGAGAACATGGAAGTGGTATGGAAATCCTCCCTCACACCATAGCCAGACCTATTTGCTCTGTCCACAGAGAGGCTGCAAAGGATGACCTTATCTGTTTCAGCAACCTTTTTTCACACTGACCACTTCTTTTTAGCATGAGGCAGTTGTGAAGGATGGGGAGAGAAAAAGGAACACAAGCTTTTCTGGTGAACCTCCAAATAAAAGTACAAAATAAAAGTAGAAATAAAAGAACAAAAGATAAGATTAGAACTACTCAAATTAGAATTCTCAGATAACAAAACAGTGGAGCTTATACTTGTAAGTACAAAGTATTTACTTTTGCAAGGTATATTTCCTTTCTTGTTCAGTTGTTTGGTAAATTGGAGGTTTCATTGATTGGTGGTTTGATATGGTGGCCAGTCTGTTTATCTGTCATATGTACATGGGTGCACACGCATACCAACTTACTTTTTAGAAGCAATAAAAATGACATACATACTTACTTATTTACTGAGTAAATATTTACTGAGTTTACCTACCTCCATCTTGCCTTTCAAATAGAGACATTGCACAGTAGTACCAACTATAATTCCATGGAATTTCTGTAAAGGAAATAAAAAGATTCAGAATAAAATTTCTCATGCCAATACCATTTCACTGAAACATGTGCTTAAGACACTTGGTACTTGTTCTCAGAAATCCAAAATAATCTACCTCTAAGACACATATGCTAAATTTTAGAATTCATTTCGTATGTTCTCATCATAAAGTTATATTTTCAAAGCTTGGCAAACAGATTCTACTTTCTGTCAACCAAGTCTGAGCTGATGACTACACTTTGTCAGAAAAATTATCTGAGACAGATCATTGGAGATAAGCAAAAGAATTACCAGGTGATCTCTTAGTGAAGTTCTGGGTTTATGCCTTTGGTTAGTTTTTTTTTTTTTTTAATTTTTTAAATGTTTATTTACTTTTGAGAGAGTGACAGACAGAATGTGAGTGGGGGAAAGGCAGAGAGAGAGGGAGATAACACAATCCAAAGCAGGCTCAAGGCTCTGAGCTGTGTTCTCAGACACAGCCTGACACAGGGTTCGAGCCACAAACCATGAGATCATGACCTGAGCCAAAGTCAGACGCTTAACCAACTGAACCACCCAGGCACCCCTACCTTTGGTTAGTTTTCTATAGATTTTTATCCCATAGAGATACAAATATTTTATGTCTTGTGAAAAACACAACTCTAAATGTTATGACTTGTGCACTTTAGGACTTCAATTAGGTTTATGTATAATTCAGAAATCTTAATCTTTCTTCATTAAACTGCCTATAAATACTTAGCTTCTACACTTTCATTTAAACTGATCTTAACATCTTACTGATTATCGCATTAATTAATGAGTTAAATAAAATATTTGACACCTGGTTTTCTACACAAAAAAACCCCTGCTTTTTCCCCCTTTCTTTCTCTTTATCCTCAACCCAGAAAAGGCCAATAAAGTATATTTATTTTAATCAATTTTTTTCAGGTCTCCCAAGTCACCAAGTGTGGATAAGCCAAGACTAGAAAAGTCTTTTCATCTTAATCATCCCAAATAAGATTAGATGGGGGGAAAACTCATATCTTGAGGGAAATGTAAACTCTAAGTAAAAGGATATTTCCAGCTAAGAGATGTTCAGCTATCAGGAAAAAGCACAACCAGCTGGACAACTATGATTTGGAATAAGAATGTATCTTCCAGTTCTGCTCTCTGTGAGGCCCAAGTGACTTCATTAAGGATAAAATTCATATTTCAATAATCTAGGCAGGGTTCCATCAAATAACTTTAGGATCCAGGAAGTTAATAGCAGGTAGTTAGATGTAAAACAACAGGAAATGAAATACTGGGTACTGTGACAAATTGGAGAGTGCATGCATCCAAATTAAAAAAAAAAAAAAGAAAATATTATGCAGGCTAAACAAAATTACTTTGTGCTTGTTGGCTACAAGGCTTGTATCCCAACCTAAAGTCTGTTTTTTTCTGTCAAAAGAACCTGTGTTCTCCTAACTAATGTTAGCAGTTCTAATATCACCATTCTCTAGGCACCCAGTTCTACTCTTAGTTGCATACACCTCCACAGTAGGCTTGAGTTTCTACTGCTGCCAAGAAAGATGAGCCAAGAATGGGATATCCTGAAGTCCTGACTTCTCTCCAACCCCTGCAGGGCCACCAGCAGCTTTTAGAGGGTAGTCTGGCCAAATCCACACAAGGAGCATAGCTAGGAATGTGAAATGGTTATAAGGAACATAATGTCCAGCCAGAGACCTGAGTAATGACTGTTTAGTATGAATCAGGAACTCTGCACGCACATCATATTACATAGCAGCCAACTGGAAAGTACATTTAAGCTGTTAAACTGAGAGGGGGAAAAAACACAAACCTCAGAGGAGGAGCAGAAGAATGTGAGGGAAGGGAGGAAGAAATGGAATGTGGAGGGGGGGGGGAAGGGAAGTGAGAGAGAGAAAAAGGAAAAGGAAAAGGAAAAGGAAAAGAAAAGAAAAGAGAAAAGAAAAGAAAAGAAAAGAAAAGAAAAGAAAAGAAAAGAAAAGAAAAGAAAAGAAAAGAAAAAACATTAGGAGCTACAGAACCAGGTTTAATTTCACTCTGCTACTAATTAATGACAATGTGACTTGGAGCATGCTATTAACCACTTAGAAACCAGAGATCCTTCCCTCAAATTTCTTCTACAATGAGATTTTTAAAAAAGAAACAGGAAATAAATTAGGGACACACAAGATGGAGAAAGACCCACTAAAGAATAAATGTGTCAGAGAGAGAGAGAGGTGTAATTATGTTATTGCAAACTAAATACAACATTAGCTTCTTCCACCAGACTGAGAAGAGCTATGAGAGGATTAAATTAAATAATGTATGAAAATGTCTGCCAGAGTACTTGATTCAAAGTAGTCAATCAATAAATGGCAATGTTTTAAAATTTCTATATACATGCCCACTAAGCTGGTAAAAAAAAAAAGTTTAATAATATTGTGTTAGAGAGAAAGTAGAACCACTGGAAGGAACACTTACATACTATTGATGGTATTAAAAATTGGGCAACCACTTTGGAAAATAATATGGCTTTATCTTAGAGTTGATGAGGATTTATTCTATACCCCAGCTAGTCCATTTTATGTATACACCCTAGGGAAACTCTCATAATATGTCATATACAAAGATGTGTATGGTAGCACTCTCATAACAGCAAAATTGGAAACTAACCAAATAGCCATTAATGGTAGAATAGAGAAGTAACCTGTGTTATGTTCCTATAATAGAAAACTACATAGCAATGAAAATGAAGGAAATACAGTTAAATACGTTAACATGATAAAATCTTAGGAATATAATATGTAGGGGGAAAATTGAAAAAGAATACATATGATATTATTCCACTTCCATAAAGTTAAAAATAATGCAAAACTGTATCATTAGGGACATATATTTTCAAGGTAAACCTGTAAAGAGAAGCAAGAGAATACAAAGTACAAAATTCAGGAAAAAGTTTAGGGAGAAGGTAGGGAGAATGGAAAAGGCATACTGAGAGCTTCAAGCTACACTTGTGTTCATGTTATTGTTACTCTTTACAAATTATACATTTGTTGTAAACTTTATATCTATTCAACACATAATTACAAAAGAACTAAAAAATTAAAGTGAATACACCAATTATAGGAAATACTCTATCTTACTCATGAGGAGAGTAATTTTTTAATAACCCTTATTGAAAGAAAAAGCCAATTTTGGTCACCACATTAAAAAAAATCATTTTATCTTGAGATAATTTTAAACTTACAGAAGAGTTGCAAAAACACTATAGAGAATCTCCATATACCCTTCACCCCCCCCTTACTCTTATGTTAACATCTTATATACCATAATAGAATAATTATACACTAAGAAATTAACCTTCGTATAACACTATAAACTGAAGTACAAAACAATTCTTTCTACTAATGTCATTTTGTTGTTGTTGTTGTTGTTGTTTTGGTTTTTCTTTTCTCCTTCTCCTTCTCCTTCTTCTTTTCTTGGCTCCAGGATCCTACATTGCATTTAGCTGTATGTCTTCTTCAATTTGTCAATGTTCCTCATTATTTCCTTGCATTTCATGATCTTGACACTTTTGAAGGGTCAATTTTTTTGTAGAATGGCCTCAACTTGGGAACTGGCCAATTTTTTTGTAGAATGTGCCTCAACTCGGGTTTGTCTGATATGCCCTTCTTAGTGCATGTATCAGGAGATACATGCTATCATGTGTATTCCTGGTGCTATGAACCTAGATTTCTTGGTTAAGATGGTGTCTGCCAGAACTCTCCACCTTAAACTTATTATTTTTCTCTCTGTAATTACTAAACATCTGGGAGAAGGCTCATCACATTTTAACAGCAAGGTTGAAAAACTCTAGACTCATAAGAAGTACCAAAGAGAAGGCAAGGAATAGCACTAGCTCTATAAGACATGGTTATAGGATTTGGACATGAGAATCTAAAGGTAGAAATAACAGGTCCCACCTTCAGCTGATAATCTCCAAGCTGCCTAGACCTTGAACTAAATCACATAACATAGAAATGAAAACAATATTACTGAAACTTGGAGTTGGTATTGATCTACCAATTCTCAGTCTTCCAACTGACAAAATGGTACAAACCAACTTCAACTTCCTCCAAGCCCCAGCTGTGATTCTATGCTGCCAGCATCCTGCATTTACCCACAGTTATTATACACACACACACACACACACACACACACACACAAAAAAAAAAAAAAAAAACCCTGGAAAATTTATTTAGTATAAAGGTTTACAGCAAGTCTTTAAGTTTATATTTATCTCAATCTGAAAACTATATAACTATAATAAATACAGTGAAGTCTGGCAATGGCATATTTGTGATACCAGCATAGCCAATGACTCTTACTTAGTACTAGAATGTCATAGACTGCATGCATACAAATCCTAATCGGTTCTCAATGAACAAATCTGTCTTCCAGAGAATAGAGCTCTTCATCAACAAAGGAACCTGACGATAGGACTCTCATACAGAGGCAGATGTGCTATTACCTGACTAACGCTAAGAGCTGTGTTTCTCCCAGACTGTCATATAAAATCATGAAAGCTTTCAGTCTATTCCATTAAGGTTTCTCAGAGTTAGCTATTATATCCAATGCACAAATCTCCAGTTACTCCAGAAATCAAGGTTCTCCCATCCCAATTTATATCACATGAATCTCAGCAAAGCTAACAAAAGTTTTCTTTTTTTTAAAGCAACAGAGGCACATATACAAAAAAAGCAAGTCTTCTCCCAAAACACTTTTAAGAGGCACAGTCCAAAACCCACTAGCACTCCACATTCTGCCTTTCTTCTCACAGTCCCCGCTTTACCTCATTTCAATCACAACTATTTTCTGACAGGAAAACACTCTAGAACAAGGATCTTCTTTAAAACTCAGGGAGGGGGGCGGTGGGAAGATGTTGAAACATCTACTAGTCTATGATGCCATTTAGATGACTAAACTTCCTTCAGTTTCCTACTTCTAATAGCTTCTTGGCTTTTGGGAACTTGCCACATTCCCTTGTTGTGGATTTTTTTCCTACTGTTTCCTCTACATAGAGAAAATGGGGTGAGTCTTGGCACCCTCATTTACAAACTGCTTTTTCCAAAGGTGATTCATGGACCTCTGATAACCTTTCAATTAATTTGGATTTGGTTTCAGGTGGTTTAAAACAAAAAAAAAGCTGAAGATTAATATAAAATAAACTTCAAATACAAAATGGGTAGAAAGGAACCTACAAAATGCTACAGTTTTTTAGTTACTGCTTCTATGTTCACACTCAGGGTCTTCCTCAGGAGTTACCTGCTTAGTCTATAAGGCAGGTTTTGTAAAGCAATTGTGTGCTACAAAAACCCTTCTTTTCTGCCTAGAGTGAGCTTTAAATTGGGTCTGACCAAATATTGCAATCCACACAATCTCCTTTTGGTGCTTATAATTTTGTAGTCTCACAAAGTAAGCAGTAAATATGCTTATTAAGTAATAAAATATGATGCTTTCAGATGGTTTATTTTCCATTTTTTTTACTCTATAAAAACAAGGAAACATTTACTTAGTCTTAACGGTTTTGCACACATAGGTACTTAACAAATGTGTGTTGAATGGAATTTTAGAAATCAAACTTATGTTCTCTTTTAAATAAATTTATTTGTTTTATAATTGGAGTCAAGGGCCAAAGAGAACACTGACTGATAGGGAGTTTGGAAATCTCTGTTCTATTCTCAGCTGGATTCCTAAATTATTTGTACTTAAAGCAAATGACTTTTTCCTTCAATTTTCTAACTTTTCTCATCTATAATAAAGGGCAATACCTGTCACTTCCCTTTCTCACTCAAAAAAAGAAAGAAAGAAAGAAAGAAAGAAAGAAAGAAAGAAAGAAAGAGAAAAGAAAAGAAAAGAAAAGAAAAGAAAAGAAAAGAAAAGAAAAGAAAAGAAAAGAAAAAAGAAAGTAGGGATGCCTGGATGACTCAGTCGGTTGAGCACCTGACTCTTAATTTCAGCCCAGGTCATGATCCCAGGGTCATGGGATGGAATCCTTCATTGGGCTCCGTGCTGAGCATGGAGTCTGCTTAAGATTCCCTTTCTGTCTGTCTGTCTGTCTGTCTGTCTTTCTCTCTTTCTCTTTCTCTGTGTGTGTGTGTGTGTGTGTCTCCCCACTGCCCCTCTTCCCAATTCACACCCTCTAAAAAACAAAGAGAGAAAGAAAAAAAGAAACAGAAAGAAAAGGATAAAAAAGGGGTTTTCAAATGATGTTATGTAGAGCAAGCAGGTTTCTCAGGGACTGAAATAGGGTTAAGGTAGAGAGGATCAAGGAGGAAGAGGAGAGCACCTCCTTTCTCTCAACTTGAATAGCTCTGCTTTTATCTGGGATTTTCCTATATTTTAAGTTAAAAAAAAAAGGTAGCTTCTGCTGCTAAAAACAAAGTTAGAAAATATCTGGATGCTTCTGGGATAAGTGATTATTAGAGTAAGTTAAAATGTACCTTTATAGATGGAACTCAACCTCCAGCGAGGCCAGACACAGTTCAAAGTTCCTACATAGCCTTTCTTGATGTACCTAACTCTGGTTTCTATGTGGCCTTGGCACAAAATCCCAACAAAAGCTGGATCTACTGGGAACCATTTGAAGACATTTTGTCTCCTTACCTCAGTGTTTTCTTCTTCTTATTATTTTTTTTAATGTTTATTTATTTATTTTTAAGAGTGGGGGGCAGGGAGAGGGAGAGAGAGAATATGAGCAGGGGAGGGGCAGAGAGAGAAGGAGACAGAGAATCTGTCAGTGCAGAGCCTGACATGGGACTTGAATCCACAAACTGCAGGACCACGACCTAAGGTGAGAGTCAGAAGCTCAACTGACTGAGCATCCCAGGCGCCGCTACCTCAGTCTTTTTCTATTCCCATGGTCACCATAGAGTTAATTGAGATACTTGGTGTTTCCTTTCCTTGTTCTAACAATTCATTTAGCTGTTTTTTTCTTCCCCTACCTTCCTCTTTGATTGCTTTGCAGTGTGATATAACAGAGTCAGGCTGACCTTAATTTAAACCTTGGAGCCAACACTTAACAAATGTTCAATCTTCTGGTAATGAGATAATTACTCTGAATTTTAGTCTTTCATCTCTCATGCTAAGATGATCATTTCACCTTGGTTGCAAGGATTATATAAAGTATATCAAACAGTTTCTACAATGCCTTTCACATAATATGGACTGTTCCCCCAAAGCATGTTCTTATCCCTGTTGTCTGTGTGTGCTTTTCCTGACTTATAACAAATCCTCTCATTGCATCTTTAGCCCTGGCTCCTAAAACCATCTCTAGTTGCAAACTCATACCGTGGGACATTTTCTCTTAGGTGCTTATAGCTTCTCAAGATAATCATGTTCCAAGATGGTATTTCTCACTTTCTCTGATTTTTAAATACTTGTTTAGATAATAAAGGGAATATATTTTAATGTAGGTATATGAATTTATATTACTATACAGATTGCTTAATAATTTTCACAGTATTAAAAAGGTTATGTTTTAAAAAAGCTTAATTGGTATTATTTAAACAAAGGTAAAATCTGAGAAAGTAGCATCATGAACCAAATAATAGACATTAAGAGATATTCTCTACTTATTAATCACCTTCTCTGATTTTAAACATATCTGTTCATCTGCATTTCTATAACTTGTTCATGAAATCTAAAAATCACCTTCAGTTCCTCCTCTGATTATCGGTCAGGTCCTAAATATTTCATCTGAGGGTCTCTTGAAGCTCTTTTCTTTTCTTTCCTTCTTTCTTTTTTTTTTTTTTTTTTTTTTTAATTTTTTTTTCAACGTTTATTTATTTTTGGGACAGAGAGAGACAGAGCATGAACGGGGGAGGGGCAGAGAGAGAGGGAGACAAAGAATCGGAAACAGGCTCCAGGCTCCGAGCCATCAGCCCAGAGCCCGATGCGGGGCTCGAACTCACGGACCGCGAGATCGTGACCTGGCTGAAGTCGGACGCTTAACCGACTGCGCCACCCAGGCGCCCCCCTTCTTTCTTTTTTATGAGAGAGAAAGAAAGTGCAAACAGGGGAGAGGCAGATAGATAGGGAGAGAGAATTTTTTTTTTTTAATTTTTTTTTCAACGTTTTTTATTTATTTTTGAGACAGAGAGAGACAGAGCATGAACAGGGGAGGGGCAGAGAGAGAGGGAGACACAGAATCGGAAACAGGCTCCAGGCTCTGAGCCATCAGCCCAGAGCCTGACGCGGGGCTCGAGCTCACGGACCGCGAGATCGTGACCTGGCTGAAGTCGTCGTCGGACGCTTAACCAACTGCGCCACCCAGGCGCCCCAGGGAGAGAGAATCTTAAGGAGGCTCCACACCCAGCACAGACCTTGATCTCTTGACCCTGAGAGCATCCATGATCTGAGCCAAAATCAAGAGTCAGACACTTACCCGACTGAGCCACCCAGGCACCCCACTATTACTTCCTTTCTAATCCCACTAATATCATCTCAGATTTTTTTTACTTTCCTTTTGGATTCAATATCCTGTTATTTGCTTCTGACTTTTATGAATTATATATTATCCACTGCTGCCCTAAAGCAGAACACTGATCATGTCTTCTTACTAACCAGCTCACAACCTGCAGTGGCTCCCCATGGATTACTGAATGAAGTCCAAATATCAGCCACACATTCAATATGCTCCCATTTGAATCCTAACTATTCTTTCATCTTTCTTTTCCACTATTTACTCTTATTCAAACTGGCCTATTGTACAGTTCCCTAAATATGGCCCAGACTTTTCTGCATCTATGCTACTGCTCACACTCTTCCTTCCAACTATAATGCCCTTCCTATCAGTCAAAATCCTTCAAAGGCTATTTTAACACAGGCACGCTCAAGCTCCACAAATCCAGTGTAGTTTCTTGCTTTCCCAGATCTAGAAATAATCTCCCCCTTCTCCCAACTCCCAATTTCTGTGTCCTCTACAGCCTTTGCATGGGGCCAGACTTGTAAGTAGGGGATTGGATGAACTTGAAAAAAAAAAAAAAAAAAAAAAAAAAAAGAAAGAAGACAAGTAACAGGTAAATTTATTAAGAATATTAGCCCAAGGAAACCCTTTCTGAAAAATACAAGTTATAAGATGGCTCCTGCTTATAACTTCAAGACAATTGCTATAAAGAACACAAACGCTTTCTCTGGTGATGTTTAAAATCAGCTCTGGGATATGTACATTTCTCAATTAAAATCAATCCAAAGACACAATTGCTTAGCTTAATTACCTTAGCTGCCCTACTTCATTAGATACAAATGTAGCAGCCATGAAGTGGGAAGGATCTGTGATTCACATAATCCAAATCTTCATTTTGTGTGTGTGATGGAGTTTCCGGGCCCCACATGTCAGTTCCCTGCTGGTGATCCGTGTTCTACTACTCTACTTTATAGCAGAAGGCAGAACATTTCTAGTGCTACCAGGACAACAAGCTGTGGGGGTTTAAGTCACTCCAGTATTAATTAGGCTCCCTTTCCCCAAGAGACTAAACTGGGAACATCCCTGGATCACAGTGTCAGCTGGAGTTGTCAAGTGGTTTTCTCATACCATTAAGGGTTTTATTGGGTCTAAGGAGAGTCATAGAAGGGCCAAGGTGAACTAAATTAAACTAAGCTCAAGTTAAAATAATCATGTTATTGTGCTGGGAGCCACCCTGGATGGTGGACAGCTTCTCAGAGTCACTCTGATCCTGGAAATTCGAGAATTTCACGCTTGGAAAGGCACTGGGAGATATCTAATCCATCCTTCCACCCAGAGTAGTCATTCCCTGTGTTTAGCAACCCTGGCTGCCTTGCTTAAATACTTCCTGTGAAGAAGAAATTGCTGTCTCTCAAGGTGGTCTCTACATTTTCAGACAGCTCTATTTATAAATTCCTTTATTCATTAAATTTTTCCCAATTCCTGTAAGCCCTGGAGGCAAGCAAGAGCCAAAAGTGAAGCCTGTGTAAGTTCTATCTTTATCTTTTCCCCAGCTGGTAAGTAAGTACTGAGATGAACAAACACCCTGTCCTTGAGTGTGCTACTTTATATAGTACCATCCTCACCTTCCATCATATGGTAATTGTGGTAACTACACTAGGTGCTGTGCTCCAGGGTCCTGAGCCCTGATATCTGGCTGATTCACTTACTTACTGCATGAGCAGCAGCCAATAAAATGAATTATGAGCACTCTACTAGTTTCTCAGCACAAATCTAGGACATGTTAGTTTTGCTGCTTAAATGCACTCCACTCAAACTTACCCAACCTCAAAAAAAAAATTAAAAAAACAAAAAGGGGCACCTGGGGGCTCAGTCGGTTAAGCGTCCGACTTCAGCTCAGGTCATGATCTCGCGGTCCGTGAGTTCGAGCCCCGCGTCGGGCTCTGTGCTGACCACTCAGAGCCTGGAGCCTGTTTCGGATTCTGTGTCTCCCTCTCTCTCTGACCCTCCCCCATTCATGCTCTGTCTCTCTGTCTCAAAAATAAATAAATGTTAAAAAAATTAAAAAAAAAATTACCCAACCTCATACCCTTTTAGGGATTTCAATTCTCCAATTTCTCTCTCAAAGGTTTCCAGTAACGTTACTTACATTCACTATACACATTTTCATTCTAGCCCAACAATTCCAAATCACATCCTAGTCTGGTTAGTTGGGCCCGTCCAAAGCAAGAGTAACAGTTCTGCTCATTGCAGTTCTGACAAAAGCTTGAGCAAGTGGACACGATTATTCATTTTTATAAGCCTCCTCAGCAACTCCAATCTGAGAATCCTGACAATCCCTGAATTTCAGTAACTATTGATGGATAAAGATTTCTGAGTCATGCTTGGTGGTCAGCTGTATAGTTGATCTCAAGAAGCTGTGTTATGCTTAACAGAGAGGCTATAGAACCCCAAAAACGCATACAGAGATTTTGGGAACCAGATTTTAAACATATCCACCCATGCCCCTGAAAGGAAGTGAACAAGAATCAACATTAATAAACGTTTAATCCATCTATGGAAATTCCTTCAGTAATCTGCTTAAGAGATGAATTATAAATATGCTGATAAGATTAAAGTACAGCTTAAATACATTTCAGCATGGGGCTTGGGGTTCCTTTCTAGAAAGGAAGCCATGAAGTTAAAACAGAGCTAATCTAAGAGAAGTTCTACTCTTTAAAACTAACATGTTGGCGGCACAAAAACAGACAGTCAGATCAATAAAACAGAATAGAGAGCCCAGAAATGGACCCACAAATGTATGGCCAACTAATCTTTGACAAAGCAGGAAAGAATATCTAACGGAATAAAGACAGTCTCTTCAGCAAATGGTGCTGGGAAAACTGGACAGCGACATGCAGAAGAATGAACCTGGACCACTTTCTTACCATACACAAAAGTAAACTCAAAATGGATGAAAGACCTAAATGTAAGATAGGAAGCCATAAAAATCCTCGAGGAGAAAGCAGGCAAAACCTCTTTGATCTTGGCCGCAGCAACTTACTCAACACATCTCCAGAGGCAAGGGAAACAAAAACAAAAATAAACTATCGGGACCTCATCAAAATAAAAAGCTTCTGTACAGCGAAGGAAACAATCAGCAAAACTAAAAGGCAACTGATGGAATGGGAGAAAATATTTGCAAATGGCATATCAGATAAAGGGTTAGTATCTAAAATCTATAAAGAACTTCTCAAACTCAACATCCAAAAAACAAATCATCCAGTGAAGAAATGGGCAAAGGACATGAATAGACACTTCTCCAAAGAAGACATCCAGATGGCCAACCGACACATGAAAAAATGCTCCACATCACTCATCATCAGGGAAATATAAATCAAAAACACAATGAGATACCACCTTACACCTGTCAGAATGGCTAACATTAACAACTCAGGCAACAACAGATGTTGGCAAGGATGCGGAGAAAGAGGATCTCTTTTGCACTGCTGGTGGGAATGCAAGCTGGTGCAGCCACTCTGGAAAACAGTATGGAGGTTCCTCAAAAAACTAAAAATAGAACTACCCTACGACCCAGCAGTTGCACTACTAGGCATTTATCCATGGGATACAGGTGTGTTGATTTGAAGAGACACATGCACCCCCATGTTTATAGTAGCACTATAAACAATAGGCAAAGTATGGAAAAAGCCCAAATGTCCATTGATGGATGAATGGATAAAGAAGATGTGGTGTATATATATACAATGGGGTATTATTTGGCAATCAAAAAGAATGACACCTTGCCATTTGCAACTACATGGATGGAACTGGAGGGTACTATGCTAAGTGAAATTAGTCAGCCAGAGAAAGACAAAAATCCTATGACTTCACTCATATGAGGACTTTAAGAGACAAAACAGATGAACATAAGGGAAGGGAAACAAAAATAATATAAAAACAGGGAGGGGGACAAAACAGAAGAGACTCATACATATAGAGAACAAGCTGAGGGTTACTAGAGGGGTTGTGGGAGGGGGGATGGGCTAAATGGGTAAGGGGCACTAAGGAATCTACTCCTGAAATCATTATTTCACTATATGCTAACTAATTTGGATCTAAATTTTAAAAAATAAAAAATAAAATTAAAAATAAATAAATAAATAATGTATAAATAATTAAAAATGCATCTGTAAAGACAGCATTCATTCACTACCTCTTCCAAACTGGGATTCCTAGGAGGTGTTATTTCAGGAGTCCCTTGAATAAAGGGAAACACCTGTATACTTTCTGAGGTCAAAAACCCATAACTTATGGGTTTTTAAATTTTTTTTAATGTTTATTTATTTTTAAGAGAGAGAGAGACAGAGCGTGAGAGCGAGGAAGGGGCAGAGAGAGAGGGAGACAGAATCTGAAGCAGGCTCCAGGCTCTGAGCTGTCAGCACAGAGCCTGATGTGGGGCTAGAACTCACAAACTGTGAGATCATGACCTGAGCCAGAGTCAGATGCTTAACCAGCAGCCACCCAGGCGCCCCGGCTTTTAAAATTTTTTAACATTTATTTATCTTTGAGAGACAGAGAGAGACAGAGCAAGAGCAGGGGAGGGGCAGAGAAAGAGGGAGACATAGAATCTGAAGCAGGCTCCAGGCTCTGAACTGTCAGCACAGAGCCCGATACAAGGCTCGAACCCAGGGACGACGAGATCATGACCTAAGCCGAAGTTGGGGGCTTAACTGAGCCACCCAGGTGCTCCCATGACTTATGTTGTTTTAACACACCACCAAGCCTAGCATATACATGTAGTATTTATTGTAAACCTGGAATTCTCCGATTTAATATTTGTATAACTTTCATGAGCAACTGTGAAAGCTCATAACACCTTGAAAATCACTATAGGGGGATTTCACTGAAGCATAAATCTAAATTGGATGCTCTGTGTGGTATGCAGTACTCAATAAGGTAGTGGGTGAGCCTAGCCAAATACTTAGGATTTGCATCTCAAAGATTTTTTGTCTACTTGCTATCATTTATGTAGTAATTTTCATTTAAGATCCAGAGATTACCTACCTTTTCAATTACATTTTACTTAAACTATTTATTTTTATTCAATCATTTCATTCTATTGGAGAAATTATATATTATAATGGTATCTCACAAAGTTAATGATACATGACTATCTCATTCATTAATGGACACACAAGCACACACATATGGTAGTTTGTTGGTCATGTGGCTCTGAGGAAACAGAAGAGCTTAACAAGTTCAAAGTGGGGGAAAAAGTAGCTAGGGATAAATGTTCAAGGATCAAGAAGGAAGTACAGATAGGAAGAGATGAAAGAAGGAGACTGCAGAAACTTGCTGAAGTTTAATGTAGTGAATAAAGTTATGAGAGGCTCTTAAAGTCATTTAACAAATAATCAAGTGTTATACTAAGAGCTAGGGAATGTAGAAAAGAATCAGACAATATCCCTATCACTGTCTTGAAGAAATTCACTGTCCAGTAAGGGAGACATATGAATAAACAATTGCTCTATAGTGTGGTGGATAGTATGATAGAGGTAAGAGCAGGGAGTCATGGAAGCGCAAAAGAGGAGTATCTAAACTAGATTGTGAGAGCCAGGTAAAGTTTGTTGGATTAGATCCTGAGCTGAGTCTTAAAGCATAAATATAAGTTAGCTTAATGAATATGGAAGACAGAATTTTTCAGGCAGGGCTGAGTAACAACATATGAAAAGGTGTGGAGGGGCACCTGGGTGGCTCAGTCGTTTAAGCGTCTAACTTCGGCTCAGGTCATGATCTCGCTGTCCGTGGGTTCGAGCCCGCGTCGGGCTCTGTGCTGACAGCTCAGAGCCTGGAGCCTGTTTCAGATTCTGTGTCTCCCTCTTTCTCTGACCCTCCCCTGTTCATGCTCTCTGTCTCAAAAATAAATAAATGTTAAAAAAAAAATTCAAAAAAAAAGAAAAGAAAAGGTGTGAAGTACATTGCAGAATGCCATTAAATACTTTAAAAAGTAAGTTAACATAATGAGACTGGCGATTTTTTTAAGTTTATTTATTTATTTTGAGAGACAGTACAAGCAGGGGTGCGTTAAATGGGGGAGGGGCGGGGGGGCGGAGAGAATCCCAAGCAGGCTCCGCACTGTCAGTGCAGAGCTCTACGAGGGACTCGATCTCATGAACTGTGAGATCATGACCTGAGCTGAAACAGAGTCAGATGCTTAACCAACTGAACCACCCAGGTGCTCCCCAATGGGACTTTTAGATTTAGTTCCTTGAATTTGTAGATTAATTTGAAGAATGGACATGTTTTCAACATGAAAAATCTCCACCATTCATTGTATACATAGATATCAAGCACCTAAGCACCTTCTTTGTGCCAGTCATTATTCTAGCACTTGACATACTGTCCTTGTGGGGTTTACAATTTACAAGTAAAGGCAGACAATAAATAAAATAATGAATCGTTATAAATTATGCTGGAAGGTGATAAATGCTGTGGATAAAAGGGACAAAGAAGTGCAAGCAAGATAAGGGTGATGAGGACACACCTGGGTGGCTCAGTCAGTTGAGTGTCCAACTTTTTATTTTGGCTCAGGTCATGATCCCAGGGTTGTGGGATTGAGCCCTGTGTTAGGGCTCTGTGCTGGGATTCTCTCTCTCCTGCTGCCCCTCTCTTCCTCCTCTAAAAAAAATTTAAAAATTAAAAAAATATAGGGGTGCCTGGGTGACTCAGTCGGCTAAGCATCTGACTTCGACTTAAGTCATGATCCTGCAGTTCGTTTGTTCAAGCCCCATGTCGGGGTCTGTGCTGACAGCTCAGAGCCTTCAGCCTGCTTTGCATTCTGTGTCTCCCTCTCTCTGTCCCACTCATACATTCACTCACTCTCTCTTTCTCTCTCTGATAAACATTCAAAAAAAAAAAAAAAGAGTGATGAGGAGTGTAAGGGTGGGAAGAGTGGTCAGATGATCAATACAGGCTTTACACAAAAGGCAAAATTGAGCAAAAATTCGAAGTAGACAAGGGAGTCAGTCAAGGGGCCATCTGGAGGAGGAATGTTGAGGTCAGAAGGAATAATGACAACAAAGACTGTTTAAAGAACAGCAGGAAAATCAGAGTAGCTGGAGTAGGAAGGTGAGGAGCAGAGTGACAGGAGAGGAGAGATCAGGGAAGGTGGGGGGCACATTATGCACTGTCTAAAAGTTTAGAACCTCAACTTTTTTTTTTAATTGAGGTGAAACTTAGTGTTATATTAGTTTCAGGTGTACAATATAATGATTCAACAATTCTATATGTTACTCAGTGTTCATCACAATAAGTGTACTTTGATACCCTTTATCTGTTTCACCCATCACCCCACACACCTCCTCTCTGGAAACCACCTGTTTTTTCTCTGTATTTAAGAGTTTCGGTTTTGCTGTTGTTTGTGTAAGGACCTTGGCTTTTACTGAGTGAAACTGGGAGCCTCTGTATTTCATCCAGGAACATGCCTATGTTTTGCCATTTTTTCAGACCATCTTTTTGTCCATCAATAAAGTCTTAACGTTTTCTTCATATAGGTTTTGTGCATTTCTTTTTATGCTTAGTCTTAGATATTTTAAGATTTTGTTGTTAATATGAATGAAATCTTTCTTCCATCATATTCTTTAATTGGAAATTGCTACTAATTAATAAAACTACTAATTTTTTTATACTTGTTATGTATCTGGAAGTCTCTTAATTTTCATGAAGAGGTTATCAACTTTACCCCCAGCTTAGGTGGTTATTAGTATCTGAATCTGCTCTGTGCTCGTAACACCACCTTCCCCATATACTGGTGCCTTAAAAATTCTTAAAATGTACTAGTCTCAGGGTATCTTTCTAAGTCTTTTGTCCCAAACCTGCTCCATTGCATCTATTAGGATGGCTGCTACTAAAAAAAAAAAAAAAAAAAAAAAAAAGTACTGGCAAAGATCTGGCGAAATTAGAATGGCTCGTGCACTGTTGGTGGGAATGTAAAATGGTGCAGCTGTTATAGAAACAATATGGTGAGCCCTCAAAAAATTAAAAATAGAATTACCATACTATCCAGCAATTCCACTTCTAGATATATACCCCCCCAAAAAAAATCAAAAGCAGGAACTTGGAGAGGTATTTGTACCTCATGTACCCATGTTCATAACAGCATTGTTCATAATAGCCAAGGAGCAGAAGCAATCCAAATGTCTGTCAGCACATGAAAGGATAAACAAAAGTGGTATATATACATACAATGTAATATTATTGTCTTAAAAAGGAAGTAAGTTATGACACATGCTACAACACAGATGAACCTTTAGAACATTATGCTAAGTGAAATAAGCCAGTCATAGAAAAATACATACTATATGATTCCACTTATATGGGGCACCTAGAGTAGTCAAATTCATCCAGACAAAAAGAATGGTGATTGCCAAGGGCAAGGGGTTGGAGGAATGGGGAGTTAGTGCTTAATAGGTACAGAGTTGCAGTTTAATAAGATGAAAAGAATCTGAGACGAATGGTGGTAATCGTTGCCCAAAAGTGTGAATGGACTTAATGCCACTGAACTGTACACTTAAAAATGGTTAAGATGGTAATATTATATAAATTTTACCAATTCAAATTTTTTAATTCAAATTTTTTAAATCTGTTCCATTAATAATTTTGTGTTTCTTGTTGCTACTCTTTTATTCTGTGAATTTTTGTCCTTTGCTTTGAGCTCAACCTTCCTCACTGACCTTTGTCTCCAATGTTACCTTTGTCTGGGCCTGGAACTCCTTGAGTCCCTCAACATTCACCTTTGTCCAGATTACGGTCCCTTTATTTGGGAGCTCTTGTTAGCCTACTCTTTTTTTTTTTTAAGCCAATCTTGCTCCTAAGACCCCCAAGTTTGGGCCAATCTCACTTCCAAAGAAAGATCTGAGAAATAAAGCACACAAGGGGCACCTAGGTGGCTCAGTCGGTTAAGCGTCCAACACTTGATTTCAGCTCAGGTCATGATCTCATGGTTTATGGGATCGAGTCCTGTGTCTGGGTCTGCACTGACAGCACACAGCCTCCTTGGGATTCTCTCTCCCTCTCTGCCCTTCCCCCGCTTGCATGCTCTCTCTCAAAAATAAAATAAAAGAAAAAAAGAAAAGAAATAAAACACACAGTTTTAGAATATACGCTATCTGTATTCCAGGTATAACTATGAACTTAATGCTGTTTAATATAAATCAAGAAATGAGATTTATGGAGAATTGCTTGAAGGATACATAGTTTATCCACTGCCTGGAATCAGTTCGCTTGTGGTTTTTTGTTTTTTGTTTTTTTTAGTAACCTATATACCCAACGTGGGGCTTGAACTCACAACCCTGAGATCAAGAATCATATGCTTTATTGATTGAGCCAGCCAGGGACTTATTTTCTAAGCCAAGCCTCCATAGATGAGCTCTAGAAACTTTGTGAACCGTGTGAAATTGTCTGTAAAAACCTGTGCATTTTTTATGAGAGGTCCTAAGATTTTAAAAGTTTTCAGTATGTTCTATTATCCACTCTCCCCCCAAAATAGTTAAGAATCTATATAGTCTAAAATTTGTTATTCCTTGGATTGCGACAGATAATCAAAGCCTTTCCTCAACTGAAATGTTCTGCCCCAAGTTCAGAATGGCTTTTACCGAACAATGCTTTGGCACTATGCCAACTGCCTACACGGAAAGACATTAAAAAGAAACAGCCTCAGTTCTAAAAAATGTGTTTAGGGAATTACCAAAGATGGGCACAGATCGGCCTGCATATCTCAAGATCTTAACCAGATAATAGGTCTGTATAGGCAGAACAATGCTGATGGTATCATGAGACAAGAACAGATTATGAACAAAGCCAAGGAGAATGAAATTCTTTAGGTAAGAACTGAGCCAAACCTATTAGCAGCACTAAAGGTTCTTCCTTCAGGGGTGCCTGAGTGGCTCAGTCTGTTGAATGTCCAATTCTTGATTTGGGCTCATGATCCCAGGGTCATGGGATCGAGTCCCATCTTGGGCTCTGCACTTAGTGTGGAATCTGTTTAAGATTATCTCTTTCCCCCTCTGCCCCTCTCTCCTGCTTGTGCTCTCTAAAATTAAAAAAAAAAAAAAAAGGAGTGGGGTGTCTGGCTGGCTCAGTCGGTTAAGTCCAACTTCAGCTCAGGTCATCATCTCACGGTTCATGAGTTTGGGCCCCACATCGGGCTCTGTGCTGATAGCTCAGATCCTGGAGCCTGCTTTGGATTCTGTGTCTCCCTCTCTCTCTGCCCCTCCCTGACTCATGCTCTGTCTCTGTCTCTCAAAAATAAATAAGCATAAAAAAAAATAAAGTTTCTCCCTTCATAAATGTAAGTATGGAACTTGGAGAGCCACTAATGCAGACACTAATGAATCTTTAGATAAACGCATGTAACATTTTACGTATACATTAAGTACACATAATTTAAAGAAAGGTTCAAACCACAAAACATTATGTGAAATTTGTAACAACTCTCCCTTCCCAATTTCAGGAAAATTCTCTTTTATGTAGCTCTCACTTTCCTTGATTTAGCTAAAATCCATCTACCCATTGTTCAAAGCTCAGGATTTTTGTTTTCAAAAAATATTTTATTTATTTTTTTAAAGGCTCCACACCCAAGAGTCGCATGCTGTATCAACTGAGCCAGCTAGGCACCCCATCAGCTTTTAAAATTATGACAATAAATGTAATTCAAATAGAATTGCTTTTGTTTCACTAAACTGAAAACCACCCCCTCGCTTCCTCAAACACACACACACACACACTCACAGCTCTTTTACTGTTTTTATAATTCTCCAAAAGCATATCCACAAAGAACTATGACAAAGTTTTCCTTTTGTTGGAGGCAACCCTCCCATATAGCCAAAAGTCATTTGGTTGGAATTATATAGACAGTTTGGTTCCAGACCAAAGTCTAAGCATTCTCCAAAATAGCACTAATAGAAATTGACTGATATTAATGAGGTAAACTGTGATACTTAGGATGCAAAGTATATGGTCTGGGATTGGAGAAATGAGTTAAGTTAGATCTCTATAGAAAGAGAAAGAAATTCAACAAGACCCTTTTGATTGTCTTATCTTAAGCTCACTTGGTAAATGAAGGATGTCGAGAGGAGTGTTCAAATCATGATTCATCTTACTATAATATCCATAATTACAATGAAATCAATGAGCTCACTGAAAGTCTCTGTTGGACTACTCCTATTTCTCCCTAGAAAGTTCACAGATGAGAAACATGCTCTCACCTCTACTTTTTGCTAAAGACACTTTATACCATGGCTATCACAGCAGACCTTTGGCTTTCTGTTTAAACACCTTCAAAATTAAATCACTAACTTGTCTGCGTCAAGTCTTTAGGTAGAGTATTCCTGTCACTGCCCCTCTAAAAAAACAAAAAAACAAAAAAACACTCAAACATTACTCTCTATGTAAATTAATGTGAATTAGTATCCTCTGTGGTTATAACCAAAGACTTTCTGGAATGACCTCAAGTTCAATTCTGTATTTTTTTCTTCCCACCTTTGCAGCAAAATTTTTTTTTCAAAAGCCAGGTCAGAGGGAAGTCAAATCTGAGTCCTCCCCTAATAGGCTTCTTGGGAGATCCAAAATTGTGAGGAGCTTCTTGGTGGGCTTCAGTTCAATCCTTTAAACACTACTCTGAGAGCATAAGTGATCAATTTCTTGGCTTTGTGGATAGAACACTGTATGGTATAGTACTAAGCAAATATCAGTTCTGATGTTGAAGCTGAGCACTTACCTGCAATAAAAGGTTTTATGTATTTCATTTCAGAGAAACACCACCTAAGGATAAAACAAAAGCTCCTGATTAGTCCAGGCCCTGCTGATATAATATTTACTATTTATCAAAATTTACCATGTCCTGGTCGCTTCACTCTGTGCTTTACATAGATCACCTTAATTTTCACTAAAATCTGGGCCTAGGAAAAGGGTATTACTCTTTCCTACAGATGAAAAACCTGAGGCCTAAGATAAAGTGGCTTGCTCAGACAGCGGTAGAGTCACAGTGGTAGAGATTTGAATCCCTGCTTGCCAGACTGCTCTTGACCACAATTCTGTATCATCTCTCTTGTGCACTTGGCACATGAAGAGACAATTGTCAAGTTACTAGGCAGTAACTGAGGGCAGTAACTAGGGCAGTAACTGAGAACTGTGGTTATGGTTCAGAAGTATAAAGTCTTAAATGCCCACATGCTTCTCTTTCATAGATCTGGCACTGAGCTCAGGAGGAAATCCACTATTATACTATGTCCCCACATTTCAGCATCCCTTATTTCTTTACTTTTGACTCAGAACCTCCTACAGCAATCTTCCCCACAAGCATGGTCCATGAACCAAATGTTTCAAAAACATGAAAAGTCTCTGAAAAAACAAGACACCTGGCCCCCACTCTGGATGTACTGACTCAGAATCCTTCAGAATCTCAGAGGAGTGACAACAAGAAACTCAGGAGGTCCTTTTGCCTATAAAATTTTAGACTATTCATTGCCTTGCAGCAAAACAGCTAGCATAAATGAAAGGAGGTAAATTGAAAGCTAGCTTCAGTAATAATCAGTCTGACATTGGGTCAGATTGGTATTAAGAAAAAGATAGGACAGAGATCTTGTGAGAAGGCATAGAGTCACAACATTGTTTTGAAGCTGGAAGAGATCTTGGAAATTGTCTAGTCTAATGTTTTTCTAACAGTGTTCCATGGAGCCTTAGGAGTTCTAAAATGGGATATTTTAGCTTCTGCAGAAGCTCCACTGGTAACCTGGAATTTTGTGTAAGATCATATCTGAATAATGGTTTTGCTGATTTAAACAAACAAAACAAACCTTGGTTGCAAACGAGGAGTTAAAAAAATTTTTTTGAGGTCCAGCTTTCATCCCAAATCAATTAGATCAAACTTGTGCTAGTTAATACCAGGCATCAGCATTTTCCAATACCAGGTGAATTCAGTGTAGCCAAAGTTAGGAACCACTGTACAAATCTGCTCTGTGCTTCCTCAGTTGAAATAAAACAAAACGAAGACCCAAAGAATTTAAAGGAGGTTTGGATTGAAACCAGAATCTCTTGACTTCTAGCTCAATATACTGTGTTGTACTCTCCACAATCCAGAATAAACCAATTATTCCTCTAAGACAGAGAGCACAAAAATCAAGATTATTATGTAACCTCACATTTACAGAGTTCTCTGGACTTTAAAGAGTACTTTATATTCTCTTTTTAGATTCTTATAAAGATACTGTGAATTAGATAGGGCAAAACTGTAACTGTTTTAGACATGAGGAAATCAGAAGTCAATTAAGTTAACTCACAGTGGCTTAGAAGTAAGGCCAACATTAAACTCTTTATCTTCTAGGGGCGCCTGGGTGGCGCAGTCGGTTAAGCGTCCGACTTCAGCCAGGTCACGATCTCGCGGTCCGTGAGTTCGAGCCCCACGTTGGGCTCTGGGCTGATGGCTCAGAGCCTGGAGCCTGTTTCTGATTCTGTGTCTCCCTCTCTCTCTGCCCCTCCCCTGTTCATGCTCTGTCTCTCTCTGTCCCAAAAATAAATAAATGTTGAAAAAAAAATTAAAAAAAAAACTCTTTATCTTCTAATTTTGGATTAAGTAAATCTAATTTAGCAAGTGTTTGAGTGCCTCGTATGTGTTAGTTAAACATGGCCTAAGATGCAAAAATAAGACATTATCCATGCCCTCAATTAGTGTACAAATTTCTTAGAAAAATCAGAGATAACTAAAATACTGTGCTGTCTGGCTTATCCCTTGGACTAGCAGAAGCTGAAAACACTCCTTGATTGGCCTTGATAATGAAGTCCAATTCTCTTCAAATTCAGTCTGTGGCTTCTAATTTCTTTCTGGCTATGGAAACTAATTTTAGGGAACTCAAGGGATTTGTACATAGCTATTGCACCTGTAGGCAAGGCCACGGAGCTGAAAAATGTTTTGATGGGGGAGAGAAGATGGGTGCAATTTCAGTGAGGTTCATTTCATAATCTCTGAAGCCAAGGATATGATTCAGCAAAAGACTGGTATATTCCAAAACAAAGGACTGGATGGATAAGAAAGAGTATTCACATAAATAATTATCTCCTTTTCCACAGCATTTTAATAACTAGACAGCTTATAATTTATGTTGAAGTACTATACACCAAAGGGGAAAATAACATGTAAGAAAGAGTATTTCTATCAGTAATTCAGAGTGGTGGAGAAGGTCACAGATGGACAGGAATGTTCAGACAACTTTTGCATGAGGAATTCATCAGACATTGCAAAATGTTGCCATTCATATTTTACTACATAAAAGATAATGAAAGAGCCAGGAAACCATGTTTTATTTATGAACTGAAACAAGTTGGCCAAGAATGGTCTATCACAGTTATTCTCAAACTTTAACTTGCATCAGAATTACCTGGAAGGCTGACTCTCATAAACTTCTGATTCAGCAGGTCTGTGGTAGGGCCCAGTGATTTACATTTCTTACAAAGTCAGGTGATGGTGATGCCATGGGTTCAGGTCTCACCATTTGAGAACTGCTGGTTTATCATAAAGTCCACAATATACTAGATACACACAGGTGTGCACACTTGCTTGTTGCAAATTATGACAATTTAGTTAATTCTCTACTATTGACTTTGTAAATTATACTCTCCCCATCAACCTAATGGCCAACAGTAAGACTAAATCAGGAAGAAGTTACAGCTAGTCACTTAAGAAGACCATCTATTTAAGAGCACAAATGAATAAGTTTATGAAATACATGTTTGGGTACACAAAAGTGAGGTACATCTAACAACTAGGAAATGACATTGCCCTTTAAAAGCCTTTACTTATCTTGAAGCAGACATGAATTTTGTTTTTTTTTGTTTTTTTTTTTTTTTTGCTTAAGAGAACACTCTTTGGACCTCTCTATACCTTAAATGGTACCCAAGATTCCATCCTCATTTTTTTTCTCACTACTCTTCCTGAGTTTTCTTAACTACCCCCCAGCTTTATTTATATCAATGGTTAATGACTTTGTTCAGGTTAAGAAATTCCTTTGAGAATATGATTAATGCTACAGACTTTCTTCATAAAACTAAATGTACACACCTATATACATTTTACATCCAATTCAAGACATTCAGAGATTTTTCACTCAAGTCCAAAGGCCCCAGGTTAAGAATTCCCTATCTGTATGATCTGTAATGATTCAAGCATCTATATTCTTCAGCCTTATTTTTTATCCTGAGCTTCAGTATTACATATCCAAATATCTACTTAACATCTGTTTTTGGATGTCACACAAATGTCTCAAAATCTATAGGTACAGGGCGCCTGGGTGTCTCAGTTGGTTAAGCGTCTGACTTTGGCTCAGGTCAAGATCCCACAATTCATGGGTTCAAGCCCTGTGTCAAGCTCTGTGCTGACAGCTCAGAGCCTGAAGCCTGCTTGGATTGTGTGTCTCCCTCCCCTCTCTGCCCCTCCCCACTCATGATCTGTCTCTCTCTCTCAAAAATAAACAAACATTAAAAAACCTTTTTTAAAAACCTATAGGTACTGAGGAATGACTGCTTAATATGGATGGTGTTCCCTTTTCGGGTGATGAAAAAGCTCTGGAATAATTAGTGATGGTTGCACAACATTGTGAATATACTTAATTTCACTGAATTGTGGTTATATTTTTATATGGTTATAGTAGTTTCACTTGTGTAGTTTACCACAATTAAAAAATCTACACTCACAAAACTGAAATCATCTCTATTCCCCATCTCTCACACCCAAAATCTGTGCGTTCTCTTGTATTTCCTTTGAACATCAGTTACTAATCATTTACCTAGTGGCCCAAGCCAGATACTCGAGAGTCATCTTGACAGTGCTCTCTTTCACTCTTCCATTTGTAATTAATCATGAAGTTCTGTATATTCTCTCATTAAGATTTAAATTGAGACAGTCACCTACTTCCTCTATTTCCAAAGCTTCTAGCTAAGTTCACCATTAACCTCAGAGACTCCAGTTTTCCATCTTCCCACCCTCCAATCCTCACAATCACCCCCAGGACAAAGGCATTACTATCCCCATTTCACAGCTAAGGAGACTAAGCCTTAGAGTGTACTTGCAATTTGAACTTAGGTAAAAGTTTCTGGGAAAGAGTCCACAGTAGTGACTTTTCCTTCCCTAGATCCCTTGTATGCTGGTTATTCTATGTGTTGTGTCTCCTCCCACCCAACTCCCTCTGCCCTGTTCTGGGAAGCTGACCTCTATGGACTACATCACCCGGACTACCTTGTCCCTGAGCTCCTGAGTTTTGCCAATGGAAGGTACTAGCTGGAGACCTGAGGGAAGGAAGAGAGAGAAAGATTATTTTCTTTACTTCCTTTCTGCTTATTGCAGCTGCTTAGTCCTTATGGTCATAGCTCTTGTCAGGCAGTTCCTCTTCCAGATTGTAGCTGTAGGTGGGCTCTGGTAACAAGACTCCCTTCCCCTTTCCTTTCAGGCCTAGGAGTCCTACCATTCCTTTCTAGTTTCTGTTAATACTGACCATACTTCTATAAATAGCCCTTTGGTTAAACTCTCTTCAGTTAAACTTTTTTGAATGCACCAGCTGTTTTTCTGCAAGGATTTTGACTGATAAAGTAAGGAAAACAATGAATCATATGTTCCTGTACTTTCATTCAACTTCTAATATCTATAATAGAGTCTCCTTCCTTTCCTGTGATCCAAAGTTTTCCATCCTTCTGAGACTACCTGGTCTTCCAAGAAATCTCTCTAAATACTGTAACCTACAGAACAATACTGTCGTTACCACTATTGTGCCGAATCTAATATGACATTAGTACTCTATTGTCCTCTAGTTCTGATTGATAAGTTTTGTCAGTCTGACCATCCCTGCAAGGCAATAAGCTCCTTAGGTGTAGGGAACTTCAGCAATTAGAATCTCTAATGACAAACATATTTTAGGGGGAAGGAACCTTAGAGGTTACCCTAACTTCCTTATTTTATAGATTGGAGGTTCAGGTTTACACAGCTATGAAATAGTGGCAAACTGAAGTCCATAATCTAGATTCTTTCTATTGCTTCATCATGCTGTGATACTACACTGGGTACTTAGTGGACACTCAATATGCTGGTGACTCACTCCTAAATGCATTCAGTTTTTGTTTGTTCAATGCTAGGCCCTGTGCCTAGATAACTATCTGGCACACAGTATGTGCTTGGCAAATATTTGCTCATTTGAACCTGCAATGAAAAACTAATTCCTTGCAGGTTAATCATATAAACTTGCTCATATAAACTCAGAGAATCATTTATAATAATAATCCCTTATACACCTGGAGAAAATGTGTATTTTTCAACGTGCTTTCACATTTAAATGAGCCCATTTGCTCCAAGGTAGACATAGCAGAAATTATTAGTCTGTTTTAACAGATACAGGAAACAGAGTCTTTGAGGAGTTAAAAATCAAGGTCCCTTTACTTGTATGTAGCAGAGCTGAGACCAGTATTCATGTTTTTTGACACTCCAATACCATTTTGACTATTCCATGTTGCTTCTTCAGGTTTGCTTTCGCATCTAGGTATAGCAGGTTCATTCAGGAAATTCATCTAAATATTCACAATGAATAGGTAGATCATACACTTGTGCTCAAATGATTTTGTCCCTTTAAAAATCCACTGTTAAAGGTATTTCTACTTCTGATTAGGTACAGTCTGCAGAATATCACCATTCTTGATTATTACAAGGCCTGTTATTTCTCTCAGAGAGGAAGGTTACCATCTGTTGTGTTCTAGAACAAGGGATACAACACTTTTGAGACATCACTTCCTGTATAGACCAGAGCCAGGTGCTTTTATAAGTAGGTGTTGGAAAAGAAACAACCTCTTGTCCTTGGCGTGACCTCACTGGAGAGGGGTTGACAAAGTGGCTTTCTTCAAGATCAAATGCCAGAGAGGTACCTATAAATATTTTTATTGCATCCTCTCACCAAAAACACTTTGGTATAGAGTTCACCTGGGTTTTAGCTACTAGGATGATTTCTGATCCTAATCAAAGCATTGCAGAAACCAAAGACAACCTATAGATACGTTATCTATCTTCTTTGGATTTCAGTTTCCATTAAGAGCTCAAAGTATTGGCTCAGAAAAGGACCCAAACCAAAGTCCTACATCAGGGGTCACAAATTCAAATGCCTACCAGATGCCAGGCAAATAAAGCAAAGCCTACTGTAAGAAAACAAGGAGTAATAGAGTCTGTAATAAACTACAGTAAATTAACACTTGCTTCTCAACTCCAACCACCAGTTGCTTTGAGGGGAGTGTGAACTAAGAGTCAACAGATCTTTTTTTTTTTTTTTCATTTTTAAAACTGGAAATCCACATTTTTAAAAGCGTGAAGTTTGGTTTTAAAAAGCTACTAATTCAGGGGCACCTGGGTGGCTCAGTCGGTTACGCGTCCGACTTTGGCTCAGGTCATGATCTCAGGGTCCATGAGTTCGCGCCCCCGTCGGGCTCTGTGCTGACAGCCTGGAGCCTGCTTCAGATTCTGTGTCTCCCTCTCTCTTTGACCCTCCCCCGTTCATGCTCTCTGTCTCAAAAATAAACAAACATTAAAAAAAAAGCTACTAATTCAAACTTATAAGCCTGTTGCAAGCCTTGGGTAGCCAGCTAGAGTTTGACTTTTCTTTATGGAATAGGTCTCCTGTGTCATATAAAAGAATTATAGCAAAGGTATCACTTTCAAGTCAAATGTGGGGTAAGATTTATGCCTCTCCGTGAATGCGTATAGTGTTGGGAGAAGTGGACAAACTCCATGAGTTAATAGGAAAGTGCCCTAGATAGGGATTTGGGGATCTATTTCATAAGGTAACTGAATAAATGTGTCCCACCTTGGGAAGTATTTGGTGGGGGATAAAGATCCCCTTTGCTAGGCATCTGGGTAAATAGATCTTCTCTGGAATGTCTTGGAAACCCTAAGTATACTCAAATACGAGAAGGGAGCAGTAAGCTTGAAGAGTATCGGGAGAACAGTTTACAAGAGGAAGATAGACAGGTATAACTGCGAAGTACAGAGCTGTACGAATGTCGGTAGTATGTGGGTACAATCTCCTCTGTGTTGGGAGGGAGAAGGCAATAACCTCTCCTACGGCGCCACCTTCGGGCGCTTCTTGCTCACCATTGCTGCGCCGCCGTCAACTCCAGCAGCCTCCATCTTAACGCTTTCTGCGCAGGCGCCCTAGAGCCCCAGGGTCCAGCCTAGAGCAGAGCCCCGCCCCTGCCCACACCCCTCTCCTCTGGAGCCAGCCAACCGCCCTCCCCACCAGTGTTTCTCGAAGGGGTCCTGGAGTAGTTGGCTTGTCTTTACGTACTCGAGTGCTCTCTGTGCAGGCTGCTGGGCAACAGAGAAGAAATACTCAGAGCCTGCCTTTGGGCAGATCACAGTCTTATGAGGGAAGACAGACAAATTGTAACTGAAGTGTTGTGTGAAGGGGTTCAGGTTGGTTGGGTCCTAAAGGCTGCTAGTAAGTATCAAAACCTAGAAGACAGTGGAAAAGGCTGCAGGCCATTCTAGCAAGGGGGAACTCAATGTGCAAAGAAAGGCACAGAGAGGTAGAGGAGTGCACAGTGTGGTGAGGGTGAGGAGGGGTGGGGGAGGGGGAAACCGCAGGGACTTGCGGTTTAGAATAGCTACAGGATGGTGGGCGGTGTCTGCACTGTCCTGGAGGGTCTTAGAATTTTTCAGCTTGAAGGCTGTGATAACAACTAAACAGCTTTAACAGGAGAGACTTACCAGAGTAGGTGAAGAGGGCAGGGGCAGCATGGAGGCAGGTGATAATCACAGTAATCCAGACAAGAGGAACTAAAGGCCACTACTCCACTTGTGGTACTGGGAAATGAGGTGAGACAGTGGATTCAACAGGCAAGTTTGAGGCAGAAATGATAGAGGGCAACTGGTTTGGGGAAAGAGAAGGAGGAAGTTTAAAAATGACTGGGGAACTGAACTGCAAGGGTTTATTTAGCAAGCAAATGGAAATGAGCTGGAAGACTGGAGTTATTCTGTCCCGTGCTCCCATTCAGCCCCCACCCCACAAGGGCTGAGAGACTAGGTGAGCGCTTTTCTTGCATAAGCTTCTGATTTCCAGACCAGGAGATCTCACTTATACCTTGTTTTCTCCCATATAGGAGACTTCTACTCCAGCTTTTCTTCTGGAATTTTCCCAAATGAAAGGCCAATGTGCACTCCTAGGCCTACTCCTCTGTCCTGTACTGGCAGCCTCAGCCCTCTACCAAACTCCAGAGGCACACATCTCCCCAGAAGACCCTTACCTTGTCTTCATAACATGGACTAGTTTTCACTAGCGTATGTCATCTGCTACCCTTCTGGACCTTTTGCAGGGAGCTGATGCCCTGAATCCCATGACTCTGTTAACTGGATTGGTGGTCTCAGGTCCAGGCCAAGATGCTAGCCCATTACCTGCTTTACTGCGTGGTGCTTATCCAAAACTCCTTTAGGTCCCACCACTTGTGGGGTGGTGAGGAGGGAGGAAGCAGCAAAGGGCCAGGGGTACAAAATCTACCATTATACAGGATAGTCATTTCTACAGTTTTCCACACTTTAGCAGAATTACCAGACCCCAAAGGCTGCTATAAGATAATTTATTACACACTAGCCAAAAATGTCCTGTAACAATGGCACATACAATAATTAACAACAGCAAAGATGCTTAGTTTCTTGTTTCATGTAACGGCCAGCACAGCTATGGATAACACAGAGTCCTCAGGAGGTCCAGGAGGCTGCTACCAAGGGTATCCAAGAACCGTGTCACATCTCTGATGAAGGGTCTGAGAAGTCCATATGATCTCCTGAAAGAGTTCATCTCTGACCTCCCAGGAAATGTTGAAGCCCCCTCCATCCAGCCTGTACAGAGGAATCATAGTCCAAGTTCCCTCTGTAGGGTTGAACATCTGTGAGGGGAACAGCATCTGACCTAGATGAAAGGGAGTGAGGCCAAAGACTAGATTCTTTCTGCAAAGGGGAGGACAAACAGAAGGCAGTGGCCATAGGTGAAGAGGACTCTTTCTAGACTGGTTTCTACAATTTTTGGCTTTGTTCAGGGCCTACCCAAGAAGAAAATACAGCCCTCTCTCCTGGATCCTTCAACTAGGCCTCAGGTGCATACACAAAGGAATAGCCGCTCATGTCTTGAAACATCACTGCTCCCTTTCCTATAGGAGTGAGGGAGGGGGACTCTTGGGCAGGTAGCCTGTGGTGCTTGGGTTCCAAAGAATATTCCTGCTCAGGGCGCTGAAATTATCATGTGAACCTCATTCTACTCATGACATATAATTTGGAGAAAAGGATTAGCACAGGTCATTTCTAGAGGTATCTTGTTCAGTTTCAAAGCCTTGTTTTCACAAAACCAGTGGATCCTGGTTTTAGACTGCTTGAGGGACAGTCTAAATTCTAATTTGTATGTTCCTGCCCTGGCATTCTCCAATCCAGACTATAGGGCTCAGTGACAACTGTAGGCTCAACTGACTAGCTAACCAGGCACATGCTCCAGGCTCTCTAATGGTTCAACAAGAACCATTGCTCTTCTAATGGTTTATATGTATGGGTCTAACTGAATAAGGTGTGGCATGGAGAGGGGTAGAGATGGGATAGGGGGTGAAGGGGTGTCTACCAACAATAATGGCTGACACTCTCAGAAATGTCTGTTCTACCTCCCTATGCAGTAACCCTGACAGCCCAGCTCCTAGCACCACAGACGTGCTGGTCAGGGACTCCTGAGCCTTTCTGAGAAAATATTCTCACCACCCCAAATTTTTCCTTAAACTGAAGGAGTCAGCCTCTTGACTATGAGGACCCTAAGCTGGATATATAGTAATTCTCACTGGCCCTGATTTGTGAAACTGATGCCATCCAGTTGGCACAGGAACCTGGGTGCTCAGCTCCCCTCTTCCATGGAACGAGACTCCGATTTGAGCTTCACAAACTCCCGAGCCACTTCGTCATTGCTCCTCTGAGACAGAATCCGGAGAATAGTCATGCCTGTCTCATCCATGTGGATCTTCCGGCCCAAGGGGCACCAGCAAGCACAGCTTCCCTTGGCTGCCACATCCCTCAGAGGCATCACAGCCAGCCCCAGAACACGATCCTCCCGGGCAAAGCAGTAATCCTTCACACATATTTGCAACTCATAGGCTTCTGGCCCCTCTTCATTTCCCAGGAGGCTGTGAGCATAGGATGGGTGGAGGGAGGAGGCCAAAGCTGAAAGAGCCTTCAACTGAATTTTCCCCAGCCACCATCCAACCCATCCCTCTTCTCCCCTCTCAAGTCTTACCCCCCAGCTCACCCCCATCCCAGAGTCCTACAGATTCCCCACCCTGTAACTCACAAGTGGAATGTCTCATTATACTTGGGAGCCCAGTTGTTGCTCTTCGACTTGGTTGTGAACTTCCTCTTCTTATCACTTTGGTGTGGGCCAACCATGGTCACTTCCACAAAGGGCCGGAACATACCTGCTGTCTGCCACTTGAGGTCATTGGCAGCCACCACTGCCCAAACAAGAGAAGCCTGTGAGGGATCCTACCAAGTGTTCCCAATTCTTGAGCCCTAGGTGGCATTCCCCTTGGAGGAAGGCTAAGTTAGAGGACTGGGATAAGCAGCCCCTGTCTTCAACTGATGAGGCCACTGCATAAGAAAAGGTCTGAGACCTGTAAGCCTGTGCCACTCACCTTTCACTGTGACCTTGTGCTCCCCAGTTCCAGGATGTGTAAACAAATCCACCTGAATAGAGATTTCACCCACAGGATCATCCACACCAGACCCTGAAGGACAGATGGACAGTTGATCCCTCATTGGAGAACTCTAAGACATCAGGCCTAATTATCCCAGGTGAAACTGAGGAGTTAGGAAGCCCACTTTACACCCTAGAGCATGAAGCAATCACCTAAAATAGCCATGGGGAAGTAAGCAATGGGAGAAGGGAAAGGAAGGGGATAAAGAATGAGGCTGCGTATTAAAGTACATTAGGCTAACAACATTTTAGGTGTAAGGTCTTCCAAAAATGCACAAGGAATCTGTCAGTTTCCCCAAACCTCTCCTATCTCCTAGGATGAAGAATTTTTCATTGAAAGGTACTGGAGGACAGTACTGCCACCCTCTATCTTTGTCTGGGAACTAAGTCCACCCTGTGGTGTCTCAATGGAACAATGTGGGTCCCTTCAAGCCAAAAGCAGCACCCTCCCACCTACCTTCAGAATCCTGAAGGTCACTGCTTGGGAGGCTGCCTTGCTCAGACTCTGTCCTACTCAAAACCTGGACCCCTCTACAAGCAACTTCCCAGGCCCAATCTCTAGCCAGTCTGTAGGCTCCCCTAAGCAGACATCTCACCAGAGATAAAACTTCTGCACCCCAGATAAAACTTCTTTATCCTAAGGTGGAAGGATGGGGGAATCCCAAGGACAGAACCATTATTAACCCCATCTTGGACTGTATTAATACATCACTCATCTCTGATACTTGGGATGGAGCTTCTGAACTTTGACACATGGCTCCCCTACAGCCAGCTTAAGAAGCTCATTCTAGTTCACAGGAGACAGGTGTTAGCCTATGTTAGATTCATGTGTGCAAGGTGTACAACATAAACATACCCTTTTCCGGCCGAATGTCCTCATTAGCAGTGAACCTAATACCTTTCCCATCATGCACTGAGTGAGGAAAGGCAAGTGAAGAGGTAGTAGCAGCAGTAGGATAGAAAAGAAGAACGAGTTAGAGGTCTAAGGAGTTAATAGCCATTCAAAGCAACTCTACACATTTTCTGGGGGAGTACAGAGATGAGGTGGAGAGGGAAATCAAACAGTTGAAGTCAGTGCCTGAATGCTCCAAATTAGACTTCATGGGTCAAGGATCAATGTAATCATGGGGAAAAGCAGAATATACATAGAGAAGGTATCTGAAATCAGCAGGGCAGGAAAGAGAGACATTGCAGGCTCTAATTTCTTGGCCTTAAATAATAAAGCAACGGGTATAAAAGGTACACACATCCATCTCGATCCTCCCCCTGCAGTCCCCACCTCTGCTCTTACCTCATATGTGCCCATTTTAGCCTTTCTTCATCTTTACATCTAGCCTAAAACTCAGTATTTCTAAAAAGCCTTTTTGGATTAACTCAGATACTTCCCTGATGTTACAGGCCTTTCCATGTACAACTCTGTAAAAGATCTCCCTGTCCCCTTGAACAAGGCTCATAACTTCTTTCCTCCCTTTTCTTCCTATCCTGGACTTAACATAAGAACAGATGTGGAAAATGGAGCAGTACTGCAGGTCCTTTGTATCTTTTCACCTTCTATTAACTCTAGTCCAATGACTTGGATCCCACTTCCCCTCCAGGTCAGCTCTGTGCTCTGGATCAAAGGCTCAGTAAGGCCTAAGTCCTCCCATTCCCTCCATCAGGTTCTCTCCTCCAGGCAGCACACCTAAGTTTCCCAGAACAAGCAATAACAAATGTGCCTGAAAGTCTTTCCTGGGAGGGCCTGGCTCTTGGGTCAGGGTCAGAATTTCAGTCTGAACCGTATCTATGTAGATGTGTTTTGTTATAGAGAGGCCTGCCTGGAGGCAGGGAGGGGTTCTGAGGACTAGAAGACACTGGGAGAAAACCAGCTGCCTAGTCCCTGTGCATTAGCATCACCCATGAGGCTGGATGGAGCATCATTTATGCACAGAGATCCATTATGCCCATGATCCACACCCTCCTTTCAACTGCTCCCATGGTTTGCCTCTCCTAGTTGTTGGGTTTTTTTCCCCCCCTCTCATCTACACTAGACAATCTATAAAGTCTTTTTTTGCTTCCTCCCCCCCGGACAGTTTCCAAGAAGGCTCCCAAAACTATGAGTCTTCATGAGTGTTTCAACAACTTATTCTCAAGGCTTTCCGACAAGTATTTCCTAACAGGGTATGTTCTTTGAGCCGAATGAACGTGTGGTAGCCAGGCAATGTCTGGGAAAAGAATTGCAGGCCCATTTACCAGGTCCCTGTGATTCTCCTGTCTGGTATGGGTACAGTGTGGAAGTGATTATTGGGGTCCCTCAAGAAATCCTGGGGTCTGAGTTTGACAGGCTCTCTTAAGAAGTACCTGGATCCTCCTTAAGGGCTGGAAAATTTTGACTCCCTAGAGGCAGAAGTGTATCAAGGAGGGGAAGATAGGGACCTAAAGCCCTTAGGTCTTACCCTGGGCAGTCTGTGAGCGAACAAAGGTTTTGATAAGCGTGTCTGTGGTCTGTGTGTACAGAGATAGGGCATAACGTAGGGACTGTAGATCTGGGCTCTTCTCCAGGAAAGTTTTCTTCAGCCCATTACCTCCCGCGTGAAAGTATTGCTGAAAGACAAAAGAATACCTGATACAGCCCCATCCCCTTACACGGAGGCAGCTTTCCACACTGTCCTCAGAGAAATCACATCTGAGCAGAAGCTCAATGAAGATGCCAAAAAAGGATGATGAGGACAATAAGCCATTAAATAAATAACAAGATGAGGAATACCATGTAGAGTCAGAATCTCTCAGGTGAAGTGTATTAGTTGGGTAGGAGCAGTAAGGGATGACCACATTCCTGGATGTGAACTTTGAAGTATGGATCTATCTAGACAGGCAAAGATCTGGAATAGAGCATTTTAGGCAGAGAGAGTAGCAAAGTACTTTTTTATCCCTCCGAACCCTTAAAGAACATTATACTTATGGCATACCTCTCCCAAATGCCCTGCATCACCCTTCATATGTACCTGCCTTATTACAGCTTTACCAAATTATAAGCATCTTAAAGCTAGGAACTATATCTGATTCTCTCTGTATCCTTCATAGTGCATAGGTTTCCCAGTTGAATGAATCAATGGGTACCAGGAAAAAAAAAATCCTTTGGAAACCCAAATGAATGTATATGTAAGTGGAAGTGGGAACTTTCAGCCAGATGTGGGGTATTAGGATCTGGAAGATTAATTCCCAGTGGAAAATATTCAGGAATGGCAATGAAGAACTAAGTGAACTGAACTGTACTCAAAACCCAGGAATAAGTGCTCTGGGTCCATGGTAAGTCATCTGAGACCATACAGAATGGTCTGCTCCCAAGACCATTTTGGTTGCTCCCAAGCAGGAATATCAACATAGCAAAGAAAGAAACAGACATAAAAATCACTCCCTTCTGGATGTGGGGTGGCAAGAGCCCAAAGAACATCTAGTCTGACAGACTAGAATGCCAATGCCAAGAGGTAGTATGACTGAGGTGGGGTAGTATGACTGTCTGGAGAAGGGGAAGGCTCCACCTTGATGGTGTCCAGAGCGAGGTCAAGGATGGCACACTGCTTCGGAGTGAGACTCCGTGTTTCCTCTCGAACCATGTGGTCCTGAAACCCCAGAGAAAGCAACAGCATCAGGACAACTTGGGGCTGTCATGAAAGTCTTTCTCCCACCTGCCAGCCCACAGTACATGTTCCTCTCATTCCCTTCCTCTTTAGTCTCCAAAGCTCACATTTCATTCTTCCTGGCTCCCACTCACCCCCCAGCCTCAGAAGACTCCATCCATCCACAGTACCTTGAGTTTGGAAAGATTGCTCAGCTCCTTGGCAGCAGTGAAGATCAGCTGGGTGCCCTGGGCAGAAAAGAGATCAGTCAAAAGCAGAGGACTCCAAACTCGATCAGGAAGTGTGGAGCAAGATAGGGGAGACAGCAGGAGGAAGTGGAAGGGGAGTGTCCTTACCGTCTGGTCAGTGAGTGGGGGCAGAACAATCATCCTTTCCATTGTGTTCATTACCACCCGCCAGAGCTCCTTCAGTACACGCTTCAGGACTGTCTTCTCACACACAGTGGCAAAGAGTGTGAGGCTGTAGACCCACATAACAGGTAAGACTGAGAGTTTGAGAGACACCCCTCCCCAAGAGGCTTTTCGGATCGCCTCTGCCTTGCTTGTCCCAAAGGACAGTCCTGAGTGCTGTACTCACTTGCCATCCAGGAAGTCCATGAGAGGCCGGAGCACACTATCTGCATCCTGAGCCACTGAGGCCCTGGCGCTGGGGGATGCATTCCCTGGGCCCCGCACCTGGCCCAGGATGTCAGCCATTTGTCGAACACACTCATCAATCCGCACCTGAAAACTATACATGTGCCCACAGTGCAGCCCTCCCCTCCCCAAACACACATTGACCTTGGAGCAACACCAGCTATTCCGTCCCACTCCAGCACACTCTGGTGCAGCTCCAGCAGGGACAGCCAACAGGAGAAGTGGGAAGATCCACACCCCTACAGCTGGGTGGATAGGTGTGGGGCAGGAGTTCTGGGATTGGCCAGGGACCAGATCTCGCTCCGAGGGCTATGTGTTTTGGGGCCACTTACCTGTTTCCAAATACCATGCTGAGCTCATCCAGAACCGTATTCAGTTTCACCTGCAGCTCCTTCAAACTGTCTGCAGCTTCAGGATCCAACTGTATCCATAGAAGGTGTGTTTGGCTAAGCTGATTTTCATACCCTTTTCCTCCATCCTGTGCCCCTAACTCCTCCCTCATAGAGCCTTTATCCCAATTCCTACTCAAATCCCTTAGCTTAAAGCAGCCCAGATCCTAAGCTAAATTCCTGGCCTATACCTGGTGAGGAGAGGGTAGAGATCTATGGCCAGAACGCTCAGGAACAAAGGTAAAGTGCAGCAACCCCACACCCTGAGACCTACCTCCTTGCCTCCCATGGCCTCAAACATTTTCTCCAGCTGGACTCTCAGTTGCTGCATGTTGTTCATCAGGATGCAGGGCTTTGGGGACAGATGGAGGTGTTGAGTCTTGACTGCTTTCAGCACAGGACCTATCAGCCTAGGGTACCTCTCTCATACTACTCCAAAAGCCACAGGGAATTTACGACACATAACCAAATGCCGCTCTTCCTTCCTAATCACTGAGATGTGGAAGCAATTCAGATAATTCTCCTTGAATGAAGACCAGAAGCAAATGTTTCTGTTTTTAAACCAGGTGGTGGGCCTCAGGTATTCATGGCATCATCCTTTATTCACTTTCTGTCTTAAGAGATTTTTTGCTGTGGCTGTTGTTGTTGTTAAAAAAGAAAGACTAAGTAAAGATCTAGCTTAGTAAAAGATAAAGTACCAAATAGAGGCTCAGAGGAATTCCTAGTCAAGTTCTTCTTCTTATGTGGCATAATCTCAAGCAAAGCCCTACTAGGAACCAAAAGTCAGGAGTATCATCCCCACCCTCAGCTCTGAGGATAGCCTTAAAAGCAAGGAGGATTCAAATGTCTTCCATTCTCTTCTCTAGGGTCCCAGGGCCTGACCCTCACCATTTTCTCCTTTTTGCAATAATCTGGGAAGCTCTTTGATAAGATGTCTGCATACTGCATCAGCACCTTCCCGATGGTCTGAAAAAAGAGGAGAAAAGGAAAGGAGAGGGAACCCTTAGCTCTCCCCACAGGGATCTTGCCTGAGGTCATATCCCTCATCCCAGAACAGTAACAAAAGGAAGGTAGGAGGGAATCTCACAATAAGGGGACAAAGCTTCCTCTCAACCCCAGAACAGCACCAAGACAAACCCCCAGTGTGCCCCAGACACAAGCAAATGAGAAGGGGGTAATGCCAGAGTTCCCCTGAAGGACATCACAGAGAGGAACTGTGCTTGGGCCTGTGACAAGGCCATGAGCCTGGTAGTGGCAAATGGAAAGGAGAAGGGAGAGTCATGGTCACCTTAGCAAATCTCCTCATGTAGTGGGCTAGGATGTTGGGGTCTGGGCATTCCAGCTTCCGGATGATCTCAAAGCTCTGGTTGAGCTGTGTGAAGACGTCCACCACAGAGCAAGAAAAGAGCGCATGCTCTGATGTCTGCTGGAACTAAGGAAGGCCAACAAAAGGATCATCATCTTCAGCCACTACCTTTTCCCAAGTGTGCAGGGCTCAAAAGGACTCTGCCCAGCAGGAGTGGCTCTTTGGCCCTCAAAAGCCCTCCCTATGAATTCCACAGGGCAAGGAACTAAAGCCCTGGAACTTTTGCTGATAGCTAATTGCTGGGAGACCTGGCCTGACCCATGGTGCAGTCCAAGCTTCCAACTTACCCCATCCTTCTTATCTCGTTCCAGGGCCCCACGTAGGAATTCCAGGGACACATCTTCATTCTCATCCAGCCACTGCAGGACAAACTGCTCAAACCACCTGCAGCCACGCAGGAGAATTGGGGGTTGGAGCAAGTGGTTGGCAAATGCTATGTGCCTAACAGCTACCCCAGACTCGGGTCTTCTGGAAAGTAGGGCATGGTTTGATGCTTTTCTCTTTCTACAACAGAGCCCAGAACTGGCAGTCTCAAGACTGGCTTACTGAACTGAATTGAAGACAATAGTCCTGCCCACCCCTAAAATGGAGGGGCCCCCTTCCCTTCCCTCTGTAGTGCCCGCATGATGACTCACACTGGGTACTCAGGCACCTGCCCCTGGAGGGCAGGCAGATCTCGCACGTATTCATTGTGGAGCCACTTCACCTTGAAGTGTAGGTTCATGTAGTCAGCACTCTTACACAGCCGGTCTTTCTCATGCTCTAGTGGTGGGGAAGGAGGCTGGGGTCAGGTCCCAGCAGTAGGAGCCATGGTTCCTGAACTTTCCCAAAGCAGCAGATCCGGTCGGGCCGCTCTATCAGATGTCTTAGAACAAGGGTGACTCCCAATCACTTCCTTACAACCATTTCCCCCAACCAGTACTCTGCTCTCCAAGAGCCTGGCCTAAATCTTCCTTTAGAGACTAAGCCAGACTCCCAGATAAGGCCTACAGTCTTCTAGCTGCTTTAGCTTTTGGAAGTGTCAACTGAGTAAATGGCCCCTGGTAAAGAAGGCCAGAGGGTGCTAATGTTGATTAGTGAGGAGACTGCCCAGGACTAGAGCAGGATGGAGGTTCCCTAGGACTTCACTGATCCTAATAGCTGGGCCATTCCCTCAGATGGGCTTAGATGCAGAGATGAATAGCTATACGTGGTATGAATGGGTCATTGACAACTACACAGAGACAGGGAAAACCAAATTGGGCCCACTTTGATAGAAAGAGCAGCTGAACAGCCAGAGTATAACAGCATCTTGAAGTAAACTGAAGGGCCCCGGAGCACAGCTGAGAGACTGAGAAAATGAACTCTCAAAGAAGTATGCAAATAAGAAGAGTCAGTTTGGAAACCGTGGAAACACAACCAGATGAAAGGGCTATCATGATGCAGAAAATGGGATGCTTATTATGGACTTTTAAGGTCATCTAGCTGGATCTCCAGAGTCTTCTGGAAAATCCAGGACAAACATCTCCCATAGCTTGCCCAGAATGTCTGGAGCACTGGCAACAACCACAGGTTCTCTTCATCCACCCCCTTTATAGATAAAGCATTAATCTGAATAATAAAAGCCTTATATATAACATAATGGTAAAAACAGGCAACTGGGTAAGAGTACCGAGCAATAGAGAAAAAAAAGGGCTCCGGGTCCTTGTGAACTCTACTGCTCAACTTTGAGTTGCTATGGGTGATGCTCTTCCATGTCAAGGCAGAAATCCAGTCTGGGGCAGTTGGCGCTTGTGAATTAGTACAACACACACTCAAGGAAGAAATGGGAAGCTGGGATTCAGTCTCAAAAGGCCCCCAGTCCCAGGAAATTTCATCTCCTGGTACAGCAGGTAGCACCACCTCCAGGACATCAGAGAGACTTCTCAGGGCTTGTCCCTTTGCTTTCCACCCACACTCTGCTGTCCTTAAACCAGTCCATGAACCTGGAAACATCAAAAGGCACCAGGAAGAGGGCTCTGCTTCCTTTATGTTCAGTAACCCACTAGAAGTGGAGGCAGAGCTGCTCCATCACTCCAAACCTCCCGAACTGCTTTCTTATAGAGACCAAGGTACTATATTTATTTAACTACCACTTTCTCTGTCAACCCATTATCTGTACTCTGGTCCCAAATCCCAATTTTTATATTAACTTCTGTGGTATGAAAACAGGATGACTGGTAAAATGCTGGTTGCGCTTTATTCTAACAAGTCCCACGGAGTCCTGCTCCAATAAAGTTGCTCGAGGTTGTTGCTGGGAGGTAGAAGTATGGGGGTGGTTAATCTTTCAAAATGGACAATCAAGTCTCTAAACCTTCTCCTGCCCCTGATTTCCACATTCCTCTCTCCATTCATTCATCTTTCATCTTTGAAGAGTTCTTTCAACCTCATGATTTCACTTATCCAGCTTGCTGGTATCTCCCCCAAATCTCTCTTTGGTTCTGATAATGTCTGCATAAGGCTTTGATGGAACATCTCACTTTGCCAGGATTTAACTCTAGCCCCCATCTTTCAGCATCTAAAATCTCTGGCTGAACTTTAACGAGTATACATACTAATCATAGCCTCTTGTTCAATGCTGAGCTTCATCCTCAAGTCTTCCTTCCTCCTCTTGATTCACATCCAGTTAAATCACCAGTCCCTGCTGATTTTACCTCCAAAATTTCTCTGGAATCTAACCATTTCTTTTACACAGTCACTTGCCTAGGTCTTGTTACCACCATTTCTGACCTGGATTACTACAATAGCCTCCAACTTGGTCCTTCCTCCTCCAATACAATTTCTTTCTTTTCTTTTTAAAAAATTTTTAATGTTTATTTAAATTTAACAAATTTTAAACTTTTTAGTTGTTTATTTATTTTTGAGAGAGAGAGGGAGTGTGAGCAGGAGAAGGAGACACAGAATACAAAACAGGCTCCAGGCTCTGAGCTGTCAGCACAGAGCCCCAAGCAGGGCTCAAACCCACAAAGGGCGAGATCATGACCTGAGCCCAAGTCAGAGACTCAACCTCAACGGACTAAGTCCCCCAGGCGCCCCTCCTCCAACCCATTTTCCATACAACAGCCAGCGTGAGTGGCCTTTCTACCTTATAAACCTGATCAAGCGAAACCCTTAACAAAGGATTGCTATTCACTGGCTCCAAACTGCCTTAGGATAAGTCCAAAAGCTTAAACATGGCTTACCACCTCCTTTATGACCTGGCTCTGTCCTACTTTTCTATCTTGATGTCCTATTTATCTCTTCCCCTACACTCTAACATGCTAGTCACACCGAACTACTCCTTTCAGTTTCCCAAACATGACAGCTTTCTAGACCACACATCTCTGAACATACTGTATCCTCTTCCTAAAATGTTCTGTGTCTCCCTTTCCCATCACTACTACCTCCCCTCCCCACTGGCTAAGTCCTACCATCCTTCAGGTTTCAGTTTGTGTATCACCTCCTCCAGGAAGCCTTCCTAGATCCTTTTCTCAGGTTCTCCTAGAAGTCTTCCTGGGTGTGGATTACACTGCTCTCCTCTCAGCACCCTATGCTTATTCCCTTCGTGGCTCTTAGAACTTTAAACCATAACTGCCAATTTTTATGTCTGTTGTCTAGAATAGTATGTGAGCTTCTCAAAGGGCTGGGCTTATGCCTCATTCATCTCTTTGGGGTTCCAACAATTAGCACACTGCCTAGCACAAAGAAAATACTCAACAAGCATTTGGTTAACGGGCTGGGGATCTATTGCAAAGGGGCAAGAAGAAACTTTCTGTTCTATATTTTAATTGGGGTAGTGGTTATACAGGTGTGTTTATTTGTCAAAACTAATCAAATTATGCTCTTAAAGGGTTTTTTATTTTATGTATGTAAATTATACATTTGCATGTATAATGTAAATGTATAAGGGTGGAAGGGCGCCTGGGTGGCTCAGTTGGTTAAGCATCCGACTGTTAATTTCGGGTCAGGTCATGATCTCATGGTTTGTGGAATCAAGAGTTGGGAATTCTCGCTCTTGAGATTCTCTCTCTCCCGCTCTTTCTGCACCTCCTCCACTCAGGTGCATGTGTGCACGCACCCTCTCTAATAAAATTTTTAAAAATGGGTGAATGGTAGCATTTTCACAGTCAGAGTTAACACTATCCTTTTATCATCCAGGTCTCCAAACTCCTACCCTTCTCTTGCCCTCCACATTCTGACAATTATGAAGTCCTATTACAACCTCCTTCCAGGAGCTATCAAAACGCATTCTTCCCTCTTCAATTCTCTGCTCTAACCTCAGCCCCATCCCCTCAGCCCTAAATTATTACAATATTATCTGCAGTCCCTGCTTCTCGTCTCTCCTTGTTCCACCTGCCCCCATTTTCCACTAAGGTGAAATCTTATAAAAATACTACTTTGCTTACACTGCATCTCTGCTCATGAGCCTATAATGGTTTCTTACTGTCCTTAACAAGATTTATTCAGTGCTGAGTAAATGCCATGCAGTATGCTAAGTATATTAATATGTCTCAGTTTCTTTATCAGCTCAGTGAAATAGATGCTGTTATCACTCCCATTTTATGGATGAGAAAATGTGAGCTCATAAAAACTGGTCTAAGAACACACTGCTGATTAGGTGGTGAAATTGAGATTTGAAACCAGGTCAACTTTCTTTCTTTTAGAGCAGTTTTCAATTCTTTTGTGTTTGTTGCAAACATTAGCAGAACTCCCCTTTAAAAAGAAGTCTTACCTAGAATCTCATATAAGATTAATAAAAAGCAGAATTGACTTAACTAGCACTGGGTAAAAAGCCTGGAGCCCAGTACCCTTCTCCCCCTGCCCCAGTTTTCCCTTTTCACTTAGCTCCTAAGATACCTTTGTTTGAAAACCTCTGTCCTACCTCATACTATCTTTGTGAACCTGACTCACTTTTCACAGGTATTTCTTTTTTTCCCCTCAAAACCCACCAGAGCTGGATTCTTTAAGAACTGGGACTATACTCACCCCCATCAGGCTTGCTAAGTGCTGCCTGGAGAGGGACAAGTGACTTCCTCACTGACATGAAAGGCTAAGGCCTGGGCTACCACCCCAGACTTGACCCAATGTGGGCAAGAGGCAGCCATTGCTCTGGGGCAGAATTCCAGAATGTGCATGTACAGACTGTGGCTGTCTCAAACTTAAACACTGATCTTCAAGGTTTCTTTCAACCTCAAAACTTACTGCTTTTAAACCTCAAAAGTTTAAGTCTGAGGGTTACCCACAGTCTGGCCACGCCACCAGAATAACAGATCCAGACTCTGCTTTGTCCTTGCCGCCAGGCTGCTCCCCTTTTTTTCTAAGTCCATTCACACAGACTGAGGATACAGACTAACATATATAAACAGATGGGAAAGGCAGCTTAATAAGTGAACACCGAAGGGTACAAATGGGAAGGCTGGACACAAGCAGACAGTGATATTTTTGTGGACCAAAGTAAGAAATAAGCTGAATGAACAAGATCAATAATAACTGTCCATCACATTACTTTATAGGAGAAGCGAGGGAAGTATCATCTTTTTGGCTCTGTCACGCCAATCCAAAATAGCTTTTAAGGAAAGCCAGGCTAGGCAGCCTCCGGTAAGAGAAAATAATCCTATCTGTGTATTTAAGGTTCTGTGATTCTTTAAAACTGTAAAGATAAACTTCATACGACCATTCATACCCCAAGGAGTGGGCCACTTGAGTATCCAGCATGGGAAGAGATGCTCTCTGGGCTGGGGAACGTCTTAAACAGGCACGTGTTCTAAAGCTGGAAGGGGGAGTCCACATCCACACAGCCATTTCCATTGGAAGGGGGAGTCCACATCCACACAGCCATTTCCATTATTACCTTGGCTGAACCTTTGCCTCCCCAAGGACTCCTGAGGCCTATGCCTAGAATCCCTCTAATTTCTCTGTACCATTCACCCAGAACTTATAGTTGTCTGGGAGAAGAAAGGGACAGTAAACAAGGTGGTTGGGCAAGGAGCCTATAGACCACTGCTTTGGGCACACCCTTACCCTCCAGTGCATATTTCATGTCTTGGGCAAAGAGCTGCCACATCACTTCTGCGCTGACTTTTCCCACATTCAACTCCTGAGGAAACCTGGATGATGGAAGAAGCCACAGTCAGAGAACAAAGCAAGAGCTATTTGATTTGACTGATTCCAAAGCTAACATGCCTAATCTCTTGGAGGTCAGATTGAAGAGAGGAGAAGCCTAGGAAACAGGGCTAGGTTCAATCTGGAGAAAAGGGACCCAGGAGCCAGTGGAAGGACAAGTGGGGGCAGAGAATTCCCTCAAGCAAGGTGGGCCCAGGGGAGAGGATGCCCAGAAGGCAGGGATTTGAGACCCAGAGAAGTGTTGAGTCTAGAAGGCAGGCCCAGGCTAAAGAAGATGGAGGAGAAAGTGCGAGGGGGTGGACGTAGAAAGCCCACTTTATTCACAGTGGACAGACACATACACACATGGTCTCTGGATCCCCTGGGACTCCTATGGCAGCCATTCCCAGGGGCCTCTCACTCCAGGGAGGCTGGCTCAGTCTGGGCAGGGCCCCCCATTATGTTTCCACACCTGTCTCCAGAAACAGTTACTCAGACAGATACAAGGGACAGAGGGACAGACGGATGTACAGGAGGAAGAAGTGGCACTGCAAACACACAGAGATAGGAAAGAAAGAGGCTGTTAGACAGATGGACAAGCCAACCACCAACCACACAGGGCCAAGTGGGTTGATACGCACTGGTTCAGAACGAGTGTGTAGGAATTCTTATCTTCCTCTATGATTGACACAATGAGTGTGATGAGTTTGGGCCAAAAATCCAGGTTCCGAATGCTGGGTCCTTGTTCCTCTGGAGGTAGCTCCTGTTTCTTGTTGCAGGGGAGATGGTGAGAATCAGAGTAGAATGTGCAGAATGTCTCCAATCTTCCTCTTTCTCTTCCCTTCCCACACCCCTCTTCTAGAATCAGGTACCCTTCCTCTTCTAAACCTGTCTTCCACAAGACTGCCCATGTTCTGTCAGAGGGGTGACTGTTGGGACGTCCTTATACACAAAGAGTCCATCCCAGAGAACTTCTCCAGCTCCAGGGCACTGATGTGATAAGCTTGGTCAGTCTAAAGGACATAAGGATGCCTGTCCCCATTCTTCATTCTCTCAGTAGCTATGAGTATGGTGACTCTTTGGCCAAAGTAAGTTGCCCCTCCAGCCTTACTAAGTAGGTCTAGTTCAACGTGACCCCCTTTGGCAGTCTCCTCTGACACCTTCCCTACATCATCACATGCACGTATACATTACAAGCTCTGAGAAGCTCCTTTAAGTTCTGCAGGAGCTACTGAACAGACCTAGCATGAAAGTGGGTCTAACCTTCAGGGGGTTAAGGACTTCCCTTAACCTCATGAATGCTATTAGGAGGAAGAACTGTATCTAGGAAGCTCTTCTCCTAGCAGTATAAGAAAAGGTCTTGGGGAACCAAGAATACTCAATGGGGATAAGATACTCTCTTCAATAAATGCTGTTAGGATAAATGGATATTCACATGCAAAAGAATGAAACTGGACCCCTATCTTCTACCACTCAACAAGAGTTAACTCAAAATGGATTAAGGACTTAAAAATAAGACTTGAAACCATAAAACTCCCAGAAAAAACATAAGGAAAAAGTTCCTTGACAATGGTCTTGGCAATGAATTTTTGGGTATGACACCAAAAGTACAAACATCAAAAGCAAAAATCAACAACTGGAGGGGTGCCTAGGTGGCTCAGTCAGTTAAGCATCTGATCTTGATTTTGGCTTAGATCATGATCTCAAGATTCATGAGAAAAGGGACCCAGGAACCAGTGGAAGGACTGGCTGCCAGCACAGAGGCTGCTTGGGATTCTCTCTGCCCCTCTCTCTCTGTGCCCCTCCCCCCACTTGCTCTCTTTCTCAAAATACACAAACTTTAAAAAATATAAATAAAATATATATTTTTTTAAAAAATCAACAAATGGGACTACATCAAACTGAAATGTTCTGTAGAGCAAAAGAAACAAAATGCAACGGCAACCTATAGAATGAGAGAAAATATTTGTAAACCATATATCTGATATAGAATTAATACCCAAAATATAAAGAATTCATATAATTCAGCAATAGCAAAAAAGCAATCTGATTAAAAATAGGTAGAAGACTTGAATAGGCACTTCTCCAAACAAGACATACAAATGCCCAGCAAGTAGAAGAAGAAGTATTCAATATCACTAAACACCTCGGAAATGCAAATAAAAACTACAAAGAGATGTCACCTCATACCTGTTACAATGAATATCACCAAAAAGAGATAACAAATGCTGGCCAAGATATGGAGAAAAGGGAATCTTGGTGTACTGTTGGCAGGAATGTAAACTGGTATAGGCACTATGGAAAACCGTTTGGAGGTTCCTCAAAAAAGAAAAAAGAAAACTACTCTATGATCCAGCAATCCCAGTTCTATGTATATATTCAAAGGAAATGAAATGACTATCTCAAAGAGATATCTGTACCTCCATGTTTATTGTAGCATCATTCACAATAGCCAAGACATGGAAACAAACTAAGTGTCCATCAGCGGATGAATAAAGAAAATGTGCAGGGTGCCTGGGTGGCTCAGTCAGTTAAGTGTCCAACTCTTGGTTTTGGCTGTCATTTTCCCACAGTTTTGTGAATTTGAGCCCCACATTGAGTCTCTGCTTGGGATTTCTGTCTCCCTCTCTCTCTGCCCCTTCCATCCTCGGGCTGTCTCTCTCTCTCAAAATAAATAAATTTTTTAAAAGTTAAAAAAATGTGGTATGTAATTATAATGGATTATTACTCCGCCATAAAAAAGGAAATCCCAGGAGCACCTGGGTGGCTCAGTCAGTTGAGCATCTGACTTCAGCTCAGGTCATGATCTCACAGCTCATGAGTTCAAGCCCCACATTGGCCTTTCTGCTGTCAGCGCGGAGCCCACTTCGGATCCTCTGTCCCCTTCTTTCTCTACCCTTCCCCTGCTTGCACGATCTCTCTCAGAAATAAACATTTAAAAAATTTAGAAAAAAAGTAAATCCTGTCATTTGCAACAACATGATGGATCTTGAGGACATTATGCTAAATAAGTCAGACAGAGAAAGACAAATACTATATAACCTCACTTATATGTAAAATCTAAAAACATCCAACCCACAGAAACAGAGTTAGAATAGTGTTTGGCAGGAGATGAGGGGTAGCGGAAATGGGGAGATGGTGGTCAATGGACACAAACTTTTAGTTAAGATGAGTAAGTTCTGGCGATCTAAGGTACATACAGCACGGTTGACTACAGCTAACAATACTGTACTACATGGAAAGATGCTATGAAGAGTAGAGCTTTAATGTTCTTACCATAACCACAACAAAAAAAATGACAATTATGTGAGGTGAAGGCCTGAGTTAAACATTTCATGATATACACTTGTATCAAATCATCACATTGCACATCTTAACCTACACAATGTTATACATCAATTATATCCCAGTAAAGCTGGGGGACAAAAAAGGACTGGATTGGGAAGAAGTAAAGAAATACAATGGTGAATTTCAGGAAAGGAGAAGCAACTCGACATTCAGACCACAGACAGGACAAGAAGGGGTCACCACACAGAGGCTGGAATGGACATTTATCTTCCACTGGGACAAAAGCAAAGTTGAAACCACCCAAAAGAACAGGGATAGGACTTTTATGTGGGATGCCATATGTCATCACAGTCTCCACAATCCTTAATAAGGGTGCATTATCAGGAAGTTAATAGAAACCAGGACAGAACTCACAGAATATGTGGATTCTGCCTGCTTAATATCACTTAAATATATTTCTTCCTTGAACTCTTTCTGCCACTACCCTATCGGTATCATTCAAACATCTCCTAACTAGTCCTTCTTCCATGCAGCTGTTAGTGATCTTTCTGCAAGGAGAATCTCTTTGTGTGACTCCTCTGCCCTTCAATGACCTTCAGTCAAGGCCTTCAATAAATTTCAATTCCACAGTTTGACACAAAAGGCCTTCAGAATATGACCTCTCTCTCAACCCCACACCTCACCAATCCCTTGCAGCCATCACCACCCCACTACCACCACTTATTTAGTGGTTATTAGGTGCAAGACACCCTGCTAAGAACTCTACACGCATTGTCTCATTTAATCCTCATAACAACTCCACTGGGTAGAAATTATCACCTTCATTTTACAGAAGAGGAGACTGAAAGCAGTGACGTTATATGACTTGCCCAAGGTCATGTGGCTATAAACAGTAGAACCAAGATCTGATCCCAGAGAGTTGAACTCCAAAGCCTGACACTGTAACTACCCTAATTAAATTGCTTATATTTCTTCAAATTAACACACTCATTCACAATTCTGTGTCTCTAAACATTCTATTACCTCTATATGGTATCCTTCTCTTCCCCAACCCCTTTCATTAGCCAACTCCTACTCATCCCTCAAAATTCAGGTTGAGCTTTACCTTTTCTGAAAGGTTTTCCTTGATACCCCTGGTCTGATTAGATGCCTCTCTTCTAGATTCCCAGAACACCCTCTATGAACTTTGGTATAGATGTAATAGGCAACTACAACTACAATGAAATGCAGTAATAATAAATTTTAAAAACCCAATATATCCAGTAATTTGCACCCTCCCCCACCTTCACCAAACAATGAGCTTGCCAAAAACAGAGACGTGTCTTAATCAACTTTAAATCTCTACATGTTCAGTTTGTTAAGGGAATAGATGGATGAATGAACCAATGACTGAAGGTGAATAGAAGGAAATTAAAAAAAATACCAATGGTTTACTTCAGTGTAAATAATGAATAATGAGAAAATGATAATGAAAAAAAGTAAAAAAAACCCAGCAAAACTCAAAGGCTAAATAAAGTGCCTGAATGGTTTATAAGCTCTCTTTCAAAAAAAAAAAAAAGTATTTATTTATTTATTTTAGCCTTTATTTTTGAGAGGGAGAGAGAGCATGAGCAGGGGAGGAGCAGAGAGAGAAGGAGACACAGAATTCGAAGCAGGCTCCAGGCTCTGAGCTGTCAGCACAGAGCCCGATGTGGGGCTCGAACTCACAAACCATGAGATCATGACCTGAGCCGAAGTCTGATGCCCAACTGACTGAGCCACTCAGGCACCCCGCTCTCTTTCAAAGTCCAGGTACATCTCATGTTAGGGAATAGGGACTAAATATTCAGATAGACCCCTGCATAGTTGAAAAATCAAAGCTGAGAACAGTGTCTTCCCCAACCAAGGTGAACCCATAGATGGATGACAGAGTGTGGCAAGTTGAACAACGGCCCCAGGAAAACCTCCCATGAACTTCAGAACCAATGGGAGGTTTTACAAACCTTAAAAGAAGGAAGCCTTAAAGATAGAGTTGGCACAAAAAGTATCCTTAGGAATGGGAGGAGGCAGTGTGAACAAGATTTTAGTCTTGACTGAGGTGCTCCTAGGAAAATTACAAATTGGATGTATTCACCAATGGGTAAACGTCCAAGAGATTTAGGCTGTCCTCCCATCATTTGTTGTCCAAATCCTACTGCCTCTTAAGGTCTATGTCAAATGCCCTTATTCTATGTAGTACCCAGTACCTGATCAAGAGTGAATTCTTCCTTCTTCGAATCCTGCAATTTCATTCCTTTTTCAAGGCACTTCTAACAGACTTCTTTGATTAGAATTATATATATGCTTATGAACTGAGAACTAATTGAAGGAGCACTATGCTTTCCTCAGACCTGGCTTATTCAATACATACTTGTTGGACTAAAGGGAATCTGTTTTGCAAATGTGTGGTCTGCAGAGTTATTAAAGACAGAAGCTGTAATTGAGTAACTAGACCCAAAAAGAAGCCCTGGCTGTGAAATGAGGAAAAAAAGATACTATTGAAAGGATCTAGAAAAATGTACCCAGTCACCAGGTACTAGGTTAGGATGTCAGTATAAAACAGGTGAAACAGCTCAGCCTCACAGAAGGATAGAGTTGGCATTTGACAGTCAGCTGATGAATATATCTCAGAAGACCATGCAGTGCAGGGAGAAGTGGTCAGAGGTAAAAAACTTCCACCAGCCTGTAATTCAGAGAGACAGTTATGGATCTCAGAAGAAGTCAGTCTCGAACAAATTAAGCTTGGAGGAGCAAAAAAGATTCTGAGATGGACTGAGAATTCACCTACTCACCCCCTAAAATTGCTCAAATTTTGGTCACTTACTTTAGTACCAAACTAAAACTTAACCGTTGCCACTTCTGTTCAACTCAGTTATGTCACATCTTGTCCAATGGTCCCTATCAATCCACAAATGTCTCATATGGTCTAGAAGGCCCTTACTCTACACTTTATTCAACCTCAAGAACATCAAGGACTTTGTCCTGACCAACTTTCCATCATAACCATGGTATAGGAAAAGCAAGGACCTAAGAGCCACTGCCAACTGGTCCCACCTGATCCTGAACCTCTTACCAGCTGGTACTGGTGACTGTACAAGTCATGGCAGTTGTTGAAGATATACTCATATGTGGAGTTCAAACAGGCCTTCACACAATCTTTTACCACCTGGCTGGCTCTTGGAGGACTCTGCAGTTCTTGCACCTGCCAATTAATAAAAGAAATATGGGTCTATGGTCCTGCTCACCTGTGCAGGATCTCCTCCTAGAACTCCCCTCAAACTATTCCAGATCCCATCATCCCTCAAAGAGTCCCCGGACCTTGCCCAAGGATGAAATTGCTAGGATAGCTGATTGGGAGAACTGCCCATCCCATCTCTGTTGATCCATGGTCTTCTCAGATGTAACTCAGGGAAAGGTGTATGGAAATGTGGGCTTAGAGGTGACGAATACTATAGCTTCAGATTATACCCAGTGATTCTTATTCTCCATGTTCCTGTGGCCAGATCCCCAGCCCATCACCATCCCACCCAGTTCATCTTTTACCTTCATTCTGAAGAAAGTAATGCTGGTCAGCAAATCCACTGTTGACTTCAAGTCCTGAAGCCGCTCAGGGCTTCCAGCAGGGAAATTATTCTGTTGCAAATCAAGCAAATTTAAGAAAGGAACAGAGAAATATGAAAGCCTTCCCTGCCAAAAGCAATGAAATCAAAAGCTTCCTTATCTGCTACCCACTGGGATTTTCCCCAGTTGAGCTGAACAAAAAAGCTATAAAACTACAGGTTTCCCTCTCTTTTCTACTGACAGACAGGCCCTTGCCAAAAGCAGGGGTTAATAATCCCCACCCCAGAAAGCAGCACTTCCTACACTAACCCTACTTCCCATGCAATGTGTGAGCATTTGCACAAGTGAACACACACACACACACACACACACACACACACACAATTTATATACACGCATTTTTCTTGGGTGAAGATTCTTACACCCAAACAGTGAGTTCTTCAAAAGTTATAATCTAACTGTATATTCTGCAATATAAGTGGAGCCACACTACAGACCAGACTGAGATCGAGGATGTGTATTTTCTGTGCAAGGGACCCCAGCTAGTCCACATTCCAGAGCCAGAAGATGGCAGAGTTCTGAGCAGAACTGCTTTTGGAGTGAGTTCCTTAGGACCTTCCCACCATGCCTCACTTCATTCCCCTTGGCATGAGTTTTAGGAGGAAGCTGCCAAGAAGAGCTGAAGGGAGATGTTGAGCCACTCTCCATTTTAAGGATTGCTTTTTTAAACTCCAAATGGCTACTTATATGCCAAATATAAGATATACAGTCAACTTTCCATTATTCATGCAAATGGAGGACACTGAAATTGCAAGATAATTAAAACTCCACTTCTTTTTGACTTTGAGGTTATTTTTATACTTACTTTTTAACGTGGGTATATTGCCTGTTCTGGAAATTTATGACACTTTAAAGCAAGTAATGAAGCCATTCTAAGAAGATCTAACTTAGGAAGAATTGGGAAACTGCCCATTTTCCTGTCCTGTCCTGTCCCAGGTACTCACCCTCCTAGTACATCTATTTCCTCCCTCCATCCTAGGAATGGATATGACCCCTGCTACAAATTACTTGCCCAAGCCAAGCTACTCATACCTCCCTTGAAAAAGAAGGAGAGTATGGAAAAATACAAAAAAGAAACGTTAGGTATCTAATTCTTAAAGGGGCATTTCTGGAAGAGATTATCCTCAGGAGACTCCCTAATGAGAATGTCATCAGTAGTTGAATGGAGTGACATCAGTGGGGTTGGAAAGCCAACTACCTGTACAAAATTAGCCACACCTGCTGCTATTCACACACTGCATGCTCCTTGGAGTTTGAAGAACCACACATGTCAGTGGCATTGGCCATGTATGTATATGTGATGACATGGACCAATTTTCCTTGCCTTCAATCTTTATAGCCAAGATTGGACTATAGTCTCTCTAGAAAGAGCTTAGTATTATCTGTTATCCCACCTCACAGTCATGTCTTCACTCACCCTGTAGGTAGAGAGGTCAATTCTCAGTGAGTTGTGCAGCTGGTCCAGTAGTTTTACAAATCTCTCTTTCTAAGGGTAGGATACAAATAACAGGGAAGAGAGAAATAATCTGAGTTCCTTAGACTGTAGCAGAAACAGAACCATCTCTGGCTGAGGAGGAGACGTTGGTTTGGGGACACATCCTATCTCATCCCTGCCCAGCAGAAGAACAACCAATATAAGGGAAAAGTGGGATGGGTGGCTCGTGTTCCATCTCTTAGCAACTCTGTCTCAAATGAGATCTTCTCACACTGGCAAGGGGACAGGAAGCCCCTGAGAGAGGAAACAGCTCTTTCTATGTAAGAGTCAAAAGGAGATGATCCATGCTTCTCCATTCCTTTGGGACTCTAACTCTTCTTATTCAAATAAAAGGAAACTTGAAACAATTCTCTTATTTGTTCCTGAGTCTATGGTCTCCTAACTTACCTTGGGGCAGCTCAAAAACAGTTAAGTAGCCAGAGTCTAGCAGTAATGATAAGAGGGAGGAATACTCATTCATTTGGAAGGTGATCAAGCAGACCTGAGAGGGCTTCTCTTTACACCACATTCCATATTGTTTTTCTTAGTTTATACTTTTTAAAATGTTAAAATAAATAACATACACCATTTTAATAGTTGATTTTTATAGAAAAGATATAATTAAATGTGGAATCACATGCCTATAGACTTGGTATAGCACTCCTAGAATTCATATATTGGTTATATTATACATCGTTAGGTCTTCAGTCAATATATAATGGGATGAGATAATGAAACACATATTTGAGTGGCTTAATCAATGCTGTTAGTTCATCTATAGAAAGACTCTATTAAAATAAAAAAAGGTAGTTACTATCAAAAAACAGGGCTCAGAGAACCAGTAGATTTGGGAAGTATCAGTAATGTTATTCCTAAAGAGGCAATCTTTGTGGTGGGTCAAAGAGACTTCAGTTTATATTGAACTTATGTCAGGTGATATTCTGAATAAAGATTCAACTTCTCAAGTATCTTAAAACCAGGAAAGGGCACATCCTGGATAGGGTAAACAGTCCAACACTAGAAAAGGGATAGGCTCAAGGAATATACTGGTATCATCACTTAGACATCAGTCTCATATGAACTTGAGTGGGAGGAGTCAGAGAGAAACTGAATAATGTTAAGAAAGGTCCACTTGTGGTCTTGCAGGACTAAGGAACACAGTGACTCAACCAAGTTCTTGGCCTAGAAAGATTCTGTGTGGCAGCCCCCCGCCCGCCCCCCATAGTGGTAATATTCCACGTTCTCTCATTTATCCATGTCTGAGGAGAGTTCATTAGTAAGTGTGCCTATCCATAATGAAATAAGGACAGTCCATTAGCATAGTCTACATACCCATAAGGAAATAAATTCATCTATCTAAGTGGCAGCTCTGGTGCCTACTGTGAAAAATCAAACTTTATTAATAACAAATGAGTAGGTATGTTTTTATATCACACTCACCCCAAAGTTGGAAGCTGCAAAGCGGTCAGATGCAGAGACATTGGTGGAGGCGGTTGTGTGGGCATAGTAGGCATTGATGTTGGCCAGTAAGGTGCTCATCACTGCTGGCACACCAGGACACATGTACTTGGATGACAAACATGCAAAGTGCCTGAAAAACAGTATTCTTGGCCTCAAAGACTCTTCAATGATTGCAGCAAAAAACAAATAATCAGAAGAGCTTACTGGTGTGTATGAAGCTTCCAATCATTTTGGCATGCAAGAATCTTTGTAATTTATTCATTCAAATATACATTCAGTGAATGCCTACCATGTGCCAGGCCCTGTGCTAGGTGCTAGAATCCAAAGATGTGATAGCCTGGCAGAGAAAGCAAGAGTAAGAAAGTCAATAAGCCAAGGCATGCTCTGCAAAACTACTGTAGAAACATACAAGATCACTTAAATCAGAGTGGTGGAGGGCTGGAAGGGATTAGAATAAGGCTTCTCAAAGAAGAGATGGTTGAACCAAATCTTAAAGGATTAGTAGGAAGTAATCAAATGGAGAAGTGTTCAGGCAAAGGGAAATTCCATTGCAAAGACAAATATATTCATGGCAGATTGATTCATTTGGGAAAACCTCAGTTATGGCTACTGTTCAGGTATATGATATAGGAATACCAAGAAATAAAAGAAGCATAAAATAGTTAACAGAACAGTTTACCCTCAATACTATATTTTAAAATGAAGGCACAGTATGATCAGATTAGTCTTTCAGAAAGGCCCCTTTGATGATAAATTGGAGGGCGACTCAGATAAGACTAGGATGGAAAGAGCAGTTGAAGAGTTACTATAATCATTCAAAAAAGAAGCAATGAAAGCACTAAATGGAACAGAGAAATGGTTAAGAGTACAGACTCTAGATCAAGAGTGGGTTTGAATCTCAGCTCCACTATTTACTCAGTGACTTTGGATAAATTACTTAAACTTCTCTATGCCTCAGTTTTCTTACCTGTAAAATGGAAAAAATAATGCTACCCCCTCATAAATGAGTTAAAATTCATAAAATGCTTAGAACAATGCCTGGAACATAAAGAAATGTATGAGGGAGTTGTTATTATCATTATCGTTATTGTTACTATTGCACTATAGCAATAGTGATAGATTAAAAACAATTTTAGGAGATAGAATCCAGAGGTTTTAGAATTTTGATGTTGGAAGTCAAAGGGCAGTAGTAATTAAGAAAGAAAAGTTTAAGCTGATTCCTAAATTTGTGTGGACAACTGCATTTAAAATTGTTCCATTTACTAAAATAGGGAATATAGGAAGATAGACATATTTGGTGGAGATGTTGTTGATTTGGAAGAAGGAAGCAGCTGAAAATGGATCTGAAATTCAGGAAAAGGTATGATCTGGAAAAAGAAATGGAGTCCTCAACCCAGAAGAACTGGTTAAGGTCACAGGTTTGGATGAGATCATCTAGGGAGAATGAACAGAGTAGGAATGGTAAGGAGGCCATTCTCAAACCTCATTCCTCACTGTATTTCTTCTCTCCACCTATAATGAACTTCTTGTAATTCCTTGAATGTTCTATTGTCTGCTGCATCTCAGCGCCATAGCACATGCCCTACCAGAAATGCTCTTCCACCTTTCCTGTATTTCAAGACTCAGTTCAAGTGTCAACTCTTCAATGGCTTCCCTCACATGCCTCCCCTAAAAGGTAGATGGTTTCATAAGTCCCTGTTATTACTTCTACCATAGCACTTATCATATTATATCGTAATTGTTTGTTTACTGGTCTCTCCTTCCTACTGGACTGCGTTCCCCAAGCACAGAGGCCTCATCTTACTCCATCTTTGTGTTCTCAGCACCTAACACAATATATGACCCATAGAAGAAACTCAATAAAAATTTGTAGAATAAATGAAGCATGTCCAGGGTAATAGTCACCTTCTGCTTACAGCTCTAGTGGCAGCCTCACCAACATACAAACAACAAACTCTTACATACTAGTATATACAAACTCTTCATAGTAGGCAAAATTTTCTGGCATAGGAGTCTTGCTCAACTCCAGACACAGCTGCTTTTTCTACAGTTTAGTGCCTTCTTCAACATCCAGGCCAATCTATGAAAGCTTGTCTATCAAACACATATACATAAGCACACATGCTGCATCTCCTCAGGCCTGTGATGTTTGGGCAAGTTTGTCCTGGTATACCCTCTCATGCCTTTTGCCCTTCTTATCTCTGCACTCTGGGGGAGACAGGTAAGTATCATCTCCCTGAATTACTGACAAATATACTCCCTTTATACATATATTTTCTTTGCCTTGGGGCATAGACCCACCTCACCTCAGCTCAGAGAGGAAAGCAACAAATCACTGTATACTACCCCACTTAAGGACCTATTTACCCTGTCAGTGCGCCTTCATTAGCCTCCCCAAGAATTAAAAGCCACTTCCCAAAGCCCCAGGGGAGCCTCACGTCATGGCCTGATATATGGACTCGATGCCATAGCGCATGGCAAATTCATCCACAATTTCTTGGGCAGTCTCATCAAAGTACACCTTCCATGCATCATCTCCTCGAGCCTCAGGAATCAGGACTCCTCCACTACCCTGAATGTCTGTGAGGTAATGGAAAAGGTTCTGCAGGAGACAGAGCAAAGGAAATAGTTAAATACATATTAAAAATAAAACTAAAATCTGGTGGTAAAGTCCAGGAGAATATGAATAGGGTTCCAAAGAAATTCTGTCAAATCATTGCTAGTTCCTTGTGTGGCCCAATAGGCCTTCACATGAGTGAAAGAGAACAAAGGCTGGGACTATTACTTGGGCTGTCCGGGGTAGCATGGTGAATAAAAACCAGGCCCCAAATCTTCAACCATCCCGCAATCCCATTTATTGTCAAAGGCCTTCCCAGCACTGCTTTCTGACACCCCATCTACCAAAGGCTGGCTCACCTCATGGAGACACGTATATTGCACATGATACGGTGCTACCTTCTCCTCCCCCTTGATCTCCACACTGATTTGTAGTCGGATAGCCCCTGAGACAGCTGATTTATCTGTCCTCTTCTCTAGGAAGAAAAGAAGACCAGAGATTGACACCAATGCAACTACAGATAGCGCAGACAGCCCCCATCCTGGCTTAATCCAAGGAAAAAGAGGCACTAATCCAAAGTTCACATAACAGAGTGAACTCACTCCAGCGACCACATAGTCTACAAATACCCCCAAATATTCCCAATATTAATTTCTTTTTATTTATTTATTTTTATTTTTTGTTTTTTGTTTTTCCAATATTAATTTCATTAAGAGAATAGGGAGCTAAAACCATTAGAGATGAGCATGAAGATTAAAGGGCCTCCTGAAATCTGAAGAATGGCTGAACAGCCAGACTGAGTTCCAGCCACTTCCACTCCTCTGTCCCCCATCTCTACTCATCGTCAGTTCTCTGCAGATAAGACAGGCTCTGTATGCTTTAGGGATTGAGTGATGGGTTTTGGTAGGCAGGATTTTCCCCCAGATTTCCCATTCATGCTCTCCCTTCCCAGAAAATTTCTCTGGTCCTGTTTCCTCACCCAAGTTGTACCAGACGTCCATCTCGCCACTCAGTGTCCGAACCTCAATAATGGTTTGACCAAGGAAATCATCAGACTCTCGTTTAAGCCGCTGTTTTACTCTTGACTTGATGTCATCATCTTCATCCCATACACGTACCTTGATGCGGTCAGAAGAGTTGTGGCACTCACTGTGAGAGAAATAGGCAGGCTCTGTTAGGTACCAACCAAGCAGTACTCATTCTTATTACTTCCAATTCCCTCCCAAAGCTCCATCAACTGTACTTGAAGCCTTGTAGAGGAAATGAAGGAGTCAGGGAACAGTGGGTGTCAGCCTAGGTGGCTCTACATACCATTATCATACCATTCCTTATTGCCTTGACACAAAAAGTGGGGAGACAGAAGAGTAATTAGAGACCATTCTGATTTCCTGTGCAGCTAGCTGTATCAACAACACTAACAGGAAAACACCTGGACAAATGCTACAGAGCCACAGGAAAGGACTGCTAGTTCCCTTCCCAGAGTCAGTAAAGGTGTCAATGTTCATGGTATGTCCATCTGGTCATATCTGCTTAGCTTTCCATCTAGCTCCCCCCATCCATCTAGGTATGTGCTTGGTGAACTTCAATCATTCTTTAAAACCCAGGTGAACTGTCATTTTGCTCTATGAGGTTTGCTTTGGAAAAGGGAGTTTGGTCAGATCCCCCCTCACACTCTCCTTCCCTCACAGTTGCTTAGTGTGTCCTATTGCCTCATATAGGAGTTGTACTTGACTGAATTTGCTACTTCTTTCCCTGTGTTCTCATACTATTTTTGCACACTCCATTAAAATAGTATAACTGTTGGTCTACTGAAAAACAGCCAAATCAACAAGGAGCTTCTTGAAGGCAGAGACTGTCTTACACATTTTAGATACACAATATCATCTACAGTGTCTTGTATAGAATAGGGGCTTAATAAATCATTTACTAAATGGATGAGAGCAGGCAAAATTGACTACAGAGTCAATTCATTTAAAATTCATCATAAGAAGAATTCAAGCAGGAACCTCTCAGATTCTCAAAGGAATAGGTGCTTCCCCCAGTAACTATTGCCTCTGGACTCGAGGCCAATTTTACTAGGCCTCAATCCCTTTCCACGTTGAGTTCTCCAAGGAGCCAACAGAAGAAGATCTCTATATAACCAGCCTGTTCATTAGGTAATTCAGATTCTAAGTCTTGGTATAAGGTGTGTGACAAAGCACCTGGATTCTCCACACATTAGTCTGTGTCCTAGACTAGAGCTTGACATTTTTTCAACAACCATCTTGTACTGTCTTATGAAATAGTCTGTAAGAAAGTAAGACAATGGAAAAAGGAGTGGGGGTGGAAGCTGAGAAAGAAAAAAAAGCAGAGCTTTTTAAGGGAAACAGAAACTTTTCCAGATCCCAGATTTCTATCTTCAAGCCAGAATTACCCAGTTGGAGGACACGGACATTGCTTCCCAACTCTCCAGAAGAGTCTAATCCTTCCTAGGCAGGATAGCAAGGCTGAAAGGTACACAACAGGGTGGCCAGTTCCTGGCTGTCACTGAGCAGTAGTAAAATCTTTCTAACGCTAGAAAAAGCAGTATGGAGTGCCCAGGAGCCCCTGATACAATAGCCCATGAGAAGAAACCCAGAAAATAAATGACTGCTGCCCAATTGAATCCTATGAGAAATAGGCTTCTCCAGTACCTCTGGCCCATCCCTCTTTGTTGAAAGAATTTTTATTTATTTAAAGTAATCTCTACACCCAATGTGGAGCTCGAAATTATGATCCCAAGATCAAAAGTTGCATGCTCCACTAACAGAGCCAACCAGGTGCCCTGCCTCATCCCTCTTAGGGTCCAAGCCAAGGATAATAGGACTTAATGCTGCTTCTGAAATACACATAGTCCCAGGTAAGACAAAACCCTCTGTTACTTACAAATGGAACTTCTCTTCCCAAACAGGGTTCAGATTCCCAAAAATAGTCTTGGTACGCTTCTTGGTTTTGCCCACTTGCACAGTCACGTAAGGGTCACTGGATCCTGTCTTGTCCTTGGCTTGTAGGCCCTGGGCACACACCACTGCAACCCAAATATAAAGGAGGAGGCTTCAGAGTGTGCTCTAGAAGTCACAAGTCTTCCATAGTACTACTCATATGCTGTCCATCTTAGAGCAGCCTCCATCTGCTCCTTGAACAGGAACACGAATCTTCTCACTCTTCCATATCTATGCTTAGCCCTGGGCTGCCAGTCTTTCTCTGAAAAGCTGCCCCAAGAATCCCACCTCCTCACCAGTGTCTTAACTGACCACCTTCCCCTACATTGATATATACGTGCTTCAGCCACACCCACTCAGCTAGTAAAGCACTAGCTTATTTCCTGATCTCCTACTATACCATTGCCCACCCCCCCAGCTCTTATAATATCAAACTGTTAACCAAGTCTATAACATCAGATTGTTTCCAAATCCTTCATTATCATTCATATCATTTGTAGGTGCTGGTCTTGCTCTCCCAACACCCAATGGCACCAGCCTCTAGGAGAGGAGGAGTGATGAACAGTAAGGCCCTCCTTCCCTCAATTCTACCTTCTTTCTCTCCAGCCCCCTGCTCCCTCAAACTCAGGATGCTTCTTCCCCAGGTTCCTCCCCATAGTCTAGGCCTTCCTGTCCCCTCAAACCTTGGCCTACTCACCAGTGATGGTAATCTTGGCCGACCATTTGGAGGTGCCATCCAGTACACTCTGCTTCACTGTTTTCATCTGTTGCACATGGGCAACTTTGCTCACAGTAAAGACATCCCGGATAACTTCAAAGATCTCTGGCTTATTCCGCTCTCGGATCTTCATGCGGTCCTTCATGGCCATGATTATGTTCTGGGTCCGGTCCTCAGCTCCATGTTTAGAACTCTTTTCTGCAGCCCCTGAAGGATCGTCAGAAATAGAAAGATAACCAATAGGCAACCCACCAGACAAAGGGTCAGGCTGAAGAATGCAGCTTAACAGAGGTCACTAAGAAGTGGAAGAAGCTTAAGACTGGGATAGCTCTCGGAAGAGTTCACCAATATGGGACCTGCTGAAGTTTAACGCTTGGCCAGTGGAATTTAAAATGCAACTCAAAGGGCAGCACAATCTTGGTAATTATTATGGGAGTTTATTATACTATTTCCTGAATTTTTCATAAAAAAAAGAAACAAAAAAGTTTAGCTCAGCCTGCAGTTGACCTTGTCTTTCTTCTACCCTAGGTGGTGGTTGAGAGTTACCCTTCAAGTTTAAGGCAAAAATATCCCCAATGGGCATTGCAGTTATCAGGGAGGGTTGGTGGATGGGCATGACAACTCCACCAATCTCATCCGACTTCCAAACCATGACAGAGATCCCAGAATTCATCATGGCACACACTGGATTCTGCCTCAGGGCTCTAATGCCTTTAGTCTCAGAAAATATGTAGTATGGTAAAAAAAAGAGCAGACTCATCTGATGTATTTCATCATATGGGCTTGTCAGAAAGGGCCTTTAGTCTCAGAAAATATGTAGTATGGTAAAAAAAACAGAGCAGACTCATCTGATGTATTTCATCATATGGGCTTGCCAATCCTTCCTTTACTGGCTCTGCAGATTGGTTTTTATCTCTATTCTCCAAAGACGTAGGTCTTTTCTACAAGACCTGGAGCAAAAATTAAGGCCAACATCTGAATCCTAACCCTGAAAAGATGGCAAGCAGATCTGTCCAGGGAAGGCCATAGAAGGGCATTTCATTCCACTCCTCACTTCACAGAAGCCTTAGGCAAAAGATACTTTCTGATAAATGAAAATGACCTGGGTTGCATCCTAGTCTTGCCATTTAGCATATCCCATACACTACTACTTTCTTGGACTGGGACCTCTGGAAGGCCCTTGAGGAAAGGATTGACACACTTGCTATGGAGCAGCATTTCAGAAAGTTTCCAGCAAGCAGCCTACACAGCCTGCCTGGCTTCTAGTTCTTAGTAATTAAAGCAAGAGTCTGCTGGCACCTGTGCTTGAAACCCCTTATGATGGATTTGGGTAATCATCACCAGCATTCATCTTCAATCTTTTCAGAGCCCCATCTCTTCCACTGACTTGTGCTACCTGTTTCTTCATGTCTGCTATAGCTATGCCACTGGCACCAATCTAGGGCCCTCCAAACGAAGACATTTTAAGTGAACAATTAGTTGAGGCCTCTCCCTGGGCCCCATTTATGTCACATATCTTTCTTGGGGATAATGAAGTGCTTCTGAGTCTAAAGGTGTCCCTTCTTTCTCCCCATAATCCTTGAAGTTTTCATTGCTATGACTTGGCTCTGAGTAAAATGTGGAAGACCTGAGGGGCAAGAAAATACATTCCCACATCCCTAAACCCTGCTCCCCCAGAGGTCCAGGCACAGTGGTTACAAGTCCTGCAGGAACAAAGCAAGGAGACAAGAACTTGGAGGGATACTAACTCCTTTGGCAGAAACTTGTTCCTTTTCCTGCTCCTATTCTCCCCACTCCATGATGGTAGCACAAATCACCTATTTAGTCAGGGCCTGGGAGTCTGGCACATTCTCCTCTGGGACCTCTGCCTGATCCATTTGTCACTTCTGTTCCCAGCACTGTTGTCTAAAACCTGCATCTATAGGCAAGGAATAAATGCTGCCTTCCCTGGGTCCTAGAGTCTATACCTCAAGAGGTTCTTCTGCGAAGCCTGGAACCTCACAGAACTCTCTCTTCCCATTAGTTTTGGTCCCCAATTAATCATGCTCTAGTCATTTGGGCGATATGGCCACTGCAGTGTGTACACTACTCAAGCACAGCTTCTGGGATCACCTGAATCCTGGAAGAGATTCTAGTTCTGCCAGAGGGCCACAGAAAGCTCGAATTTGTTTTCCTAAAGGTGCTTAAGACAGTGTGTTGTAAGACCTGTTATTTGGAAAGGCAATGCCCCTTGACTCAGGACCCTAGTTTCTTTGAAAAAGAAAGAACTTCATAATCAGGTAGACTAGAGGAATGATAGTTGAGCCATCTTAGCTCTTTGTTGCAAGACTATTTGGGAGAGGGCCTGCTGCCTCTGCTCTATACCCCTCATCCCACAGGGACACTCACGTTGCAGGCAGTCGGCGTTGAGCAGATCCTGGCACTTCTCATGGCACTTGACTCCACACTCACTGCAGCGCATGCCCTGCCGGGCAATGCCCCAGAGGAGACCTTCACACTCATAGCAGTAGGTAGGGGTAGTGGCCGTCCAGACCTCAAAGTTGTGGGGTGTGGTACACGAGATGGGGTAGATTAAGGCCTGCAGGGTTTTCTTATACACATGGGATTTCTGAAAGACACATACCCCATCACCCGCCAGCAACTTTAGGTCTCTAAGAGATACCAGAACTGAGATCCCTGCAGGGTAATCAAGACCCTGGTTTCTCCTCTGGCAATAAAGGAAATACGCTAGCCTGGCCCAGCCCACAGCCAAGAAGCCCCTGGAAGAAAGAAGCTCCTCAATGTCATGTGCTCCTGGTCATCCAAGAGAGATCTGACCCAAATGCTACATCTGAACCTTTTCCCAGCATTCAAGCTTTCTAAGAAAACAGAGGGTACTAGGCCCACCATAAAACCCTGAGTTCAGTGGTCACATACTCCAATGTAAGACTTGGGCTTACCTCTGTTCTGACCCCTTGCCTCTTTTAGTATGGAAAACTCAGACACAAAGCTATTTATCTGTTTCATTAACAATGTGTGCCTAACACTCATGAATTCTCAGTTAGAGTGGCTACCAGTCTTTAGGCCAGTGAACTCATGACAGCCCGTGGGTCACTTACCAGCTCTTCATCTTTGAGAGATGTGCGTGTAGCCATTGCAGAAGTAATCCCTGCCTTCCGGGACTGGACCAATGACTATGAGAGAAGACCGGCTGTCAGCCCTGGCTACTGCCAAGGGCTGGCAAATTCCTGGCAAAGGAGTTTCAGTGACCAAAGTGATTTGACTGTTTGACTTACTACCTTCTAATTTTACTGTCATTCACAGGAACCACCCATGGGTAACAGGTGATAAGAGTACCAAACAAACTGAGGGTTGACAGATGATGGGGGAGAGGGGGAAGTGGGTGATAGGCATTGAGGAGGGCACTTGTTGGGATGAGCACTCGATGTTGTATGGAAGCCAATTTGACAATAAATTATATTAAAAAAAAAAAAAAGATCCAAAACACAAGGCCCTTAGGAGACTGTTCTAACAATGTCAGAATGACACTTCTCTTAGGGTACCTATCATCCAAAGACTCTCTCTTTCCTTCACTCTTTTTAGGTTTCCCACCCCTTGTTTATAGGAAGACAAAGGAAAATGACAAGTTTAGAATTACAGTAGGAAATACATCATTAAGAATAGAATAAACTAGGGGTGCCTGGGTGGCGCAGTCGGTTAAGCGTCCGACTTCAGCCAGGTCACGATCTCGCGGTCCGTGGGTTCGAGCCCCGTGTCAGGCTCTGGGCTGATGGCTCGGAGCCTGGAGCCTGTTTCCGATTCTGTGTCTCCCTCTCTCTCTGCCCCTCCCCCGTTCATGCTCTGTCTCTCTCTGTCCCAAAAATAAATAAAAAACGTTGAAAAAAAAAAAAAAGAATAGAATAAACTATGTCATAGCCACATTTAAGAACCATCACTGAGGGGCGCCTGGGTGGCTCAGTTGGTTAAGCGTCCGACTTCGGCTCAGGTCATGATCTCACGGTCCGTGAGTTTGAGCCCCGCGTCAGGCTCTGTGCTGACAGCTCAGAGCCTGGAGCCTGCTTCAGATTCTGTGTCTCCCTCTCTCTCTGACCCTCCCCCATTCATGCTCTGTCTCTCTCTGTCTCAAAAAATAAATAAACACTAAAAAAAAAAAAACAAAAAAAACCCAGAACCATCACTGAGAACAATTTCATGCTATCCTTTATCCCTGGGTACCACCCCATGCCCACACAATCCCAGGTGGCTATAGAGGCCAGCAGCCCAAATGAGCAAGATACTCAGCTAAAGGGACAACATAACCACAGTCAAATCAACCAGGGCAGGGGGTTAAGTTTGAGAGCTGGGACTGCTCTGCTAGCTAAGCCCTTATGTAGAGGGGCCTCATGTTATCTGCCAAACCCAAGCTTTAAGAACAGCCCCCGGAGGGTGGACACTGGGTAGACAGGAAGTGTATCAGCCTAAACAGGAAAAACAGTTGGGAAGGGTCCAGGTGGTTTGAGATTCTTAAAGAGGATGGAAAGGGGCTCTGGAAACACTCACCATAGCCTGTGCAGAGGAGAGCAGAGAAAGGAACAACAGGATGTTAAAGCCACTCCCAAAAGCATGAAAAAACTTGCAGAGGCAACTGGGAGGTAGTCTTCCCAGTAGTCTGATCCATGTAGGGTACAACATCCCAACCCCCTCTGCCTCTATCCACTAAAAATTATCTTCAATCCAGCCAGCTATCCAGCGCCTAGAGCTTCTACTCTAAGGAGAGTTATGCCAGAAAATGAGATATAGGCAAGGTTAAAATATGGAGGATGAAAGTAGGACATGACTAACATACTGCTATCCAACTAGTTAAGCAAAGAAGAGCTGGTGTACAAAAAGGTGGGGTGGGGTAGAAGCAGAGGAAAAGTATGAAAAGAAAAAAGAGATGCAAGATAATGAAATAAAGTAATAAAGAAGAGATGACATCAAAACTCATCTTCATCCAACCAGCTTGATGGTAAAAAGAGAGGTATATTAGAAAGGAGGAAAAAGAGAAAGGAAAAGATACACAAGCAGTAGGAAAGAAAGGAAGGAAAGAAAAAAAAAAAAACAAGAGAAAATGGCAGAGGATAATTCCATTCAGCCAACTAAGGAGAGAGACACTGGTAGAGGGGAAAAAAGCAGGAAATGAAGGAGAAATGGGAAACGGAGTGCATAGAAAAAGCAAAATAGACTGAATGGGGGGTGGGGACAGAAAACAGGAGCAGAAAATGGTACTAAGAAAAGGGGTTCAAGTCTTACAAAACTTCTAGCTTTTGAGCTCTAGGATTGTGGGGGACCCTGGCCCCCACTTCACCCCTCACTACCCACTAGGCTATGCAAAATTCCTTGAGTTGATCCTGCCACAGGAGGTATAATCCAAGATGGGAGCTTCCAGTCATCCTGGAGGTCCTGAGATCAGCTTTAACTCTTAAGCCTGTTTCAATTCAATTCTACAATTTTTTATCATTACCTCTCAGTGCCAGACTCTGAGTTAAATACTAGGGACACAAAAATATTCCAGCAAGTCTATGTCTTGGGAGGAGACCATCACTTTATCTTTAAGGAGTAGCATCAGTGGTGCTCATTGCTAAACTCAATGATCTAGGTCAGGGCTAGAGGCAATTTCCATTCCAGGTCATCAAAAGAGGCTACAGAGAAACCCAAAGGAATAAGATACCTAGAAGACAACTCTGGTTTGAGATAACCCAGGTTTGAGGGCCCAAGCGATAGTTCCAGGTAGGAGCTTTAGCTAATGAAGAACCTGGGGCTCTAATAAGGAAATAAGGTCCAACTAAGGTCTCATCACTAAGTCTCAGTAAAGCTTTAAATGATTGATCTTCAGACCAATATTTGTCACTAAATGGACCACTACCAGTCCTGATAATATGCCATGGCCTAATGGGAGATACCCCAACCCTATAGCCTAAGTCTTCAAAGAGTCACTCACCAGATCACTGACAAGTGGCAGTGGCTTCTTTCTACGTAGATCTGGCATGCTGTCAATGCCATAGAGCCCTCCAGCTGGCCTAAGGGGAGAAGAAAATATGTCAAGACTTGTTATGGCAGGTTCAGTGTTCTATTCTCCTTGCTCACCCTCTCCCCAGAGGAAGATGAACTGATTTCCACCATGTGCCTTTGAGAGGGGTAAGGAAGACACAAAGTGAGAGAAATAACACTATGGAATGATGAGCAATGGAATCTGCTCTCGGGGTGCCCCTCCATGTTTCCTTCTATAATTTCAGCCAAAAACAGAGAGATATTTTATCCCACAAGGATACTTCAAGGCACCTCTGTTTACTTGAAGGCCCTTGTGCTGCATAATGCAAGGAGGGAATTGGTAGTTACGAGGGCCCCTCCCTAGACTCAGGACACAGACTCTGCTCCCCAAAGGTAAGTGTTTCCTGGCCTGTGCTAGAACAGAGCCCACAGGAATGGCTCTACAGAAGAGCTGCTGCCTACGTGAGAAAGACTGCTAATGATATGTAGAAGGAGACTTTCTCTATCCTGAGTAAAAGAGTCACCACTTCTGTCCATTCAAGCATCCTAAAGAAAAAGGTCTCCATGGAGAGGAGCTTGCATAACCAAGTGGAGGGAGGATAAGTGGGATAGGAGACTTCCAAATAACCATTTAGAGGGGGAAAGAAACAAAATTTAGGAAGGAAACAATAAAAGGACTCTGAAAGTCTAGCCTAGCCCTGTGGATACATCAGCAGGGACCAGGAAAAAAAGATTACAGTTGGAGCAACTGGAGATTTCTAAAACTTTTATACCATTTCTATGCATTCTGTTGTTCTTTGCCATTTCTTCCATAATCATATGAATAAAATTACAGAGAACATCCTGGAACACCATTCTCACAATGAGATAACCCGGGTTTTAGACCCAACTTTTCTACTAACTCACTCTATGTCCTTTGCCAAAATTCCTTCCTTTCTTTGGGTCTTGACGCCAATTCTATAAAACAAGGGGAATGAACTACAAAATTTTTCCAACCTTTTAGGAGTTGCTATTCCGAACCTCAAAGAAAAGAACTCATATACTTGGCTTTAATGAAAAGAAGGAGATGGGGAAGGTGGTAAGGTAGTTACATGGTATACTATAACTGATCTGAAAAAAGACATGCTTCAGAAAAATAAGTTAAGTACTGCCAGCAAGCTATATAGGTAAAGAATGGAGCCATAAATTAGATCAAGGCCAAGAGTTGGAACAGATAAGCTGCTGCTATGTTGATTTCTAATAAACTAGCTTCCTGAGCACAGGAAATGTACTTTGCTTTCAATGAGACTACCAGAGCTAGGGAAGTTCTCAACTTGTGACAACTTCTAAGGACTAAGCTGAAGGAAAGATGACAGGAAGGCATTTAGAAAATCAGTGCATGGGGGGCGCCTGGGTGGCGCAGTCGGTTAAGCGTCCGACTTCAGCCAGGTCACGATCTCGCGGTCCGTGAGTTCGAGCCCCGCGTCGGGCTCTGGGCTGATGGCTCAGAGCCTGGAGCCTGTTTCCGATTCTGTGTCTCCCTCTCTCTGCCCCTCCCCCGTTCATGCTCTGTCTCTCTGTCCCAGAAATAAATAAACGTTGAAAAAAAAAATTAAAAAAAAAAAAAAAAAAAGAAAATCAGTGCATTGCCCCACTTAAAAATAGCTTAGATATGTTCCATTATCATGTATGTATTTTATAATCATTAGAAAAAAAAGCTAAAGTCCTGAGGAAGGGCTGTTGAAGTAGCAAGTTTGTGGCTAATTTAAAAAACTATAGTATGCACCACTCAAGGTTCTTGCAACATAAATGAGCTTTAGACAAGAGAAGGATAGCTTATTCCCATGACCTATTAAAAAAAAAAACACAAAAATCACAAGGAAAAGGAGTATGTAAAAATGTAGTAGGTAACTTTATGATCTGTTCTTATTTCTTCCCTGATCATGAGGGAGAGAAGGCAGCCACTGGAAATTCTTATGTCAGAAGAACATACGTCTTATGTCTCCTTTATGGGACAAGGAGAAATGGAAGATCCTGAGAAATAATGGACAGTGTATGTGCCAGGGAGAGGTGGGGGAGGGCACTTAAACTCTTTTCTCTCTTGGGAATAGTCAGTTATAGACAGCAGTTGAGCAGCTGAAAATGACTCTTTGCTGCAGTCACATGGGTGTGAAACTCCCAAACAAGAAGCACAGAACACACAGAGCTCCTAAGGGATGCTACTTATGTCTTGACAAGAGTAGAATGGAGTAAGTAGGTGACTCACAACAGCTGAAGCAGGACAGAGTCCAGAGAGTAATCTAATCAGCTACACTATCAACAATGGAATAAAAGAGAACTGTGTCAAATGCAGATATTTTTCTAGTTTCCTCTTTTATACCTAAAAGGGTTATCACTAACTATGATGCAGTGAATCAAATTCTAGAGGCAAAGATAGGGAAGCCCCAAAGTTCCCTCCCCTGCTTCAGGGGAACCATGCTATAAAGCTCTGTCTTCTGTCTTTGAGGAGTCAATCTGCAAAGTTCTCCCCTCTCCTCAGACAACCAACCAATCCCTATAGCAGAGACTCTTCTTTCCCAGGATCCAACTTATGGAGTGTTTTCTACTGTTTCTCAGGGGGAAGCTAGAAGCAGCACGAGAGACTGTAAAATCCACAGAAAACTTGTAGGGAATCACTTACCCTCCTGGGAGCCACTGGGGCAGAGAGGGGTTACCATCATCTGGAATCTTTAAAAAGAGATAGAAAAAAAGTTAAATCCTAGAAAAGATGGGAGACAGCCATATTTCTTTGGTCAGGCAGTAAACAGTAAAGTAGGAATCTCAGAGAAGAGTAGGTCACATACACAATGTGGTGACATAGCCAGACTGATGTGTAAGCAAATGCCCTGATGAGGCTGAGCAACAAGCAGGTTGCCAAAATGAGTGCTACTTTGTCTCCCTTCTCCCCAGTGAATAGGAAGAATATAAGGTCAAGCTCTAAGGCTAAGGTCCACTGGGAGTGTGAGAACTATCAGAACTTCTATCCCCCTCACACAATTCACTGGTATATATAACAGTAAGCCAAGGCCAAAAAAAAAAAAAAAGATCCAGTTAGGCTTCCAGGCCTCGCTTAAGCAAAAGGACCACGTCATACAGAGTCTGGCCTTCTTCTAGTTATATTCCTAAATTCCCTTAGCTATCACAGAGTGGTGACTTGGTCCTTCTGGACTCCCATCTCATCTTGTGATTTGACTTTGTTCAGGTTCCTTGAAGCCCTAACTCACAGACATTCTACATTTGATAAGGTCTCTATATATATAACAAGAAAACCCAGGGCAGGTTGGATACTTAGATTATCATTCTGGTGCTGTTTATGAGCTCTATAATGAGAAGTTGAAAACTGAGGTACCAAATAATTCAAAGAAGAAACTGCCTGAAAACAGTTTTTAAACGTTTCTCCACAAACAAGCAAAAAACCAAAACCAAAACAAACAAAAAACCCAAAAACAAACATTAAAAAAACACACACAGAAAAAAAAGCAGTGTAGACAGAAAGTTCCAAAGCTTCTAGGGCTTTCTAGAGAACCAATGGTAAATGCTGTTTAGGCTCAAACAGAGCTAGTGCTAGCAGGTCTGGGGCTTTGTGCCCCCCTTCTTGTCCCCTAAACTCCCCAAAACTTTCCTGCGTCCTAAAACCTGGGGTCCAGTTAACTATCCTGGACCAAATGTGCTCCAGGACAAGGGAGACAAAAGTAAGGTATTTAACTTGTACAGGGGGTAAAGTTTTGGGAGGGCCCTGGCTGGGAGAAGTTATGGATAAAATTAGGTAAAACAGAGTAGAAAAGGGAGAGGTAGGACAGGCATGGTGTTGGGTAATGTAAAAGTGGGTAAGAATTACCTTGGGTCAGCAGTAAGGGTCAAGATGAACTTTGGATGTAAGACCCTTCTCAGACCGTTCTCAGGTTGTCTGGACTCTAAGTAAGCTTATCTGCCTATTGACTACAGCCCTTCACAAACCCATTTCACCTTATCTGGCTCTTGCCCTGGTTCTGTGGGTGAGATGATACTGGCAAAAGGACAGCCAGGCCCCAAAAGAAACCAGAAGTGGATAATGCAAGTCCCCTAAGGTTGTTTTTGAGGGGTAGCCTATCCCTAAATCCCCAGATCCTACCACACAGAACTTACCTTCCCTTTGGAAACAGTCACTGTACTGAGCAGATTTTTATTTCCTACCTAAAATTAGATGTTTGCCAAAAACCACTGACCTTAAGGAAACAAAGTCACAAAAAGTCTCTGGGAATCAGGGTTCAACAAACTCAGATCATACACATTTCCTGTGCTTAGAGGGGACAGTGGGTCTGCAGAAGCCTGCAGACAAAAGCATAGAGCATGCACACACAGGTACTGAAGGAGGGTTGTGAGAATGAGAGGTGGTCTAGATAAAGTACCTACAGCGGGTACATTCATAGACACAACTTATACCTGAGAGAAACAAGGTGATCATGGATCCTGCACACAGGGCGATAAAGCATGTGCGCACACCCATTCGAAAAAGGATATTCAGTGTTCATCCGGGCCTGAATCACAGGCAAAAGCAAACCCTCACAGTCTTCAAGAACCAGTGCACAGCATGATTTATACAATGCATTCACATGGCATGGGGGAACCACATCACAGGTCTACAGAAGCTTGTGTTCACAGAGAGACCAAGAAACCTGCTCAGAAGCACAAAGCACATTCACACTTAGGGCCCCAGGCAAGAGGCACAAAATGCCTACAGCAATTCCTGCTCTCAAATACAAAGTGTATGCATGCTGGGCTCAGCAAGGGTTTACAGCATATGCCAACCTGCAGCAACAAGCAAAAAATGGACAAACACTGTGCAAAATAGAAGAGAAGGGCAATCAGTGTTTGGGGGAGTCAAACTGAGTACAAGTATAAGCACACACATGCTACATTGAATGTGCACCATGCTGGCACACACATTCTCACACTGTGCTCCAGGGACGTCTGCAGGAGCATATACAAAAATGGAGCATGCCCACAAACTGCTTTTAAGGAAAAACAGACTATCTACATGAGCCAAAGCTCAGAGGCACAGATCACGTGTGTGTGCGTGTGCATGTGTTCGTCCACACGCACACGCACACACACACACACACACTGTGCTCAGGAGAGAAGGGTAGAAGATAGACAACACAAAGGACCCAAAGGGCCAGAGGCACAACCTGAATGGCTCCTCGCTTTCCTTCTGCAAGGAGAGAGAAAGCAGGGAAAAAAGGGCAGAAAGGTTAGTAGATTCAGTCCCATAGCACGGAACCCAAAGAAAATGCCAGCTAAACCTTAAGGGACATGGAGGAAAGGAAGAGATCCTCTGAACAACTGGTTAGTTCACAGAGCCTAACTCCCAGAATCCTTACCTCCCCTATTGACTGGCCCCTCCTTTTAGTTTAGACCATTCCTGGTTTGGCAACTCAAACTAAAGGACAAAGCCTGCCTGGGGATTTCAATCACCTTTCTTCCCTTTCCAAAGTGGCCTGCATGCAGCATCAAGGAAACCAGTGCCACACACTTTGTTACCAAGGGTCACTCCAACAGGCTATCTGAGCTGGGCTAAGCACAGAGGGAGTTCCTTCCTTGGAAGCTACATGAGCTCACTCTGGATCTGGGATGAGTCCTCAAACGCCAAAGGCCTGGTGACTGAACCCTTTCCATTTCACAATGCAGGCCATGCATTTGCCCAGTAACCCTGGCCTGTTTTCCCAAAGCCTAAGTTAAGGTAGGCCAGGTTAAGGCCTGGAGTTAAGGCTAGGACCGGGATACTCAAAGGCCATAGTTGGGGGCATCAACTGGCCACTGACCTACAAAGTTACCATGATCTAGATGACAAAACCGTGATAGCAACTCCAGGCCTGATTATCTATTAAATCCAGAACAATTCTCCAAAGGAAATTGATGCTTCCAGAAGGGCTTTAGCAAGTCACAGTAAAGGAAGATAAAGTCCAGAAATTACTCCTCCTAATCATCAGACTACATTGTCTCTAGGCCACATATGGATAGCTCCACAGGTTTCCTTCTCTAAGGCAAGTACATTCACCTGGGCTGATCAGCTACCCTCTTTATTTTCCCTCCCTTTTAAATATCCACTGACATTACATAATAAGTAAAAGGGAGAATCATAAAAACTAATTCCTAAATTTCCAATTTTTCAGCTATTTTTGATGACTTAATGGGTCACCTGACGTGACAGAAGAGTTAATTCAGGAATAGGAATCCTCCAAAATAGTGCAGCAATAGGAAGGTGAATGAGATGCAAAAGACACTTGCTGGAATGGGTCATATCTCTCCTACATTTACACCCACCTCCCTGATTGTATTCTGCTGTCTTTGAAAATGAAAATTAGGCAAGGAACACTTTAACTGACCCTGTGATTCAAATTGGAAAGGTTTCTCTCCTACTCCACTATCTTGAAAATACACTGTATACATCATGTCAAAGTTACTTTGTGTCTTTCTGTTCTTCCCAGAGTTCCCCATAACACCTAAGAATCTGCTGACAAGGCTGTCAAGGCTCTCCATATATATATACAATTTTACCCTTGTAGCCTGAGGGCTTAGCACATCTCCCAGCATTTGTATGTAGTTAAAGGAACTGAACTTTGAGGACTTAGAAAACAACAGCTTCTCAGAACTGAGAAGCTGATTGGTCTTTTGCCAATCACCAGAGAAAAACGTAGGTCTGTTAGCCAGTAGCCTGTACCATATTCCAGACTGCAAGGAACTGCTGTATTAGCTCTTTAGTTTGTCCCACCCACTGGACAAATATAACAAAACCTTTTTTTTTTTTTAATTTATTTTTGAGAGAGTGCACACATAAGCAGAGGAGATGCAGAGGGAGAGGAAGACAGAGTATCTAAAGCAGGCTCCATGCTGACATCAGAGAGCCCGACGTGGGGCTCGAACTTGCAAACTGAGAGATCATGACCTGAGCTGAAGTAGAACGCTTAACCAACTGAGCCACCCAGGTGCCCCTCTTTTTTTAAAAAAATGCTTATTTTGGAAAGAGAGAGCGTGCACGCTGCGACTGGGGGGGGGGGGGGGGGCGGGGGGCAGAGAGAGAGGGAGACAGAGGATTGTAGAAGTGGGCTCTGCCCTGATAGCGGAGAGCCCAATGTAGGGCTGGAACTCACCAACTATAAGGTCACATGACTTGAGCCAAAGTGGGACTCTTACCCGACTGAATCACCCAGGCACCCCACAAAACCTTTCTTGTTAAGAGTCAAACTTTTTGTGGTTCCTAACTTCTTAAAATGCCTTAATATTTTTCTACTTAGATTTAGTTTTCAGTTTAAGTGCTATAGGTCTAGGGGAAAAAAAAAAATTGCCTGACCCCTAAGAAGGATAGCACTCTTCCAGACACTCCATTTTATAAGGAAGGGACATACTTCCTCATCATTAAAACAATCTTAACTCCATTGTAGTTGGGAGTGAAAAGACTTGAGGCACTCCACTGATATGAGCTTGCATTTCCTTACCTGTAAAAAGCAGATAAGAACTCTACCTCCTCAAGTTACAGCAAGGATTCATTTCTTCAACAAGTACATATTGAGAACCTACTACACACTAGGCACTGTCCTCAGTGCTGGTGATGCAGCAGAGAATGAAACAAACTCCTGATCTTGATAAGTTTCTATTCTAGAGTAGGAGCTGATGATTAATAATCATGAAGACAATGAAAGTAGCTAACATTAAGTGAACACATCATGTATCTGACATTTTATTAGAGTAAGCTCATTTATTTCTCTCAACAACTCTACTGGGTAAATACTATTATCTCAATTTTTTTGTTGATTAACTGAAGATTATCACAGAAGTTAAAAAACTTGCCTAAAATCACAGCAAGTGGCAAAGCCAAAATTCAAAACAGGCATTTGGTGCCAGGATCTATAGAGACTCTGCTGAAAAATTCAGGTAAGGGTAAAAGATAATGCCCCTGTGGTGATGCTACAGTTACTATTAAAGTTTTACAAAAGGTTGTCAGAAAGGCCTTATTGATAATGTGACATCTAAGCAGAGACCAAAAGGAAATGAGTGAAGAAGCTATTCAGAGTTCTAGAAGAAAAGTACTCCAGTCAGAATATACAGCAAGCCCAAAGCCTGAGGTGAGAGCATAGCCGGTGTGGAGGAACAGCAAGTTTGCAATAGAGTACTGGTTCAAATAGGGCTCTGCAAGCTCATAAGCACTTTAGCTTTCATTCTGATACTGAAAAATCAATGGAAGCTTTTGAACAGAGTAGTGATATGCTCTAACTCATGTTTTGTAAGGATTACAAACTCTGATTGCTGTGGGGAAAACAGACTGTAGAACAAAGGTAGAAGCAGAGAGACAAGTTAGGCTATGAAATCATCTGGGTAAGAGAAAATGGTGACTTAGACAAGGATATTAGTGGTTAAGGCAGAAATAGTGGTAAGCTTTAGGTTACCTTTTAAAGGGAGACCAGGCAGATTTACTAACTGATTGGATGTGCGCTATGAGAAAAAAGGAAAAGCCAAGAATGACTCTACGGATTTGGGCCTGAGCAGCTCTAAGAATCGAGTTGCCGTTTACTGGTAAGATGACTATAGGGAAAGTAGGTTTGGCAGGGGCTTGGGAAAAGGACCAGGAGTTTGGTTTTGGTATGTCAAATCTGATACGCCTATTTACTTCCAAATAGGAATGTTAAGTAGATGTAGAGTAGGGTGTTCATGGAAGATGTCTGGGCCAGAGATATAAATCTGGGAATACTTATAAAACTCATGATATTGAAAGAGATTATCTAGACCATGAGTATGAATAAAAAGAAATCAGGATTGAATCCTGGGATGCTACAAGACTGGGAAAATGAGGAGGGACCAACAAAGATGGTTAAGAAGGAATGGTCAATATAGAACTGGGGAAGAACCGATACAGAGAGGTGGTCTGGAAACAAAGTGAAGAAAGTTTTTCAAAAAGAAGCACCTGAGGCATAAGGACAGACTAAAAGATCAATGGAATAGAATTGAGGATCCAGAAATAAACTCTAAAATTTACAGTCAGTTGATTTTTGTCAAGCGTGCTAAGACAATTCAATGGAGAGAGTTTTTTTCAACAAATGGTGTTTGAATATCCATATGCATATGAATCAAGTTGGATCCCTATCTCCCAAACACCACACAAAAATTATTTCAAAATGGATCATCGACCTAAAAGAGCTAAAACTAAACAACGTTTAGAAAAAAACATAGGACGGGTGCCTGGGTGGCTCAGTGGGTTAAGTGTCCAACTTCGGCTCAGGTCACACGATCTTGCAGTTCATGAATTCAAGCCCCACATCAGGCTCTATGTTGACAGCTCAGAGCCTGGTGCCTGCTTTGGATTCTGTGTTTCCCACTCTGCCCCTCCCCACTCACACTCTGTCTTTCTCTCACTCAAAAATAAACATTAAGGGGCGCCTGGGTGGCTCAGTCGGTTGGGCAGCCGACTTCGGCTCAGGTTATGATCTCGCGGTCTGTGAGTTAGAGCCACGCGTCGGGCTCTGTGCTGACAGCTCAGAGCCTGGAGCCTGTTTCGGATTCTGTGTCTCCCTCCCTCTGACCCTCTCCCATTCATGCTCTCTCTCTATCTCAAAAATAAATAAACGTTAAAAAAATTTTTTTTTTAAAAATAAACATTAAAAAATGTTTTTTTAAAAAAGAAAAAAACAAGGTTACTTCTTTGCAACCTTGGATTAGACAATGGTTTCTTAACTAGGAAATCAAAAACACAATCCACACAAGAAAAAAATATATATTGAATTCCATCAAAATTTAAAACTTTTGCACTCTATTTCATACCCATTATAATGGCTATCACAAAAGAGAGAGAGAGAAAGAGAGAAAGAAGTAACAACTGTTGGCAAGGATGTAGAGAAATTACAACCTTTGTGCACTGTTGGTAGGAATGCAAAATGGTGCAGCCACTGTAGAAAACAATATGGCAATTCCACTTCTCATTATGTACCCAAAGGAAATGAAAGTGAGGATTCAAAACTGATATTTATACACCCATGTTCACGGCAGTATTCACAATAGCCAAAGGGTGGAAGAAACCCAAGTGTCTATCTACAAATGAATGGATAAACAAAACGTGGTATATATACACATACAACGGAATACCATTCAGCCTTAAAAAGAAAGGACACATGCTACAACATGGATGAACCTTGAGAGAACATTATGCCAAGTAAAATAGCCCAGCCACAAAATGACCAATATTGTGTGATTCTACTTATATGAGGTACATAGAGTAGTCAAATTTAGAGAGACAGAAAGTAGATGTGGTTGCCAACGATTTGTGGGAGAGGAGAATAGGGAGTTAGTTTAATAGGTACAGAACTTCAGCTGGGGAAGATGAAAAAGTTCTGGATAATGGATGATGGTGATGGTTGCACAACAACATGAATAAACTTAAAATGTTTAAAATGATAAATTTTATATCATGTATATTTTACCACAATAAAAAAATTTAGGGGTGCCTGGGTGGCTTGGTTGAGCATCTGACTCTTGACTTTAGCTCAGGTCATGATCAAACCCTGCATTGAAGCTCCATGTTCCTCATGGAGCCTGCTTAAGATTCTCAGTCTCTCTCTCCCTCTGCCCTTATCCCCCACTTGTGCACGCTCTAGTTTAAAAAAAAAAAAAGTTTAATAAAACATGTATGCTTCAAAAAACTCCATCAAGAAAGTGAAAAGACAAAGATTGTGGGAAAATACTCACAAATCACATATGTGATAAGGGTCATGTTCCAGAATATATAAAGTTGTCTTACAACTCAACAACAAAAAGACAACTCAATTTGAATAGATATTTCTCCAAAAAAATATAAAAATGGTCAATATGCACATGAAAAGATGCTTAACATCATTAGCCACTAGGGAAATGCAAATCAAACCACAGTAAGATACCACTCACGTCCAGTAGGATGGGTAAAATAAAAAAACACAAACATTAATAAGTGTTGGCGAGGATGTGGAGAAATTAGAACTCTCATGCCTTGCTGGTGGGAATGTAAAATGGTGCAACCACACTGGAAAACAGTCTGGCAATTTCTGAGAAAATGTTAAACTCAAGAGTTATCATATAACCCAGCAATTCCACTTCTAATATATACCCAAGAGAATGAAAAGATGTCTGCACAAAAACTTGTACACAAATGTTCACAGCAACATTATTTGTAATAGCCAAAAAGTAGTAAAGAACAAACCAAATGCCCATCAAATGATGAATGTATAAACAAAATATAGTATATCCATATAACAGAATATTATTCCAACCACAGTATCGATACATGTTACAACATGGTTGAATCTTGAAAATATGCTAAGTGGAAGAAACCAGTCACAGAAGGCCACATGTTATATGAATCCATTTATATGCAATGTCCAGAATAGGCAAATCCACAGAAACAAAAAGTCAATTAGTGGTTGCTAGAGGCTGGAAGCAAAGAAGATTGAAAAGTGACCACTAATAGGAAAGGAGTTTCTTTTTGGGGTGATAGAAATGTTCTGGAGTTGATGGCTGCATAATTTGGTGAACATACTAAAAAAAAAAAACAACAAAAAACAATAGTTGTGCACTTTTTAAGGGTGAATTTTGTGGCATGTAAATTATAACTCAATAAAGCTATTATAATGAAAAGACAATCAATTACGTCAAGTTGCTGATTGACTGATTAAGAGGACTAAAAATGAACCAGGAGTTTGGCAATATGGTGGTCATCTGATGGCCTTGACAAAAGCTATTTTGGTACAATAGTAGAAAGAAAATAATCAAATTTTTATTTAATGCATGTGACAGTACTTAAAACAGTGCCTATGTAGTCTCCAAAAGAGAAGATAAGGGATGAAAAATAAGAACTCAGTGGTAAGCTACTAGTAACCTTGGGCCCTAAAATGTTCCAAGCAGAGCAGTGAAGAAAGGGAAATCTTAAATGTTCCATTGTGGTAGTAGCCACTGTTACTAATATTGAATCAGTTTACCAGCTTAGGGTGGCTACTGTTCTGGACTCTGTAACAAAAGTGTGTGGGTGAAAGGCTGTTCTTTGTGCTCACCTTGCTCCATTCTTCCTGTGCTATGGAATGTTGCTGGAGTCAGGCCTAGACCCAGCACCCTCCACCGCTCCCCCTGGAGCCCACAGGCCAGACTTGATCTTGGCTAAGACCCAGAACTTTGGCTTGCTTTCTTACTGATGCTTCAGAAAACCTACCTTGTCTCATTATCACTGCTGTTGCCACCACCTGCTTACCACAGGTACCACAAGCTCCTGCATTACCCACCAGGGTATCAACTCGGAAGGGAAATTTGCAAGCTGAAAAGTCAGCTCAAGTGTGTTGGGTGTTCATGCTAACATCGACCACCGACCAACCAACCGCCAAGGTTAAAGGAGCTGGTAAGGAAGTACTGCTTTGATATTTGTTGTTTCTATTGTTGCTGTAATGTAAAAATTTCTAAATGCCCAGTGAGAAGGAAAAAGGGCTGCAAAGTTAAGTGGAGAAAGAAATCCCTTACAGCTGAGGAATTACAGAAAGCTTTCTGGAAGAGGTGATATTTTGGCTGTACAATGAAGAACTGACTAAATTTTGCTAGGCTGATTTGACGAACACAGCACCTTAGACTAGAAGGAAGCATCTATATGTGAATATGCTGAGAACAGAAAGTACAAGGTGAATTTGTGAGACAGCAGAGTTTCCTTTTGGGTGGAGTATAGTGGGACGAGATAAGCCTGCAAATGCAAACTAGAGACCAACTGTAATGGTCCTGAATGCCAAGTGAAGGAATTTAGACTGACATTTCTTTCTTTCTTTCCTTCTTTCCTTCTTTCCTTCTTTCCTTCTTTCCTTCCTTCCTTCCTCCCTCCCTCCCTCCCTCCCTCCCTTCCAAGTAGGCTTCACATCCAGTGAAGAGCCCAGTGCAGGACTTGAACTCACAACCCTGAGATCAAAACCTGGGCTGAGATTGAGTCGGACAAATAACCAAATGAGCCACCCAGGTGCCCCTAGACTTTTTGGATAAGCTATAAGGAGAAGATCCAGGGATATTTGAAAGGAGCATGTGATTTTTTTAATTTTATGACTTGGTATTACATTCATTATTCAGATTCTAAAAAGCATAAAAAGATATACAGTGGGAAAAAATTTATTTTTCATCTCATTAATTTTTCACCTAGTACTTTTCCCTATGGGCAATTAGGTATCAGTCTCCTATGTATCTTTGTTAGATATCCTACACAAACAGACACAGACACTATGGGTCTGTGTATTCTTTCCCTCTCTTTTTTATACAAATGTGGGGCATCTTATACATACTGTTCTGCACCTTGTTTTTTCATATGGCAATATGTCTTGGAGATATCTCCATTTCAGTAAAGAGCTACCTTATTCTTTTTATAGCTATATGGTACTGTATTCCATTGTTAGGGGGTGCCAGTAAGTTATTTAGCCAGTCTTTCTTAACAAACATTGTTTTCACTCTTTGCTACTAAAAACAATGCTTCAAAAATAGAACACATGTCCTTTCCACATGTGAAAATAAACCTGCCTGATATATTCCTGGAAGTGATTCTGGGGCACAAAGGGTATGTAGAATTCTGACACATTTTGCCAAATGTCTTCCTTAGAGGTTATACCAATTTACACTCCCATCCCACCAGCAATGTATGAGTGCCTGTTCCCTCACACCTTTGTCAACACAATATGTTTCATAATTTTAATTCTCCCTTAAGAACATTAATCAGGTTATATGCATAAGAGGACAACCCCATTTACATTCAAAACTGGATGAATACAGCATATGCTCTTTGGATAAATTTAATTTTGATTGGGAGAAATAATTTTAAAACTACATTATCTCCATGCTGCCTAGAAAAAAAAAAGTTCTCATTTCTTGATTCAAAACCATTCCATTCTCCAATTTAGGTGAGAAGCCTTTAGCTGGAGATGGAAGAAAAGGAATATGACGTGTGAAAGGCAGACGGCTCTTGGGCAGGGAAAGCACTGGACAGCTTCAAGTCGAAAATAAAGTTCTGTGTGAAGTCCAGTACTGGGAAGAAGAAAGTTCAGGATAAGGGAAATTCCTACAATGGCCCATCAACTCCTGGGGAACTAGCAATCTTATCTCAGCAAGAAACCCATGAAAAGAATAATTTTAAAATGCAATGTAGGATTGCATCAGCCCCTCTACTGCCTGTGAGCAACATGCCCATTCCTGCCTCCTACACACCAACTTCACACTGGCATATCCTAAAAGTCCTGCAGCTGTAAACTACTTCTGCCCACCTGTTCCTCCCTCTTTTAAAAAGGTAGCTTCTAAAGCCGCACCCACCCCCAAAAGATTGGAAGTTCCGTTTGAGATAGGAATCCCTTTCCTGTTGCTTTAGAACCCTCTTTCACTCCAGGGGCGCCTGGGTGGCGCAGTCGGTTAAGCGTCCGACTTCAGCCAGGTCACGATCTCGCGGTCCGTGAGTTCGAGCCCCGCGTCAGGCTCTGGGCTGATGGCTCAGAGCCTGGAGCCTGTTTCCGATTCTGTGTCTCCCTCTCTCTCTGCCCATCCCCCGTTCATGCTCTGTCTCTCTCTGTCCCAAAAATAAATAAACGTTGAGAACCCTCTTTCACTCCAGTTCCCACAGGATTAGTTTAAAAATCTGTATTCAAGTAATTTAGACGGATTTAAGCTGTGGGCCTCCCCCATCACCTTGTGAAACTCACCACCAAGCCGGGTCTCACACTTGTCTGATGGAGACCATACCCAGCCAGCTGTGACCCCATTAAACATTGATTTGGAATACCTGAGTGTATGTCTTCTACTGAGAGATGGTTTGCCTTCTGTACTAGTTCGTGCAAAAGTTTTTTCTGTCTCAGTCTTTTCTCTCTCAAAACATTTTTAAAGTTGTTGATGCACTTGTTGAGGTAGATGGTCTCTGCACACACTTGCTCTAGGCTTAGTCTGCCCTGCTTGGGAGATTCAGGCCTGGAACAAGTTTCATTTCCCAGACATGGAGCCAGAGCAAAACCTGGCAACGCATATGCAATAGGCGAGGAGTTAGAAGCCAAAGAGAAGTTGCTGGGATCCTGAAAGGTTTGGTCTCTCTGTGAAGAGATGCCAACTCCACCAGAGACCATACTGAGCAAGCTCTCACTCTCCTGACTCCCAGGGCTCTCCACAGAGAAATCCTGAGCACCCTCTGAACTCAACGTCCCAAGAAGTCTATCACTGTTCTCTGACTGAGAACCACTTTCATTGCTTTCCAGGTCCTCAGGACTGATGGACCCACTATTCTCAAGCTTCTGAAACACGCCCTGCAGAGCTGAACGAAAGTGATGAATTGCTCGGCCCAGTTTGCTTTTGTAAAACTTAATTTCTAGATCTTCATCCTCCTGCGAGCCAACCAGACCACAGGAGGACTTTTCAAAGACATCTTTAAGGACCTGAGTAGCATGTTCCTCCTCCTCATTCAAGTCAATATGAACCATGTCACTGAAAGTCTCAGGCCCTATGATAATTTCCTCCATCATGCGATCACGGCTCAGAGTTGCAAACCTTCTGGACTTGTCTGTCAAAAGGTCCTCAAGCTGCTTTGAGCTTAGAATATCAAGCCCAGCTTCACAGGCCAGGAGCTCGTCTTCTGTCTTCAGCAACCCAGACAGTGACAGACAGCTGCCAGCCTCGCTTTTATTGCTGCAGTGGTTTCCTCTTTTTCCTACACTACATACTTCAAATCCTTCGCTGGACTGTTTGAAAACCTGGGATGTCCCAGAACCCTCTTTTGAGATTAACACTAGGGAAGGTTCCTCAAATTGATGGAAGGTGGACAGAGTAGCCTCTTTCCCTGTCAGCTCACCACCACAACTGTCAATGGTAACTTGGGAGGTTCCTAATGTTCCTTTTACTTCATCTCCTGGCTTAGACACATCACTTGACTTTATGAAATTATTCTCGGGTGGGAAGGAAAGGCCTTGCTGCTCAGGGGTTTGAGGTTCTCTGTGTTGATTTTGAGCCCTCATTTGAGATGCTCCTGTTATGGGTCCTGTGTCCCCTGTTTCCATCTGAAGAAGTGATTCATGCTGGTTTAAAGAATTTGAGTTATGGTCCTGAAGTTGCTGCAAAAATGACAGAGACTCCTTTGGGGGATTCTTATAGCACTGTGGCCAGCTTGGTTCTTCTTTGGTGGCAATCCGGACCCCTACACTCTGCAAAAGGATGGATTTCTGCAAGATGAAGTCTCTGTGCTCTAGATGGGCAAGTTTCACAACAGTAGGCCTGGGGGCTGGGGCTTTGCCTGCCCTGTAAGCCTCTTTGATGTACCTGTTGCACTGCATGCCATTAACACAGAGGTGCATGGCCAGGAAGCTGTGCACCAGCTCCATGGTATTTTCCCCATCTTGCTCTGGAAGTCCATACAGATACAGAATGGCTTCTTCACTGGGTCTGTCCACATGGGGTTCCTGGGCCTTTTCCCCCACACATACCTTAGCCAGAGAGCTGCTGCCCACCTGCAAGCCTTCTATTTCACTCAGAACTGAGTCTACACAGCTAGACACTTCATCCACTGAACCCCGGACTTGGCTCAAGTGCTGCTGCAGTTCAGCAATTTCAGTTTGGAGACGGCTGATGCCTTGTAGCTCTCTGATTATATAGTCTACTATATCCCCCAAAGGCTCTCGCTGTTCACAGCTGCAGCCTTGGTGAGGGCCTCTGGACAAAAGGGACTTGGCTTGATTCCTTTCTGAGGGCTCTTGACAGCTTGTGCTAATGCTGACAGATGAGAGGTCCTGAGAGCCCGACCCTGAAGCACAGGCAGTGGAGCCCAGAGGAAGCTGACTGCTGGTCTGCTGCTCAAAGCTGCAATGCTGGGCCAGGCCTCCATCTCTATCCCCACTAATGGCTGAGGCTGTGGACCCACAGTGAGGGAGCAGGGAGCTGTCCTCTGGTAAGGATTCAGTAGGGCCTGAGGACTTGCTCTTGATGCCACACATAGTCTCTGACTTAGCCTTATCTGGGGACAGCCTGGAGGAGGGTCCCAAGGTGACCATGATTTCCTCCTCTGACTCTTGCAACAATCGTTTCATTTTTTCCCTCAGGGTCTGAGGGATTCTCTGCTTCTTCCTTTTATTTCTGGTCAGAATGCTTACCAGAGATTGTCCTGGAAGGCAATAACCTGCCCTAGTCTTTTCAGTCTATTTCTAGCAATTAAGGCTGGCTGATGTTTTGGGCTTAGCCCACAGTGCTGCCTGGAATGATCCCATGTGTAGTCTCCAAACCCGGCACATGTCCCTGGATCCTGGCTTGACTCTTATCCTGTAGCTAATGAAAAAGGAAAATAATGCACTCAGGTCAGAAAGCAGCAGAATAATTTTAATCTGAATCAAACTGTCAAGCAGGAATAAGAATATTACCTTCTAAGACTGTAGAAGTCAACCCTGACCTGTCTCCCAATGCTGGCCTTAAAGGCTGTAGGCAGTCACTTGTCTTTCCTTGGCTTCCCATCAGAGAAATGATGTATCAAGTCATTGTGTTCTGGGCAAATACCCAAAAACATCAAGATTAAGACAAACTCCTGGGAAGTAGGTGGGTAAGGTCAGTGAGTGACTGAACCTTTACAATTCAACACTAGGGTCGGGTTCAGGAATGAACAAACAGATGTTTAACTACCAAAGCTCAAATTACATACACAGTGAAAGACAAAGACAAGACATGCAATGTTTATTTTCCCAGTTGGTTGTTCTGGTGAAAACTCAGCAACTCAGATGTTGGTTCCTGCCTGTGCTTATAGCACAAAGTGTTTTCCCTTTGCTCAGTGGCAGCAACCCTTCACTTGGAGAAAAGACCATGGCAAGTATTTCAAACTTGGAGAAAAAAAGTTTTCTAAACTTAATTCTAGAGTAAGGTGGTATTATGTAAGCATAGTCATTGTCCAGACTCAGGTACATTAAGCATGTTTGGATATGGAGGGGCATGTGGCCAAAGACACACATGTGGTGGACACACAGCAGGGAATGAAGGAGGCTCAGGAACAGCCTGGAGTCCTGAACTCCGTTTAATAGTCCCCAAGGGCTTGGTGCAGCCTAATCAACACACAGGTTTGGCTTTCCTCCTCCACAGTGCATCTCGTCTAATGCCTCTTTCAGAGCACCAGGTTAAGTGATTTTCCAGAGTAACAGAGGATTGCTCTAGCCCTCTGGCCTAGAGAAAACAATGCATAGGACAGGAAGGAAGTTGGTTATATCAGAGGGCTCCAAGGTCCTTTGCTGTTCTCCAAAAAGGTGAAGACAGCTTGCCACCAGACTTGCCCCTAATACCCTAAGCTACCAGGGACTACCACAGAGGTAAAGATGACTATTACCTTATATGGGGTGGTTATCCATTTCCTTTTTACTGGAAACATGCAAAGTGTAGGGAAGGAGCAGAGTATAAAGTACAAAGAGAAAAGCTAAGAGCCCAGGAATGCATGGGACTGCCAATACTTTCTGCCTCTGCTAGGTTACCCTGGGAGGAGTAAGACTGGTTGGTGGGAGACATGTAATCCTTCATGTTCTTCAGTTGGAGATAATTTCCCCATTTTCTAGATTTGATCTGTATTTCTAAATTGTCTCAACTCCTGCCTCCCTTTCTTTTTCCCAGTACTCAAGTTAACCCCAAAAGGGGAAAATTGCCTGTGAAGAACACAAGCTGACAGCTCCCACAGGAATTCATTTTAAGGAAAGGTCACCATCTACAGTTTGTGGGCTTAAAAGTTAAAAGCACTGTGCTTTCCTAGACTAGGAAGAATCAGAAGCATGAGTCACAAGACTTGGGATAAAGATCAAACTGACCCCTTTTACTGGAAATAACTAGGCCAAGAACCAAAAGTCAGAAACTAGATTAATTCCCACTTCATGTCTTCCCTTCTTCCCTGTAGCTCATCTAAAAATTCTGCTCCATCTAGGAATTCCTCACCTAAGGATGCTACCCATTCTGTGAGGCACTGCAGAGGCCAAATTAATGCCTTTTAAGCACTGTTGATTTACTCCTATGTCTCAAAGGGCCAGGATCAGCTATATCCCTAATCAGGCCAACTCACTGTACTCTGTGACAGGGGGAGGGAGAGGGATAAAGAGGAGATGTTCTATATGCACAACCAGAACTGGTGGGTCTTAGGATTAGTGCCTAGCTGTCTAAACAGCAAAGGTACCAATTCTAAGACTGACTCATCAAATTATTCCTTCTCTCCTTCCACAAGCGCACATCTGTATTTCCAAAGCTACCCTCTTTTACTCCCCGCAACTGTGCAAGGTCTAGGTGCCTCTGCTTTGGTCTTGGTACCTGGTATTAGCTTTGAACAAGGTCCCTGGCCCAATAAGGACTGGAACTGGTAATCAGCCTTTCAAGTTTGTCTCAAAGAGAAAGACTGCTTACTGAACCAAGATGAAAGTTCTGTGTATGACCACATGAAGCCATGAGCGAGTTCTATTAGATTGAAAATCAAAAGACTTAAGTCAGGTCTTGCTTCACCAATGATCTTGGATTAAACACCTGACTTCTCTGTTCCTTAGTTTCCTCACCTGTACAGTAGGGAAAACAGTCACAGGAATGTTACCAAGCATGCCACCACCCATAAAAGGTATGATTTGAGTAAACCATGACTTCTATCCTAGCCCCAAACCCCTATCTTTCCTAGTCTCTTTTAATGGTCTATAGCACTGCCTGCAATCATACCACTGACATGTGTCATTCTTTGTTAATCCTATTTTCTTCTAGAAGTTTTTTTTCTTTTTCCTTAAGATTAAAAAAGGAAGCAAAACATTCAGTTCCCAGTATTTTGCTCAGGTGACAAGGGGCTTGCCATGTTCCCTCAGGCAGTCTGAAAGCATGCAGAAGGGACAGATACCTATAGGAGGCAAGTTTTTCTGTTCAAAGGCTGGTGAGGCCCAGAACCCATTGCCAGGTCTTCCAAGACCAGCCCCATTTAAGTCCAGAGAAAGCAGCTTTTCAGGAACAAAAATGAAACTGATTCTCCCGATATTGCTTCAATGCAGGCCAGATTAACTTCAGGCCTATTTGTTTTTCAGATCAATACTCCAGATAGGCTTGGTTTAACTTCCTAGACAGTCTTGCCAGCTGTCCCCTCCAAGACTGCAGTGCCCACAACACTGTCTGGCAAGTCATACAAGGGGCAAATGGCAAAGTCATTGTGTTCAGGGTCTTTCCCTACAGCCTCCTGAAGGACTGAAGGCAAAGCTGCCTGGTTTCCTACGTTACTAACAAATAGGAAACTTCCAACTAGAGCTGCCATAGCAACTTCTTCCAGCCTCAAAGAAAGATGCTTGCTTCCATATTAAACAAACTCTACCCAAACCTTCTTATGAATTGGTAATCGCTACTCTGAATGAACTTAAGAATCACCTCCTGGGGATATGGGTTCCCCAAAGGCACCAAACCCACTCGGTCATCCAGATATTTAGGTTTTGAAGCAGAGGACAGACTTCAATGTAATGCCCAGAGAATCAACCAGTTACTTTGCTCAGAACCCAATAGGATACCAGAAGCCAGAATAGGCTGAAAGGGCAAACCTTAGGGCCAAGAGGCCCAAGTCAAGTCCACCTACTCCCCCAGCCTCTCTTTGCTACTACTGTCCACAGGAATGAAATAACAAGGGCCAAAGAATGAGGACAGTTTGATCTCTAAATCAATTCAATTGATTTGTCAGGCACCAAGCTATGTGCCAGGAATGTAAGACACATGGTCCCTGCTTTCTAATATATTAAGGTTTGGAGAAGGAAACAGGCATAATTCACCATCACAAAATAAAGCAAAACATGTTATAATGAAAGTTGTAATAAACAATAGATAATAGACATTAATTCCAATGATGGGGGAATGGAGGGGCAGTGAGAGGCCCAGCAAAATCAGGACAGGGAAAGCCATAGAGAAGAAGTAATATTTGAGCCAGAATGGGATAAAGAGGCATTGGGGTCCACCCAGCTCAACTTGACCCTCTGGACTCCTTCAAGATACCCAGAGCTGTCATTCTGCCCTGTCCTATTAGCCTATCTACTCTAGTCAACTTTTCAAACTTCATACACACACTCTAAAAAGTGACCACACCTTTCTCCTTTCTGCTATCTTTCTAAGGAATGACTAAACCTAGGAAAAATAAGGAAACCCTTTCAAGGGATATCTCCGTTTGAAAAGGGAACACATCAAAATAAAATAAATAAATCAAAAGTAGTAAGCTTCAACAATAGAGAGCTGAAAACTATGGCAGGGAATAAACCCTTAAATCACATCAGCACCAACGTACCAGAAAAAGTCAAGAAGAAAAAAAAAAACAACTCAGTTTTCTGAAATGGCTGATTCTTTTGTCTCTTTCTCTGCCTTACCAAATAAATGTGATTAGGAATGCGAGTATTCCTTGTAAAATTGCTTCTGACTCAGATCTTGGCTGGGAGGAAACAGCTGGGGACCTCTGGGAACAGGCCAGAACTCTGTATATGTATCAAGCAGCCTCTCACTTTGTGTGAAACAAGCCCAGAAGGCAGAGAGCTAAGAACTCTGACAGCACCTCCCACCTCCCTTCTATAGAGGTCAAATCATTTCCTGGGCCATTTACCAATTATGTTGCATGGCTAATATGGTGGCAGGAATGGATTTCTAGGGCTACAACAGGTTTGGGTACTTTTAAGATGTTAATCTTTGGGAAAGCATCAATGCTTACAAAGATTCCTGTCAGAGAAAGTGATCAGGGTCACGTAGTATGAAAAGTGAGATTAGCCAAAGGGAATAAAAAATGCCCTAGATTAAATGCATCACAAGGTCCTAGGTACTATAGTTCCTAGGACAGGCCATCCTTCCTCATCAGCATTAGGAGGAACTCCATTTATAGGCCAGAAGCTGGACACGGTAAAAGAAAGAAAACCTCAAACATCGTATGCAAGAGAGGAGACAGAACCTCTGGTAACATACAGTACCATAAGGGAGGATGCAGCCTTCAAAGGGTTGGAATATTGAGACCTCAAAATGAAGAATGAATGCCAGTCAGGAGAGCTGGGTATTCTTGCCCTGCCCAGCGCTCCCTTTCAGCAGTACCAAGGTTTACTATACCAAGGAATATAACCAACCATAAAGCAAATACATATGCACCCAGAATCAGATACTCATGACAAAGACTCTCTCCTTTGATCAAAGCTGAGTCAGGTTGCTCTGAGTCCTCTTTCTGACAAGGTCCCTGACCTTCAGCTCTGTTTGTTCAGTCCACTTTTAGCAAGAATCCTGCTGGGTCAGTTTAGTGAAAATTCTTCACCTTTGATATCTGACCAAATTCCTTAACCACCACCTTGGTGTGCCTCCAGCAAAACTCCTGTCAAGTCAGTTTAGCCAGACTTCCCCTTATCCTTGATGTTTCCTCTTAGTAATTTTCCATTCACTGACCCTCACCCTGTTCCTTAGCTATAAATTCTCAGTCTTCCTTGTATTCAGAGTTGGGCTCAATCTCTCTCCCTTACTGCAATACCCCAATGTAGTCTGCCTTACAGCCTTTAAAAAACGTCACAACGTTTTTTTCTTAAGCATCATCATACTTTTTTCCATACTACTTTAAGGTTCTCATGAATAGACTGAAGAAGGCATGTGAGCAGGCATGTCTAGCCTCTAAAAACTACCCCTCCCCACAAAAAAAAACCCCACATTCTCTATCTCCTTACTCAGCTGTAGTTTCTTCAGAGAACTTATTACTACCTACCTGATACATCATATATTTGTTTGCTTGTTTATTTTATGTGTCTCTTTCCCCTACCTCTTTATTCTGGAATGTGAGTAGAGACTGTTTGGCTCACTGCTATAGAACTGTTTTGCTCACAGCACCTAGAACAGTGCCTGGCACATAGGGTGCTCAAAACAAATTAAATCTTGCCATTGAATAAAAGGAATCAGAACACCAAATCAGAGAAGTTTAGATTTGAAAGAGACTCTTATACAGTACTAGGCCTGGAATCTCAGACTACATTGTGATCTAGCCTATGGAGTAGTTTTGTTTAGCTATCACAGTGTTTTCCTAAATTTTAAATGTGAAAGTCTTTTAGGCAGGACAGCTATTCTAGGTTCTTAAAAGTTCTATTACCCAAGTTTAAACCCTTCACCCAAAATGATACCCTTGCTTTTGTTCATCTGTTTTACTTTGGCAGCCCCCTGAATGGGAGGTTCTTGCTTGAGGACTCACAGTGGATGTGAATTCCATTACAATGGAAGCTGTGCTTTGTTTTTGATCTCCCAATGCCTGGCACAGGGCACTACTATCCCAAGCATATGACCTGACACAGTGGGAAGTCAGTGCCACGGAAAGGATAAATGAGTGATGGCAGAGCTGCATTAGAATACAAGTCTCCTAATTTCTAGTCCACTTTTGTTTCCCTCACAATATGCTGCCTTCCAGTTCTAGGTTTATTTTTAGACTGATGGCTTATCACCCCTTTTTATTGTAAAAACTAAGTTGGAAACTTCTCCCTAAATATACTTAAATTTTTCTGGAGTCTCATTCAAGACAAATAAAGAGGGTAGTGGCAGCCCCAGCCTCTGCTAGAGGCTGGTAATTAGTCTGTATCTCTCTAGGATATGAGACTAGTAGGAAGAGGCTGTGCCATGGTTCCTTGTCATTCCCATAGTTGCTATCATGAGGCTTCCATTTGTTCTTCCAGCTGGAAGAGGTGCCCTGATCCTTGTGCTAATGATAGGTCTAGAGCAGCAGTGTCCAATAGAAATATAATGTGAGCCACATATGTCATTTAAAAATTTCTAGTAGCCACATTAAAGTAAAATAAAAAAAGTAAAATTTACTTTAATATATTTTATATAATTCATTATCCTATCATTTCAACATGCATTCAATATAAAAAATATTCATCATATATTTGCATTCTTTCTTTCATGCTGAATCCTCATATTGTTACATATCTTACATTTACAGCACATCTCAATTGCGAGTAGCCTGTCTGCCAAGACAAGTACTCAACTACCACATATAGCCAGTGGCTACCATATGGGACACACAGGTCTAGAAGGCTGGGATGGGGGACACTCTGGAGAGCCTTCAAAACCTGGCAGCAGATGTTCATTACAGGCTGCCATCCCAGGGGCAGCAGAATGCTCTGTTCTTTCATTCATTTTTTCACCTGCTCAGTTTGATCCTAGCTGGAGGTAGCATATTTCCATTTTATGACACGTTCAATCCTCAAGGCTACAAAGAACAAAGTATTAAGGCCCTAAACTTCAGAGGATGAGACCTTTTCTCTCTTTCAATCTGACCCTTTCTAGATCCCCTGTAGCAATCTAGATCCCCTGTAGCTTCTTTCCAATACTTTGGGCAAAACTACAGGTGAAACCTAATTACTTCAATACAAGCTACCCTTTACAGGGAAGACTTAGAGACTTCTCAGAGACAAAAGCATAATCTCAATGCTGCTGAGTCAAAGATAAACTATCCTATACAACTCACACTAGAGGGAAATGTAACAATAGTAAAATTATATTTGTTTAGAATCTTACAGTTTACATGATCCCTATTTTATCATGACATATTTTATCATCAGAACCCTATGAGGCAGGAAGGAAGATCATTCTGATTTCATAAATGAGAAAAATGAAGCTCAGAGAGGCTAAATGACTTGACCAAGGTCACTGAGGAGACCTAAGATTTAAAAAGGGGTCTACATTCTATAGTTAGTGCTATTTTTACCATACATGCATGATGAAAATGGACAGATTATTATGCATGTGTATACACACTCAAGATTGAGGAAACTCAGGATGACTTTTCTGTCTATATGGCAATATGCACATGAGAGGGAAGAATTAATACATCAGACAGAAGAACAGTATAAACACACTCACACAATGGAAAAATAGAAGGGTTTCTTAATATACACAGGCATATACCAGAAGAGGAAAGTTACCTGAGTAAACACACACACACACACACACACACACACACACGAAATAAAAGAGGAGATTATATATCTATATATAGATACAGATATAGGCACATGGAGGAAGATATGGCTTGTGTATAAGCATTTAAAAGGAATGAATGAGTTGAATGAGTTTCTATTATGTACACACAGGAAGGAATGATCAGGTTATTTATAAACATGGACATATCAAGAGGTGGAAACAGATTATTTGTATACAAGTATGCACACATTCAGAGGGCTGGCTAAGTTATTTACATACATACAGGAGTGTAAGAGTACCAAGGAAGAACAGATAGTCAGATTATCAGCATATAAACACATGCACGTGAAGATTCTACCCTCAGGGCTGAGTATGCCATTTTTCACTCATTCTAATGACCCCCACCAGCAAGTTGGCTCCAGCAGTTATGTAATTAATGTAGCTCCTCTGTATTCCACCCACAAATGCTTTGCTTTTGTCCCTGCTTGTCATTCAGTCAGTCATACACTCGATACCACTTACCTTGCTGCTGCAACCAAAGTAAGAGTTAAAGAAATGAAAAGGAAAAAAAAAAAACCATTAAAACCACAAATTCTCAAGTTTTAGAATACAAGTGCTGTCTTTAAGAGGAAATCCATTCAGGAGCACTCCCTGGTTTGACAGAGAAGCCACAGGATGAACTTTCTAAGCCACAGCATGGCTGCTTGCCCAACAGACAAACAGAGCCAGGGAGCTATTATTCTCAGTTGCACCAGCTGGCTGGCTCCATGGTGCAAAGTTGATGATAGGAACAATGCCCAGCAGAGAAATCCCCTCAGTGAAAGGCTGGGCAGGAGTCTCGCTGGCTACAAATCTAGAAATCCAATCTGGTCCACACCTCTGCTGAGGGGGACTCTGATGACCAGCCTGCTGAAGGCAATAGCAGCCAAACTTCAACTGGATGTGGAATTCTAACCCAATCGATTCCGGGCTTTGAGACTGAGACAGAAAGCAGGGCAGCTACTGCTCCTGCTGCTGCTCCTCCTCCTCTCCAGCTGCTTCCTGCCTGCAACCTCCCATAGGGCACCAGCTCTCCTCACACGTTCCTGGCGCACACACCCCCTTTCCCAGAACACTCACGCACACACAAACCTCGCCAGCAAGCTCACTCACACACCCTTGGTGAGTGTCTCTCCCTCTTGCTAAATATAGATCTTACTCTCTCCCCTCCCCCATTTCTTCCTCTTGTTCTTCTTCCCCCTCCCTTCTTCTCCCCTGCCTATCCACCTCTCTGAAGTCTGGGCTATAGGATATAAAGAGACTTAAGAGCAGCAATCTATACTTTGAAGAGCTCCCAGTCTCAGAAGACAGAACACAGCAAGAAATTACCAGAGCACAATACAAAGGCAATCATGCCTTCTACTGAAACAAACGCTAGGTTTTTTTTTTTTTTTAGTTGATTGTTTCATTTTTGTTTTTGTTTTTGTATCTATATTATCTGCTATCTGCATTTGGTGAAGCTGGAAAACAGGTGAAGTGCCCACATGCAGTTAGCATCAAATAGCACTATGTTCTCAGAGTAGATACCTAGTCCAGTTCTTCCTGAACAGCCACAGCAAAAGAACCAACTGGAAAATAAGAAGTCCCTTAGGCTGTGCCAAGGCAATGATTAGAGAGATGTAAGGGAAGCTGGGTGGGCTAACATAAACCCTCTATTGCAGAAGTCTGGACCACAGATTGTTTGGGGATCCAGAATTAGGATAGCCTCAAGTGTAATCACATTAACCAAAAGCTGTTTACGATTCAAGGCTCGGGTTTCATGATCCCAAATCTCCCAGCCCCTCTTTGCCAATGGCAGCCCCATCTCCATGGAGACTTGCTAGTCAGGTGGCTCTCACATGGCCCTAATTCCTAATAACTCAACAATTCTACTTAGGACTCATCAGGAAATTGAATGCCCTTATCTTCAAAGAGCACTCAAGTTGTTCATTGCAACATAATGCCAAACATAAGCCAGGGACCCCTGAAGCCCTGGAGCTTAAAATGCCAAATACATCAAATATATAATACCCCTTTCCACTCTGCACCCACAGGACAGCAAAAACACTGTTTGAGTCCAAAGAATCTCAGAATTCTTCTCAATATAGAGCTCCAATTACCAGTAACAATCCAGTGAAGCCATTCCTATTCTACCTCCTCTGAGCCTGATCTAATGAGAGAAAGCCCTTCTCTTCCTTAGGCCAGCAGAAGGTGGACAAATTTGATTCAGTCAGCATGTCCAAACCAAGCTCTCAAATCTTGCTACTTCTGCTGCCCTGCAACATTCTTCATGACAATCTACAGTAAAACATGGCCCTGATAGCCAAGAATTAGGCAGTCAGGCTATGGGGGCCACCCTAAAAACTATCACTGTGGAATAGGCAGCCCTATATGGTAGATAACATAAGCTTTTAAAGGAGGAATGATTTCCTTGGCTTATCCAAGATCCTGAGGAGAAAGTGTTGATTCCAGAGCCAACATTTGCCTCCCTACTGCCTTCTTCCAATAACATTGCTTCCCCCTCAACCCAGGAAGAAAATTTAGATTCCAAAAGATGCTAAACAACCCATTTCTTAACCATCCACCTCATTATGCAGCCAACACTAACAGCAGAGCAAATACCTCCTAACCCAGTCGGGAGCTGGCTGGGTGACAGAAAAGATAAGGACTGACAGTGCAACTATAACCACATCTAAATACAGAAAAAAATCATTTGAAAAGTGTCAAATTTCAGTGGAAGTCACAGCCAATTTAGAGGAGCTTCCCATATTTCAGCCAGAAGAGGTAAAGGGTTTAAAACAAGAAATATAGGGAAGACTGATTAAATCAGAATTCCCTCCCACTCAAAGAGCCCGGAGAAGTGGCTGTCATTATCAGGTTTGGGGCTGGAATTCCTATTCTAAGAAACTCAAACTCTCAAGACTAGAAATGATCTTCAGAGCTAGGACACTGCCTAATGAACCTACTTCTTCCTGACTCATCCACCAGTGGCTCCAAGACCTGGCTGAGGTTTCTAGATGTTATACCCGAGGCTAATGCGACCCTCTCTTGTCCATCTGCCTAGTCAAACACATTCAGTCCATATTCTAAGCAGCTTGAGTTTTCCAGAAAAATAAAGGCTCAGACAGGAGAAGATGTGTTTATGACATGAGGCACAACAAATTTGCAATCTCTAGTTCATGGTCTTCAAACTTCACAAGACAGCTTATATGGCTTTGACCATAAATTACTTTTGTATCTTTCCAACTTCCCATGTTTCACCAAAAACACAGACAGTAAGTGGTAAATGGCTGTCCGTGTACATTCTGGGTAAAAAAGCAGGCTCCCTCTTCTACTATTCAACAGGGCCCACAGAGGGCCCACAGACTGCCAGACATCATATGACCAAAGGAGAGATCTCCTCTGTGGTCTAGCCTTTTAGGATAGACACACAATTTCTGTTTCCTGAGCCGTGTAAGCAACGATGCAGTCCTTTGTTACAGTGGATCTGGCTCTTGGGAGTCCTAGGCAGGCTAAAAGGATGGGGGTGCTTTTCAGAGGTAAGAAATAGCACAAGCACCCACCTCAGTTGGGAAGCTTCCTCAAAGCAGGGCTTTTCAAGACCTAGCTGGGCAGAATTGGAGAAACAGATTGGGTTAAGAAGGAAAAGGCATTTATCCAGAAGCTGTGAAATGCTCTGAACAGACATTCTCAAGGTCTGGTTCCCAATTTAAATCTTTGCAGGGATCTTCGCCTAGAGATAGATGAGTCAAGATGGAAATTCAACATGAGACACTGACACTCACGCAGAGTTGTGGGAAGGTTCAGAGCTGCAGGAGCTCTAAAGGGGAACCAAATGGGTGGGTTAGTCAGAAGACCACCTGGCACACAAAATTCATCCTCGGTTAAAGCATCTGAGTGGAGTCACAGGGACACTGGAGGAGGGGCTCACCAACCACAATTCTCTACTCTCATACAAACCAGTCTAAGTCTCCCTCAGGCCAGATACAACTGGTCCAAAAGCAAAGAATGTGCCTGCTCCAAACCTGGCCTGCCCTTTCAGGTGTCATTGCCAGAGAATGGCTGGGTCAGGACCAGCAGGTACCTACCTCGTCTCCCAATGCTGACAATCACATATGAGGATACAAAGGATAGGTGGAGCCAAAATCTAACTTACATCAGAGTAAGTCTGTGATTCCTTTCCTTCTCTACCACCAAGTAAAGCCAGAAGCAACATGAGAGGCTGACATGGGTCACACAAGTAGGATATGTTTCATGAGGAAAATGGTTTGTTCTGGTGGCTGAGAAAAGTCTTTTTTTTAACCCCTGTACAATTATGCCCTCCATAAACTACTGAGTGATTGCATGAAGCAGAGAATTATGGGCAATGGGAGGTGAATCTCCTCCTTCCCTCAGGAACATGCCACCCAAGGGGAGTTATGAGCCTGGCAGATATGTGCTGACTTTACTGATGTGCTAAGACATAGCTGCTACACAGACTAAATGAGACCTGACAAGCTGCAAGGCAGGCCTAAGGAGTCACAAATTGCTGACAAATTTCAGTCCTACAATCAGGTCAAGCACCATCCTGATTAGCAAAACCTTAAACATGAACAGGGATAAACTCAGTACTGCTAGGCTAAACAGGTTTTTAGCCTTTACCTACAAAGGCTGTGGCCCCATTTCCATTCAAGGACTAATGATTAAAGACTCATAATCAGGGGCACCTGGGTGGCTCAGTCAGTCAAGCTTCCAACTCTTGATTTCAGCTCAGGTCATCATCTCATGGTTCCTGGGATCAAGCCCCACTTCAGGCTCTGCACTGACAACAGGGAGCCTGCTTAAGATTCTCTCTCCACCCTTCCCCTGCTTGCTTTCTCTCTCTCTCTCTCTCTCTCTCTCTCTCTCTCTCTCTCTCTCAATCAATCAATCAATCAATAAGTAAATACTCATAATCAAAGTAGTCTATGTAGTAGACTACTATGTAGTAGTCTACAGCCCTCTCACATAAACCTGTTCAAAAGTCATAGCTCCCAGATTTAGAACTAAGGCTACTCCTGAACTAGTATCTGCTTATATATGTCCCAGTCCAATCCACAAAGTACAATGGCCCTGCCTCAATTTCTTTACCCCAAGGAAGCCAAGGGGCCACATGTGGAGGATTCTCTAATGGGAATCCAAAATTTGAAATTTCATGGGGAAATGAACCCTTTGAGGGCGCCTGGGTGGTTCAATTGGTTAAGTGTCCAACTCTTGATTTCTGCTGAGGTCATGATCTCATAGTTTGTGGGATTAAGTCGTGTGTCAGGCTCTGCACTGACAGCATGGAGCCTGTCTGGGATTCTCTCTCTCCCTCTGCCCCTCCCCCCACTTGTGTGCACTCCCTCCCTCTCTCTGTCTCTAATAAGCAAACATGAAAGAAAAAAGAAAGAAAGAAAGAAAGAAAGAAAGAAAGAAAGAAAGAAAGAAAGAAACCCTTTGTACTATAAGGAGACTATATTCTAACTGGCTTAATATTTATCAAATATCTCCTTCAGTTCTTTGTGTTTTGTTCTGAAATATACCTAGAGTAAACCCAAATCTGGAGAATTCTCTTGGTGTAAGACCCTGTTTCCAGAAGCTTTTCAAAATATGTTCCTAGTTAGCATATGAATCTCAAGTGTCTTGAGAATCAATGAAGAGACCTAAAAGAGGAGGGTTTTTCCTATAGGGTTCTCCGTATATTCAAAAATATCTGGTATTAAGCACTGAGTTATAGGAAGATAGCTAACGTTCAAAGGGGAAGAGAAGACTTAAGAGAGACAAATCTCTTAAGGATCTCTGACAATGGAAGCATGGTGGGGAGAAAAGAAAGTATTCAACTGGATGAGGCAAGAGAGAGAATGAAACTTAACCAAGAAAGCAAGGAATGCAGAGGGAAAGCCTGTTGGTGGTGCTGGTATTGGAGCCCTATACTGCAGCTCATCCATACCAACCAACCACACATGGAGATGACTTCCCTGCTCACACACAAGACCTTAAAACCTCTCTATTCTAACTTTCCATCCAGTAACAGAATCCCCTGCAAAACCCTTTGCTCCCCTCACATGTCACTAAGTCTAATCTATTTTACCTTCCTATCTATAAAATCTGTCCCCTTCTCTACAACCTTTAGTTTGGGCTTCACTACTTCTCATTTGAGTTATTGCAAAATATTCATCCTCCCTAGTCTACCTTCCTTTAGAACCACCCCCCCCCCACTCCCAATCAATTTTTGACAATTTGTTAGAGGAATACCTACCTTTTATAGCCCTTAGAAGGAATTAACCCTGCTGACACCTTGATCTTGGACTTCTAGCATCTAGAGCTATACAACAATATATTTCTGTTGTTTAAGCCACCCAGTCTGTGGTACTTTGTTATGGCAGCCCTAGCAAACAAATACAGTACCTTTAAGAATTACTAATACAATGCTACCAAAAAATTTTTTAAATAATAAATACCTATTAAGTACCTAGGTGTTGTACCAGGCATGATGAAAAGATACAATCTTTGCTTTTAGGGAGTTCATAACCTAATAGGGGAAATGTTATAGCATGGGCATTGTTATATCCATATTATATATTCTAAGGAAGAAGAGTATTAGATTTTGTGCTTGGTTGACTGGTAGTGCCATTTACTGAAAGGATATACAGGAAAAGAGGTGGAGAAGAAAGAAAAGACAATCAGTACAGTTTGAACATACTGTATGTGGTGTCTGGAAAATTCTGCCATAATAAGATCCATAGGCAGCTGGATATGTGAGTATGGAACTCATGAAAGAAGACTGAGGTAGAGATAGCAATTTGGGATCCATCAGTTTACAGGTAAAGACATGAGTGAGATTATCTAGGATAGAGAATGAGGTGGAAAACAGAGCCCTAGGAATCACCAAGTTTTAAGGGGCAAGCAGATGAGCAGAAATGCTATAAAGGAAACAAAGATGAAGCTGTCAGATAGAAGAAAAAGACTTGGAGAGAAAGATATCACAAAAGCAAACAGGAAAGAGTGTTTTAGGGAGAAACCAGTCAACAGTTTTTATCTCACCTGTCACAAGAAATGCTCCAGGATGCTCCAAGGGCATCTAGAATGCCCTTCCTAACTTGTCATCTTTGTCTATTTATGTCCAAATGTCCTCAGGTATGGACCAAATAAACACATTTCCCTAGCATGCTTAAAGATGACAACCAGCAAAGAGAAGTACAAGCCCAAGGAATTAGGGAAAATTATTTACTATAATTTACCTCTACTCTTTGGCTTCAGGAAGTCTTTTTTTTTTTTTTTAATTTTTTTTTCAACGTTTATTTATTTTTGGAACAGAAAGAGACAGAGCATGAATGGGGGAGGGGCAGAGAGAGACGGAGACACAGAATCGGAAACAGGCTCCAGGCTCTGAGCCATCAGCCCAGAGCCCGACGCGGGGCTCGAACTCACGGACCGCGAGATCGTGACCTGGCTGAAGTCGGACGCTTAACCGACTGCGCCACCCAGGCGCCCCAGGAAGTCTTATTTTATATACTATGACAGTACTTCAGAATGTGCCTGTTTTGGAATGGTGGTAAATCTCACTGCATTGTTTACAGAAAGAATGCCACTTACAAGGAGCCATGATTTCTTTAATGGCATGTTTATAAACAGAAAGCAAGTTATCCCTTGATTTCCATCTTTCTAAGCTTCTATTATTTTATTTCTTGGACATTTCCTGATACTTAACAACATATTCCTGACTCAGTACCCTCTGGGAATTCATCTGACTTCTCTGAGCACCCTAACTCAAAGGGTTTGCTCCCTCCATTTTTTGTTGTCCCTCATTTCTTTTGCAACCAATTACTTATATTGTCTGGTAATATCGCTTCATACTTTTAAGCAACAGTTCCACAAAACTTTTCTGAGTGTCTATTATCAGAAACTACGCTAGGAATTGTATTCAGTTCCTGACCTCATGCGCAATCTAACAAAGGAGTTAAAGCATATATATGGATATTGAAAATACAAGTAGAAAGCAGAAGTAACAAGAAAATAAGTGGCCAGGAACAGGATCTCTAAATCTTTGAACTGTTTTCTACCTACATGTAGTAGGCCCCCAAGACATATTAGGCAGAGAAGATACTCCAGTTGAATATCTATTCTTTTTTTTTTTTTTTTTTTAATATCTATTCTTAATTCCTAAGACTTCAGACTCAAACTCCTATATGGCCTCCTCCCTTGATAAGCCAGGCTGGGCTATAAAGACATCTTTAACTGAAGACCAATTCAAAATACAGGTCAAGCAGTTTGCAACTTGACCCCTTGCTCCGGTCACATCCTTGACTAGACATATGAATTTCTCCCAGTGCAAGAGGAGAATATATATAATATCAAAGGTCCAAAGCAGTTTTCTCAACCTGCCTTTTCATGACCCCAGTTTATTTCAATTGGCAGAGCTTCTGCCTCCAGCATTATAGTCCAATTAAAGTGCCTATTCTTTGGGCCTGGAGAGGGCAGCCTTCAGCAACTCTTTAAAGGTTAGAGTGAGTGACTAATATTTATCATAAAAGACACATATAAATTGTAGGAGAATTTTAGAGAGGAAAATATTGCCAGCTTTCAAGGTGCTGATTTGGATAGGAATTAGGAAAGGCTCCGTGAAAGAGGTGATATCTGAGCTTGATCCTAAAGGATGAATAATATTTGGATATGTGGAAATTGAACAGAAGAAAAGGCATTAGGGCAGAGATACAAGATGAGCAAAGATATGAAAAGGAGAAAAAGGAAGATATGTTGTTGGAAAGTAAAGGAAATAACATTTAGTGAATACTAAAAACATGCCAGGCCCTGCTTTATATGTATTATCTTATTTAATCCATATCCATCTGCTGAGGAAATGATATCCAATTCAGAAATGAGAAAACTAAGTTTGTAAGAGGCTAGGTGACTTGTCTAAGCCTCAAGTTACATAGGTAGTAAGTAGTAGAGTCCTATTTCAAACTCTGGCTCTGGCTGATTCCAAGGCCCAGTATTTTCCAATGTACAATATGACCTCTGGGTTAAAAAAAAAAAGTTAGAAAAATCGGTTGAACTAAGTCATGAGTTGTTACAGATGTCAGGCTAAGAAGCTGAGACTATAACTTAACTACAAGTGAGAGAAAAAATTAATCTTCCTTCCTCCCTCCCTCTTTCTTTTCTTCTTCCCTCCCTCCCCCTTTCTTTTCTTTCTCTCTTTCTTTGAGAAACCTTCATTCATTCACTCATTCATTCTCAGATATATGTTAAGACCTTGCTGGGTGCCAGGCATTAGAGAAATAAATAAAGTTAAATAGTCCCTATTCTGGTAGTGCCTGGCTGGCTCAGTCAGTGGAGCATGTGACTCTTGACCTTGGAGTTGTGAGTTTGAGCCCCATGTTGGATGAGGAGATTACTTAAAAATAAAATCTTAAAATAAATAAATGGTCCCTAATCTGTATTTCCATTATATATTTTTTAAATATTTATTTATTTTTGAGAGAGAGAGGGGGGGGAGGGGCAGAGAGAGAAGGAGAGAGAGAGAATCCTAAGTAGGCTCCGCACTGTTAGTGCAGATCCCTACACAGGGCTTAAATGCACGAACCATGAGGTCACGACCTGAGCTGAAATCGAGAGTTGGTTGCTTAACTGACTGGGCCACCCAAGCTTCCCCAGGCTATTTTTATCTAGCTTTTATTTAAACTTCTTATTGAATATAACATACAGTGCACAAATCAAAAGTATGTCAATGTAAACAGAATCCCAATCAAGAACAGAACATCAGTGGAATTCCAGAAGTTCCCTTGTGCCTATGTCTAGTCACTACCAACACCCTCCCCACCTAGGTAATCACTATCCTACAGTCTGACACTATAGATGACTTTGATCTGTTTCTGAACTTAATATAAAAAAGAAGCATATAGTACATACTCTTTTCAGAAATACATAATCTTGGGGTCAAATGCTCACACATTTCCAGGATAATATGATAACCACCAAAATTGACTGTATATGAAATGTTATAGAAAAATGAGTACCTAACTACCTGGGGACTTTGAGGAAGGCTTCAAAGGATGTGACATGTAAGTTGAGCCCTGAGTATAAGTGGAGCCATGAGTAGTGCTCTGTTTCAGGAAGACAATGCTGGCAGTGGTATACACAATGTATCCTAAGACAAATAAAAGAACGAAACCTTCAGAAAACTAATACTGTACACTAAGCAATAAAGAAGATCTGAACACAAAAGGGAACAGAGAAGAGACTTGTAAAAGGAATCACGGAGAGAAAAAAGAGCAAGGTCTGGCAAATGATCCAATGTGGGAGGCAAGAGAGAAGGAAGAATGACACCGTGATTTTGAGTGGGTGACTAGCAAAATGATGGTGATTTTAATACAGAGAACAAAGAATAGGAACGGGTCCAGGAGGGAAGTTTCGAACATTAGGAAGTTATGGTGAAAATAACTATTAGATAACTAGACATGACGGATAGAACCTAAAGAAAAAAGGAGGGTTAGAAGTACAGATTTGGGAATTATTTGCTTAGAAAGGTTAGCTGGAAGTCAACTGGCTGCCTAGCACAAAAGCCGGGATCAAGCACAGAATTGGCCATATAGTAGTTGCTCAGTTAAGGATTCTGGATTAGAGGTTGAGCAGAGGCAGATTTGAGATGAGGGAAAAAAGCCTGAGGGGAAAACTGTAGAAAGAGACAGGCAGGAAAGGAGATAGGCAAGGTAAGAAAGAAAGGAAGAGAATGGGAGAATCCAGGATAACAGAAGCCAGGGAAAGAGGAAATTACAAATAGGTTGTTTCAAAACACACATTGGAATGCTGCAGAGAAAAATGACATTAAAGACCAAGGAAAGCATCTGGGGAAAAATGTAAATATTTAATGTAATTATTTCTATCTCCCTTCCGGCCTGTAAGCTCCTAAATGATAAAAAAGTGGTACCACTTATCAGTTGGCCTGATTTAAAATGGGATGATTTGGGTGCACCCGGGTGGCTCAGTTGGTTAAGAATCCGACTTTGGCTCTGGTCATGATCTCGCAGTCTGTGAGTTCGAGCTCCACTGACAGCTCAGAGCCTGGAGCTTGCTTTGGATTCTGTGTCTCCCTCTCACTCTGCCTCTCCCTCACTCATGCTCTCCGTCTCTCCCTCTCAAAAATAAACATTAAAAAAAAAAATTAAAATGGCATCATTTTATCAGTTGCTTCCTTTTGGAGAACTTTGGCAACAGGATTTTCTCTCACAGAGGAAGAATTCATTCCTAGCCAGTATCAAATGTTCCATTGGCTGGATGAGTAAACAAGCAGGAAGAGTCAGCAAAAGTAATAGAAAGCAAGAAGATAAGCTTTGTTTATTTGAAAACAAGTAATTTCTAATTTTATACAGAGGTATCATAAGAGTTTATTAACTACAGTACCTCTCTTTACTGACAGTATGCCCAGAAAATACTGCCAGGTGGAGCTAAACCTGCTACCGGTGTCTGATACTCTCCTCTGACTCTAGGCAAGTCAATGGTATCATGGCTTTCCTCAGAGATGTTTTGATATGTACCTCAGAAACCAAATTCCATCCCTTCAAACAAGCTGCCCCAAAGCCCAGGCACAGATGTGACATCTTATAATTCACAAGGTTCAGACACCGCCTAGAACCAAGTCTAAGATTTACAGAAGACCAACCACTGATAAACATCCAGATCCAGGCCATAAACATGTCCAGAACATTTCACAGGAAACAAGAGGGGGGAATGGGGGGAGGGGGGAGACCTGAGAAACATTAAGCGTGTCTCCTGACAAGCACACAAAAGCAGCTCTCAGGAAAATGTTCCCACCAGTGCCCATGACAGCCTTTGTACTCCTCCCCTAGACTCCTAGGGTAAGGCATTCAACTAACTTCTTCCTCTGGGGCTCCAAAGAAGCACCAGTGCACTAGGTAAATAGCTTCCTCTGAGTGATCCATATAGTTATCCCAGGAACCCCGTGCCACCAAGGAGTCTAGATCCCTATAAAAACCTGAAATCCTGTGGCAATGGCACCTTGCTGCTTTAGCCATAGACACAGTTTCACTTGTGTTCCCACTCAGTAGCAAAGGCTCCAGCTATGGGCAGCAACACCTCTGGCAGGTCACTCAGGCCTAGGCTAGGAAGGTCAGGAGAGAGCCCTGAAAACCAAAAGTTCTGGTAAGAGGAGGCCTCCTGGTGACTCTCAAGCAATTGTTTCTAGAGCTTTACACTCAAAAACACATTTTTCTCTGACCTCACCAAAACTCTGTAAGAGAGGACAGTCATCCTTAATTTTACAGCTCAGGAGACTGAGAAATAGAAAACAGAAAAGTGATTTACTCAGGTTCTCTCAGATTTTAAGATTGAGCTACTTTAAGGATCTAGTTCTTTCTATTTCCAGTTTAGCCCTACATTTTATTAGTAAGAGGGATAACATTAAACAGATACAAAAGACACTGGATATCACGAACAGGCTCTCCATATACCAGCCTGGCGAATACATTTCCCACCAACTAGACCTCAGGAAACACAGAATTGTCACTCACATGTGACAAACACAGAACCTTCTGTGTCACCTTCTTTCCCCTTCTACCTTGAAGGAGTATTAGTTTGCCAGGACTGCCGTAACATAATACCATAGACTGGGTGGTTTAAGAAATAGAAATTTATTTTCTTACAATACTGGAGACTACAAGTCAAAGATCAAGGTGTCAGTGAGGTTGGTTTCTTCTAAGGCCTTTCTCCTTGGCCTCAGATGGCCATCTTTGTCTACACAGGCTCTTCCATCTGAGTCCTAATCTCTTTTTATAAGAATATCAGTCAGACTGGATATGGCTCCATCCATATGACTTCAATTTACCATAATTACCTCTTTAAAGGCTCTATGTCCAAATACAATCACATTCTGAGATACTGGGTATTAAGATTTCAACATATGTGGGGCACCTGGGTGGCTCAGTTTGTTAAGTGTCCAATTTCGGCTTAGGTCATGATCTCGTGGTTCATGGGTTCAAGCCCTGCATAGGGTTCTGTGCTGATAGAGCAGAGCCTGGAGCCCACTTCAAGTTTTTGTGTCTCCCTCTCCCTTTGCCCTTACCCCGCTCACGCTCTCCCTCTCCCTCTCTCTCTCTCTCTCTCTCTCTCTCTCTCTCTCTCACACACACACACACACACACACACACACACACACACACAAACAAATAAACATTAAAAAAAAAAAAAAAAAGATTCCAACCTGAGGAAGCGGGGCACAATTCAGCTCATAACAGGAAGAAAAGGTGAAATCAGGGTTTTGGTGGTATTAGGGATTTAAAAGGCAGAGGAAGAAAGGAGACGATCCAGAATCAGAAGCCAGGTACCCTGGTGTTTTCCTTCATAGGGAGCCTTTGGAATGAAATATAAGAAACATACCAGCTGGTAGCTTTAGAGAAACAGAACTAGGCCAGTCTCAGCTTCCCTCTCTGCTCTGGCCTGCTTCCTAACAGACATGGATAACATGGGCAGGAGAACCATGTGTAATCCTTTCTAGGTATTCCTGCTCTGTTCAGTGCAAATGGGGTGGGAAAGGTAGAGGGCCTGTGTTCGATGTGTAAAAGAATATTTAAATTTTAATTTCTTATGGATGCCCCTATTATCACCCACTCAGCTTCATCTTTGGGATTTCTTTCTACCTAAGATTTTACTTTTTACCAAAGCAGTTGAATCTCAAGGACTGAGCGAGATTGTGTATGTAACAGAGGAACAGAAAAGAGGGACTGAGACAGGCTGTAGGAAAAAACGGCAGCTCAAGAACATGCTTTTGCTACTGACCAACTGGGCATGCTACTTCTACACCCTGTAAAAATAACAGCTTCTTATTGTTTCAGAGGCTCAGGTGATGTTGCCAATTTCTCCATACATGTGCAAAACAAAGAGGGGAAAGAAAGGTTGCAGGTTAGGGAACAATTAAGGCAGAAAGTGGCAAATTCATGAGAAGTCCAAAGAAATTTAAAAGGAACAGGGCTGGGAGAAAATATTTGCAAATCATCTAGTTGATACAGGACTTTAACCCAGAATATATTAAGAACTCTTACAACTCAACAACAAAAGACAACCCAATGTAAAAACGCAGAGGATTTGAATAGACATTTCTTCAAAGAAGATGTACAAATGGCCAATAAGCATGAGAGAAGATGCTTAACCTCCTTAGTCACTATGGAAATGGGAATCAAAATCACAATGAGATACCACTTCACATCCACTAGGATGGCTCTAACAAAAAGACAGATTAACAAGCATTGACAAGGATGTGAAGAAATTGGTACCCTCATACATTGTTTATGGGAATGTAATATGGTGCAACCTGTTTGGAAAACAGTTTGACAATTTCTCAAAAGGTTAAACATAAAGTTGCCATATGATCCAGCAATTCCATTTGCATGTATATACCCAAGAGAACTGAAAACATATGTCCACACAAAAAATTATACATGAATGTTCACAGTGGCATTATTTATATCAGCCAAAAGGTGAAAGTAATCCAAACATCCAACAACAGATGAGTGAATAAACAAAATGTGATATATCCACAGAACGGAATATTATTCAGCCATATAAAGGAACAAAGTAATGGCAGATGCTGCAACACAGATGAACCTTAAAAACATTATGTTAAGTGAAAGAAGCCAGATACAAGAGGCCACATATTATATGATTTCATTTATACGAAATGTCCAGAACACACAAATCCATAGAGACAGAAAGTATATTAGTGGTTGCCAGAGGCTAGAGCAAAGCAGGGAATGAGGAGTGACTTATTAATGGGGATGGCATTTCCTTTGCAGTGATAGAAATGTTCTCAAATTAGATGGTGGTGATAGCTGTACAACCTAGTAAATATACTAAAAACACTGAATTATACACTTTAAAATGGTAAGTTATAATGTTAAATGAATTATATCTCAATAAAAAGATATTTGTTACTTAAAAAAAAATAGAAACAGGATTCCTTTTCCTTTTTCAGTCCACTAAGGGAAAACTGTGTAGAAGTAGGGCTGGATGAAAAGGCTGGAAGAACACACAAGGCATAGTCTATTTGTCTCTATTTCACCTTAGAGCAGTGAGGGGAGACAAAAGCAAGCTTTGTGTGAGGAGAGGAAGGAACCATAGTCACAGAAAGATGGCTAGAAAGATGAAATTTGGGAATTAGCCTTTTCATTCCTCTCCACAAAACAAGTACCCAGAATGAAAAAAAGACTAGCTTTCCTACCTACATCCTTTGCATTCATCCTGTCAACAGATATTTATGGAGTATCTACTATGTGCACAAGACAGCTATCTTATCCTTCCCTCCCTCCCTTTACTTATTTAGGTTTCTTTATTTTGAGAAAGAGAGAGAGAGAGAGCGTGTGAGCAGGGAGAAGGGCAGAGAAAAGGGGAGAGAGAGAATCCAAAGCAAACTCCATGCTATCAGCACAGAGCCCGATGCAGGGCTCAAATTCACGACCTGAGCCAAAATCCAAGAGACAGATGCTTAACCAATTGAGCCACCCAGGAGCTCCTCCTTCCCTCCCTTTAAAGGTAAGTGAAACTCCTGCTCCTAATTCTTCTACATTATCGAAGAGATGGCTTAGCTTTCCCTTACTTTTCAAGAGCCCAATCACATTTAGTGGGTTCAGGGTTGGTTTGGGGAACATGGGAACAAAATACAGGACACAAAGTTTTGAGAGATGATGTCTTTTGGCTAAATATGTTGAATTTTAGATGCTGATGGGACAACTGAGTATATAAGTAGTTAGAAATATGGATCTAGAGTTCAGGGAAGAGATCTGGGCTAGACAGACAGGAGAACAATCCACATATAAGTAGTAACTTATATGTGAAATAATAAGTAACTTATGTGAAATAATAAGATTTCATATAAAGAACGTATTTCATAAAAGAAATAATAAGTAACTTATGTGAAATAATAAGATTTCATATAAAGAACGTAAGGGAGTTATATGAAAAGAGGATTGAGGAAAGAACCCCAGGAAGACCAACATTTAAGAATGAGCAAAGAGAGAAATCAGAAAAGGGAAACTTAAGAGAGATCAGAGAAGAATGGCATTGGGGATGGTTTCTTAAATGTCAAAACACAAAGCAGTGTTCAGTGTATCAAATACTGCAGAGAGGTCCATTAAGGTTTGAAAGCAATCACTAAATCAGGTAGCTATGAGCTCACTGATGACCCTCACAAATGCAGTTTTAATGAAATGATAATGAAATCAAATGAAGCAGAGTTTCTCCAAATGTATTCCTTGGAAAGTGAGTCCTGCAGGATGTCTCTCCAGAACAGAGTTTCATGGTCAAAAAAGCTTGCAGTGACGCTGTGCATATTATATTCTCCTCTTTAAGAGGAGCTATCTGTTGGTGTTACACTCTCCTGGAACCAAATTTATTTCCCAAATTTCTTTAACCATGGAATTCTATCACATAATAGGGAACCTATTAACAGTTCCAGAAACTGGAGTCCTGTGGAAGAGAGTTTTCCATGCTCTGGAAAACAGAGTTCTAAGATTATGGTGGTAATATGGTGGAAAAAGTGTTAAAAAAGCTAGGCTCTAGAGTTAACTAGATCTAGATTTGAATGCAGTCCTCTTATCAGCTAAGTGACCCTGAACAAGTTTCTATCTTTCTAAAACCTCAGTTTCTTAATCTATAAAATGGGCCAAATAACATAAGACTGGTTTGTAAAAGTATTGTAAGGGATTCATTTGGATGATGCATGTAAAATACTTATAGTAATAGTAGCATCCAGTAAGTGTGGTGGTGGTGGTGATGATGATGATGGCAGTAGTTGAGATCAAAAGGAGAACTATAAAGTAGGTAATAAAGTTTTCACTGAATGAAGAATTAGTGAACAGTTGGGACCTAATTACAACAAGGAAGGTGACTATGAGAATAGGTTATGTGAAGATCTAGTAATGGCCTGGAAGTGGCAATGAGAGCCAGAGAAAATTAAGCCTCACTCCTGACCCAGTAATGGGGCATGAAAAGGGCAGAACCTCCTTCATAAAGGCTTTAGTGGGATGCCTGGCAGGCTCAGTCGGTAGGGCATGAGACTCTTGATCTCGGGATCACAAGTTCGTGTCCCACGTTGGGGAGAGAGTGCTTTAGGAGCACCTGGGTTGGTTAAGCGTTGGACTCTTGATTTCGGCTCAAGTCATGATCTCACGGTTCATGTGATCAATCCGAGTCAGGGTCTGCGCTGTTAGCTCTCTCTTCTCTGCGCTTCCCCCACTTGTGCTCTTTCCCTCTCTCAAATAATAAACTTAAAAAAATAATAAAAATAAAAAGGTAAAGTATGATGTAATATACACATGCATGCATGTGTACACACACATGCTTGTAAATGCACAGATTATCTGTGGACTGATTCACAAGACACAGGTAACAAAAAAATGGAGAAGATGGGGACTTGAGGCCTGGAAGTTTGAAGTAGGAGGGAAATTTCACATGACACATGTATAATTTTATGTTTTTGTATAATTGCATATTTTTATACTTATCAATTATTCCAAACATTCTTTCATTTAATTGTTAGAGTAGTAATGGTTAGGGAGATGGGTGTAACTGGCGGTCTTCACGAGGGTAAAGAATTGAAGTAGTAAAAGTTTAACATAGGCAGCCATGATCAGAACAAAATCCTACAGGTTCAAATTACAGAAAGAATGCTTTCCTGTAATGCTTTCCTTTCAGCAGAAGAATGATATCCCCTTCTAAGCCTAAGAGATGGGGCCCTCAAGGGTGCTCCCCTTGAGCATGATTTTTCCCCAGAAGAATACCTTTTTCAGGCCTTCAACAATTGCCTGAGAAGGAAGTCTCTGCTAGGGAGAGAGTCACAAGAACAGAACAGAACTTTGTGGGAGACAGTGAATTCATTCTGTCTTAAAGCTCTTCCCTGAGAAAATGCTGATCCACCTCTCAGGTTGACCAGCTACAATCTTGAATCTCCTGAGATCGCTCCATTTAAACACAGGCCTTCTATTCTATTTGTTCAGTTCCATCTCTGCTTACTAAATAAGTCTCTCCTTCTCCAGCTTTCTTTAGCAACCTAAGAGCTTCTGTCAAGGCTTCCTCACGGCCTACCTCTATGTCTTCTCCTTCACTGTCCCTTCCACCTGGAACACCCACCCACCTGCTGCCACCACAGTCTCAGTTTCTAGAGCTAAAAGTCTCACCTCCTCCCCCAGATTTTTCTGCAGCTAAGCCAAATAAGGTACAAAATCATATCCATTCCACCCACACTACTAACATTACTGCAATGTCATCAAACACTTATTAAGTACATATGGCCAGGCACTCAGCCACCCCAGATACAGAGATGACCTACAGAATATCTTCCCAGAATCTGCTTATAGGAATGGCATAAGGATAACTAGGTTATGGTAGTTCCTCAAAGTCTATTGAATGCGGTTATTGGCTGAAGAAGAATGAATGTCCTATAAACTTATGGGAAATATTCAAATCACTATCAAAGAAATGTAAATTAAAACAAGGGGATATCATTCTTCTGCTGAATTGGCAAACATTTTCAAAAATGATAATACTCAGTGTTGGTGGGGCACCTTCAAATACTGAAAATACAAATTGGAAAAAGTTTTCTGAAAACACACACAGAAGTTAATCAGAAGCCTTTACAAAGTATATATACTCTTTAACTCAGTAATTTATTTGAATCTACTTTGAGAAAGCTAAGTTAAAGAAAAAAAATCAAAAACCGATTCACACAAAATGATGCTCATCATAGCATTATTTATAATTATAAAGAAACACAAGTTGTTATGGAACATCAACGTAATGGAATATTAATCTAAACCTTAAATCATGTTTTCAAAACATATTTAATGCTCACAAAAACAATCTAAGTGAGAAAATTTTTAAATGCACACATACTATGGTCCAAATTCAGTATTTTTAATTTAATGTATATACTATACAAATTATATAAGAAAACATAGCTAATGCTAATACCTAATATTTTATAGTTGCTAAGTTACTAGGCCTTGGAAAAAATTAAGAATAAAATTAAGAGAGATAAAGAGGCACATAGAGACTTCTGTGAAAATGCTGATGGGCTTTTCTGGCTAGGTAAGCATCTATAAAAAGTTGGCTAAACACTCTGCCAGGTTCTATAACTGGGCTCTAGAACACTAGCAGTAAAAAATAGCTCCAGAAATCAAAGAACTTACAAGTACACAGAAAAGTTAGATCAAACGGTAAATAAATAACTCAATTACATCATGGTAAATGCCAATCTAGAAAAAGTATGCAATGGTATGTACAACAGAGTCTGGAAGCTTAACCCTCAAAACTGACACCTGACTGAATTTTATTTTTTTGTAAATTTACATCCGAAGTAGTTAGCAGATAGTGAAACAATGATTTCAGGAGTAGATTCCTTAATGCCCCTTACCCATTTAGCCCATCCCCCCTCCCACAACCCCTCCAGTAACCCTCTGTTTGTTTTCCATATGTATGAGTCTCTTCTGTTTTGTCCCCTCCCTGTTTTTATATTATTTTTGTTTCCCTTCCCTTATGTTCATCTGTTTTGTCTCTTAAGGTCCTCATATGAGTGAACTCATATGAGTTTTGTCTTTCTCTAATTTCACTTAGCATAATACCTCCAGTTCCATCCACGTAGTTGCCAATGGCAAGATGTCATTCTTTTTGATTGCCGAGTAATACTCCACTGTATATGTGTGAGTGTGTGTGTGTGTGTGTGTATACCACTTCTTCTTTATCCATTCATCCATCGATGGACATTTGGGCTCTTTCCATACTTTAGCTATTGTTGATAGTGCTGCTATAAACATGGGGTGCATGTGTCCCTTCGAATCAGCACACCCGTATCCCATGGATAAATGCCTAGTAGTGCAATTGCTGGGTCGTAGGGTAGTTCTATTTTTAATTTTTTGAGGAACCTCCATACTGTTTTCCAGAGTGGCTGCACCAGCTTGCAATCTTAAAAACTGTTCACTTTAAATGTTTACCTCATGTCAGTCTAGATCAATAAGACTCCAAGTGTTTATGATTAGGCAACCTTATCCACAGAAATCATTTTTAGCATCTCTCTCAATATATATATTACTTATTCATTTAAAACTTATAAACATATATTAATACAATCATTACATTATAAAAATATAAAAAGCATAAAAGAAATAGACATTTAGGATTAATGATAAAAATATTTCTTGCTGTCACTAAAAATACTAGCAATAGTAATATTTTTAGTAAAAGCAATGTGATACAATCTGTCTCATTATTTTTTAAATCTTGGTTTAACATTTTGTTATAGAATTATTCATAAGTCTGGTTCCACATTCAATTATTTCAGTATTTGGTTTTCAAAGTTGTCAAAAAGATACAGATAATACAGTCAAATGGAAGATGTGCAATTGGTACCTATGTAGCAATTAGTCAAAGATTTTGTTGGAATTTGGCTAATCAAGTTCTTATGTCGTATCAAATAGAAGTATTTTTAACAAATAAGTTCAAACCTCACTGAAGTTTTTAATTAGAAAGATTTTTAAATATGTTAATAGTTTCCAAGATTTTAGAACATGCAGTTACAGGTTTTTATGAGTAACACTCATTGTTTCTGCTGCTGCTGCTGAAGATGAAGAAGCAAGTAAGCAAGCAAGAAAGAAAAAAAGAAAAAAAGAAATGGAAGAACGTACACACAAAAGAAAGCATTTTCATACATCTGTATTCAAAATGCTTTTTTCCAAAGCAGCTACCTTTTCAGTCATTATTAAAACATTATCTTCTCCCTGAAGGGTCAAATTAGCAGTGCTAGAACAATTTGAGCAACAAAATAAATGACAGTAATGGATTATAACTCATGTAATAAATCGGGAATCCATGAGTCTATATTGATATAAATAAATTGACGGGAGAAAAAGAAATCTCCTCCTTATAGAATGCCAGCTAACGAACATAGAAAGTATAATGGAAATAGAAAGCTAACCATTTGGCAGCCACCATTAGTGGTGGTAGATTCAGATAGGTATTACCAACAGATGCTTAGCTCAGAGGTAGAGATGTGATGAAGAATAATATATGGGTCTCAGAGTACATAAAACACTTATCAATAACAAAACTGACCTGATGACTTGACAGGTTAGAAACCTGGCCAATAAAAAATTTCTAGTTGATTGAGGTTAATACTACAAGGACATGACAGGGTGACACATGTACTTCTTGATACAACTCATTAAATAGAGCCTAGCATCATTTTTGTGTAATTCCTGCCAAGAAAGCATGGCCTGAGTCTGAACATGAGGAAACACTGGATGGACCCCAAATGAAGAACACACTACAAAATACAATGCCTGAACCGTCTGTTGAAGATAAAACTGAGGAACCAGTCCTGATTAAAGGAGCCTAAAGAGATATGACTACTAACATGTCAGCCTGGATTATATCCTAGACCAGGAAAGAAAAGAGACATTGTTGGGACAGATGGCAAAATTTGCATGGGGTTTTGATGATAGTGTTGCATTGTTGATTTCCTGATGTGGATGGTTACATTATGGTTATATAGGAGAGTAGTCTTGTTTTTTGGGAAATGCAAAAAGGACTATTCAGGAGTAACAATCATCTCTCCGTTTTCTCAAATGGTTCAGAAAAAGATTAATCATAATGGATTGAGGGTGATAAAGCAATTGCGATAAAATGTCAACAACTGGGGATTCTTGGTAAGAAAGATGAGTTTTTTATACTGCTATTTTGGCAACTTTTCCCTAAGTTAGAAAATATTTCAAAATAAATTATTTTTTAAGTGTGTTTACATATATGAGCATGCTTGCATTTTAAATATCTGCCAGGTATTATACTACTGACAGCCACTTGTCTTCATTTAAAAACATCCTTTCTGTATACATTAAAAAGGCCCTCTATAATAGGTCAGCCAGTGACCTTGAACTGGATGGCCAAGGGAGACAACAACTGACCCTAAGAGGCCTTATAATGGTTCCATGTCCTAAACTCAAAATAAAATGGCCTTAGAATGACAATGGTACTGAAAATAGCATTTAACTTAGCCTTCAGGCTCTCAACCCACTAAGTCTATTTGATTTCCATTAATCAGCATAGAAGGGAGCCAACAGCCACCTCCCATCTCTTAAGGCTCTAGCTTACTTGTCAAGCATTCCCAAAAGCACACTATAAAAAGATGACTAATCACTGACTGCTTCTTCAGCACCATATGTCTCCCAATTTCAAAGAAAAAACTGTCCCAACTAGTAGTAGAAAAACAGATTTCCTACCTCCTGCAACTGGAGTCGAACCTTGGTAACTGCTCGGATCCAGTGCGCTCTGGCTTGGGTAAATGGTGAAGAAGCCTTCTCCTCAGGAAAGCTTGTAACAAAGAAAAGAATGTTCCTTAAAAATAGCCCAGGCCACAGGGTGACAGTGCTCAAGGGAAAACTGCCAAATATCTGAAGTAAAATGTTTTGTATTCATGCGTACACTTGTTAGTGATTTGGGCCACTAAACAGCATAGACCTAAATAGCCAATGTGAAAAAAAAATCCTCTCTAAAATGACAACTTTTAGCTTTTTTTAAAAACCAAGTTTTATTTATTTATTTTGAGAGAGAGAGAGCATGTGCACTCACATGCACATGCGGGAGCAGGGCGTGGGGGCCAGAGAGAGAGGGAGGGAGAGAGAATCCCACACAGGCTCATGCTGTTAGCGCAGAGCCTGATGTGTGGGGCTTGATCCCACAAACTGTCAGATCATGACCTGAACCAAAATCAAGAGTTAGATGCTTAACCAACTGAGCCATCCAGGTGGCCCTCAGCTTTTTGTCCATTCCCTCTCTTCTTTCCCCTTTTTTCACTCACCCAATGAGCCAGCTCATTGGGACAGTCAGGTTTCAGGATTCTAGTAAAAGCAATGACAAGGGCCCTGAAACTATGCAGAGACATGGGGACTAATCCTCGTGTCTTACCTCTCAAAACCACTAGTCTCCCTTGGGGGTTCTACATAGCATCCATCTTTAGGGCAGAATTTTGTTCCTGTGAACCCTTCCTGCTCCACTAAGAATTTTGAAAGGTTGGGCACTTCTGCTGCTCTGACGAGACCTCTACCCAGACAATGGTATCTGACAAACCTAAGGTTTACAAAGAGCAATCTTTCAGTGGGTTGTGAACCAAACCTCCTGGATGTCTTGTTTATTGGACAAGCCATGAGAGAGGACTAAAAATCAAGAAAAAGTAAGAAGAGAAAGTAAGTTTGTATCTTCAGGGGTAGAATACACACATCAACCATTCTTCAAACTTCTACCACATAAACGGCACTCACTGCTCTGAACTTCTGGCGAGACGCTTTATTTTTAAGTCCTGAAATTTGAGAATCTAAGTCACACCTAGCTGTTATCACTCTACCCCAGTGCTTTTCAACCGGGACAGGTCTGTACCCAACAGGAAATCTGACATCTGAAGACATTTTTGGTTGTCACAACTGAAGTTTACTGCTGGTAGGCAGTGTGCGGATGCCACTATATATTCTAAAGTGCCTATGATAGCTTCCCATAAAGTTATCTGGGCCCAAATGTCAACAGTGCCAAGACTGAAAAACTGTGCTCTGCCCCAATCTATCAGCAACTCTACTGATTTAATTCAATAACAGTAACATTCAAACACTGTACTAAACTTTATTACAAGACTGTTAAAGGGGCACCTGGGTGGCTTAGTCAGTTGAGTGTCCAACTCTTGATTTTGACTCAGGTCATAATCCCAGGGTTATGTGCTTGAGCCCCACATCGGGTTCCACACTGAGCATGAAACCTGCTTAAGATTCTCTCTTGTTCCCCCTCCCTCCTGCTGTCTCTAAAAAAAAAAAAAAAAAAAAAAAAAAAAAAAAAAGACAGGTTTAAAATTTTTCTTCTTATGGGTACCAATTAATTCCAGATATACTGCTAGACCCTGAGGAGGCAGAAGCGAGAGTTACATCTGACTTTTAGACCAATTCTTTCTTAACTCTGTCCTGGTTTTCTCAGCCAGGAAACAAAACAAAACAATGTTCACATAAGAAGTTTAAATATTAATAGGCTGGGGAGCCTATTTCATCCAAAGTAGCTCCTCTGAATGAACTAAGCTGCAGGGGTTGGATCACTTCCAGATCAGAGACTACCATATATAGGTCAACTAGTGGGCCAACAATTGCAGATTCAAAAAGGAGTGGTACACTGCACGTAACTACAAAGAACCCAAGTGATCTTCAGAGATCCTCAAAATACCTAGGGAGTTATACCAACAATCAAAAGAAGCGTACGGCGCTAACCCTCAGTATCCTGATCACTACCATACCCAGCTATAGGGAAACAAACGAAAAGCACTTATATCTAACACTACCACAGGCAGGTACTGAGGAAACCACATGAACTCCTCAAGGCAGTCATCACCTACCTCTCCTGGGGGCCTAGGACACGGTCTTCGTGTAGCACCAGATCTGGGGGAGGATGGATTGTGGCATCTTCTTTCCTCTCCTTGGGTTCACATGCTGTCCCCTTCTCCTCTTCACCTGTCACCTCCAAGGCTTTCTCTTGTTCTCCAAAGCCCACTTGGCCATCTCTGGAGAAGCTGCCAGAGCTGTGGCATGAATGAATCGAGTCCCTCTCCCGACGGTCATCATCTTGTTCATGGCATTGGTCTAGTTCACTCAACTGAGAGCTTCCTTGACTCACATTACAGGAGGAGCCATACCTACTACTGCTGGTGGGGCTGTGAGAATGAGAGGAAGACAGATGAGTAGTTACATGCAAACTAGAGACCAGGACAAAAGTAACTGATAAATCCAGAAATAAAGATGGCAAGAATCACAAACAAGAGGTTCCTGGGAAGACAGGTCCAAACTTCACAATCTAGAAGAACTAGTTTCTAGTCTGCAGAAGCACAACAAGAAAAACAATACAATGTGCTGGGTTCTCCAATAGCACTTAACCTTAACCTACATTTATTTGACTTTGAAGCATACTTTATCTTAATGTGATTTTTGTAAGTAGGATTAAGAATTATTAAAATACTGGGGCCCCTGGGTGGCTCAGTCAGTTGAGCATCCGATTACGGCTCAGGTCATGATCTCACGGTTTGTGAGTTCGAGCCCCGCGTTGGGCTCTGTGCTGACAGCTGTGACAGCTCGGAGCCTGGAACCTGTTCCGGATTCTGTCTCCCTTTCTCTCTGACCTTCCCTTGCTCACACTCTGTCTCTGTCTCTCTCAAAAAAAAAATAAACATTAAAAAAAAATAAAAATTAAAAAAAGAATTATTAAAATAGTCTGGCACCAGGGTGGCTCAGTTGGTTAAGCGTCAGACTTGGGCTCAGGTCATGATCTCGTGGTTCCTGAGTTCCGGCCCCATGTGGGGGTGCTGACAACTCAGAGCCTGGAGCCTGCTTCGGATTCTGTGTCTTCCTCTCTCTCTGCCCCTCCCCAGCTTGTGCTCTGTCTCTCTCCCAAAAATAAATAAAACATTAAAAACAAACAAACAAACAAACAAAAGGATTAGGGGAGCCTGGGTGGCTCAGTCAGTTAATCGTCTGACTTCAGCTCAAGTCACGATCTCACGGTTGGTGGATTCGAGCCCTGCATCAGGCTCTCTATGCTGACAGCTCAGAGCCTGGAACCTGCTTCGGATTCTGTGTCTCCCTCTCTCTCTGCCCTTCCCCCACTTGTGTGAGAGCACACGTGCATGCACACTCTCTCTCAAAAATAAACATTAAAAAACATTTTTTAAAAAGGATTATTAAAATAGTCTGTTGTTTATGCCTAAAATTCTTTACTCAGACTTTTTTTTTTTTAAGTGTTTATATATTTTTGAGAGAGAGACAGAGAGACAGAGTGCAAGGGCAGAGGCAGAGAGAGAGGGAGACACAGAATCTGAAGCAGGCTCCAGGTTCTGAACTGTAAGCACAGAGCCTGATGCGGGGTTCAAACCCACAAACCGTGGGATCATGACCTGAGCCGAAGTTGGATGCTTACCAATGAGCCACCCAGGTGCCCCTTGACTCAGACTTCTAAAGAAACTTGTCCAGTGGCCTTGATTAAAGTCTTCTCATTTCCATAAAGTAAAATGGATTAACTCTACTTCCCTTTCCTATTATTTATTAAATTGATGTCCCCTTGATGTCCCCTTTTCTTTCTCTACAATTGTAAATGTGAATGTCTGTTCCTTAGGATGACCAAGAGAGATTGGAGATGTTCCTTCAATTATCTCTGAGCTATCTACTTGATGAGGTAATGGAAGCCACTAGGAGATGAAGTCTATGACCAAAAAAACTCTTCAGGGGAATGGTCTCATCAACAGAAATGTCACAGTGGTATGTAACAGGGAATGTCCCAAAGATGAACTCGCCCATCTGTAACTGAGTTGCTCTCAGGACATGACTCAGTTTTGGATAAAGTAGACAAAGTCCAACTCTAGGATCTGGGTCAGGGCCATATTAATGCATTTTTATACCTGAAGAAAGGCCAGCCCAACCTGTTCTCAATCATCTCAATTCCCATACCCAGAAAGTTAATTCGTTCCTAGAGACAGTACCTAGGGCAGAGAAAGTGGCAGTGATTCATGATTAGAAAGAAGAGCAGTATCTGCAAATTACTCCTGTGAGGCATATACTGAATTTAAGGGAGTCAGTCCTATTCAAGATAGAGGTTCGAGGGGCACCTGGGTGGCTCAGTCAATTAAGATCCAACTATCGTTTTCGGCTCAGGTCATGATCGTGTGGTTCGTGCTGACAGCACAGAGCCTGCTTGGGATTCTCTCTCACCCTCTCTCTCTCTGCCCTTCCCCTGCTCACTCTCTCTCTCAAAATAAATAAACTTAAAAAAAAAAAAAAAAAAGAGGTTCTAGGTGATGATCTACCAGATCTATCCTAGCCCATTTGGATACTTCTATCCCAAGTCAGAGGCCTTCCTTTCACTTCTGGTATCCTGCTGGAAAGTTTCCATGCAAAAGGACAAAGAATTTCCTTGCCACAGAGTCAAACTTTTAACTAAAGGGCTTATTTTACCTTTGGCCAAATGAAGATAAATCATTATTGTTTTCTAGTGATATTTTCCCTATGGTTCCTCCCAATTACCTGGTATTTTCAGACTAATTACTGATCCTTCATCCCATGGCAGCAGGACAGGCACCACGTCACTGTTCTGAATAGTCCCTAACAAATGTGTACACACACACACACACAACCTCTAAGACCAGCCTCTTTGGACAGTTTTGTGTGGGAGGTCATGGCAATATTCCTAAATTGCACTGTATATGGTGCTTCCTCTTAGGGGAAATAGTATCTTTTCCATGTGGACCCTGCACAATGCTCCAGAATAAAGAACTACAGCAAATGATAGCCCTGAACTCCTGTGACACTTTATTCCAAGCACTTACCAGGCACCAGCCTCAAGGGTACAAAAAGGCAAAGACTGGAAGAAGCTATGCAGGATCCATGTGGAACAGGATATAGAATATTTAAATTATCTCAACCTCAACCTCTGCATTTTGCATGTTACTTAATAACCTCATTGCCACTGGAAAAAGTATCTTAGAAGACTTGAAAAAGCAAAGCAAAGTAGGTCGCTTCCTAGTTAATAAGTGCTGAAGTCCCAAGGAAGCATCCTAGCCTGTTATGTGGCTATAATTAATATATGCCACATGACTACTTGCTGCCTCTTCCTACCCTCCATTCTCTATGCCACTTTACACTAGGCAGAGCAAACCAGAATGAGTAAATACCAGGGCAAAGCCTTTCTTTTAGAACTAAGTTCCTTCTTCCAATAAATGAATTACATTTGGCACTAGAGAGATGGGAAAGAATGAGGAGACCCACACATTATTTGTTACTTAACCCCTAGTTAACATAAAACTCAGGTGCTAGGAAAGACACAGGAAAACTAAAAAGCAGGCTACCATTAATCTACCACTAAGTCACTGCATCATAAATGGTCAATTCTTTAAAATCATTTATGATGCTTTAGTTGAGAACAGGCCTTGTGTTGGTCTTTGGTTCCTTGATGTCATGCAGAGTGACTGGCTGCTGCACATCTGAAAGAGCCTCAGCGCTAGCAGGCACCACCTCCTCTTCTTGTCTTTCTAGCTGGTGAAGTAGCTCAATGAGAACAGGCCCTTTGTCGGTCTCTGGTTCCTTGATGCCATGCAAAGTGACTGGCTGCTGCACATCTGAAAGAGACTCAGAGCTAGCAGGCATCACCTCCTCTTGTGTTTTTGGCTGGTGAAGCAGCTCAGTGACAGCGCAGTGTTCTTCCTTATGACTCCCTGAAGGACAGGTGGAGGTCGAGAGGTTGCTTTTGGAACCCCAGTGTTCTCCAGATGCTGAAATTCCCTGGTTTTCCATTTCTCCAGGCCCTGAAAGCTCTTGAGTACATATACTTGGCTTGGTCTCCAGCTGCTCAGAGGTACCTGAGGGCTGAGTAGCTGGCTCAGCACTAGCTCCAGCTATTTGAGAAGCCTCTAAAGTTTTGTCAGCCTCACTAGAGTTAAGATCCTGATCGCCGCTGATAACCAAAACTGGAGAAGAGGATTCTGCAGGGATTTGTTCAGGGCCCGCTTTGTTCTCTTTTGGCCATGTGAATGAAAGATCCAGCTTCTTTCCAAACCTTAGTTTTAGATCACCTGCCAGTGTACTCCCTTTCCCCTCACTACCTCCCTCAAATAGATTTGACAACTTCTTAAAACTGCCCATTAAACCAGGCTCTGCTGCTCTACTGCCAGAGGAGGAAGGTGGGGAAAAGAAAGACCTCAGTGGTTTCCCACAGTCAGTGGCAGAGGATGGGAAATGGAGTTTTGGCCAATTGGTCATATTTGGGATCTCAAAAAGAGGTCTTGGCTGCTCTGTTTCTTGGGGCACTGCAGGTAGATCTTTGTGGGTATCAAGTATCTCACAGTTTTTTCTGGCACAAAGCACAGGTTCCTCCAGGAGTGGTTGAGAAAGGTATTCTGGGGTTTCTGGTGTGGCACTCTGGCCAACATTTGCCTCACTAAATAGTGGAGTATTGGTTTCTACTGAATTGGCTGCCTGTAGCTCCAAGAAGTCTTGGTTTGTGGAGGTAGATTGCATAGCTGGCTCTGGCTCAAGAGGACTAGGTGGCTGAAATGGAGGAGGAAGCTCTTTGGCCACACAGGTAGGATCTGGATCCAACTGTGATGGCAATGAAATGTGCTCTGCTTCCAATGATGTCTCTGTGTCTGTGCCCTGCAACAACCCCATGTCTCCTTCATCACTCAGAGACAATACTCCTTGTCCAGTATCATCCTCTGAAACAGAAGGTGCAGCCCTAATTGTTTCAGAATCTTGGGATTCTAGAATATTGTCAGGAATATTATTGTTTTCCATTTCAGCTGTTAATTTAGTATCATCTATCAGGATCTCTGAGTCTGACTTTGCACTAACCACAGTCATTCTACACTCACTGAGAGTAGATTCTGAATTGAGTGCTGGAGAGGAAGTTTCTCCCCATAAATTTCCTGGAGGTACTAATCCTACAGTATCTCTGCAACTACCATTTTGAGGCCATGCAGTAGCTGGGATCGGCGATTCTTGTTTGTGAGTCTCTGATTTGGGACTTTTAAAAATTCCAAGTAACTCACCTTTGAGGGACTGAGATGATGCACGAGAAGAAAGAGAGAAAAAGGAGTTTTTTGTTGGAGGTTTAGGAGAGGAGAAAAGTCCAGAGAAAGTTTTGGGAGGTTCAATTAAGCACTCAGAGAAAGATTTCACTTTTGTCACAAACCCTGAAAACATTTCTACTGAAGAGCCCAACATTGATTTGTCTTCCTCTTTATCTGTCTCTAGGCTCTGGAGGTGCCCTGTATACCCTTGCTCCACAGAGGGCGAGGTTGCCTCCAGGATCTGTGTTAAGGTGTCATCAGGAGCCTTTTCTAATGGCAAGTTCAAAGGGTCACTCGTAAATCTTTCATTGTGGTGGTAGTTAGTACAACTGTCTAAATTATTGAGCTTTTTAGTCAAATGGTTATCATGTGAAAAAGACTTGGCCAGGTTGTCACAAGGGAAGACTTCCTGTATGAAAGGCTCTTCTTCATAGGGAGCTACCCCAAGGGACTCTGGACCAATGAGCAGAGTTTCAGTTTGTACCTGAAATCCTGGTGAATGAGGAACATCGTCTTGCAACTTATTCGTCTGGAAATTTGCTAAAGATGTCCCTGGTCCATTACTAGAATCTAGTTTTCCCTGATAGTCCTCTACATTGAGCTCATCTGTAAGGCAAGTAACCTCAGTAGTGTTGCTAATAGAAACACAAGGAACTATTTGCTGTTCATGAGCTACCTCCTGGATTATGCGATCTCTATTGCCACTGGAACCTTCTCTAGTCATTGTGCCACTCATGTCTACAAAAACACTTGGCTTCTTACAGGGCTGAGAAGTCACTGGAGCAACTGTTGAAAGGCTATGTTTTTCCCCAGGAGTCTGCTGCTTTTCGTCCAAAAAGGACAAGCTGAAGAAACTAAAAGGGCTATTATGAGTGGCATCCTTCTTGCTGCTTGAGTTAGTAGTGGAAAAAAAGGAAGGAAGTGTGAATAGCCTTTCTGCTTGAGATTTGGTTCTTGGTAGAGCAGCAGAGGCTCTGTTCTCAGATTTTTCAGATCCAGTCAGGAAAGAAAATATACTCTTTCTGGTTGGCAACTCTGGTTGAGATGGAGATGTTGTGGCAGTTGAAAAACTCCAGTCTTGGTCAGAAGAATGATCCTGTTCATTTGAATTTCTTCTGCTCAGAATATCAACAGACAGTTTACTACTTCCTGAAGCTTCTGTCACTGTAGACACAATGTTAGTTTCTATTGAAGAATCTCTGGAAGACTCTTTGAGACAATTTCTTGAGAACGATGGATTTGGTGATTGCTGGATTAGGTGGTCTCTGGAAGATACCTCTTTTCCAGTCAAATTATTACTCTGTGTATCTATAGTTGATGGTTCTTTTAGCCCACTGTCATCAATAGTAATCTGCTTGTTCAGACTCCTAACTCGAACCTTCCTTTTAGAGGCAACTGGCATAGCAGAAAAGTTCCCAACATCCTGGCTATTTAGCTGTGCAGGATTAGGACTTGATTTGACTTCATCCTTATTAACCATCGAGGAAACAGACATATTTTCAGTTGTCTGTATAGAAGATACATTGGTTTTAAATAAGTCCCCAAGGGTACCAAAAAAATTTGAAACACCAGAAGATTCATTCTTTTGCTGAGAAGGTATATTTTTATCTTCATTCTTTTCTAAATTTGGTGATCCTTCTTTATTTGCCTGGGTTTTAAAAAGGTTCAAAAATCCAGATGCCTGTTTTCCATTTGACACCACACTTACTGAAGGGTCTTCTCCCCGGCCAAAGAGTTTCAATGCACTTTTAAATAATGTTCTCTCAGACTCTTTGGAAGACTGGTCATGGAGAAGCTCACAGTTCTTGGGTTCATCCTCACTGAATTGTGATGTAAGAGGAATGGAAACAGAGTCAACTGTAATGATTTCCTCATTTTCTATATCTGCTTTAGCCTGAGGAGTTATTTGGCTTACCTGGACAACAGATTTTAACAAACTTTGTTTTTTCACATGAATACTTTTATTTAAAGGGAATTCTTGCTTCATATTTTTAAATTCTGGTTGCGGAACATTGGGTACTGTTTTTCTTTCTAAATCCTTCTTGAGAAGACCTTCTTCTTCATTTTGGGAGTTATTCTCTAATTGCTTATTCAAGATTAATGACTGAACACCACCATTTGTGAGCTCTGCTAAGTCTGACTCCTGATTCATTTTCTTTAAAACCAAAGACTCTAAGGATTCATTCTCATCAAAATTCAAAGTCCTTGTAACCAAAGCACCCAAAGCAGAAAATAATGAGGTTCCTTTTTTCCGTGATGACATCTCTCCTGTTTGCTGTAGGCTATTAGTCATATCTTCAAAATGAACCAAAGATGTAGCTTCTTCAGAAGACTGAATCCAATGGAAACTGGAAGGGTAAATTGATGCATCCTTAGCAAGAAGCTGATACTTACTTCTCTCTACAACAGGATTTTTATTTAAGTCCTGATTACCAATAGTTTGGGGCTGATTTCTGAGATCCAATATATATTCAAAGTCTTCAGAACTACACACCACTTCTTCAAAAGATCTAAAATTTCCTTTAAACTTTTGAAGATTATAGCCTGAAAAATCTAATGGTTGATCCTTTTGGCCATAACTTGACTGTTCAAGTACTTGTGAAAAGGTTCCTAAATTTAGATACACTGGTCCCTCACTTTTTGGCAAAACTACAGATAAATCAAGAGGGTCATCAATTGGTTCCTCTTCAACATACCAGGATAATTCATCTTCCTTGTCACGTACTTTAAAACTACAGGCTGATATAATGCTGTCATCCAACATAATACTTGATAGATCATTTGTTTGTAAATCACAATTCAAATATTCTTGATAAGAACAATCAGGTATAAATAAATAGGCATACTGCCCAGTAGAATCAGTGAGGAGATAATACATATACTGACCATCATGAAACATATAATATCCATAATCTCCATTCTCTGATGGCCACCACACTCCATTTTCAAGACATGACCACCATTCCTGGTAGTCATAACTGACACTTGAAAAAACAAAGTTTTCATCCATTCTTAATGATTCTTGATCAACTACAGAATATGTAGTCTTCTCATAACCTGAAGAACAACTTAAGTCAATGGGCAATTCTTCTAGTGAATTCGTAGTCTCACTAATTGGAAGATATGAATTTCCATATAATGAGTGAGCTGCCCACATATCACTTCTTAATAAGTTATCTTCATTAAATGCTAACTGGTCCAATGATTCATATGGTAAGTCACGCCAAATGACACTGTTTGGATTTGTTTTCCACTCCACGATATTTGCAGTTTGATCCTTTTGGCAAAAATTTATTGCTGAGCTTTCTGAGTCAGGCCACAAGAAAACATCAGCTGATGGGAATGTATTTTGATTTAGCATATAATAAACTGGCTGAAGTTTTCTGGAATTTTTAGAGAAATCTTTTATATCAGAGTCCCATTCAGAACAGAAAGGATTATTCATCTCTTCAAAAGCCTGATAGTGGTTTGATTTATTAAGAATGTTAGTATTTAATGTATGTGGGTTTAACTTGTTTGAATTTTCATGTATTTTCTCCTTAAGAACATGGTGTGGTGTCAGCCTCTCAGCCAAAGATTTCTCTAAGAGGCCCTGCTGAGTGCTCGGAGCAAAGTCAAGTATCCTGTCCTCAGAAGAGGGGCAATTCTTTTCACTTAGCTGGTTTTTCCACATAGGAGAGCAATGATCATTATCAACCCAAGCATCAGATAATGGTATGTTTTCTTTAGGTAAAGATATAAAGTTTTTTATTAAGCCAGATGTTTCTTCTTTTTCAACATGGTTCCTCTGATTCTCAGAAGTCACACATGAAGTAACAGGGATCTCATCCACAGATAAATGTTTATTTCCATTCAAACTTTTTATATTGCCTAAAGACATGGACTTTACCTCATCTGGTTTATAATCAGTCACATTGTTATTGTGTATCAAGTTAAATATTCCAGAGAGTAATCCTGGAGTATTATTATGATGATGAGAGTCACCACTTTTCAAATTTAATTCTTGTTGATTAGACAAGTTTTCAAGAGAAGAAAACCTGTTAAATAGGCCAGAAAGGAGGCCTCCTTGGATTCTTTTCTTAGAGGCTTTATCTACAAGTCTGTCTTCATTAATTTCATTAACCAAGGTGGATTTTGAAATGGTAGAGGTAAATGTTAATGAGTCTGATACTGTTAAAGATGTCACTTGTGTAAGAGTCTTACTTTCTTCTGAAGAATCTGAAGGAATATATTCTTTGGACACAACTTCAGGGATGGCTAAAGTATCTATCTGACAGTTCTCTGCTGCTGTGTGATCACTTGAATTCAATTTCTCTATATTCCCAAATTTCCCAAGATCGTTATTAATAATTGGAACAGAATTAGACTTTATTCTATTAAGTGTGGTATCTTCAGGACAATTTATTTGGTCATTTTTATTAAATGTTTCTGTATCATCAGGTTTCCCTAAATTATTATGAATATTTGGAACTGAACTAGATTTTATTAAATTAAGTTTGGCATTTTCATGGCAGTTTCTTTGGATCTCTTCATCAACAGTTACTGCTGAGTCAGGAAAACTCTGGTCATTGACAGTGGTACGACCATCAGTGAAAGGAAATTTAAAAAGAGGAAAAATGCTTCCTTTCTCTCTTAAATCTTGCTGTTTCTCAGAATGACTAAGAACTCTGAAAAATGGAATATGTAGTTTTCTATTAAAGGAAAAGGAATGTCCATTTTTCTTATGGCCCCTTTCCCATCCATCTTCCTCCAACTGGTGAATTTTCATAGATTCTGACAAAGTTTCCTTTGAACAGGTCTCAGGTGAAGTGAGCAAAAACTGGCTAAAGGATTTTCTGAGTGGCTCAAGAAAATCATCATCACCAGTAACTTTCTCCCCCTCTACTGTCTTTGAAGAAGACTCTCTATTTGCAGTTGTACTGCCAGCTATACAAGGATGTCCTATAGTGTTTGGGGCACATATTTTTGGTTGATGTGGTACCAGAGACAAATCTGTACAGGGTTTTCTTTCCAAGAGACTCTCAATATCATCTTTTTTATTTGCAGAACCACCTAAGCTTGAAGGTTCATTGGTCACTTGGGAAGACAACAAATCTTCACTTGTGGGCATTTGGGATGAGCTTGTAGTTTCTCCATCATGCCTATCTAAAGTGATGATTTTATTGTCATTGCCAAGGGTGTCTTTCCTTTGATTTGACTCTGAACCACACCCAACAAAGCTTTCCTTTCTTGTTGGCTTGTTCTGGTCATCTTTTTTGGTTTCATCCTTTTCGGAAAAGATCTTTAATGGATTTAACATGCTGAAAACAGACTTTATAACTGAACTCTGACTCTGTGGAGTGGAGTCCCTTCCAGTAGTCTCTGTTGCATCCTGAAGGCTTACATTTCCAGTTTTACCACCTGTGTGCTCATTTTCAGAAGTTTTGTCATTTCTGCCAAAATCTTTATTATCAACTGTGTGAGAGGATAATGGAGATCGCATGGAAAGATCTTTCCCCAATACAGACTTGGCTCTGGGTTTAGATCCTGAATTAGTCGTCTCTATCTGATCAAGAGTTTCTGTTTTCTCTGGAACTAAATAAACCAGCTTTTCCACAGAGGTTGTTAGATGCTTTGTTCCCGAACCTACCTTTTCTGTAAGTGAACTGAACAAAGAACCAACAGCACATTTCACTCCATTCAGCTCAGGGAAAGAGACAGCCTTGTCCTTGTCATTCTTGACAATGGTTAAAGGTGGTATTTGATCTCCAAGCATTTTCTGTTCTGCATTATTACCAGTACTATTGTGTTTAAGTGATTTTTCAGTTGGTGAAAGGGAACCAAATCCATTAATCTCCTCTTCTTTCTCTGCTAAATATTCTGACACAGTTTCTACCAAACACTGAAGCTCATCCATTGTATCAACATAGTCCTCCTTGGGTTCCTCAAGAGAGGGAGGGGTCATCTCTTCCATGGGGCACCCAGACAGATCTCCAAGTGTGTTTGCATCACAGTTCATCTTTTGTAATGGGAATGCTGGATTTGTTACATTGTATTCTTCAGGAAAGCCTCCACTATGATGGATATTGGATGGATGACTTATTGGTGACAGTAAACCTTCTGGCTTATCAGTGAGAGGAGAGCTCAGAAGTTCCTCAGAAGTACTACTAGTAGAATCTTCAAGAATATCTAATGGAGTGAAATTAGTGAAATGCTGGTTTAAGCCAGATGATTTTTCACAGTTCTTGTAACCACCAGAAAGATCGTAATCATGATTTTCCAACTTGGTGGTCCAGATGCCACTCTTGACCACAAAGCCGTTTTTATAAGGGTGCAAAATTGGGTAATTTTGTTTCTTCTTTTCAGTGTGGCAAATGTTACAATTTTCAGTGTCAGGATATGTACTTTTGAAGTCAGTCTTAGTTTCTGATCTTTCATTGTACTGTGTTCTTTGACTGTGTTCAAAATCACGGTATAAGGGTTTATTTTTTCTTCTCCTATCTACTGTATCATATTTCTGAGGATAACTGGAGAACACAGATGTTTCATACTTAAGGTCAAAATTAAAGGCAGTAGAGAATTCAGTTTCTGGGCCCTGTGATGGTATCTTTTCCCAATTCTTGTACTTCTGTTGTTCTTGACGGCTGTAAGATTTATCAGTTTTTGAAAGAGTTCTAATTTCTTTTACTTTTGCTTCCTTTATGTTACTGTTTTCTAGAAACTCTTGTGGTATTTCCCCCTCTATCTCCTCATATGTACCTTCTTGCTCTTCATAGTCAACATCAGAGAAAGCTGAAATAATCCTAATTTTGTCATTCTTAGCCTGCAAGTCTTGTCTGATATAAAGGGATAAAATTGGAGGAAGAGTAAGACAAAGAAAAAAGACGAAACAGGGAAAAGGAAGAAACAAATCATAAAATTCAGTGCACATTCAATGAGAAAACTAAAATAAAATAGTTTGACAAAAACCATTCAGACTAAAAACGTATGATAAAGAAATTTACATGTTCTTAAATCAGTATTAAAGCAATTTAGTCCAATAGTTTTTTCCACATCAGAAAAAGAACTGCTATAATAATAACTTTAAAATACTGTACTTCACTTGCTACCATGAGCTTTTTAGGATCCTTTTATTTTCTAAGAAAGATAGAGACAAACAAAATGAACATGTTTCCTCAATATTTAGACTGTATTTACAATGCCCAAGTTTAGAACTAAGTATTCGATGAAAATATATCAAGGGATTTCAAGAAACCTAAATTTGTTGATGAATTTGGGTCTGAAAAGATGTCAAGCTGTTAACTTACTGTAAGTTATTATTTGAGGCAGTATAGTCAAGAATATGATCAAACATATTTCTTTTAAAAAGAAAAACTATCCAAATAAAAATAATCTTTGATTGTCAAAAGGCAAACCTTGTTACAGGACCAACAAGAGCATATTATTTAAAGCATTACAATTTATGAAATTTAAAACTATATGCATCGAGGATCACAGTGAAATGACGGCCTTTCCCTATATTGATTATAACACTAGAAGCTATATTCCAACTTAAGTCAATAAATACATAAGATACTTGACCTTTCTTTCAGTTAGATTAGAAACTGCCCACTTCCTGTGTACTCAAGTGGGGGTATATAGAGGACCTGCAGACTAGAAGCCTGTGAGCCCAGTATGTTCTTTTATAGACCTAACATCCAATTGTATTTATTTAGGAATCAGAAAGAAGATCATAGTGGTCTCATAGTCACTAAAAATCTTCAAGGGAGAAACTGAAGAGGTATTAATAATAAACTTCAAGAGATATTCTTTTGCTTTTGATCCCTCAACACTAGAGATACTTTGGATATATATATCTAACAAAGTCCAACTCTATTTTCAAATCTCAAATTATGGGCTTTTACATAATTTATGTAAGTTTCCAGTTACTCTGGATTCATTAGGTGAAAGCCCATTTGACTGGGGTACCTGGCTGGCTCAGTAGGTGGAAGGTGCAACTCTTGATCTCATTACTGTGAGTTCAAACCCCACATTGGGTATAGAGATTACTTAAAAATATTTTTCAAAAAAGCCCACTTAGTTGAGACAGGAAATCCAATCTAACATATTTTTTTTTTACATGGAGTTTCATTATTCTCCAGTATCCGCAAAAACTCAAACTAAACTAACTCCAGCCTAGAAGGCTTTATACTTCAACTTAAATCAATAGATAGCCATTGCTATAGTGAATAAAGCTATTTATTCTTACACTTCTAATTTACTGGCAGGTACTGAGAACATTTGTTCCCTCAGGATTTTAAATGTTCTTACTAAGAAACTGTGTAACGTAAGGACTCAGACCATCTCCAAGAACTTAGTATTTACAGTAAGAGAGAAGTTTAAAAATCAATGCTGGTGATAAAATTTCTTCAAACTTTTTAAAGGATGAATCATTTCAAAAATTTAAGTTAAAAATGTCTATGATAAAAGCTTACTTAAAAATCATGTTAATTTTTCTCTGCTGGAGAGGAAAAAATATTTATTCTTTAAACTCATGTCTTATACTGATACAATAAAACCACATTTATATGGGATTAAGTTAAAAACATTTTAGGAAAAAATTTGCAATTTAAAGTATATTACTAATACTCTTCTAAACATTATTATAGCAGTAGCCTAGGAAACAATCAAAATAATAATAGGGTAATAATTAAATAAAATGTAGTAATTTAGGTTGATGCACCATTATTATTGCTGGCCTACACATCTAAAACTTGGAAATATAGAGGGAAAGAAGGTCAAAAGTCATGGATTTTTGCTATTATTTTTTTCTTAAAGTAGGACAATATAAACAACTAAAATCAAATATATAAAATATGCAAATGTTCACTAATAAACCGGCAAGGAGTAGAGACCAACTACAGTAGAATTCCTGGCCTATTTCTTTTTAAAATCAGATTATAAAGAGTAAAAATTCTATGTGATGTTTGATAGGTGAAAAAGTTTCATTTAAAATATTCCCACAGATGATAGTAAACTGAGACAGGATGTTGTATCGCAGGTAGGCAACCATCTGAGGCTTGGGATTAATATTCACCAGTTTGGCAAGATAAGCAAAAAGAAATGATATTATGTTATGGGATGGTGAATTTTAGCAACCAAAATTATGAGCTAAACTGGAATGGTTTTTAAAATATATACAATGGAATACTACTTGGCAATGAGAAAGAATGAAATATGACCTTTTGTAGCAACGTGGATGGAACTGGAGAGTGTTATGCTAAGTGAAATAAGTCATACAGAGAAAGACAGATACCATATGTTTTCACTCTTATGTGGATCCTGAGAAACTTAACAGAAGAACATGGGGGAGGGGAAGGGGAAAAAAAAAAAAGTTAGGGAGCCAAACCATAAGAGACTCTTCAAAACTGAGAATAAACTGAGGGTTGCTGGGGAGTGGGAGGGAGGTCAGGGTGGGTGATGGGCACTGAGGAGGGCACCTGTTGGAAGGAGCACTGGGTGTTGTATGGAAACCAATTTGACAATAAATTCCGTATTAAAAAAAATAAAAAATAAAAATAAAATATTAACCTCCAACCAATAATTAATTCAGGCAAGGATCATCAATGGATACTACAATTAATGGGTAAAATGTTGTTGGGGAAACAGAATAAGGACACAATCTAGGGTATCATTCCAGATACTCTAATTACAAAGGGTAACTTTACACTGGAAAATCTGGCATATACCAGATTTCTTAACTCAGAGGTCAAACTAAACATAACCAATAAAAAGGCAAAGTAAAATCATGTGTCTGCTGAGCATCTATTGTAATGTTTTTGCCAAAAATGTTTAACCTGATTCTAAACATAAAACAATCAGCCAAACCAAATTAAGAGCATATTCTCAAAACAACTGGCCTGGACTCTTCAAAAAATGTTAGATTATAATAGACTACAGAAATAGGAAATCAAATGTAATGTACCATGATCTTTGATTGGATCCTAGATCAAAAATAGAAATATGGAAAATGGAAAAAAGGAAATATACAGAAGATAATTGGGACTAGAGAAATTTAAATGTGGTCCATATATTAAATAGTATCATTGTATTGTTACATTTCTTAAATGTGATCATTATATTGAGGCTATGTAAGAGAAAGTCCTTTCTCTTGGGAATTATATGCTCAAGTACTTCCTGGTAAAGTAACATGGTATCTGCAATTAATTTCAAATAGTTCAGAAAAAAAAAAGGCATGCACATATGAATATACATTAGAGAGAATGAAATAAAAAGTAAATGTAGCATAATGTTAACACAATTGATGAATCTAGATAACACGAATATGGATGTTGACTGTATTTGTCCAAATGTTGTTAGCATTTTTTTTAAGTTGGGGGAAGGAGGGGGAGCATATACGTATATATTTGTTTTTATACTCAAAAATATATCACAATAGTCTATGGAAGGGTACATAAGAAACAAACAAGGGTGGTGTGAGAACTAGAAGACAGGAAGGGGATGGGGTAGAGAAGGACAGGTGCAAGTGGGAGATTCTTCATTATATGTGTTATTGTACCTTAACATTTTTTAACCATGTTTTGTGTATTTAAAATTTTTCTAAAGTTCCAGCAAAAGTACTGAATCTGCTATGAAGAGATCATCTAAAGTTCCCAGGGAAATATTTAGGTAGGAAGGATTATCCAAACATTTAACATCTGTGATTTTCTTTTTTTAATCTTGGTGATAAGTGTATCAGAATCACTGGGCTGGGCACAGGCATGGGCTGGTTTTCAATCATCCACCCTAAGTGAGCATGCTCCCACCAGGTGAGAATCACTGATCATAAAGAGAAATATTTATAACAGAAATGTCTAAATGGGGATGTATAAAAGAGAAAAAAAAAGACCGATAATCTATACAGAACGGCTGGAGCTTGGCCTTTCAGGTTGCTATATTTGCACTACCACCTCAAGTTAAAGCATCAAAATATTGTCAGTTGTATCTTGGAAACTACACATGAGGAAAAGAAAGTGCTTTGTTTCTAATACCCACCTGAGGGCCCTCCGCTCTGGATAATCAAGATCATAACTTTGCATAGAGTCATTGCAAGAATCCCGGGAACTGCCCTGAAGTAGCAGCTGCTGTGGCAATCGCACAGGCACAGGAAACTGGTGCACAGAAGCATTGGGCTGGGAAGTCGTATGGTAAGGAGGTGGGATGCTATTGCTGGTCTCACTGCGATAGTCACTATCTCGGTCATCAACGGCACTATCAGGATCTTCAAAAGCTGTGAAAGAAGCACAGTCAAAGCATTCCAGCTTTATTTAGTTCTTCAGAATTTTCTTCTGCTTCTATCCTAAGTAGCCACAAACCTGGACCTTGAGGACAAGAACACACGAGCCAAGTGACTTCAATGCCATATAGAAAACTGTTTCAATTAATACTCACAAGTTTCTTTCCTTATGAGACAAGACACTTGTTTTCATTTTAGTGCTCATTCTCAAGAGGAGTTCCAAGTTGCATTTTCCCAGTGCAGAATTCTCTGGAATTCTGACTCTCTAGCTACCATAACTCTAGTAAAAATCTGTTTCTAAATGTCATAGATTCTAGTATTTTACTGTTATAAAAATGGGCAGAAGAGAAATTCTCATTTGAAGTTGGCTTGCTGCTTTCAGACTTTAAAAACAGATGGCTAAACCCAATAAGCAGGTCCAACTTCAGAAGCTGGTCAGGTAATGAGGAAAGTCAAAGCCAAGGTTCAGCAGTCAAACCAAAAGCTTGACTAAGAATAGCAGCGGTTGTTTTTTTTTTTTTTTTTAAGTACTATGCCAACTTTTAATTTTTTTTTTAAGTAAGCTCTACACCCATTGTGGGGCTTGAACTCATGACCCCACAATCAAGAGTCACATGCTTTACTGACTGAGTCAGCCAGGCACTCCAGAACAGTCTCACTGTCTTGCTGCAACAACAGGTTTTTCTAACAACTCCTATCAAGTACCTACATCCTGGGGCTCAGAATTTCCATCTGAAGCCTGGGCTAAAGAGGAAAACATAAACACTGGCAATGGAATCTTGCTGACAATGCAGCCAAGTTTGTCTAACAACAGTGTCTATAATTTCATAAAATTATTTCTGCTTTTCAGGCCAGCACCTGACAAGCTAGTTTTATTCTTGATGTTAGCTAAAATGACCGCAGTTACAAATCCTGCTCCAAGCATGATCCCATATGTCCTGTCTTGCCAATTTCCGATTTGGCACAGTGAGGAAAAGGAATTATTTATCATCCTAAAATGGAGATGGACTCCTCATATTAGTAATTAAAAAAAAAAAATCTTGGTAGTTATGTGGGCAGTGAAAACCTTCTGAAGACCGTAAGATTGGGCTTTCACAATCGCTCATGTAGGAGATAAAAACCTGCATCCATGCAGTGGAAATGGAAAAGAGTTAAGGAACTGGAAAAAAAAAATCCAGAGTGAAGTGATAAAACCAGGGGACAAATAGAAGGTAACAGGGAAATGACACCTTGGCTTGCACACTAGGACTACATGGTAGATAGTAATTCCACTAAAAGAGATAAGAGAGCTAAAACATGTGGGTTTTACAACCAATGAAGAAAATTTGAACACTGGATTCCAGACAACATTTGTGGGTACAGCTCAGAGTAGGGATAGAAGATCTCATGAGCATTTTCCCTTTTGAATTTAAGGCAACATATGAGCATAAGAAAAGGAGAGTAATCATTACCTCAGGAGAAAAAAATCAACATGAAAAAGAGGCTAACTTCAAAAATGGCCAGGAAGGGTACTAGTCAAACCATAGGGGATACAAAGCATTCTGCTCAGAAAGCATTCTGATCACACATTAGAAAAAAGAGACTTTTAGGGGTATTGGTTTCAGATCTTGATACATTTGTTGTTCTGAACACTAGAGAGAAAGGATCAAGGGACAAAAACCAGTATGTCTTTCAGACTTCATGCTTTCTGAACCTACAGATGGATTTTTCATGCATACAGATGGGAGGACAGGGGCAAAAAAGCAGACAAAGCCAAAAAGCCTACTTAAACTCCAGCAGGAAAAGTATCAACACAGAGAACCAAAGAGGGAGCAGTGATAGACAATCTCACTGATTATGAGGCCAGAATTAGGAGCCCATGATACAGAGTTAGAAACTACTTAGTTTTTCACTGAATCTGATTACTCCTAAATAATGCTCTACTTTTTTATTTTGCTAGGCTAACAGGAAGAATACTCTAAAACTTTCCTAAAGGCTGACATTTCTATACTGAAGACATAAAGGCAGGGCACCTGGGTGGCTCAGTTGGTTGAACATCCACCTTTTGATTTTGGCTCAGGTCAAGATCTCAGTTTGTGAGATCAAGCCCCGAGCTGAGCTCTGCTTTGATGGTGCAGAACCTGTTTAGGATTCTCTGCCTCTGTCTCTGCCCCTCCCCTGCTTGTGCGCTCGCTCTCTCTCTCTCTCTCTCTCTCTCTCTCTCTCAAAATAAATAAACTCAAAAAAATAAAGGGCAAATATTAAGAAACAAAATGTTTCTAGAAAGAAGAGGTTAGAAGTAGAAGAGAATATGAAAAGTAGGAGGGGACAGGAGAAAGGAAATACAAAAAAGGGAGGTGAGATGACAGAGAGAAATAGAAAAAAAGGTAGATGAGAGCAAAGACCAGCTTTTCTCCCTGGACACCATCCTCAATCTCCCTAGAAAGTAAACCTCCTGGCACCACCAAAGCTGATTAGAAACTAAAAAGGGAAATTAAGGAAAAGGCTTGAATAAAAGAATTGTGCTTTCAGTGTGGCAGTGGTGATCTCTTACTGGCTCTACTCTCTCCTCCACAACACCACTGCAGCTAAAACAGAAAACTCCTGGTTTCACTGAGAAAGAGAACCTATATGCAGGTTTGGTTACTCAGCTTAAGGAGGACTTGTGAGCTCGTATGAGGGCAAAAATAGAAAAGGTTGGGAAAATTAACTCATTCAAGTATTTATTGAGTGCCTATAAGCACAATGGTAAACAACACAGAAGATTCAGAGTGTAGAGTCAGCCTAATAGGAGAGAGAAAATATTGATACAAATACAAGAAACGAACAATCTTGAAACAGTACAAACCCAATGCTGTATCAGTTGAAGGTAAGGTCACTTCCTGTTAGTGCGAGCAGGGAAAGTTTTATGGAGGAGAGGATTGTGAAAGACTGGCAGGTTTTCAACAGGTTAAGTTTGGAGGGAAATACCTCCTAGAATCTGGATAAAAATAATGGCATGTGTAAAGGCCCAATAGTGAGAAAGCCTATATGTAATTTTGAAAAACACTTGGTAGTTCATTTGGCAGGTACATAAAAGGACATGGAAGGAAATGATAGAAAATGAACCTAGGGAAAATAATCTAAGCTGGGTCAAAAATGGGCCTCTGGTACAGAGTAGGCACTCAAACAGTACTGAATGAAATACTGAACAATGAGGCTTTCTGGTATGTGGTGTTCCTGGATTGAATCCCTGTCTTTAAACCCAGAGTACAGATAGAACTTTATCAGCTTGAGAAAAAAGGAGAGAGAAATCAAACGATTTTTTTTTTAAGGCTTACTTTTTTCTACTTGAAAACCTTAAGTTAGCTCTCTTAGGCTACCTTTGAGCAGCATTTCTGTAATGGAAATACTCAGGATTCAAATGACAGAAAGTACATATTCATGAGAAATCCCAGGGAGAACAAAATTTGGCCCCTCTTAGCACCTGCTGGATATCTAAGCACTGGTACTCAACCAACCCCCCTGTAAGATGGATAACAGAGCCAGTAACGTTAGCCTGAGGCTGTGTATCTTGCTGGAAAGAACTGACTGCCCACTCTCAAAGCTCTAGAATGAAGCTGGCTTCCAGCCTAGCTGGGCTGCTTCAAGGAGAGTCAAACCATGTCCTCAGTCTCTTGTTCACAAAAATAAACTTCCAGAATGAACTTTCTTCTAGTCACTGCACTCCTTAGCCAAGAGACCAAAGGAGAGGATTTCCTATACTAGGAGCTGATGGTATTACTTACCTCTGGGAAGGAAAAATCAAGAGATACTGCTAAGATTATAACTGGGACTTTGGTTTGAAATTTCTCTCTCTCCCTCCTTCCCTCCCTTCGAAAACCTGAAAGGATATGCCATTCCGCTGCAAGTAATGGTCTCTTGAGATTTAAGTAGGAGAGAAGGGGGGGGATGGAATTATATATGCTTATATGCATGAATATCCTGCTTCATAGTTCAGAGGGAGTGTGTTAAAGGCTAAAATAAAAAAAAAATTTTTAAGGATAAAATCAAGAAAATTAATAAGGAATTCAATTTCTTACGTACTCTGCTGCTCTCCCCAGCCCAAATAGGTCCAGTGACCTAAGAAAACCGCAAATGGTAGCAAAAAAGAAGAGTGACAGAGACAATTTTAGGAATAATTCAAAGATCATTTCCCCAACCCACCAATCATTATACACCTTACCTTGCTTGAGCCTGCCCTACTTGTGTTCCATTACTCTCACATAACATGTAGACAGGCTTCTGCCTTCTATCAAGCATTGAGACAAATCTACAAAGTACCCTTGCTCTCTATAATTTACCATACAGAATAACAAAAAACAGCTTCTACACTCTTCGTTTAAAAAAGTTTTATTTATTTAAATAATCTCTACACCCAACATGGAGATCAAACTCATGACCCTGGGATCAAGAGTCACATGCTCCTCTGACTGAGCCAGCCAGGCACCCCTGCTTCTACACTATTTTAAACCTCCTTCTGGCCTAGGTCTCAGAACATCATCATTTAGGAGCATATATAACCTTCCTTATTCAAAATGACAAAAATTCAACCTGTCTCTAAGAAATCCTTCCTTGTCTTGATGTTTGCCAAATCTGAGACCACCACAGTATGGTCCCTGAGAATCTCAGACCTAACATAGTTGAAGAGAGTGATTCCCTTGTCTGGGAGCAATGATGTCTAATTTTGACCCTCTTTAAAAGGCCAAAGAATGGCATTAACCTCTAATCTTCCAAAATGTAATGAAACACTGTAGCCCTTTGGGTGCTCAGAGAGAGCCACTTTTTTTCTCAACTGCCTATAGAATTTAATAAAATCCATTAAAACACAGGAGCTTTGAATGACAAGAGAAAACTGAACATTTTCTATTCATTTTTCAGATTAAAAAAAATTCAATGTTAATTACATTTAAATCCTATTTCACACTCAAAATTGAATTTGAGGCAACTAATGTGATGCATGTGTGTGCATGAGAACACAATCACTAAAAATAGGCCTTTATCCCAAGAAACAAGGAGTAATTTAGCTTCATAATTAAGAATATGAGTACTCAAGCCAAAACTAAGTTCTTTTAAGTTCTGCCACTACTGGCTATATGGCCTTGAAGAAGTTATTACAGACATTTCCTCCAGGTAATATGAGAATAGTATGAGTCTCATTGGTTACTGAAAGATTATAAGAGAAAATCCACATAAAGTACCTAGCACAGGTCCCTAGAACAGGGCAAGCAATGGGCATTTCTTGTTGTTTTGTCATGTTGCCAAGTTTTTGCTTGCCTTATAAGTTCCTAATAAATAGGTAGCAGGAGGGTCCACACACTGACAACCCTAATATCTGCTGAGGGACTGTCAACGTCTGGGTTAGAAAGTCCTCAGAGTTCTAAAGGTGCAGTTCCCTTGAAAATTTGCGGTTAAGACTCAAAATTCTGGAAGCACTGAATGACGTCAAAACAGGATGGTTTCATTACCTGAGCTAACTCGCAATCCTGGGCATATGGGACTACTACTAATCAGTCACAGTCTATTTAATTTAACTATACACTGAGAGTCAGTTTTCTTCCTATACTTACTTTCATCCCTTCTTTTCACCCCTCAAAAAGGATACGTTGGTTTACTGTGACATTTTTTGTTTTAATAATTTACTTACACTCTAAACACAGGGAAAGAAGGGGTCTAAAAGAAAATTCTTCCAGGCTGTACCACTGTTGCCATAACAACTGTGAATAACTACCTTGCTTCTTTAAAAAAAAAAAAAAACTGAAAAATAATCACAGAACTTCAGAACATGCCTATCACCCTAGATTGCTCCAAGCAAGTGACAATGCTATTTCTCCTGAAACTCTGGACCCAAAGAAGCCTCTCATTGAAGGACACTGCCTCATCCTTGAATGTACCACAGCACTGCATAGCAGTTTCCTGGACACAGTAGGTGCTCGATAAATGTCTATTATATGACTAAACCAAATGAATGATTTGATGCCATCTACAAGGTCCAACCCTAAGCCATGAAAATAAGTTATGCTCTCTGACCAACTAGTTCCCTATTGTCACTTGAGAGTGGTACCATTATAAGAGAAACAACATCAGTTTAAGTGGGCAAGTTTCCTTCCCCACTCCAAAAATGCACTAAAACATCTCACTAGCCAGTAAAACAATACTGAGAATTGTTAGGTTTTGCTAGGCATAAGTACCAATAAAGGGGGTAAGGGATTATTCCAGGAAATGGAAATTATACATGCAAAAGTATATTCAGTGAACCTGAAAACAGTTCTAGCATATCTGAATAGGAGGCTACAGGGTTATAAAAGAACCTAATCAAAGGAGGTCCCAGGTAATATTTAGAAATTTAATAATGTTAGGAAATTGGAATTATCTGGAGGTTAATGCAGAGCTGTCACAGCCTTTTTCTTTTTTCAATTCCAGTACAGTTAACATTCAGTGTTATATTGGTTTCAGGGGTACAATATAGTGATTCAACAATTCTATACATTACTCAGTGCTCATAATGTAAGTATACTCTTAATCCTCTTCACCTATTTCTCCTGCCCCCTCACCTTGTTCCCCTCTGGTAATTTGTTCTCTACGGTTGACAGTCTGTTTTCCAGTTTGTCTCTTTATGTTTCCTTTTTTCATTTGCTTGTTTCTTAAATTCCACATAAGAATGAAATAATATGGAATTAAGCACGGGAGAGACAGAATCAGATTTGTCATTTTAGAAAGAGAGTGGTGGTGGTGCAGTATGGCCAAAAGTTTGTAGGGTAGGTGGACTGGAGACTGGTGTCAGGAAGGCTGGTAAGGAAGCTACTATACTGGCCTGATGATGGCTTAAACTAGGAAAGTGGCAGAGGGAGTGGAGAGAGTGGGTACATTTGTGACATAAAATATATCGGGTTAGTAAGTATTGAATGTGGGAAGTGAGGAGAGTAAAACCTAAATAATACCGCCCAGCTTTTTAGCTTGAGCTACTGGGTGGGTATGGCATCATTCATTAAGAAGAGAAATACAAGAGAGGGGCAAGTTGAAGGAGATGATGAATTTAGTGTTAGATTATTGGCTTTGAGGTATTTATGTGCTATCTCAAATGAATATGTCTGGGAGACAGATGGATACATGGTTGTGGAGCTGAGGAAAGATATGTGGAGTTCTAAGTTTTCAGAATACAAACTGCCATGAAAACAGATTTTTCTGCTTTGTTCCTTGCTGTACCCTTAGTGCCTGGCACAAAATAGCAGCTCAACAAATAGGTGTAAATCATGTATAAAAATTAAAATGTCAGTATATAAGAACAATGAGGCAGAATGCAGGATAAGGGGGGTAGGCTGTACAAAGGGGTGAGGGGAACCTACAGAACAGCCACGTTTAAAAAGCAGACAAAGAAGGGAAGGGAAGAAACAAAGAACAAAACAAAGTGTTGGTGACACTGTGAAGACACTGGCATTCTCATACATGGTTGGCAAGAATGCAAAGTGGTAGGTCACTTTGGAAAATCTTGGGATTTCTTACTAAGTTATATACATACCATAAAACCCAGCAACCTCTCATATGTATTCACCCAAGAAAAATAAAAACATGTTCACATAAAACCCTATACATGAATGTTCACAGTTGCTTAATTCATATTCACTAATAACTATAAATATCCATTTGATAAACAAATCATGGTATATCCATATAATTGAGTACTATTCAGGAATAAAAAGGCATGAACAGAAACACACAGATGAATCTCTAATGCAGTATGATAACTGAAACAAAAAAACCAAAAGACAAAAAAAGCTACATACTACATTATTCTTATATAATATTCTGGAAAAGGCAATACAACAAGGGCAGAAAACAAATGAGGGTTTGCATGGGCCAGGAGTGGAAGTGGTTGACTACCAAAGGGGTTTAGAAAACTTTTAGGGTTGATGGAACTGCTTTATATCTTAACTATGGTTATGGTTATAAGACTGTATGTGCTTGTGTTTTGACAAACATAGTACTGGACACTATGAGGGAGATTTTTACTCTATGTAAATTATACCTTAATAAAACTGATTTTAAAAAAACAAAAAGGAAGAGTCCATGAAGGAGGGTGTGAAGAAGCCAGAGAGGAAGAAAACCAGGACGGTATCATCTCTGAATCAGAAAAAAAAACAAAAACAAAAGCAAAGTTTCAAGAAAGCAGTGATCAATAAGTGTTAAGTGCTACAGGAGAGTCAAAAAAAAAAAAAGAAAGAAAGAAACTGAAAAAGGCCTACTGGATTTAGAAATAAAGAAGTTACTAAAAACTTTAATAGAAATGTTAATGAGTGAAAGCTGGAGTATAGACTGTTTAGAAGAAAATGGAAGCACATACAATAGAATAAGGAGACATCAAGAGATTCCACAATTCATACAGTAAAACACTGAATGTGAGCATGGTAGAAGATACTGCTTATCACAGGATGCAAAAAAGGAAGCAAGCAGGGAACAGACAGTGGCCAAATGTGTTACAGAAAAAACTAAGTACACCAAGAGCCTCTTCTAAAACCAGAAACATTCTCAAATTGGGCATTCACACATAACAAATATGTGCCAAACTGACAATTTTAATGAGCATGCTAATGTTTCCCACCTCCCTAAAGCCTTAAACCTCTTCAGTTCACATACTTAACACGTGAATAACCAATTACCCTGCAGTTCAGTGGCTCCCGATGCTAAGAGTTAGTCAGTCTGAGCCTCTATTGGCAATGACATTGTATTTATAATGTTATGAGCTCTGTGCAGATTAGCATTACCAAGTGTACCTCAAGCCCCAAACCACTGAACTCCTGGCACTTCCAAGCCAGAAACCACAAAACCATTCCAAAAATTCCTCTCTACTTTATCTCCCGTGTCCAGCCTGTTAATAAGCTTAATAGTTAATTCCACTCTGAGGTCTCCTTCTTACTGTCCCTTCTTCATAGTTTCTCAGTCCTTATTGAGGAATCCATTACCTCATGCCTGAATTATTGCAGATTATTGCTGGACTTGTGACCTTCTGATCTGTCCCATTCAATCAACCCAGCAGATGACAACTAGACTAATTTTCCTAAATCCAGTTTCTGATCACATCGTTACCGTTTTGATAATTTGTAACTGCTCACTATCTATAAAAGAGAATATTTATCTTTAACGGCTTTTAAAGCCCTCTATGATCTGATACCAAATAAATATCAAATCTCACTGTCCACCATTCCCCCAAAACAAAGTCTTTGTTAACTGGCAAACAGGTATTGTCACAGTTCCTATGCTTGCCACACTTGGGAGATAAAGGAATGAGCCTGATTTCCCCTATTTGTCCCTCAACTTCTGAAGCCAGAATGTCCTTCGTTTCCACTCCTTGCTGATTTAATAGAATGGGTTTTGAGTTTTGGAACCAGATAAACCTAGGTTTAAAGCCATCACTTACTAACTGTGTGATCTTAGGCTGCTTAACTTCTCTGCCCTTCTATTCATCACCTATAAAAAATGAATAGTAACAACACCTCTCAAATTTGCATAAAAATTGAAAATCAAGTATGTAGCATTTAGCTCCATGTGCCAGACGAATGATAATTACTCAGTAAAAGTTCCCTCTTCTCCCTTATTTAGTTGGTACCCATTCTTAAGTTCCACTTAAACAATTTTCCTTAAACAATGCTCAATGACTCTAATACAGTGTCTCTATTATCAAAACAAAAACCATCTGCCTATTCCTGAAAAAGTTAAACACACATCTACCCATATGATCCAGCCATTCCACTTCTAGATATTTAACCAAGAAAAATTAAAACATATGATCATGAAAATGTTCATATTATTCACAATAACCAGAAACAACCCAAATGCCTAGCAATAGGTGAATCAATAACAAAATGTAGTATATCCATGATAGAATACTACTTAGTAATAAAAGGAAATGCATTACTGATACACTCAACAAAATGGATGAATTTCAAAAATTTTTTTAATGTTTTATTTTAGAGAAAGAGAGCACGTGTGCTTGCGCACAAGTGGAGGAGGGGCACAGAGAGAGAGAGGGAGAGAGAGAATCCCAAACAGGCTCTGCACTGACAGCAGTGAGCCTGATATGGGGCTCGAACTCACGAACAGTGAGATCATGACCCAAGCCAAAGTCAGACGCTCAGTTGCCTGAGTCACCCAGGTGCCCCTACAACACACTTGAGAGAAAGAAAGAAAGAAAGAAAGAAAGAAAGAAAGAAAGAAAGAAAGGGAAGAAAGAAAGAAAGAAAGAAAGAAAGAAAGAAAGAAAGAAAGAAAGAAAGAAAAAATTGAGTCCTGTTATAAAACGCATTACCTAGATCCCACTCCCAGAAATTCTAATTCAAAATGCCGGAAGTGGCTTAAGAATCTGTATTTGTTGTTGTTTGAATCTGCCTTTTCAGTAAGAAGCTGGGGACTCTCATGCCACTGATTTTGAATTACAATTTGAAAAATAAAGCTATAGAACTTCCTATATGAAAAAGCCAGTCTCTCAGTCAAAAGCATAGTGCTCCTGCACTGATGGAAGAAGGCAGCCAGACGGACTATCCTACTGAGCTCAAAGACCAGTTCAATGTGAGCATACATGTAAATGAGAAAATTCTAGCAGGTCCAGGACCCAATTAAAAATGAATCCTCTTTCATAGAAGGTGAAGATTCTTTACTTATCCCTGTTGACTATGCAATGGCAATATACTCACAGGCTTCTTGTTCTGTTTATTTCATCTTGTTTCTAGTGGAAAACATTAGAAATCAGAAATAGTCACATTAAAAAAGTAAGGTCTATAGTTACCAAACAAAACAACCCCAGGCAACTGTTACATCACCAGTTAGTCCAGTGACGGTCAATTTTTCCATGACAATGAAATGACAGGATAGTTGAGCCTCAGACTTCAAGTGAATAGTCATCTGTCTAGGCAATGACAGGACTCATCTACCAATTACTAAAATGTAGTAATTACCAGGTAACTCACAAAGGACAGTAAAGTCAACCACTAGAAATTATTCCTTTCTCCCTTTCAAGACAGTAGATAAGTACTATAGAACTTCCCTTTCCAGTGAAAACAGTAAAAAACTGTTAATAAAGAAAAGTACTTCAAACCTAACATAAGAGAATTTTAAAAAAAGAAGCTATTGACCAAACTTCTTTGTGAACATATGTGTTAAAATACAAGCAAATCTAACCTGGCATTATAGTAAAAGAATAACTGGGGCACCTGGGTGGCTCAGTCAATTAAGTGTCCAACTTCAGCTCAGGTCATGATCTCACAGTTTGTGAGTTCGAGCCCCCTTCCCCCGTCAGGTTCTGTGCTGACAGCTCAGAGCCCAGAGCCTGCTTCAGATTCTGTGTCTCCCTCTCTGTCTGCCCCTCCCCTGCTCACACTCTGTCTCTGTCTCTCTCTCTCTCTCAAGAATAAATAAACATTAAAAAAAAATTATAGTAAAAGAGTAACTTACCATAATCAACTAGGGCATATTATAGGAAAGGAAAGATGATTTATTAATAGAAATTGTTTAATGCATTCATCACATTGAACAGCTAGGTAATTCCTAGCCATTTTGAAATGTTCAATGTCTACTCCTTATTTTTAATATAGAAGCCCTACTGAAGTATTAGATGCAGTAGGGTACACAAATCATAAGAGTACTGTTCAATGAATACTGTGAACACACTCGTGTAACCAGCATACAGATCAAGAAACAGGAATTTTTAACTTTTTGCGGAACCTCCATACTGTTCTCTAGTGGGTGCACCAGTTTGCATTCCCACCAACAGGGCAAGAGGGTTCCCCTTTCTCTGCATCCTCGCTAACACTTGTTGTTTCTTGTGTTAATTTTAACCATTCTGACAGGTGTGAGGTGGTATCTCACCATGGTTTTTATTTGTATTTTCCTGATGATGAGCGATGTTGATCATCTTTCCATCTGTCTGCTGGCCATCTGGATATCTTCTTTGGAAATGATCTAGTCATGCCTTCTGCCCATTTCCTTTATTTTTTTATTTTAGGGGGGGTGGAGAGAGAGAGAGAGCATGCATCCCAAGCAGGCTCCACACTCAGCATGGAGCTAGATGCAGGGCATGATCCCACGATCCTGGGATCATGACCTGAGCCAAAATCAAGAGTTGGAGGCCTAAGTCAGTCACCAGGTGTCCCATGTTCTGCCCATTTCTTAGCTGTCTTTTGGGTGTTGAGTTTGAAAAGTTCTTTATAGATTTCAGGTACTAACCCTTTATCAGATAGGTCATTTGCAAATACCTTCTCCCATTCTGTAGAACTACCCTACAATACAGTAATTGCACTACCCAGTAATTGCACTACTAGGCATTTACCCAAAGGATACAAAAATACAGATTTGAAGGGGCACATACACCTTGATGTTTACAGCAACATTATCAACCATAACCAAACTATGGAGGGAGCCCAAATGTCCACTGACTGATGAATGGATAAAGAAGATATGGTATTTATATATAATAATTTATTACTTAGGCATCAAAAAGAATGAAATCTTGCCATTTGCAACAACATGGATGGAGCTAGAGTTTATTACGCTAAGCAAAATATGTTAGAGAAAGACAAATACCATATGAGTTCACTCATGTGGAATTTAAGAAACAAAATAGGTGTGGGGTGGCTAGGTGGCTCAGGGGGCTAAACGTCTGACTTTTGATTTCGCCTCAGGTCATGATTTCAAGGTTCATGGGTTCAAGCCCCGCATCAAGCTCTGTGCTGACAGCTTAGAGCCTTGGGCCTGCTTCAGCTTCTGTCTCCCTCTCTCTCTGCCCCTCCCCTGTTCGTATTCTATCTCTCTCTCAAAAATAAACATTTAAAAAAAATTAATAAATAAGTAAAAATTGGGAAATTAAAAAAATGAAGTATCTAGATCAGAGAAGTATAATATTAATATGCAGCCATCTTTATTATAAGTCATAAATACATTGGAAACCAACATGGATCTTTAATTTAAAAAATCTAGGATCTAGGGGCAGCTGGGTGGCTCAGCCAGTTAAAAGTCTGACTGGCTCAGGTCATGATCTCTCGGTTCATGAGTTTGAGCCCTGTGCCAGGCTCTGTACTGACAGCTCACAGCCTGCAGCCTGCTTTGGATTCTGTCTCCCTCTCTCTCTGCCCCTCCCTCACTCACACTCTGTTTCTTTTTCTCTCAAAAATAAATAAACATGAAAAAAAAATCTAGGATAAGAAAGAAAGGGGGGGGAGGGAGGGAGGAAGAAAAACAGAATAGATCAACTAGCCTTTGAACCAGCTATTTCTTCTAACCATCACACTTTCACCCAGAGAGCCATACTGCTAACCACCTCCAAGTTTTACTCAAGTCATTTTCTGTGGTTTATACACTAACCACCTTATTTATAATTACAACAACTTCAATTCTAGTGTTCCCAATTACCTTGAACCATCTACTCTTCAATTTTTTTTTAACCTTTATTTTTGAGAGAGAGGGGGGCGGGAGAGAGATGGAGAGAGAGAGAGAGAGAGAGAGAGAGAGAGAGAGAGAGAGAGAGAAAGCATGAGCAGGGGAGGGGCAGAGAGAGATGGAGACACAGAATTCGAAGCAGGCTCCAGGCTCTGAGCTGTCAACACAGAGCCTGACTTGGGGCTCCAACTCACAGACCAAGAGATCATGACATGAGCTGAAGTCAGATGCTTAACAAACCCAACCATCCAGGTGCCCCTGAACCATCTACTCCTTAATTGGCCCACTCTCTAAATTCCCATATAATTTCCTTATTCATTACATTTACTGTCTCCTCCCACTCAGGATCTTTTTGAGTTCTGCTTCCTGATGTATCCTAAGTACCTAGAACAGAACCAAGAATGTATCAAAAAATGTTTCTAAGGCACCTGGCTGGCTCAGTCATGAGTATGTGACTCTTAATCCTAGGGTCCTGAGTTTGAACACCACAATGGGTGTAGAGATTACTAAAAATAAACTTTAAAAATGTTTGTAGAAGGAGAGGATCAAAAGATAGAGGAGAAAAGGGGGAGGGCAAAAGGGGCATTGAGGCTGGATGTGAGAAAATGAGTATCGGGAGCAGAAATATAAATAGATACAATCTTTCTAGAGTATAACTTGATGATATCTACCAAAATTTAAAATGTGTATATCCCTTAATCCAATAATTCTGCTTAACAGAAATGCACTAATTCAACTAGTATTTATTGAGCAAAGGTACTAGGAATACACGGATAAACATTTCCCTTACTCATAAAATTTATGGCCTGAAGAACAAAAATATATATCAAACAATCATACATATTAAGTAACTATGAAGGAAAGGTACTTAAAGGTACACAATATATAATAGGGAAGGGGAGATCCATTTGCATATTCACAAAAAAACACATTTGTATGAAGTTGCTCACTCTAGCACTGTTTCAATAGCAAAAATTTGGGAAAAATCCAAATATCATCCACCAATAGGAGAGGAGTTTTAAATTGTACATTTCAAATGAAATATATCAAATTTGAATTTGATCAATCTTGCAGTTCAACTATCAAGTTACCAAAAAATATAAAGGACAGAAGAGTAAACTATGCTATGGGAATATATTGAGCAAAATTCACAATATGGGAAAGTGTAAGTCAAACAAAGCCATGTAGTTAATGGCTTTGTCACTTCAATAAAAAACTGCAAGAAAAAAATTAGGAGATGGAGAAGGAACCCATAGATTAAAAAAGAACTATAAGATGTATCAAAAAAGACAACATAGGCAAAAATAAATTCTTATGTTTAGTGATGTACACTTGAGTGATAAAATATAAAGCAAGGAAGTCATTAGCATAAAGTTGGTAGAGTAGTTACTTTTAGGGAGATGGAAATTATGATTGGGAAGGGGCTTGTGGAGAGCTTTCTAGGGTGCCTGACAAAGGTCAATTTTTTGCCTATCTTATGTGAATTCATTAAACTAAATGTCTGTTTTATGAAGTTGTGTATCTGTTATATTCTACAAAAGATTTTTTAATATATCAAACAAACTGGGTATATCACTACAATCACCACCATCTGATTGTTTCATTCCCCTAAGGTCTTTAAAGGCTTCTCATTGTCTTCAAGATAAAATATAGCTTGCTACAGCTTTCAAATCCTGTAAGATATGAAGACTCTATGCCTCATCTCTGATCCTGCCCCACTCTTATTATCCCCTGCCCTCAAGTCATCCAGAATTTTCAACATGCTTATAAGTCATGCTTTTTTATGTTAGTGTCTTAGTACCATAAACTCTTTTCTCCTTCTTAACTGACTCCTACTCATCTTTCAAAACTTCCTTTATGCCAGAGGTTTTGAAGGAAGTAAGGATCAATAGGTAGAGCACAGGGAAATTTCAGGAAAGGGAAACTATTCTGTGTCATATTATTAGGGTGAATATGTGTCGTTATACATTTGCCAAAACCCATAGAACACACAATGCAAAGAGTGAACCTACGGACTTTTGTTGACTTTTAAATTCTTTTCAATTTAGGTATCATTTCCTCTGGGAAGCCTCTCCCAACCACCCAAAATTGGGTTAAGTTGTATTCCTCCACTTTCACTTAATTACATGGTAGTAAATATATTTTCCTCTCTGGACTTGAGCTCACTAAGGTCAAGGACTTTCATCTCTGTATCCCCAGTGCCTAGCATGGTTCTTAGCATGAGGAAAAGGTGTCCAATACTTGTTTGTGCAATGAATAACTGTAACAATTGTTGATCTCTACAATATTTCTGTTAATCCTGTTTAGCCGATCAAATTCATTCTTACCACTCTGAACCAATGAAATCAATAATAAAAAAAACCATAAGATGACCATATTTTTACAGAGTTACAGACTGTTGTATATATACAACAAGTACTGTGACCAGGTTAGGCACTTAAGTACTGTAATCAAATGAAACTTTTTTTTTTTTTAAAGATTTATTTTTTAAGTAATCTCTACATCCAACATGGAGCTCAAATTCACAACCCTGAGATCAAGAGTCACATGCTCTACCACCTAAGCCAGCCAGGTGCCCCTCAAATGAAACTTTAATACATTAATCTGACATTTTTAACATACATAATTGCATGCCACAGTAATTGAACAGAAATGATAATAAGTTGATGTTAATGACTGCAATTAGCCACCACAAATTCTTTCTGGAAAAAGATAAGATAAAAATAAAGGAGTCAGAAGACTACAATTAACATTATTTTTATCAGCCAAACCATATTGTTACAATTTCTCTCTTTTCTTTGTTAGTTTGCCAACACCTATAATCATTAGTATCAACTGCTTATACAGATACCACATGTACAGTGTAAAACTCAGCACCCACTCTTACTAGACTCACTGTCCTAGACTCACTGCACTGCCCTACTATTAAAATAAGACTCTCTGTATACTCTGTGGAGTCTATAACCAACATATTTTCCTGACTCTGAGAGTCCTAGTCCTGGACTAAAGGTTGCAAAACTGTGAAGTGACTCATCCTTTACTCCCGCTACCCAGGGAGGATGTTCCAGCCAGTTACTGGCCAGGAATGAGGCCAGGAAGGAATCCTCCCTTCACAATTTTCTTTTATCCTACTATGAATATCTTTCTTTTCAATCAATACATTCCAATTAGCTTCTTCAAAAGTCATTTCTGAACTCATCTCTTCTGAACAACCTTCCTGAACAAACTAAACACCATTCTTAACCATTTGCTTCTTCTCAGCCACCTCAACACTTTCCTCTCTACTTCCAAGGTATTACTATTGAAAATAAACTGAAAGAAATTGTCCAAAATTAAAATATAAGCAGAAAGCCAAGTTGATAACCCAGAGAAGGAAGTTTGAACAGCACACCAAACAAAGAGGGGGGCCCGCTTATTAAGAGCCAAAATAGGAAGTCAGAAATAAAAGAACCAGGATGGTAGATAGGGAGAGACAGGCTAAGCAGGAAGGAGATTCTGAGTCAATCAAGGCACAAGAACTATCACCTATGGCTGTTTTCACTGTGCTCTCTGGAATATGATTTGTAAGAGGCTGGCTGTACCTAAAGGCCAAGGGAGGAAAAAGCAGTCTCATACTTTGCTAGTAGGGGTGAAAATAGCACAGCCTCTATAGAAGACAGTTTTGTAAAATATTCCAAAATGTTGTATGTATTGTTAAATGCTCGATGCTTTCACTCAGTAATTCCACTACTGGCTATCATCCAATACACATACATGTATAAAATTATACATGGGGTGCCTGGGTGGCTCATTCGGTTGAGCCTTGAACTTTGGCTCTATTCATGAGTTCAAGTCCCACGTTGGGCTCTCTGCTGTCAGCCCACTGTGAATCCTCTGCCCCGCCCCCCATCGCCACTCTGTTCCTCCCCTGCTCATGCACTCTCTCTCTCAAAAATGAACATTAAAAAATTATACATGTAAAATATCAACTTTAGCACTGTAACAGCCAATATCAGAAGCAACTTAAATGTCCTTTAATAGCAATTCCAATCCTAGGTATATATTCACAACAAATATATTCAAACAAATACTTGTAACAATCATTCACAGCAGCTCTACTATTAACAGCCAAAAGCTAGAAACAACCTAATGTCCATCAACTGATGAATGAATAAACAAAATGTGGTATACACATACAATGCAGTATTATTCCACCTTAAAAAGTAAGGATATCCTAACAAAGAAAAAAAGGAGACAAACAAAACAAAAAAGACTCTTAAGAGAACTAGTGGCTACCAGAGGAGAGGTGGGGGTTGAGGAGGATGGGTGAAATAGGTGAAGGGGACTAGGAGTACACTTATTGCGATGGAAACCGAGTAATGTATAGGATTGTTGGATCACTATATTGTACACCTGAAGCTCATATAGCTAATGTTAATTACACTGGAATCAATTTTTTAAATGTTTATTTATTTATTTTAAGAGTGTGAGTGAGTTGGGGAAGGGTAAAGAGAGAATCCCAAGCAGGCTCCACACTGTCAGCACAGAGCCTGATGCAAGATTCAGTCCCACGAACTGTGAAATCAAGAGACCTGATCTTGGGACCTGAGCCGAAATCAAGAGCCGGTCACTTAACTGACTGAACCACCCCGGCGCCCCCAAATTTTAAAAATATGGAGCACTTCACAAATTTACGTGTCATCCTCGTGCAGAGGTCATGATTATTTGAATCAAATTTCAAAATAAATAAAAATAAAAAACAAAAAAAAGGAAGGATATCCTGATACATGCTACAACATAGATGAACTTTGAAAGTATTATGCTAACTGAAGAGGGCAGTCATAAAAGGTCACATATTGTATGATTCCATTTATATGAAATATCCAAAATAGGTAAATCCATAAAGGCAGAAAGTAGATTAGCGACTGCCAGCAACTGGGGGTTGGGGGAAGAAGGGCAACTGACTGCTTAATGAATACAGTGTCTCCTTTAGGGCTGATGAAAATGTTTTGGAATTATATAGAGGTGATGATTACATAACACTGTGAATATACTAAATGTCACTGAATTATACACTACAAAATGGTTAATTTTATAAATTAATTTCACCTTCATTTTTAAAATGTCCATTAATAGGAACTGGTTCCATACATGTAGTATATATTAAATATATGAAGTGAAAAAAAGCAAGGTATGTTAACACTATGCAAAGCATACTACCTTTTGTGAGCGGGGCTTTAAGTATAAATGTATAAACTCTTGTGAATGTACAAACTCTCTCTAGAGAAATCCACAACAAATGGCAATAGTGGCTGCCTTGAGGCAGAAACTGAATAGCTAAAGGACAGGGTTGAGGAAAAAAATTTGTTTTTCATAGTATACCCTGCATCTTTTGATACAAAAATGAAATTTATGCATGTGGTTCCTTTAAAACATGAAAGTGGAAGGAAGGGCTCCTAGGTTCAAGGTAACCAAGAATCAGCTATCTAGAGAACACCAACATGATTAGGATACTTTAATGCAAGAGCCAGAATAGGAGACTCAAATAAAAGTGGTAAATGGTGGGAGAAAGATGGCAAAGAAAGATCTCTGCCTTCTGGGATTTTAGAAATGAGAATGGGAAAATAGAGGAAATTGATGAGGTGGGAGATTCTTCAGGATAGAGGCCAGCTAGTCAAGCAATCCTATTTTCCTGAAGGGCATGTGTTCTAGATAAATGGAAGTAATTAGGGATGTAGCATTTGCTCTTCTGCTTCCATTGCTCATAGTAATAGGTCTTCAGTCATAAGCCACCAAAATTTTAAGTGGCACAAAGCTTTCAACCCTTTAACAAATTAGAAAGGAGACAACATAATAGGTGCCAAGACACACCAGGTTCCTGACGAAAGGGTTCTCAAAGAAGTGAATCTGCCAAACTAGTCCAGCTCTGTATATCTTCACTTTTTGAAGAAAACAACAGAGGGACTCATTTCCTTCTGCAGGGTAGCAAGTAGAACTTTGGTATCACTCTACTCTCTCTAGACCAATATGGTCAGCATATAATTTGCCATCTTTTTAATCCTCTCCCCATACTTTTCATTTATCCTACTATGAATAATCTTTCCTTCCAATCAACACATTTTAATTAGCCCCTTAAATATCATCTTTAAACTCATCTCTCTGGAAAGACTTCTTGAACAAACTTTATGGTATTCTTAACTATTTGCTTATTTTTCTGTCACCCGAGAACTTTCCCCTCTATTTCCAGGGTACTGCTATACACCTGAGGATCACCACAACAAGTAACATACTCAAGTCACTGCATTTGTGTATTTGTCATCTTCTGATCGGTATGCAGGTTATGAGCTAGATCTTCTGATTCCTTTTCCATCCTCCCATTAATCCTCCTGCCCTTCTTCCTTGAACCTCACAATATATTCTCTGGTCTATGTATCTACTCATTAAAAACAAGAATACTCCAAGAAAATACAGAAGCCTTTGGGGAGGAAGAAACAAAAAGATACAATAGATAAACTTGTATGCAGAAGCTCTGAGTTTCTTTTCTGTAATGCTTGCCTGGAATTTCCAAGTTTCACAAGAAAAGTTAAGAGAGGTATTACAATTCTCATGCTGTCTGGTATCTGCTAAAAAGTCTTTATGTCTACTAAGAATAAACATGAACACTTTAATGCTTACAAATTACCTTACAATACGGTTGACAAGGGTTTAGTTATTGCCAATTATCACATATCAGTTACCTGATTATGAGTCTAAATCAGTCTTAATTACAGAATCATCCTAGGAAATCGACACACTCTGAAGAGAGTAAATTTTCGACCCAAAGAAAAAGAATACTCCCAACAAACACTGCAAATTACACTCTTTTTCAATAATAATCATTTTTCTTGCTTTTTCTCCAGAAAAGCCTTTCCCTAAAAATCCAGATGGGCTGAGGTCTCTCAGAGGCCAAAAACCAGGCTTCACTCTTTGGGACCTGACATATCAGACAGTGAGATATGGCTGAACAGACTAAGTCCTTACTCCTGCAATTCACCAGTCTAGTGGGGGAAAAAATCCTATCACTTAGAAAGCAAAGGTAAGTCTAAGAAAACATTTAGAGTACACTACACTAAACTCTACTAAAAGATAATGATGGGTGGTGGGCTCATGGGTATTATTTCCATTATTCCTCTCCAAAACTCAAATATGTTACAAGCATTCTTTCACATATTCAAATACTCCAAAATTAAAATTTAACTTATATTTGGGGGCTCCTGGGTGGCTCAGTGGTTAAGTGTCCCACTTCGGCTCAGGTCATGATCCCACAGTTTTTAAGTTCGAGCCCCACATCGTGCTCTGTGCTGACAGCTCAGAACCTGGAGTATGCTTCAGATATTGTGTCTCCCTCTCTCTATCCCTCCCCTGCTCGCATTGTCTATCTCTCTCAAGATAAACATTTTTAAAAATTTAACTTATTTTTTAAAAAGAAAAATTAGGGGCGCCTGGGTGGTGCAGTCGGTTAAGCGACCGACTTCAGCCAGGTCACGATCTCGCGGTCCGTGAGTTCGAGCCCCGCGTCAGGCTCTGGGCTGATGGCTCAGAGCCTGGAGCCTGTTTCCGATTCTGTGTCTCCCTCTCTCTCTGCCCCTCCCCCGTTCATGCTCTGTCTCTCTCTGTCCCAAAAATAAATAAAAAACGTTGAAAAAAATTAAAAAAAAAAAAAAAGAAAAATTAAAGGGCACATGGTGGTTCAGTTGGTTAAGAACCAACTGTTGATTTAGGCTCAGGTTATGATCTCAGGGTTTGTGAGTTTGAGCCCTATGTCAAGCTCTGTGCTGACAGCATAGAGCCTGCTTGGGATTCTCTCTCTTTCCTTTGCTCTCTGCCCCTCCTCTGCTTGTGCGCCCTCTCTCTCTCTCTCGCTCTCTCTGTCAAAATAAACAAACGTATTAAAACAAAACAAAACAAAATTAAGATATTGCAAGAGTAGGAGCGCCTGAGTGGCTGAGTCAGTTTAGCGTCTGACTCTTGATTTCGGCTCAGGTCATGATCTCATGGTTCCTGAGATCAAGCCCTGTGTCTGGCTCCCTGCGGACCTCATGGAAACTGCTTGGGATTCTGCCTCCCTTTCTTTCTGTGCCCCACAACTCACACACACTCTTTTTCAAAATAAACAAACATATAAAGAAAAGAAAAAGAAAAAGAAAAAGAAAAAGAAAAAGAAGAAGAAGAAGAAGAAGAAGAAGAAGAAGAAGAAAAAGAAAAAGAAAAAGAAAAAGAAAAAGAAAAAGAAAAAGAAAAAGAAAAAGAAAAAAAGAAAAAGAGATGTTGGAAGAGTATACACCAAACTATGAAAAGTAGTTATCTTGGAGTAGACTGGAGAGGGAGCATTACAGACAACTATCACTTTCTATAGTATACGTTTCTTAATCAAAGATTTTTACAGTGAAGATGTTACATGCATGTCTAAGGTTTTGTTGGTTTTTTTTTTTTTTAAAGTTTAAACTAAAAAGGGGACTAATTTAGTATGTTGGGGCAGGGGAATGACAATTCTTCGCAACACCCTGCAAAATAACCACAAAGTTTCCCTCACAACTTTTGAATTCTAACACATTATCTGGATATAAACTGCCAGAATTTCTTAACTCAGTAACAAATGTGTGAAATTCAATCTAGCAGGGTGAATGAGGACAGAGGAAACATTCCTAGTGTATTCAAGGCCAGAATTTCAGGGAAACAGACCTTTGCCATGGGAAGCAACTCAAGAAATAATCTATTCCCTATGGCTTCAATAAATTTTTAAAACATAGTAAGAACCCAAAAGGGACACTGATGAAGGGGTAGTCAAATCTGAACTATAATCAGCTGTGAATATTTCACTGTAATATATGGTACTCTAAGACCAATTCAAAGGATGGAAAAAATAATCAAAAGGTATCTCTGATATATATACACATATGTTTGGACAAGTGTAAAACCTCTCAAATGATTAATAAGAAACTGCTAATGATGACTGCTTCTGAGGAGAGGACCCAAGTATCTGGGTATAGAAATAGAAGAAAGACCTTCTACTGTATTCTCTTTAATATTTTAAAGTTTGTGTGCCATTATGTATGTTTTCTATTTAATAAGTGAATTAATTTAAAAATAACACAAAAGGCAAAAGGCAAATAAGAAAAGCACATTTTTCTGAACAAATTATATCCTATGAGATTTTTGCCATCAAAGGGTGGTAGAGTAAAAAGAACATGGGCCTTAAGAGACAAACGGACCAAGGTTTTATCCCCAGTTCACCCGCTCCCTAAGAAGTGACACAAAAGAAGATAAATGCTAGGAAGACCTGAACAAAAAAATACAAAAATAAAAAAAACTCTGGTCTGCTTTCTTCACAATACCATGCAAAGTGGCCACCAAGATTTATAACAAGGAAAGCAATACACTGCACAACTTTTAATGAGACCAAATTTTGACATTGAGGGCATTGAACAGAACCCTCAAAATTCATGTCATGTACTTAAAGCCACATTAAGACAAAAAGTGACTAGGAAAGTTAAGGAGCTAGAACATCTCTTTTATGAGGTTGCACTACAATGGATAGAGCTAAAAGCCAGCTGGTACAGGGACTACATAGCCCACTTAACAGGACTTGAATTTATTTTTTTTTTTAATTTTTTTTTCAACGTTTATTTATTTTTGGGACAGAGAGAGACAGAGCATGAATGGGGGAGGGGCAGAGAGAGAGGGAGACACAGAATCGGAAACAGGCTCCAGGCTCTGAGCCATCAGCCCAGAGCCCGACGCGGGGCTCGAACTCACGGACCGCGAGATCGTGACCTGGCTGAAGTCGGCCGCTTAACCGACTGCGCCACCCAGGCGCCCCAACAGGACTTGAATTTAAATGATAGTGTAAGTATTATGGCTTTGAGGAGTGGACATATTTGTAATTAAATCCAAGGTGACAGTGTCCCTGAGGAACCTGGGATACAAGAGTTCAGTAATTTCTCAGGTCTCCCAGGACTATCTTGGGTACCTATTACCCAATTTCAGGGCAGGGAACTGTTTAAGAAGGCTATCAAAAGTCCTAGTAGATCATAGAATGTTTTGAAGGTGACTGCCATGCAACAGCAACATAGCACTGACTGCAAAAGGATATAGAGGACACGGTGTTTTCTGTCGCTTCAAAAGTTACAGTGAGGGATTCTGGATCTCTTCAAGACACTGTTGGAAAATGGATTCATCCAGTATATACTCCTACAAAGATGCTAGCCCTAGTTCAGACTGTGAAGCCACAAAGTTCTCTAAGAATTGGGTCTCCTGATAGGCAGGGGCTATCAGCATGGTGGCTATCCTCATCTGGAAATAGTAATACAGGAAAGAAAATTACTGGAGAATAGGCCACAGGATCTGATGCCAGCCAAACTTCCTTTTTATCTAGAGCTGTGCAAAGTGGTTAGCTCTGATGGTCAGGAAATGCCAAGTCCTCTCAAGTTGGTGTCCTCTGGTATAAAATACTGGGGGTGATGGGGCACCTGGGTGGGTTAGTCAGTTAAGCATCTGACTCTTGTTTTCAGCTCAGGTCGTGATCTCATGGTTTGTGAGATCAAGCCCCATGTCGGGCTCTGTGCTGACAGCACAGAGCCTGCTTGGGATTCTTGCTCTCCCTCTCTTTCTGCCTCTCTCTCTCTCTCTCAAAAATATAAAATAAACATTTAAAAATAAATAAATAAAATGCTGGAGTGGTAGTCTCATAGTCTATATGATCATACCTTGATGCAATATGTACTTGCCAATTGGGTCCACTCCTTCTGGCATGGGGTGGGTCCAAAATGGAAGAAAGGGATTCTTAATCAGAAACAGATAAAATTTCCTGGTTACTAGAATCCACCATCTCCTGACTAGGAAAACAAGTCCTGGCCCCTATCAGGAGGCAACCATAATACCCCATAAACTTAAAGTTAGTCTTGTTTATGGTAGGTGGAGAAATAGGATTAAGAGCAGTATTGGCAGTATCTGCTCAGAGTTTTGTGTTTGGTTGATTTTGGTCAAGGAATTATACTATCATCTGTACAGTGCACAGGAATCTAATCTTCCAGATGGGGAATAACTGGTTACATGTATAGAATGGCCCATTTCTCTGCCTCCCTCAAAAGATAGAATATTAGAAAAAAAGCCATAGCATGGCAGTAGACAATTTTAGATGGAAACCGAGAACAATAGGGGTATATAAGAGGATTATGTGAATGTAGTACAGAGTAGATATATGCATGTCAGACATGATGGCTTAACAGTAGTGGGAAACACTGAACACCTCTAGCTTCCTGTCAAAGAATCAATAATATCAGCATGATAGACCAGCAAATATAACAAAAAGTTGAAGGGTAAGTCATTTTATACAAACCTGTCTCTTTTGGATATGTTGGTAAAAAAAAAATCCTTTTGCAGTTAGTGGTAGTCAAGTAAGATGTCACCACTTGGTAGCCAACCTGTGTATTAACTGACAATACTTCTCAATGTTTGGTCACTGGTATTTATGGACGTGACTCACACCCAACTCTTCTGAATCATACTTTAAGAAAAATTTAAACAATATGTTGAGTTATGCCCTATTTTACTAATTTAAAAGACTGATTCATTCCCAGGGAATTTTGGTTTATAATATGATATGTCACTATTTATAATAAATACTGTAACAAGACCAGTGAAACACACCCTTCACAGACAATCAGAGAAATCTCTGAAACACCAATGGCGGGCTATATCTCAAAACTTCAAGCCATCTTCAAGGTCCTAGTACAAATAAAAATAATAGACCCCAAACCCTTTTTATTTCAGATATAGTAACTGATTAGGAGAGACCTTAGGGATATCACCAATAAAAGAGACATTGAAACTTTAAGAACCACTTAGCACTCTCAATCAAGAAATCACTGGTATTATTAAACTAAAATGTGTCAACCTCAACAACCAACTATTGTTCAACAGAGTCTCAAATCCAAACTGAAAAAGTAAATCTACATGACTTGCCTCCACATTGTCAGGCCTGGGACCATTTTTAATACTTATTGTTTCCGTAATTATCATACACCAAATGCATTTGGAGAAAATCCTCAAGTACAAAAAAGATAACAACAAAAATAAAACTTTCCTATATTCCTACCACTCAGAGCCACTATCAGAGCTGTATTTCCTTGGAAGTTTTTTTCCTATGTTTATGTGTAAACAATTTTTTAGATAATTGAGATATTATTTAATTACCTAAGAATCCTCCTTTTTAAAACTTATTCACATAAATGTCTGCTGTATCTTAAACTATTTAAAAGCATAGTACTCCATTACATGGAGATGCCACAATTATCCATTCTTCCAATATTTTTGCATTTTTTCTCCACTATAATTAAAATCTAAACATAAATGTTCCTTTGCATCAAGTTACTTTCCTTGAATATCTCCTAGAAGTAAAATTACTGAGTTAGAAAGGTTGTGCTAATTTAGACACCCTAGCAGAGTATGTGAGTAATCATCTCATCAAATCCTTGCCAGATACTAAATCACTTTTTGATTCACTTCTCAATTGCAGCCAGCAATACCATCATTGATAATATAGCGGGGAGGGGGGCGGGGATTGTAACAGCCAGACATGTATAAAAATTGAAAATAGCAGAAAGTTGTAGAACTTAGTAGTCCTAAAACTGTTTTGTGTGACAACATGGTGTGCTGCTTCATTCTTTGACAAGACATAGGTAGAAATATCCTTACTAAAGAATGAAGTTTGAATATCACAGAAAATTTAAACACATTTGGAGAAGGAATAAACCAGTTTCTCTCTCCACACCAACTTCCTATTATGTTTAGCCCTGTGGCTAAGGTAAATATTCACATTATACCATTTGTTGCACATGAGATTTGTATCTAATATGCAGACCAAATTGCACAGCCTCAGAATATCTCAATAAATCGAACAAAAATTACTCAAATATGAAAAAGCTGCCATGTACATAAGATCTGCAAAAGTAAGCAGGAGGTTCAAGCATGCAAAAAACATGCATCTGAGGGTGTCTGCCACCAATCCTAACAACTGACTTAGTGTGAAAATAAGACACTGCAGTTAAGTAACTGCTTATGGCACAGATATGTCTTTGTATACTGGCATTCACTGAAATATCCTAGATCTTCTCTAGTTCTTGATCATTGGTACACAGAGAACACTTTTTTTTTTAAATTTTTTTAATGTTTGTTTATTTTTTGAGAGAGAAAGAGTGCAAGCAGGGGAGGTACAGAGAGAGGGAGACAAAATCTGAAGCAGGATCTAGGCTCTGAGCTGTCAACAGAGAGCCTGACTTGGGGCTCACACCCACGAGCCATGAGATCATGACCTGAGCTGAAGTCAGATGCTTAACAGACTAAGCCACCCAGGCACCCCCACAGAGAACACTTCTAAGACTTCTCTTAATCCTGCCCAAGTGGCTCCACTAGGACCAGAGTCCCACTTTGCTACTTCTAGAGAGCCTAGGATTCATTCACAGCATGTGCAACTTACTTGAACACAAAAATCTCCATGATGGCCCATCTGCCTAGACACAGCACCGAGCCATTTCCTTTTTTGTTTGTTTTGTTCATGTAAGCTCTATGCCCAACTTGGGGGCTTGAACTCATGACCCTGAGATCAAGAGTCACATGTTCCACCAACTGAGTCAGCCAAGCGCCCCAAGCCATTCCCTCTTTGGGGTCCTACTGTTAACCAGAACTCTAACCCAGAATGTAAGACGAAGTCCCAATATGCCTACTCTGGTGACTATCTTTCATTTTCCTTGCATCTCTCTCCTGTCACTCAAATCAAGGAAATCTTTCCTTAGTCAGAAATAGGCAGACTAGAGTGAAGCTCTCCTTCCTCCTATAATATTCATCTAAAACATTTTGCACATTCTCCAGAATATTCTTTCTAGCTTTTAGGAAACTAAAGCCAAGAAGACCATTTATTCTGCTCTTTGCCTTCCATATCTGTCCCTGAAGTAATGGGCACAAGACAGCCTAGTTGCTTGAACTGGCAATAATAGATGGGATAAAAAACATAGGTATATAATAATTACCTTCTAATATATCATATATCACAGTTACCAAAGGAGACTAAAACATCCTAAGATAAAAGTGAGAGAAGAATGTTATTACTGGATATTAAATTCACCATCAGAAAGGTTTGCCCCCAAAGAAAACACTGGGAAGTATATAGTTTACCCCAATAGTTCTAAATAATTCTATCACTTTTAAGAGTAGATCCAAATAATTGGGACAGAGAAACCTTCAAATCAAAGTGAAGACTAAAGGCTCCTTTAGAGGAGCAGTCATTTCTGAAAATATTCTGAAGACATCTCAAAAGTAACTGCAGATAACTGACCCTGAAAGAAAGGGTAGTGCAGGACCATCCATGTGAAGGCATCTCAGGACTAGGAAGTTATAGGGTCATATGATACAACAGCTAAAAGAAACCTAGAGACCATTTAGACCAACTCTCCCCTTCTATACATCAAGAAACTGAAGTAGACAGTAAAAAGACTTCTAAAGTCACTCAGAGAGATAGAAGCAAACCCAGATCTAGAACAATTACTCAATTATTCCATTACTCTTAATAAATCTTACCTATTAAAAGTAGTACATTGTTGGAGGCACCTGGCTAGCTCAGTCAGAGTATGTGTCTCCTGATCTCAGGGTCATGAGTTCAAACCCCACACTGGGTGCAGTGATTACTTAAAAAAAAAAAAAAAAAAAAAATGGTGGTACATCGTTAAATATACTTAGAAAATGTAAGGTGCAAAAGGGGATTAAAAAGTCATAATCCCAGGGGTGGCTGTGTGGCTCAGTCAGTTAAGCATCCGACTTCAGCTCAGGTCATGACCTCAAGGTTCACGAGTTCGAGCCCCAAGTCGGGCTCTGCGCTGACAGCTCAGAGCCTACAGCCCGCTTCAGATTCTGTGTCTTCCTCTCTCTCTGCCCCACCCTCCCTCCCTCCCTCTCTCTTTCTCAAAAATAAACATTAAAAAAATTTTTTTAAAGTCATAATCCCATAGATGAATAAAGAAGATGTGGTACACAAACATAATGGGATATTAGTCATAAAAAGGAATGAAATCTTGCCATTTGCATTAACATGGATGGATCTAGAGGATATAATGCTGAGTGAAATAAGTCAGTCAGAGAAAGACAAATGCCATATGATTTTGCTCATATATGGAATTTAAAAAACAAAATGAACCAAGAAAAAGAGACAAACAAAAAACAGATTCTTAAATGCAGAGGACAAACTGGTGGTTACCAGAGGGGTGGAGGTAGGGAAAGAGGTGAAACAAGTAAAGGACATTAAGAATACACTTATCATGATGAGCACTGAGTAATATAAAGGATTGCTGAATCACTATACTGTATACCTGAAACTAACATAATACTGTGTGTTAATTATACTAAATTAAAAGAAGAAGAAAAAAAATAGTACCATATTTATAGTTAAGTTTTTGAATCCTTCAACATAATCCTTCAAAATAATCCCTGCTAGGATTTCATTTGGAACTACACACTGATTTCTTTTACATTAAAACTAGAAGAATAAAAAAAAAAAAGACAATTCCCCATATCAGAAACAAATTTGATTAATATTCTGGTGCTTCTATTTCCAGATATTTTCACTCTAATTGTATAAATACATTTATATACATGTATTAATCTGCTTGGGCTGCCATAACAAAATGTCATAAACTAGGTGCTTAAACAGTAGAAACTTATTTTCTCACAGTTTCTGGAGGCTGAAAAGTCAAAGATCAGGGTTCTGGAGGGTTTGATTTCTAGTGAGACCTCTCCTACCTTGCAAATGGCCACCTTCTTTCTGTGTCCTCACATAGCAGAGAGAGCTCTGGTGTCTCTTCCTCTTTTTAAAAGGGCACCAGCCCTATTAGATTAAGGCCCCCCAATGACTTCATTTAACATCTTCTCACATGTTCTATCTCCAAATACAATCACACTGGAGGAACACAATTCAGCCCACAGCATTCCACCTCTGACCCCCCCAAATTCATGTCTCTATTGCATGCAAAATACATTTTTTCCATCCCATCAGCCCCACAAGTCTTAACTCCAACTCTAAAGTCTAAAGTCCAAAGTCCAAAGTACCACGTAAACATCAACTAAGTAGATACGAATGAGACTCCACGTATGATTCATCCTGAGGCAAAACTCCTCTCCAGCTATGAACCTGTGAAACCAAACAAGTTCTGTGTTCCCAAAATACAATGGTGGGCATGCATAAGAGAGATTCCCATTCTACAAGAAAGAAAAAGGAAAGATGGAAAAGGTAATGGATCCCAAGTAAGTCCAAAACCTAGCAAGGCAAATTATATTAGATCTTAAGGCTGTAGAATAATTCTCTTTGTTTTGACATCCCACTGGGGTGGCAGCATCTCCACAGCTCTAAAGGATAGCCCTGCCCCCTGGCTTTCTGCATTGCTCTATCCCTCTGAAACAGAAGGAAACAGCATTAATTGCCCTTTGGGCCTGTGCTGAGAGTGGCAGCCCTGATAATCTCTGAATCAATCACCTTCCAGGTCATTCTTCCCTTTCCTCAAGAAAAAGCACATGTTCACAGCCAAACAACACCATGGTCTGATCCTGTAGAATCCAAGAAGTCTAACAGTCTTCACTGCCTCCCTCTTTCTTCGTCCCAGTTAGTTGAAACTGGCAGTGTCTCTGCTGATATCCCATTTCTACTTCTAGATTCTGCTGAGTTTGCTGGTTAATCCATAGACCAAACCCACGATCTCTTTATTGTTCTCTTCAAAACAAACTTTCTCATTTTTTACAATACAAATTGGCTAAGGAACTAAATTATGGTTCCTTTTTACTTAACAATTCCTTCTTCAATTCAACTCTCTCCTCTCTCATTTTACTATAGGCAGTAAGCAAGACCCAAGCCACATCTTCAATACTTTGCTTAGAAATCCCCTTACAAATTTTTATCTTTCACAAACACAACAATTTAGCCAAGTTTATTGCCAGTTTGTAACCAGGATTGCCTTTCTTCCAGTTTCCAATAAACTGTTCCTTACTTCCATCTGAGACTACTCCAGAATGGCCTTCGATATCCTTATTTCTGCCAACAGTCCCTTCACAGCAATCTTGCCTTTTTCTAGTAAGCACTGGAAAATTCTTCCAGGTTTTACCATCACCCAGTTCCAAAGCCACTTCTTCATTTTTAGGTATTTGTTTACAGCAGCACCCCACCTCTAGGAACCAATATCTCTATTAACCTGCTCAGGCTGCCGTAACAAAATACCATAGAATGGGTAGACTTAACAGAAATTTGTATTACAGTTTTGGAGGTTGGGAAGTCCAAGATCAAGGTGCCAGATGATTTGATTCCTAGTGAAGGTTCTCTTCCCAGCTAGCAGATAGCCAGCTTCTTATGTCCTCACACAGAGAGCTCTGTTGCCCTTTTCTCTTATAAGGGTACAGACTCTATCAGATTAGGGCCTCATTCTTATGATCTCATTAATCTTTATCACCTCAGAGGCTCAATCTCCAAAGAGAGTCATACAGGAGCTAGGGCTTCAATGTATGAATTTTGGTAATGTGCAATTCAATCCAAAGCAAGAAGCCTTAAATTACACATACACACAAAGTTTTATATACTGTTTTTTTTAGATTTTATTTTCAAGTCACTTCTACACCCAACATGGGACTTGAACTCACAACTCCAAGATCAAGAGTCACATGTTGTTCCATCTGAGTCATCCAGACACCCCAATTTTATATACTTTTTAACTTAAACTTCCATTAAAATGTCCTTTTTATTATTCAAAGCATAATTTTAAATAAATGCATAATATTCAATCTTATGATCATTTACTGTTTAACTATAGTCATTTTCAAGTTTTGTTATTTAAATAATTTCATAATCAATATTTTTGTACACAAATCTTTGTCTCCTTCTCAATTACTTAGGATAAACTTTCAAAAATTCAACTGGTGAATCAAATGATTTTCTAATTGGAAAAAAAATACCAGTAATATAAACAACCAAAAAGGCAAAAAATTATTTTTTATGATTATTAATGGATATTAAAGAATCAGGACAACCAAATAAAATGTGTGATTTTTGACTGGATCATACAGTGTGTGGGGGGGGGCGGGGAACAGCTATAAAAATATTTGGGGGACAACAGGGGAATTCTTAATTTGCACTATATATTAGATAATATTATTGTGTGAGTGTTAAATTTCTTGATTCTAATCATGGTATTCTGGTTATATAGACTGTCTTAGCTCTAAGAAGATACAATGCTGATATGTCATGAAGTCTGAAGATTATATCCAAATGATTCAGAAAATATGTGTATTTTTGGGTACATAATTCCTAATCTGAAATGGGACAACAGTAAAAACCTATGTCTTAGGGTTATTGTGAAGATTAAATAAGTTAGTACATTTTAGCTTTTATAGCAGCATCTAGCATACTCTAAGACCTCAAAATATGTTACTTAGTATGGTTTTTCTTATTAGAAATATTACTATAACCACTGCTTTCAACCAGGAGTTGTTAAGAGTTTGGCATCTGGTTCAGAAAAAAACTACAGTAACACAAAAGAAGCACAACACACACACACACACACACACACACACACACACACACACACACCCCAGAGGTTGAAAACTGAAAGAGAATAGACTCCAAGTCAGTCCTTTAGTGTTTCCTCAAGCTATTTTGAGAGAAACTGAAAAGGTAGCCAATGCAGGTCTCATTTCAAGAATGAATCTTTGTAGTCTGGGTAAATTAATCTCAAGAGAAATGACAAGTTCTCTCATTCAATTGTTTATCAAACTTTATTGAGGTTTACTATACTATGTATCAGGTATGGAGAAAGAGGCTAGGAATATAAAATAGAATAATGTCTATGCCTTTAAAAACCGTGTTGTCAAAAAAAAAACGTGTGTTGTCAAAGAAATAAACATAAATTACAGTATATAATGGGTTATATGATGGATGTGTGCACAGAGTACTCCGAAAGGAGAGGTGAGACACCTAAGCAAGACATGGGGGAAGGAGGAAATGGCAAGAAGAATTCCCAGGGGTGATGACATTTAAACTGAGCTTCAAAGAACAGTAACAGATAAAGGAGACAAAATGGGAAAAATCATTCCTCCAGGGGTAAAAGCTTGCAAATGGAGATAAAAGATGAGCACCACTGCCCTGCCTATAGCCACACATAATCAAAAGGACTCTTCCTGGGGCGCCTGGGTGGCACAGTCGGTTAAGCGTCCGACTTCAGCCAGGTCACGATCTCACGGTCCGTGAGTTCGAGCCCCGCGTCAGGCTCTGGGCTGATGGCTCAGAGCCTGGAGCCTGTTTCCGATTCTGTGTCTCCCTCTCTCTCTGCCCCTCCCCCGTTCATGCTCTCTCTCTGTCCCAAAAATAAATAAACGTTGAAAAAATAATAAAAAATAAAAATAAAAAATAAAAAATAAGAAAAAAAAAGGACTCTTCCTAAAGCCAATGGTCAGATAACCATTGAAGATATAGGCCTGAATATGTGTGCTTCCAGAATATCTTCTGTTTACACACATCACTTCTCCACCCTCCCCAATTAAAAAAAAAAAAAAAAAATCCATGTTTGGAGAACTGACAGCTGTGATTAAGGAGATTCAGAGACAAGTTTCTCACTTACAACACTGGGCGGCAGCAGTGGGTAATGGCTTCCTCTGGCTTTCTTCTTGAATATAATACTAGAAGCAGAAAGGAGAAAGAAAAAAAACAGGTAAGAGGCCCAAGTAAAGCAGGAAAAAAAATCAAAACAAACAAACAAATGAACAAAAACAATCGCAGCTACATCTAAAAAAGTTTAGCATTTGACTAAAGTCAAATTTTTATTGAACAGAAACAGATCATCCTGATTTCCCCATGTGATCCTGACATACAGACCAGACTATGAAATATGCGACTGGTCCAATATAACAGGCTAAAGCAGGATAGCAGAAGGCTGCTCTGACCTCGGACACCTGGGTATGCACATGCTCTGCCAAGCAGCTGTAGAAGGCTTAGTTTAGAAGCCTTAGAGGGCTTATGGCTAATGTACAGATTTCCCCATTTGGGTGAGAGAACTGAAAACCTCTCTGAAACTGAGTTTTCTCATCTTTAAAAACGTGTTTTTTCCCTCACAAGGTCATGTGGAAAGTGGAATTACATATTTCAGCATGTAAAGCAACACCTAATACCCACTAGAGTCCCCTTCCCACTTACATTCTAGCTTCCCCAAGCCAACACCACCATCACAATCAGAAAAAACAGAGTACTGAAGTCATTAAAAAAAAAAAAAAAAAGGTTCTATAAAAGGGAGAACTAAATGCAAGTCTTGAGGATGGGCAGGGTTTGTAAAGGCAAAACAAGGAGAGAAAGGCATAAACAAGTTAACACAGGTATATAGTCTGAAAAACAGAATAGTTTGCTTCAGAGCCTACTGGAGGATTCGATTCAAAAGATATAATTTGGTCCAACAATTTGCAAATAGAACATCTGAAGTTCTCATCCTGACTCTGCTACTAATTACTATGCTCTGACGTACTGGGCAAGACAGAGCTCTCTAACATTGCCAACATATGAGTCATTCATTCAACAGGTATTTCTTGAGTAACCCTCATGTATGAAAGTCTTGATAAAGTTTGTGTAATATGGTAAGGAGTTTGGACTTTAATGTGTTGGGAAGCCACTTATAATTTTAAACACAAGAGGGATAGGACTTGATTACACTCTAAAAATCCTTCGGGCTGCTGTGTGAGGTAAACCATAGGGAACAAGAGGCAAAGACTAATTTTGTCTGCAATAATCCAGACAAAAGTTTACAGCAACTTACATAGAAGTATTAGTGGTAAAGGGCATTTCAAGTAGTTGGATCCAAAATACAAAACACTTTTTGTACATAAATATACTATTATATGAAAGTATTTTATAAGCAATAAACTATGATACAAATATCAGAGGGAGACACTGCCATTATTGCTTCCAATAGGGAATAATCAGAAGTCAAGCACAACTTAAACAATTTAATAGTAATAGTAAAACTGCCAATCATAAAAATGCTCACAAATTCTTGAAGGTTAAGCAACCCACCACTCCAAAGTAACAAGGGGACTTGCTTATAAATAAGAACCACTACAAATGATGATGATTTGGTAGGCAGTATATAGATCTAACAGTAAGAAAATTCTGTAATTTTAATTTTTCATTTTTTTTAAGAAGGCTCCATGCCCAACATGGGCCTTGAATTCACAACCCTGGGATTAAGAGTCTCATGATCTACCAACTGAATTCTAATCACATTCTAAAGCTTTTAATATTAAACTAGAAGAACTGAGATCTAAGAGGGGAGAGTAGATATTTTCAAAAGACCTATTTCAGGAATCTCCTCCAAGCCCAAAGCAGAAAGATAAAGACCAACTAAAGCTTAATTAATAATATTAAGGGGGCACCTAAATGGCTCATTTGGTTAAGCAGTGGACTTTTGATTTTGGTGCAGGTCATGATCTTACAGTTTGTGAGATCAAGTCCTGCATCAGACTCTGCACTGACAGCACAGAGCCTGCCTGGGATTCTCTCTCTCCCTCTCTGCCCCTCCCCCACTCACAAGCACATACTCTCTCAAAATAAACTTTCAAATAATAATAATATGGGGTGCCTCAGTGGCTCAGTCAGTTAAGTACCCGACTTCAACTCATGTCATGATCTCACAGTTCCTTATCTTGAGCCCCACATTGGGCTCTGTACCAGACAGCTCAGAGCCTGGAGCCTGCTTCAGATTCTGTGTCTCCCCCTGTCTCTGCCCCTTCCCTGCTCACTCTCACTCGCTCTCTCAAAAATAAACAAACATTAAAAAAAATTTTTTTTTTAATAATAACATTAAGAGACTGGGCCCCTGGGTAGCTCAGTCAATTGAGTGCCTGAGTTTTGGTATTAGCTCAGGTCTTGATCTCAGAGCAGTGAGTTTAGGTCCCATGATGCGCTCTAGGCTGGGCATGAAGTCTACTTAACAATAATATTAAGAGAACTAAGGAAAAATCTATCATACCTATGTACAAAAACAAAACAAAAACCAGAGGGGCACCTGGCTGACTCAGTCAGTAGAGCATGCAACTCTTCATCTGGGGGCCATGAGTTTGAGCCCCATGTTGGGGGCAGAATTTAAAAAAAAAAATACAGTTCTAGAAAATTATATCCAATCTCGTTATGAATATACATGGAAAAATTCTAAAGAGATTACTAAGCCAAATCCATCACATGTTTTTTATCCATAATATGTAACTGTTGTAAATTTATATGTAAATATGTATGTACATATGTGCATATGCATGTATGTTGGTATATAAATGGCCATACATCATGACCAGGTAGGCTTTAAATGCAAGGGCGGTTCAATATCTGAAAACCTATTAATTCACTACAATAATTCACCATGATAAACAGATTAAAGAAAAATTTGTGGTCTAATGGATGCAGAAAAGACTTATTTTTCATGACAAAAATTCATAGACAATAAAAACATAGAATTATCTCAATCTGATAAAGTACCTATCAAACTTTAGGGCAAACATCATACTTCAGGACTTAAGAAGTATTCCCCTTATGGTCAGGAAAAAGACAAGGCTCCCCACTTTCACTACAACTATTAAAAATTATACTGAGAGCAGCTGGGTGGATCAATAGGTTAACCATCCAACTCCTGACTTGAGCTCAGGTCATGATCTCACAGTTCATGAGATTGAGACCTATATTAGGTTCTACCAGGACAGCGCGGAAACTGCTTGGGATTCTCTCCCCCCCCCCGCCCCTCCCCACTTACACACATGCTCTCTCTCAATATAAATAAACTTAAAAAAAAATACTACACTGGATGCTTTATGCAATAAACTTTTTAAAATAAGGGAGCATCAAAAACAAGCAAAGTCTGAGAAAATGACCCAGACAAGAGCAGCCTAAGGAGACATGATAATTGAATTTAACACAGTGTCCTGGATGGGCTCTTGAAACAGAAAAGGCATTGAGGTAAAAACTAAGCAAACCTGGAAAAAATGTGGCTTTTTCATGTTATTTTTAGTTAATAAATATAAATAAAACTAACTTTTAAGTTTATAACAACATATCAGAATTGGTTCATTAATTGTAACAAATGTACCATACTAATGTATGTGTTAATAACAGGAAACTTCAGGGAGGGGGTGGAGAAGAGGTGATAAGAAAACTCCCTGTATTATATGTTCAGTATATCCATAAATCTACAACTCCTGTAAAAAATAAACTGTTAATAAAAATATGTATAAAATTTCAAACGCTTTAAAAAATAAAGAATTAGAAAGTGATTAAAAAGTATTATTATTCAAAGATGTCAAAACTGGTTACATAGAAAAATCTAAGAGAATCTCTAAACTAGTACAACTATTAACAGTTGCTGAAAAAATAAGCTATTAGGACTACACCAAAATAAAAAGCTTCTGGGGCACCTGGCTGGCTCAGTTGCTAGAGCATGCAACTCTTGACCCTGAGGTCATGAGTTCGAAGAGCTTATTTTAAAAAAATAATATTTTTAAAAAATAAAAATAATAAAAAGCTTCTACACAGCAAAGGAAAGAATCAACAAAACAAAATGAACCTATTGAATAAGAGAAGATATTTGCAAATGATGTATTCAGTAAGAGGTGAGTATGTAAAACATACAAAGAACTTCTACACCTCAACACCAAAAAAAAAAAAAAAATCAATTAAAAACTGGGGAAAAAGTACCAACAGACATTTCTCCAAAGATGACATATAGTAGCTGAGTGGAGCCCCCAGGCCTGACTTGGACCCTCCCTGGAGAACAGACTCAGGTGGAGGAAGACAGCTTAGTGGGACTGAGGTGCATGTTTGCTAATTTGGAGAGAGAAAACCGGCAGCATAGGAACAGAGTGGGGGGAACCCCTTCTGCAAAGTGACAAAAGGAAGAAAAAGAGAGGCTGTGGAACTGTAGTATTGTATTTGGACAAGAGAAAAACCACTCTGGACCACAGACTAGGGAATGAAAAATATGGAGAAAGCTAGTTTCTACTTTGCAAACAGCCTTAGGGGCTAAACATCAGAGTTTTCAGGAGTGTGCAACTTTCTTGGAACCAAAGCTTTTTAATATTGTAGTACTTACAGGTGCAGGACACACAACAAACTGTTAAAACACATAAAAGACAGAAACCTAGCCAAAATGATTAAATGGAAGAATTCTCCTCAAAAGAAATTCCAGGAAGAAATGACAGCCAGAGAATTGCTCAAAACAGATATATCTGAACAAGAATTTAGAATAATAGTCATAAGACTAATAGCTGGGCTTGAAAATAGCATAGAAGACAGAAGAGAATCTAATTGCTGCAGAGATCAAAGACCTAAGAAATAGTCATAATGATGAATTAAGAAATGTTGTAAATGAGATGCAAAATAAACTAGATGCAGTGACATGGATGGAAGAAGCAGAGGAGGAATAGATGAAATGGAAGATGAAATTATGGAAAATGATGAAGCTGAAAAAAAGAGGGAAAATAAATTACTAGTCCACAAGGGGAGACTTAGAGACCTAAGTGATTCAATGAAACAAAATAATATCCATATCATAGGAGTTCCAGAAAAAGAAGAGACAGAGAAAGGGGCAGAAGGTTTATTTGAACAAATTACAACTGAGAACTTCCCTAATCTGGGGAAGGAAACAGACATCCAAGTTCAGGAGGCAAAGAGAACTCCCTTCAAAATCAACAAAAACAGGTCAATACCATGACATATAATAGTGAAACTGGCAAAATGCAGAGATAAAGAGAATCCTGAAAGTAGCTAGGGACAAAGGGGCCTTAACCAACAAGAGTAGATACATAAAGGTAGTAGCAGACCTGTCCACTGAAATTTGGCAGGCCAGAAGGGAGTGGCAGGAAATATTCAACGTGCTGAATAGGAAAAATATGCAGTCAAGAATCCTTTATCCAGCAAGACTGTCATTCAGAATAGAAGGAAAGATAAAGGCTTTTCCAGACAAACAAAAACTAAAGGAGGTCATGACCACTAAACCAGCCCTGCAGGAGATCCTAAGGGAGGCTCTGGGAGTGGAAAGCAGCAAAGACTACAAAGAACCAGAGACATCACCACAAGCAAGAATCTACCAATAACACAATGACACTAAACCCCATCTTTCAATAACCACTCTGAATGTAAATGGACTAAATGCCCCAGTCAAAAGACACAGGGTATGAAAATGGATATAAAAACAAGATCCATCTATAGGCTGCCTACAAGAGATTCATTTTAGACCTGAGGACACCTGCAGATTGAAAGTGAGGGGATGGTTGACGCATGAATGGATAAAGAAGATGTGGTGTGTGTGTGTGTGTGTGTGTGTGTGTGTGTGTGTGTATATATATATATATATATATATACACACACACAATGGAATACTACCTGGTGGTTAAAAAGAATAAAATCTTGCCATTTGCAACTACGTGGATGGAACTAGAGGGTATTACGCTAAGCGAAATTAGTCAGAGAAACACAAATATGATATGATTTCACTCATATGAGGAATTTAAGATACAAAACATGAGCATAAGGGAAGGGAAGTAAAAATAATATAAAAACAGGGAGGGAGACAAAACGTGAGACTTTTTTTTTTTTTAACATTTATTCATTTTTGAAAAACAGAGAGAGACCGAGTGGGGGAGGGGCAGAGAGAAAGGGAGACACAAAATCCAAAGCAGGCTCCAGGCTCTGAGCTCTCAGCACAGAACCTGATGCAGGCTCAAAATCACGAACCATGAGATCATGACCTGAGCTCAAGCTGGATGCTTAACAAACTGAGCCACCCAGGCGTCCCAAGAGACTCTTAAATATAGAGAACAAACAGAAGGTTGCTGGAGAGGTTGTGGGAAGGGGGATGGGCTAAATAGGTAAGGTGCATTAAGGAATCTACTCCTGAAATCACTGTTGCACTATATGCTAACTTGGATGTAAATTAAAAAATAAATTAATTTTTTAAGAAAATTAAAAGTTAAAAAAAAATGAGGGGATAGAAAACCATCTATCATGCTAATGGCTGTCTAAAGAAAGCCAGAGTAGCCATACTTGTATCAGACAAACTAGATTTTATTTTTTTTTTATTTTTTTTATTTTTATGAAATTTATTGACAAATTGGTTTCCATACAACACCCAGTGCTCATCCCAAAAGGTGCCCTCCTCAATACCCATCACCCACCCTCTACTCCCTCCCACCGCCCATCAACCCTCAGTTTGTTCTCAGTTTTTAACAGTCTCTTATGCTTTGGCTCTCTCCCATTCTAACCTCTTTTTTTTTTTTTTTTCCTTCCCCTCCCCCATGGGTTCCTGTTCAGTTTCTCAGGATCCACATAAGAGTGAAACCATATGGTATCTGTCTTTCTCTGTATGGCTTATTTCACTTAGCATCACACTCTCCAGTTCCATCCACGTTGCTACAAAAGGCCATATTTCATTTTTTCTCATTGCCACGTAATATTCCATTGTGTATATAAACCACAATTTCTTTATCCATTCATCAGTTGATGGACATTTAGGCTCTTTCCACAATTTGGCTATTGTTGAGAGTGCTGCTATAAACATTGGGGTACAAGTGGCCCTATGCATCAGTGCTCCTGTATCCCTTGGATAAATTCCTAGCAGTGCTATTGCTGGGTCATAGGGTAGGTCTATTTTTAATTTTTTGAGGAACCTCCACAGTGCTTTCCAGAGCGGCTGCACCAATTTGCATTCCCACCAACAGTGCAAGAGGGTTCCCGTTTCTCCACATCCTCTCCAGCATCTATAGTCTCCTGATTTGTTCATTTTGGCCACTCTGACTGGCGTGAAGTGATACCTGAGTGTGGTTTTGATTTGTATTTCCCTGATAAGGAGCGACGCTGAACATCTTTTCATGTGCCTGTTGGCCATCCGGATGTCTTCTTTAGAGAAGTGTCTATTCATGTTTTCTGCCCATTTCTTCACTGGGTTATTTGTTTTTCGGGTGTGGAGTTTGGTGAGCTCTTTATAGATTTTGGATACTAGCCCTTTGTCCGATATGTCATTTGCGAATATCTTTTCCCATTCCGTTGGTTGCCTTTTAGTTTTGTTGGTTGTTTCCTTTGCTGTGCAGAAGCTTTTTATCTTCATAAGGTCCCAGTAATTCACTTTTGCTTTTAATTCCCTTGCCTTTGGGGATGTGTCGAGTAAGAGATTGCTACGGCTGAGGTCAGAGAGGTCTTTTCCTGCTTTCTCCTCTAAGGTTTTGATGGTTTCCTGTCTCACATTTAGGTCCTTTATCCATTTTGAGTTTATTTTTGTGAATGGTGTGAGAAAGTGGTCTAGTTTCAACTTTCTGCATGTTGCTGTCCAGTTCTCCCAGCACCATTTGTTAAAGAGGCTGTCTTTTTTCCATTGGATGTTCTTTCCTGCTTTGTCAAAGATGAGTTGGCCATACGTTTGTGGGTCTAGTTCTGGGGTTTCTATTCTATTCCATTGGTCTATGTGTCTGTTTTTGTGCCAATACCATGCTGTCTTGATGATGACAGCTTTGTAGTAGAGGCTAAAGTCTGGGATTGTGATGCCTCCTGCTTTGGTCTTCTTCTTCAAAATTCCTTTGGCTATTCGGGGCCTTTTGTGGTTCCATATGAATTTTAGGATTGCTTGTTCTAGTTTCGAGAAGAATGCTGGTGCAATTTTGATTGGGACAAACTAGATTTTAAACCAAAGACTATAATAAGAGAAGAAGAAGGGCATTCTATTGTAATTAAGGGGACTATCCATCAACAAGAGCTAACAATTGTAAATGTTTATGCCCCCAACATGGAAACACCCAAATATATAAATCAGTTAATCACAAACATAAATAAATGTATGGATAATAATACCATCATTGTAGGGGACTTTAAAAGTCCACTTACATCAATGGACATATCATCTAGGCAGAAGATCAATAAGGAAACAATGGTTCCAAACGACACATTGGACCAGATGGACTTAACAGATATATTCAAAACTTTTCATCCAAAAGCAGAAGATGTGGAGAAAGGGGAACCCTCTTACACTGTTGGTGGAAATGCAAACTGGTGCGGCCACTCTGGAGAACAATATGAAAGTTCCTCAAAAAATTAAAAATAGGATTAGCCTATGACCCAGCAATAGCACTACTAGGAATTTACCCAAAGGAAAGAGGAGTGCTGATTCATGGGGGCACATGTACCCCAATGTTTATATCAGCACTATCAACAACAGCCAAATTATGGAAGAGCCCAAATGCCCATCAATTGATAAATGGATAAAGAAGACGTGGTATAGAATACCACTCGCCAATGAAAAAGAATGAAATCTTGCCATTACAACAACATGGATGGAACTGGAGGGCATTATGCTAAGTGAAATAAGTCAGTCAAAGAAAGACAAATATCATACAAATTTACTCAGATGTGGAATTTGAGAAACTTGACAGAAGACCATAGGGGAAGGGAAGGAAAAATAAGTTACAAACAGAGAGGGAGGCAAACCATAGGAGACTCTTAAATACAGAGAACTGAGAGTTGATAGGGATGGAGGGTTGGGGAAAATGGGTGATGGGCATTGAGGAGGACACTTGTTGGGATGAGCACTGGGTGCTGTAGGAAAGAGATGAATCATGGGAATCTACTCCTGAAGCCAAGACTACACTACATGTTAGCTAACTTGACAATAAATTAAAAATAAAAATAAAGTTCAAAAACAAATGAAAAAGACAATATAAAGATGGCCAACAGACACATGAAAAAATACTCAACATCACTTGAGCATCATCAAGGAAATGCAAATCAAAACCACAATGAGATATCACCTCACACCTGTCAGAATGGCTAAAACCAAAAAGACAAGACACAAAAGGGTTGGTGATGATGTAGAGAAAAAGAAACCCTTGTGCACTGTTGGTGAGAATGCAAACTGGTATAACCACTGTGGAATACAGTATAGAGGCTCTCCAAAAAGCTAAAAACAGAACTACCATATGACCCAGTAATTTCACTACTCGGTATTCACCCAAAGAGTGCGAACACACTAATTCAAAAGGATATATGCACTCCTACGTTTATAGCAACATTATTGACAACAGCCAAATTATGGAAGTAACCTAAGTGTCCATTATTGATGAATGGATAAAGAAAATGTGGTATATATTTACATTGCAACGTTAATTAGCCACAAAAAAGAATGAAATCTTGTCATTTGGAACAACATGGATGGAGCTACAGAGTATAATGCTAAGTGAAATAAGTCAAAGACAAATACCATATAATTTCAATCATATGTGGAATTTAAGAAACAAACAACAAGAGACCAAAACAAATAACAACAACAAAAAAAAAACAGACTCTTAAATATAGAAAATGGGTGGTTACCAGAGGGGGAGGTGAGGGGGGTGAACTAGGTGAAGGGGATTAAGATGTACATTTATCGTGATGAAAACTGAGTAATACACAGAATTGTTCAATCACTATATTGTACCCCTGAGGCTAACATAATGCTGTATGTTAATCACACTGGAATTAAAATAAAGTTTTAAAAGTTGCTGTATAAGATGAATATGAAAAATATGAACAAAGCACTACCTTATAACAGCAATGAACTATTAGAAAATGTAATTTTTAAATATGCCATTCACAATGATTAGAAATAGATACTAACAAAAGAAATGCAAAATCAACATGAAGAAAATAGGTTTCCTCACTACAGCACTTCTAACACTTTAATACTTACTGTATTTATTACATTTCCTGCTTATTGTCTATCTCTTCCTATTTGATCTATCAGAACAGGAATCTTTGTTCAACCTCTGGTGTTTACCAAACATCTAAAAACAGTGACTGGTATTTAGTGTTTGGTAAGTTATTTGTTGAATAAATGACTGCATGTCACCAATAAACAGACAAATGCAAATTAAAACAATAATACTCTACACTCATTAGATTAGCAAATACTTTTAATCTGGTAGTAGCAAGTATCAGTAAGTATACAAAGCAGCAGGAAATGTAATATAAATTGGTACAATTATTTTGGAGAACAATTGAGCAATATCTAGTAAGGCTGAACAGAGCATATCCCACAACCAAGCAATTCTACTTCCTGGGTATATATATCCAAAGAATCCTCATTCATAAACATACAGAAATAAGGCTCAAAGATCTTCACTGCAGCATACGTTTATAATAGTGAAAACCTAATGGTCCGTAAGGAGGAAAAGTAATAGTGGTACAATCCAACTCTGTCAAGTGGTAGATCCCTAAGCCAGTCTTGACTTAGTACTTCTGACCCAAGGGGTTCCAGTGGATGGGAACTGTTAAATACACACCGGAGAATTAAGAAGACTCTACACTGTGTTTTTTAAATGATATGACAAGATCTTGATAATTACTGAATCTTGGGAATATGTGTACTGGTTTCATTTTATTATTCCCACTACTTTTAAGTCTCCTTAAAATTTTTCCATGATAAAAACAGAAAAAAGTACACAGGAGCCAACATGAAGGAGATACCACTAATGAAAGATCAGATGATTTTAGTATCAAAAAGAATAATGACTGTAATGGATTGAAACAAATCAATAATATCAAAACCCATAAATTCATAATGATACACTACTAAAAAAAAGAGAACACATTCATTGCCTGGAGAAGTTTCCTATTATTTTGAAAACTGAGGGGCACCTTGGTGGCTTAGTTGAGTATCCGACCCAACTTCAGCTCGCATCACCATCTCACAGTTCATGAGTTTGAGCCCCACATCGGGCTCTATGCTGACAGCTCAGGGCCTGGAACCTGCTTTGGATTCTGTGTCTCCCTCTCTCTGCCTCTCCCACGCACGCACGCTGTCTCTCTCCCTCTCTCTCAAAAAGTAAAAAAAAAAAAAAAAACAACTTTTTTTAAAAAAGAAAATTAACAAAAGAGAATGTTTTTCTTGTACAGATTTTATTACAAGTTAACGAAAGAGCTGTAAGAGAAAGTCCTTTTTCACAGACAAATCATAGTAAATAAAGGTTGGAGGGGTAATATAATTAGAAAATCATCATTTTACAAGCCCTAATTAAATAATAATTATCTGCTGCTAAAACCAAGTGGGAAGACTGGTGGGAAAGCTTTATTATGGATAAAACTGGCTGACACCAGTTGAACCCACTGTTGAATTTTTTTCACATGTATGATGTTTATTGTGAAAGTAACTGCAAGTAGTAAGTGCCTCTCCACTGTTGAATTTTAATATCACTAAAGTGAGATGAGACACAATCTCCCTACCGAAAAAGAACTTCAGTCTAAGTCTCAATCTAATCCTCGAACTATTAGATATAATTTTTAGTTTAAAAGAACAGAGATAGAGGAACATGGTAAATAAAACCCTGGGGATATAATCAGCCAAATCCAGAATATGCAGGATTCTATAAAATAAATGAGAGAAGGGGAAAGTTACAGAATAAAAATTATTTACTAGACATAATAACCAAATGTGAACAACTTGTTTGGATCCTGAATTGAACAAATCAACTGTGAAAATATATCTTTGAGACAATAATGGAAATCTGAACTTACTAGGTGGGACATGACATTAAGAGATTATTGTTAGGGGCGCCTGGGTGGCTCAATCGGTTAAGCATTCGACTTCAGCTCAGGAAATGATCTCACAGTCTGTGAGTTCGAGCCCCGTGTCGGGCTCTGTGTTGACAGCTCAGAGCCCGGAGCCTACTCGGATTCTGTGTCTCCCTCTCTCTCTGCCCCTCCCCTGCTCATGCTGTCTCTCTCTGTCTCAAAAATAAATAAAAACATTAAAAAACAAATTATTGTTAAATGTGATGAAGGGTATGTGGGTTTTTTCATCTACATAAAAAAAGGCATTATCTATTAAAGATGTACAAATATTCACATATCTGTGAGTGAGACAAGATGATGTCTGAGATTGGTCTTAAAACACTACAGCAAAAAGAGAGGAATAATTCTACTTACTTTTCATGTTAGGAAATTTCAATAACAAAATTTTTAAATAAAGTAGCAATCACAATAAGATAGCACTTCACATTTACTAGGATGGCCATATTCAACAAGTGTTAGCGAGAATGTGGAGAAAACGGAACGCTTATACACTGCTGGTAGGAATGTACAATGGTACAGCCACTTTGGGAAAAAGTATGGCAATTTCTAAAACAGTTAATCATAGTTACCATCTGATCCAGCAATTCTACTCCCAGGTGTATACCCAAGAGAAAACCTATGTCCAAACAAAAACTTGTACATCAATGTTAATAGCAGCATTATCCACAACAGTAGAAATAATCTAATTGTCTACCAACTGATAAATGGATGAAATGTAGTATAACCATACAATGGAATATTATTTGACAATGAAACAGAATGAAGTAGTGTGTACATGCCACAACATGGAAGAAATTTTCAAAATATTATGCTAAGTGAAAGAAGAAAATCATAAAGAACCATATATTATATAATTCCATTATATGAAATGTCCACAATAAGTCAATGTATAGAGATAGAAAGTAGATATTTGCCTAGGACTAAGGAGGATGAAAGAATTGGGAGTATGGTGGCTAAGGGCATAGGATTTCTTTACGGGGTAATGCAAATGTTCTAAGGATGTACAACTCTGAATATACTAAATTTTATACTTTAAATGTGTGAGCTTTATGAACTATATTTTAATAGTTATTAAAAACATTAACAATAGGTGATATAGGGAGGGATGAAAGAAGTAAACTTAGTGAACTCCAAATCCTAGAATAGAAACAAAAAGCAAAAATCTTAAAGGAAGTTGAGAACCACAGGCCAAGAACCACCATTTTTAGAACTTATAAAATTCCTCCCTATTTGCTGAAGTTACATTTGGTTTTTTATTGTTTTAACCTCTTCATCTGATTCTGCCTAGTGACACACAGCAAAGCCTATAAAATCAAAAGCACAATGTTTTGGTTTTTCCAGATTTTATTTTTAAATAATTTCTACACCCAGTATGGAACTTGAACTCATGACCTTGAAATCAGGAGTCACATGCTCTACCAACTGAGCCAGACAGGTGCCCAGCCATCTGTTTCTTTACTAAGTAAACAAAGAAGATAGGAGTTTGGAAAATGTATACCACTCTACACCCAGGCTATGAGAAAACAAAAAAATACAAAGGGTAAAGTGAGAAAAAGACAGAGTGGATTTGGCATGTATCAAGGAGAGAAGAAAGATTGGAACTTTTAACAGAGAAAAGTTGAGGTACTGGCTGGGGCATAAGAAGAATTATATAGTTCAAATAGTAGGCAACCTACAGAGGATTCAGGTGAATTAAGAAAAAACCCTGACACCTGTCACAAATTCCATTTTCTCACCTGTGATTTAACTCACTGAGGGTTGAACTGTGTTCCTCAAAACAATATGTTGAAGTCCTAATCCCCAGTACCTATGCATGTGACCTTATTTGTAAATGGGGTTCTGCAGATGTAATCAAATTAGTTCAGTGACTATTGCCCTTACAAGATAAATGTAAATGTGGACAGAGACACACAAAGAGAACATATTGTGAGGAGACACAGAGACACACAGGGAGGTAGTGGCAACAGGCAGAAATGTGAACAATGTGTCTTCAAACCAAGGAACAGCAAGAACTACTGAAAACCACCAGAAGGCAGAAGAGAGTCATGGAACAGTTCCTCAGAACATCCAGCAGGGAACTGACCCTGCCAATAGCTTCATTTCAGAATTCTAGCCTTCAGAATTGAGAGGATAAATTTCTGTTTTTGTAAGCCACCTAGTTAATAGGACTTTGCTATGGAGGCCCTAGGAAACTAATACACTCATCAAAACACTTCATTTTGGAATCCTGAACTAATCCACAAATATTGGTCAGTAATTGCCAAATGTGACAGCTCCATTACTCATCATCTTTGTTCTCATTAACATCTGACAGTATCAAGAATTTCTGCCTTAAAACCCTTTTACCCTTTGTTCCATGAGCCTTTTTCTTTTTCTACTTGCTCTCTTCAGTTCCTTCTCCATCTCTTGTTTTTCCATATTCTATATTTGATGTTCCCCCTTGTTATTCTTCAATAATTTTTACAGAGGCACCTGAATGGCTCAGTCGGTTAAGCATCCCACTTGGGCTCAGGTCATGATCTCACGGTCTGTGCGTGAGATCACACACAATGGGCTCAGTGTTGATAGCTCAGAGCTTGAAGCCTGCTTCAGATTCTGTGTCTCCCTCTCTCTCTGCACTCCCCACCCCCCCCCCCACTCTCCTTCTCGCTCTCTCTCAAAAATAAATATTAAAATAAAAAATTTTTTTAAATACTTTTTACATACTTTACATGAGTGAGTTCTTCTATTCCTGGGACTTCAAATGCTACCTTTATGTTCATGAATCCTAACTCTATGCCAATAGCTCCTCACCCTGTCTAACACCCTGAGCTTCATATTCTTTCATTCTTTCATGAAGTTGCTTACCAGACATTTCCATTGAAATATCTGTTGGCATTCCAAATTCTACCTTATAATCAGACCAATTTTGTAACAGCCCAAAATGTCCAAAAATGAAAATCTTATCTTTTTCCTCCACGAGCAATAAGAAAAACATCCCCCATTCCTGATGGCCCAGACTGAGTTGTCTGTGTTTCCTTTTGTGCACCAGAGTTATCTCTGGAGATAAGATAAGGCCAAGCAATGTAACAGTCTAAGCATCCCTAAAAAGCACATACAAATAACAATTTACAGTTGACTTTTTTAAATTTTATTTGAGAGAAAGAGAGAGAGGGAGGGAGGGAGGGACAAAGAAAGAGAATCCCAAGCAGGCTCCTGTCAACACAGAGCCCAACACAGGGCTTGAACTCACAAACTATGAGATCACAACCTAAGCCGAAGTTGAATGCTTAACCGACTGAGCCACCAAGGCACCCTTAACAGTTGACTCTTGAACAATGGGGGATTAGGGGCATTGACCTTCCACACAGGCAAAGGTTCACATATAACTTTTGATTCCCCCCAAAACTTAACTGCTAATAGCTTACTGTTGAGCCTTACCGATAAGGAGTCAATGCATGTTTTGTATGTTATATGTATTATATACTGTATTCTTACAATAAACTAGAGAAAAAAGATGTTAAGAAAATCATATACGTTTGCATTATTACACATTACATTTACAGTACTATATCAGAAAAAATCTGTGTATGACTAGACCCATACAGTTCAAACTCACACTGTTCAAGAGTCAACTGTATACCAAACATCTGGAAATTAGCAAAAGAAATGCCTTCTGCTCATCTCTGTAACAAGAGAACAGTTTCCCTAGTATAAGCTCCCACCCAAAAAGTCTAGAGCCAGACTAGTGCCAACTCAGCCATTAATGGGGAACAATGAGAAAAATAGAAAAAGTGGGAGATAGATCCTTCTAAATGTCCAATGATCTTCCAGCTTCCTTATTTCTTTAATGTAGCTTAAATTCTTTCATTCTTCAACATGCTCTTGGGTCCTCTTCCCTTGACAAACTATAAAGTGTCCTATAAAGAAATTTTTCCCAGGGTGCCTGGGTGGCTCAGTCGGTTGAGCATCCGATTCTTGATTTCACTTCAGGTCACGATCCCAGGGTTGTGGGATCAAGCCCCATGTTAGGCTCCATTCTGAGTATGGAGCCTGCTTAAGATTCTCTCTTTCTCCTTTTGTCCCTCTCCCCCAGTTACGCTCTCTAAAATTTAAAAAAAAATTAAAAAAAAATAAAAAAAGAAAAATATTCTCCCATCTCTGTAACGTAAATAATGCAATTCCTACCTCACTGTCACCTCCCAAGACATTGATTTGCTCCAATTTGTAAGTCCAGTATCTGGCCTCCTCCTCTGGGATATCTACCATGAAAAAGAAGAAATTACATTACGAGGTTAATAATTTGATCATGCACCAATAATCCTTTATTCCAACAAATAATCAAGGTAGAAAGTGATGGACAATTTTACTGGTGGGCTTGGTTCTTGACATGAATATGATCTTGCATCTTCACAGAAAACAAAATAATATTCTATTATTCCCACTAGATCAGAAGACTTATTGTCAAAATGTCAATACTACCCAGTGTGATCTACATATTGAATGCAATCACTATCAAAACCTCAATGATTTCTTTTGCAGAAATAGGAAACCCCATTCTAAAATTCATAAGGGAAAAAAATAAAATTTATAGGGCATCCCAGTAACTCCAAATAGCCAAAAACAATCTTGAAAAGGAAGAACAAAACTGGAAGACTCACATTTCCTAATTTCAAAACTTACTATAAAACTACAGTAATCAAAACAACATGGCACAGACATATAGAACAATGGAATAGAATAGGGAGCCCAGAAATAAACCTTCACATATAGTCAAATGATTTTTTGACAAGGGTACCATGAACATTCAATAACAGGAGTACCTGGCTGGCTAGGTCAGAAGAGCATGTGACTCTTGATCACAGGGTTGTGAGTTTGAGCCCCATGTTGGGTATAGAGATTAAATAAAATCTTAAAAGAAAAAAAAAAACAATCAATAGGGAAAAGCATCTTTCAACAAATGGTGCTGGGAAAACTAGATATCCACATGCAAAAGAACGTTGGACATTTACCTAACACCACATACAAAAAATTAACTCAAAATGAATTAAGACCTAAACTGAAGACCTAAAACTATAAAATTCTAAGAAAATATAGGGCAAAAGCTGAGTGATGTTGGATTTGGCAATGATCTCTTGGAGAGGACACCAAAGGTACAAGCCATGACAGAAAAAGCAGACAAAATGGACTTCATGAGGGGCGCCTGGGTGGCGCAGTCAGTTAAGCGTCCGACTTCAGCCAGGTCACGATCTCGCGGTCCGTGAGTTCGAGCCCCGCGTCAGGCTCTGGGCTGATGGCTCGGAGCCTGGAGCCTGTTTCCGATTCTGTGTCTCCCTCTCTCTCTGCCCCTCCCCCGTTCATGTTCTGTCTCTCTCTGTCCCAAAAATAAATAAAAACGTTGAAAAAAAAATTTAAAAAAAAAATGGACTTCATGAAATTCAAAAAAAAAATTCTGCATCAAAAGACACTATCAACAGAATCAAAAGGTAACCCATAGACAGAGAAAATATTTACAAAATATATCTGATAAGGAATTAACACTCAGAGAACTCAAACTCAAGAACAACAAAAACCCAATTCAAAAATCAAGAAAGGACTTGATAGACACTTCTCCAAAGATGATATACAAATAACCAATAAGTACATGAAAAGATGTTCAACATTATTGATCATTAGGAAAAATACAAATCAAGACTACAATAAGATCCCACTTCACACCCAATAGGATGGCTACTATCAAAAAAAGAGAAAGAGCGCCAAAGTGGCTCAGTTGGTTGAGCATCTGACTCTTGATTTTACTTAGGTCATGATCCCAGGGTCAGGGATCAAGCTCCACTTCAGGCTCTGCACTGTACATGGAGGCTGCTTCAGATTCTCTCTCTAGTGGCACCTGGGTGGCTTAGTCGGTTAGGTGGCTCAGCCAACCAACTCTTGATTTTGGCTCAGATAATGATCTCGAGGTTGGTGGGATCAAGCTCCAAGTTGGGCTGTGTGCTAACAGCCCAGAGCATGCTTGAGATTCTCTCCTTCCCTCTCTGCCCCTCCCCCCTGCCGTGTGTGCACACAGTCTCTCAAAATAAAGTTTTTTAAAAAAGAAGAAAAAATAAGGTTATATCCTCATTTCTATATATTTAAAACTGACCAATTAACCAATCAATTAAGACTGTGACAACTTCCAAAAAAAAAAAAATCTCTTAAAAACATCAGTAAGGGGCATCTGGGTGGCTTGGTTGGTTAAGCGACCAACTTCGGCTCAGGTCATGATTTCCTGGTTCAGGAGTTCAAGCCCCGCACTGCGCTCTCTGCTGTCAGTGGGCAGCATGCTTCCAATCCTCAGTCTCCCTCTCTCTCTGCCTCTCCCCAACTTGCACACACTCTCTCTCTCTCTCGCTCTCTCAAAAAGTAAATAAACTTTAAAAAAATAAAACATTAAGTAAAAATAATAATAAAAATAAAAACATTGGGGCGCCTGGGTGGCTCAGTCGATTAAGCGTCTGGCTTCGGCTCAGGTCATGATCTCGCAGTTCGTGGGTTCGAGCCCCACATTGGGCTCTGTGCTGACAGCTCAAAGCCTGGAGCCTGCTTCGAATTCTGTGTCTCCCCTCCTCTCCCCCTCCCCTGCTCATGCTCTGTCTCTATCTCTCAAGAATAAATAAACTTAAAAACAAAAAAATAAATTAATTAAAAAAATAAAATAAAAACATCAAGTACATCTGTATATCTAACACAAAAGAGAAAACGTAGGCAATATATGGATCAGATCAACTTTAGAGACATTTAAATAGATATATTCTTCAGTAGTCCATATGAAGAAATCAAATCCAGGCCTTTCTCCTTTGTCCCTCTGGTTCAAACGTTCACCTCCTTCCCCTGAAACAGCTCTTCAGCAACTGGTGGCAACATTTTAAAGTTTTATAATAAAATCTTCAAGTAATCTACAACCTAATTTATATAGTTCTTCCTCATCCATAAAATGGTGTACTCCACACTTGTTAAAAAGAAATGAGAGGGGAGGAAGAGCTGTTTATATGTTCTGATGTAGAATGATTCACCAAGGTACATTGTTAAGTGGATAACAGTAAGGTGTAGCAAACGTGTTAGAAAATCCTATTTTTTTAAATATTTATTTACTTTTGAGAGAGAAAGAGAGACAGACAGACAGAGTGCGAGCAGGGGAGGGGCAGAGAGAGAAGGAGATAGAATGCAAAGCAGGCTCCAGGCTTTGAGCTGTTAGCAGATAGCCTGATGCGGGGCTTGAATTCACGAACCACAAGATCATGACCTGAGCCGAAGTTGGACACTTAACCAACTGAGCCACCCAGGCGACCCCTACTATTTGTATTTTTAAAAGAGGTTGACATTTATATATATACTTATATATTCAAAGACTGGCTCTGGAAAGATACACAAGAAAGTACTAATCATGGTAGTCTGTAAGTAAAAGAACATATTTGTGACAAAGACTCAATTTTCAACAGGTAACTTTTAAACCACTGTGCACTGCCTCACCCACAAGATAGTTTTTAAAAAACATAGAGCTACAAGGATGTTTCTTGCACTACTGTTTTAACAGCACAAACTTTGAAAAATCAAAATACCCACCAAGAGGAATGGTTAAATGTATTATAGTTTAAATTAAAAGCCCAGGTTCCAAAGCCAAATCAGTGGAGTTTAAATTCTGGCTTTACTACTTACTAGCTATGTGACCTTGGGCAAAAGACTTAAATACTCTCTGCCTCAGCTTCCTTATCTCTAAAAAGGAGACAATAGTTAGGTCCACCTCGAAGGATTTAAATAATGAATATTATACGAGGAAATATGCAAAAATGCTTAGTGATATACCCACTGACACACAATAATTAGTCAACAAATGCTACTTTATCATTGTGTATTCACACAATAAAGAATCAACCATGGAAATTATAAAGGAATAGCATTTATTTTATATGCATTTATTTATGTAATTAGTGAAACAGGTCAGAATGTAATATATACAGTGCTTTTTTATAGGAAAAACTATATTATGTGCATAAAAAAATAAAAGAAACAAAACATCTCAACACGTAAAAAAGAGATTAGAAATTTTAATGTCCCTTTTGCAAACCTGTATTTTCTGAACTTTCCACATCATAAAAAAACACATTAGTATTTTGTGTTTATTCAGAGAGAGAGAGAGAAAGAGAGTACACAGGGGAGGGGTAGAGAGAGAGGGAGAGAGGGAATCCCACTCTGTCAGCACACAGCCCAAAATGGGGCCTAAACCCATGAACCATGAGATCATGATCTGAGCTGAAATCAATAGTCAGACATTTAACCAACTGAACCACCCAAGTGCCCCACATATTACTATTTTTAAAAGATAATAGTACATAACTGAACAGAATATTTCACAGGTTTCTGAATACCCAAAAGAAAATTCCTTTGCCACAATATGGTATTCTGTAAGCTAAAATTCTTCCTTAGAAGGACCCTTCAGGGGCACCTGGGTGGCTCAGCTGGTTAAGCTTCAGACTCTTAGTTTCAGCTCAGGTCATGATCTCAGAGTTTTGTGAGTTTGAGCCCCACGATGGAGTCTGCACTGACAGTGTGAAGCCTACTTCGCATTCTCTCCCTCCCCTTCTCTCTTCACTCTCTTTCTCAAAATGAATAAACATCTTTAAAAAAAAAAAAAAAGGACTCTTTATTAAGCTTTTAATACTGTATCCCAAATGTGGTTATTACAGAGGCACAAGCTTAGCACATTCACGTTAACTCACATCAAAGACAGACTTATCTGAGATTTTACCTTCACATTTATTCAAAAAAACATTTATCAGACATCTATCATGTGCCAAGCAAACTCTACAGTTACCAAAAAAAAGTACACAAGACCCCTCAAAATCAAACTCAAAATCTAGACAGAGATGTACACCGCCACCAATGACAACATACGTGATGCAGTGTTGAAAGAGAAGAAGGTCTCTTTAAAATACAATGAGTCAGGGGCACCTGGCTGGTTCAGTGTGCAGAGCATACAACCCTTGATCTCAGGGTTCTCAGTTCAAGCTCCACATTGGGCAGGGAGCCTACTTAAAATAAAAATGAATAAATTAAATAAAACGCAATGAGGGATGGACTGACAGTGTGAGGAGCCCAGAAATCCACTCCCCAGCAAAACTGTATATATAAAAAACTTATTTTTTGCTATTAACATGTATTTTTCCTATTTTAAAAATTATTTGTATTTTTTTTAACATTTATTTTTGAGGGAGAGAGATAGAACACTAGCAGGGGAGGGGCAGAGAGAGAGGGAGACACAGAATCTGAAGCAGGCTCGAGGCTCTGAGCTGGAAGCACAGAGCCCAACATGGGGCTCACACCCATAAAATGCAAGATCATGACCTGTGCCGAAATCAGTGAGTCACCCAAGTGAGTCACCCAGGCACTCCTAAAATTTATTTTTAAATAGCTTTTCTATCAATGCTACTTCAATGTTTAAATTGATAAATCATAAGGCATATATTCACTTCAAAATAATGTATGTTAAATTGTCAAAAGAATAAGTCATTGATGTTCTTGAACAAGCAAATATTTCCTAAGTCATTAAAATGAACAGTCACAGAAAACTTAGTGCATTTACTGTGGATTCTTTAATGAGCACCATTCTAGAGTCTGCACCATTCCTAGACTAGATGTTATAGGGAAGAAGGTAGAAGACAGAATGCCCTCAAAAGAGATAGCAGACAAGGCAAAAAATACACTAATGAGACAAGCAAACAATGGTTAATAATACATTCAAAAGTGTTAAATGGTTTTTAATGTCTAATCTGACAGACTCACCAAAAGGCAGCTCAAATCTTGTATCAAGCAAAATCTTATGAGGAGTTGGGTTTTTAGTTCCACATATCTCATCATCTTTCATCAGTGTCTCTGCCTCCAACGTGGACCACTCTCCAGGCCCTTCCTAGAAAACAGAGATCTGAGATTAAACTTTACTCCTTTCATGGCTCTCCTCCTCCTGGTTTAAGAGCTGGTGTTTTCTCTAAATTTCCTTGTTGGAGAGCTCCTGAGGACCACTCACATCCTGATGAGGCAAACACACCAGCGTCACAACCTGCCTCTGCTGCATGTGGCTGCCATTCTCCTTCTTTGGTGGAAGCTTTCACTGTGCTCAGCTCTCTGCAAGCCCACTGCAGATAGAAGTCCAGAGTACCACACTCAAAAACCAAACATATCCATAGATCATTATTTAATCTGCACAATTTTTAATGAGTGTATCACTTAAAATGTGTTACCACTTCTAATCAGTAGAGAGCTACTCAAATTGCTAGTTAAAGTAGACCTGAACTGGGGCCACAATAAAAATGAACTTCTAGTCTGCCTGGGGAAGTAGAGACTTAGCCAGAACTAAAAGAATTTAGGAAAGAGAGGCACACCTGTATTATCCCTACTACCAAGAGAAAACATTGTCAAGGTTAAAGCTAAACAGGAATATAATACATATTCTCCTAGGTTCAAAGTGAGTGTGTCTATGGAGAAATGAGGTAGAAAACTAGTCTTGGAAATAATGTATAGAGACAGTATGAATGAAAATTGCCACGCATGGTAATTCCTTAAACTCTTTTACATGTGGAAGATGGACGACTGAAACCAGTTCCCTGGGAACCAGTGACTTAAAGAATTAAAGCAGAGTTCAGGACCCAGGCTCAGGAAGTTTAATGAGACTGATCCCAGGATAGTGCTCACCAATTAGAAGGGGGGGGGGGGGGGTGGAGGACAGAGCAATCTGAGATGCATGGATACATGGATGAGTATTAGCTGAATGGAGGTAGAATGGAGATAAGCACGGGCTAGAAATGTACCTCCAAATGGGCAATGCATTGACTGACCTCATCCGACTGACGAACTGTCTTCAGTGCAATCCACACGGTCCCCACCATGGTGTCCCAGATCAGTCCTTTGTTCCATACCTCCACACTCAGACCCAGGTCCAGGCGACTAATCTCACTAAAGGAAAGAAGAAAGCCCTTTAAAGAAAGCCAGATAGAGGTGCCTGGCTGGCTCAGGAAAAGCATGTGACTCCTGATATAGGGGTTGTGAGTTTGAGCCCCGTGTTAGGTGTAGAGGTTACTTAAAAAAAAAAAAAAACCCAGATTATATGAATCATATATCTACTATATTCAAGGTTTTGCTAAACCTTAAATACTTTCTCACCAGGATCCTATCATCAGGGAAAATCAAAATGTCCCAGAACACTACAACCATTCTTTAGGTTCCTAGAAAACTATGTAAGTATCCCTAACAAAAAGCTTTGTCCATCTGTTCCCTCTCCTCTGGAGCTACAAACATGGTTAGATTAATGCATTTTCACACACAAAAAAATTAAGGTAAGTAAGGAGGTCATTAATGCCAGGTCTGCATTGCTTACAGTCTCTACATACTAAACAGTTTTATTATGAATAGTAACACTGCTCTCAACTTACACTTACAAACTATATGCAGGAAACTAAGGAAAAATCAAAGCTTCTTAACAAAATTTACGAAAGGGATTCTAAGCAGAAGCAAAAGGGCCCCTGAGAATATCTAATTGTGATGGGTCCTTGTGATCAGAGGCAGGTAAGGGACACTAGAGTGTGCCAGTTCACATCACTCTGCCCCTGGAGAACCCACTGGTCATTATCAGTTAAAGTAGACAATGTCACATATAAACAAAATGTTTATCACAGGAGAGTGATTGACACAGTGATTTTCCTATAATAACTAGGAAATTTTTTTTTCGAAAAGAAATCATTCCAGAAAGAACCACATAACCAGTAAGCAAAAACAGCATCATACATGGTAGATTATCAACTTAGAAGGGCTAACTCAAATTATAGTCTTAAAGTGGAACAACCACTTACATTAATGCTAAAAACATTCTCCAAAAAGCGCTTATTGAAATACAGGATTACTTGAAAGGAAATGTAAGAAAGATGAGAAAAGGCCAATTGTAGAAGAAAAAGCAGAAAGGTATTCTCAAGAAGACAATAGCTATTCATCACCTAAAGTTTCAAGTTCACACTTCAGAGAAAGCTTGGTTTCTGTGTTCTAAAGATACATGTTCTCAGATTCACATGTTTAGGATGTGGTATTACAACCACAGAATTCTCATCAAGTGTGTTGAAAACAAGTGAAGCAAAGAAAATTTACCTTTACATAAATACAATAGAACAAAGTACTAATGAGTTCATTTGTCTATTTAATTAATGCTTCCTGAGCACATATAATATATATGGTTTGGTGCTATGGGCAAGACACACAATACAGGACCCAATTCCTGTCTCTAAAACCTTCCAAGCTAACTGTAGAGCTATTCAAAGTCACAAAGTAGGTGACTAAACTCACCCACTCAGTTAAGGTGTTCACAGTGTGGCAAAACTAAGCTTTCTGTCACAGTTTCATTCAGCCTAAATAATCGATTAGCCTTAGAAAAGAAACATGACAACCCCACATCTCTTTAATCTGGAAAAGAAAAACTGCACGGGATACATACGTAATGTTCCTAATGCAAGTCCTAACCAACATCTCAATCCAATTGATGAAAAAAATAGAGGTCTTTACAGCTTAACTTGGATAAAGAAAAAAAATCTTTTCTGCAAAGAAACCTGGGGAAGAAAACTCAAACAATGAGGATATCTTCTACAATAAGTTTCTTATCTCACCTATGTGTGTTCAGCAGACCCAACTAAAAGAAGTCTGAGAGCTCTGTTTATGCCTTGTCCCCAGAGCTCTGGGGGAGCTTCTTTTCTCTATTAATTAATCAATAGTATATGTGCATACCTGTATATAAGATTTTAGGCTAAACAAATTCTAAGTAAAGATGCCCTCCCTAATTTCCCTTTAATGAATAATCTAGTCCTGGAAATAAGATACAGAAATATTAAAGATAAATAATGAGAAATACAAAAATGAGTATTAGATACTGACACATAATACATCAGGAAAAAGGAGAAAGAGAGACAAGAGACCAGCAATGGAGCCGCCAGTGACAAAAGAACAGGGTAGGATGAATAAGGAATAAGAGCAGAAAAGAGGAAAACGTAGCTAATAAAATCCATGGGTAACAGAGGAGACAGCAAACTTCACAGCATCTCCAGGTGGGAGATGAAAAAAATTCACACGTATAACAGAAAGGCTGAAAGAGGAAGTGCAGGGGAAATTTGAAAATAAACACATAAGAATAAAGCTAGTTATGCTGATGAGAGGCTGCTGATGGCTAGGTTTCACATACTGTGAAGAGTTATAATAGTAAGTGATTATTACTGGCAATTGGAGATCAGAAGAAAGTAGGATTGCTAGGTTTATATGTCATAGCCACAGGAAGAGACTTGAATAAACCACTCATAGCTAACTTTGCACACTACATGTATAAAGAAAGGAATGCATGGTCTCATTTTCACAACATTGCAACTGAGAAAGGGAATGAATATGGTTTATAATCTTGAGAGAGGCAACCAGTGAGAAATGTGACATCACTTGCCCTCTTTCTTCTTGAAGCCCCAGTTCTCTCTCAGCTTCCAGGACACCACTATGTCCTATTTCTCTTTCTATCTCTCTGTTCATTTCTTTTTCACTCCCTCTGTCCCACTTTAAATGCTGGTGCTCTCCAGGCTTTAACCCAGGCCCTTTCCCCAATTTACTCACTCTCTCCCTAAGCCTTCTCATCTATACGTATCTACAGCTCCAATTGATCAAAATATTTCTCCAATCCAGACTTCTTTCCTGAGTGCCACGTTTAAGTTCCTAACCATCTTCTGTACCTCTCTTCCTACTAGTCCTGTAAGAACCCCAAATATAAACTTGTCTACAACTGACCTTATTATGTCTGGTATCCTAGTAAATAGCATAACACCTCTCCAATCATGTAAGAAAAGTCTACCTCCTTAACATCTTCTTTCCTTCTTCTCCTAATTATCCCTTCCACTACTGTCTTAGCCCAACACCTCATAATCTTACCTTTTAACTCTTTATAAACAATTTTCCTAAATGGTATTATAAGAAACAATTTATTAAAAGTCCAAAGGATTGGAATGTATCTACAAGAAAATAATCATCCCTTTGCGCCTCTGAGATGCACTATAATACTTGTAAAGCAATTTTATTTTCAACTTCAAATCTCACAGCAATTTTAATACATTTTCTTGTTTGACACCCTCATTCCTAACTTCCCAGAAAACAAGCATAATCTTGTAAGAAAGACAGACGTGGGACCCCGAGGTAGATTAGTTGGTTGACTGACCTACTCTTGATTTTGGTTAGGTCATGATCTCACGGTCATGAGATGGAGCCCTAAACCCTACATTGGACATGGAGCTTGCTTAAGATTCTCTCTCTCCATCTGTCTGTCTGTCTCTCTCAAAAGAGAGAGAGAGAGAGAGAGAGAGAGAGAGAGAGAGAGAGAGAGAGAGAGAGAGAAAGAAAGAAAGAAAGAAAGAGGAAAAAAAGACCTTTAAAGAAATCAATGATTTGCCTAGTCCTTCAAAATTATATTCCAGGGCCAACTGGGTGGCTCAGTTGGTTATGCATCTGATTTGGCTCAGGTCATGATCTCATGGTTCAAGAGTTCAAGACCTGCACTGGGCTCTGCACTACCTCTCTCTCTCTGCCCATCCCCCACTCATGTTTTCTCTCTTGCTCTCTCAACATAAACAAAAAAAATGATATTCTAGGGGTGCGTGGGTGGTTCAGTTGGTTGGGCGTCCAACTCTTGATTTTGGCTCAAGTCATGATCTCACAGTTTGTGGGTTCAAGCCCTGTATCAGGTTGTGCACTGCTTGGGAGCCTGTTTGGGATTCTCTCTCCCCCCCACTCTGTCCCTCCCCCACTGATGCATGCACACATTCTCTTTCTCTCTCTCTCAAAAAAAAATGATATTCTATAAATTTCTCCCCTTTTAATTTTTTTTTTTTTTAACATTTATTCATTTTTGAGAGACAGGCAGAGACAGAGCCAAACAGGGGAGAGGCAGAGAGAGAAGGATACACAGAATCCAAAGCAGGCTCTAGGCTCTGAGCTGTCAGCACAGAGCCCGCAACAGGGCTCAAACCCAGAAACCATGAGATCATGACCTGAGCCAAAGTTGGCCGTGCAAACAAATGAGCCACCCAGGCACCCCTTAGTATTCTTTTTTAAGTTCATGTGTTTATTTTGAGAGAAAGAGTGAGGGAGAGGTAGAGAGAGGGGGAGAGAGAATCCCAAGCAGGCTCCATGCTGTCAGCACAGATCCCAGTGCAGGGCTCGATTCCATGAACTCTGAGATCATGACCTGAGCTGAAATCAAGAGCTGGATGCTTAACTGACTGAGCGACCCAAGTGCCAAGTTTTTTAAAGCTAGAGCTTACAATCATAATATATTAATTTTTGTGTCATATACAAGAAATTCTACTAATTGTTACTCATTTTTATTAATTAGAGGAAGGTATGACATTTCACTCCATAAAGCAAAAGGATTTTAAGCACAGAAATGCTCATCTTCTATAGTAGGCAATCCAGGTGTATACACATACACTCATTCTCTGTCCATATCTCTCTCACACACACACACACAAGCATAACCACGTACCTTCAAGGAGCCTTCTGAGAATTGAAGCAAGATTTAAATTGTATCTAATATCATGTTAAGTATATTATACTATTTCATAATTCTGACCATTGGGAAAATCTGACTAGGTAGTATATTTACCGAATTAATTGGGAGTTTACTTGCATTCATAATTCATATAAGATAGAATAGATTACGAATCCAAGAGACAAATTTACTCCAGGGATACTACTGGAATGATCTTCACATTTCAAGGAGGCTAGAGATAAATCTACTTTATAATTTAAAAAGGCATGGGGGTGTCTGGCTGGCTCAGTCAGTGTTGCATGCAACTCTTGATACTGGGGTCATAAATTCAAACCTCACATTGGGTGTAGAGAGTACTTTAGAAATAAAATGGGGCAGGAAGGAGTTAAGATGACATAGTAGTAAGGGGACCTTGGGTTTGCCTCCTCCCTTAAACAGAGATGGATCAACATCAAACCATTTTGAACACCTAGGAAACCAATTTGAGGATTAACAGAACAATCTGCATCATTTGAAAGAAAGAATGTGGCAGGTACATAGTACAGAGAGGTACACTGGGGGAGAAAAGAGCTTAGGTGCTGCAGAAGTGAGGAAGCCATCTTCGTGGACAAGAGAGAGGGAAAGGGAGAGAAGCTGCTGCGCAGTGACATGATCATTTTCTGGGATAAGCGGGCCCTGGCCACAGCACAGTGAGACCCACCCCCAGATCACTGTGGATCCAAACTGCAGGGGTCTTGGAAGTGCAGGGTTTTGAAACACAGCAGCGCCTAAGATAAAGCTCTGGAAAAGCTGGTAGGTGGACAGCTGGGACACAGGGAAAATGCAAGGAGCTGATGGGAGCAGAGGACACACGGGGCACACAGGAGGGGTGATTGATCACACACCTGTGAGGGTGTGAACTTCCCACTGTGAAGATTTGGGGGAGGGGGGGGGAATGAACCATTTTCACCATTAGCCCACCAACACTGACTGACCCTAGTAAGATAAACAGCACCACCAAGTGGAGAATAAAACTGTTACACCAAGTTACACTCCCCTGCACCCTCTAGGCACATGTCCACTAAGGCAAGTCCTCCTGAGAATCAGAGCAGCAGGCCCCTCCCTCAGAACACCAGCACAATCCCTTCCACAAGTTTAGTCTACTGACCATAGAGTGCTGCAAAGTTTCAGCTCTACCGGAAACTGGATCTAGCTTCATTTGGGTTCTTTGTTTGTTTGTACTTTTCAGTTGTTTCTGTATTTGTTTTGTTGTTTTTCTCTTCTTCTTGGGTTCAAGACCAAAATTTATTTATTTTTTATTATTTTTTTTTTATAAACACACACATAGGTTCTAGCATTCTTTATTTCATTTTAAAAAATTTTTATCTCATTGTATTATCATTGTTTTTTTCTTCCTCCAAAATAACAAGACAGAGGAATTCACCTCAAAAGAAAGAACAGGAGAAATGACGGCCAGGGATTTAATCAATGTAGATGTAAGTAAGATGTCTGAACTAGAATTTAAAACAACGATTATAAGGATACTAGTTGGGCTTGAAAAAAACAGAGAAGACACCAGATAATCCCTTTCTGCAGAGATAAAAGAACTAGTATCTAGTCAGGCCAAAATTAAAAATGCTATAACCAGGGGCGCCTGGGTGGCGCAGTCGGTTAAGCGTCCGACTTCAGCCAGGTCACGTTCTCGCGGTCCGGGAGTTCGAGCCCCGCGTCAGGCTCTGGGCTGATGGCTCAGAGCCTGGAGCCTGTTTCCGATTCTGTGTCTCCCTCTCTCTCTGCCCCTCCCCCATTCATGCTCTGTCTCTCTCTGTCCCAAAAATAAATAAACGTTGAAAAAAAAAATTAAAAAAAAAAAAATGCTATAACCAGATGCAAACACAAATGAAGGCCATAAAAACAAGGACAGATGAGGCAGAGGAGCAAATTAGTGATATGGAAGATAAAATTATGAAAAATAATGAACCTGAAAAGAAGAGGGAAACAAAGGTCAGGGATAATGAAGGCAGACTTAGGGAACTCACTGATTTAATAAAACATAATAATATTCATAACATAGGAATCCCAGAAGAAAAAGAGAGAAAGGGTGAAGGTGGCTTATGTGAGCAAATTAGAACTGAAAACTTCCTTAATCTGGGGAAGGACACAAACATCAAAATCCAAGAAGCACAGAGATCTCCTGTTAAATTCAACAAAAGTCAACCACCACCAAGGCATATCATAGTCAAATTCACAAAATACACAGATAAGGAAAGAATCCTGAAAGCAGCAAGGGAAATAAAGTTTTTAATCTACAATGTAAGACAGATCAGGTTTGCAGAACATCTGTCCACAGAAATTTAGCAGGCCAGAAAGGAGTGGCAAGATATATTCAATGCGCTGAATGGGAAAAAAATATGCAGCCAAGTATACTCTATACATCAAGGCTGTCATTCCAATTGGAGAGATAAAGAGCTTCCCAAACAAAAACAAAAAAAGTTTGTGACCTTTAAACCAACCCTATAAGAAATTTTAAGGGAGACTCTTTGAATGGGGGAAAAAAAGACAAAGCAACAAAAACTAGAAAGGACCAGAGAGCATGACCAAAATCACCAATTCTACAGTAACACAAGAGCACTAAATTCATATTTTTCATTAATCACTCTGAATATAAATGGACTAAATGCTCCAATCAAACAACATAGGGTATCAGAATGGATGTAAAAAAACAAGAGGCCCCTGTATGCTGCCTATGAAAGACTCATTTTAGACCTAAAGACACCTGCAGATTGAAAGTGAGGGGATGGAGAAGCATCTGTCATGCTAATGAAGGTCAAAAGAAAGTTGGAGTAGCCATACATTTAAAATTTTTTTTTATGTGGAGTAACCACACTTATTTAAGACAAACTAGATTTTTTTTAATGTTTATTTAATGTTTTATTTATTTTTGAAACAGTGCACATGTGAGAGCTGGGGGAGAGCAGAGAGAAAGAGACAGACAGAGGTTCTGAAGCGTCTCTGCATGGAGAGCAGAGAACCCGATGCAGGGCTAGAACTCACATATCATGAGATCATGACCTGAGCCAAAGTTTGACGCTTAACCAACTGAGCCACCAAGGTGCCCCCCTACAAACTAGATTTTAAAACAAAGACTGTAACAAGAGATAAAGAAGTGCATTATAACCAATTAAGGGGTCTATCAATCAACAAGATCTAACAATTGTAAACATCTATGCCACAACATGGAGCACCCAAATATATAAATCAAATACTGACATAAAGAAACTCACTGAGGTGGAGGAGGGAGCCAAGATGGCAGAATAGCATGGAAGTTTTTGTGTGTCTCGTGTCCATGAAATACAGCCAGACCAACACTAAACAATCCTACACACCTAGAAAACTGATCTGAGAATTAACACAACAATCTGCACAACCAAAACCATAGAATTCAGCAGAGAGAAAAAATTCATTTTAATTTTCAATTGTTATTAAAAAAATTTTTTTAATTTTTACTATATTTTTAACCTTTATGTAAATTTTTTCAAATTAAATTTTACTTCCATCATTTTATTTTAGTCTACTTCAATGTATTCACTTTTTCAAATTTTCAAAGGATTTCCTTTTTCATTTCTTTTCTTTTTCTTCAATACAGAAAGAGAAAAAATTCATTTTTATCTTCAATTTTTATTTAAAATATTTTTAGTTTTTCTTACTATATTTTTTACTTTTGTGAAAGTTTTTCAAATTCGATTTTAATTCATCATTTTATTTTAGTCTACTACAGTGTATTCACTTTTTCAAACGCTTTTCCTGTTTTTTCTTTTTTGTTTCTGTTCTTTTTCTTGAATACAGAAAGAAAAAAATTCATTTTTATTAAAAATATTTTTAATTTTCTTTCTACTATATTTTTTACTTTTGTGTAAATTTTTTCAAATACTATTTTACTTCCATCATTTCATTTTAGTCTACTTCAGTGTAATCATTTTTTCAAATTTTCAAACGATTTCCTTTTTTTTTTTCTTGTTTTCCCCTTGTTTCTCTAATCTATCTAGCCACTTTCAACATGCAGACCAAAACACACCTACGATCTGACATCATTTATTCGATTTTATGTGTTTAATTTTTTAATTTTAATTTTTTGTTTTTTTTTTAATTTTCGTTTTTTCTACCTCATTAATTCCTTTTCTCCCTTCAAAATGGTGAAACAAAGGAATTCACCACAAAAGAAAGAGCAGGAAAAAAAGATAGCTAGGGACTTAACCAACACATGTACAAGCAAGATGTCTGAACCAGAATTTAAAATCACGATAATAAGAATACTAGCTGGAGTCAAAAATAGATTAGAATCCCTTTCTGCAGAGATAAAAGAAGTAAAAACTAGGCAGGATGAAATAAAAAATGCTATAACTGAGCTGCAATCACGAATGGATGCTGTGGTGGCAAGGATGGATGAGGCAGAACAGAGAATCAGCTATACAGAGGACAAGCATATGGAGAATGATGAAGCAGAAAAAAAAAAAGGGAGATTAAGGCAAAAGAGCATATTTAAGAATTATAGAAATCAGTGACTCATTAAAAAGGAACAACATTCGAATCATAGGAGTCCCAGAAGAGGAAGAGAGAGAAATAGGGGTAGGAGGGTTATGTGAGCAAATCATAGCAGAAAACTTTTCTAACCTGGGGAAAGACACAGACATCAAAATCCAGGAAGCACAGAGGACCCCCATTAGATTCAACAAAAACCAGCCATCAACAAGGCACATACAGTCAAATTCACAAAATACTCAGGCATGGAGAAAATCATGAAAGCAGCAAGAGAAAAAAAGGTTAAGTTCTCTTAACCTACAAGGGAAGACAGATCAGGTTTGCAGCAGACCTACCCACAGAAACGTGCAAGGCCAGAAAGGAGTGGCAGGATATATTCAATCTGCTGAATTAGAAAAATGTGCAGCCAAGAATTCTTTATCCCACAAGGCTGTCATTCAAAACAGAAGGAGAGATGAAAAGTTTCCAAGATAAAAATTAAAGGAGTTGGTGACCATGAAACCAGCCCTGCAAGAAATTTTAAGGGGCGCTCTCTGAGGGGAGAAAAGATGAAAAAAAAATTATTTACTGATTTATACAAATATATATACACACACACACAAACACATATATACACACACATACATACATAAATACCAAAAGCCACAAAGATTAGAAAGGACCAGAGAACACCACCAGAAACTCCAACTCTACAAGAAACATAATAGCAATAAATTCATATCTTTCAGTACTCACTCTAAACGTCAATGGACTCAATGTTCCAATCAAAAGACACAGGGTAACAGAATGGATAAGAAAACAAGATCTATCTATATGCTGTTTACAAGAGACCCACTTTAGAACTAAAGACACCTTCAGGTTGAAGGTAAGGGGATGGAGAACCATCTACCATGCTAATGGTCAACAAAAGAAAGCCGGAGTAGCCACACTTATATCAGACAATCTAAACTTTAAAATAAAGACTGTATCAAGAGATGCAGAAGGGCATTATATCATAATCAAGGGGTCTATCCACCAAGAAGACCTAACAATTGTAAACATTTATGCACCAAATGTGGCAGCACCCAAATATAAATCAATTAATCACAAACATAAAGAAACTCATTGATACTAATACCATTATAGTAGACTTCAACACCCCACCCACAGCAATAGACAGATTGTCTAATCAAAAAATCAACAAGAAAACAATGGTTTTGAATGACACACTGGACCAGATGGACTTAACAGACATATTCAGAGCATTTCATCCTAAAGCAGCAGAATATACATTCTTCTCCAGTGCACATGGAATGTTCTCCAGAATAGACCACATACTGGGACACACCAGCCCTCAGCAAGTAGAAAAAGATCGAGATCATACTGTGCATATTTTCAGACCACAATGCTATGAAACTCGAAATCAACTACAAGAAAAAAATTTGGAAAGGTAACAAATACTTGGATACTAAAGAACATCCTACTAAAGAATGAATGGGCTAACCAAGAAGTTAAAGAAGAAATTAAGAAGTATATGGTAAAAGCAGGGAAGGGGACAAAACAAAAGAGACTCTTAAATATGGAGAACAAACTGAGGGTTACTGGAGGGGTTATGGGCTAAATGGGTAAGGGGCACTAAGGTATCTACTCCTGAAATCATTGCTGCACTATATGCTACCTAATTTCAATGTAAATTTTAAAAAATCTAAAAATAATAAATAAAAATAAAAATTAAAAAAATAAATAAATAAAATAGTAAGTATATGGAAGCCAATGAAAATGATAACACCACAATCCAAAACCTCTGGTACACAAGAAAGGCAGTCATAAGAGCAAAGTATATAGCAATCCAGGCCTTCCTAAAGTAGGAAGAAAGAGCTCAGATACACAACCTAACCTTACACCTTAAAGAGCTGGAAAAAGAACAGCAAATAAAAGCCAAAACCAGCAGAAGACAGTAAATAATATTAGAGCAGAAATTAATGCTACTGAAACCAAAAAAACCCAGAACAGATCAATGAAACCAGAAGCTGTTTCTTTGAAAGAATTAACAAAACTGACAAACCACTACCCAAGTTGATCAAAAAGAAAGAGGGGCGCCTGGGTGGCTCAGTCGGTTAAGCGGCTGACTTCGACTCAGGTCATGATCTCACGGTCCCTGAGTTCGAGCCCCGCCTCGGGCTCTGTAATGACAGCTCAGAGCCTGGAGCCTGTTTCAGATTCTGTGTCACCCTCTCTCTGACCCTCCCCTGTTCATGCTCTGTCTCTCCCTGTCTCAAAAATAAATAAAACGTTAAAAAAAATTTTTAATAAAAAAAAAAAAAAACAAAGAGAAAGGAAAGGACCCAAATAAAATCAAGAATGAAAGAGAACACAACAAACACAGCAGAAATAAAAACACTAATAAGAGAATATTATGAGCAATTATACACCAATAAAATGGGCAATCTGGAAGAAATGCAAAAATTCCTAGAAACATATACACTACCAAAACTGAAGCAGATTTGAACAGACCCATAACCAGTAAAGAAATCGAGTTAGTAATCAAAAATCTCCCAAAAACCAAGAGTCCAGGGCCAGATGGCTTTCCAAGGGAATCTACCAAACATTTAAGGAAGAGTTAACACCCATTCTCATGAAGTTGTTCCAAAAATAGAAATGGAAGGAAAACTTCCAAACTCATTCTATGAAGCCAGCATTACCTTGATTCCAAAACCAGACAGAGACCCCACCAAAAAGAACTATAGACCAATTTCTCTGATGAACATGGATGCGAAAATCCTCAACAAGATATTAGTCAACTGGATCCAACAATACATTAAAAATATTATTCACCACAACCAAGTGGCATTTATACCTGGGATGCAGGGCTGGTTGAATATCCACAAAACAATTAACGTGATTCATCACATCAATAAAAGAAAGGACAAGAACCAAATGATCCTCTCAATAGATGCAGAGAAAGCATTTGACAAAATATGGCATCCTTTCTTGATAAAAACCCTCAAGAAAGTAGGGATAGAAGGAGCATACCTCAAGATCATAAAAGCCATATATGAACGACCCAATGCTAATATCATCCTCAATGGGGAAAAACAGAGAGCTTCCCCCTAAGGTCAGGAACAAGACAGGGATGGCCACTCCCACCACTGTTATTCAACGTAGTATTGGAAGTCTTAGCGTCTGCAATCAGACAACACAAAGAAACAAAAGGCATCCAAATTGGCCAGGAGGAAGTCAAATGTTCACTCTTCCCAGATGACGTGATACTTTATATGGAAGACCCTAAAGATTCCACCAAAAAACTGCTAGAACTGATTCATGAATTCAGCAAAGTTGCAGGATATAAAATCAATGCACAGAAATTGGTTGCACTCCTATACACCAACAATGAAGCGACAGAAAGAGAAATCAAGGAATCGATCCCATTTACAGTTGCACCAAAACCCATAAAATACCTAGGAATAAATCTAACCAAAAAGGTGCAAAAATCTATACACTGAAAACTATAGAAAGCTTATGAAAGAAATTGAAGACACAAAAAAATGGAAAAAGATTCCAAGCTCCTGGACAGGAAGAAATAATACTGTTAAAATGTTGATACTACTCAAAGCAATCTACTTTCAATGCAATCCCTATCAAAATAACACCAGCATTCCTCACAGAGCTAGAACAAATAATCCTAAAATTTATATGGAACCAGAAAAGACCCTGAATAGCCAAAGCAATCTGGAAAAAAAAAAAAAAAAAAAAAAAAAAAACAAAGCAGGAGGCATCACAATCCCAGACTTCAAGCTGGTACAAAGCTGTAATCATCAAGACAGTATGGTACTGGCACGAGAACACTCATATCAATGGAACAGAATAGAGAACCCAGAAATAGACCCACAAACGCATGGCCAACTAATCTTTAACAAAGCAGGAAAGAATATCCAATGGAATAAAGACAGTCTCTTCAGCAAGTGTGCTGGAAAAACTGGACAGCGACATGCAGAAGAATGAACCTGGACCACTTTCTTACACCATACACAAAAATAAACTCAAAATGGATGAAAGACCTCAACATAAGACAGGAAGTCATCAAAATCCTCAAGGAGAAAGCAGGCAAAAACCTCTTTGACCTCAGCTGCAGCAACTTCTTACTCAACACCTCTCCAGAGGCAAAGGAAACAAAAGCAAAAATGAACTATTGGGACCTCATCAAAATAAAAAGTTTCTGCACAGCGAAGGAAACAATCAGCAAAACTAAAAGGCAACTGACAGAATGGGAAAAGATATTTGCAAACGACGTATCAGATGAAGGGTTAGTATCCAAAATCTATAAAGAACTTATCAAACTCAACACCCAAAAAACAAATAATCCAGTGAAGAAATGGGCAAAAGACATGAATAGACACTTCTCCAAAGAAGACATCCAGATGGCAAACCAACACATGAAAAAATGCTCAACACCAATCATCATCAGGAAAATACAATTCAAAACCACAACGAGATACCACCTCATACCTGTCAGAAGGGCTAACATTAACAATTCACGCAACAACAGATGTTGGCGAGGATGTGGAGAAAGAGGATCTCTTTTGCATTGCTGGTGGGAATGCAAACTGGTGCAGCCACTCTGGAAAACAGTATGGAGGTTCCTCAAAAAACTAAAAATAGGGGCGCCTGGGTGGCGCAGTTGGTTAAGCGTCCGACTTCAGCCAGGTCACGATCTCGCGGTCCGTGAGTTCGAGCCCCGCGTCGGGCTCTGGACTGATGGCTCAGAGCCTGGAGCCTGTTTCCAATTCTGTGTCTCCCTCTCTCTCTGCCCCTCCCCCGTTCATGCTCTGTCTCTCTCTGTCCCAAAAATAAATAAAGGTTGAAAAAAAAAAAATTAAAAAAAAAAAAAAAAAAAAAAAACCTAAAAATAGAACTACCCTACAACCCAGCAATTGCACTACTAGGCATTTATCCAAGGGATACAGGTGTGCTGTTTTAAAGGGACACAGGCACCCCAATGTTTATAGCAGCACTATCAACAATAGCCATAGTATGAAAAGAACCCAAATGCCCATGGATGGATGAATGGATAAAGAAGATGTGGTGTATATATATACATACACACACACATACACACACACATACAGTGGAGTATTACTCAGCAATCAAATCAAAAAGGATGAAATCTTGCCATTTGCAACTACATGGATGGAACTGGAGGGTATTATGCTAAGCGAAATTATTCAGAGAAAGCCAAATATCATATGTCTTCACTCATATGAGGACTTTAAGACACAGAACAGATCAACATAAGGGAAGGAAAGCAAAAATAATATAAAAACAGGGAAGGGGACAAAACATAAGAGACTCTTAAATATGGAGAACAAACAGAGGGTTACTGGAGGGGTTGTGGGAGGGGGGGATGGGCTAAATGGGTAAGAGGCACTAAGGAATTTACTCCTGAAATCATTGTTGCACTATATGCTAATTTGGATATAAATTTTAAAAAATAAAATTTAAGGGGCGCCTGGGTGGCGCACTCGGTTAAGTGTCCGGCTTAAGCCAGGTCACGATCTCGCGGTCCGTTAGTTCGAGCCCCGCATCGGGCTCTGGGCTGATGGCTCAGAGCCTGGAGCCTGCTTCAGATTCTGTGTCTCCCTCTTTCTCTGCCCCTCCCCCGTTCATGCTCTGTCTCTCTCTGTCCCAAAAATAAATAAAAAACAGTGAAAAAAAAAATTTAAAAAAATAAATAAATAAATAAATAAATAAAATAAAATTTAAAAAAAGGCCATATACAAAAGCCCCATAGCTAATATCATCATTAATGGGGAAAAACTGAGAGCCTTTCTCCTATGGTGAGGAACAAGACAAGGATGCCCACTCTCACCATTACTATTTAACATAGTACTAGAAGCCTAAGCCTCAGTAATCAGACAACAAAAAAGAAATAAAGAGCATCCAAATCAGCAAGGAAGAAATCAAACTTTCACTATTTGCTGACAACATGATAGTTTATGTAGAAAACTTCAAAGACACCACCAAAAAAAAAAAAGGCTAGAACTAATACATGATTTCAGCAAATTACAGGATATAAAATCAACTTGGAGAAATCTGCTGCATTTCTGTACACTAATAACAAAGCAGCAGAGAAAGAAATTAAGCAATCGATCCCATATACAAGTGCAGCAAAAACAGTAAGATACCCAGGAATAAATTTAACTAAAGAGGTAAAAGATCTGTACTCTGAAAACTATAGAAGACTTATTAAAGATATTGAAGAAGATACAAAGAAATGGGAAACATTCCATGCTCATGAATTAGAAAAACAAACATTGTTAAAATATCTATACTACCCAAAGCAATCTACATATTTAACGCAATCCTCATCAAAATACCAACAGCAGGGGCGCCTGGGTGGCTCAGTGGGTTCAGTGTCTGTCTTCAGCTCAGGTCATGATCTCACAGTTTGTGAGTTTGAGACCCACATTGGGTTCTCTGCTGTTAGCACAGAGCCAGCTTCAGATCCTATCCCCTCTCTCTCTGCCCCTCCCCCACTCACTCCCATTCTCTCTCTCTCTCAAATAAATAAACATTAAAAAAATACCACCATCATTCTTCACAGAGCTAGATCACACAATCCTAAAATTTGTATGGAACCACAAAAGATCCCAGATAGCCAAAGCAATCCTGAAAAAAAGAAACACAAAACTGAAAACATAATGATTCCAGATTTCAAGCCATATTACAAAGCTGTTGTCGTCAAGACAGGATGGTAGTGGCACAAAAACAGACACATCAATCAATGGAACAGAACAGAAAACCCACAAATGGACCCAGAACTATATGGTCTACTCATCTTTGGCAAAGCAGGAAAGAATATCCAATGGAAAAAAGACAGTCTCTACAACAAGTGGTGCTGGAAAAACTGGATGGCAACATGCAAAAATACACAAAAATAAACTCAAAATGGATGAAAGACCTAAATGTGAGACAGGAAACAATCAACATCTAGAGGAGAACACAGCAGCAACCTCTTTGACCTGGGCCAGAGCAACCTCTTATTAGACATGTCACCAGAGGTAAGGAAAACAAAAGCAAACATGAACTATTAGGACTTCATCAAGATAAAAAGCTTCCGCACAGCAAAGGAAACAATCAACACAACTAAAAGTCAGCCTACAGAATGGGAAAAGATGTTTGCAAATGACATATGGGATAAAGGGTTAGTATCCAAAATTTATAAAGAACTTGTCAAACTCAACACCCAGTTAAGAAATAATCCAATGGAGAAATGGGCAGAAGATATGAATAGACATTTTTCCAAAGAAGACATTCAGATGGCCAACCAACACATGAAAAGATGCTCAACATCACTTATCATCAGGGAATACAAATCAAAAACACATTGAGATACCACCTCACACCAGAGTGCCTAAAATTAACAACTCAGACAACAACAGGTGTTGGCAAGGATGTGGAGAAAGGGAAACCCTCTTGCATTGCTGGTGGGAATGCAAACTGGTGCAGTCACTCTGGAAAACAGTACGGAGGTTCCTCAAGAAACTAAAAATAGGAATCCCTATGATCCAGCAACTGTACTATTAGGTATTTACCCAAAGGATATAGAAATATAGATTTGAAGGGGTACATGCCCACCCCAATGCTTATAGCAGCATTATCAACAATAGTCAAACTGTGGAGAGAACCCCAATGTCTACTGAATGATGATAAAGATGATGTAGTGTGTGTGTGTGTGTGCATGTGCCTGCACATGTGAATATGCACTCATGCATCACTCACTGATGATGAGTGATGTTGACCATCTTTTCATGTGTCTGTTTGCCATGTGGATGTCTTCTTTGGAAAAATGTCTATTCATATCTTCTGCCCATTTCTTCACTGGATATATGCATGAGCACGCGTGCGTGGGTGCACACACACACACACACACACACACACAATGGAATATTACTCAGCCATCAAAAACAATGAAGTCTTTTCATTTGCAATGATGTGGATGGAACTGGAATGTATTTTGCTAAGCAAAATAAGTCAATCAGAGAGAGACAAATACCATATGATTTCAATCATATGTGGAATTTAAAAAAACAAAACAGATGAACATAGGGGAAGCAGAGGAAGAAAAAGAGAGGGAAACAAATTACAACAGACACTTAGCAATAGAGAACAAACCAAAGGTTGATGGAGGGAGGTGGGTGGAGGCAGGCTAGATGGGTACTAAGGAGGGCACTTGTTATGGTGAGCATTGAGTACTGTATGTAAGTGATGAATTAGTGAATTCTACTCCTGCAACCACTATTGCACTGTATGTTAACTAAAAAAAAAAAAAAAGACCCTCTTTGTAAAAAAATAACAGATTAAAACAAATTAAAAGAAAAACACAACAAATCCAGGAGAGAACAAAACTGCAGATATACTTCACCCACCACACACCTCACTTATTCCTGTTTAACTCTGTAGTTTTCGTAAGGCATGCTGCTGCCACTCTGAAGTACTTACAACATAAAATCTTGTTCCCAAGAAGGTTGATCACCACGAACTGCTACAGTTGTGCTCTTCACATTCTGCACTTTCAGGGTCACATAGGTGTTAAATTTATCTTTAAAAAAAATGCAAAAAAAAAAAAAAAAAAACCAAGATGAAGATGTAATACTTAGTGCTCAGATTTGTTACCCAAGCTCACAAACCCTTTGGAACTGAGTAATCCAAATTAAGGTATTAGAAATTGAAGCAAAAATAAAACTATATATTGTACAATACAGCATCATTCTAAGCCCACAGAACTGCAAAAAATTATAAAACATTAATTCTCTCTTCTCAAAAGTATAAACTGTACTAGTTTTTCAAATTTCAGAAATACATATTTGATCCTGTAGACACACACACATACATAATGAAAATGAAAACTTTATACAAGTTGGGATACATTAATATATCCTATTCTAATTTATTTAAACTTTTGAAACATTCATCATAACCAACAAAATTGATATTACAGCCCATCTTTAGTTTGAAAAAAAACAAATATAATCGATCTAGTAGAAAAGATACCTAAGTTTAGTAAAATGAAGAAGTAAGTACCATAAAAGAAAAAGTGGTAAAGGATTGAAGAGGAAGGGTTATCTCTTGCTGTTGACAGAACAAGAATTGAGCAAAAAATCCTCCTAAAGGAAATGGATTCCCAGCTTAATTTATTCAGGTTGGCCTAAACCACGACTTACACAAAAAGCAACACTACTGCAGAATTGGGAAAAGGAGATTCTCTAACCTGAGAATATAAACTGAGTACTAGTGCCTAAGACAGCACTAGTCCTGTACCACTCTCCCTGTACCACTTCAGCATAAACCATGATTAGAGGCACTGAATTAAGAGTTCACTTTTCTATGTAAGAAATTAATCATAACATAAAATGAAAAAAGACAATCATTTTTGGCTCATCAAATTGGCAAACATTGTTTAAAATGATTAACTAATGTAAGGGGTGTGAGAAAATAGGCCCTGCCATGCACTTCTAGCACAAGGTAAATCTTTCTCTTAAGCATCATTAAAAATTATGTAGTTTAAAAAACTTAAAAATAAATAAATAAAAATAAAAATTATGTAGTTTTACAAAAAGCAGAATCAGACCTATAAATACAGAGAACTGACGGTTGCCACAGTGGTGGGCGATGGGCAAAATGGGGAGCAGGAGATACAGGCTTCCAGTTATAGAATGCAAAAGTCACAGGAATAAAATGCCCAGCATGAGGAATATAAGCAATGGTATTGTGATAGTGTTACATAGTAACAGGTGGTAGCTACACTTGTGGTGAACACAGGTATAAACTTGTAGAATCACTATGTTGTACACATAAAACTAACCTAACTTTGTATGTTATGCTATACTTAAAATTTTTTTTAAATAATAAAAGTGAGAATACAATGTTCTAAGTTTGTTGTGATAATTAAATAAGAATAAGACGTTTATGAGAGTATTTAGGCAATGCTCTGATATATCAAGTGCTCAATAAATCATAGCCATTTTATTTTATTTTTTAACATTTATTTATTTTTGAGACAGAGAGAGACAGAGCATGAACAGGGGAGGGGCAGAGAGAGAGGGAGACACAGAATCTGAAACAGGCTCCAGGCTCCAAGCTGTCAGCACAGAGCCCAACGTGGGGCTCCAACTCAGGGACTGCGAGATCATGACCTGAGTCGAAGTCGGCCGCTTAACCGACTGAGCCACCCAGGCGCCCCAAATCATAGCCATTTTAAATATTATGACTAGGGCACCTGGGTGGCTCAGTCGGATGAGGGTCCAACTCTTGCTATTGGCTCAGGTCATCATCTCACAGTTCATGCAATCAAGCCCCGCATTGGGCCCTGTGCTCACAGTTCACAATCTGCTTAGGATTCCCTCTCTTCCTCTCTCTCCTCTCTCTCTGCCCCTCCCCACTTGTGCACTCCCTCTTGCATGCCCATGCTCTCCCTCTCTCTCAAAATAAATAAACATTAATTTAAAAAATTTTAATTATGACTACTATTAAATCCTTATGAAATCATTAAAAAATCATATAGTTCTATACTTAGATATGGAAAGTTTACCAGAATTATACTTTATTATGAGGATGCAAGCCCACCCACATAAGAGAATCCCATACATATCCAGTAGCAGTGTCGCAGACCACTGAGCTATGTTTTCTATCATATGATTCTGTATTCTACTCCCCACATCCAATCATAGCTGATCAGAGCAGGTTTAGATGCCACTCAAAAGCAGTCAATCCATGAACTGGCAAAAAACTGAAAACAATCCAATTCCCTCTCAAACGATTTTAAATAGGGAAAACAAAGAAATAGTGATAACTGATGGTTGTCGGAGAGGCATATATATTCCACTGGAGCAACCATTATGGGCTGTGTGCAAACAAGGTAAGCATAGAAAGACAGGTAGAAGAGAAAGGAAAACAGAACAGATTCTCAGAAAGAAAAGAGATTTAGCTAGTGGAGACTGGAGTAGGCTCAGAGACTCTTTTAGTTCCTGTTGTACCCAAGGTTTGGCTTTTCAGATTCCCATGGGTTCCCAGTCATGAATTTTTTCCCAGTAATCCCCAGTACCTTCCCTTTTCCCCAGCAGCAACCAGCATTAAGTCCCTCTAACTTAGCATTCACAATTAAGGAAATGTATATTAAAACCTGTAAATACTATTCTCACCTTCTAATGGGCAAAGATTAAAAAGTTCCATATTACTGAATCTTTGTAAGGATTTGGATAAACGCTTATATACTTTTGGTCTGAGTATAATCTCCCCAAAACTTTCATTAAGTGAAATTTGGCAGCAGCTACCAAATTTTTAAAAATTGCATACCTCCAGCCTAGCAATTCTCTGCTTCTGGACTCTAGCATACAGATACATTTGCAAAAGCAAACACTGATATATGCACAAAAACATGTATTGCTTTTAATAGCAAAAACTGGAAACAACTAAATATTCATCAATCAGGAAACTCAGGTACAAATTTACAACAAAATTCTAAACAACTTATTTTCATGATGTGTTGTTTGAATAAAAGCAGGTTGCACAAGGTTAATCTATTTATTTAAACATGCATATACACACAAAAAAATCTGAAAAGGTATACACAAACCTCCAAATAATTACTACTGAGAAGTAGAACTGAGTTGGCCAAGAGATATGGGGACTAAGTTTTCACTAAATAGGTATATAGACAGATCTCTTTAAAGTTTTACAACAGCACTGATTTTTGTTCCAGCTTTACTGAGGTATAATTGGCAACTTAAAATTGTATGTATTTAAGGTGTACAACTTGATGATTTGATATACATATACATTGTGAAATAATCATCATAATCAAGCCAATTAATATATTCATCACATCTCACATAATCACAATTTTCAAATGTGTATGTGTATATATGATCAATAACAACTTGAGATCTATCCTCTTAGCAAATTTCAAGTATATAGCACTCGTTAATTATGAACACACTGATATTGTACATTAAATCTCCAGAAATTATTCATCTTGCATAACTGAAACTTTGTACCCCTTGACCAATATCTCTCCATATTGATTGTTAATAATTTAAATTATTTTCTTAATCTAATCAATGAATTAAATGAAATTAATGATTGTTTAAAAGACTGCTTTTAAATGAGAGAAAGTATGAAAGGAAAAGACATAATAATTAAAGGCTGGCCTTACCTGGTGAACCCTGGAATTTGGCTCTTTTAACTGCAAGAGAAAAAAAGAAGACACCATGAAGACTTTAGGCAAAGTCATTTACTGAACCAATGTTTCTTGAGCACCTACTATATGCCAAAGTTAGAGTTAGAACTAGATTTGTAACTCTAAGTCTAAGAGAAAAGAAGCTGGGACTGCTGACCAAAGCTTGAAGGCAGAGAGTTACAAGGACCTTTAAAAGCCATCCAATCTAGGATTGAGGGAAGATGATGGCGTAAGAGGACGCTGGGCTCACCAGGTCCTGCTGATCACTTAGATTCCACCTACCCCTGCCTAAATAACCCAGAAAACCACCAGAAGGCTTAACAGAATGGATTATCTGGAGCCAAGCACAGACGAGAGGTCCACGGAAGAGGGTAGGAAGGGAGGAGAGGCAGTGCATGCTACACGGAATGGCGGAAGGGGGAGGGGGGGCAGCCCGCCGGCCAAGCAGAGGCCCCAAGTCTGGCTTGCAAAAGCGGAGGGGCCAGAAGGAGTGTGTTCCAACAGCAAGCAGGACTTAACATCTGGAAGGTTATAAGTTAACAGCTCTGCTCAGAGAACGGGAGGGCTGGAGGACAACAGGAGAGAGAGTTGTTGAGCCCCGTACAACAGACCAAAGTTTGGTGGGAAACAAAGGTGCTCACCAGCGCCATCTCCTTTGCACATCCCCCAGCCAAAATCCCAAAGGGAACCAGTTCCTGCCAGGGAACTTGCTTGCTCCGCGGAAACACCCAACGCCATACTTCTGCTGATCCATCCCTCTGGCGGGTCTGACTCCCTCCTGGTGCCGCAGGGCCCCTCCCAAAGCGGATCACTGAAGGAAAAGCAAGCTGAGCCTGCCGCTCCCGCCCCTGTGCACCTTGCCAATCCACCCCAGCGAATACTCCAGATGCCCAGCACCACAAGCCTGACAGTGTGCAAGTAGCCCAGAGGAGCCACGCCACCCCACAGTGAATCCCACCCCTAGGAGAGGGGAAGAGAAGGTAAACACCAGTCTGATTGTGGCCCCAGCAGTGGGCTGGGGGCAGATGTCAGGTCTGATTGCAGCCCCGCCCACCAATGCAAATTATTCAAGACAGCACAGGGGAATTACCCTGCAGTTCTGCACCACTCCAGGGACTATCCAAAATGACTAAACGGAAGAATTCCCCTCAAAAGAATCTCCAGGAAATAACAACAGCTAACGAACTGATCAAGAAGGATTTAAACAATATAACAGAAAGTGAACTGAGAATAATAGTCATAAAATTAATCGCTGGGCTTGAAAACAGTATAGAGGACAGCAGAGAATCTAATGCTACAGAGATCAAGGGGTTAAGGAACAGTCAGGAGGAGCTAAAAAATGCTATCAATGAACTGCAAAATAAAATGGAGACGACCACGGCTCGGATTGAAGAGGCAGAGGAGAGAATAGGTGAACTGGAAGATAAAATTATGGAAAAAGAGGAAGCTGAGAAAAAGATGAAAAAATCCAGGAGTATGAGGGGAAATCAGAGAACTAAGTGATGCACTAAAGAGAAATAATCTACACATATGGGTATTCCAGAAGAGGAAGAGAGAGGGAAAGGTGCTGAAGGTGTACTTGAAGAAATAATAGCTGAGAACTTCCCTGATCTGGGGAAGGAAAAAGGCACTGAAATCCAAGAGGCACAGAGAACTCCCTTCAGACGTAACTTGAATCAATCTTCTGCACAACATATCATAGTGAAACTGGCAAAATACAAGGATAAAGAGAAAATTCTGAAAGCAGCTAGGGATAAACACGCTCTAACATATAAAGGGAGACCTACAAGACTCCTGACCGATCTCTCTACTGAAACTTGGCAGGCCAGAAAGGAATGGCAGGAAATCTTCAATGTGATGAACAGAAAAAATAGGCAGCCGAGAATGCTTTATCCAGCAAGTCTGTCATTTAGAATAGAAGGAGAGATAAAGGTCTTCCCAAACAAACAAAAACTGAAGGAATTTGTCACCACTAAACCAGCCCTACAAGAGATCCTAAGGGGGATCCTGTGAGACAAAGTACCAGAGACATCGCTACAAGCATGAAACCTACAGACATCACAATGACTTTAAACCCGTATCTTTCTATAATAACACTGAATGTAAATGGACTAAATGCGCCAACCAAAAGACATAGGGTATCAGAATGGATAAAAAAACAAGACCCATCTATTTGCTGTCTACAAGAGACTCATTTTAGACCTGAGGATACCTTCAAATTGAAAGTGAGGGGATGGAGAACTATTTATCATGCTACTGGAAGTCAAAAGAAAGCTGGAGTAGCCATACTTATATCAGACAAACTAGACTTTATTTTTTTTTTTTTTTAATTTTTTTTTTCAACGTTTATTTATTTTTGGGACAGAGAGAGACAGAGCATGAACGGGGGAGGGGCAGAGAGAGAGGGAGACACAGAATCGGAAACAGGCTCCAGGCTCCGAGCCATCAGCCCAGAGCCCGACGCGGGGCTCGAACTCACGGACCGCGAGATCGTGACCTGGCTGAAGTCGGACGCTTAACCAACTGCGCCACCCAGGCGCCCCAGACAAACTAGACTTTAAATTAAAGGCTATAACAAGAGAGGAAGAAGGGCATTATATAATAATTACAGGGTCTATCCATCAGGAAGAGCTAACAATTATAAATGTCTATGCGCCAAATACGGGAGCCCCCAAATATATAAAACAATTACTCACAAACACAAGCAACATTATTGATAAGAATGTGGTAATTGCAGGGGACTTTAACACTCCACTTACAGACATGGATAGATCATCTAGACACACGGTCAATAAAGAAACAAGGGCCCTGAATGATCCATTGGATCAGATGGACTTGACAGATATATTTAGAACTCTGCATCCCAAAGCAACAGAATATACTTTCTTCTCGAGTGCACATGGAACATTCTCCAAGATAGATCACATACTGGGTCACAAAACAGCCCTTCATAAGTATACAAGAATTGAGATCATACCATGCATACTTTCAGACCACAATGCTATGAAGCTTGAAATCAACCACAGGAAAAAGTCTAGAAACCTCCAAAAGCATGGAGGTTAAAGAACATACTACTAAAGAATGAATGGGTCAACCAGGCAATTAGAGAAGAAATTAAACAATATATGGAAACAAACGAGAATGAAAATACAACAATCCAAACGCTTTGGGATGCAGCAAAGGCAGTCCTGAGAGGAAAATACATTGCAATCCAGGCCTATCTCAACAAACAAGAAAAATCCCAAATACAAAATCTAACAGCACACCTAAAGGAAATAGAACAGCAAAGACACCCCAAATCCAGCAGAAGAAGAGAAATAATAAAGATCAGAGCAGATAAACAATATAGAATCTAAAAAAACTATAGAGCAGATCAATGAAGCCCAGAGTTGGTTTTTTGAAAAAATAAACAAAATTGACAAACCTCTAGCCAGGCTTCTCAAAAAGAAAAGGGAGATGACCCAAACATATAAAATCATGAATGAAAATGGAATTATTACAACCAATCCTTCAGAGATACAAACAATTATCAGGGAATACTATGAAAAATTATATGCCAACAAACTGGACAACCTGGAAGAAATGGACAAATTCCTAAACACCCACACGCTTCCAAAACTCAATCAGGAGGAAATAGAAAGCTTGAACAGACCCATAACCAGAGAAGAAATTGAATCAGTTATCAAAAATCTCCCAACAAATAAGAGTCCAGGACCAGATGGCTTCCCAGGGGAGTTACCAGACGTTTAAAGCAGAGATAATACCTATCCCTTCTCAAGCTATTCCAAGAAATAGAAAGGGAAGGAAAACTTCCAGACTCATTTTTTGAAGCCAGTATTACTTTGATTCCTAAATCAGACAGAGACCCAGCAAAAAAAGAGAACTACAGGCCAATATCCCTGATGAATATGGATGCAAAAATTCTCAATAAGATACTAGCAAATCGAATTCAACAGCATATAAAAAGAATTATTCACCATGATCAAGTGGGATTCATTCCTGGGATGCAGGGCTGGTTCAACATTCGCAAATCAATCAATGTGATACATCACATTAATAAAAGAAAAGATAAGAACCATATGACCCTGTCAATCAATGCAGAAAATGCATTTGACAAAATTCAGCAAACTTTTTTAATAAAAACCCTCAAGAAAGTCGGGATAGAAGGAACATACTTAAACATCATCAAAGCCATTTATGAAAAGCCCACATCTAACATCATCCTCAATGGGGAAAAACTGAGAGCTTTTTCCCTGAGATCAGGAACACGACAGGGATGCCCACTCTCACTGCTGTTGTTAAACATAGTGTTGGAAGTTCTAGCATCAGCAATCAGACAACAAAAGGAAATCAAAGGCATCCAAATTGGCAAAGATGAAGTCAAGCTTTCACTTTTTGCAGATGACATGATATTATACATGGAAAATCCGATAGACTCCACCAAAAGCCTGCTAGAACTGATACATGAATTCAGCAAAGTCGCAGGATGCAAAATCAATGTACAGAAATCAGTTGCATTCTTATACACTAATAATGAAGCAACAGAAAGACAAATAAAGAAACTGATCCCATTCACAATTACACCAAGAAGCATAAAATACCTAGGAATAAATCTAACCAAAGATGTAAAAGATCTGTATGCTGAAAACTATAGAAAGCTTATGAAGGTAATTGAAGAACATATAAAGAAATGGAAAAACATTCCGTGCTCATGGATTGGAAGAATAAATATTGTCAAAATGTCAATACTATCCAAAGCTATCTACACATTCAATGCAATCCCAATCAAAATTGCACCAGCATTCTTCTCGAAGCTAGAACAAGCAATCCTAAAATTCATATGGAACCACAAAAGGCCCTGAATAGCCAAAATAATTTTGAAGAAGAAGACCAAAGCAGGAGGCATCACAATCCCAGACTTTAGCCTCTACTACAAAGCTGTCATCATCAAGACAGCATGGTATTGGCACAAAAACAGACACAGAGACCAATGGAATAGAATAGAAACCCCAGAACTAGACCCACAAACGTATGGCCAACTCATCTTTGACAAAGCAGGAAAGAACATCCAATGGAAAAAAGACAGTCTCTTTAACAAATGGTGCTGGGAGAACTGGACAGCAACATGCAGAAGGTTGAAACTAGACCACTTTCTCACACCATTCACAAAAATAAACTCAAAATGGATAAAGGACCTGAATGTGAGACAGGAAACCATCAAAACCCTAGAGGAGAAAACAGGAAAAGACCTCTCTGACCTCAGTTGTAGCAATTTCTTACTTGACACATCCCCAAAGGCAAGGGAATTAAAAGCAAAAATGAACTACTGGGACCTTATGAAGATAAAAAGCTCCTGCACAGCAAAGGAAACAACCAACAAAACTAAAAGGCAACCAACGGAATGGGAAAAGATATTTGCAAATGACCTATCGGACAAAGGGCTAGTATCCAAAATCTATAAAGAACTCACCAAACTCCACACCCGAAAAACAAATAATCCAGTGAAGAAATGGGCAGAAAACACGAATAGACACTTCTCTCAAGAAGACATCCGGATGGCCAACAGGCACATGAAAAGATGCTCAACGTCGCTCCTTATCAGGGAAATACAAATCAAAACCACACTCAGATATCACCTCACCCCAGTCAGAGTGGCCAAAATGAACAAATCAGGAGACTATACACGCTGGAGAGGATGTGGAGAAACGGAAACCCTCTTGCACTGTTGGTGGGAATGCAAATTGGTGCAGCCACTCTGGAAAACAGTGTGGAGGTTCCTCAGAAAATTAAAAATAGACCTACCCTATGACCCAGCAATAGCACTGCTAGGAATTTACCCAAGGGATATAGCAGTACTGATGCACAGGGGCACTTGTACCCCAATGTTTATAGCAGCACTCTCAACAATAGCCAAATTATGGAAAGAGCCTAAATGTCCATCAACTGATGAATGGATAAAGATATTGTGGTTTATATACACAATGGAGTACTACGTGGCAATAAGAATGAAATATGGCCCTTTGTAGCAACGTGGATGGAACTAGAGAGTGTTATGCTAAGTGAAATAAGCCATACAGAGAAAGACAGATACCATATGTTTTCACTCTTATGTGGATCCTGAGAAACTTAACAGAAACCCATGGGGGAGGGGAAGGAAAAAAAGAGGTTAGAGTGGGAGAGAGCCAAAGCATAAGAGACTCTTAAAAACTGAGAACAAACTGAGGGTTGATGGGGGGTGGGAGGGAGGGGAGGGTGGGTGATGGGTATTGAGGAGGGCACCTTTTGGGATGAGCACTGGCTGTTGTATGGAAACCAATTTGACAATAAATTTCATATATTGAAAAATAAATAAATAAACTTTCCCACCATCAAAACAAACAAACAAAAAGTCATCCAATCTAATCCCATCCTCAATGCAGAAATCTCTTACAGTCTCTTGACGAAGAGGTAAACTAAATTACTCCTATGGCAGGCAACCAGTTTCATGTGACATATCTAAGGTTTAAGTTATGGAGGTTTCTTATTTAAAGCCCATCACACAAACTCCCTCCATTCCATTCATGCCTAAAGAAGAGCTCAAGAAGCTAGATTTGGACAGGAGACTTTTTTTTTTTTTAACGTTTATTTATTTTTGAGACAGAGAGAGACAAAGCATGAACGAGGGAGGGTCAGAGAGAGAGGGAGACACAGAATCTGAAGCAGGCTCCAGGCTCTGAGCTGTCAGTACAGAGCCCGACGCAGGGCTCGAACCCACAGACCGTGAGATCATGACCTGAGCTGAAGTTGGACGATTAACCGACTGAGCCACCCAGGCACCCCTGGACAAGCGACTTTAAACAAGGGTGAGAAGTAATTTCTTGCTGGGAATAAACAGATAACAAGAGAAGCTCCCATCCAAATGATCACAAAGAGCTGTTTACAAAACATCAGTGCAGAACTGCAAAATAAAGTATCCCACATTAGGATTGCAGCATGCCAACTTCTAGGAAAGGTCAAAGACCACACACATGGAGGAAATCTGCTAAGTTCCAGTAAGCACCAACATTTTTCTATCAATGATGATTAGGACTAAGTACATAGGGATGGGAGGAGAATAAAAGGAAATCTCAAGACAGTGCCTGGTGAGGATACTTGAGGGTACAGATCTGCCACTCTCCTTGTTCTACATTACAACTGAAAGCTTCAACCTTAGCTGACATCCTAGCACTCCTTAATATTTTCCAAGACATGGGTGATCCAGTATCTCTTTACAAGACCCTCTCCATTCTCAGGCAGCACTTAATGCTAAAATCTATTTTTACTGAATCAAAGTGTCTCCCACTGGACTGCCCCTTGTAGTCTACATCAATTCCTCTTCCCAATCATTTTTTTAACAGTTTCATTTAATCTAAGACTTACTGTAAAGCTACAGTAATCAAGAAAGTGTAGCACTGGCATAAAAATAGAGATCAATGAAGTAAAATGGAAATATATATGAAATATATGAATAAAACAATATATATTGTCCTTACCTCACACCACATGCAAAACTTAACTTGAAGTGAATCAGGAATAGAACTAAATGGAAGAGCTGAAACTATAAAACCTCTAGGAGAAAACAAAATCTTAGCAATCTTGGGATTGTCAAAAATTTCTTGAATACAAAAAGCATTAAGTTTAAAAGCATTAAAAAAAATGGATGGACTAGACTTAAAATTTGAAACGTATTCCTCAAAAGTCACTGTTAAAAAGGCAAGCCATAGATTAGGAGGAAATATTTGCAAAACATGTGTAAGACTAATAAATGACTAAGAAGAAATCTCAAAACACAGTATTAAGAAATCAAGAATCCACATTTAAAATTGTACATGTAGGGGCGCATCTGGGTGGCTCAGTCAGTTAAGCTTCCGCCTTTGGCTCAGGTCACTAATGGTTCGTGAGTTGGGGCCCCAAGTCAAGCTCTGTACTGACAGCTCACAGCCTGGAGCCTGCTTTGGATTCTGTGTCTCTCTCTGCCATTCCCCTGCTTGCATTCTACCTCTCTCAAAAATAAGCAAACATTTAAAAAAAATTTTTTTAATAAGTAAATAAATACAATTGTACATGTAGGGGGCACCTGGGTGGCTAAATTGGTTGGGCATCTGATTCTTAGTTTTGGCTCAGGTAGTGATCTCTGGGTTCATGGGATTGTACCCCACACATCAGGCTCTGTGCTGACAGTGTGGAGCCTGCTTGGGATTCTCTCTCTCCCTCTATCTGCCCCTCCCCTACTTGAGAGCACATGCACACTCTCTCTCTCTCAAAACATATCAACACTTAAAATTGTACATGTAGTTGGCACAAAAACATACTCAGATCAGTGGAACAGAATAGAGAACCCAGAAATGGACCCACAAACGCATGGCCAACTAATCTTTAACAAAGCAGGAAAGAATATCCAATGGAATAAAGACAGTCTCTTCAGCAAGTGTGCTGGAAAAACTGGACAGCAACATGCAGAAGAATGAACCTGGATCACTTTCTTACACCATACACAAAAATAAACTCAAAATGGATGAAAGACCTCAACATAAGACAGGAAGTCATCAAAATCCTCAAGGAGAAAGCAGGCAAAAACCTCTTTGAACTTGGCTGCAGCAACTTCTTACTCAACACCTCTCCAGAGGCAAAGGAAACAAAAGCAAAAATGAACTATTGGGACCTCATCAAAATAAAAAGTTTCTGCACAGCGAAGGAAACAATCAGCAAAACTAAAAGGCAACTGACAGAATGGGAGAAGATATTTGCAAACGACGTATCAGATGAAGGGTTAGTATCCAAAATCTATAAAGAACTTATCAAACTCAACACCCAAAAAACAAATAATCCAGTGAAGAAATGGGCAAAAGACATGAATAGACACTTCTCCAAAGAAGACATCCAGATGGCAAACCAACACATGAAAAAATGCTCAACACCAATCATCATCAGGAAAATACAATTCAAAACCACAACGAGATACCACCTCACACCTGTCAGAAGGGCTAACATAAACAACTCAGGCAACAACAGATGTTGGTGAGGATGTGGAGAAAGAGGATCTCTTTTGCATTGCTGGTGGGAATGCAAATTGGTGCAGCCACTCTGGAAAACAGTATGGAGGTTCCTCCATACATAAGGGAGAAAAGCAAAGGAGGTTCCTCTGTCATTAGGAACATGTGACATGTAATCTTTTTTTTTTTTTTAATTTTTTTTTTCAACGTTTATTTATTTTTGGGACAGAGAGAGACAGAGCATGAACGGGGGAGGGGCAGAGAGAGAGGGAGACACAGAATCGGAAACAGGCTCCAGGCTCCGAGCCATCAGCCCCAGAGCCCGACGCAGGGCTCAAACTCACGGACCGCGAGATCGTGACCTGGCTGAAGTCGGCCGCTTAACCGACTGCGCCACCCAGGCGCCCCTGTGACGCTTAATCTTGGGGTCATGAGTTTGAGCCCCGTGAGCGGTACAGAGTTTACTTAAAAAATAAAAAATAGGGGCACCTAAGTGGCTCAGTTAAGCATCTGACTTTGGCTCAGGTCATGATCTTGCGGTTTGTGAGTTCGAGCCCCGTCTCAGGCTCTGATGACAGCTCAGAGCCTAAAGCCTGCTTGGGATTCTGTGTCTGCCCCTCTCTCTGTCCCTCCCATGCTAATGCTGTCTCTCAATAATAAATAAATGTTAATAAATAATAAAAAATTATTTTAAATAGAAAAAATATATACATATAAAGTATTATTTGAACAACCTAAAACTGTACAAAAGGGGCTGGCTTAGTCTGTGGGGCAAGCAACTGTTGATCTTGAGGTTGTGAGTTTAAGATCCACATTGGGCGTAGAGCCTTCTTAAAAACAAATAAATTGAAACACACACACACACACACACATTTTCATTTACATTAGCACCCAAAAAAAATTAAGTACTTAGGTATAAATCTAACAAAAGAAGTACAAAATCTGTATGAGGAAAACTACCCAACTCTGATCAAAGATATTAAAGCAGAAGTAATTAGAGAAATAATCCATACTCATGGATATAAAGGCTCAATATCATCAAGATGTCAGTTCTTTCCAACTTGACCTACAGATTCAATATATTCCTAATCAAAATCCCAGCAAGTTATCTTGTAGATATGGAAAAAATGATTATGAAGTTTCTATGGAAAGCCAGAAGACCCAGAACAGCCAACTCTATATTGAAGTTCAAGACTGATACTATCCAACTTTCAAGACTTAGTATAAAGCTAATAGTAATCCAGACAGTATGGTTTTAGTGAAAGAATAGACAAATAGATCAATCGAACAGGACAGACACCAGAAATAGACCCACATAAATATAGTCATCTTTTTTTTTTTTCATTTTATTTTTAAGCAACCTCTACACCCAATGTGAGGCTCAAACTTACAAGCCCAAGAATCGCATACTCCACCAACTTAGCTAGCCAGGTGCCCAAGTCAACTAATCTTTGACAGAGGAGCAAAGGCAATACAATGGAGCAACAACAGCCTTTTCAAAAATTTTTTTTTAACATTTTTATTTATTTTTGAGACAGGGAGAGACAGAGCATGAACAGGGGAGGGTCAGAGAGAGGGAGACACAGAATCTGAAACAGGCTCCAGGCTCTGAGCCGTCAGCACAGAGCCCGACGCAGGGCTTGAACTCACGGACTGTGAGATCATGACCTGAGCCGAAGTCGGCCGCTTAACCGACTGAGCCACCCAGGCGCCCGACAACAGCCTTTTCAACAAATGATGCTGTAACAAATGGACATGTACATCAAAAAAAAAAAAAAAAAAAAAAATTCTAGGGGCACCTGCGAGGCTCAGTTGGTTAAGCTTCCCACTTCAGCTCAGGTCATGGTCTTGCAGTTCATGAGTTCAAGCCTCATGCCGGGCTCTGAGCTGACAGCTCAGAGCCTGGAGCCTGCTTCTGATTCTGTGTCTCCCTCTCTCTCTTTGCCCCTCCCCAACTTGTACTCTTTCTCTCTCTAAAATAAACATTAAGGGGAGCCTGGGTTGCTCAGTTGGTTGAGCGTCCAACTTCGGCCCAGGTCATGATCTCACGGTCCGTGGGTTCGAGCCCCGCATCGGGCTCTGTGCTGACAGCTCGGAGCCCGGAGCCTATTTCAGATTCCGTGTCCCCTCTCTGTCAGACTCTCTCCTGTTCATGCTCTGTCTCTCTCTGTCTCAAAAATAAATAAACATTAAAAAAAATTTAAAAAAATTTTTTTTTAATCTAGAGACAGACCTTCACAAAAATTAACTCAAAATGGATCACAGATCTTTATGGAAAACTAGAAGATAACATAGGAGAAAACCCAGATGACCTTGGATATGATTATGACTTTTCAGACACAACACAAAGGCACATTTCATGAAAAGAAGTAAGTGACAGGCTGGACTTCAGTAAATTAAAAACTGCTCTGTGACAAACCATGTCAAAACAAAGAAAAGATACGCCCGCCACAGACTGGAAAAAAGTATTTGCAAAAGATATATCTCATAAAGGACTGTTATCCAAAATACACAAAGAACCACTAAAACTCAACAGTAAGAAATCACAGTACCTGATTTTAAATTGGCAAAAGACCTTGACAAATACTTCACCCAAGAAGATATACAGATAGCAAGTAACCCCATGAAAAGATGTTCAACATCATATGCCATTAGTGAATTACAAATTAAAATAATGGTATTAAGAAAGAAACTGCCTAGGGGCGCCTGGGTGGCGTAGTCGGTTAAGCGTCTGACTTCAGCCAGGTCACGATCTCACGGTCCGTGAGTTCGAGCCCCGCGTCAGGCTCTGGGCTGATGGCTCGGAGCCTGGAGCCTGTTTCCAATTCTGTGTCTCCCTCTCTCTCTGCCCCTCCCCCGTTCATGCTCTGTCTCTCTCTGTCCCCCCCAAAAAATAAATAAACGTTGAAAAAAAAAAATTTAAAAAAAAAAAAAAAGAAAGAAACTGCCTAAAACTGAATTAAATGAATGAGGTAGGAAAAAAAAAAAAAAAAAAAAAGAATGAGGTAGCTATTTGTCTTTTGGGCTCCCTAGTATCAAAACACTCTTCCTCTTCTGAAGGAATCCTGAGAGAGATGGGAGGCAGGACCTAAGACCCACTACAGAAGCCAAAGGGAACAGACCTAGATGCAGTAATCACATACTCCCAATTTCAATCTTGAGGTAGTAAAACAAAGATGCAGGGTTGGTTAGAGAAAGCTGAAGAGAAGTTGGTATTCCAGTAGGGCATGAATGTCTAAGACAGTAAAGTTCTAAAGGACAACAGTATTGTCCAGTAGTGTTAGAGCACTGCAACGGACCATTCCTGTTTAAAGATGTTGGGGATTTTGCCAATTTTCTTTTTTAGCTCCATTTTACAGATTGGGAAAAAATCAAATGCAGAGTTTCAGTGGCTGGATCACATTAAGAATCAGTTGGCAACATAACATGCATAATAAGTAATGGAGCTTGATAAAGGATTCCTATCTTCTGACTATAACTCTAGTTCTTTCCATTTCATCAGAATGCCACAGCAGCAGCAAAAGGAAGAGAAAGGAAAACCATAGTCCATACCCTAAGGAAGGTAAAAGGAAAAAAAAAAAAAATGCAAGCATATAGATAATACACTGTGAGTCTAGAAACCAAAATGCAGTGTTAGATGAAATGTGCCACAAAGGATTGATGAGTAAGGCTGGGATACTAATCAAAGACCATCAAAAGAAGTAGAAGTGAGACTAAGGAAATGGGTAAAATAATAATTTTTTTTAATATTTTTGAGAGAAAGAGAGAGTGAGAGTGGGGGAGGAGCAGAAAGGGAGACACAGAATTCAAAGCAGGCTCCAGGCTCTGAGCTGTCAGCACAGAGCTCAGTAGGGGGCTTGAACCCAGGAATGGCAAAATCATGTCCTGAGCCAAAGTCCAACGCTTAACCAACTGGGCCACCCAGGCGCCTCAGAAATGGGTAAAATATAGATAAAAAAGATGGGGTGCCTGGGTGGTTCAGACAGTTAAGCACCTGACTCTTGATTTCGACTCAGGTCATGATCTCATGGTTCATGAGTTTAAGCCCTGCATCAGGTTCTGTGCTGACAGTGTGGATGGAGTCTGCTTGGGATTCTCTCTTTCTCAAAATAAATAAACAAGAAAAAAAAAGAAGAGAGAAAAGAGATAAAAGAAAAGAAAGGAAGGAAGGAAGGAGGGAAGGAAGGAAGGAAGGAGGGAAGGAAGGAGACCTAAGAAACTACATTAAAAAGGCATGAAAAAAATCATAATCAGGGGAGCCTAGGGTGGCTTAGTTGGTTGGGCATCCAACTTCGGCTCAGGTCATGATCTCACAGATCAGGAGTTCAAGCCCTGTGTCAGGCTCTGTACTGACAGCTCAGAGCCTGGAGCCTGCCTCAGAATCTTGTGTCTCCCTCTCTCTCTGCCCCTCCCCTGCTTGTGCTCTGTCTCTTAAAAATAAACATTAAAAAACAAATCGTAATCAGAGAAGCATGTTTTTTACATGTTTGTCATGAAGATAACAGCACCTAAAATCTGAGTATTTCCAAATTCCAATGCAAGGCAAAGTCTGCTAGCTAAAATCTCTGAGAGTTTGGGTATAGGTACTTGAAGCTAGTTGGACAGAGAACTAAAACAAAGGAATTATAGGGGCGCCTGGGGGGCTGAGTCGGTTGGGAGTCCAACTTCAGCTCAGGTCATGATCTCATGGTCCGTGGGTTCGAGCCCCACGTCGGGCTCTGTGCTGACAGCTCAGAGCCTGGAGCATGCTTCGGATTCTGGGTCTCCCTCTCTCTCTGCCCCTCCCCTGCTGTTCATGCTCTGTCCCTCTCTGTCTCAAAAATAAATAAACATTTAAAAAAAAATTTTTTTTAAAGTTAGCATCCTTGAACTGTTTGATTTTAAAAGGGAATTTTTAAAATAGAGTAAAACCTTGGTTTGCAAGCATAATTTGTTCTGAAAATATGCTTGTAATCCAAGGCACTCATATGTTAAAGCAAATTCAAGAACCATTAGCTCAGTTGTGATCATGTAACATTCTGCATCACATACTACTCATATTATAAGACATCGCTCGTTCATCAAGTTACAATTTCTTAGAAATGTTTACTCATCTTGTGCAACACTCACAGAACAAGTTACTTGCAATCCAAGGTTTTACTGTAGTAACTGCTTGAATTTCTTTCATTTTTTATTGAAGTATGGTTGGCACACAGTTACATTAGTTTCAGGTGTACAACAGTGATTCAACATGTCCAAATGTGGGGCACCTGGGTGGCTCAGTTGGTTATGTGTCCAACTCTTGATTTCAGCTTAGGTCATGATCTCACAGTCATGAGATCAAGCCCTTCATCGGGCTATGCACTGGCATGACGCCTGCTTAAGATTCTCTTTCCCCCTGCCCCTGCCCTGCTTGTGCACACACTCTCTCTCAAAAAAAAAATTTTTTTTAATGTCCATATGTTCACAAGTATAGCTACCATCCGTCACCATACAATACTATTACAATACTACTGACAATATTCCCTATGCTGTATCTTTCAATCCCCTATAACTCACCCATTCCAAAATTAGAAGCCTCTATCTTCTACCCACTCCTCTTTAGCCATTTTGCCCATCTCCTCCCCTCCCCCACCTAACAATCATCAGTTTCGTCTCTGCATTTATGGGTCTGTTTCTGCTTTTTGTTTATTCATTTGTTTGATTTTTAGATCCCACTTGTAAGTAAAATCATATGGCATTTCATTGTCTTTCTCTGACTTATTTCACTTAGAATACCCTTTAGAAGTCTATCCATGTTGCTGCAAATGGCAAGATCTGATCCTTTTTTTATGGCTGAGTTATGTTCCTTTGTTTTTGTATATGTGTATGTGTGTATACACATAAATGACTATTTTTAATGTTTCAGTACTGAGTACAATATTTACTATAGGGTTAATTTTTTACTTTGAAATAATTACAGATTTACAGAGAGATTCAACAGAAGGGTCCCATGTACCCTTCACCCAGTTCCCCCCATAGTTAAATCTTACATAATTTTACATAATGACACCACAATATCAAAACCTGGAAATTAACACAACGTGTTATGTGTGTTTGTTCTATGTTATTTATCACATATGTAGATACACACAACTACCACTGCAATCAAGAAAAAGAAATATTCCATCACCACAACATCTCATGATTCTATATTACAGTCATGCTTACCCCCTCCTTCATAATCTGTAACCCCTGGCAACCACTTATCTGTTCCCAATCAGCACAATTTTGTCCTTTCAAGAACACTGTATAAACAGATTCATACATAAAGTAGTCTTTGGAGGGGCACCTGGGTGGCTCAGTCAGTTGAGCATCTGACTTTGGCTCAGGTCATGATCTCATGGTTCATGGGATTGAGCCACGAGTTGGGCTCTGAGCTGACAACTCAGAGCCTGCTTGGGATTCTCTCCCCCCCCCCCCCCGCTCCTCCCCCATGCATGCATGTATGCATACCCTCTCTCTCTCAAAATAAACATTAAAATAAAATGTGCAGGGGTGCCTGGGTGGTTCAGTGGGTTAAGTAAGAGACTCTTGATTTTGGCTCGGGCCATGACTTCATGCTTTGAGTTCAAGCCCCACATCAGGCCCCATGCTGACAACATAGAACCTATTTGGGATTCTCTACCTCAAAATAAATAAATTTTTTAAAAAATTTAAAAATAAAAAAAAATGTGGAGAAGTATCTATTCAGGTCCTTTGCAGAGAAAATATACAAATTACCAATAAACACATGGAAAGATGTGCAACGTCATTAGTCATTAGGGAAATGTATATCAAAGCAAAATGAAAATATAAACCAAAATTAGTATTCACAAATGAGGTACCATTTCACACCCTCTGGGATGGGTAAAATTTAAAAATAGCCTAGGGTGCCTGGGTGGCTCAGTCGGTTAAGCATCTGACTTCGGCTCTGGTTATGATCTCATGGTTTGTGAGTTTGAGCCCCACGTTGGGCTCTGTGCTGACAGCTCAGAGCCTGGAGCCTGCTTCGGATTCCGTGTCTCCCTCTCTCTCTGCCCCAGCCCTGCTTGCACTCTGTCTCTCGAAAATGAATAAGCATTAAGGAAATTTTAAAAAAAATTTTTTTTCAATTAAAAAATAAAAAAAAATAAAAATAGCCTAATACCTGTTGGCTTGGATGTAGAGAAATTGGAACCCACATTCACTGCTGGTGGAAATGTACAATGAATGGTACAGACCCTTTTACAAAAAGTTCACAGGGCACATAGGTGGCTCAGTTGGTTGAGAATCCAACTTTGCCTTGGGTCACAATCTCACAGTTTATGAGTTCAAGCAAGCCCCACATCAGCTCACTGCTGTCAGCACAGAGTCCACCTACTTCAGATCCTCTGTCCCCCTCTCTCTCTGCCCCTCCCCACTCATGCTATCAAAAATAAACATTTAAAAAATATATATCCAACCAAAATGCCCATGAACTAATAAATGGATAAATAGGATACATCCATACAGATGTAAAAAAGAAATAAAAAAGCTATAAAAGAGAATGAAATACAAATAAATGTTATAACATGGATAAAGCTTGAAAACTTATACTAAGTGAACAAAGCCAGTCACAAAGAACTACATATTGTATGATTCCTTTTACATGATACAGTATATCCAAAATTAGAAAATCCAGAAAAACAGAAAGCAGATTAGTGGTTACCAGGAGATGGAGAGAGAGGGAGTGATTAGTTAATGATTATGGAGTTTTTCTAGGATGATGAAAAAGTTTGAAAACTAGAGGTGGTAATCACACCACATTTTAAATCTACTAAATGCCACTGAGCTATAATTTAAAATTGTTAATTTTATATGAATTTTACCTCAACTTTAAAAATATACCTAGGGGCGCCTGGGTGGCTCAGGCGATTAAGTGTCAGACTTTGGCTCAGGTCATGATCTCGTGGTTCAGGAGTTCAGGCCCCACGTCAGGCTCTGTGCTGACAGCTCAGAGCCTGGAACCTGCTTTGGACTCTGTGTCTCTCTCTCGTGCTCTCTGCCCCTCCCTCACTCTCTCAAAAATAAACATTAAAAAATAAATAAATACATAAATAAAAATATACCTATACAAAAACTGTACATGAATGTTCTTAGTAGCATTACTCATAATAATCCAAATGTAGAAATAATCCAAACATCTATTAATAGATGGATGGGTAAATAAAAATGGTGTACCCAAACAAAAGAATCTTATCCAGCTATACAAGGGATAAAAGTACTAATGAAAGCTAAAACTTGAGTAAACTTCAAAAGCATTATGCTAAGTGAAAGAAGCCAGCCACAAAAGTTATTGTATAATTCCATTTATATAAAATGTCTAGAAAAGTACTTCTATAAAGAAAAAGTAGATTGGGGCGCCTGGGTGGCGCAGTCGGTTAAGCGTCCGACTTCAGCCAGGTCACGATCTCACGGTCCGTGAGTTCGAGCCCCGCGTCGGGCTCTGGGCTGATGGCTCAGAGCCTGGAGCTTGTTTCTGATTCTGTGTCTCCCTCTCTCTCTGCCCCTCCCCCGTTCATGCTCTGTCTCTCTCTGTCCCAAAAATAAATAAACGTTGAAAAAAAAAAAAAAAAATTAAAAAAAAAAAAAAAAAAAAAAAAAAAGAAAAAGTAGATTAGTGGTTGCCTAAGACTGGAAAGGTTGGGAAAAAAATGCAGAGTAACTGCTAATGGGTAAGGGGTTTCTTTTGGGGTAATAATGTTGTAGAACTGAATAGAACGATGGTTGCACAACTCTGAATATACTAAAAACCACTACACTTAGGTGGGTGAATTCTATGGTATGTAAATTATATCTCAAAAAAACTGTTATTTAAAAAAGGAGGGGCACCTGGGTGGCTCAGTCGGTTAAGCATACGACTTCGGCTCAGGTCATGATCTCATGGTTTGTGGGTTCAAGCCCTGCATTGGGCTCTGTGCTGACAGCTCAGAGCCTGGAGCCTGCTTCGGATTCTGTATCTCCCTCCCTCTCTGCCCCTCCCCCACTCACACTCTGTCTCCCTCTGTCTCAAAAATAAATAAACATTAAAAATTTTTTTTTAAAAAATAAAAAAGGAAATAAAACCCTAATAAATGTGTATATATGCTGTAAATTGAATATGAAGAAAGGTATGGAAAGATACACACCAAGTGGGCTGTTAAGTTACCTCAGGAAATGAGATGGGGACAGATGTGAAGTTATCACGTTTTTACAAGTTTTTAAATCCTTATACATCTTCATATTGTTCACTTATTAAAACAGATATTAAGTTAGAAGTTTGAAAGGTTTAAAGTTTGAAAAACATTAAATATGTTTAAAATAAAACAGTACATGCCTCTACACTATCAACTATTTCCTCAAATTGTTAAAAAAAAAAGGGAGGGGCCTGATTGATAAACTTATCTAATTATGAAACTAATTTTTAAGTAGTATTCTCACAGACAAAACTGGGAAGGGCTCCAACCCCCTTTTATCATCTAATTCCACAGTACTATTATGTATTTAAAAAAAAAAAACAACAGGAGAAAAGCAGGATGTAAAGAAATAGTCATAACTGAGTATTTAGGCTCTTTACTACTCCAACAAACATGAAAACCCTGGAAGTCAGGGCTAAAGAGAGAATGTAGCCCTAGACTCCTTATAAATAAAAAGCAGAAATAAAAGAAGATATACCGTGGGTAACTCTCAAACCCTTAGCTTGAGTTTTTCTGACCTTGTTGAAGAATCAAATCTACAACTGGCACCCTTGAGATTACAGGAAATAATCCTATTCACACTGACTCTGCATCCAGTGACCTGGTTCCTCAGAGACATAGGGAATGACTAACCTGCCTTGTTCAAATCTGTCCTACTCAAGAAACAATTTCTAAAGTTTTGCAACACGAGATAGAGTTCCCTATTTGTCACATTCTTGCTTCAGAATCTAGCATTTTTCAAAAAGTGTGTCCACTCTAAATATAATAACCACCGTCTGCTTTTTATTTAAAAGTTAACATTTTAAAAGATAGGAATCAGGGGCACCTGGGTGGTTCAGTGGTTAAGGTTCTGACTCTTGATTTTAACTCAGGTCATGTTCTCACAGTTTGTGAGTTCAAGGACCACGTTGGGCTCTGCGCCAATGGTGCAGAACCTGCTTGGGATGCACACTCTCTCTCTCTCTCTCTCTGCCCACTCTCGTTCGCTCTCTAAATAAATAAATAAATAAATAATAAATCAATGGATGGAAAGATAGGAATCATATAATCCCACTGCTGTTTTCAATGTGCCATGGTATTTTATATATATATATACATATATATACATATATGTATATATACATATGTGTGTGTGTATATATATACACACACATACCTGCAATTATTTTGCATATTTTGCTGATTATACTTTTACATTTGTCAAATACTTGTACATAAAACTCCACTACTGTGGCATCCTCAGCCAACCGACCATAGGAGTTGACTCAGCTGCCATGACAAGATGTCCTTTTTCCTTTCCCTCCTTTATAAGTATCAAAGTTGAACACTCTAAGAAGAAAACTATATAGTGAAAAATTATTTTCCTCTCAAAATAGCAAATATTTTTCCATGTTTATTACAGTCTTTACAACTATCATTTCTAATGGTTCCCTAAAATATCATCATGTTTTAAATACCATATATTAAATCATTCTCCTGTATACCACACATTTACAATTTATTATTACTTTTTTTTTTACAAGTATGTTTTAAGCTATTCATTTTCATAAGGGAAAACAAAATTTGGTCCTTAAGTAAAAGATGACCTCCCTTTGTTAAAAAAGGAAGTTTCTTCATAGAAGATACTTTTTAGGACTTTGTGGGACCACAGACAGAGAATGCAAATCTAACTCCTGCTTGGCCCTGATAAATTCTTACTGAAATAAGACACACAAAACCAGGGGAAAGCTTGCGCTGGAAATTGAAATTAGCTAAGGATACACAATGTCTAAAGCTTTTTGGAATTCCTGACAGATATCACACACATGAAACTACCAAACTAGAAGGATCTGAGAAGAGCTGTGGACAGGAGCCCAAAGAGGAGTTTGGGGTTGGAGGAACATTTTTATTAAAGCAGTGGGACTCTCCTCTCATAAGGTAAGGTATAGCATCTGGAGATCAATGTGGCAGAATCTGAGAATAATCTTACTGGAAAACCTGGGGCATAAAGAGTTGCACAAATGGCAAACCATTTTCCAGTGTAGCAAAGCAGATCCATTCTTCAGGAGAAAGCAAGACTATTGTAGTACAAGGCAGCAGGGCAGCCACATTAGAACGGAACCTGACGTAGCAACTTTGCCAAAAACAAATAAAATCCTACACAAAGAGAATTCTCCCCTAAAAATGTACTTGTGGCCAGGCCTCCCTCCTCATTCCCTTGAGGTTACTGGATCACTTAACTGGCAATCAGGACCCTATGTCAAAATCTAAGAGGAAATGGAAAGCAAGGTCATCTAAGAAATGGCCACTCACCCTGTTTGGGGGCTGGGGGGAGCCACATATGAATGAGTATCTTATCATTCATGGGGGGAAAAAATATTTAAATGTTTTTTAAGAATACCCCCCCAAAAATAGACCATGAAATGATTCTAAAACAACCTAAGAACATGCATTTAAAGGTAAAGAAAGACTTTTGAAATTATGTATTGCAAAAAAAAAAAAAAATTAGGTAGTATTTCGCAGCTTTTTTTTTTTTTTTTTTAATGGAGTCGCAGAGGGGCACCTGGGTAGCTCAGTCAGTTAAGCGCCTGATTCTAGATTTCAGCTCAGGTCCTCTAGAGCTCCATGGACTCGGATTCACTCTCTCCCTCTCTCTTTCTCTGCCCCTCCCCCACTGGCGCTCTAAATAACCAACCAAACTTTAAAAATATAAAATAAAATGGAGTCACAGAAGCCAAAGAGAAAAGGTAAAATAAAAGACTAAAATACTAAGAAAGATTTCTGAGAGGCAAATAAAAAGGAAGCTCAGGGAGATAAGCATATTGAGGTAAACATGAGAAAAGGATGTGTTTTTGCTTTTTGTTTTTTTACACGTAATCTCTACACCCAATGCGGGCTCAAACCTACACCGAGAGATCAAGAATCACACGCTCCAGAATCGCATGCTCCACTGACAGAGCCAGCCAAGTGCCCCTAAACATGAAAAAAGTTATAAAAATTTATTAGAAGTACTGAGAGAAAAAAAGTAGCAAGAGAAACTTCAACTTTGAAGAAAACTGAAATGATGATTCAAAGGAGAAACTTAAGAAACTCTCCAAAAATGAAAAAGAAAAAAATTGAAATTAATAAAATTTTTAAAGGGGAGGCAGGTGGAGAGAGAGTAGCAGAGCTCTAACACATGGATAATTAGAGTTCCTGAAGATGGTACAAGAACATAACAAAATATTCAAATATAGAAGAAAGCTTTCTTCGGATGAACAAAGACTTGAATTTGCAACCTGAAAGAGCTCAAGGGTATCAGATAAAATTAATGGAAAAAAAGAGGCTCGGTACCTAAAAATATTCTAGTAAAAAGCAACATCTGCGGCTCCTGGCTAGCCGAGTCAGTAGAACATTGATAGGACTCTTAATCTCAGGGTTCTATGTTTGAGCCCCACATGGGGTGCAGAGATAACTTAAAAGTAAAATCTTTAAAAAAAAAAAAAGCGGAGGGGTGCGGGGGAGATGCTACTCGGGAGCTTGGCCGGGGGAGGCTGGGCGGTGACCTCCGCTGCCAGGCGTCTGGGGCCATGGCAACTCTCCAGCTGGGACTGGTGCTAAAGGCTTCCAGGAGGCAGCAGCACTCTTTACCGGCACCGTGCCTGGGTCCAAGCCTGGGAAGGCCACAGAGACTTTGAGAAGGACCACGTGGAGGTGCGCTCTCAGTCCCGTGCAGAGGGCACCAGGCAGCACAAGTCCTCCTTGCCTGGCGGGGGCCCCTTGTAACCAGTATCCCCCGCCCCTTGGGTTCAAGCCCCACACAAACTGCTGCATGAGTGGCTGCCCCCAAGTGAGTGTGGGTGGAGTATGAGGCCACACTACCGCAGCACTACCAGGATGGCGGGGAGCAGGCCCTGGTCGCCCTGGAGGAACACGAGGCTGAGGAGAACCTCAAGGCCTTCCTCAGGATGGAGATCCAGCTCCAAGAGCAAGGAGTGGAGGCTGAGCCGGCTTGCCCAACACCCACACCCAGACAGGCCCCAGCCTGGCAGCTCCTAACTCCTGGGGAAACAACCAGGGAGCTTGATTCACTGCCCTTCACAAGATTGGTGTCAGACAGGAGTAGGAAGAATTATTTATTGACTTCATCTGGGAATAATAAGTTCTCTGTGGTGCTTAAAAAAAAAAAAGGCACTATCTTTTTTTTTTTTTTTAAGTTTATCTTAAGAGAGTGCACACAAAAGAGCATGTGTGAGCCGAACAGACAAAATCCCAGGCAGGCTTCACTCTGTCAGCACAGGGCTCAAATCCACAAACCCTGAGATCATGACCTGAGCCAAGATCAAGAGTTGGATGCTTAACAACTGAGTCACCCAGGTGCCCCTATCTATATTCTTCTAATGACAAAATATTTCAATCCAGGAACTCTACATGTAGCCAGTTACCAATCACATATGAAAAAGAAATCCATTATGCTATGGATGCCTTGCTAAAATAAATACCTTATCATTGGCCCTGAACTAAGGAAAGCAGCCCACTGAAATTCTTCACATATTTAAGTATCTGTGTCTACAACCTGACGCCATCATCCTTTCCCCCTTTGATTATATCAAGGGTGATTCTCAGGCCCAAGAGGCAGTAAATCAGTAGGCTACATAGCAGCTCAACAAATGTTCTGAAGGAAAATCTCTGCCAAAAGTAAATTATTTATAGGGGCAGTGACTGACCAAATCCATCAGCAACTTACTAAGGGAAGGAAATGTAACTCCCAGAGACAAGTCTGAGAGTAAAGAGTAATGTCAAATTAGGGGGGAAAACAAATCAAGGAGAAGAACAAAACACTATGTCTCTGCTCCATACTGACAAATTCCTGAGGCTACAGGGGTAACAAGATAGCCTGTTTATTAGAATTGCATTCATTCCTGAACAACTTTTTGTTCCCAAACTCTAAGTTCTCTCTACTCTGAGGGCCTGATTCCTGTTCTTCCTAGGAAACATAGTTGTGTGGCTTTGCTGGTTTTCATGAAGTTACGCTGCACATTTGACAGTTATCTTCATATCTTTACATGTATCCTCAAAGATGAAAGAAAAAAATAGTACATCACTAGTAGTTTTATTATAATCAGAATTTAAGGGGTGGGGGTGCGGGGAGGAAATGGCAAAAGTTGAGGAAAAAGCTAGGGACAACCATGAAGGGCCTTGTAAACCAGGCTAGGAATCTGGAGATAAGGCTTTGTCCCAAGGGCTTTCAAGCAGGTAATGCTTAATCAGATTTACATTTTAGAAAATTTATTCTGGCTACAGTGTAGAGAATAAACTAGAGGAAGGCGAGCTGACCAGTAAGAAGGCTGTTGCAGTATTCCAGGTTAGAGAGGATGGCAGCCTGTACCAAAGCAGTGAGAACTAGAAGAGAGATGAAGCTAAGAAGGAAAAGGTGATGAAATTCTTGACAGGAAAGCCAAAGACTGGGAGAGCTGAGCAACTAGTACAACTCATGGATGGCATCCCCTTCTACAACTGTAGATACATTAAATGTTGGCCATCCTATACCCCCAAGGTAAAGTACAGCATTAAGAAAAGCAAGCAGTAATGATCTGAAGGGGAGTGAGGCAAATAAATAGCCTCTCCCATACCTTGCTTACAGTAGTAAACACAGTAGTAACTTCTAATGGGAAGGGGGAGGGGGGCGGAGGGGAGACTGATGTTTGTCCTAACAAAATGTATAATGTTTACTGATTGGCTTTTTAAACTACATGCAGATGTAACTTTGATAAAAAGAAAAAAAAGGCAATGTCTGGCAGGAAAGAAAAAGGCAGGAAAAAAAGATTATATAAAGAAAACATTTAGCTTGATAGGCCATTGTAATTGGTCCTAGAATCTGACTACAGAGGTTGGAACCCAAGCTATTTCCATTTATAAGCTATGTAATGTTGGGCAAGTTAATTAGTTAATCTGGGCCTCAAGTCTCATTTCCTTTAAAATGAAGATAACCGGTATGTAAAGATGGAGTTAATAAATGTAAAACACTTAGAACAAATTCTGGCATAGAGCAGGCAGACAATAAATGTCAACTATTATGATTATTAGTACTATTATCAAAAACAGCCAAGTAGATTATATTTTTAAAAATACAATAAATATGACTCCTGCCCTTAATAAGGACATTCACTATACATTTCGTTTCCACATGTTCAAAATATTCCTTTTTTCAACACCAAACATGAATAATATCTCTCCTACTAAACTTTCTAATTTCTCTCCCCAAACACTGTCAGTCAGAAATATGGTCTCCCTGCTTCAAATTCCCACAGCAGTTTATATGCACCTCTTGTTTTCTATCTCTTCTGCCTATGTGTGACTTATTTCAAAATCTTAACTCTTATAATGAGCAAAAGTTCTTTAAGGACAGGATTCTTTTTTTATTCATCATATTATTTCTCCAAAATTCCTTGACTGTAATCCTGGTAAGGAGTTCCTGACACAATTCCTTTTTTGGAACCTAGAACACTCTTCCAAATAACATAAATAAGACTTTTTGCCTCTAAGACTTTCTTTAGTAACCCAACTAACAATTCCTTAGCACAATTAGAAATCTATGGGCCTTACATGTAAAATTAAGTGAGGCAATCTAGTTACAATGAAGCAGTTTTGAGTTTAGGTGCCAATGCTACATCTGAAATATAAACATGTGATCGGCTTTTTACTTGCATATTAATTTTTTTTAATGCTTATTTATTTTTGAGAGAGAGACAGAGTGCAAGCAGGGGAGAGGTAGAGAGAGAGGGAGACACAGAATCTGAAGTAGGCTCCAGGCTCTGAGCTGTCAGCATAGAGCTGGACGCAGGAATCGAACTCACGAGCTATTAGATCATGACCTGAGTTGAAGTCGGCTGCTTAACTGACTGAGCCACCCAGGCACGCCTTTACTTCTGTATTTTTAAAAAGGGATTATCTGTGCCCAGTCCCTGAATGCCTGGACATTAAAGAGTCAAGGTCATATCTAGTTGGCCCCATAAAACAAAAGGACCAATGGCCATTTCTCTGAGACAGCTAGAGACAACCAACTGGTGGCTGAAGGGCTCAGGTTCTTTGGGAACACAAAGGGTGTCAGAAGAATTCTACTCATCCTTCTTTAATGTTGGTATACAGCAACAAAACAAAACAAAACCCTCAATTTTCATATTTGGCAAAGGAATTATCCTTTTCTTCTCCACAAGATTGTGGGAGGCAGTATTAAAGCTTGCTTATATTTTACCCATACTTTGTTAAGTCTGTGTACTCTGTACAAAAGTCCACTAATTTAGAGGAACTCAAACATTAGTCTTTATTCAGATTAACCCAACTATAGATTACATGTCAAGTATACTAGGCACTAGTGGAATACAAAATTTAAAATTAATCTCTTGGGGTGCCCTCGTGGCTCAGTTGGTTAAGCATCTGACTTTGGCTCAGGTCATGATCTCAAAATTGGTGAGTTCAAGCCCCGCATCAGGCTCTCTACTGTCATCACAGAGCCGACTTCAGATCCTCTGTATTCCTGTCTCTTTGCTCCTCTCCCACTCTCTCTCAAAATAAAACATCAAAAAAAAATTTTTTCAAGTATAAAAACTAAAGATAAAATGAGTCTCTTAAAATCTGTGAGAAAATAAATGTAAAAATATAAAGTTACAACACAAATGCTATAAAAGAAATAAATACAACACATTCCTTGGAATGAGGTAGGATTATAGTGCTAATAGTGAGAACTATAAAAACAGTAACTACCACTAACATTAAAAAAAATTTTTTTTAACGTTTATTTTTGAGACAGAGCATGAGCAGGGGAGGGGCAGAGAGAGAGGGAGACACAGAATCTGAAACAGGCCCCAGGCTCTGAGCTGTCAGCACAGAGCCCGAGGCGGGGCTCGAACTCACGGACAGCGAGATCATGACCTGAGCCCAAGTCGGACGCTTAACCGACTGAGCCACCCAGGCGCCCCTACCACTAACATTTTTGAAAACACACTAACCGCACTTAATCTCTTAAATGTTCTCTTAATCCCTACAGAAACTTTCAGATAAGCAGAAGTATTAGATCCGCATTACAGATAAGGAAACTGAGTCTTAGGGGGGTTTAAACAATTTGCCCAAGGTTACATAGTAATAGAGCTGGGACTCAAACTCAGGCAGTCAGACTTCAAGATTTAGTTACACTTTTTTGTTGTTGTTTATTTTTGAGAGACAGAAACAATGTGTGAGCACAAACAGAAGAGGAGCAGAGAGGGGGACAGAGGATCCAAAGCGGACTCCACGGACAGCAGAGAGCCGGATGCAGGGCCCAAACTCATGGAAGTGTGAGATCATAACCTGAGCCCAAGTAGAAAGCTCAACTGACTGAGCCACCCTGGTGCCCCAAGATTTAGCTACACTCAAAATGGTAGACAGCCATTCTCATGGTCTGGATAGTATGGAAAATTATCCTTGTTAGATTCCTTCATTTTGAGTGAAAGAGACAAGGAATTTAGTAATTATTTCTTCCTTCAGACCTAGAGAAAGGGTCAGTAGGTGCATGTCATGTGTTCATACACAAGAGGGCCTTCCTGAGGAAGTGGATGTGATGGTTAGAGAGGTATAAGAATCTCTACATGCATGTTTTCATTGGATCTCAGTTCTTAAAGCACACTTGTTCCTCTCTTTTGAAGCCTTTTTGCCTAATGTTTTTCCAGGTATATTTTCAGGGGTGGGAGGGAGGAGATAGAGAATAGAAATACTTACAAAAGAGTCCTTCAGTATTAGAATGTCAGCTCTCCTAATTCAGGAAATGGAATAGATTTTTTTTTTAACGTTTCTATTTTTGAGAGAGATAGAGAACATGAGCGGGGAGGGGCAGACAGAGGGAAACAGAGGATCAGAAGCAGGCTCAGCACTGATAGCAGCGAGGTGGATGTGGGGCTCAAACTCATGAACCATGAGATCATGACCAGAGCCAAAGTCGGATGCTCAATTGACTGAGCCACCAGGCGTCACTAGGTTTTTTGTTTGTTTGTTTGTTTGTTTGTTTGTTTGTTTAACTTACTTTAGAGAGAAAATGTGTGTGTGTGCATGTGAGGGAGACTTGCAGAGGAGAAAGAGAGAGGCAGACAGACAGAGACAGAATCCTAAGCAGGCTCCACACTCAGTGCAGAGCCTGACACAGGGCTCAATCCTATTACCCTGGGATCATGACTGGAGCCAAAACCAAGAGTCAGACACTCCACCAACTGAGCCAGGCAAGCGCCCAGGAATAGATTTTAAAAGTGAGAGCTATACACATTTGGAAGCCATTGGAAGACCAGGGTAGACAAGTGACACACTCTGATTTACATTTTTAGAAGATAGCTCTGATTACTATTTGGAAAATATATGTAAGAAAAGTACAAATGGGAACACCTGGTTGGCTCAGTAGGTAGAGCATGCACCTCTTGGTCTTCAGGTTCTGAGCCCAAGTCCTGCACTGGGTATAGAAATCACTAAAAAAAAATAACAAATTTTTAAAGAAAGAAAAAAGAAAAGCACAAACGGAAGAAAAAAAAGATATGACAGAAAGCTATTTCAGCAGTCCAGACAAGAAATAATAGTGACTTGCATTGATGCAGTAGAGGTAGAGATGGTGAAAATGATCTGGGAAAATAAATTCTGTGAATGATTATGAATTTGTTTCTGGAGCCAAGGCAGAGCAGATGAGCATTAATAGTCTCTCAGGGGCACCTGGATGGCTCAGTCAGTTGAGTGTCCAACTCAATTGATTCTGGCTCAGTTCATGATCTCACAGGTTGAGTTATTAGCCTCCAGTCAAGCTCCATGCTGACGGTGCAGAGACTGCTTGGGATTCTCTCTCCCCAGCTCTCTCTGCCCTTCCCCTGCTCTCTTTCTCACGGGCTCACGCATTCTCCCTCAAAATAAACATTAAAAAAAAAAAAAAAGTTAAAAAAAAAGTTTAGGGGCACCTGGGTAGCTGAGTCAGTTAAGCCTCTGGCTCTTGGTTTCAGCTTAGGTCATGATCTCACAGTTCCTGGGTTCAAACCCCACGTAGGGCTCCACATCTGCTTGGAATTTGCTCTCTCTCCCTAGCTCTCTTCCCCTCCTCTGCTTGTGTTCATGCTCTCTCTCAAAATAAACTTTAAAAAAGTTCAAATTTTTTGCTTTTCAACTATTAATTCCACTCCTACAAATGTATTGTGGTTTTTTTGTTATGAAACTGGTACACATTTATTGAAAACATCAAAAAAGAGCAGTATTTTCCACAATTCTACCATGTTGCTTAACTATTTTAACATTACTATGTATATATACTTTTAGTCTTTTTTCAATCAATATACTTTTTTTTTTTTTTTTTTTGCTTTACCTAGCTAGTTTGGAACTTACCACACCCAGCTGGTTTTACAATCTGTTTTGCCCATTAAAAATGTTTTATGAAACATTTTTCCATGTTATTATTAGGTATTCATTTATAACATGATTTTTATTAGCTGCTATGGACTGAAAGTGTCCCCTCAAAATTCATATGTTAGAACACTAACCCTCAATGTGATTATATTTGGAGGTGGGGCCTTTCAGGGTAATTAGGTTTAATTGAGGTCCTGAGGGTAGGGTCCTCATAATGGGATTAGGATCCTTACAAGACGAGAGCAAAAAGCTAGCTCTCTTTCCCTCTCCACTATGTGAGGACACAGTATGAAAGCAGCCACCTGCAAGCCAAGATGATGGCCTTCACCAAGAACCAGAAACTTGATCTTGGACTTCCCAACCTCCAGAATTGTGAAATATAAATGTCTCTTGTTTAAGCCACTAAGTCTATAGTATTTTGTTGTAGCAGCCCAAGCTAAAATAGTTTATATTTATTGAATAAACAGTATTTATATTGTTCACTCCTTCAGGACTTTTACCTCGCTTTCAATTATCAAGTATTATTATTATGGGGTGAACTGTGTTACCCTAAAACTCAAATGCTGAAGTCCTTACCTACCTCAAGTAATTCAGAACTTGACTTCTTTTTTAATTTATTTTTGAGACAGAACGTATAAGTGGGGGAGAGGCAGAGAGAGGGGGGGACAGAAGATCCAAAGTGGGCTCTGCACTGACAGCAGAGAGCCCAATACAGGGCTGGAACTCACGATCTGTAAGATCATGACCTGAGCCAAAGTCAGATGCTCAAACAACTGAGCCACCTAGGCACCCCCCAGAATGTGACCTTATTTGGAAATAGGGTCATTGCAGATATAATTAAGATGAAGTCTTCAGTGTAGACTCTACTCCATTATGACTGATATCCTTATAAAAAGGGGGAAATTTGGACACAGAGACATGCACACAAGGACACCATCATGTAAGATGCTTCTACAAGCCAAGGAATGCCATTGATTGCCAGTAAGCCAGCAGAAGCTAAGGGAGAGGCATGAAACAGATTCTATCACAACCCTCAGAAGTACCCTACAGACAGACACTCTGATCTTGGACTTTGAGCCTCCAGAAGTGTAAGACAAATGTCTGTTGTTTAAGCCACCCTGTCTGTGACACTTTGTTACGGTGGCCCTAGCAAATAAATACAATTATAAATAACTTTGAATGACTGTTCTCACAGATAATCAGGGATACAAAAATTTTTACTTTCTTAGGATGAAGTCCTAGAAGTAAACTTGCAGTCAAATAAGAAGTGTGGTTTAGTGGCTTTTAAGACATAATATCCCATATGACTTGTCTTTTCTCAACAGGCTCTCCTTTAACTTTTCCCTAGGATCCCCAGAAGTACTTAGGGCAGGAATGATTAGTCCCCTTTAACACAGGTTCAGGAAACTCATTAGTAATCAAACCTAGCATTTTTTTTAAGATTTTATTTTTTAAGTAATCTCTACACCCAACATTGAGGCTCAAATTTACAACCCTGAGATTAAGAGTTTCATGATTCAATGACTAAGCCAGCGAGGTGCCCCAAACTTAGCATTCTTTTTAACAGACTAGAGCTGAACTGTCTAATATGGTAGCCAGCAACCCCAAGTGGTTATTTAAATTTAACCAAAATTAAATAAAATTAAAGATTCAGTCTCTAGGTCATATTAGGCATATTTCAAAAGCTGGATAATTTCCTATGACTAGCAGCCACCATACTGAAGAGCACCGACATGGAACATTTTCATCACTGCAGGAAATTCTATCCAACAGCACTGGACTAGAACATACTGAGAATCTAGAATGCAGCCTTACTATAATGGTTGGTATAACAGATCTTTAAGTACTACAACTAGTTAACCAGGATAGTCAAGAAATTGCTTATGATAATTCAGCCAAGGATATATGTAACATAGTAAGGGCAGGAGCCAGGCTAAGACCTACTGAAGCCTAACTATAAGTCTATCTGAAATACCAGAAGGGCCTCTCAAGGGTAATCACAAATGCTGTGACTCATGCTTGAAGAGCAACAGGCAAATAATATACATAGTAAGGAGGTAAATTTACAAAGAAACACGTCTAGGTTGAAGCTCTGGGTTCCTTATCATGGAAACACACCCAATAATTCTACTTGATGTATTTTAACCTATGTCTACACTGAACTGAATTTTCATCTTACTGGAAAGCCTAAAAGATCACCTAACTAGGTTAAGCCCTTGTTCTTAGAAAATTCATTGCTCTCTAGACCACAAAACAATGTGCTATTCTTAATAGATACCATTAACTGTTTTATCAGTGCCATGAACTGGGCACTAAACTTTTTAAAGAAATGCATATTTCAATGTTTAAACATACAGGGGAAAAAAAAAAAGATTATGACCACCCAGGTACCTAACAGCCAGACTGACCAGAGCATTATTTTGCCATATTTGCTTCACATCATTTTTCTCCCCAAGATTTATTAGTTACAACTAAAATCCCTACTTAGTCCCATTCCTTTCTTCCCTTTAAGTATCCATTATCTGACATGAATATGAATTATCCCAGTCCAAATTTTTATTTTTATATTTATATCCATAAACAATGCATGATTTTAAGTGTTAACTATATGGTATCATACTGTCTGCAACTTACTTTTCTACCCATTTTGATTGGAGACTGATTACTAATAAAGCTTATTCATTTAACTTAGTTTAGCATTTCATTTGATTAACATACCACATTTATCCAAACTTCTACCATGGTACTTTCAGGTTGTTTCCAAGTTCCTGTCATTACAAATAATGCAGTAATGAACATTCTCCTGATGTCTCATTTGACACAACCACAAGAATCAATATCACTAGGCTGTAGAGTACACCTATTTTCAACTTTACTACTAGGTATTGCAAATTGCCCTATAAGTGGTCATATAAACTTAAACTCCCACCTACCATATATAAGTTCCCAAAGCAATACTTTCCCAAAACGTTTCTGTGTCAAATAATTTTCTGAATGTGTTATATTCAAAATAATTTAAAGTAACAAACCAGCTTCTAGTTTATAGTTCTTGGAACAAAGACCACATCTGTATAAACACAACAAAATACATCAAAGCCAAAATATCCAATAAGACTTTCCAAAGTCATCTTTCGTTCAGTGCCCATCTATGCTAGGCATTTAATCCTAATGACTTTATAGAAATATATTAAAAAAAATTTTTTTAACCCTAAGGTAAGACATATACCTTACAATGCAACAAAGTTCCCATCTGCTTAAACATATATGTATTATATATTTATATTATAAAACAAAAGTCTTACAAAACAATACTTTTCCTTATTAATTACAACTCTATCTTTTTTTTCTAAATCTTTCTCCTCTTTCACCTGCTAAAGTGATTTCAGGACTAATGAATCAGGCCTGTAGGTTGAAAAAAACACTGCTTTGGGTGTACAATTTCCACGTTGCAGATTAAGTGAAACATAGAGATGTTAAGTAACTTTTCCAAGGTCTCGGACTTAAAACAGTGATATCTGAAATTCAAATCTGGATTCAAAAGCCTATACTTCTTGCAGTCCACAGCTTTCTCCCTGCAGTATTAATGCCAAAACCATATCAAAAGAAACCACTAATGCTTCAATTTATGCCCACATAAACCAAGGCAAAGAAAAATAAATAAATTCTATGACACTATGGTGGTATTGAATAATCAAAAAATCAAAGCTGCAAACAAGTAATATACCTATGATTTCTTTCATATACATTTATGTAAAAGTCTGAAATATCACTGCTTAGCCTCTACTTTACTTCATAGCTGTCTACCATAACAAACAGAATACTGATGAAGAATACATAAATATCCTACCTGGTCCTTGAAAAAAATTTCTGCAAGAATCAACAAAATTTACTATCTCTAAGTGTCCTTTTTTTTAATGTTTTCATTTAAACATTTATTTATTTATTTTGAGAGACGGGGAGAGAGAGAGAGAGAGGGAGAGAGGGAGAGAGGGAGACAGAGAGAGAGAGAGAGAGAGAGAGAGAGAGAGAGGGAAACCCAAACAGGATCTGCACTGTCAGCACAGAGCCTAAGGTGGGGCTCAAATTCATGTACCGTGAGATCATGACCTGAGCCAAAATTAAGAGTTGGACACTTAACCAACTGAGCTACCCAGGCATCCCCATAAGCGTCTTTTTAAACCAAAAGACAAACAAGTATGTACGTCAAACTTCAACTAACAAAGCCAATGACTAATTCTAAAGTAAACACAGTCCAAGTTACAACTGAGCACATACAGGTACTCAAATATACCTCTTTACATGTTTTCTAAATAAACAAACCTCAGACAGAACAGAGTTTACATTAATACACAATCAGATTTCTATGGTTACTATTTATCAGAAATAATTCAAGCTTAGTTATACAATGAACAGCACTAGGTCAGTGTAGCCATTTATCCACCTAATTCCTTCATTAGGCAATTAACTCTCTCACAGGCTATAGTGGAGTATAAAGAAAAAACAGGACATTAGTTAATTCACTCAGCTTAACATAACTTCAATACCTGAAACCATTATAGTAATATACCTTATCTTGCACCTAACTCACTATTTCTATTTCTTGAAATCCATTAACTACCCTACAGAGAAGCCCACAGGGAATTGCTGATACATACACACATTAAATCAGATGCTTATTTTTCTGTGTGTGTGTGTGTGTGTGTGTGTGTGTGTGTGTGTGTGTGTGTGTCCCTGCCCCCTAAATCAGATGTTTATTGAACGTTACTTATTCTGTGAAAGATTCTGTGGTCCTGTTTAAGATACCTCAAGCTAGCTACAAGCTAGAACTCAAGTCATCAAAGTGTGTGTGTGTGCACACAGGGTGAGGAAGAACATATGTGTCTGTGTGTGTGTGTGTGTGTGTTTGTGGTTTTTTGTTTTTAATATTTAGGTTGGGATAATATCTTGAAATGTTGATGCTGTAAATAAATAATGTTCAAAGTCAAACTACAAAATAGAAGTGTTATTTGCAAGTACTCTGTACAATCATTAGCATACTGATTAATCATTAGCATAATAATCAAAATATCAGTTAATGATAAGAGCTCTTACAAATCAATACAAAGCACTAATATAAAAAAATAGGTGGGGCACCTGGGTGGCTCAGTCGGTTAAAGCGTCCTCAGCTCAGGTCAAGATCTCGCAGTCAGTGAGTTCGGGTCCCACATCGGGCTCTGTGCTGTCAGCACAGGGCCTGGAGCCTGTTTCAGATTCTGTGTCTCCCCTCTCTCTCTGCTCCTCCCCCACTCATGCTCGCTCGCTCGCTCTCTCTCTCTCTCGCTCTCTCTCTCTCTCTCGGTCTCTCAAAGATGAATAAATGTTAAAAATATATATATTTTTAAAAATAGGCAAAGGGCACCAATATGTGATTCACAATGAGGATAAATGAATTTCCACTTTAACATGAAAATTTATTTAACTTCATACATGTACAAAGTACATTTAGAAAATTCATGAAATTTACAAGAAAATGAAAATAAAATATCAATAATAGAGACAGAAAAATGGATGCTGGTGAGGGTTTGGTGAGATGAGCACTCTTACACACAACTCATGAAAATATAAATTGATAGGAAGTGGTACATAAAACAAACTCCTTTTCTTTCTGCAAATTTCACAAATTATATAAAGAGACTTAAAAAATAGTCATTTGCTGAGGTCTAAAAATCCCAACTTCTGGGACTTGGTCCTTGAGATATAATTAGAAATGGAACCAGAAATTTATTGACAAGTTGTTTTGTTTTAGTGATTTTTTTTTTTTAATAGCTTACCTCCCTTCTCTGGTGGCAACAAAGCATATATAGATCTAGATCTCAAGAAAGACAGCAAGTTTTCTAGACATTATAAAATAGCATTCACAGATCATAGCAAGAAACACCTGTTACTGCCCTGAAAGACTAGAGGTTGTAAGTGACTCTAGATTGCAATTCTGCTAGAAATGGCTGGATCATTCTAACCAAAGCAACAGATACAGACAATATAAAGACTAGTTTGCCACAATCCTCAAATATCAAATATTGGTGCCTTATTTCATTTCAGTGATTTATTGTGGTTTATTTCATTACAATGATCTCTTAACAGTGAGCAAATTAGAATTATTGATATAGCAATTAATACATGATCTGGTCTATTTTGTTTATTTTTCATATACAATCTCAAATAGCTCATAAATTGCTATCATAATTTCAATAAACCATTACATTGGTACATTGTAACTTAATAGAATTTTAACATACTAGGTTTCCAAAAATCCTTTTCAGTTTCCCAAAAGTAAAGGTATAAACCCACAGAAGACTTATCAAATTCTAATCTATATGATAATATTCCACTAGGAAAAAGAAATCAGGATAAATTGCACATAAAGTATGATACAAGTTTATGTAAAAAGAAAAAAGTTTATATATATGAGTGTATATACATATATATGTATATAATGTCCCAATATAATGATTACCTTTCTCATTTTACATAAAACGTGTCTGTATTTCAGTGGAAGCCCAACTAATTAATTCCCAAGTATGTTTTATATCTTAGGTCAGGCTTATGAATAGTTTCCAGCTACTAAACTTTTCAGAACAATTATACCTACCACTCTGCACCAAGTCTTTTTTAAAACTGCATAGTAAATTTTATCTGTCAACTTGACCCTCACTCCAATCCAGTAAGACTGATACAGGTATTATCTTTCCCATTTGGACAGAAGATGATTCTGAATGAAGTTAAAAGACTTAGAGATAAAATTTTAATTACTACCTAGGTGAAACTCAAAACAGTTTTCCTGAATCCAAAATCTTAGATTTTCTATTATACCACATGTCCTCCCAAGCAAACAGAAACCACAGCTATAGTGACACTCTGATTCATAGCCATCAGTGCACCAAGTTATCTTTCCCTAAACATTACTTATAAAGATTTTTCACTTTCTAAAGCACTATCCTATATTATTAATTTTTATAGTAAGGCTGAAAAATCTGAATTCAGCTTTACAGGATGTTAAAGGAATAACTTCTGTGAGTCCAGTGCCCTCATCTGTAAAATGAGAATAAAAGATAAACTAACAAGGTTATTAGAATTAAATTATTAATGTTTACCTGCTTATTTCCAGACAGATTGGCAAAGAAGAAAGGCTCATTAGATGTTAGCTTCAGTATTTCATTGATTCTAAGATGGTAGGACATTTTCTCATTTAACAACTGAAATCAAAATGTGTCTTAAAATCAATTATGTGATTTTTTTCCCAAAGACGACACACAGGTGACCAAGAAACACATGAAAAGATGCTCAAGTTATCATTATAGAACTGCAAATCAAAAACAGTGAAATATCACCTCAAACCAGTCAGAATGGCTACTATGAAGAAGACAAGAAATAAGTGTTGGAGAGAATGTGGAGAAGAAGGAACCCTCATGCACCACTGGTGGGAAAGTAAATTGGTACAACCACTGTGGAGAACAATATGAAGGTTCCACAAAAAAAATTAAAAATAGCAATGCCACACGACCCAAAAGATATATGCATCCCTAGGTTTATTGCAGCATTATTTACAATAGCCAAGATAGGAAAGCAACACAAGTGTCCACAAATAGATCATGAAGAAAATGTGGATATATACAAAATGGAGTATTATTGAGCCATTAAAAAAAAAAAAAAAAAAAAGACGTATCTTGCTATTTGTGACAGTATGTATGGACCTAGACGGTATTCTGCTAAGTGAAATAAGTCAGAGAAAGATAAAAACTGTAGGATTTCATTTATATGTAGAATCTTAAAAAAAAAAAAAAATTTACAGGTGCATCTGGGTGGCTCAGTTGGTTGACTGTTGGACTCCTGATTTTGGCTCAGGTCATAATCCCAGGGTTATGAGATCAAGCCCTGTGTCAGGCTCCGCACTGAGTGTGGAGCCTGCTTAAACTTCTCTCTTTCCCTCCTTCTCATCCTTCTTCCCCCCCACCTCTATCTCTCCCTCTGCCCCTCCTCTGCTCATTGTCATGCACATGTTCTCTCAAAAAAAAAAAAAAATTACAAACAACAACAAAAACGGAAACAGACTCAAGTAGAGAACAAACTAGTAGGGAGGGAAGGAGGCAAGATGGGCAAAATAGGTAAAGATGATGAAGGACAGTGGGAGATACAGGCTTTCAGTTATGGAATGAGTAAGTCACGAGGATCAAAGACACAGTATAGGGAACATAGTAAATGGTAATGTAATAACACTATATGGTGACAGATGGTAACTACACTTGTGATGAACATAGAGTTGTCAAATCATTAGGTTATAATTAATATATATCATTGTGTGTCAACTACACTTCAACTTCAAAAAAAATTGAAAGCAAAAAGTCAAATATGTGTTGTAATTCAATGAATAGTATTTTTTTCTTAATGGTACATAAAATAATGACATTCCTTACAATCTCTGGCTTCCTGCAGTTGACAAAATGGGGTATATTATGATGAGTAAATGTTTACCCTGCCACCATTCCTCCACCCAAAGATCTACAAAGAGTAGATCAAATCTAGACCTCTAACCATGATCTCCCAAGTCATGTTTCCAATTGTAAAACATGGACAGACTGCAAGCACCTCAAATTTAACATGTCCAAAACAAAAATCCTCATCTCCCCTAAAGCTCTTATTCTATTTCATATCCCAATTAATGACACAATGAAAAACCTGACTCTACTTTTACCTCCTTCTTCCTCTTCCTCTCCCAGCTGAGGCCTTTTCTGTCTCTCAGTTGAAAGCAAACACTCCGTTTCTACACCTCATTTTGTTCTGCACCTCTATTTTAGAAATTATCCAACTGTATCTTGCAACATATTTAGTTGTACACATGGCTATCTCCCCATCTTGGCTATTTCTTACTCTTATATACTCAGGGTGACTAGTTCAATGCCTCACCCATACTTAAGTGTTCAATAAATGTTTATGGAATTGATCATATCCTCTTTGTAAGTTTCAGAATACTTAAGCCTCTAAAGAGAAAAAAAGTACTATCCAAGAATAAAAGTTACTACAATTTAAAAGGGAATTTCACACATAGGATCTCATTTAGAGTTTACTTCTCAACTCTAAGAGATACATTGAACAGACAGCAACACTTTGTTTTTAAATTATAACTTAATAGGGGCGCCTGGGTGGCTCAGTCAGTTGAGCGTCCGACTTCAGCTCAGGTCATGATCTCACAGCTCGTGAGTTCGAGCCCTGCGTCAGGCTCTGTGCTGACAGCTCAGAGCCTAGAGCTTGCTTCAGATTCTGTGTCCCCCTCGCTCTCTCCGTCCCACCCCTGCTTGTCCTCTCTCTCTTTCAAAAATGAATAATCATAAAAAAATTTTTAATTATAACTTAATAGTCAAAAGGCTTGCTGAAAGTTTTCAGTGACAGAAAAAATTCAAACTCAAATCTAATTACAAATCCTGTGCTTTCAGTTTACAAAGTTCTTCTGCCCCTGCCTCAGTCTCATTCCCACTCAATTTCCACCCTAATATACAAGGGCCCCATAGTTGGGCTATACCTATCTCTCTAGCCTCATTTTAACCCATGTTTTCTCTTTCTTTGTGTACACCAGCAATATTTGCCTTCTTTCAGCTCCTCATCCTCAACACAAGGCCTTTATACATACTATTTCCTCTGCCTAGAATATGCTTTTCCTTCCTTCGCCAGGTTAAGGCCTCCTTTTCCTCCAGATCTCAGTTCAATCTTCATTAGGTGAGGCTTCTCTGAACTGGACAGGTAACTTTCCCCGTAACATGTTGTCTTAACTCACCTTTGTAGCACAGATCATGGTTGTATTTTTTTCTACTTGTAATTTTAATTGGTATGACTCTTCTTTGCTTAATGTCTAGCTCTCACTAATCTGTGTAACTTTCAAGAAGGCAGGGTTGTCCGTTTTTTAATCACAATCCTGCCCCCTAGTACCTACAATAGCTGCTTGAAAGAATGAACGAATGAAACCTTTAGCACCCTTCTCAAACTTGCTAAATCATCCCCACCATCTCATTTTCAGCTGCTAATCTTTCATCCTAGTTTATAGGGAAATCAGTCATCATCTCTCCTTTACCCCCATCTCATCTTTAAGTTTTATTTAAGCAATCTCTACACCCAATGTGAGGCTTGAACTCATGACCCAGAGATCAAGAATTCCATGCTCTACTGACTGAGCCAACCAGGCACCCCTACCCCATCTCATCTTGACTTTCCCCTTCAAGCTCCAAAACATCCAAATTTCATCTCTCTTGAGACCACATTCAACCCTTCTCTTTACTGCAATTCTTCTGAATGAGTACCATACACTTCCTAATTCCATTTTGCTTCCCAAATACTCCTCAACCACTGTAATATGATGCCTACTCTCCCTCTACTGTAATGAAACTGCTCTAGTCTTCAAGTCCAGTGAACTAGGTTGGTTGGTTTTACCTTCAACCAGTATCACATATCTCTAGCGTCCAATCATTCCTTCTTGAAATTCTCTCTACTCCAGGCTTTAGGCAATGACAGCATTCTCTATCTTCCTGTAGTTCTGACCAGACCTATCAACACTTCTGCCCATTAGCTCATTTTTCTCCTTTTTTATCCTCCAGACAAGCAAAGTTATTCAAGCTAGTGGCTTTACTTCCAAATACCTACAACTTTCAAATATTTACCTCTAATGTACACTTCTCTATTAACTATAGATCTACATTTTCTTCAGGTACTATTTAAGGGTCATCTGCAAGAAGACTGATACTTTCAACTCAACATATATTATAGGTAACTTACCATATCCATAAACTCAATTGAACCTAACAAATTTCCTTCCTCTCTGTTTTTTGTTCCTTAACTGAGAAATCTAGGATGACTTCCAGCTTCCTGACTTAGATGAATGAGGTCACAGAGCTAGATGAGAACCAATACCATTTTTAAAGTAAAAAAAAAAAAAAAAAAAAAAAAAAAAAAAGTGCTCTTTCTAGCCCTGGGATAGTGCCAATCATTTTCAAGACAATTATTTGAGCAACACTCTGCTATAGGTATTTTCATTATCTCTAGTACTAGCTCCTTAGTCCAAGGCACTATCCATCTCTCACCTCGACACTCCAAGTAGGCCCCTTCTTCCAGTGTTGCTACCCATGGCTTCCCACACCAGTTCATTCACCACAAAGTTGCCATTTGTAAAAACATAAGTCAAAGCACTGCTCTTGCTTTGCTCTTGCTTAGAGCCGTTCAGTTAAGTGCAATGCTGTTTAGAATAATCAAACTCTTTGGTATGACCTAGTATGATCATTAGTCTCTGCCTACCTCTCTATATACCATACTTCCTTCCAATAATCCCTTTTCTCCTTCCCCTCAAAATATTTGCTTCCAATCCACTCTGCCTAAAAAACTTACCTCAGATCTCTGACTGATGAGTCCTTCTCATCATTTTGGTCTCAGCTCAAATGCCACCTCAGTGAGGCCTTCCTGGACAATCCTATTTCCTCCCATTCAGATCACTCTCAGTCCCTTACCTTACTTTCTTCACTGTACTTATTTTCTGAGGTTTATTATTCATTTATTTTATTTTGGTTTCTTCTTTTAATAGAATGAAATTCCATTAAGAATAGGAACTCAAGGGGGCACCTACCTGACTGGCTCAGTCCAAAAAGCACACAACTCTTGATCTTGGAGTTGTTCAAGCCCCACATTAGATGTAGAGATTATAAAAGAATAAACTTTAAAAAATAAAAATAAAAAAATAATGACAAACTTAAAAATAAATGGGAACTTAAGGAGCAGCTGGCTATCTCAGTCGGTAGAGCATACAACTCTTGATCTCAGGCTCATGAGTGAGGTGACTCACATTGGTCCAAAGGTAACCTGAATAAATAAAACTTCAAAAAACAAAGAATAGGAACTTAATACTTTTGATGTGGAAATTAAGATTCAATGAGATTAAGTAACATATGTAAGGGGGACATAACTCCTAGGTGGTAGAGATGTGTATTTACCAACTCCAGTCTAAAACCAAAGCTTTTTAACATCTACCCTGTATTACAGTAGCAAAAACATAGTTGAGACTAAACAGCTAGAAAGATAAACTGGAGAGAATGATCAGATAGGTGACAAAGTTAAAGATTCCAAAAGCAGAGCATGAACGGGGGTTGGGGGCACCTAGGTGGCCAAGCAGAGGTTAAGCAGTTAAGCAACTGACTCTTGATTTCAGCTCAGGTCATCTCAAGGTTAGGGAGTTCCAGCCCCACATTGGGTTCTGCGCTATGACAATGCACAGCCTGCTTGGGATATTTTCTCTTTCTCTCCCTCTCTTCTTCCCTCCCTCCCTCCCTCCCTCCTTCCCTCCCTCTCTCCCTCCCTCTCTCTACCTCTCTCTCTCTCTCTCCCTCCCTCTCTTCCTCTTCCTCTCCCCCTCTGCCCCTCCCATGAGCTTTATCTCAAAATAAACAAACTTTAAAAAAAAAAAAAGAAAAGAAAAAGAAAGGCAGAGCCCCAATCCAAGGAGTGACATGTTTTACAATGTGATCATGGGTGTGGATGGCTGAAATGAGGTGGAGATAGATGTATCATTTACCCCTTCCTCCTCAGCAAACATTTTATCCTTTTAGACATGAAGGTCCTATAAATCTGAGTCACAACTAGTAGATTGAAATCATGTTAAGTGAGCTAGCCATTTGATTAAATCATTTTTAGCCCCCTTTAATCACATATAAAAGCAATTATCTTCCCATTGCCCAACTGCCAGTCTTTCTTTAGCTTCTAGGCGAATCTTCCTCATGCACTGTCCTCTAGCCTCTCAACATCACATACAATAAAACACTATAAAAATTAATAAAGCAAACAGTTCCAAGAGAAAATTAACAGCCCAACACAATCCATAGTCCTATCTGTTCTCCATTTCCAAGTAAGTACTTACTGCAGAAGCAGCAATAGAAAACAAAACAGATTTTTCTTGGAAATCTTTATTTCCTAATGGCTTAGAACTGCTTTTCCCTATTTATAAGATTCTTTAAAAGATAGTTGGTATACAACACCCTAACACAAACTTGTTCCTGTCATATTGACTTTTTTTTAACCACTGTGGAGGTCACTAACATAAAAAGAAGCCCTCATAACTGTTTTCCTTTGATGCCATGGGTCTCTCACACATTCAGTGGATAGATGCTTTTGGAGCTAGCACTTGAGAATGAACATTTTATTTTTATTGAAGAAAATAAATAGAAAAATGAAATAGTTTCCTTGGTAAGTTGAACTCAAAATTCTACCAAATGTCTACATTTTTATTCCATTTCTCAGTAATCACAGAAAGAATCTTGACAAAGCAGGAAATGAAAAGCTGGTTACCTAACTTTCCTCATGCAGAGCAGTTACACCTAAGTATTCTACACAGAAGGAAATAGGGCTTATTTTTAAAAGACTAGAAAAATGGATTTCACTGCTTTTCTGCAATAGTTCAAATCTCATCAAGAAATTTTAATCTACATTCAATCTAAATTACTCCTGTTTTAAGTGTCTTTAATTTCTCCCTCTCTCCCCCACTTAATCTACACACTGTCACCAGATTAATAAATACACTAAAACAGTGCTTTCATCATGTCAGACAGATTCAAATTTAACAAACCCATAGCATGATACTATCTCAGCCACTGGGAAAAACATTCTATTTAGTCCTTACAACACTCCTATTATGCAGAATATCTGAATGGTTTTTAAATATCTCCCACAAGGTGCTTATTAGTCACAGGGGGCAGAGAGGAAATGGGGGGGGAGGGAGGAGTCAAACAATATTTGACCAAGTAATCAAAATTTGTATCACCAACAAATGACAATGTGTACATTCTGATGTTGATACCCTGAGAAGGACACAACATGAACTATGTAGTTCTCCAGTTCAGGATGCTTAACATCAGACAAACCAAAAAACTGACAAACATTCTACTACAAAAGGACAGGGGCTTGTATTCTTTAAAAAACAAAAAACAAAAACAAAAAAGCCAACGTTCAAAAAAAAAAAAAACTTTTTAAGACTGTGGAAATGTTCCATATTGAAAGAGGCTAAAGACACATAACCACTAAATGTAAATGCCAACTCAGACTGGATTCTATAACTGGAAAAGAAAAATGTTATAATGGACGTTTGACAATTGGGACAACTTGTTCACCTCTACATTCTCAGTGTGTCCAATGGTGCCTGACATATACAAAGCTGATAAATACTTCGGAATAACTTCTCTCTTTAGAAAAATGGTATTCTTTTTTAAAAGTATGTAATGCCATTAAGTTCAGGGACCAAGCTATTATCTTTGATCAACATCAAAAACACTAACTCAGTATTTCTTTCAATAAAATCATGGCCACAAATTTTAGTCTTAAATGTGAGAAAGCATCTCAACATAATGGATTTATTCACATCATTAAAAAAAATTATCAAGCCTGTAGGATTAACATGTAAAAGTTATGTATTAATGCCTGTGAAATGGTTTGATAACCTGGCCAAATGCTGAGAACTAAGGGCCATTCAATTCTCTTTTTTTTTTTTTAATATCAGAAAAAATTACTAGGAAAGTAAATTGATAGATTTTGGAAAACTGTTTCATATTATCATACACAAAACCATGACCCAGAAATTTTAATCCCAAATATATATACACCCCTCTGAAATACACACAAGGTAGGACCAAAAGATATAAATGTAAGATGAGAGGCACCTGGGTAGCTTAGTTGGTTAAGTGTCCGATTTCAGCTCAGGTCATGATCTCACAGTTCATGAGCTCAAGCCCCACATCTGTCTCCCTGTTGTCAGTACAGAGCCCACTTCAGATCCTGTTTCCTGCTCTCTCTGCCTTTCCTCCACTCATGTTCTCTCTCTCTTGCTCTAAAATAAACATTTAAAAAGTAAATAAATGGTTAGATGAGAAAAAAATGTCCAAAGACAAATAAATTGTGGTATATTCATACAATGAGATACTACACAACAATTAAAATTGAACTATCACTATATGCATCAAGCAGAAACATCTGACAAGCATGTTAAGCCAACAAAACCAGTCCAAAAGAAATACTGTATAATTCCATTTATGAAAAGTTCAATGTCAATTACATCTTGGTTTTTTAAAAAGTTCAAAAACACGGGTACCTGGGTGGCTCAGTTGGTTAAGCGTCAGACTTCAGCTCAGGTCATGTTCTTGCGGTTTGTGAGTTCAAGCTCCAAATCAGGCACTGGGGCCCACGTTGGATCTTAAGTCTCCACCTCTCTCTCTGCCCCTCCCTGCTTGCAGGCACACGTGCACACTCTCTCCCTCTCTCTCTCAAAAATAAACATTTTTTTTTTAAAGTTCAAAAACAAGCAAAATTCTATGCTCAATTTTCCAGTGAATCTAAACGTGCTCTAAGAAAATGAAGTTTACGGGGTGCCTGGGTGGCGCAGTCGGTTAAGCGTCCGACTTCAGCCAGGTCACGATCTCGCGGTCCGCGAGTTCGAGCCACGCATCGGGCTCTGGGCTGATGGCTCAGAGCCTGGAGCCTGTTTCCGATTCTGTGTCTCCCTCTCTCTCTGCCCCTCCCCTGTTCATGCTCTGTCTCTCTCTGTCCCAAAAATAAATAAAAAACGTTTGAAAAAAAAATTTTTAAAAAGAAAAGAAAATGAAGTTTACTAAAACAACAAAAACAAAAAAATAAAAGAAAATGAAGTTTACTAGGGCACCTGGCTGGCTCAGTGAGTAGACCACACAACTCTTAATCTTGGAGTTGGGAGTTCATGCCCCACATGGGGTGTAGAGATTAAAAATAAAATCTTTAAAAAATAATAAAATATGGGGCACCTGGGTGGCTCAGTTGGTTGGGCATCTAACTTCGACTCAGGTTATCATCTCATGGTTCAGGAGTTCAAGCCCCACATCAGGCTCTGTGCTGACAGCTCAGAGCAATGGAGCCTGCTTCAGACTCTTTGTCTCCCTCTCTCTCTGCCCCTCCCTTGCTCATGCTGTCCCTCTCTCTCTTTCTCTCTCAAAAATAAATTTAAAAAATAAAATGAAAATAGGGGTGCCTGGAGTGATTCGGTCAGTTGAGTGTCCTACTCTTGATTTCAGCTCAGGTCATGATACTAAGGTTGTAGAATCGAGCCCTAAGTTAGGCTCTGCACTACGCATGGAGCCTGCCTAAGATTCTCTCTCTCTCCCTCTGCCCCTCTCCTCAGTTCATGCTCTCTCAAAAATAAATTAAATATTTTTAAAAATGAAGTTTAGGGTGCCCTGGGTAGCTCAGTCAGTTAAGCATCTGACTTTGGCTCAGGTCATGATCTCACTGTTGGTGAGCTCGTGCCCTGCTTTCTCTCTCTTTGCTCCTCATGGGATTCTCTCTCTGCCCCTCCCTCACTTGTGCCCTCTTTCTCTCAAACAAAATAAATTAAATGAAGTTTATTAAAAAAAAAAAAATACTGCCACGCCTAGGTGGCTCAGTCTGTTAAGCATCCAACTTTGGCTCAGGTCCATCTCATGGTTCCTAAGTTCACGCCCGGCATCAGGCTGTCTGCTGTCAGCACAGACCCCACTTCAGATCCTCTACGCACCACCGCCCCCCCACCATCTCTGCCCCTCTCTCTCAAAAATAAAATAAACATTTTGAAAAATAATAAAAATAGGAGCCCCTAGGTGGCTCAGTCGGTTGGGCATCCTACTTCAGCCCACAGCTCAGATCATGATATCACAACTCAGGAGTTCAAGCTCCTAGTTGGGCTCTGCGCTGACAGGTCAGAGCCTGAAGCCTACTTCTGTCTCTCTCTCTCTCTCTCTCTCTCTCTCTGCCCCTCCCCCACTCACAAGCACGAGCACACATTCTCTCTCTCATATAAATAAACATTAAAAAAAGTGTTTTAAGGGGCGCCTGGGTGGCTCAGTCGGTTAAGCGGCCGACTTCGGCTCAGGTCATGATCTCGCGGTCCGTGAGTTCAAGCCCCGCGTCGGGCTCTGGGCTGATGGCTCAGAGCCTGGAGCCTGTTTCCGATTCTGTGTCTCCCTCTCTCTCTGCCCCTCCTCCGTTCATGCTCTGTCTCTCTCTGTCCCAAAAATAAATAAACGTTGAAAAAAAAATTTTTTTTTAAAAAAAGTGTTTTAAATAAAATAAAAATTAAAAATACCAAGCTAAACTACTCTGCTGTTACAGTCAGATAATGTTAGCTTTGGGAAAGTGAGAGGAAGTAATGATTGACAGGAACACTAAGAAGGGCATCTGAGGTATTAGTGTTCTCTCTCTTGACCACAGTAATGGTCATGTGTATGTGTTCACTTTGTGATAATTCAGTGAGCCATACACCTAAGATTTTTGTACTTTTCTGTACATATGCTACAAACCAAAAAAGTTTTAATATATAAAGAGCAAATCTTCCCTGACCTTTAATAATGACAGTCAACAGGACTATATAAAACATTCCCCAAACTTAAAGAATCTTACTTTAAAAGTTAGAAAAACTAGGGGCGCCTGGGTGGCTCAGTCACTTGAGCATCCGACTTCGGCGCAGGTCAAGATCTCACAGTTTGTGGGTTCGAGCCCTGCATCAGGCTCTGTGCTGACCGCTTACTCAAAGCCTGGAGCCTGCTTCAGATTCTGTGTCTCCTTCTCTCTCTGCCCGTCCCCAGTTCACGCTTTGTCTCACTCTGTTTCTCAGAAATAAATCAATGTAAAAAAAAAAAGTTAGAAAAACTAGTGCAGTATCTCCCCACTCCAGTAAGAACTTATTCTGCTTATCCTAAATCAAACCTAATAGTCCTAATAAATTCTGGGTTTACCTAAGAAAGGAGATCTTGGGTTTGGGGTTTTGTGTGTGTGTTTGTTTGTTTTTAACTTTTATTTGCATTTATTTTATGCTGATTTACTCCCACCCTAAGTTTTTGTTTCTTCAGGGATAGCTTTTTCTTCTGCGCAATCTCCTCTTCCCTTTAGGAACAATCTACTCTTCTTAAGGATCATCTCAATGTGGCAGGGAGAGCTCATGTATGAGTTTAATCCAACCATGATCTCTATAAATTCTGCATCTCATCTTGAGGCTTTGTTCACTCGATGTGCTCAATGATCAGAGAATCTACACCTAATCCTTAAGTTCAGCATTACTCTCTGCATTTTTAAGCATGTGCAATAAAAATTCAGTACTTTTTTTGGGCCACCAATGCTGTGTCCAGCCCCACTGTTTGGCCTGGGCACACCTACAAATTCCACCATTGTAGCCATGGACCAGCACACGTTGCTTCAGTAAAGTTCCATCTTTCAGGTACTTGGTGGCTTTTCTGATATGCATACCCTTGATGGCCTGGGCAGTTTCATTTGCATTCTTAAAGTGAACATGAAGATTTGAACCTCCTGATTTGCATGATTTTGTAGGGTTTTCTGGGTCAAGGGAACAGCGAACCATTTTCAGAGATCACCTCAGGCAGCTTACAGGAAGAGAGAAGAAAGGAGAGGTTTTAAAACCTATCTAGATTCTGGGGCTCCTGGGTGGCTCAGTCGGTTAAGCGTCCAACTTTGGCTCAGGGCATGATCTCGAGATTTGTTAAGTTTGAGCGCCACATCAGGCTCTGCACTGTCAGTGCTTAAGATTCTCTCCCTCTCTGCCCCTGTCCCACTCACACTCTCTCAATAACTTAAAAAACATAAACAAAACAAAAAACCTATTTAGATTCCTAGGACTCTTATCTGCTATATAGATATGTATCATAAACAGGCAGAGAGAAGGTAGTCAACAAATATTTACTAATGACAAATAGCCCAAACTTTAAACAAATTCACATAGCAAAGTCTAAAATACATAGCACAGGCAAAACCCAATTCACTGGCTCAAAGTACAACTTCCAGAAATCCCACTTACAGAACATACTGCTTTTAAGGACAAGAACAATTTATGACAACAGCTATCCGTGGCAGAGGTCATTGGTCCTTCGCCCTTTTACTGCTGCCTGGCTCAGACAAGACACTATTAATTTCCTGATGCCATAGCTAAATGAAAGGAACCCAGCAGCAATTCTGCTTTTAAGGGCAGAGACTACTCAAACCATGGTGTGATGGAAACCCGGCAGCAAGGAGTTAGCTGAGGCAGATGACAATGTTAGGGGAAAAAATAAGGTGTAAAGAAAATACTTGACCAATCTGCTCTTATACCTAAAAATTCTAAAATCATTACTATTTCTACTTTCCACAGTGGCAGTAAACCAAAATATATCTAAGGTCCCCCACAGCCTAAAATTGACCTACAATCAATATTGTCCTGAATGTCCATCAGAATTCACTAAGAGTTTCCCAGTATTATTCTATCAGTCAACTAGGTAATCGGTGATGATAAATAAGTTTTTTTTTAATTTTTAAGGTTTATTCATTTTTTCAGAGACAGAGCGTGAGTTGGGGAGGGGCAGAGAGAGAGGGAGACACAGAATCTGAAACCGGCTCCAGGTTCTGAGCTGTCAGCACAGAGCCAGATGCAGGGCCTGAACTCACAGACGGCAAGATCATGAACTGAGCTGAAGTCAGACGCTTAACCAACTGAGCCACCCAGGTGCCCCTAAATATAAGCTTTTCTAAGGGTGAGCCAATGTAACAGACTTGGTATACTTCTCATCACTAGTGGTATTATTTTGTTCTGACCGACTGATTTTATTATTTGAGAGAGAGCATGTGCAAGCAGGGGAGAGGAACATAGGGAGAGAGAGAAACTTAAGCAGGCTCCAAGCTCAACACAGAGCCTGACGCAGGGCTCGATCCCACAACCCTGGGATCATGCATGACCTGAGCCGAAATCAAGAGTAGGATGCTCAACAAACTGAGCCACCCAGGCTCCCCCTGTTCTGTTTTTAAAACACAAGTAATTCATGTTCAATATGCAAAACAAAATGTTTTTGCAAAAATACTTCTGGAAGTGTATTTTTTTAATTTAAATTCTAGTTCATTTACAGTGTAATATTAGTTTCAGGTATACAATATAGTGATTCAACACTTCCATACATCACCAGGTGCTCATCACAAGTGTATCCTAAATCCCCACCACCTATTTAACCCATCCCTCAACCCAATTCTCTGGTAACCATTAGTTTGTTCTCTATAGTTAAGAGTCTGTTTCTTGGGGAGCCTGGGTGGCTCAGTCGGTTGAGCGTCACACTTCAGCTCAGGTCATGACCTTGCAGTTTGTGAGTTCGAGCCCCAAGTCAGGCTCTGTGCTGACAGCTCGGAGCCTGGAGCCTGCTTCAGATTCTGTGTCTCCCTCTCTCTCTGACCCTCCCCCATTCATGCTCTGTCTCTCACATAAATAAACATTAAAAAAAAATTTTTTTTAAAGAGTCTATTTCTTGGTTTGCCTCTCTTCCCCCCCCCTTCGCTCATTTGTTTCTTAAATTCCATGAGTGAAATCATATGGTATTGGTCTTTCTAGGATTTTGCTTAGTATAATGCTCTCTAGCTCCATTCACATCATTTCAAATGGCAAGATTTCATTCTTTTTTTGTGGCCAATATTCCATATTATATATCTCCACATCTCTTTATCCATTCATTGATCAATGGACACTTGGGCTGTTTCCATAGTTTGGCTATTACAGATAGCACTGATATAAACATTGGGTGCATGTATCAATATGGAAGATAATTTTAAAATAGTACAAAGAAGGTCACCTGGGTGGCTCAGTCATTAAGCATCTGACTTTGGCTCAGATCATGATCTCACGGTTGACAAGCAAGAGAGCCCTGCCTCGGGTAAAACACGGGAGCCCCGCCTCGGGTAAAACACGGGAGGGATATTTTCATATTTTCTTTCCTTCCTTTCTTCCCTTTCCTTCCTTCCTTTCTCTCTCTCCTTTCTCCCTCCCCCCGCCCCCCCCCTTGGATTCTCTCTCCCACTGCTCCTCACTCACTTGTGCCTCTCTCAAAAAATAAATGGTACAAAAAAGATTAAAAAAAAAAAAGACAAGCACATGAAATCACAGGTCAAACTTAAAAGCTGAGGTCTTTGGTCTTATTGGTAGGCATAAAATATTACCTATTGGTAAAGACCTGCCTCTCATAGAAGATGCTGATCTGAGATGATGAGGCATATGATTTGCTAATGGGTCCAGCTGAGTGTCATTATACCAAGAACACAGCAATGAGCAAATCACACACAAAGTCCAGGAGGAAAGCTGATAGGAGATCTCCAAATATAACAAAACCACATACAAGGATGTTCCTGGTAGCATTGTTATAGTAGCAAAATGAAAAAAAAAAAATTACATCCATCAATATGAAATTGGTTGAATTATATATGCTTGTAAAATGGAATACTCAGGGTGCCTGGGTGACTCATTCAGTTAAGCATCCAACTCTTGATTTTGGCTCAGGTCATGAGCACTCCTGCCATGTGCTCGCTCTCTTCTAAAATAAACTTTAAAAAAATGGAATACTCTGTAGCTATTAAAAAGAATGATTTAGGGGCGCCTGGGTGGCTCAGTTGGTTAAGCATCTGACAGGTCATGATCTCACGCCTTGTGGGTTTGAGGCCCATGTCAGGCTCTGTGCTGACAGCTCGGAGCCTGGAGCATGCTTCGGATTCTGTCTCCTCTCTCTGCCCCTCCCCTGCTCATGCTCTGTCTCTCTCAAAAAGAAATAAACATTAAAAAAATTTTTTTTAAAAGAATGATTTAGATTCATAGAAGGTGATAGGAAAATTAAGGGGTTTTTTTTTTAACGTTTATGTATTTTTGAGACAGAGACAGAGCATGAACGGGGGAGGGGCAGAGAGAGAGGGAGACACAGAATTGGAAGCAGGCTCCAGGCTCTGAGCCATCAGCCCAGAGTTCGACACGGGGCTCGAACTCGCGGACCGCGAGATCGTGACCTGAGCCGAAGTCGGCCGCTTAACCGACTGAGCCACCCAGGCGCCCCGGAAAATTAAGTTTTTTAAAGAGGGGAGTATTGTATAATTCAGTTGTAGATTGTATATATTCATATGTAATGAAAATTTCTAGGATATCCAAGAAACAGTAAAGAGTAGTTACCTATAAGAGAACAAGGAGTAGCAGAGTGGAGAACTTTTTACTTTCACTTCACATCCTAAACTGTTTCAATTTATCATGCATATATACCACCATTACAATAAAAAAAATGAAAGCAATGAAAAAAAAGTTAATGGAATGGTAGTGGTAGGAATATGATGATTTTTGTTTTCCTTTTTATACTTTCTTGCATTTTCCCAATTTTCTTTTTTTAACGTTTTATTGGGTTTTCTTTTAATGTTTATTTTTGAGAGAGAGCACAAGGAGGGAAGGTGGAGAGAGAGAGAGAATCTGAAGTAGCCTCCACACTGTCATGGCAAAGGTCAACACAGGGTTTGAACCCAGGAACTGTGAGATCTTGACCTGAACCAAACTCACTCAACTGACTGAGCCACCCACTCGACTTTCCCAATTTTCTCTAATTAACAATGTATTGGGGCACCTGGCTGATTCTGTCAGAAGAGCATATGATTCCTGATCTCAGGGTACTGAGTTCAAGCCCCACACTGGGCATATAGATTACTTAAAAATAATTAAAAAAAAAAAAAAAAGCATTAGCACATATTGCTTTTTATATCCCCAAAACTATTTTTTTGTTTTTGATTTAACAAGTGTAACTTCTGGCTCAAATGAGGGAGGGGGATTCATAGCTCAATTATAAATATTGTGGCAATTACAAAGAAATATGGAAAGACTTCATTCTCAAAATGAATATCATTTGTTTGGAAAACCTATCATGAACACCTAGATGCCAGAAGTTAAAGAAAATCCTTGATTTAGCTTACTGGAGTTGCTCATGTGGTACTAACCCCTAAGGAAGCAAAGAGATGGCAGTATTATGAGGAAGTTGTGCCAAATTTTTAAGGAAGAACTAAGTGAATTCTATGAAAGGATGTTTTCTTAAAATTTATCAAGTCCTGGGGCACCTGGGTGGCTCAGTTCGTTAAGCGTCGGACTTCAGCTCAGGTCACGATCTCACAGTCTGTGAGTTCGAGCCCCGCGTTGGGCTCTGTGCTGACAGCTCAGAGCCTGGAGCCTGCTTCAGATTCTGTGTCTCCCTCTCTCTCTGCCCCTTCCCCACTCATGCTCTGTCTCTCTCTGTCTCAAAAATAAATAAAAACATTTAAAAATTTTTTTAAAAAAATTTATCAAGTCTAACCTCCCACCCAATGTCGACATCTCTTTTAGAACACCCTTACCACTCAATTTCTACTTAAAATATCCTAAGTCAAAAAAAAAAAAAAAATCCTAAGTAGTCCATTGCCTTCAAAAACAACTCTAATTGTTGGGGCACCTGGGTGGCTCAGTCGGTTGACTGTTCGACTTCAGCTCAGGTCATGATCTCTCAGTCTGTGAGTTCAAGCCCCACGTCGGGCTCTGTGCTGACAGCTCAGAGCCTGGAGCCTGCTTCAGATTCTGTGTCTCCCTCTCTCCTTGCCCCTCCCCTGCTCATGCTCTGTCTCTCTCTGTCTCAAAAATAAATAAAAACACTTAAAAAAAATTAAAAAAAAAAAAGAACAACTCTAATTGTTAACGTTCTTCCTTACATTACACTAAAATCTAGCTTCTTATAATTTTCAATCACTGGCCCAGCTGTCCCAGTTCTGTCCTCTGGAATTAAGTTTTTTAAACAATTTTTATTATCTTCATCTCCCTCTTTAATCGTCTCAAAACTAAATCTCTCAATTCCTCAAATTGTTTCTACACCCTTCATCATTCTAATTACTTTCCTATAAAGAAATTCTAGTTTCTCAATGTGCCTCTTAGAATCAAATACTCCAAATGAACACAAAATTCCAGATCTGATCTGACCACTCTCATTACCTTCTTTGTCTGGGTCACCATAAACAGTATAAGACTAGTTGCCAGGCAGTATACAATTCATTGTCAAATTAGTGGTACTGTTCATACCACAAATGATTTATGTTTAAAGGAGTTCAGAGGTTAAAGAGTGTAAAGGAGAAAAAGACCACAGTGGACAGGAACTTAGGAAGTTTTCAACAACAACAAAAAGGTAGACTCTAAGTCGAGAAAGGAATAATACATTTTTGATAAGCAGAAAATTCAAAAAGAATATTTTTGGGGGTACAAATGCAGAACAGGAATGAGCAAAGTTAGTGCTAGAGCTAAGTATCTGCATAAGGATAAGCAAGAATATAGGGCCAAAAAGGAGAGCCCTTAACCTGTAGGCAATAAGGAATGATTAATGAGTTAGATCAAGAAACTGACTTCTTTAGATGTCTGGGGATAATTAAATACCAGTTTGCCAATTTCTACATCAGTTTTTACAACTGTTTGAACTTTGACTACAGGGAAAAAAATCTCTAATTCAATTCTACTCCAAGATGAACTGAAATTGAGTTATACAATATCATTACATAGGCTTATCTCATAATATGAACAACATTCCTATCTGCCAAAATATAACACAAGGAATATCATTTTAGAAAGATTTATTTTGATCCATTTCTGTAAGTTTCCCCAGAACGAATACTTTACCATTTAATATGAATACTTCTCTACAAGGTAGCTACTTGTTTCAGTAATTAATAATCTTCAAGATCTTCATTCAAAAAACAATGACCTGCTGGCCTCCAATCCCTCAGGTTCAAAAGAAGAGAGATTCCACTAATATAACATGAATAAGGAAAGAAGAGGTTAGCTAAATAGCAGAATTTCTAGACAATGAAAGTTGACCCATATTAGAACAAATGAAAATAGCAGCAGCTCCTTCTCTGAAGTTATTTAAATTCAATTAAATAGGAATTTCTGGTTTAATAGTGTTCCTGCCTAAAGTGTCTTTCATAAAGACTAGCATTGTAATAAGGTATGGCAGTAGGGATTTTAACTGTCCAAGGGACATTGCAAAACCCAACCTCTCCCAAATCCTGCCACTCAACAGCAGGGATCTAAAGGAATAAATAGATTCCCAGCTGCTGAGAGAAAACATCTTACTAAAAGCAAAGCAAAATTCTCATTAATGAAAAATCAACCATGAAGAAAAAAAATTATCTCGTAATCCCTGGAAATAGCCAAATCCATTTTGGGTTAATGCAGATTTAACAAAAACAGAGGAAGAGAACAGAGCAAAACAGTTCCCTTTGCCAGTAGCTGAGGGAAACACCTATCAGGGAAATCACAAATAACAATGCTTCTAATCCACTGAGCCAAAAGAAATATGAACTCTATCTAGTGAACAGTACCAGGAAAATGCCCTTGTAGATAAATTCTCCCTCTCACCATCAAGCCACCTTATCCTATCTTGTTCAACACCATTATGATAGGCCATAACTTGAATTTTCCAAGATCAAATTCAATGGGTAATCCAAACCCTGTTTTTTTCTGATGAGATAATCTCTAAAATCACAGTCCTCACATGCATGTATTTATTCAAAGCCAGCGTTGAGCTTCTGTATCAGGCACCAGGAATACAAAAACCAGTAACAAACAGTCTCTACCCTCACGGAGCTTAATCCATGCACCTTGCCTCATCTTAAACCCCAAAGCTCTTGCCTTAAAATACCTTCTTAGAGGGGCCAACTGTTCTCAGTGAAAAAGCAATAAAGGCCCTTTAGTTACTGTAATAAAAGCTAATGAATATACACATAAATCATACGTCTTATGTTCGCTCCAAAAAGGAGAGAAGACAACACAACTTTCCAAGTCGAATATGAGAATAAACTTAGCCTAGACTACAAAGAAGCCGGGAACGAGACAAGCAACAGAGGGGTGTAAGCGAAGAAATACACTAGAAGAAGGGATGTGACCGCTGTACCACATTGCGTTCAAACAACGATAAAAAGAACCTGCTACTAAGCCGCCTTTAGTTTCAAGGTGCAGGGAGAAGGAAAAAAAGAAGGGGAGACTGCCTACTCTTGAACCAACTATTCGCGGTCACCTAGCTAGTCCACTCTCACTAGACAAGAGCGCCAGTCACTGTTTAATAGGATCTGGGCCTGCCAGCCAACAACTCTGTCACATGGCCACTGGAATGGAGAGGTTAACAGTCCCTCACGTGAGAGTGAGGAAAAATAAGAGTGGAAAGAACTCTTTAAATGTTTATAAATGAGTTAACATAATCTACCCCCGAGGCACGGACGAGAAGTGAAGTTTGGAAAAGGTGGTACAGCAATGCCCACTGGAAGCTTGCGGGGACCCTTCGGCGGCCCCCGTCTTCCTCCCACCCTGCCACAGTCCACACACTCACCGCGCACACAGAGCAGCGACATGGCCGAGGCGCTGGCAAGTCGCCGCCGCACCCGGCAGCTCCCTCTTTCCTCTCAGCAGGTGCCGCGGCTGTTCCCGTAATCGGCCCCACAGGTCTGACCTCTCCACATGGTCCCCGTGGCAGGCAGCGTCCCGCCGCTCCCTTGAACCCGCTTCAATTCTCAACGTCTGACCGCACTCCCGATAGCTGTGAGTACGGGCAAGCAGGCAGGAGACTGGGCGCGGCACCACGGCGCCATCGCTAGGAGGCAGGAGCTACCGGGACTCTCTCCCACCCAGCCTTCACCCCTCCGGGATTCCGAAGAGCTCCTAGAAGGAGCCAACCCGTGGCGCTCCGCCTCTCAGCCAATCAACTCACGCCTAGTCCGCCGACCCCTCCTCCCATAAGCCCATAAGAGGTGGGGTTTCCTTCCTCTTTCCCTACGTGCAAGAAGACAGCTCCTCCCTCTAATAAGGCTTGGAACTGAGAGGGCGGGGCTTCCCCACACCTGTGTCAGGAGATAACTGAAGCCCTCTGCTCCTCCCACGTGGACAGAGCTCCCACCCAAGATTCTTTTGATTGAAGAATTTTCATCGGACTTCTTTAAAGAGTCTATCCATTGGAGCCCACCGAGCACCTACTTATGGTAATTTAACAAGATCGTACCACGGGCAAGTTTTAATTACCAACTACAGAAAAAAAAAAAGGAAAATAACTGAGTGAGCATAAAGTAAAATGTTTGGAGACTTCAGTTCTGTTTGTTTTATTTATTTTTGAAGGGGGGGTGGGGGACAGAGGAGCCAAAGCGGGCTCTGCACTGACAGCAGCAAGCCAGATTTGGGGCTCCAACTCACCAACCATGAGATCATGACCTGAGCCAAAACCAAGAATGGGAAGCTTAACCAAGCCACCCAGGCACCCCTTGGAGACATCAGTTCTTATCTAGATCTTGTTTCCTTTTAAGTTTATTTATTTTGAGAGAGAGTGCACAAGCAGGGCAGGGGCAGAGAGAGGAGAGAGAGAGAATCCCAAGCAGGCTCCTCACCATCAGCACAGAGCCCCACAAGGGGCTGGAACTCACGAACTGTGAGATCATAGCCTGAGCCGAAATCAAGAGTTAGACGTTTAACCACCTGAGGCACCCAGGCCCCCCTAGACCTTTTTTTCCTGCATGCTATTGTATCTCCAATGTCTATAATAGTACTTGGGACATAGAAATCAGTCCGTAATATTTACTGAATGAAGGATAGAGGGAAGATAGGCATTTTAAGCTACGACTTCTGGTAAGATGACATATGCACATATGAGGATGTGAAAAAGACCAGAGCAGAAAACATGAAGACCCATAGTATAATGTACAGACCCAACACCCCCTCCATGCCACAGTTCTGATTCAATTGGTTTGGGGTAAGTCTCAAACTAGTTTTAAAAGCTCCCCAGGTGATTCTAATGTGATGCCAGGGCTGAGCACCATTAGAGGACATGCTTTCTAAGGTTTCAGTAGCCCAGCTTGGGTGTCAGCATTTGCAAGCTCTTGGTCCCATAGGATTCTGCCTGCTAGACCCAGGGAGTGTCCGTCAATCTAACATGGTCTTTGCCCTCCAAAAACAAACCTATCAGATGATTTTTCTCACTGGAAAAGTTGCTATGAGAAAGTGACCCTCCAAATGCTACAGCAAGAGCCTAAAGAAGACGACTTGATCTTCCCAGTGCTCATCCAAATTTGGAATAATAATCCTGAGGAAGATTTTGACCAGGGCACTCAGCCAGCCCACTCAACACAGATGCTGACCATAAAAATAACAGGCATTCTCTGGGCTGCTGGAGGTTGAACTACCTAGCTATTTAGCCCAGCTGTCCTTTATAAAATTGTGAAGCGCATGAACTTTGAAGCCAGTCAGATCCACCTGGTGTATTATCTATTGTCATGTAATAAACTACTCCAAAATGTAATGGCTTAAACATTTATTATCTTATAGTTTCTGGGTCAAGAATCTGAGTAGGGCTAGATTGGATCCTCTGGTTCAGGTTTTTTTACAGACTGCTATCAAAGCGCCAGCTTGATTGGAACAGGATCCACTATCAAGCTCATTCATGTGACTGTTAGCAGGACTCAATTTCTCTTCAGCTATTGAACTGAAAGCCTCAGTTCCTTATTGGCTATTGGCTTGTCTCAGTTCCTTGTCTGAGACAAGATGGCTGCTTGCTTCATCGAAGCATTCAAACTGAGAAAGCAATAGAGTCTGCTAGCAAGATGGAAGTTACAGTCTTCTTAACATAATCACAGAAGTGACTTCCCCTAGTTTTTACTGTATTCTATTCATCAGAAGCAAGTCACATTTTAGGGAAGAAGATTACACAAGGAAATGAATATCACCAGGAGCTGCCTCATTGGGGCAGCCATCTTTGGGGAACCATCTCAGAAATCTGCATACCATACCTAGATTTGAGTCCTAGCTCTGATACTTGTGACCTTGGGCAAGCTACATGGCCTCAATTTCCCAAAGAATAATGATAGTAACTACTTTATAAGATAGTTTCCAGGCTTAAATGAGGAACTGCATTTAAATTACCTGATGCATGTCCAATACATGTTTGTTATTACTTAGGCTGTGGATACAAAGGGAGGAATGTGGCTGGGAGGTAAAGAGAAGGTAAGCAGAGCAAGGGTCACTGTCTAAAGGTTGTGATGAAAGCTCTGAGGCATCCCAGTTTCCCAGTTTAAAGTTCAGAGGAAAAAGGCAATGAGGTCTTCTTGCCCTCTAGACACTTGACCAGGACCATTTATACTCATCAGCAAGGTAAGTGTATCTTCAGAAGCAACTCAAACAGGGATAGAAAGCCAGTCCTCCATGCCTCAGTCTTCATTAGTGTTTCCAAGTACAGTACTTGAAAGTTCTCCAGCATTTGGAGTTTACACTTGTGTTTAGCTGGCAGGTAGCTGAGAGCTAAGACTCTAAAATCCAGTAAATGAGAGGGAAGGTGAGAGGGATCAAGGAAAGTAGGTAGTGAAGAGAACCTAAGAATCTCAAGAGGGTAAGACCAAAACACCCAGGTTTGGCATTGTTGCTGCCTCTTTGGGAGGCCTCAGGCAGGAGAGAAAAGGGGACTGGGTAAGAACCCTGATGCAGGGGTTCCCTCTACCAACTTTATGACTATCTTTAAGCTATTCAACAAGGTCATTAAAAGTTTACTCTTTCTGGGGCGCCTGGGTGGCGCAGTCGGTTAAGCGTCCGACTTCAGCCAGGTCACGATCTCGCGGTCTGGGAGTTCGAGCCCCGCGTCGGGCTCTGGGCTGATGGCTCAGAGCCTGGAGCCTGTTTCCGATTCTGTGTCTCCCTCTCTCTCTGCCCCTCCCCCGTTCATGCTCTGTCTCTCTCTGTCCCAAAAATAAAAATAAACGTTGAAAAAAAAAAATTAAAAAAAAAAAAAAGTTTACTCTTTCTGCAAGTTCCTTATCCCTTGGGAAATGTCTCCCAATGCCTCCATAGAGAAATTTAATATAAATAACTAAATTAAAAATATTTATTAAGTGTTTCTTAGCTCAGTCTTAATGAAAGGAAAAAGTAAACAAAGCACTATCCTTTGTTTACTATTCCTAACAAAGTTACTATCCTTAAATAGTTTATAAGGTGATAGGAAAGGTCTGTGAAAGAATAAGGAACTAAACTAGGGCAGTAAATATGGAACTGAGGGGGAAGAAAAGGGACAATCCCTTTAACATTTCTCAGTGTTACGGAACTAATGTGATAGAATTTGGAACACAATGACTATGAATACAGTAAAGAATATCCTTTCTTTAGTAGCAAACCATTGGATGAGAAGGCAGGGGGAGAGAGGGAGAGAGTTTTAAAGTCAGGTTGACTGGAAGGATGGTGCTACAGTTTTTACTGATAGATAGGAAATCAAGGATGCATAGGTTCTGGGGAAAGATGTTTCCTTTCGAACACATACATTAAGTTTGAGATTGTGTGGTATATTCTTGCAAATAAATGCATTAGATGATGTGGAACTGAACCCTAAGCAATCAGTCCAAGCTAGAGACAGAGATTTCAATCAATACAAATGTAACTACTTTAATCTCCATTTTTTATAAAGAAAATGAAGCAAAACTGGAATGCAGCCCAGCTGCATCTTTCACCAGAACTCAAGCCGTTAGCCATAATGCTATATTGCCCCTCAAATAGTAGAGGAATTCAGCAGAAGCTGTGGAAGGAATCAAGATAAGCTTCACAAGAGAAGTAGCATGTGGAGGAGATGGATCTCAAAGCATGGATAAACCTGAACATGCAAATGTGGAAGAAAGGGTATTTCATATACAGAGAGTAAGTTGCATGAACAAATCAGGAAATGGACACATTGAATCTGTACTGACATTTAGGAGTAAACTGCAAAGAATCTGAGAGTTGGAGCCCTATGGTTGTCAGGAGACTATATAGAATGAGAAAGGAACAAAGGTCATTTATAGAGAACACCTACTTTTAAGGAGTAGGAAAAAGAGACAGAAAAGGACTGGTCAGAGAGGGAAAACAGGAAAATAAACAAATCACCTGTATAGTGTTCCAGTATAGATCTTATCTCATTGAAGAGTAATTGCATACCTATCCTTTCTTTAGACACAGAGCTCCTCAACAGCAAAGGATGTATTTTCTGTGTCTTTATCCCTAACACATAACACATAGCACACCTGGTAAAGGTGTCCAAAAAAGATTTCTTGACTAATCAAATACATAAATGAATTCATGAATGAGAATGTTTTAAGGTTTGGTTGTTGTCAAAGATGAGAAAAAAAACCTGGACATTAGTCAAGTGATTAGGACAGATTCAATCAGTAATATACTATTGCAATAGGGAAAATAGTCTAACACAAACTGAACTCATCTTCAATTTGTATAGAAGTAACTGGACATTTTAAAGGGAGAATGGAAAAATAAAATAAAATAAAGGCAGAATGGAGGGGCACCTGGGTAGCTCAGTGGGTTGAGCATCTGACTTTGGCTCAGGTCATGATTTCACAGTTCATGACTTTGAGCACCACATCAGGCTTGCTGCTGTCAGCATGGAGCCTGCTTTGGATCCTCTGTCCCCTTCTCTCTCTGCTCCTCCCTTGCTTGTGTTCTCTCTTCCAAAAATAAATAAAATATTTTAAAAAATAAATAAAGGGAACATGAAAGAATAAGGGGAAAGTTCATGAGAGGGAGCTCAGAAGAGTCAGAGAAGTTATAAATTCCAAAGCAGCAAACCTAGAGTAGAAATGTTATTCCCATGCTTAAAATTCATGACTTAGCCTGGCATATTTGGGGGTGGGGATTGTTTTTTTAAAGATTTTATTTTTAAGTAATCTCTACACCCAACGTGGGGCTCAAACTCACAACACTGAGATCAAGAGTCACATGCTCTTCTGACTGAGTCAGCCAGGCGCCCCTAGCCTGGCATATTCATACTGTCAAATGAATAAAATTCCACTGTGGGAATATATTCCATGAAAATAATTCAAATGAATGGGAGATAATGTGTGCAAGGATTTGTACAGGATTATCTAAGTAGTGAAATCTAAAAATCAGAATGCCAAACAATTCAATGAACTCTAATAAATCAGTTTATTCATCACTATCAAGTAATTACTTAATATTTATGAATAACACTGTAATCTTATACAAATGGATAAACATCAGGAGAGGAGGCCATACCAGAGATATAGGTGTTAATGCATTCAAGAAAAATTTATTGAGCATCCACCAAGTACTACACATAGTGCTACAGGTACAAAGAGGAACAAGACATTCCTTCAAAGAATGCAGTCTGGGGATAAACAGACTGTGAATAGTACTATGATTATAGTTAAGAGGAAGAAGTGGGTTGTTTGCACATGTAACCTGGAGGTTTCAGAATTGTTTAAATGCTTAATAAGTTGGGGTGTGAGGAACTTAGCAAACATATAACCTTCATGAGGGAAAGGATGTGTGTTTCCCTCTATTGGAAAAAATTATCCAAGACTTGCAAACAAGGAAAAGAAATTACTGGGTGTACAGTTTTAGTACTTGCAATTTTAGTACTGGGCACTATCTAGAGCAGAGACCAGCAAACTTCATCTATAAAGGACCATACAGTAAATATTTAGAGTTCAGGCCAAAAAAAAAAAAAAAGCAAAATTGAAGCTATTGTATAGGTACTTGTATAAGGAGAGAAAATAAATTTCTACAAGTTTTTAATTGGTAACATTCAAAATAAACCAACAATAATTGAATACAAGTTTTTGGTACTATAGGTCTACCAATGAGAATGATAAAATTATTTGGGGGAGTATATATTTTGTTTACTTGGGGTTCAAAGTATCAGAATCAATTGCAAATGTTCAACTATTAATGGTGATCTGTAATGAGATTTTATGTATCTCGTCTGTTTTTTCACACAGATAACTACTGTCAAATACTGATATCAGTCAATGAGCATGTGATTCAATTGAGCATATTCAGTGTCTGGAAAGCATTTTTAAATTCTATTAGATTCTCTTCTTGATAGTTGCTCAATTTTTTGATGAAATTTTTTAAAAGTTTTTTAAGTTTATTTATTTTGAGAGACAGAGAGATAGAGAGTACAAGGCAGAGAGAAGGAGAGACAGAATCCCAAGCAGGCTCCGTGCCATCAGTGCAGAGCCGATGTGGGGCTCAAAATCACGAACTGTGAGATCATGACCTGAGCAAGATCAAGAGTCAGACAGACACTTAACCGACTGTGCAACCCAGACACCCCAATGAAGGTGTTGTTTTTTTGTGTGTGTGTGTTTTTGTTTTTTTTTTTTTAAGTAATCTCTATGCCCAGCTCAAACTCACAATCCCGAGATCAAGAGTCACATGTTCTACTGACTGAGCCAGCCCGGGCACCCCTGTTCCATTTTTGCCCAGAAAATCATAATAAAACTGCACCAATGCTAAGCCATCAAATACCTGTGTAGTGGGACAAATCAAGATATTCAGCTTCTATTTCTGACAAAACAAAAAAACAAAAAACCCTACAGAAATGATATGATTAATTTTATGAGAGTGAATGAAGTCAACTGTTAAACTACTAGTTTTATAACACATGATAAATTTACATATTTCCCACAAAGTACTTTCTGCAATGAATAACCATATACTTTAAACACATTACATTTTCACAAACCTTGTAAATTTGTTGAACTAAGCCTTTTTTCTGCTCCACATATATTTTTGCCACTATCAGTCATAACACAGTTTAGCAGATTCCCTTTCAGGTTGTGCTAAATTAGTGTTTTCTCAACTTCTTTGAAAACATTTTTACCTGTAATTGTTTCATGCAGACTATTCATAGAGGCTAATTCTTCAGTCACTTCAAATTCAGCATTGACTTGTCAAATAAACAACAACTGAATGGTATTGTTAACTGTGGACGCATCAAGAGCTAAGGAAAACTACTTGAAATCATTTGCTTTGGTTTTTTGTTTTGTTTTTTTATTTTTTAAGTAATCTCTACACCCAAGGTGGAGCTGGAACCACAACTCCAAGACCAAGGGTCACCTACTGCACCAACTGAGCCAGCCAGGCACCCCTCATTTGCTTTGTTTTTAAACCGGCTATTGTGTTGTTCTTGTTGGGGGAAATAAAACAAACCTGCTAGCAAAAAGCCCCCTCCTTGCCAATATAGAGGAGTAAAAGAACATACTTGATTACTGAATAAGAACTAACAGATTACATATATATAATGTAGCCTGAAAATAATTTCAAAGTTAGGACAAAATCTCACATAATATATACAGCAAAACACTAGAAAGAACAAAGCACAAGAAAGCCCTAATGAGACAAAGGGCTGCACCTCTTAATAGTCTTCTGTACCTCTCCAAAGAAATCCTTGTTTGCAGAGGTCATTTGGTCCACAACCTTGGAGATAGCTCTACATTGTAAAAACTGGTGACTAGGCTTAATCCCTAGAGAGATTTATCTTTATACTAAAGTTGAGAATAATGATTCAGATTTACCACATCTCTAAGAAAACACTCTAACAGGAGAGAATAAATGATCTCTTTGCCCTTTATAAATAAAGAAAATCATTTTAATTTACCCTTAAACTTCCAGTGTCTTCAATTCAAGCAAGTGTTCTCACCAAAAGGCAAACAGTCCTATGCACATTTTTAAAATATTTATTAATTTATTATTTTTTTTAATTTTTTAATGTTTATTTTTGAGAGAAAGAGACAGAGTGTGAGCGGGAGAGAGGCAGAGAGAGAGGGAGACACAGAATTGGAAGCAGGCTCCAGGCTCTGAGCTGTCAGCACAGAGCCCAATATGGGGCTTGAACTCACCATCAGTGAGGACGTGACCTGAGCCTAAGTCAAAGTCTAACTGACTGAGCCACCCAGGCTCCCCTATTATTATTATTTTTAAAGAGACAGGACGCAAGTGGGGGAAAGGGCAGGAGGGAGAGAAAGAGAGAGATTGAGAGAGAGAATCTTAAGCAAGCTCCAACTCAGAGCTCCATTCCATGACCCTGGGGTTATGACCTGAGCTGAAATCAAGAGTCAGGAGCTCAAATGACTGAGCCACCCAAGTGTCCCAAATTTATTTTCTTTGGACATATTTCTTCAGCTGTTACAAACATTTCTTTGCAGCTGGGAGTCCCAGGGAACACTAAGGGCGTTCTTTAACTGCCTGATCCGTTCAGAGTCCTAAATTGGTGTTGCCTGTGGTTTGGAGGCAAAAGACCTCTAAAAGAGTATGCTTGTAGCCTGGTCCTGCAGGCTCTAATTCCAAATCAGGGAAGAGGATAGCAAGGCAAATGTCAGGTATTCTCATGCCTCTTATAATCTCTCCTGAGGCAAAATTGAGGTCTCTTTAATGACGTACACTTATAATTCTCCCACTTCATTTGAGACACTATTATTTAACTGAAAGATACAAAGCAAGTCAGCATTTTCTCAAAACGCAGGGCTTTTAACAATTAATTTGTAAATATTAAATGTTCTTTTCCATTATTGCAATATGCAACCTATCTTCTGGGAAATGAGGCATACATATCTTAAAGTAACTTGTTTTGTTTTATTTTATTTTTTTAAAAATGGTTATTTATTTTTGAGAAAGAGAGACAGAGACAGAGATAGAGCATGAGTGGGTGAGGGGCAGAAAGAGAGGGAGACTCAGAATCAAAAGCAGGCTCCAGGCTCTGAGCTGTCAGCACAGGGTCCAACGCGGGCTCGAACTCATGAACCATGAGATCCTGACCTGAGCTGAAGTCAGACGCTCAAACCACTGAGCCATCCAGGCTCAGATGTAAAAGATCTATATGCTGAAAACTATGTGTGTGTGTGTGTGTATATATATATATACACACACATAGAGAGAGAGAGAGAGAGAGGGGGGGGCTATATAGAGGGAGAAACTATACAAACTATAGAAAACTTATGAAGGAAATTGAAGAAGACACAAAGAAATGGAAAAACATTCCATGCTCATGGATTGGAAGAATAAATATTGTTAAAATGTCAACACTACCCAAAGCAATCTACATATACAATGCAATCCCAATCAAAATTGACGGGCATTCTTCTCAAAGCTAGAACAAACAATCCTGAAATTTGTATGGAACCACAAAAGACCCCGAATAGCCAAAGTAGTATTGAAGAAGAAAACCAAAGCGGGAGGCATCACAATCCCAGACTTTAGCCTCTACTACAAAGCTGTAATCATCAAGACAGTATGGTATTGGCACAAAAACAGACACATAGACCAATGGAATAAAATAGAGAACTCAGAATTGGACCCACAAATGTATAGCCACCTAATCTTTGACAAAGCAGGAAATGGAAAAAAGTCTCTTTAGCAAATGGTGCTGGGAGAACTGGACAGCAATATGCAGAAGAATGAACCTGGACCACTTTCTTACACCATACACAAAAATAAACTCATAATGGATGAAAGACCTAAATGTGAGACAGGAAACCATCAAAATTCTAGAGGACAAACCAGGCAACAACCTCTTTGACCTCAGCCGCAGCAATTTCTTGCTCGACACATCTCCAAAGGCAAGGGAATTAAAAGCAAAAATGAACTATTGGGACCTCATGAAGATAAAAAGCTTCTGCATTGCAAAGGAAACAATCAACAAAAGTAAAAGGCAACCGATGGAATGGGAAAAGATATTCACAAATGACATATCAGATAAAGGGTTGGTATCCAAAATCTATAAAAAACTTACCAAACTCAACACCTGAAAAACAATCCAGTGAAGAAATGGGCAGAAGACATGAATAGACACTTTTCCAAAGGAACATCCAGATGGCCAACAGACACATGAAAACATTATTCATCACCAGGGAAATACAAAGCAAAACCACACTGAGATACTACCTCACACTGGTCAGAGTGGCTAAAATTAACAACTCAAGAAACAACAGATGCTGGTGAGGATGTGGGGAAATGGGAACCCTCTTGCACTGTTGGTGGGAATGCAAACTGGTATAGCCACTCTGGAAAACAGTGTGGAGGTTCCTCAAAAAATTAAAAATAGAACTACCCTACGACCCAGCAATAGCACTACTGGGAATATATCCAAAGGATATAGGGGTGGTGATTCATAGGAGCACATGTACCCCACTGTTTATAGCAGCGCTTTCAACAATAGCCAAATTATGTAAGGGGCCTAAATGTCCATCAACTGATGAATGAATAAAGAAGACGTGGTTTATATATACAATGGAATACTACTTGGCAATGAGAAAGAATGAAATCATGCCATTTGCAGCAACATGGATGGAACTGGAAGGTATTATGCTAAGTGACATAAGTCAGTCAAAGAAAGACATGTCATATGTTTTCACTCATATGTGGAACTTGAGAAACTTAACAGAAGACCATGGGGGAAGAGAACGGGAAAAAAGTAGTTACAGAGAGGGAGGGAGGCAAACCATAAGAGACTCTTAAATACAGAAAACAAACTGGGGGTGGAAATGGGTGATGGGCATTGAGGAGGGCGAGGAGGGCACTTGTTGGGATGAGCACTGGGTGTTGTATGTAAGCAATGAATCATGGGAATCTACCCTCAAAACCAAGAGCACACTGTACACACTGTATGTTAACCAATTTGACAATAAATTATATTAAAAATAAATGAACACGCACTGGTAAAAAATAAAATAAAATAATTGAATGGAAAGTCTAAAAAAATGTTTATGTATTTTTGAGAGAGAGAGAGAGAGAGAGAGAGAGAGAGAGAGACAGAGCATGAGTGGGGAAGGGGTATAGAGAGAGGGAGACACAGACCCAAAGCAGGCTCCAGGCTCTGAGCTGTCAGCACAGAGCCCGACACAAGACTTGAACTCGTGAAGCACAAGATCATAACCTGAGCTGAAGTCGGACGCTCAACTCACTGAGCCACCCAGGAACCCCTAAAGTAATTTGTTTTGGAGCAAATAATGTTCCAAAGACCTGTCAATATATTGTCCTTACAAAAAAGGGTACTCCCTTTTAGTTAAAGGTGGCTGCTGTATGCTTGGCTAAAGCTTCAATTTTCAATTTTACATTAATAGAGGCAGTTCTGAACTTCACTTCTAAGCATCACAAACATTTAGAATACAAAAAGTCCAAAGATGGATATTATAAGAAATGCACAAAAGAAATTTCCTTTAAAAATAATAAAAACGGGGTGCCCGAGTGGCTTAGTAGGTTGGGCATCCGACTTCGCTCAAGTCATGATCTCGCAGTTTGTGAGCTTGAGCCCCACATCTGACTCTGTGCTGACAATGCAGAGCCTGGAGCCTGCTTCAGATTCTGTGTCTCCTCCTCTCTCTGTCCCTCCCATGCTCATGCTCTGTCTCTCTCTGTCTCTCAATAATAAATAAACGTTAAAAAACATTTTTTTAAATAACAAAAATTTTTAAATGTATTTTTCCCCAAATGTCCAAATAATTATGGTCTAGGTAACCATCAGAGTAAAAGCTTTATATGCTCCTTCCTTTGATAAGAATAAGTTCATATAGAACTGTATATCCAAGTGTATGTGCAAGAGACACTCACATGCATCACACACACACACCAAGCACATACACCCACAGGGACAGACACACCACTGGATTTTTATTTTTCTAGGCACTTCATATCCACATGAAGTCTGTCACCTTCCCATCACATTTAATGAATTCCTTCTTTGGAGGCAGGAAGCCTAGTTGAAGACATTCCCTGCCAGGAAGTATCAGGCCACCAGGAAGGAAGACCCACCACTTGCAGGTGGCTTCCCCACTCCCATCTTCTTTGTATTCTTCCATACTATGGCTATGAAGGGTCTAGTCCTGGAGGTGAAGTCAGGCTGCTGAAAGTTGTAGTTCTTAATTTCACCATACCATCTATCAGCCATCTCTTTTCCTGTCTGATCACAGGAGGCATATACCTCTGAACTGGCCACAATGGGACTCTGAGCTGCACTTGAGCATCCTTGGGCTGACCAGGGCCTCTGAATAATGCTGAGCCTCCCAATCAAGCTTCTTGCAGAGCTTCAGTTGAGGGGGACACCATGCTGCTGCTGGTACTTGTTGTGGGCCTTTAGGACCTCATTATTAAACCGCTTGGAAGCTGACTTGCCCATGGCCCACTGCTGGTGTACTAAGCTCTCTCACCTGGCCCTGGGTCGCTGGAGATCAATTCCTGTCTTTATGAATCTGAACAGATGGGAAAATCCAGGTACCTAGAGGGAGTCAGCCCTACTGACAAAAAGAGAACAGTTCTGATTCTAAGAGCCAAAACACACAAAGGTCTAGGAAAAGGAGTAGAAGTTTGGGAGGTGATGGGTTAGTGAGGGATGTGGTACAGAGAAGGAACTCAAAACTAACAGAAACCAGGGGCACCTGGGTGGCTCAGTTGTTAAGCATCCAAGTCTTGATTTCAGCTTAGGTCATGATCTCACAGTTTGTGGGTTTGAGCCCCACATCAGGCTTTGCGCTGACAGAGTGGTGCCTGCTTGGGATTCTCTCTCTCCCTCTGTTTGCCTCTCCCCCACTCTCATGCACTTTCTCTCTCTCTCTCTCTCAAAATAAACAGACTTTAAAAAAAAAGAAAAGAAAAGAACAAACATAACCCTGTCTAGTGGTCAAGACACCATGAAAAGCTCTATGGCACAGAGCAAGGCCTGCCCCCACCCCCAACACATACACACATATGATTTAGGGCCCCCTTCCTCCTTAATCTACTGTTGGTTAGGCTCATTTTCCTCCTCATACTAGTTCATATAGATATGAAATAAAGCCCTAAGTCTCTGCGTACAGCCCTTTTTTCCTTCACAAACTCTAACCTTGCCCACAGATACTTGCTATCTATGTATGTCAACAGATTCCAAAGCTGTATCTTTAGTTCAGATTGTTGTCATCAACTTCAGACCCATATGTTCAATAATTTGCTAGATTTCTCTACCTGAGTATTACACTGGTACCTCAAATTCAGCACGTAAAAAGTTAAAACTATTGAGATGCCTTAAAATATATATTCTAATTGTGGACCCAGAAATTTCTCTGGGCAAAGTAAAATCTTCCTCAATGTTTTGTTTTAAAAGATCATTGTGCTTAGAGTCACCAAATTGTTATTTTTCCCTTGGGCCTAAAGTGAAAAAATTCCCATAAAGTCCCACAACCTCTTTATTAAATAAAGGAATGTTAACATTAATCTGTAACAGCAAAAACCTAGAAGCAACCTAAATGTTTTATCTCTAGCTTTAACACAATCCTAAAGAAAATCCTAGAAGGTAGGTTTGTGTGTGAGAGAGAGTGTATAAAAATTGATAAACTGATCTTAAAATGTATACAGAGGGGGGTCTGGCTGGCTCTGTCAGTAGAACATAGGACTCTTGATCTCAGGGTCATGAGTTTGACCCCACATTTTTTACTTAAAAAAATGTTCAGGGTCGACTGGGTGGCTCAGTCAGTTAAGCATCCAACTTTTAGTTTTGGCTCAGGTTATGATCTCACAGTTCATGAGATTGTGCCCCATATCCAGCTCAGCATTGACAGCACAGAACCTACTTGGGATTCTCTCTTCCTCTGCCCCTCCCTCATTCATGCTTGCACATGGTCTCTCTCTTTCAAAAAAAAATTTTTAATCATTAAAAAATAAAATTTTATATGGAAATGTAATGGCCAAAAATAGTTACTATAATCTTATAATCTTAAAGTTGGAAGACATGGACTACCAGATATCAAAACTTATTACAAAATTATAGCAATGAGGAACACTTGTGATGAACATTTATCTTATAAAAAAGGAGACAGTGCAGAGCAGCAGAGCAGTAAGATAAAGGATTGTTTTGTTAACAATTTCCATAACTTGGAAATGCTGCAAAGAAAAGGCGGCAAGGCTAGCCAAAGATGAACTATCAAGGCAATATACTTGTGCTTAACTCATTATCTATTATTGATTAAAGGATAAAACTCTGTGAAGTCACATGTTAACTTATAGATTTTGGTCTGGTAATGATGCAAAGGATTTAGTAGAAAAGGTTATGAGGGCGCCTGGCTGGTTCAGTTGGAAGAGCATGTGACTCTTGATCTCAGGGTCATGAGTTCAAGCCCCATGTTGAATGTAGAGATGACTAAAATAAATACATAAATAAATAAACTTAGAAAAAAAAGAAAAGGTTATGGTGTTATTATCCTGTAGACACAATCAACTTAACAATGTTATTCTTTCTTACTTTTTTTTTTAAGTAGGCTCTGTATCCAGTGTGGGGCTTGAACTCACCATCCTAAGATCAAGAGTCACATGCTCAACCAACTGAGCCAGACAGGCACCCCATTTAACAATGTCACTATAACATTCTCTTCCTAATGTGGGTGGACCTCATCCAATCAGCTGAAGGCCTGAATAGAACAATAGGACTGAACAAGAGAAAATTTCTCGGGATACCTGGCTGGCTCAGTCCATACAGCATGGGACTTTCTTTTTTTGGTGGGGAGGGGAACAAATGCCCTTTATTGCTCTAACCAGCATAACTTGGCAGTAGGCTTGAGCAGAGCTCTCCTATCTGTCCTGGCTCCCATTTTCTCTCTCCTGGGAGTTTGTGATTCACCCCCAGGGTAGAAGAGTGTCCTGGGCAGGGGTCTCAGGCAGAACTAGGATAAAAAATACAGAGTTGGGATCTGAAAGGGGACCAGGGTGACGCAGAAAACATTGTGTTACTAGATCATCCAAATAAAAAGTACATCAGGGCAGAAGTGAGGATGTATCCCCACAGGGGTCCCTCTGCCCTTGCCAGAAAAGGGAGGGGGAAGGAGGCTTCTGCTAGAGGCTTCCTGCTGTGCCCTTCATGCCATCAGCATCTTCCAGATGTTGTCCTCAGCTTCTTTCACACTCCACTCCATGTAGGATTTTTTCTGTTTCAATTCTTTAATTTGTTTATTCTGCTATTCTCTGTTTCTCTAACAGTTGATTGTTAATTACCTCCTTGGAATGAAGAATAAACATTCTTCCTACACTTTCAAACATGTTAGTCTCATCTACCAAAGTCATAATCTCTGCACCTGTAAGATGTCAGCATGCAACTCTTGATCTCAGGGTTGTGAGTTTGAGCCCCGTAGCAGTTGTAGAGATTACTTAAAAATAAAAGCTTCAAGAAAGTGAGAGAAAATTTCTCCCTGATCAGTTCTTTGAACTGTGACATTGGTCCTTTTTCCTGATTTTAGACTCAAACTGAAACAATAGCTCTTCCTGTGTGTTGAGCCTGCTGGCTTTCAGACTGGAATTTCATTGTCAGCTTTTTGGTTCTCACGCCTTTGAACTGGGACTGGAACTACACCATCACCTCTTCTGGGTCTCCAGTTTGCTGGCTAAAGATCTTGGGACTTATTAGCCTCCATAATCCTGTGAGCCAGTTCCTTATAGTAAAATCTCTCTATCTCTATCCCTGTGTGTGTGTGTGTGTGTGTGTGTGTGTGTGTGTGTATCTCACCCCTCACCAGAGCTCTAATATAATACCTAATTTCCTTAAATGCTCATTAAACATGCTTTACCATACTTCTTATTCCGTCATTAATAAGTTAAATAAATCTTTGGCATGTTTTTCATTCTATATTCTTATAAGAATCTTGCTTTTAACTTTTTGGAATTTGTACTCTGACAATGTTTTCAACAAAAAGTGCGGGATAACCATATAGGAAAAAAATGAATATTGACTCTTACCTCACACCATACACAAAATCTATTGCAGATGACTTATAAAAAATAAAATAATAGAGTTTCTAGACAATGACATAAGAGAATATATTCATTACCTTGGGATAGGCAAATGCTTCTTAAACAGGCATAAAACACATTATACACAAACAGTAAAATAAATTGGACTATATTAAAGTGAAGAACTTTAGTTCATTGAAAAACACCACTAAGAAAACAAAAAAGTAAGCTACAGATAATTCTTTCTAACAAAAGAATCCTATCCAAAATATATAAAGAGCTCATACAAATAGAAAAAATACAGAGAACTATATAAAAAAACAGGCCAAGGACCTGACCAGGCAAGTCAGAAAAGATAACCAATAGACATATGAAAAGGTGTCCTACTTTACTGGATATCAGGGAAATGCTAACTATGGCCACAGTGAGATACCACTACATATATACTAGAATAACTGAAACTAGAAATACTGACAATGTCAAGAGTTGTCAAGGAAGTGAAGAAACTAGACTTCTCATATATTGTTGGAGGAATGTGAACCGTTATAATCTCTTTAGGAAAAATATTGGCAATATCTACTGAAGCTAAACACATACCTGCCCTATTACTCAGCAGTTACACTCCTAGGTATATATCCAATAGAAATACATGTATATTAGTCAATAAATTTATTTTTTTAATGAAGAGGAAAAATTAATACCAATTTGGAATAGTGGCAAACTCTGAGGAGAGAAGATGAAGAGCAAGGGGGAGAATGGAATGAGATTAGGAAGGAGTATATAAAAGCCCAACCTATCTGAAATATTAATTTCCTTAAGAGAATTTGAAGCAAATGTGGTGGAATATTGGAATTTGATAGAGCTGTGTGAGAAGAATGTGGATATTTGACATAGTATTCTTTATAACTTTCTGTATGCCTAAAATATTTCATAAAGACAGTTTTATTTTTTGTTTTTCTTTGATTTTAATTTTTTAAAGTTTATTTATTTAGCTTGAGAGAAAGAGAAAGTGTGAGTGGGGGAGGGGTCGAGGGAAGAAAGGGACAGAGAGAATCCCAAGCAGGGGTCAATCCCATGAACCCTGAGATCATGACCTGAGCTGAAGTCAGAAGCTTAACCAACTGCCCCTTAATTTTTTTTTTTTTTTAAATGTAAGCTCTATAGCCAACATGGAACTCCAACTCATAACCCTGAGATCAAGAGTCACATGCTCTGCCAACTGAGCCAGCCAGGCACTCCTCATAAAGAAATTTTTTTTAATCTTATAGAATTCTCCCAGAATGTTTAGGAATCATTGATTTAAAATAAAAACTTGTGGGGAACCTGGGTGGCTCAGTGGGTTGAGCCTCTGACTTCAGCTCAAGTCATGATCTCCCAGTTTGACTTTGAGCCCCACACCAGCAGGGTTGATTACTGTCAGCACAGAGCCTGCTTCGGATCTTCTGTCCCCCCTCCCTGACCCTCCCCCATTTGCCCTCTCCCAAAAAGTAAATAAAATGTATTTTTTTTAAATAAAATAAAATAGGGGCTCCTGGGTGTTAAGTGTCTGACTTTGGTTCAGGTCATGATCTCGCAGTTCAGGAGTTTGAGCCCCATGTCGGGCTCTGTGCTGACAGATCAGAGCCTGGAGCCTGCTTCAGATTGTGTGTGTCTCTCTCTCTGCCCCTCCCTTACTCGCACTCTATCTTTCTCTCAAACTAAATAAATATCTCTCTCTCAAAATAAATACATAAACATTAAAAAATAATAAAAAATAAAATAAAATAATGAAATAAAATAAAAACTTGTAATATGAATATACAGTATAATGCCAATATTGTGTATGTAAACATACCACATACACACGCATAGATTGATATGATGTAATGAAACTATCTCAGGAGTCTTCCTCCCGAAAACCTAGAATCATAAAAACATCAGACAAATCCCAACTGAAAGACATTCTATAAAATACCTGAGGGTAGGGGCGCCTGGGTGGCGCAGTCGGTTAAGCGTCCGACTTTAGCCAGGTCACGATCTCGCGGTCCATGAGTTTGAGCCCAGCGTCAGGCTCTGGGCTGATGGCTCAGAGCCTGGAGCCTGTTTCCGATTCTGTGTCTCCCTCTCTCTCTGCCCCTCCCCTGTTCATGCTCTGTCTCTCTCTGTCCCAAAAATAAATAAAAATGTTGAAAAAAAAATTAAAAAAAAATACCTGAGGGTAAAACTATCAAGGTCATCAAAAACAAGGAAGTCTGAGAAAATGTCACAGCCAAGAGAAGCTTGAGGAGACAAGAGAACTAATGCAATGTGCCATGCTGGATGAGATCCTAAAACAGAAAAAAAGCATAAGGTAAAAACTAAGGAAATCTGAATAAGGTATGGACTTTAGTTAATGATAATGTATCAATATCAGTTATTAATTGTAATAGAGGAACCATGCTAATTTAAATGTTAATAAATTTGGGGTGCCTGGGTGGCGCAGTCGGTTAAGCGTCCGACTTCAGCCAGGTCACGATCTCGCGGTCCGGGAGTTCGAGCCCCGCGTCAGGCTCTGGGCTGATGGCTCAGAGCCTGGAGCCTGTTTCCGATTCTGTGTCTCCCTCTCTCTCTGCCCCTCCTCCGTTCATGCTCTGTCTCTCTCTGTCCCAAAAATAAATTTTAAAAAAGTTGAAAAAAAAATATTTTAAATGTTAATAAACTTAACATTATTATACGGAAACTGTATATGGAGAGGGGTATATGGAAATTGTATTATCTTCATAAGTTTTCTGTACATCTAAAATTGCTCTAAAATAAAATTTATTTTTTTAAGTCAAGTAATTTAGCCAAATTCATACACCTAGTAAATACCCAATACCCAAAATTCAGAGGCCAACACAAATGACTACAAACCCTATGCTTTTTCCACCACTCAAATCCACTTCCAACTTACTACCAACTTCTACTACCCAAACCCTTCCAACTTACTCTTTCTAGGTATTTGTATAACGACCTTAACAAGTTCCTTGAGAATAGAGAAAAAAGCTTTTTTTTTCTTCTTCTTTGCGTACCACTGGTGTTCAGTAAGTCAGCTTAAAATCACTACTCACGGGAAAAAAGTCACAAAAACCTAAAGACTCTGTGATTTTCAGAGAATCTTATCAGGTTCAACCCACAATCTATACAGCCAGCTCCTCAGAGAGGCCGGATAGGCCCTGGGCGAAGGGCCCTTCAGTTCTGCAAGGGTCCTGTGCTGCCATCTACAGGTAGCTGGAAAGAGTTGACACACACCCTCTCCCCTCCCCCCCAACCCCCGCCCCACTGCTGTATCTCAGCAATTAGTAAATCAGAGAGAAGTCTCAAGCGCTAATTCAATTACAGAACATATTTAACTATCAGATAGTTCACTTGACACTTGTATAAAGTAGAGATCCTACTTCTCTCCGGCGACTGAAGGTTCTTCTAACTCCGTATTAACATTTAGTCTCCTAAAATTCACAGAATTCCTTGCTGACTCACCTCCACAGATACAGATCTGGCTGGCTATTACTGCACACCTCCTAGAACTCAGATTCTCCCGCACAGAGTAGGCTGCAAACACTTGCTCAATCCCACAGACTTGAGATCCCACCAACCAGATTCTCTCATCTTCACCGACCCCTGGGACTCCTTGCACTATCTTGCAAACCCCCAGACCTCCCCCATTAGGGCAAATGTGCGCGCGAACCCAGACGTCACCACAAAAAGGCTCAAGTTCCGCGGGCAGCTCACACCAGCGCGAAAGCTTGGGGAGAGCCCGAGTCTCAGGCTCAGTGCCCTCAGGCTAGCGCTTTGATGCCAGCTCCGACTCCCCAGCACCCCCCCCCCCCGCCCGATCCGGTCAGTCTAGGCCGGCACCCAGGCCAAGGCCCCGCCCCTCTAGACCTGTCATCACAGAAGCCGCACGTGGCCGGGGTGGGACCTCAGGCGACCTGCAGCCATCACTTTGTCTCCTCCGCCATCCATTGGGGCCGTCGCCGCCAATCAGAGCCAGCGGATCCGGCAGGAGCGCCGGCGCCCGGGTGAGGCGAGAGGGAGAAGGGGCGGGGGTAGGAGAGTCCCTGAGACCGACTGGGGCTCGCGGTGGAAAAGGGCCTGGCCTGGGTTCTGCCAGGCTGGAATCCGAGAGAGGGCGGATCCTAGCGAAAGGCGGAGAGACCACAAGGGGGTGGGGACCAAGGAAGGGGCTAGGGACAGGCGGATGTTCTGGGAAGACGCAGAAAAGGCTAGAAGGGGCGGAGCTAGAGAGGGGCGGGGCCTGTGTTACAGGGGAGGAGCCAGAGGAATTAAAGAAACTAGGAAAGGGGCTGGGCCCCGAGAAGGTGGGAGGTGGGACAAGGGAGGGGGTGGGCCTGGGCGTTGCGGGGGCGGGGCTCGGGCAGAAGGGGTGAGGTTTGTAGGCCGAGGCTGCAGCTAGGGCCTCTCTCTAACTGCCTCAACCCCACTACCTCCTCAGGTGCAACGGGACTCACGGAACTACAGGTGTGGGGTGGGGTGCGCGTGGAAGAAGGGACAAGAATGGGGGTGCGCTTGGGCAAACATGAGGTGGGGGCCACGTTAAGGAAGGAGAGAATATGAGGACTGCTGCGGGGGAGGAAGACAGAGTTGGGGGAGGACTTGGGGGCTCACCGTGTGGGTAAGCAGGTGCATTCTCCAGGGTCCCTTGTAAGGGAGTGCTTTGTGGAGGTTGGAGGTACAGTGTGAGAAGGCAAGTCTGTCTGATGTGGAGGGTTGGAGCCTGGCTATGCTTGAGGGGGAGGGGATGTGAAGTGCTTTGGGGAAAGCAGGTGCTGTACGATGAAGAGCTGGTGGTCCAGAGTGTGGGAGAGACAGAGGGACTGTGCAGAGAATGGGCACTATGTGAGGGAAAGAGGCTGTAGGCCCCAAATGAGGGGGGAAGAACCCCTAGTGCTTTGAGAAAGTCTCCTGGCTTTGTAGAGACTCCAGGAAGAGGTTTGTGTACTGTGTTCTAGGAATGTCATGATGGGATTAGTGGGATGAAGAAACCAGTCCATAGTGCTCCTGGCTCCTTGGCTCCTAATTACACCTTCAGGCCTGAGCACTCTTAGGGAGGATCCAGGCCCCACTTGCTGCTAGGTCTTCTGTGACTGTCTCCTCAGTCTGCTTTGGATCTGGCTGGCTGAGACTGGAGTTTCTTCCCCTAGCTGGTGTTCCTGTTAACCCCCACTCTAGTTCCTGTTCCTCCCAGAAGGCTGCCTTCGTCCCTGTCTTCCCCCTCCCCCACTTTGCCCTGCCCTCTGCTCTGGGTGTGCTCATTTCCCACTTCCTTCCTCACCCTGGGGCCTGGCCTGGGACTTGCCCGTCTAGGAGCTTTGTGCTCAATGGCCACAGGACCTAGTAACCAGCTGCAAGGCCCAGACCTCATCCCACTACTGCCAAGATCTCTCCCAACAGCCCCCACAAGTGACTGACAGCTACATTTTTACCACTGGCCACAAAGTTATTTTCCCCACCCTTTTCCTTCTCCTGGGTGGGGAACCCTAGAACCCTCAAAAATCGGCTTCTGTGGGAAAGGTGGAAATTATTGAGTCTTTGATGTTTGTTTTGAGAGGTGAACTACTATTGCAGGCTGAACTCCAGAAGGGATATGAGGTTCCAGCCTCAGCTGGAAGAGGAAGAGAGAATAGCTCCCCACACTCCCGGCTGGGAGGCTGATGGTCAGAACTGATACTAGGGCCTAATCCTCTTGGGAGTTCCTCAGGTTCCCTGAGGGGACTTGATATAGTGCCAAAGTTCTATTTGTCCCTGGGCTAGTTGAGAGACTGGAAAAAAGGCCTGCCTTCCACACAGTGGCTGGATGAGTATGACAGTGTTACTGAAAGGGGCCCCAAGCCAACCCTCCTCCTAGCTGAGAGACTGGCTGGGGAGGGAGGGGGTGCTGAGGCCAGACAAAGCCGTAGGGTAGGGTGGGGTAAGGGAGGGCAGGCTGAAGCCTTTTGAGGAGGAGCTGATTGCTATGGCAACACAGCTTCCCAGATTGTCTCTCAGAGAGGCGGGCCTAGGGCAAACACTCCAGCTTCCTAAGGACTGAGGCATTTGTATGAGTGGGTGGGGCGTAAAGAGAGAGGGCATCAGTTTGCTGTGCTGAGGCTGGAGTATATAGCTTCTCTGCTTCAATACAAGCAGGAGAGCATTCAGAAACTTCTGTCCATCCTCTGAAAATGGATTTGAGTGAACAATAGCCATTAGAATCATAGCAGTATAAGGCCAGAGTTGCAGAAGCCCTCAACTATAGTTTATACAAACCTCTAATCTTACAGGGTTGAAAATTTACAGCCAAAGACACTGACTTTCTCTGGTCTCACAGTGAAAGAGCAGGTATTAGGACCTATGTCTTCTGTTTGCTGTTCCCTCAGCCCAGGGCTCATCATTTCTTTCAGCCAACGTTTATTGAGCAGCTATTATGTGCCAGGCACTGAGGTTGATTCTGGGAATACCAGCATGAACAAAACAACATTGCTGCTCTCCTATAGCTTCCATTCTAATGAGGAGAAAGAAATGCATGTGGGGGGGGGGGGCATCTGGTGATAACTGCTATGAAAAAAATAAAGGACAGCAGCTAGATAAGGCCTCTTGATTGTACCATGCTGCTTTCCTAGGGCACACGGAGGCCTAGAACATCTTTGATCCTTCCCACTGAGCTACTGCCCCCTGCCCTTTGCAGGTAACTGAGGCCTGGGTCTATGTTAGTGGCAGTAAGACAGAACTTACTGCCTGTTCTCTGGGGTCATCAAGGGACTATCACTTTCCTGTAGTGTTCTGTGTCTATTTGTCTTCCTAGTAAGTTTTTACTAAAGGAAGTAAGCTCTTGCTTTTTGCAATTTTGTTCAGAATTTTGAAAATTTCCTGAATCCTATTCCTTAGCATTAGGGAACCAACAAATAAATCAGTCCATGGCAAATGGAAATGGATTCTTTTTCAAGGTTTTTCTCTCTGGTCTGAGGTGAGAAGAAGGGAGCCTAGAGGAAGGGTTACTTACTTGTCCTTCCTTTTTTTTTTTTTTTTTTAATTTTTCTTTATGTTTATTTATTTTTGAGAGAGAGAGAGAGAGCATGAATGGCAGAAGGGCAGAGAAAGAGGGAGACACAGAATCCAAAGCAGGTTCCAGGCTCTGAGCTGTTAGCACAGAGCCCACTCAACAGATTGAGCCACCCAAGCGCCCCTCTTACTTGTCCTTCCTGAATCTAGTGCACAAGGAGGAAGTAGGGAAAGGGGAGCCTTTTTTTTTTTTTTTTTTTTACTATCCAGTGACAACCTCAGGGCCCTTGGGGCCTACAGCACAGGCAAGGTAGAAACAAGGACCTTGGGCCTTCTGTAGCCTCTGAACTATGGAAGAATGGACTCCCCTTCTAGAGGCATAATTGGCAACCTGCCCTAGCCTATGCCAATTCTCCAGGCTTTGGTTTGAGTCTTCCCTCTTTTGACTCTGGTATTTCCTTGCTTCTGTGGAAGACTGACAGAAAAAGCTTCCTAAGTTTGGAAACTAACTTGTCAACAAGTTCGGAGGAAAAGGTACCTATTTTCTTAGCTTACCCCTAAAGCAGCCCCTGTAAAGAGCATCTTTTAATGCTTACTCCTTATAGAGGTTTCCATCCTGGTCATTTAAAGAATAGGTCATTTAAAGAATTAGGAATGCTGGTTCTGCTGCCACTTAGTTTGGCTGTTTCTGGGCCCAGCCTAGAGCCCAGTGACTCAGGGGGAGGGTGGGGAGTTTCGAGGGAGCTGTGAGTCATGGGAGGGAGCTCCATCACAAGAGTTGGGCACATCCCCCCACTCATGGCAGAAGCCTTTCTATCCCACTTCCCCTGGGTGCTCCGTCTCCTATGAATAGAAAGAATACTGTAGAAGGAATGAAGCAGCCTGATCTCAGAATGGTAGTTCAGAGACACAAAAAAGGATGTTTAGGTCCCTGAATTAAAATGTATCCCTATCTCAGGAATTCTTGAGGCCCCTCTAACGAAGGCAAAAGAAAATTAATAAAAAGTAAGAGAAGGAAGAATACCATTTCTCAATGGAAGGAGATAAGATCCCACTTCAGAACTTTTTCATCTGCTCTGGCATAAAGGAAGCTTTCTAGACTTCAGCAGTACTCTGGTGTTTGAAGCTCAGGTTTGCAAGAAAGGGAGAGATGAATGAGAGTGGGGATATTTGGGGTCTGGTGAGGGAAGAGCAGGCTGATTTTGGAGATTGTGGAACTTTGTCTTTGAAAGCCCTAGGGCGTCCTATTAAACACCTTCGGAAAAGGAAGGGCGGAGGTGAGCAGTGGGAGGCCTACACCTTTGAAAGGGTTAAATTGGCAGGGCTGGGAGATCCTTTGGATCCCTGCAATTGAGGGGTTAAAGAGATGGGCGGGGCGACACGGGTAGGCCTGCCCCCTTGTGGACCAATGGGCGTGTGTCTCTTGGAGGGGGCGTGCCTCACACTTGAGGTCGTGGAGAGGCTGGACTCCTATGGGCCAATGAATATGGTCGCTGCCCGCGGAGGGCGTGGTCTTAGGGGGGCGTGGCGGCCACGGCCGCCGCGGCGGGGGTGTTGGGGCGCTGGGCGGGGCGGGCGGCCCCATCAGCTGGTAGGAAATGGCCTGTGAGTCAGAGGGGCAGCGGAGTCGACAGCACTGAGCCGGGGCGGCCACGGGGAGGGACAGTCGCGGGGAGGGGTGCGGCAGCGGCTGGGGGGCTGCGGGCGCCAGGTCCCGCTAGTGTTGCACACGAAGCTGAACAGAGAACAGCCTAGCAAAGCAGGGCTCTGCGTGAGCCACCCTTTGTCTGGGTTGGGGGCCCGTGGCGGGGAGGACCCGGGATTCGAGGGGAGGGACCGGGACGGGACGGAAGGGCCCGGAGCAGCGGCCGCCGCGGCGGAGCCAATTTAAGAGCGGGGTGAGTGTGTGCTAGGGGGAAAGAGCAAATCTCCGAAGCTCCAGTATGGAATGGGGCCTGTCCCAGGCTCTGGGGAGGAGAGGGGTGAGAATGGACCTGGGAGACTAAGTAGGGGTTGGGGGCATCATCCAGAACAAGGAGTCCAGCGGAAGGGGTGAGTCTGCTGGACTCAGTTTGGAGGAGGTGCTGACATCTGGTCTCTCCATTAAGGGTAGAGGGCTTTAGGTCAGCAGTCAAGGGGTGGGTTAGAGACCAGAGGTTGACCTTCCTACCCATAGTGGTGGTCCATGGGAGTAGCTCTGCTAGTTTGTATGGACATGTATAGGAACAAAATGTGGAGTAGCTGGCAGTTCTCTCTGAACAGGATGAGGGTAGAAAGCACATGGAGAGGAATTCTCCTTCCTGCCACCCTCCTAGATCAGTGTAGAAATAGATACCTTTAATACTGAAGGAAAGGGGAGAGTGAGTCTGGGAGTTGTACCTGTACCAATACCCACCTACCCCACCTCCCAGGCCTAGCAGGTGTCTGAGGTACAGAACCCATGGTATTCTGGGATTTGGTGTTTTTGCTGGCCTTGCTCCTTGGGAATGTTGGGAACTGTAGTCCTTGCCAGCCATAGCCTGGCACAGCTGTTTGATGCCAGCTGCTGCCCACCCCCTGCACAGAGAGTGAGGTTTGGCCTACCCTGCCCCCCTCTTCCACAGTCCTGCCCCATGAGTCAGCTCGAAGCCATGGTCTAGAGCCAGACAGGCTGGGTGGCAAGGAAGTGCGTCTTAGAGCTTCTCATTGACAAGTCAGGAACTTAGAGGGCTCTGGGGTAATGAGCAGATGCCAGGCATGCTGGGGTCAAGTAGGGCATCATGTCATCACCTGCCTTCCCCAGAGCAATGGCTCCAGAGGCCAACTTGGATGACCAGGGGTGGGGTGCTAAGGAAAAGGACCTTCCTCAACCTGTATGGCTTGAGTAGAGGAAAGGAAGGTAGAGATGAATACAGGTTGTACCTACCCTCTGACAGTGCTGTCATTGGAGTTCTGCCCTTTCCAGACACCCCACCCACCACAGGGAACCAGAATTTTCTAGGGATCCCATTTCTCATGAGAACTTGGTGAAATAAGGTAATGTGGGGTGCAATGATAAGAACTTGGTGTAGGAGAGCTTTCCAGTCCCCAGTGTGTAAATCTCTCCCTTTCTCCCTGTCCCCCATTTCCACCTCTGTTATTGCTGATTCTCCCTATACAAGTAATCTCTCTACTTCTCTAATTCTGGGAGTTTTTCTCTTCACTGCTAGGACTGATGCCAAGGTCTCTGGGGCTTGCATTCTACTTTTTTGAGTCCTGCCATGTGCTTACTCCTTGTACTTAGAGTTTGGCAGAGGAGCTAACAGAACTATCCTTAAGAACCCCCTGGTCTGTCTAGGAGATTTCTTACCTATAAGAACAAGCAAAATTGTCACTGGGTTGTAGTAGATAGTGACACTGCCTTAGGTGAAGTCTCAGGAGAGAGATGTGGTCTAGGGTGGACAGAGTAGGCTTTCTGGAGAGAATGGCATTTGGCCTAGCCAAGGAGGAAGGATAGGGCTTAGGTAGGTATACAGGGGACATTCTTTGAAGGGGAAAAGATACTGTGGATGGCAGGCAGCATAGGCTACTGCCCAAAGGAGAAGCTTGATCCTGGGACAGTATTTCCTACCATAAAGGAATATGGCCTTCAATTTGACATTCCTCTCACCCAGTATGGGCTCCTGAGGGTGGACTAGTCAATAAAGAAAGTCTTTAGTCCTGGCAGGAAAACAGTGGTTTGGGTTTTTGGGTGCTGAACATGTGGCTAAGTGGAGAGGTAGTCCTACTTGCTTCCAGCTATCTGACTGCCACTGCCTTATCTCTAGCTTGCAGGGCCTAGGGGGAGGGGAGGTCCTGGAAAGTGCCTTCTGGCATTGCCTTCTCCACTCCCCCTCCACTTGATTAGATTTGTTGCCTCCTGTTAAAGGGACAGACTGCTGGGGGTAATGTGTTTAAGGCCAAAGGGCTGCCTTTGAGCTGACCTGAGGTTTGTATCTGTGAGGAGTGCTCCTGGGGTAGGACTTTCTGCAAGACCTCTCCCCTTAGGGCTCCGGAGTAGCATTTGTCCTTTGGAGAGAGACTTTAAGGAAGGAGTTATACAACCTTGACTAGGAGGGCTGAATTCTTACTCTGACCATCTCTCAGTTGCCATTGGAGTTCTCTTGAATCTTGGGGTATTGCATTCCCCCTCACACTCAGGGCAGAAGCCCCTCAGCTGATGGCCCTGATAAATGGTGATCCTGCCACAACTTCTCACCTCCTATTACGCTGAACCTAGATCTGCCTCTCTCTGACTCCGTAGGTAACCTAGCTCTGCCCTCTGGGCTCTGGATCCCAAGACTACACCTTCTGTTTCTGAAGAGCTTTTCATATGGGAGAAGGATATCCTGGAGGGTACTCTGATAGCCCACAACTGGACAGGAGTCTTGCCACTGGCACCAGAGATCCTGGCTTAATGTCTGTTCTCCTTTCCTTAGGGTCCAGCTGAGCCCAAGAGCTGCACGGAATGGTGGCAGTCACCTTGCCAGTGCAGCGGGAATGGACCAGACTGCAAGCTAGGAGAGCAAGGCATCAGTCAGGAAGAGGGAACACACGGCTAGGCTTAAGGCCTCTTCATCGGGGTGAGTGCTGGGGAAAGGGAGGGGAAGCAGGTCCAGTGAGAACCCTGAGCTAAACATGCCATCCTCTCAGAAGTTCTGGGATTGTTCTCTATACTCCATTAATCCATCTGGGGATTTGGACACCTTCACCCCAAGGAAACCCACAAGGTCACCTCTTCAGGCCAGAGGAGGATCTGCAACTCAGGTGGAAGGGAGAAGACCCAATGATTCTTCTGATCACCTTTTCTTCTCTTCTCTTGTACAGATGTCCCCAGGCCCCCCAGCCCAGGCCCAGCATAAAGGCTGTGTGGGGGGGCCCCCCTGACCCAAGGGGGGGCTTCATGCGCCACGTGCAGGCGGAGCCGTCTTCATCCTCAGAACCAGAGGCTGGCCCTTCGCAGCCTGCAGTCAGGCAGGGGGCCCTCCAGGGTGGCCTGCTCATGGGCTACAGCCCAGCAGGGGGGGCAACATCCCCCGGGGTCTACCAGGTATCCATCTTTTCCCCTCCAGCTGGTGCCTCTGAGCCTCACAGGGCCCTGAAACGGCCGGCCCCACCCACTGAGGTTACCAGAGAGCTGAAGAGAGGCCCTGGGCTGGGGGCCAGAGAGGGACTACCCCCTGAAGAACCATCTACTGTGGGGCTACTAGGCCCAGAGGGACTGGGGCTGGGACTGGGTCTGGCCAGCCAGCATTTCTGTCACCATGGCCTCTGTGTTGTGGAACAGGGAGGTAGCTCCACCTCACCTTGGACTTCAGGGGCCCAGAGTCCCCCTTGTCCCCCATCAAATGCTTCCTGCAATAGTTTGCACACCAGAGACTGGGCTTCCCCAGATCCAGGGGCACAGGGGTCCCTGGGGGAGTCCCCAGGGCCAGCCCCTCTGGGCCAGCTGCACACATTTGACACTGATTTGCACAGTCTTGCACAAATAGGGGGTAAGAGCCCAGTGGCTGGGGTGGGCAACGGGGGTAGCCCTTGGCCTAGGGAGTCCCCTAGCACTGCCAATGGGCACAGTCCCGAGCACACACCCCCTGGCCCTGGACCTCCAGGCCCCTGCCCCACCAAGCGAAGGTTGCTTCCTGCTGGAGAAGCCCTGGATGTCAGCTCTGAGGATGAGGGGCCAGCCCCTCGGAGGCGCCGAGGAACCCTGGGCCACCCTCCTGCTGCCAACAGTTCTGATGCCAAAGCCACACCCTTCTGGAGCCATCTGCTGCCTGGGCCCAAGGAGCCTGTGCTGGTAATCCAGGAGAAGGGGATGGTCTATTCTTAAGTAGATATGTGTGTGGGAAAAGGTGAAGGCCTGAGGAGTGGGGGGGGAGGGGGGTCCAGATGTTCCTTTGAGAGCTTGTAATGAGGTCCTGCTTCCAAACATGCCTGACCTCCACCCAATCTTTTTCTGTAATCTTTCCTTTCCATAGGACCCAACAGACTGCAGTCCCATGGGGCGGAGGCTGAAAGGTGCCCGTCGCCTGAAGCTGTAAGTGATCAGCTTCTTCCTCTGCTCTATCCCTGCAAGTGGGGCAAAAGTCTATAATCCTTTTTCTGACTGCAGGGTAGGGGAACCCAGGGCAGGAGCCCTTGATGGTGGCAAAGGGTGAGCCCAAGGACATGAGTAAGCATACCAGAATACTTCAAGCCAATGTACTGTGTGTCCCTCCCCTACCAGGAGCTCCCTTCGAAGCCTCCGGAAGGGGCCAGGCCTGCTGAGCCCCCCCAGTGCCTCCCCTGTTCCGACCCCTGCTGTCAGCCGTACCCTGCTTGGCAACTTTGAGGTAGTTCCCCTTGGATTCTGTGATTGGGGGCCTTGGGGAAAGTGAGATGGTAGAGTGTGGCCTGGATGGGTAAGGAAAATAGCTGGCATCTGTCTCATAATATGCTTTCCCCATCTCAACCCCAGGAATCATTGCTGCGAGGACGCTTTGCACCATCTGGCCACATTGAGGGCTTCACGGCAGAGATTGGAGCTAGTGGATCCTACTGCCCCCAGCATGTCACCCTGCCTGTCACTGTCACCTTCTTTGATGTTTCTGAGCAAAATGCCCCGGCTCCCTTCCTGGTATGACCTGACCTCAACCCAAAGTTAGCTTGTGAGGAGGGTGAGGGATGGATAGCAGGAAGGATTCTTTAGGTGTTCTCACCTAGGAGAGAGTTCAGAGCCTGGTGGGGAGAACTCTAGTGTGGGGCAAGGGCTAGGCCCAGAGTGAGAGATTATGGAGATGGATGAGTATTCAAAGCCCTCCTAGACCCCATCTTAGCTGATGGCTCCATGACCTTCCTAGGGTGTCGTGGACCTGAATCCCCTGGGGAGGAAGGGTTACAGCGTGCCCAAGATGGGCACCATCCAAGTGGTAAGTTTTCCCTGAGGGACAGTGGGAGTGGGGAGAGGAAAACAGCCCCTAGGCCCTACCAACTTTGCCTGTCCTGCCCCCAGACCTTATTTAACCCCAACCAGACTGTGGTGAAGATGTTCCTTGTGACCTTTGACTTCTCGGACATGCCTGCTGCCCACATGACCTTCCTGCGCCATCGCCTCTTTTTGGTGCCTGTGGGTGAGGAGGGAAATGCTAGCCCCACCTGCCGCCTCCTCTGCTACTTGCTGCACCTCAGGTGAGGACAGGGCCCTGGGGCAGCTGGGGAGGCCCAGGGAAAGGATTTTCCCCACCCCAGGTTATCTGGCTTATCTACTATCTGGATTCTTTCTTTGATCACCCTGTTGTCCCCCAGGTTCCGGAGCTCCCGCTCAGGCCGCTTAAGCCTGCATGGAGACATCCGCCTGCTTTTTTCCCGCCGGAGCCTGGAACTGGACACAGGGCTCCCTTACGAACTGCAGGCAGTGACTGAGTCCCCTCACAATCCACGTTATTCACCTTTGCCCTGATTGCCAGTGCCCTGAACCCATGTGGGCCAAGTACCTACCCATCCTGCTCCATCCTGGACAGAGCAAATACGTGGAAAGGTGGCAAAAGACCCTTTAGGCTTGAATTAAAGCCCTCACCATGCTCATGCCCAAATCGATTATTTGGGTGTTTAAAGCCTCTGATCCTTACCACACTCTGCTCTACTCTGGGTACTCCATGTGCCTCCCACTCTCTTGGATTTCCCAGGCCAACTTAGGTAGTGGGGAGACAAGGAGCTACCCTGAGGTTCTCTAAAGTTCCCAGGCAAGTCATGCCAGCGTTGCCTCCCTGTCCTGGGCAGGGGCCACTTATTATTTTATTTATTTTTAATTTATAATTTATTCAAATTGGATTGCCTTGGTAACCTCCCAAACCTGATAATTGGCATTGCCCCTCATCCTTTCCCACTCTCAGATATTGCTCCAAGCTCAGGAGTTGAAGAAGCTGATGTGGGGGTTGGGGGAGAACTGTTCTTTCTCAGCTGAGGGCAGAGAGGTTATCCCAGAAGGACTGAGTCCCTAGCCAAAGACTCAGCTTCCCCTGTCCTTCCCTATACCTTCCCTATACCTTTCACTTCCCCTACCCTCTGACCCCTCTCTGAAAGCCAACTTGTGTGTGTGTGTGTGTGTGTGTGTGTGTGTGTGTGTCCACATGTCCGCACACACACGCACACACACACAAGCTTTTATTTATGTGGTGTGTGTGAGAAAGAGAGCTTGCATGCATGCACACACACAGAGGTTAACCATGCCTGATCTAAGACTCCAGACTCCAATTGACCCTCTCCTCCTGCCTGTGTCTCCTTGCTTTGGGGTCCTGACTGAGGAAGGTGTTCTGGGGGCAGAGTCAGGGCCAAGGACTGGGGTGCCTCCTCTCACCTGGCTAGACTCTGACCCACCTACCTCAGCTGGGATGAGGGGCACACCTCAAATTCAGTCATGTGATTTCCCAACTACCCCATTCCCCACACCAGACTCTGACCCAGCCTTAGTCCTGACTCCTGGGGCTGGCTGAGGGGAACAAGCAATTGCTTGAAACTTGAACAAAAAAAAAAAAAAAGAAAAAAGAAAAAAAGAAAAAGAAAAGAAAAAGAAAGAAGAAAGAAAAAGAAATGAAAAAATTGTACCTGGTACTTTTTTTCAGGAAACAACAACAATAAAGAAAGAATAAATTCTTGTTTGGAAACTTGAGCTAAACCCTACTTTTTCTGTTGGGGAGAATATGAGAATGGGGATGGAGGGTCTAACTGGAGCTCAGACTCTGCCCTTTCTCCCAGAGAGGCCTGAGGTCTGAGGCCATGAGGTCTTAAGGCAAGGCCCTAATGATTCTTAGGATCTGGTCTTGCTCTTTTCAGATAATGGGGTGGGGTGGGTGGGGTGGGGTGGTGAGAAAGGTTCAGCCATAAAAGCTGAACTCTCTGAATGTGGATCTACATTCCCAAACTAGTTCTATTGTTACCGATTTTAGCACCTCTGAACTTAAGTGCCCTGAAATGTAAAATGGGGGTGATTCTGCAAGTCTCTTAAAAGATGTGCCAGACATCAGGGATGTGTGCAGAGTGACATGATCCAGAGAAGCCTGAATGTAGGGGCTATGTGCTGGACTCTGTAAGGGGATCAGGCCTGATAGACTGACTAGGAAGAGGTAGAAAAAGCTACGGTGCCTGGGGAGAAGAGGGGAGGGGGAAATCTCAGTCCAATCACCAGGCAATGTTAGGCCCAATCACTATGGCAACGGGAATGGGGTCAGTCCCCAGTGGGAGGGCTGGGTACAACACAGCAGGACTACCTGACAATGTCACTATGGCAACCATGGCAAAGAGCGCCAATCCCTTGGTCGCTATGGTGACGAAGCCATTTATACGCTCAGAAGGGTAAACTGAGTCTCGGGTGGAGGTAAAGAACTCGGTGGGAGGTGTTTCTGGGACACTTGCACGCGGAAAATAGACTCCATGGTCACCATGTCCGGGATCTTGAGCTTGATCAAAGAGAACCAGAACAAGTTACAGCCTTGTGCCTTCTCTAGCTGGTCTACAAATCCCAGGGAACAACTTGATACACGCTTCTGTTCAAGTAAAGCTGATTGGCTGAAGTTGGGGTGGGGGGGGCGGGAGAACGGCGACGGCCGGAAGTACGTCTGGGGGAGTGGAAATACGGGAGGAAAGGCTCAGGTCCGGTTTTCTAGAGTGACCTCTCTGCTCACCGTCTCGTTGGTTCCGGAGGTCCTGTGGTCGTGGGAAATGCTGGCGCGCGCTGCGCGGGGCACTGGGGCCCTTTTGCTGAGGGTGAGTGTGAAGGGAACCTTCTCCAAGGGTCCTGCCAGAGATCACCTGGATCCTTACCTGGGAAGGAGCAGGATTCTAAGTTTGGGGAGAGAACTAGGGTCAGAGGTCACAGTACCCACGTGAGTTCCTCTCCGAGGACCCTTTAGGGTCGCGGTTTAAGGAGATGCTCTCTGGACAGGCGCCGAGAAGGGCGATGTGGCCCGCCGGCTGGGGTCTCTGCTAATCCTCTCTTCTCGATAGGGCTCCGTGCAGGCTTCTGGCCGTGCTCCGCGTCGCGCCTCCTCTGGATTGCCCCGAAACACCGTGGTACTGTTTGTGCCGCAGCAAGAGGCCTGGGTGGTAGAGCGAATGGGCCGATTCCACCGGATCCTGGAGCCTGTGAGAGCCTCTTCTGCCCACTCAGGGCCACCCTGATGCCGAATTTCCTCACCATATGGGCGGATGGGGTGGGATCTCATTGGAGCCTGCGCCCACTTTTGGCTTTCAGCTCCCCTGGCCAGACCTGGCAGGGCCCAGGCTGCTGAACCCATGTTACCACCTTTGGGTGTTGCTCTAGCATTACACAAGCCCCATTCTTGGGTATCTCCCCTATCTACCCCCTCAGCTCCTGTTGTCTGCTACTCTGCTGGCTCCCATTCTCTTAACTGTCCCCTTTGTTCAGATGTCCCGCCTTGTATTCCCATCTTTTTGGACTTCCCTACCATTGACACGCCCAGCTTTCTGCTTTACTTGGAATGTTCCATATGTTCATTCCATACCCACCCCAGGCCTAGCTTGGATCTCAACCTTACAACCCCCATCCTTCTGAGGACCCATGACTCCTCTTCCCAGGGCTTGAACATCCTCATCCCTGTGTTAGACCGGATCCGATACGTGCAGAGTCTCAAGGAAATTGTCATCAACGTGCCTGAGCAGTCGGCTGTGACTCTCGGTGAGGGGTGCAGGGTGACACGGGTGCCCTGAGACCGTTAGGATGTAGTTGCAGGAGATGCAGAGCTCATGAGAAAGAGCTGATCGGAAATTGGAGGCCTGATTTTCCTCCTTTTCTCTCCTGCTCCTGTACCTATAGACAATGTAACTCTGCAAATCGATGGAGTCCTTTATCTACGTATCATGGACCCATACAAGGTATCTTCTCCTTGGTTTATTCGGCTCCTAAGTTGCTTTTCCCGTTAAAATCCTGCATTTGAGCTTCTTACACTTTCCATGTCCTTTTCAGGCAAGCTATGGTGTGGAGGACCCTGAGTATGCTGTCACACAACTAGCTCAGACGACCATGAGATCAGAGCTTGGCAAACTCTCTCTGGACAAAGTCTTCCGGGTAAGGGGTCTGAGCCAGAGTTACTGTTTGAAGATGCGTCCCTCACACTCTCTGTCCTTTGTGGGAGTCAAGATCAGTCAGTGGCACTTCTCAGCTTAGATCCCTGATGAGTGTGTTGAAGCCATGGAATTTATACCTCTCTTTCTCCAGGAGCGGGAGTCCCTGAATGCTAGCATTGTGGATGCCATCAATCAGGCTGCTGATTGCTGGGGCATTCGCTGCCTCCGTTATGAGATCAAGGATATCCACGTGCCACCCCGGGTGAAAGAGTCCATGCAGATGCAGGTGGGGGCCAGGGAGGGGCGGGGAAGAGGACTTCAGGATGCTCCAGTCTCATGGGGACTTGGACTCCCTTCCCTGTCATGATGGGTACAATTGCAGGTCTGTGTAAGAATTTACTCTGGGTTTTTGTTGATGGGGGTCATTGGGGGTTTCTAGGTGGAGGCAGAGAGGCGGAAACGGGCCACAGTTCTAGAGTCTGAGGGGACCCGAGAGTCAGCCATCAACGTGGCAGAGGGGAAGAAGCAGGCACAGATCCTGGCCTCCGAGGCAGAAAAGGCTGAACAAATAAATCAGGCAGCAGGTCTGCAGAGGGTAGAGGCTGAGGGAGGAGAGGGCTTGGGTTTTTGAGGGTTGGTACTGGGACAGGAGCTTTGAGGTACCCTGACTTCATGAGTAAAGCTCCATCTCTTTTCTTCCAGGAGAGGCCAGTGCAGTTCTGGCCAAGGCCAAGGCTAAGGCTGAAGCTATTCGGATCCTGGCTGCAGCTCTGACACAACATGTGAGAGGCCCTTGGGTGGGGTGGGAGACAAGAATTGACACTTGAATAGGTTTTCTCATCTACTCTTGGGAGAAGTTCCTGCCTTTGTGGGTTCCGCTGAGCCAGATTACATGATCTCTTGTATTGTGATCTGATTCTCTTTCCAGGAACCTGACTACTCTTTACTCCCCTCCCCTCCACCCACCCACCCATCTCCTTCTCCAAGACCGTGATCTTTGATTTTTTCTGTGGCCACAGAATGGAGATGCAGCAGCCTCACTGACTGTGGCTGAGCAGTATGTCAGTGCGTTCTCCAAACTGGCCAAGGACTCCAACACTATCCTGCTGCCGTCCAACCCTGGCGATGTCACCAGTATGGTGGCTCAGGTTAGAGTACCCTGAGGACCTAGCACAGGACACCAATGCCAGAAACTGAGACCCCTGTCACCACCATCACAACTTAGACACCATAGAGGCCTTCAGAGTAGCCTGAGCCCTAGACCTCCTGTTAGTCTCTGTAGAGAATAAGTTTCTAAGAATGAGACACCTCCCTCACCCCTGGAGATAGGGGAGCTCTTGAGACATCTTTTTTGGGGGGCAGATATATCTGTACCAATATCCTGAGGGTAACCCTGCTCTGATAGTTTTTATGATTCCTAGAATCGACTCTACAGCTTGAGTCTTGCAAGAGAGATAGAAAGGAAAAATAAGTTTATTAGCCCCAGCCTCACTTTCTTTTTAGCTATTGGTGGGTTGGGCTATGCCTTCTGCCATGTGTCCTCATGGCTCTCTCTGTCCCTTTTTTTAGGCCATGGGTGTGTATGGGGCCCTCACCAAAGCCCCAGTGCCCGGGGCCCAGGATTCAGTCTCCAGTGGGAGCAGCAGAGATGTCCAGGGCACAGATGCAAGTCTTGATGAGGAATTTGATCGAGTCAAGCTGAGTTAATGGAGCTGGGCTTGGCCAGGGAGGCTGGGGACAGGGAAACAGCATTCCCATACTCTGGCTCTAGCTTCCCTGCCAAGATTTTGTTATTATTTTTTTATTTGAACTTTAATCATGTAATAAACTTGCCACTGGCAAACCAGAAACTGTCCTCTTTGATTGGGGAATGAAGTTGGGAAAGTCACCAGTGTTTTCCTTGGATGTCCACTTCCATCCTCCAGTTCTCTCAGGTCTGGGGAGCTGATTCCTCCATGACTAAGAGTAAACTTTATGTAAGTCATCCTTTCTGTCTTCAGGAGAAGCTTTGGGATAGGGTGGAGGATTAAGCCATGTGTCTATTGAACTATCAGGGAGTGTAGTCCCCCTTCTTGCTAACTATGGGGATATAAATTTGAGTGGGTATTTGTGGGGATTATTTATTTATTTATTTATTTATTTAAATTTATTATTATTATTATTTAATGTTTTATTTATTTTTGAGAGAAATACACACCAAGTGTGAGCGGAGGAGAGGCAGAGAGAGACGGAGACACAGAATCCGAAGCAGGTTCCAGGCTCTTAGCTGTCAGCATAGAGCCTGACATGGGGCTCGAACTCATGAACCATGAGATTATGACCTGAGCTGAAGTCAGACTCTTAACCGACTGAGCCACCTGGGTGCCTCTGTGGGGATTTTTTTTTTTTTTTTTCTAAAGTAAGCTCTACACCTAATGTGGGACTTGAACTCAGAACCGCAAGATCAAAAGTAGCCTGCTTTACCGACTGACCCAGTCGGGCACCCCTGGGGGGATTTTTTATGGGAAAGAAAGCTATTCTGCCGGATAGTACTGCTCAGTGTTTAAAGGTTTCTCAGGGACTGTGAACACTCATTCATTCAAAAACATGATGTCTACCATGTGTCAAGCTCAGTGCTAGACAAGCAGTTTAGACCTAGTGGTTCCTGCTTTCACAGAATATCAGGTTGGCAGGGAAGACACAGAGATACAAAGTGCTGAGTGCTAAGATGGAAGAAAATTCTGGTTGAGGGATCCTGCAGGGAGGAGCATGCCAGCTTGTGGGCAGCAAGGTTGCCAACCATGCCACTGAGCTCAGGCTAGAAAAATTAACACATTTACCAGGCTAGGGTTTGGTACTAGAATCTGCAGAGGCCCATGGTTCCAGAGAAGTTGGAACATTCAGAGATGTTTGCTGAGACTGAAGGGTGGGTGGGATGTTAGGGGTGTGACTGTATGGCAAGAGCCAGTATAGGGAGATAGAGTACTGAAGAGTTTGGACTTTAGCTTTAGGATAGGGAGCGGTCCATGAAGGGTTTTTTCTGCCCTCCCAAGAAGACTTAGGAAGATTTAGGTAGTCATATTAGTGTTTTAGATAAAGCTGTCCTGTTGCAATGTGGACAGGGTATTTGAAGGAGAGGTGAGAGGCTGAAGGACAGTAAGAAGGCAGCCTCAATCCTAGAGGGTGATGAGGCCTGAACTGAAGTAAGGAGCCATTGGGATGGAGGTGGAGCGATGACATTTTTTAACATATGTCTGAATTAGAATTTGTGTATCATTTGATGACTGTTGAACCTCAAATACATGCCAGGCACTAAGGATATAGTAATGAGAAACAATTCCCTGTTCTCAATGAGCTTAAATTTTTTCCTTTAAGATTTTAAAATTTATTTTTAAAGATTTTATTTTTAAGTAATTTCTACACCTAACATGGGGCTTGAACTTGCAATTGTGAGATCAAGAATCACATGCTGTACCGACTGAGCCAGCCAGGTGCCCCTCAATGAGTTTAAGTCCTATTTGGAAGAGACAAACCATTAATAAGATGTTTAGTATTTCACATGCTGGTGAGTTGTGCTATGAAAGAAATTAAAGAAAGGAAGGAATGTGAGGAATTTGGTGAAGTGGCTGTAATCTGTAACATTAGAGGGTTCCAGGGAGCCTCTGGATGTTATATTTGAGCTTAGATATGGAGGGGAGGGGAAGGCCCGTTTGGCCACCTGGGAATAGAGCTGACTGGAGATCCTAAATGTAGTGGCTTTGAGGCAGAGCTTGCCTGCCTTATAACTGGAAGAGCATAGGAGGTACAATGGATGGAACAGAGTTAAGGAAGCAAAGAGGTGGCAGCATGATGCATCAGAGAGGGAGCTGGTGTATAGACTTCTATTGCCGCTATGTAGGACTACTACAAGAACTTGGGCTTTACTATGAAATGTGAAACCAGTACAGAGGGTTTTTGTTTTGTTTACAGTGGTACATCTACTGAGATGTAATTCACATACACTACAATTAACCCATTTAAAGTGTAAATTCAATCATTTGTAGTATATTTAGAGTTGTGCAACCATCACAATTTTAGAACATTTTCATCATCTCTCCTCCATTTCTTTCCGACCACCAAAACCCTATACCCATTAGCAGTCATTCCTCTCTCCTCCCTAGCCCTAGGAACCCACGAACTTACTGTCCCTTTAGCTTTACATATTCATGTAAATGGAGTAATATAAAATGCTATTTTGTGATTGTCTTCTTTCACTCAACATAATATTTTTAAGGTTCATCCATGTAATAGCATGTAGCAGTACTTCATTCCTTTTTATGGCTGAACAATATTCAATTGTGCACATATACCATATTTTGTTTATCTTTTCATCAGTGAAGGCCATTTGGGTTGTTTTGTTGCTATGAGCTGTCATGTGCAAGTTTTTGTGTGAACATATGCATTTCATTTCTCTTTGGTATACATCTACGACTGGAATTGCTGGGGCATATGGTAACTCTATGTTTAACCTTTTGAAGAATTGCCAGACTGTTTTCCAAAGCACCATTTTACAATCCCAAGGGCAGTGTTCAAATTTCTCCACACCCAATTCTTGTTATTTGTCTTTTCTATTATAGCCATCCTAGTGGGGTTTGAAGTGGTATCTCTAGTATTTCCCTGATGGCTAGTGATGTTGGGCATCTTTTTCTGTGCTAATTGGTCATTGTGTATTTTCTTTGGAGAAATGTCTATTCAGATCCTTTGCCCATTTTTTTCTTTAAGTAGGATACATGTGGAGCCCAACACAGAGTTTGAACTCAGAACCCTGAGATCGAGAACTAAGCTGAGATCAAGAGTTGGACACTTAACCAACTGAGCCACCCAGGCACCCCTATCCTTTTCCCATTTTAAAATTTTATTTTTATTTACTTATTTACTTTACTTTTTAAAATGTTTATTCATTTATTTGCGGGGGGGGGGGTGGGAGAGAATAGGGGAGGGGCAGAGAGAGAATCCCAAGCAGGCTCTGTGTTGCCAGCACAGAGCCCAATGCAGGACTAGATCCCATGAACCAGTAGACCAGGACCCCAGCCAAAACCAAGAGTCAGATGCTCAACTGACTGAGCCACCCAGGCACCCCTTATTTTTTATTTTTATTTTTTTAAAGTAGGCTCTATGCCCAGCGTGGGGCTTGAACTCATGACCCCAAGATGAAGAGTTGCATGTTCTGCCAACTGAGCCAGCCAGATGCCCCTACCTTTGCTCATTTTTAAATTGGATTATTTTTTGAATTATTGAGTTGGAAGATCCAGTGAAAGACATGAAGAGGAGGAATAATAAAACCTATCAGTTGGTGTCAGCTAAGCAAGTAGAAAATAAATATTATTTATCCCTATTTTACAGATGAGGTAATGCCCAATAATGCCAGTGAGTGGCAGAGCTAGGATTCAAGCTAAGTTTGATTCCAAAAGGCCAGCTCTTAACCTTAACCAAGAATGACCAGTGGTTCACTGAGTTGTAGCTTTGTTCCTTGCCCCTAATTCCCCTAAACTACAGACCTGCGCTCCTTGAGGAACCTCCTCGGAGGCGCCAGCAGATGGCGATGGGGCCCCTGTGGGCCACTCTGTCGGCCCGCGTCTGTCTATGGTACCACCAGTGCGCAGGCGTTGCCTCTGCGCTTCCGGGCGCCTTTCAAGGTGAGCCAGGGTCTCCGAGAACCTACTCCCTACTCCTCAATCCCTTTTCCCGAATCAAACCATCCCCCGCAGCTCGCAGCCGGCTAAGTACCGGAGCCAGGGTGCCCAGGAGATGGCCAGGTAGCCACCAGAGGAGGCAGAGCTGTCCGGACGTGTGGGTCCCGGCGAGGCCCACCGGCCGTAGACCCCGCGACTCTGCTTTGCTGCGCGGGGTAGGTCGTGACTCTGGTTGGTCTCCTGGCGATCCTGGCCTTCCAGAAGCGGAGCGTGACTCCTCCCCCTGGTCCTCTTGGTCTCCACCAGGCGGCGCCGTCATCCCTGCCCAGGTTCCCTTGCGCTGCGAACCCTGGGCACCCTAGGGGTGTTGAGATTGGCAAGGAGAGAGGCGGAGAAATGAGCTGTCAGAGAGCGGTGTACCACTTGAAATAAGTTTCCCTCGTGGACTGTGCTTTTCATCATTAGAATCTCCTGGAGTACATGTGCAAATCCCTATGCTCCACCCCGAAAGATCCCGATTCAGTAGATCTGGGGTGGGGCCTGGAAATCAGCATTTTAAACGGCTGCTCCAGGTTGATGCCCATAATCTGCGGACCTCACCTTCAGAAACACCGGTGTAACTGGTGGAGAGGAACATTGCATTGGGTTGGCTATGGGGCTGTTTATCTTCTGGAAGGCTTCCAAGAGGAAGTGATTCTAGCTTGGCTTTGTATTGAGGGACCAGAAAATCCATTGGTTCTTTACCCCACAGTGATGAACTCCCTGCCCGCTACCAGCAGGATGCAGAAGATCTCAGTGCTGCTCTTCCTGGCCTGGGTCGGCTTCCTCTTCTACGCCGGCATTGCCCTCTTCACCAGTGGTTTCCTGCTCACCCGTTTGGAGCTCACCAACCATAGCAGCTGCCGAGAGCCCCCAGGCCCTGGGTCCCTGCCATGGGGAAACCAAGGGAAACCCGGGGCCTGCTGGATGGCTTCTCGATTCTCTCGGGTTGTGTTGGTGCTAATAGATGCTCTGCGATTTGACTTTGCCCAGCCCCAGCGCTCACATGGGCCTGGGGAACCTCCTGTCTCTCTGCCCTTCCTGGGTAAACTGGACTATTTGCAGAGGATCCTGGAGATTCAGCCCCACCATGCCAGGCTCTACCAGTCTAAGGCTGATCCCCCCACCACCACCATGCAGCGCCTCAAGGCCCTCACCACTGGCTCACTGCCTACCTTTATTGATGCTGGCAGTAACTTTGCCAGCTATGCCATAGTGGAAGACAATCTCATTAAGCAGCTTGCCAGTGCAGGTTAGTTTGGGCCTTTTTGGAGTCCAAGAGTACCTTAGCAGATTTCGTCTTTAGAAGTCAGAGAGCCAGAACTTTGGGTGTCCAGCTGCTTGCTAGACTATGCTGTGGGAGGACAGGGGAAGAGAAAGAGACCAGAGCCCTGCATGCAGCAAGTAGGGGTCTGGGCTTTGTCCTTCTGGAGTTTCTAGTCTGCATGGAATGTTGCTTTTATTTAGGGGGAGCTCTCAGTAAGGGGCAGTGGAGAGATGAGGAGAAGATGTGAATCTGGTTATTCTCACAAGTGAGAAAGCAGAGAGTCAGTCCATGCCCTGTCCACTCACTGACTTGGAAAATGTAACATATACCCAGGAAAGACAGATCAGCAAAGATAGCCAAGAATTGGGAATTAGCAGAGCCTTTTGTAGAAACAAGAAGTGAAAAGTCTTGTTATTGGGGAAAGTATGGTTAACAGGGAAAGCTTCTTGGCAGAAAATCTTAGGCCTTGAAAGATAAAGAGTTGTTGGATGAAATTGCTGTCCCTTCGAGTGCATGGTTGAGATTTCTGACGAGTCTTTAAAGGTCCCCCTCTTCTTTTTACCCCTGCCTTGACTCCTGCTCAGGCTGTGACCCACTCTCATGTCCCTGCAGGAAGGCGTGTGGTCTTCATGGGAGATGATACCTGGAAAGATCTTTTTCCTGGAGTTTTCTCTCAAGCTTTCTTCTTCCCATCTTTCAATGTGAGAGACCTGCACACAGTGGACGATGGCATCCTGGAACACCTCTACCCAACCAGTGAGCATTGGGCCAGAGGCAGGTCTGACTAAGATTAGGAGCTGGGGAGGGTTGCTTCAGGTCACAAATTCTGACCCTCCCATGGGTGCAGTGGCCTGGGCTTACGTCCCTTGATAGATTGTCAAAAACTGGCTGGGGTTGAGGAGTGGCCTTAGTCCCCTGTGCTCAGTGTTCTTCCTTTCACAGTGGACAGTAGTGAATGGGATATGCTGATTGCTCACTTCCTGGGTGTGGATCACTGTGGCCACAAGCATGGCCCTCACCACCCTGAAATGGCCAAGAAACTTAGCCAAATGGACCAGGTGATCCAGTGAGTGTGGGTTATTGGCTGGGGGAGTGGGTTTGTGCCTGAGAATCTCAGGATATATTGGCCCAAGAGAAAAAGTCTTTATCTTGGAGCCTCTTTCCTTGCTGAATTCTGTCTTTTCTAGGCCTTTCTTTTGAAGCTAGGAGCCTCATTCATCTTGAGTGACTCAGCATGTGGCTTTGGGCAGTAGGGTTGTGAATGAAGAGGTATCTCTTTGACAAATGTCTAAGTCCTCCTGCTGGAAGTTATGGCTGGGGGTAATTGGGTCTCCAAGGAAAATCTTCATCCATTCCTACCCCCTGACATATTTCTTGGCCTTCAGGGGACTTGTGGAGCGTCTGGAGAATGACACACTGCTGGTGGTGATTGGGGACCATGGAATGACCATGACTGGGGACCACGGAGGGGATAGTGAGCTGGAGATCTCAGCTGCACTTTTTCTGTACAGTCCCACAGCCCTCTTTCCCAGTGCCCTACCACAGGTGAGGTCTGGGGTGTGCTTTGTCGGGTCTCCTGGTATTCAACCTCATCAAGATCACAGCATTCTTGTGGATCCCTCCACTTTAGATCCCCAAATTCTTTACCCTGGGCATTCCCCATTCATTTCCTACCTAGGTCCCTGTCTTCTATTCCAAATCCCGATCTCAGCTTTGTGGTGAACCCATTGGCCCCTCTCCTTTTCCTTTAGGAGCCGGAAATAGTTCCTCAAATCAACCTTGTACCTACACTGGCCCTGCTGCTGGGCCTGCCCATTCCATTTGGGAACATCGGGGAGGTAATGGTTGAGCTGTTCTCAGTGGTTGAAGACCCCCAGCCTCACTCCTCTGCTCTGGCCCAAGCCTCAGCTCTTCATCTCAATGCCCAGCAGGTAGGTGATGGGTTAGGTTTCCAGGTGATAGAGCTAGGGTGGGCATGGGAGAAGCATAATGATCACTTCATTGTCCTTTGTTCATTTTTAATCCTACTGTCCATAGCCATGTCCTCCTTCCATTATCCCTCACTTCCCCCCTGTCTTGGACAGAGTTTGGGTCCCTGTTTTCCAGATACCTGCTTTGGTAACACTAACCCTTGCCTCTGTCCCGGTTTATGTCTTTGATGTGTTCCCTTGGCCTCTGACCATTTTTGCCAGGTATCCCGATTTCTTCACACCTACTCAGCTGCTGCTCAGGACCTTCAAATTAAGGAGCTTCATCGACTGCAGAACCTCTTCTCCAAGGCCTCTGCTGACTACCAGCGGCTTCTGCAAAGCCCCCAGGGGGCTGAGGCAGCACTACAGACTGTGATTACTGAGCTGCAGCAGTTCCTGCGGGGAGTTCGGGCCATGTGCATTGAGTCTTGGGCTCGTTTCTCTTTGGTTCGCATGGCAGGGGGTGCTGCTCTCATGGCTGCTGCCTGTTTTCTTTGCTTGCTGGTATCCCAGTGGGTAACATCCCCAGGCTTCTACTTCTGCCCCCTCCTCCTAACACCCATGACCTATGGTCTGGCTGGTGCCATAGTGTGTGCTGGACTCCTGACAGCTACCGGACTGAAGCCGGATCCAGTGGTCCTAGGGGCCATGGCTGCAGTGGGCTCACTCCTGCCTTTTTTGTGGAAAGCGTGGGCTGGCTGGGGGTCCAAGAGGCCCCCAGCAGCCTTACTGCCCATCCCTGGGCCTGTTCTGTTATTCCTGCTCATTCGTTTTGCTGCTTTCTTCTCTGACAGTTTTGTTGTAGCTGAGGCCAGGGCCACCCCCTTCCTTTTGGGCTCATTCATCTTGCTCCTGGTTGCCCAACTTCACTGGGAGGGCAAGCTGCTGCCACCTAAGCTTCTCACAATACCCCGCTTTTGCCTTTCGGCCTCAACAGGCCCGCCACGGCACAATGGCACACATGCCCTGGGACTTGGAGTTGGGTTGCTTTTATGTATAAGGCTAGCTGGACTTTTTCATCGGTGCCCTGAAGAGACACCTGCTTGCCATTCCTCTCCCTGGCTGAGTCCCTTGGCATCCATGGTGGGTGGTCGAGCCAAGAATTTGTGGTATGGAGCTTGTGTGGGGGCTTTGGTAGCCCTGTTAGTTGCTGTGCGCCTGTGGCTTCACCGCTATAGTAACCTCAAGAGCCCTGAGCCCTCTGTGCTCTTTGTGCGCTGGGGGCTGCCCTTAATGGTACTAGGCACTGCCGCTTACTGGGCGTTGGCATCAGGAGCAGATGAAGCACCCCCACGTCTCCGGGCCCTGGTTGCTGGAGCATCAGTTGTGCTGCCCAGGGCTGTGGCAGGATTGGCCGCTTCAGGGCTCATGCTGCTGCTCTGGAGGCCTGTGACAGTGCTAGTGAAGGCTACAACAGGTGCTCCAAGGACCAGGACTGTCCTCACTCCCTTCTCAGGCCCCCCAACTTCTCGCGCTGACCTGGATTATGTGGTTCCTCAAATCTACCGACATATGCAGGAGGAGTTCCGGGGCCGTCTAGAGAGGACCAAATCCCAGGGCCCCTTGACTGTGGCAGCTTATCAGTTGGGGAGTGTCTACTCAGCTGCTATGGTCACAGCTCTCACCCTTTTGGCCTTCCCACTTCTGCTTTTGCATGCAGAACGCATTAGCCTTGTGTTCCTGCTTCTGTTTCTGCAGAGCTTCCTTCTCCTGCATCTGCTTGCTGCTGGGATATCCATCACCACCCCTGGTAAATACATTTCTCAGCCCTGGTTCATCCAAGGACAGTAGTGATGTGACTTCGGCCCCTCTTGTTTTCAGGGAGGTGTTGCTCCTCAGATGCTTCACACGGTTGGGAGGGTTCTCCAGATGTCCTCTTATCTGCTGTAGCCAAGCTAATTGATCCCTCCCACTGGCTCTCAAGGCCAGCAAGGTTCATGGAGGAGAGAGACAGGAGTACTCCAAGACTCATTTCTTTTTTTTTTTTTTCCAAGACTCATTTCTTATTGAAATGCTGCATCTTCATGAGTGCATTTCCTGATTTTCCAGTGATGGGAGTGGTGAATTATGAGCATGTGATGTCAACAGTGAGCTGTGCATATATGAGAGAGAGAAAGAGATAGATCATAGTTGAGATGTTCAGATTTAGAGTAACGGGGACTTAGTGCCACAGAGGGAATTAGAATAACAGAGTGTTGAATGTAAAGAGGTTGGATGATTGGCATGTGCAAGTGTGTGTGTGTGTATAGCACTGAAGTAGTAGGAGTATATGATCATGAGGCAGTAGGCTATGGATTAGAGAATGGGATGTGACTGTGAAAAGGTATATCTCTTCCCCCAGGTCCTTTTACTGTGCCATGGCAGGCAGTTTCTGCCTGGGCCCTCATGGCCACACAGACATTCTACTCCACGGGCCACCAGCCTGTCTTTCCAGCCATTCATTGGCACGCAGCCTTCGTGGGATTCCCAGAGGGTCATGGTTCCTCCACCTGGCTGCCTGCTCTGCTGGTGGGAGCCAACACCTTTGCCTCCCATCTCCTCTTTGCAGGTAACTCCTCATTCCTCTCTTGCTTCCCTTGTTTACTCTGAATTTGTGGAAAGAAAAGAAAGTCCTGGATTTGAGTGGGGAGATGTGATTTTGTTGGATCTTTGGCACCCTTTGGCCAATGGTAATTGGAGCCTCAGTCAACTAGGGTGGTTGGGGGCCAGGGTGGCCTGGTCCCTGGGTCCTCCATTGATTCTAGTCCTGCCTTCCTCTGAGGCAGTAGGTTGCCCATTGCTTCTGCTCTGGCCCTTCCTATGTGAGAGTCAAGGACCTCGGAAGAGGTGGCAGCCCCTAGGGAGTGAAGCTGAATCCAGAGTCAGGCCTGAGGAGGAGGAGGAGCCACTGATGGAGATGCGGCTCCGGGATGCGCCTCATCACTTCAATGCAGCACTGCTGCAGCTGGGCCTCAAGTACCTCTTTGTCCTTGGTATTCAGGTAGGTACAGGGAGAGATCACAGGGTTAGTGACCTTTTCTCATGTGTGTACATCACATTCTTTTTTTCATACTTTACCAAAACCCTAGGAGACAGCCTTGACTGAAGTACAGTTAAGAAAAATGGTTGCCCAAGGCCAGTGGCCTCAAGTGGTTATATTGAGACTTAGACCTGAGTCTCCTTAATCCTAGTCATGGATTGTTTCCTCTCTATAAGCTAGATCTGGACCCTACTGGTTGCATTTGGGGATTCCTCCATTAGTGGACAGACTGGAAAAACTGAGGTGATGGCCAGGATTCTTTCCCAGGCTATGGTCATGGATCTTCTTTCCCTTCAGAGGCAGAAGGTGTGACTCTGACATTTTCCTCCACCCTGGAAGGCAGAGCCTGGGTATAAGCACAGATGGATAGTGCTTGCTCAAGGTCACACAGTGAGTCATGGTGAGGCCAGGAAAATAATTAGGTCTCCCAACTCCTCATCTAGGGTTTTTTTTTTTCACTGACATGCACTGGTTTCCTACTCCTCCCATTCTTCACAGGGGCCTATAGCACTTCTCCCTTTGACCTGCTTCTTCTCCCCTTCCGAAATAACTTGACCTTTCGTATCCTTTCTTAGATTCTGGCCTGTGCCTTGGCAGCCTCCATCCTCCGCAGGCATCTCATGGTCTGGAAGGTGTTTGCTCCCAAGTGAGTGGATTTGCTTGAGAAGTATTGGCATTGGGGTGGGTAAGCTTGGATGAAAGAATGAACATCAGGGAGGCGGGTTTTGTCTCATCAGGGAAAAGGCCTCCAGATCTACTTTCAGTGTCCCCTGAGAATTCTCCACATTTCTTTGCAGGTTCATTTTTGAGGCTGTGGGCTTCATTGTGAGCAGCGTGGGACTTTTCCTGGGCATAGCTTTGGTGATGCGAGTGGATGGTGCTGTGAGCTCCTGGTTCAGGCAGCTAGTTCTGGCCCAACAGAGGTAGCCTAGGCTGCAAGTGCTGGCTTTGTGGCCACAGGGAGAGCTGAAGAACAATCTCGCCTGGCCTATACAGGTGCTGGATCATCTGCAAGAGAGGCTTAGCCACACTTCTTACCACCATGCAGCCAGGAGCTACTGACATCTGGGACTTCGTTATTTTATAATTCAAAATCATAGTGGGGCATGGTCCCTAACTGCTGCTTTGAATGCATCTAAGGGACTGGAGGGTGGTCTCCAAAGTAGAATAAAATAATAATGTAAATATGTGTGTCTGAGAGGTGGGGGAGTCCCCACTGTCCTACAGGGACTAGGAAGAGGGTCACTCTCCCCTCCTATGAGGCACAGATGGCATCAGCCATCTTGTGCAGACCTGGCTACACCTGAAAACTTTTGGGAAGTGGTTGGAGTTGTCTGAATTCACTTCTACTTCTTCCCAAATCACTCCTGTTATCCCACCGGCTTTTTTTTTTCCCATGTAACATGTTTTATTAAATTCTTCTGCTAATAGCAGAGATGGCTGAAAAGACAAGCACAGGCAACATGGAGTACACGAACCCACTGTCTAAAACCCCAAACAGTGTTGCATTCCCTCCTCTGTTGTGTTCTTTCGCGCTAGAACACCCTTTGCCCTTTGCTTCTGTGGAGGCCAGGAGGCCACCCTAGTTTTCCAACCTTTGCTGCCATTTATCAGACCTAATTGCCCATCTTACATAGCATTCCATCTTGTCCCATTGATTATTCCTGACTTGGAGCCAAAACTATATAAATTTAATGCATGTCTCTTATGTTCTTCATCCACCTCACTACTATGTAAGATTGAAGTACTGGTGGCAAATTCTCATGGAAATGTCCATCAAAGGAGGGGGAGGGGAAGACCCTGAGGAGAAGGGTCAGGACTGGGATTTGATGTTTGATAATGCCCAGGACAAGTGATGGTGAAGTAAAGGCATTCACCACTGTGGCAGCTAAAGGAAGAGTTGGAGTTATTGTGGCTAATAGTCTCTAATGCTACAGAGATCAAACAAAGATAAGTTCATACTGTTTCAGGCAGTTAGAGGAGAGGACATTGGTAACCCTGGCAGGAATAGATTTAATAATATAAGAGAAGTTAGGCCCCAGCTAAAACTGTAAGATGAATTAGAAAAAGATCCCTTTCCTTAATCTGGGGGACACTATTCCCAAGCATCATTTAATAAGCAGGCAATGCCTCTGTGAGAAGAAAAGACCCTTTCCCATCCCTAGCACCCATGGGAAGGATTTCAGAGCCTAGTCCCTCATCTTGTCTTAGGTTCCCCCCAATCCTGTTCCTTTTTTGCAGAGAGCCTCCTTCCGTGGAGCCTAAGGAAAATCTGTTCTTAGTACCATTGGCTATTTCCTCTTCTGATCTAACTACAAGATCCTTTTAGAGAAAGATCTGTTAAAAATTCTTGGGGCACCTGAGTGGCTTAGTTGAGCATCTGACTCTTGATTTCTGCTCAGGTCATGATCCCAGGGTTGTGGTATTGAGCCCCATGAGCACCCATGCTTAACATTCTCTTCCCCCTCTGCCCTTCTCCCCTGCTTGTGCTCTCTCTCTCTCAAAAAAAAAAAAAAAAAAAAAAAAAAAAAAAAAAAATCTCATTTCTGCTTCTTACTTGACATCAAAGACCCCATTACACACTAACTTATTGTTTGTTGTGTTGTTTTGTTTTGTTCTGAGAGAGAGTGTGTGTGAACTGAGGAGGGGCAGAGGGAGAGGGAGAGAGAATATTAAGCAGGATCCATGTTCAGCTCTGAGCTCTTTGCAGGGCTCTATCCCATCACCCTGGGATCATGACCTGAGCCAAAATTGAGAGTTGGATGCTCAACTAACTGAACCACCCAGGTGCCCAACTTTTTTGTTTTGTTTTGCTTTGTTTTGTTTTGTTTTGTTTTGTTTTGTTTTGTTTTGTTTTAGAGAGCTTTATTGAGGTACAATTTACCATAAAATCCAGCCATTTAAAGTGCACAATTTTGGGTGCCTGGATGGCTCGGTCAGTTAAGCATCTGACTCAATTTCGCCTCAGGTCATGATCTCACAGTTGTGAGATCGAGCCCAGTGTTGGGCTCAGCGCCGGGCATGGAGTTTGCCTAAGATTCATTCTCTCCCTCTCCCTCTGCCTTTCCACCATGCACCCTCTCTCTCTCTCAAAAAAAAAAAAAAAAAAAAAATAGTGCACAATTCAATAATTGTATATTCACAGAATTCTGCAATCATCATCACAGTTAATTTTAGAATGTTTTCATCACCCCAAAAAGAAACTCCATACTCTTTGCTATTACCCTCCAAACCTCCCTACATCCATCCCTAACCTGAGGCAACCACTAATCTGCCTTCTGACTATATTCGCCTATTTTGGACATTTCATATAAATGGAATGTTATAATATGTGGCCTTTTCTGGCTTTTACTCAGCCTAATGTTTTCAAGGTTCATCCACGTTGCAGTACATATGAGTATTTCATTTCTTTCTTACGGCCAAATAATGTTCCATTGTATGGATATATCAATTTTGTTTATTCATTCATCCATTGATGGACATTTGGGTTCTTTGCACCTTTTGGTTATTATGAATAATGCTGCTATGACCATCTATATACAAGTTTTGTTTGGGCATATGTTTTCATTTCTTTTTCACTTATACCTAGTGGTACATTGTGGAATTGCTAGGTCCTATTGTAAATCCGTGTTTAACGTTTTGAAGAACTGCCCGTTTGTTTTCCAAGGCCACTGCACCATTTAATATTCCCATTACTAGTGTGTATGAGGGTACCAATTTCTTCACATTCATGCCTTTACTTACTATTAACTATTTTTTATTTAACCATCCTATCAGGTGTGAAACGGAAAAATTGTGTTTTTGGTTTGCATGTCCTTGATGACTAGTGATATTGGGCATTTTTCTTATGCTTATTGGAGAACTGTCCATTCAGGACCTTTCTCTGTTTATTAATTGGGTCTTATTTTTACTTTTGAGTTATAACGTTGTTTATATATTCTAGATAGAAATCCCTTGTAAGATATATGATCTGCAAATATTTATCCTTCTGTGGATTGTCTTTTTTTTTAAATTTTTTTAACGTTTTATTTATTTTTGAGACAGAGAGAGACAGAGCATGAACAGGGGAGGGTCAGCGAGAGGGAGACACAGAATCTGAAACAGGCTCCAGGCTCTGAGCTGTCAGCACAGAGCCCAACGCGGGGCTCGAACTCACGGACCGTGAGATCATGACCTGAGCTGAAGTCGGCCGCCCAACCGACTGAGCCACCCAGGCGCCCCATGTCTTTTTTTTTTTTTAAAGCAGGCACCACACCCAAGATGGGGCTTGAACTCATGACCCTGAGATCAAGAGTTATATGCTCTACCAAGTGAGGCAGCCACCCCAGGCATTTCATTTTCTTGATAGCGTTCTTTGAGGCACAAACTTTTTAAATTTCGATGAAGTCCAATTCATCCTATTTTTCTTTTGTTGCTTGTGCTTTTTGGCTTCAAATGTAAAAAATCTTACCTAGTGCCACGATTCAGTTATAGAAATTTTTATCACTCTCACAAAGTCCCTATACTTTGTTTACAATGAATTCCCAAATTCACCCTAGGCCACTGATATGTTTTAGTTTTTCTAAATTTGCCTTTTATGGACATTTCATACAAATGGAATCATCAAATATGTGGTCTTTTGGTCTGGTTTCTTTGACCTAGAATATTTTTGAGGTTCATCCATGTTGATGCATGTATCAGTTTTTTGCCCCTTTTTATTGCTGAGTCATATTCCATTGTATGGCTATGATCAGACAATGGACATTTGGATTGTTTTTAGTTTTATTTAGCTATTATGAATATTTTTGTAGCTGCTTTGAGTATTTGCATACCAGTCTTGGTGTAGACATAAGTTGTTGGTTTGTTTTTTTTTTTTTTGAGAGATAGAGGGCGCAAGTGAGCAAGGGGCAGAGAGAGAGAGAGAGAGAGAGAGAGAGAGAGAGAGAGAGAGAGAGGGAGGAAGGGAGGGAGAGAGAGAGAGAAATTGGGCTAACCCGAAGTGGGGCTCAAGCTTACCAGATGCAGGACTCGAACTCACAAACAGTGAGATCATGACCTGAGCCAAAGTCAGATGCTTAACTGACTGAGCCACCCAGGAGCCCTTGTTTTTCTTTCTTGAGAGGATTCCTTGGAGTGGAATTGCTATATGATTTACTTTTTTAGAAATTGCCAAACTGTTTTCTAAGGTATCTATAATGTTTTATATTCCCACTAAGTATGAAGGTTTTAGTTTCTCCACATCCTCACCAACATTTGGTATTATCTGTTTTGTTTTGTTTTGTTTTGGTGGTGGTGTTTTGTTTTGTTTTGTTTTTTAAGTAGGTTCCACACCCAATGTGGGGCTGGAACTAAGACCTTGAGATCAAGAGTTGCATGCTGTACTGACTCTGCCAGCCAGGCACTTTTGGTATTCTCTGTTTTTGTTTTTTTGTTGTTGTTGTTTGTTTGTTTGTTTTTTGTGGTTTTTTTTTGGTAATAGTTTATTTTATTTTTGAGAGAGATAGAGTGTGAGCAGGAGAAGGGCAGAGAGAGACACACAGAATCCGAAGCCAGCTCCAGGCTCTGAGCTGTCAGCACAGAGCCAGATGCAGGACTCGAACCCACGAACCGTGAGATCATGACCTGAGTGCCCCTGTGTTTTATTATTGTAACTATGAGTGTACGTGTATAATGCTGTCTCAGGATTTTAATTTGCATTTCCTTGATAGCTAATGATGTTGATCATCTTTTTACGTGCTGCTTAGCCATTCATGTATTTTTTTTTTTTTTGGTAAAATGTCTATTCATATTTTTCTGTCTTAAAATGGTTTAAATTATTTTTATTTTTGAGCTTTGAGAGTTATGTATTGTGGATAGAGATCTGTTATGTGTATGCTCTGCAAATAATTTCTCCACTTTATGATTTTTCTTTGAATTTTCTGGATGGTGCCTTTTTGTAGCACAAGTTTTGTTTTTGTTTTTAAGTTTATTTCTTTTGAGAAAGAGGTGCGTGGGCTGGGAGGGGCAGAGAGAGAGAGAATCCAAAGCAGGCTCTGCACCAGTAGCCCAGAGCCCTACCCAGGGCTCCACTTCACCAACCTGAGATCATGACCTGAGCTGAAACTAAGAGTCTGTTGTTTAACCACTGAGACACCCAGGCGCCCCAGAGGTGTTTGTTTTTGTTTTGCCCTCAGAGTTTTTAATGTTAATAAAGTTCAACTTATCCATGTTGAGTTGATTTTATCTCTGGTAAGGGTCACAGTTTTGTTTCTGTATATGGATATCCACGTCTCCTGAGTCCATTTGTTGAAAGATTCAGAGGTACCTTTGAGCAGTGTGTCCTGCTCAAGCCTAGGGCTTCCATGGCCAGCAGTCAGACTGCACGAGGTTGAGCAGAATGTGGTAGCGTGTTAGTGCTTTGTGGTGAGCAAAGAAAGGAAGGGTTGTTGACCAAAAGCCTTGGTCTCCTTTCAGTTGCTTTTGGTAATAACTTTGCGCCATGGCTGGGATTTTTGTGGCTGCTTTCGGCCGTACTACGCTTCCCAGCATGCACTGCTCGGGCCTCCCTTGTGCGGGGCGGCGCCAAGCCAGACCGACCTAGGAGTTTGGCTGCGAGGGAAGGGCTGAGCCACGGGTTTTGGTACCGAGATCGATTTCTCAGGGTTTTGGCCTTCCTGAGAGACTAGCAAGCTGAACCTTAAGAAATACTACCTCTCCACTCAGACACACTCCCATCCTCTAACCCGCCTTAGCCTCCCTCTTGGTTTGGGCTCTGACTCGTTTCTTCTTCGAGTTTCCCGCGGGGACTAACCCTTGAAGACGACCAACCGCAGCCGAGATTTTGACGGCCTGGCCAACCAGAGACAAGGTGGAAGAGGCGGGGGTGGGAGCCGGCACAGCGTCCGGGAGAGTTTTTCCGTTTCCATTTTTCGCGTAGGGGGTGAGCCGCCCCTCCTGGGGCCCTAAGGGGAGCAAGGGAGTCACGGGGGGATGCAGAAGCGCACGGACCCTTCCCCGCTCGGATGGGGACCTCGGCGAGGCCGTGCTTACCTTTCAGCAGCACCCTGCAGGGGTCCGGGCCCAGCCTCTGCAACCTTGTCGCACCAGACCCCTCTGGGCTCCTCAGGACTACACGCCAGCTGCCTAGACCTGTGGAGGGAAAAGAATGACCAGCTAGTTCGACAGGCCAAGGTAACGTGGTTGCTGGGACCCTTGCTTTGCAGCCCCAAATTATCAGAAGGAGGGTTTCCCGTGGATTTATCCCAGCTGACGGGAGGTATTGAGTTTGACCTTCCCCCAGGAGCCAGAAATGACTGGAGAAAGACATCCTTTGCCATTGTTGCAACGGGAGAAATAAGGATTGATCCTCAGTGATACCCCATTCCACATTTCATAGGTGGCTCAGGACTCCCGTCAGTTTCTGAGAGGACAGCAGCTGGCCCAAGATGTGCTGGAAGGATTCAGGGGACTCCTGCATAGCCTGCAGGGTAAGCAGGATCCTCCTCAGGACGGTCAGTTATCCTTCTCCACAGCCAGAGACCAGTTCTGCATTTCTGGGATTGAGAAAATTACACAGGGGGCAGGGAATCCCGTTTAAGGCACAGACAAGACTGAAATGGAATTCTCTTTGGTACAGGTGAATCTCTGAGCCCTGCCATGCCCCCTCCCTCACTTCCCCTCACTCCCCAGCATTTGAAGAAATGGTCTCCAGGATGGTCCAATCTGAAGAACTTTCTGCCCTTTCCAAACTCTGTACAAAGGGTGATTCTTTATTGAGGCCATTTTGGTTGGGGTGATGTGATCTTTGGGTTTGGATCTTATCTGGGAAATCTTTCCTGGGAAAGTAGTCAGTGAGATCAGCATGTGTTTGCTTCAGGTCTCCCTGCAGCTGTTCCTGTTCTCCCCTTGGAATTAACTGTTACCTGCAATTTCATTACCATGAAGGCAAGCTTGGCCCAGGGTTTCACTGAAGACCAAGCACAGGATATCCAACAGAGCCTGGAGAGAGGTGAGGGCTAGAGATTGCTTTCCATATCCCTGCCAGCCTGTTTGGGTTTAAGTCCTTGCAAAGGGGATGAGAGGAGCAATAAAATCTGTTACCGCCAGGGAGAGAGATGCCCTTTTCTTATCCACCAGGTGCTCCTTAGCCCAGGAGCACCTTTGTGACCTTTGGGCTCCTGCAGAAAAAGGAAACCAGAGATGAAGTCCCAACCTCAGCTGTATGTGTGTATCTTTTACAGTGCTGGAGACCCAGGAGCAGCTTGGGCCCAGACTGGAATGTGGGCTCAGGGGGCTGTGGGACTCTGTTCTCCATTATTCCTCTGTTCTGCTGGAGCTACTCCCTGCCCTTCACCACCTGGCTGGCCTGCAGGCTGCCCTGTGGCTAAGTACTGACTGTCTTGGGGACCTGACCTTGCTGCTGCAGACCTTGAATGGTAACCAGGTAATGTGGGAAGTAACCTGTATCTAAGGGCCTCTTCCCTTCTTTCACCCCTCTCAGCTGCAGTAGCATCATTTTGTGCTGGGAAGTTCTGCTGGGTTGGTGGTCAGAAGACCTGGGTTCTCTCCGGGACTCTTGGTGACCTTGTTTTGCTTGGTCTCTCATTGGGGGGATTCTCTTGAGTGGTTTTTAAAATAGCTTAATGATCTTGGATAGGGTTAGGGCTTTTATGATCTTGCTGAAGTGTCCTCATGGGCTTATACTGAATGAGAAGGTGCACTAGACCAGATCATCTGTGCCCCAAGTTTTTCTTCCTCCCTTTATCCTTGCTGTCTCTCTCTTAGAGTTGAGGGAATAGGAATCAGGAGGACCCTTGATTTCAAGGTCCAGCCAGGATAGACTGAGATAGGAGAAGAGGTGGTTATAGGCTTGGAGCTTCTGATCATCCTTCTTTCCTCAGAGTGAGGCCTCTGAGGATCTGCTGCACCTTCTGAAAACTTGGAGCCCCCCAGCTGAGGAGTCAGATGCTCCATTGACCTTGCAGGATGCCCGGGGCTTAAGGGATGTCCTTCTTACAGCTTCTGCCTATCGCCAAGGTCAGCTAGCAATCTGACTCATCCCTTCCTCCCCATTCCCTGTCTTGAGGAGTCCTTTGGCTCATACCTTCCTTGTCATGTCCCATTTAGCTCTGTGCTCTTGTTCCCTGTCATGCCCCTTGCCCTGTAGGCTTCTTTAAGTTTACACCCTGATTGCCCTCAGGCCTCCAGGAATTGATCACAGGAAGCCTGCCCAAGGCATTGAGCAGCCTGCAAGAAGCAGCCTCAGGTCTGTGTCCACGGCCTGTGTTGGTCCAGGTGTACACAGTCCTGGGGACCTGTCTTCGTAAAATGGTACAGACAGTCTTAGGGTGGGTTGGGAAACCATGGGTGTTATGAATAGCTTTCTGCTTTGTGAGGTAGCTAAGGCTTGTGTTCTCTCACCCCTCTAGGGCAATCCACAAAGAGCTCTGCTGTACTTGGTTGCGGCCCTGAAAGGGGGATCACCCTGGGGTCCTCCGCTTCTGGAGGCTTCCAGGCTATATCAGCAACTGGGGAACACAGCAGCAGAGCTGGAGAGTCTGGAGCTGTTGGTTGATGTAAGGAACTGAAGATATGGGGATGGCTGAGGTGCTTGTATTAGGGAGAATAATCAAGTTGTAAATAGAAGGAAATATGGCTCCCAAAGATTACAGATATACTTTTTCTTTGTGTTCCTTTTAGGCCTTGAGTGTCACTCACAGTCCTGAAGCCCCCCAGCTTCTTATTGAAGTAGAGTTACTACTTCCCCAACCTAACCCAGCCTCACCCCTTCACTGTGGCACACAGAGCCAGGCCAAGTACCTGCTAGCAAGCCGATGCCTACAGATAGGAAGGTGAGGTTCCACTGCCTTGATCATCTGAGTTCTTCCCATTTCTGATACCTTCCCTGGGATGTGACTCTGCTTCTGTTCTTTCGTATGGACAGTATGGACAAGTCAGTGGTAGGACATAGGTTCCCACTCTTCAGTCTCCTGCCTTGCTGATGGACCTG